>NC_140593.1:734143525-735343525 GCF_964204655.1 Triturus cristatus
GCTTGGTAACATGTGAGATGGTGCTCTAGCATGAGCTGAGCCTGTCTGCAGCTTTCGGAACCATGTCCTTATAGCTGTTCTATGATATAGCCTACCATATACTCTTAAAGTGCCTTATAATCTTAAACGGTTATGGTAACTATGGTTTGGCTTTATCGAAACATGTCGTGTAAGGTGTCTAACACTGTGGAATAATACCCCCATACCATTTCTGGTGATGAGGATATTATTCCTCCCTTCTAGAGGGAGAGACATGTTAAAATCCTTCTTTGCTGTTTAACTCTAACCAAAGCCTCAGCATCACAAAATGGATGCTGCTGCCACAGACACGAGTCTGACCTCCTGCTGCTGGGAGTGATCCTGGCAAGGGAGGCTTGGACAATAGGTTTCCTGCTTGGGGAGGTGCTAGCACCTCCCCAGACAGACTTTAGTGTATTGGGGCAGGGAGGGCTGAAAGGAATGAGACATGCCTGGGGCACACAAGGTGCTCCATGCATAGTCCAGTTCAAACCGGTGCTGGGGCACTCCAGCCCCAGTCCTGGCGCGAAACTGGACAAAGGGAAGGGGGTGTAACCACCCCCTCCCAGGTCCCACCCATAAGGCGTGACCTAGCAGGTAACCCAGCCCCCCAGATTAGTATAAGAGTGGTAGCTGGGCCCCAGGAGATTAGATTATCCTGAACCTGCAACTTGAACAGAAACTCTGGACCTTCGACATTCGACGAAAGAAGAAGACTGAAGAATCTCCCTTGTGGCCAAGGAGTGGCTACCCTGTGCAAACAGGCACCATCAAGAGACTACCCTTTGCTTTGCTAAAGTTCTACGAGGGACCGACTGCAGAGCCCGACCAGAGCCTTGACTTCCAGACTACTCCGACCCGGATCCACATCCACAGCAGAGCTGAGATCCGTGGAGGCGATGAGAGACATGGGACCGGCTACCTGGGAAAAGTGGCTAGTATCTTCAAGCGCAGCTTCTGAGGCACCCTCGAAGTTGTGCACCGGGGATTGAGAAGCCCCAACCCCAAGCACCATCTGCACCGAAGATCAGCCCCCCACACTCCACGAGACCTGCGTGGGGCCCTTCTGCATTTTCCTGCTTGCCGCGTCTGTCCGGTTGCTTGCCCGCTGGCTAGTGGCCTTGGTGACGACGCATCCTGTAATCTTCAGCGCTGGTTTGGCTCCTCCAGACTGGCTCCTGCTCCTTTGAAAAAGAGAAGCACCCCAGACCTTCCTGGTCTGCACCAGAAGCAAGTCCTCCGTTCTTCGTGGGTTCCGCTTGCAAAGGCTTGGTGAGTCCTAGTCCAACTTAGACGCCGCCGACAGCAAGAGCCTTCGTGGGACAGCTCGCCTCCTGGTCCTGGTCGTCCGACATTCCCTGGTCCTCGTGGCTGCAGCGACAAGCTTCACCTTCACCTGCAATCTTCACGACATCGCCTGGTTCCTTCCTGGTTCCACGTGGTCACTGGCTAGTGACCTTGACTCTGTCCCTTCTGCTTGCAGGTCTCCTCTCTTCTTGATCCCAGCCTTGGGATCCACCGGACACTCTTCACTGACTGCCTGTCAGCAACTTTCCTTCAGGCATCCATAGAAGTCCACGACAAAACCAGACGCAAGTTCACACCTATGCACCCGCAGCCCGTGGGCTAGGTAACTTGGGTACTTCGGTGCTCACAAGGGTAGTGACTATCCTAGGGTCTAGTTTCCGAGTCTCGACTTTCTGGCTATACCAGAAGTGTCCTTAAACTGTTTATTTCTAAACTGTACTATTTCTATCGACTATACGCATTACGCGTGAGTGTTTCCACTCTGCACCTGAATCCCGTGGGCCTCCCACTTCCTAACTGTTGCTAGTGTAGTGCAGCCCCAGCGATTCCCTAGGCCTAGGCCTATCCTATTTCCGTGACAGTGGTCCTTATACCACTTACTTAGTATATGGTTTGCGTGGCCCCTAGGGCCTAACTGTATTACTTACCTGTGTGACTTAATGTATGCTTAAATAAGACTGTGTTGTACTTACCTCTAATCTCATAAAGAGTGCTGAGGGTTTGACTAGAATAAATACACTTTATTTTATATATATATCTGTTGTGGTGTCCTTTCATTTGGTATTCAAGGGATTATATATGGTATCACAGCTGGCTTCACATGCCATTCAGAGTTTAGCCTAAGACTGCTCTTGTCCATGCTACCACTAGGATAGCTGGTCTATAAGGTTGACTTTACAACCAATCACCAGAAGGGTATTTGGACTGATATAAGGTGCACACTAGAACTAGTGACATCATACATCAGGCCAACTTCTCACAGACCCCACTGTTGGAAGTACGGTTGGAGTACTGATGGATGTAGCTCCCACTCGTGCATCTGGTGGCTGTGTCTGCTGAGCAGATCTGCCATCTGGTTGTCCTTGCCGGGGAGGTGTTCCGCCATGAGGAACATGTTCCTCTGAATGGCCCACTTCCACATGCTCTGAGCCAGATGAGACAACTGTGGAGAGTGTGTTCCTCCCTGCTTCTGTATGTAGTACATGGCAGTCATGTTGTCCGTCCGGATCAACACGACTTTGTTGCATAAGTGTACTTTGAATGCCTTCATGGCTAGGAAGATAGCCATCAATTCCAGAACGTTGATGTGCATCTTCTTTTGTTGTGTCGTCCATAGTCCCTGCACTGTGTAATTGAGTGCATGAGCTCCCCAACCCTGGAGAGAGGCGTCTGCCGTCAGTATTATTTGTGGAACAGGCTCGTGGAACGGTCGGCCCTTGCAAAGGTTTTGTGGATTCCACCAATGCAGAGAGTTGTATACCCGACCGCTCACCAACACTAGGTCTCTTAATTGCCCGTGAGCCTGATTCCATTGACGTGCCAAGCACTCCTGAAGCGGGCGCATGTGTAGTCTTGCGTGCGGGACTATGAAAATGCAGGAGGCCATCATGCCTATCAACTGCATTAACACTCGCGCAGGAAGGGAGTGTTGAGGTTTGAACTTTGAGATCAGCAATTGCATGCTGTTGATCCTCACTAAATTTGGCTGAGCTGTGGCTGCCAGAGTGTTTATGGTCACGTCCAGGTACTGTCGTACGTGTGCGGGTTGGAGATGTGATTTTGGGTAATTTAGTGAGAATCCCAGACTGTGAAGAAGGTGAATGGTGAGGGACATGTGGCTGGCACATTGCTGGGCTGACTTTCCCTGAACACGCCAGTCGTCCAGGTAAGGGTAGACGTGAATGTGTGGTCTCCGTAGATGTGCAGCCACTGTAGCTAGGCACTTGGTGAAAACCCTTGGCGCTGTTGTCACTCCGAAGGGGAGAACTTTGAATTGATAGTGATGGTTCTGAATAGTGAACCTGAGATATTTCCTGTGTGAGGGGTTTATGGGTATGTGGAAATACGCATCTTTGAGGTCTAGTGTGGCTAGGAAGTCTCCCTGACTGAGCAGCGGGAGAACCTGCTGGAGGGTGAGCATATGGAAATGCTCTGAGAGAATGTAGTGGTTGAGGGGTCTCAGGTCTAGTATAGGTCTGAGCGACCCGTCCTTTTTTGGGATTAAGAAGTATAGAGAGTACACCCCTGTCCCCTGCTGGTCGATGGGCACGACCTCTATTGCACCTTTTTGCAGCATACTTAGCACTTCCTGCTGCAATAATGCCAAGTGCTCTACGGACGTAGGACGGCGCTTTGGCGCTATGTTGGGTGGAGTGGATGTTAATTCGAGACAGTAACCGTACTGGATAATGTCCCTGACCCACCTGTCTGTGGTGATGGTTTTCCACGTGGACAGGAACCGCTGGAGTCTCCCCCCGACAGGTGTTGTGTGTTCGGGGGGGAAGGGAGAGGGCGTCACTGTTTGTTTTTGGGGGAGGACCTGGTGTTACCGTAACCACGTCCTCTGCCCTTGGTGCTGGAGCCACGATATCCACCTCTGTTGGTTTTATCGTAGGTACTCTGTGTGTTGCCTTTAGTGTATTGCTGCTGTGACCCCTGACCTCTAGCTGCTCCTCTATTCCCGGGGCGACGAAAGGAGCCACTGCGAAACTGCTGCGTCTGCAGAGCCCCCATTGACTTGGCAGTGTCAGTGTCTTTTTTAATTTTTTCGAGGGTAGTGTCAACTTCAGGGCCGAATAAGTAGTTGGGGTTGACTGGTTGATTTAAGATGTTGTTCTGAATCTCCGGCTTGAAGCCTGAGATTCTCAACCATGCGTGTCTTCTCAACATGACGCTTGTGTTGATTGCCCTTGCCGCTGTGTCGGCAGCATCCAGGGCGCACTTGATGGATGCATTAGTGAGGAGTTGTCCCTCTCTGATGAGGAGCTCCGCCGCCTCTTTATATTCATCAGGCAAATGTTGTAGTAGTGATTCCAGTGTGTCGTAGCGGGAACGATCATAACGGGCCAGGAGTTCCTGTGTGTTGGCAATGCGCCAGATGTTTGCCGCTTGTGCTGCAATCCGTTTGCCTGATGTTTCCAGCACTTTGGACTCCTTGTCTGGGGGAGGAGCATCACCTGTTGTCTGCGAATGGGCTCGTTTGCGAGCGTTAGCAACTACCATGGAGTCCAAAGGTAACTGACCCCTAATGTACATAGGGTCACCGGGTGCAGGCTTGTATTTTTTTTCAATCCTGGGGTTGAGCACCCGTGCCCTGGTTGTTTCCTTAAAAATGTATTTTGCAGGTTTGAGAACTCCTTTCAACATGGGCAGAGTTTTTACAGTTCTTTCGGAAGAGGCGAAAGTGTCCACCAAGAAGTCTTCTTCGACAGTGTCAGAATGGAGTTCTACTCCATGATTGGCAGCAGCCCGTTCTATGAGGGCATTGAAGGCAGCAGTGTCCTCTGTGGGAGATGTCTTTGTGCTGTAAAGCTGCGTGTCATGGGTATCTGGTACGGTACCCTGGTCTGTAGGGTCATCCCATGCCTGATCTGGGTATTGCAGATGCTCATCAGGATCGACATCCCCAGGGTAGGTGGTATCATCCCCCATATAGTCCTCTACTGCGTCTGTCTCAGAAGGAGTCGGAGAAAAGGACTGGGGATCCTGAAGGGAGGGTTGTAAGCGTTCATGAAGCATGGGCTCCGACCCTGCTGGCAATTTGTGCTTGAGAGGGATTCTGTAGGAGTCCAATCCCTTTTCTGGCGTGATTTTCCGCTTGCGGAGCATCAGTCTACCAGTATTGGCGTCGATGAATTGTGGCTGTGAAGGCTCAAAATCTGTGTGTGCAGGAGACGGGGACTGTGTCTGTCGGACACGTGTCCGGATCTCGAACATCTTGGGCGCCGTGGACGGCGGCAAGCCAAACGTGATGTTGGTCGGCGCAGAGGGTGCTTTCGGAGCCTTGTGCGTGTCGGGGCCAGACGTGGATCGGAGGGCTGCCCGTTCCCTGATGCGTTGCAACGAGGCCACGACCTGTTGCACGGAGAACGTTGAAGGCTCTTTGGAACCGCTCGGCACCTTGGAGGTAGTCGTTGACTGCTTTGGAGCCATGGGGTCATCGATCCGAAGAGAGGTATCGACGGTCGTTGGAGTCGACGACTTGGCGGGCGTCGCTGCTGTCGACGCAGATGGAGCGGCCATTTTGACGTTGGTGGTCGTGGCCGACGGCTTCGGTGCCAGAGGCCGAGGCGCTTTGTGGGGACCGAGGGCCTTTTTCTTCGGGTCGGCACCGATATCCGCTGCAGTGAGCTCTGCGCCGAAATTCCTTTTACTGCGTGCGGTGCCGATGGCTTTTGCTGGTGTCGAAGGAGTGGAGGGCTTCGAGGCCTTCGAGCCGATTACAGCCAGTTTCACTTTTGGTTTCGGTGGAACTGGAGCGACGATTGGTTTCGGTTTTGCTGAAGCGAATCCAGTCGTTTTTGGTAATAATGGCTCGTGCGGAATGTTCGAGGCCGGGCCTGAAGGCGGGGCCGAAGAACTTTGAGATTGATCTCGGGTAAGGCCCGGAGGCGATCCCTCGACCTGAGCCTTATGAGGACGCATTTTGTCGGCCTCCGTATCGACGGGTGGGCCTAGCTCCTCGCTAGAGCTATCTTCTTCAGCCCCAAAGGCCTCATCGTAGTCTCCTACCTCGTCGATGACTTCTTCCCTTTGAAAAAGCAACTCATCGTCGTCTTCCGATCGGGAGTCGTGTTCGGAAGCGGGGCTGGAGTCTATTTCTTCCACGCTCTCGGCGTCCTCGTCTTCGGTGCTGAAGATGTTGGCCGGGGCAGGCGCCAATTGCTGCGCTTCTAATCTCGCTGCCCGTCGATTCCGGAGAGTCTTCGATCTGAATCGGGCACAGGCCATACATTTCAACTCATCGTGATCCGGTGAGAGACATTTGTTGCATACCGGGTAGACGTCGATGTGTGGGTATTTTGCGTGGCATAAAGGACACCGTTTGAATGGAGTCCTCGATTCCATCGTCTATGGACGGCAGGTGTTCGGACCAAAGGAATCCGAAAAGCTGGAAAAAGGTTTTAAAGCACTAAAGAAACTAGTCGATACTGAACGGGAACAGTACCGACGATTACTAAAGGCCTTTTGGCCTTAATCTGAATTTTCCTAACTTGAGCTAAGATAAGCACATCCGAACCCAATGGCGGAAAAAAACAATCTAAGGATGGAGAGGATGCCCATGCGCACTGTGGTCCAGGGGAGGAGTCACCTATCTCGTGATACTTCGAAGACTCTTCCAGGACAACAACGTGCAAACATCCAGACCCAACACTAGGCGGCGATCTATGCACAGATATGAAGTCAGCAGCCCACATGCCTCGAACATTAAGTTACCTGTCCCAGATTTTGCCTTGGCAGTTCCTTCAATGTACCCATCACTTAATCATATCCACTTATATTGCACTGGGGCTAGGTTACCTGTCTTTTTTAACCAATACACTGGATTTTGATTTGATTGCATTATACTTTGTCTTTTCTTCTCTTTAGTGGGGTTTCGCTCGCCTGCACTGAATCATGCTTCATCCCAGACTTTAGTTATTCAACTCATTTACTTCAACACTCTCGGCCTCCTATTACTGGTAACTGTAGGATGCTGTCTGTGCACACTATATCAAAATGAGGTATAGTGTGCACAGTGTCCAGTGGAACCCCAAAGGTAGGCAGAGGTAAAAGTAGATTGCACCTTACTCTATTTGTGGTAGTGTGAGCTAGCAGAAAGCTTTATCAGAGGGTAGTGTTAGGCATTTGTTGTACACACAATTAGCAAATAATGTCACACTCTCAAAGACTGAACTCTGACAAATAGTTTGTATACAAAATATTTTATTTCTAGAAGCCAAGCCAAGCATGGCACAGGTAAGTGAGAAATGTTTTGCAAAATATTATGCAGTGTTTACAAATGAATGCAATTTCAAATGCAGTTGTTTGAAATACAGATAAGTCAAGGTATTGAAATACTGTACAGATTACTTTTTAGATTACTTTGAGTTACTTTTTCTACTCAGTGCGATATGCCTAGTGCGCGCAAAAAACATTACTGTCACAAAAGATTCTTTGCACATGTTCTTACCTGATCTGAGTCAGATTTAGGGGGCCAGCCTGTTACAGTCCCTCCCCGGTCCACCGCAGCCAGCCCATGCTGATTGAGTGGAGGGAGGCGTGACTGACAATCCTCACTTCCGGTTAGCTGTCCCCGCCGCCATTTTTAGCAGGGTAACGCTCTAAGCTTCGGGAAGTTCTTCTACCAGCCCTGTGAAAAGGGGCCGATGGCGCAGAAGCGCAGTTAATTCCTATTCTCGGCTCACAGCTTCTCACGTTGAAGGTTAGCTTAGCGGTGGGAAGCTGGGTAGTTATTTTCTGCGTTAGTGCCTTTGTGCGATGCAAACTTTGCTTCTAGCCAGCACCAACTGTTACTGTGTTTTAGCCTACACTAATTGAATATGTGTTTTTAATCGTGCACTTTTGAATCTGTATTTGAAGCCTGCACTACTTGAAACGCTACCTTGCCATATACAATTTGGGAAACATGCGCGCAAAAAGGCAAATGATAATTACCAGTATGCATCTGTTCTTGGCATGTAGAGCTGAAGATCTACACTGTGCATAGATCGCCATCTGATGGTGGGCCCGGATGTTGCAGTTTTTCTCTTGGAAAGTCTTTGGAAGTCACGAGGTATGGGACTCCTCCTTTGGATCGTATTGCGCATGGGCTTCGGCTCCATCCTCAGATTGTTTTTCGCCAGCAGGGAAATGGAGCTTAATAATAATCAGTGAAGATGCCCATGTATGTTGTATCTGAATAAGATGTACTGGAACAGATAAAGGTAGCCGGGTGGGCGTGTGTAGATCTGCAGCTCTAAATGCCCAGAACAGATTCATACTGGTAAGTAGCATTTGCCGTTCGAGGCATATGAGCTGCAGATTACAAACTGTGCACAGATTGTATAGCAGTACCCATCCCTAGCGCCAACCACCAGTATCTGTTGCAGTGGATTGAAACAATGTTTTGAGTACAGCCTGGCCCACACTAGCTTGTTGCTTAGCCTGCACATCTACACAATAGTGTTTAGAGAAAGTGTGCGGTGTTGATATCTGCAAAGCAGCTACATGGTCATCTAAGGGGATGTGCCCTAAGAATGACATGGAAGCCCCTATCTTATGTGTAGAGTGGGCTTTAGGGGGGAACAGATAGCGTTCGTTTTGATTTGTGGTAGCAAATCTCAACGCATTTGACAATCCACCTAGCTATCCCAGATTTGGAGATGGGGTTGCCTTTATGTGGTGGTGAGAAGGAAACGAACAGTTGTTTGGTCTTACGAAAGGGATGTGTTCTCTCAATGTAGTAGAGTAAGGCTCGTTTGACATCTAATGTGTGGAGAGCTCTTTCTGCAACGGTTTGTGGTTGCGCTAAGAATACAGGTAGCTCCACAGATTGGGTTAGGTGAAAAGGAGAAATGACTTTAGGGAGGAATTTTGGATTAGTACGGAGAACAACCTTGTTATGGTGCATTTGCAGAAAAGGTTCTTGAATGGTGAGTGCTTGTATTTCACTGACCCTTCTGAGGGAAGTGATGGCTACAAGAAAGGCAGTTTTCCATGTTAGGAATTGAAGTTTACATTTGTGTAGAGGTTCAAAGGGTGGCCCCATTAGTCTAGTGAGAACGATATTTAGGTTCCACACAGGTGAGTGTGGCACTCTGGGGGGGAATTATTCTTTTGAGGCCTTCCATGAAGGCTTTTATGGCAGGTACTCGAAAGAGTGATAGATGTTGCCTGTTTTGCAGGTAAGCTGCTATAGCTGCAAGGTGCAGTCTAATAGACGTGTAGGCTAGATTGCATCTTTGGAGGCTTAGTAAATAGCCTACGATGTGTTGAATGGACACATCTAGGGGATCGAAGTTATTGTTGTGGCAATAGACCACAAAAGGTTTCCACTTGGCTGCGTAGCAAGCTCTAGTGGTAGGTCGCCTAGCTTCTCTAATGACATTCATACAGTCAGGAGGAAGATTCAGATAACCAAATTCTATGATTTCAGGAGCCAGATCGCAAGGTTGAGCTGAGCTGGGTCCGGGTGTCTGATCTCTCCATGGTTCTGGGTTAAGAGGCTTGGAGAGAGGTGTAACTTTTGGTGCGGTACTACAGATAGTTCCAGCAGTGTGGTGTACCACGGTTGTCTGGCCCACGTTGGAGCTACTAGGATGAGTGTGAGGTAGTGTTGTTGTAGTTTGCGCACCACAAAGGGAATGAGTGGGAGAGGCGGAAAAGCATACACAAATCTGTCTGACCAGTTCATCCATATCGCATTGCCTCTGGACAATGGGTGTGGATATCTGGCGGCAAAGCTTGGGCATTTGGCGTTTTCGTGAGTGGCGAAGAGGTCTATCTGTGGATGCCCCCACATTTGAAAGTACGGGTGAAGAACTTGTGGACGGAGTTCCCACTCGTGGATTTGTTGTGTTGGTCTGCTCAGCAGATCTGCTATAGTGTTCTGGACTACTGGGACATGTTGGGCTAGGAGGAAGATTTTTTGGGGTATGGTCCATCTCCATATGCTCTGTGCTAGTTGAGAGAGCTGCAGAGTGTGTGCCGCCTTGTTTTTGTAAATAGTGCATGGCCGTCATGTTGTCTGTGCGGACTAGGACGGCCTTGCCTGATGTGTGTGTCTGAAATGCCTTTAGTGCTAAGAATATTGCTAGAAGCTCCAGATAGTTGATGTGGAGCAAGTTTTGCTGAGGTGTCCACCTGCCCTGCATGGTGTGATGTAGTAGGTGAGCTCTCCAGCCAGAGAGCGATGCGTCACCTGTCAGTGCTATCTGAGGAACAGGGTCCAGGAACGGTCGCCCTTTGGAAAGGTTTTTGGTGGTCCACCACTGCAGAGAGCGATGGGCACGACCGTCTACCAACATCAGATCTGTTAGTTGACCCTGGGCCTGGTTCCATTGGCGCGCTAAGCATTCTTGGAGAGGACGCATCTGGAGTCTTGCATGAGGTACTATGAATATGCAAGAGGCCATCATTCCTATGAGTTGCATGAACACTCGAGCTGTAAGAGAGTGACCTGGCTGAAATTTTGCGCGTAGGGCCTGAATGTTTGCCATCCTGGCAGGACTGGGGTAGGCTAGCGCTCGAGGTGTCTATCGTGACACCTAGGTATTGCTTTATGTGGAACAGTTGCAGATGGGACTTAGTGTGGTTTACTGTGAAGCCCAGTTGGTGAAGTAGATGTATAGTTGCGTGTGTGTGTTGTACACACTGGTGGTATGAGCTGGCTTTTATTAACCAGTAGTCCAGGTATGGGAAAACGTGTATGTGTTGTCTTCGCAGATGTGCTGCCACGACCGCTAGCCACTTGGTAAACACTTGCGGTGCTGTGGTGACTCCGAATGGGAGCACTTTGAATTGATGGTGTTGACCGTCCACTACAAACCTGAGCTATTTTCTGTGAACGGGAATGTGGAAATAAGCGTCCTTGAGGTCTAGGGTGGCAAGGAAGTCGTTTTGGGAGAGCAGGGGAAGTACCTGCTGAAATGTGACCATGTGGAAATGGTCTGAATGTATATAGTTATTTAGGGGTCTGAGGTCCAGGATGGGCCTTAGAGTGTCGTTCCTTTTTGGTATGAGGAAATATAGGGAGTAAACTCCCATATTTTGTTGTTGGATAGGAACTGGCTCTATCGCACTCTTTTGTAGGAGGGAGATTACCTCCTGCTTGAGAAGTGACAAATGTTCCTGTGACATTGGGCAGTGTTTTGGTGGAATGTTTGGGGGGGGGGGGGGGGGGGGGGGGGGGAATTGATTTTAGTTCGAGGCAATAGCCTGACCAAATTATTTGTGTCACCCATTTGTCTGAGGTGATAGTAGCCCAGACATGAAGGAAATTTTGTAGTCTGCCCCCGACTGGGGTGGGATGGTCTGGGGGGAGTGAAGGGAAGTCATTGGGGGGGAGTGGAGGTAGAGTGGGAGGTATTAGTTTTGCCTCTGCCTTTATTGTTGTTACACCTGTAACCACCTCTCTGGTAACCCCTAGTGAAGGTGGATTGTCTAGGGGCTTTATAGGACGTAGAAGCGATGTCGGAGTAGCCTCTAGATGTGATTCGAATGGAAGAACGGCAAAAGGAGCGTCTAGGAGGGTGTGACTGTAAGGCTCCCATAGATTTTGCCGTATCGGTTTCTTTCTTCATCTTCAAGGGCTACGTCTACGTTTGGGCCAAAGAGATGTTCTTGGTCAAAGGGGTGGTTAAGGATGGAAGCCTGTACACCTCTGGTTTAAAACCAGAAATGCGCAGCCAGGCATGCCTACGGAGGAGGACGCTGGTGTTAATTGCCCTAGAGGTGGTGTTGGCAACATCGAGGGCACAGCGTATGGAGGTGTTGGTTTTTTCCTCCTGGATTAGCTCGTTGGCTCTATTCTTGTACTTGTCAGGGAGGTGCTGCATGATTGCTTCTAGCTCATCATAATGCACCCTGTCGTATCGTGCTAAAAGCACTTGAGTGTTCCCAATGCGCCATATGTTGGCCGCCTGAGATGCGGTTCGCTTGCCAGAGGCATCTAGGAGTTTGGACTCCTTATCAGGTGGTGGTGCCTCGCCTGATGCCTGGGAGTTTGCACGTTTCCTTGCAGTGAAGACTACGAGGGAGTCTAGTGGTGCGGGCCCTCTGATGTAGGTGGGGTCTGTAGGGGCAGCCTTATATTTCTTTTCGATACGGGGGTTGAGGACCCTGACTGGGTGTTTAAGGACCTCTGGCGCGTGTTTGATAACACCTTTAAGCATGGGCAGAATGGAAGTGGCCCTGTGGGTGGCATCCAAAGTGTCTAGGAGGAAGTCCTCCTCCACGGGGTCTGTATGGAGATCAACTCCGTGGTAGTGTGCAGCCCTATGTAGCAGCTGGTTAAACCCCAGTGTCTTCGGGGGGGGGGGGGGGGGGTTAACGGTCTTGAAGGGTAAATGTCGTCCTGCAGGACGTTAGGGATGTTGTAGTCGTCCCATGGGTCTGGGGAGCCTGTAGGAGTGGGGTCTCCAGTGGGTTGGTCATGGGGCCCCTCCCCTATGGAGGAGGAGGATTAAATGTCCAGTTTTAGGGTCTTTAGTAAGCGTTTTTTGGAGTGGCTCGGGCTGAAACAGTTCCTCTGTGAGCGGTCGATCTGTTGGCGCCAAAGGGGTCGGAGCCGGTGGTTTTTTAGTCTTGGAATCAGTTCGTTTTTTTTAACTGTGTGGTTTAGACATGTCCGGTTGTTTCCTCGGTTCAGAGATGACTTTCGGCTTCGAGGTGTGTGTGTCGATGGGTTTGGCTTTCCTGCACGGTTCCGAAAATGGCGTAGATACAGAGGAGCTAGTGGGTGTCTTCGGCGCCGAGTGTTTCGGTGTGGAAGTCGGCGCGGAGAAAGCCATTTTCTTTTTCGGTGCGGAGTGTTTTTCGGCACAGACAGGCTGGCTCGAGCCCGAGCTGCCATAAGGCTTGATGAGCTTCTTATCTGGGCCCAAAAGAGCGGTATGGGAAGCAGTGTCTTTGGTCGTGCCTAGGCCCGAGGGCGAAGGAGTGACCGAAGCCATCGAGGGTGGGGGGTGGGGATCGATAGTAGTACTCACGCCCCTCTGTGCCGGAGTGATGTCCTCGACATCTGCGTCGGCGTCTTCAGAGGCGGTGACTAGGTCCTCTTCGGTGTGCTGTTCTTCGGGAACATCAACACCTTCTCCGAAGAGGTCGTCGGGGATTGCAGTTGACGCTTGTGCCATGGTTCTCCTGGCTCCTCGGTCTCGAATAGTCTTTAGACCGGAAGGATTTGCACGCCGGACAGTCTCGAGCCTCGTGTTCTGGAGAGAGGCAGAGGTTGCACACCTCATGAAGATCGGTGTGGGGAAATTTTGGACCCACATCAAGGACACTTCTTAAATGGAGTCATTTCCACGAGTCATGACCGGAGCTGAGGTAGGCCCGAAGGCCTGCGTCGACGCCTGGAATCGAAGTTTATTTATGAGTTGCGTCGAGTGGAGAGATCGCGATCAATACCGCGGAAGGGAAGGATTGCGCGCCGATGAGAAGAACTGGAACGGTTCGGAACCGGAGCACGAAGAACACATCCGAGCCCGATGGCGGAAAAAAACAATCTGAGTATGGAGCCGAAGCCCATGCGCAATACGATCCAAAGGAGTAGTCACATACCTCGTGACTTCCAAAGACTTTCCTAGAGAAAAACAACTGCAACATCCGGGCCCAACACCAGATGGCGATCTATGCAGTGTGTAATCTGCAGCTCATATGCCTAGAACATAACATTCCTGTCACGAAAGATTCTTGGCACATGTTCTTACCTGATCCGACTCCGATTTAGGGGGACAGCTTGTTACTGTACCTCCCCGGTCCACCGCAGCCAGCCCGTGCTGATTGAGTGGAGGGAGGCGTGACTGACAATACTCACTTCCAGTTAGCTGTCCCCGCCGCCATTTTTAGCAGGGTGACTGTCTAGGCTTCAGGAAGTTCTTCTACCAGCCCTGTGAAAAGGGGCCGATTGCACGGAAGCGCAGCAGAAGCACTGGCGGCGCGGCAAAGAAAAGCCTGTCTGCGCCCGTCCGCGCCAGTCTGTCAACAGAAGCCAGAAACGCTGCCCCTTACACAAGAGACAGGCCAACCTACACCACTAACGAGCTGTTAGCTCTTAGAAATGAGGTGAACAACTGCAGATCGCCCTGCGGTATCCCTATCGAGGGGCCTTTCTGCTGCTTGAGCTGTGGCTTTAGTGCCACTCCTACGCTGCCATCACGCAAACATCACTCCCAGCATAAAAATACGATCAAGATTTTTAACCTTAACTGCCGTTCTTTAGCCAAACAATATGCTGACATCTACGACCTGCTGGAGGAGACCTCCCCTGACATCCTCTTTCTTACCGAGACATGGCTCTCGGAAGACATGACCGCAGAACCTAGTCTGGCGCTCCCTGCAGGCTATAGCATTCTCACTCTCAATAGGGCCTCAAGAGGAGGGGACATTGCGATTATTCACAAATCTATCTATCCCTGCACCCTCACTAAGCAGACTATACCCGGAAGCAAATGTGCCCTCTTTAAGGTCACACTCAGCCCAAATTATACCTTGTCAGGGCTTCTGATTTAAAGGCCCCCTGGGCCTTCTGCAGACTTCAAGGTAGCTCTTGCAGAGGCAGTCAGCACATTGGCAGTTAATGCCGCCAACTTCACAGTCACTGGGGATTTGAATATTCATCTAGACAGATTAGACTACCCTGATGTGACAAATTTCATAGCAGATATGGCAGCCTGCCAGCTTGTTCAACTGGTGTCGAGCCCTACACACACGGCCGGTCATCTGCTGGACCCAGTTTTCTCTAATATACATACACTGTCAGTTCTTGCCCCCATCCCTATGGGGTGGTCTGACCACTACTTGGTCCCTATGCTCCTTCAAGAGATAATCCTCCCACAATATAAGGACCAAACATCCTCACTCAAACGCCCCTGGCACAAGCTTAACTGGGTTTCCCTTCAGGACCGCCTGTCCACCACTTGCCCGAGCTTCCACAATGATCCTAATAAGGCATACAAGGCCTTTACAGATTGGATCAGTCAGCCACTTGATGGCCTTATCCCTGAGAAATAGTCACTCAATCGTAAATACAGAACTAGACCGTGGTACAATAGCGACCTAGCTAATTTGCGCAAAGAGCGCAAAAAGTTGGAACTTATCTGGAGAAGGGATTTCAACACCGCATAGAGCCATTCAATCGGCTCGAGAAACGTTTTATGCCGACCAAATCCGTAACAGTGACAACCCGGCAAAGAGTGTATTCGATACTCCAGCTTGAAGGCTCAGCAGACCAATACAGGACAGAAGATCCAGTCGAACGAACAGTGCGAGGGGGTTAAGGACCCTGGCCCTAACAGGGTCTTTAAAAACCTCCGTGGCATGCTTATCACACCTTTAATCATGGGCAGTATATGAACAGTTTTTTGCGACTTTTCAAAGGTGTCGAGGAGAAAGTCTTCCTCGGGTGTGTCTGTGTGCATGGTGACGCCATGGAACAGTGCCGCCCTGTTTATCAGCTGACCAAACGCTAAATGGTCATCCGGAGGAGAGGGTTTGGAGGGGTATGGTGTGGGATCAGGGATGTGAGGCATAGGCTAAGCCCAGTCATCTAGGGGTGCTGTGTCTGGGAGTGTGAAAGGGTCATTAGGATCAGTAGGATCCTGAAAAAAATCCTGGTCTCCCCCGCCCCCTAAATCATCATCATCCTGTGGAGGTGGTGTAGGACTAGGAGATGGTAGAGGAGAAGGAGATGGGGGTGGGGGGATGGGATGGGAGGTAAGATAGGAGAGGAAGGACGTATGGGTGAAGTGGCACAGTCCTTTGTGTAGAGGAGCTGTTGTGTCCAGCTTCCTTTTCTTGTATGGCACAGTCATGACATGTCCGGTTTTAGGATTGATGTAAATCCGTTTTTGCACAGGATCTGGGTGGAATAGTTCCTCAGAGTCCGAGGGCGACTGTGGCGCCGATTTTTTGGGGTCCGATCTTGATCTGGATAGATCGGCAGAGTCTTGGTGGACTTTTTGCAGCACCGGGGATGGTTTTGGTGTCGGTGGAGACTGACTCCTAGTGACGTTTTGGTGCCGATGGAAATTTTGGTCTCGGAGCCGGTTTCGGTGCCGAAGGGATTGTAGGCACAATAACATGTTTGCTCGAGCCCGAGCCACCTAGAGGCACATTTTTCTTCGGAGCCGGGCCGGAGCTTCTGAAGATGATTTTCGGCCGCGACTGGGCCCAACTGGCAGAGTCTTGACCAATGTCTGTTTTTGTGGGGTTGGGTGAGGGGGGCTGGTACTCACGTGCTGCCCCGGAGTGAGTAGGTCATCAGAATCGTCCTCTTCGGACACGATCTGGAAGTCTTCGGAATCGTCGTCAGGGACATCTTGGGCAAAGAGGTCGTCGGGTTCTGGAGCCGGTTTAGCCATGATATGGCGTCGAGCTAGTCGGTCCCGGATAGTTTTCTTCGAATGGAAGGCGGCGCAGGCTGGACAGCTGGCTTCGTTGTGGTCAGGCGAGAGGCAGAGGTTACAGACCTCGTGGTGATCACTGTGGGGGAACTTTGCACCACATTGGGGGCATTTTTTAAAGGGTGTCCTTTAATGAGCCGCATCCGGAGCCGGTCCGATGGATTCCGACGTCGAGTTGTGAAGTTTGTAGAGGTGTTTGTGATTGCTAGAAAGTTTTCTGCTGGAGGGGAAAAAAGTTCATCCTAACCCAATGGCAGAAAAAAAACAATCTGAGGATGGAGTGGATGCCCATGCGCACTGTTGTCCAAAGGAGGAGTCACCTATCTTGTGACCAAAGGCTTCTTCCGAAGACAACAACAACCTGCAAACATCCGAGCCCAACACCAGATGGCGATCTTATCCTACAGTGTGTGATCTGCAGCTCATATGCCTCGAACATATATTTTCTATACGCTTCGGGATCCCCCACATTGGCGGGGATAATTCATAAATTATGACCATTGATGAGTATCCCCTGGATGAGAACAGCACATATTTACAAGAGTGTATTAAAGGTTTAGGTGAATTTGGCCAGGAGAAGCGATTCAACTTTTTAAAAAAAAGCTGCACATGGATTAAGTCTAGTTTCTGGGGGCAAGGCGTTCCAAATCCTGGGAGCCATTCCTGAGAAGGAACGGTAGTAGGTTTTCTTCTTGGAGAAACGTTGTGGTTTAAGTAGAAGATTGTTAGAGCTCCAAGTAGATCTGTTAACCCCCGATAGTACCAGTTTCTCTGCTAGGTATCTGTGTTGTGCGATGTAAAGCCTTGTGTTATACAGGCGATTTTCAAATGGATTCTGGCCTCAAAAGGTAGCCAGTTGAGGGCACGAAGGTCAGGGGAAATGTGGCAGTTTCTTTTGGAGCCTGTGATGAGTCTGGCGGCTGTATTGATTGAGGCTCTTAGAGGAGTGGTCGTTGATCTTGGCAGGCCGCAAAGAGCAACACTCCCATAATCCACTTGGGAATTACTAGAGAGTAAACTGCCTGTTTAAAGTCACTTGCCAGTATGAAGGGTTTCAATTTTCTCAGGGTGTTAATCTGGAAATGTTCTCCTTTAGTTGCAGCGCTGATGTGCTTCTGCGTATTTAGCTTATTGTCCAGGGTTATTCCTAGTGATTTAGCGGAATCAATGGCGAGGTTGACAATCTAGTGCTGTAATGTGCTTCATCCACTTGCGGATGATGGTTGGTTGGGAGGAGCGATTAAGAGAAATTCTGTTTTTAGGGTGTTTACTTCTAAAGGGTTCTTTGCCAGCCAGGTCCGTTTTATGGAGCGTTGCATTAAGGGACTTAATGTCTTTAAGTGAGTCGGCATACATGTGATATTGGATATTTGAGGCGTTGAGCTCAGTGAGGGGTTCCATAAACATAATGAAGAGCATCAGGGAGAGGCAGGAACCCTGGGGTACTCCCAAAGTGACCGGGGAGGGGTTAGATAAGAATTGGTTGATCTTGAATCTTTGTGTTCTGTTTTGGAGGAAGGAAGTGAACCAGTTTCACACTGTACCAGATAGCCCCATCCTGTGTTTCAAGAGGTCTAGTAGGTTGTCATGTTTGACTGTGTCGAAGGCTGACAAGTCAAGCAGGATTAGCAGGCAGGCTTTGTTTTGATCCAATATTTGTAGTGCGTCAATTATGTGCGTCATGGCTGATTCTGTACTGTGCCCTGATCGAAAGCCTGATTGGAATTAATCGAGCAGGTTGAAGTAGTCTGTGATTACTAAGCTGCGCGTGGACACATTTTTCTAGTAGTTTTGCCAGGGTCGAGATGTTGGAAATTGGGCGATAGTTATTCAGGTCAGACGGGTCCGCCAATGGTTTCTTTAGGATAGGGGATACCTGACCAGCTTTGAGGATGTCTGGGATGATTCCTTGCAGAAGAGAGGTGTTTATAATCCTAGTCCATAGTGGCACTAGCAGTGGAGTAAAGGTTTTTAAGTGGGTTGCTGGGAGAGGGTCTGTGAAGTGATTGGAGGGATTCAGGGCCGTGAGCATTTTTAAGATAGTTTCTTTGCTGTAAAAGCAGAAAGTGGTCCAAGAGACATTGTTCTGGAGGTCGAGCTTTGTAGAGCAGATAATCGGAGTACCTGGTGTGGTCAGTGAGGCTCTCATATGTGGGTCGGTATGGGATAATAGATAGTTAAGTAGGTCTGTCTAAGTTTTCAGTCTTTGTTGTGAAAAAGGAAAAAGGAAGTGTTTCAGGATTAGCGGGGGGGGGGGGGGGAGCGAGAGATACCCTTGGATTGAGCTTTTAATTATTTCGAATAGTCTTTTGGGACGATTCTTGGCTTGGTCTAATTGTTTACATATGAAGTCAGCTTTTGATCATCTAATCCTTCTATAATAGGAATTTCTCATGCTTCTTAGCAATTTGAGGTGGGCAGCGGATGGAACAGCTCTCCATTGTCTTTCAATTGCTCGTAGTGATCTTCTGTCATTTAACCTACCATCATACCAGGGGTTTGATTCTTTTGCGGTGACTTTTCAGCTGTAGGGGAGCTAAGTTGTCTAGTACCTTGTTCATAGAGTGAAAGTAGTGATTGGTCAGATCATGTACATCCTTTAATCCATCCGGTGGGGGTGTGAGGATGTGACTAGCGGTTGCGAGAGAGGCAGGATTAATGTTTTCTAGGTTCCTCTTCCAAATGTTCGTTCTCGTAGGTTGGACAGAGTAGTTTGACTACTTCCTTGATATGGAAAGTAATTATGTGATGGTCAGACCAGTCGCAAGGGAGGATCGATTTTAGCTGGGTAGAGTCTGCTTTGGAAATTACTAGGTCTAGGGTTGAACCCTTTTCGTGGGTTGGGCTGTCACAGATTTGGGACAAATTAAGGTCGTACAGGAAAGCTTTGAGGCTATTTACCTCTGCGTCATCAGGATCATTCCAGTGGAGGTTGAAGTCCCCCAGGAAAATCTAGTATTTTGTTGCACGACATTTGCAGCTAGGATATCCATTACATGTTCGATAAAGATGGGGTTGTTACCAGGAGGGTGGTAAAAAGAATGTAGTGAGCATATAGGCTTGTTATTGCTTGTGATGTCTAGGCAAAGGTATTCACAGGAGGAGAGCGCCGGTGAGTTGGCGCGGTTCACAGAGAGGTAGTTCCCATGGATGCAGGCAATGCCACCCCCTGGCCTATCAAGTCTATCTAGTCTTGTGATGTAATAGTTAGGGGGGGGAACTAGTATGTCTAAGAGGGGCGTGGATGATTCGTTTAGCCAAGTTTCCGTTAAAATTATGAGGTCGGGTTCAAAAGTTATTATGAGGTCAGCTATATCAGCGGCATGTGCTGCCGATCTACAGTTTAGTAGGAAACATTTTAGCTGGGTCATGGTGGGAGTAGTGTTGTGGTTGTGAAGGATGGGTACCCTCTTGAGGTTATTTTCAACAATACCTCGGAGTGTGTCTTGAAACTCAAGAGGCGTTGGGATGGATGGGTTGGATTAAGGACAGTTTTTGCAGGTTGCACGTCTGCGCAGGTTCAGGGGGAGGGGATGAGAGTTCGTAGGAGTGAAGTAGGGAGGTAAGATCTTAAATGATATGGGGATTATTTTCCAGATAGGACGTGACGGGGGATTAGGGTAGGGTACTGTTTTCCATCTGGAGGCAACTGAGGCGGGGGGCAACTGAGGCAGTGGGCAAGTGCATGGCCGATGAATGAGTTAAGTTTGTGGCTTGTGTTGCAGAATCAGGTCGTGAAGGGTTTGGATGTCCTCTTTGATTTGTTGTAGGGATAGTAGTATCACAACAAGTCGGTGGTCAGATGGAGGGGCTATCGTGTTAATAGCCTGGACTGTGGTTAGGTGAGATGGGGTTATTGCTTGTGTCGGGTGAGGGGCGTGCCGTGGACTAGTTCGATGTATGGTGGTTTATTCAATGCGATAGTCCGTGGGGGGAGGGGTGGAGAGGGGACATGGCGGGGTATTCATGTGTACTTTAGTAGGATCCGATTCGATGTATGGCAATATTTCTGAGTAGCAGTCACTGAAAGGGGGGGGGGGGGATTACAGAGGGGATGGAGGGGGTATTGATGTGAGCTGAAGGCAGGGGGACCATGAGATTCGTAGTGCAGGGAGATGGTGAAGGTGGGACTGAGGGCTGATCAGGAGTAGGTTTGTAAGGAGCGATTAGAGAAGTCTGCACTGAAGTTATATGGTGAAGGTATAGAGACAAGTGCTGCGTAGGATGGGGTGGTGGGGCAAACTAACGAAGGAGACTCCTCTTTGGAGCAATGGCCTTTTATCTCAGTTGGCTGACCTACAGGGCTTCGTGGGATGGGATTCTATTGGCATTTCAACAGTTGGCACAGTCCTCCGTAGTCAGACCTTGAAGTCATTCCAGCAGCTACAAACCAAATTTCAAATGCCTCAATCCCAATTTTATAAATATTTACAATTTCGCCATGTGTTCTCCCCGTACCTGGCACAACAAGTCAGCATTCCTGACTTTAATTCTGTTGAGGCCAAGGTATTTCTTGGCGAGATGGGGCCACACAAGATCACAGCGCTATATCGCACATTGGTTACTAACAGTCATACTACACTCACTAAGACCAGAGAGGCTTGGCAGAAAGATTTAGGTTCACTCGAAGACGATTGGATTGAGGCTCTAGAGTTTCCACGAGGGCGGCCATAGCTGCGAGCCTTCGCCTCATACAATTTAAATATCTTCATTGTGTGTATTTTACTTGCTATAGGCTCTGGCGGGCCGGGATGATTGATCACGTACCCCATCTGCCTCCGTTGCGGAGTCACCGAGGGTACTTTTCTCCACACGATTTGGGAATGTACTGCTCTATCGCAGTTTTGGCGGGGGTACTGACCCGTCTGAGGTATTGGGGCAGGATATTCTACAGTCACCGCGTCTAACTTTGCTGCACATTACGGACGGCATTGGTGGTAACAGATACCAGAGACACTTGCTATTTCTGGGGCTCACTCTCGCTAAGCGAGATATTGCTAAGGCTTGGAAGGCGACCTCACTGCCGTCGGTTGGGGCCTGGAAAAGAGGCCTTGATTTTTCCATGGGGTTAGAAATACAAATTCTTGGCACAGGGATGTCCCCAGAAACACCTGAAGATTTGGAAGCAGTGGGCCAATTATAGTGATCTGTATCTTGAACCTATCCCCTCTGCGATAAGTAACGAATAGTTTCTTACCTGTCGGTGTAGTTTTGCAGCTTGAAGATCTTTCTGGATTCACTATGCTGTGCATTATTCCGCGATCTTGTGGTTGGGTCCGGATTCGTAGTCCAGGTGGGCGTCAACGTCCCACCATTTGGTGTACCTCTCGTGACGTCGGCGTACTTCCGGCGAAAGTCCCACCTTGGGTGCGCCATCTTCGGGTTCTTTTTTCCCTGGTTTTGTTCTTTTGTATTTTTTTTTTTTAACCCTAGGCGTTTAGTCTTGTTTATTTTCCAAGTCTCTTTTCATCTTTTTTTTTTTTTTCTTCTTTCTTCAACCTCACTTGTTATTCCACCTTGCTCTCCTGCCTCATCTTTCTGGCGGAGGTGGATGGGTCCGCTAGTGAATCCAGAAAGATCTTCAAGCTGCAAAACTACACCGACAGGTAAGAAACTATTCTTTTTGCAGCATGAATCTTTCTGGATTCACTATGCTGTGCATAGACTTTGTAGCGGTTTGCTATTTTTGTGGTGGCTGGGTGGAAGATGAGCGTTGGTCGTTGAAAATATGTTGGAGCACCTTCTGTCCTACTTGTGCTTCCTTGTTCATCTGTATGTCCACGCAGTAGTGCTTAGTGAACGTGTGCACTGAAGCCCAGGTTGCCGCCAGGCATATGTCCAGAATGGGTGTGTTTGCCAGAAAGGCAATTGTTGCCCCCTTCTTCCTTGTGGAGTGTGCTTGATACCCTCCGATAGTTCTTGTCCTGCCTCCTTGTGGCAGAATTGTATTGTTAGCGTGATCCATCGTGCAATGGTGCCCTTGGTCACTGGTCTACCCAGGAAGCTGGTAGCGAATGACACGAAAAACTGTTTCGTTTTCCTGTGTTCGTTAGTTCTTTCTATGTAGTGCATCAACGCCCTTCTGGCGTCTAGAGTGTGAAGTGCCCTCTGCGCCCGTTGTCGGGTTTTGGAAGAAACCTGGTATTTGAATGGTCTGGTTCATATGGAAAGCGGACACCACCTTTGGCATGAAGTGTGGGTCCGTCCTCATGACGACTGTCCTTGTGGCTCTGTATGTAGGGGTCCTGTAGTGTTACCGCCTGCAGTTCGCTTACCCTGCGTAACGATGTTATTGCTACCAGAAAGGCTGTTTTCATGCTTAGCATTTGTAGTGAGGCTTTGTGTATGGGCTCAAAGGGCGCCTTCATGAGTTCAGACAGGACTAAATTGAGGTTCCATGCCAGCGGCGGAATTCTTTTAGGTGGTGCTAATCTTTTAGCTCCCTCGAGGAATCTCTACTACCCGAGAGGGAAAGAAACTTCCTCCAGTCTCACCTCGTGTGTACGCTACAATCGCCGCTAGGTGGACTCTTAGTGACGATGAGCATAGATTAGATTTTAGTAGGTGTGTGAGGTATCTAAGCACCGTTGATTCCTTGGTCATTTTGTTTTGCAGTCTATTCCTGGTGCACCAAACTGTAAACCTTCTCCATTTATCCCCATAGCATTTCCGTGTAGTTGGCCTCCTAGCCTCCCGCAGCACTCGCATAGTGCTTCGAGGTAGCTTAAGGTGTGCGAACTCCAAGTCCTCAGGAGCCAAGCCGCTAGACTGAGGCTCTCCGGCTCCGGGTGTAGAACCTCTCCGTTCTGCAGAGTGCAAGTCTTTGATTTTTTTGAATTTGTGTGGGGGGCCCTCTGCCATCTCCACTATCTGAGAGTACCACGTTTGTCTTGCCCACTGTGGTGCTACTAGGATCAGCGTCATGTTGCTTGCCCTGCATTTGTTGAGTACCCTGTGCATCAGTGGTATCGGTGGAAAAGCGTAGGCAAATGTTTTTGACCAGCTTATCCATAGGGCATTCCCCTGGGATTGTTTTTCTGGTTGTCTGGATGCGAAGTATTGGCATTTTGCATTCTGGCGTGTTGAAAATAGGTCTATTGTAGGTTTTCCCCACCTTCTGAATAGTTTTTGAGTTTCCCCTCCATTGAGCTCCCACTCGTGGGATGCCGAAGTCTGCCTTCTGAGCCAGTCCGCTTCCACATGGTCCTTCCCTGGAAGGTGTATGGCCAGCAGGTCGATTTTGAGTGGGATTGCCCATCTCCAGATCTCCTAAGCCAGGTTGGATAGGGGGAACGATTGCGTTCCTCCCTGCTTGTTGATGTAGAACATCGTTGTAGTATTGTCTGTTTGTATCAACACTCTTTGGTTGTACAGCTGCCTCTGGAAAGCCTTCAGGGCTAGCAGTACGGTCTTCAATTCCAGGTAGTTGATGTGTTTGACCGCATCCGCTGGAGTCCACAGACCTCTCACTTTGAGCTTGTTCGTGTGTGCACCCCATCCCCCCTGGGATGCGTCTGTGGTGATGGTCACAGTTGGGTTTGGAGGTGTCAAGGGTTTCCCTGTTATGTTTTCCCTGTTCCACCATGTTATCTCTTCCTGCACTCTGTGTGTTACAACCACTAGATCCTCCCAACTTCCGTTTGCTTGTGACCATTGTTGTTGCAGCCATTCTTGGAATGGTCTCATGTGTAGGCGTACATTGGGGACTAGGTGTATGCATGACGCCGTCATCCCCATGATCTTGCTCGCCGTTCTCACTGTCAGAGCTCACCCCTTCTTGTAGAGACGGGTCTCCTTCAGCCGGGCTATCGTTCTCCTGTTGCTGGGCATGACTTGTCTATGGTGTTGATCTGTGCCCCCAGGAAGATCTTCACCTGTTCTGGTTCCATTGATGATTTCCCCCAGTGAATCGAGAACCCTAGACTGGTTAGTGTTTTTGTCTCCATTTCTGCGTGTTCCTCGCACTTCTCGCGAGTACCTGCTTTGATTAGCCAGTCGTCCAGGTAAGGGTACACATGGATCCCTTCCCTCTGCAGGTAAGCTGCTACTGCTGCCAGGCATTTTGTGAATACCCTTGGTGCAGACTTGAGGCCGAATGCCAGGGTTGTGAATTGGTAGTGATCCTCGATGATGAACCTTAACAGGTTCCTGTGTCGACCGTTCATCGGGATGTGCAGGTAGGCATCTTTGAGATCCACCGTGGACATGAAGTCTCCTCTTCTTAACTGGGGCACCACTTCTTGTAGCGATGTCATTTTGAATCGTTGTGTTTTAATGAATTTGTTTAGGAACCGTAGATCCAGGATGGGTCTTAGTGTTTCGTCCACCTTTGGGACCAGGAAGTAGTTTGAGTACACTCCCTTGTTCCTTTCTCTGTATGGCACTGGTTCTATGGCCTCCTTTTGGAGCAGTTGCAGAGTCTCTTTTTTGAGTTGAGCAAGCTCCAGGCCGGAGCGTTGCCTTCTTTTTGGTTTCTTGTCTGGAGGTCTTTTATCTAGCTCTATACAGTACCCGTACTGTATGACGTTCAGAATCCATTTGTCTGACGTTATTTTTTGCCATTGTTGAAGGTAAAGTTTCAGTCTTCCGCCTACTGGTGTTGCATGCTCGTAGGCTCTTGGTTTGTGAAACCCCCTTACTGTGTTCACTATGCGCTTCACCCCCTGGGGTATCCTGAGGGTGAGCCTCTTCTTTCGATCGAAGTCACTTTGATGAGGGTTGGTCTCCCCCCCTTCTTCTCTGGCCACGTCCGTTTCCCCTCCCGCGAAAGGACTGGCCTCGAGGTTGATACTGCCAGTTCTGCTTCTGCTGGCCCTGCTGGCTGTGACCTTCACCCTGCTGTCCTTGCTGGAAAGTCTGGTGTGACGTTCCCGGCTGGTTTCCTCCCTTTCCGAAGGGTTTCAGAGCTGTGGTGCCTCTTCGCATCCCTCTGAATTGCAGGCCCCCCATGGACCTAGCTGTTTCATTTTCCTTCTTCAGCTGGGAGAGTTTTTCGTCCACCGGCGCACCGAACAGCGTCTCACCGTTGAATGGTGTGTTCAGTATGTTGTTCTGGACCTCCTGTTTGAATCCAGAAATTCGGAGCCAGACTTGCCTCCTCTCCGTGATACCAATAGCCATCAGCCTGCTTGATGTCTCTGCCCCGTCCAATGCTGTCTTAATGCATGCGTTAGCAATGCTTTTGCCTTCCTCGACCAGATGGGAAGCTCTTTGCTTGTACTGCACTGGGAGATGCTTAATTAGGTCTCCCATCTCGTCCCAGTGTTGGTGCTGGTGCCTGTTCAGAAGAGCATTCGAGTTAGCCATGCGCCAGTGCATGGCCGCATTTCTCTCTACCTTCCTCCCGGTGAGGGCCAGTAGAAAGTCTGCTTTCTGCTTCTCCTCGTCCAATTTCACCCCAAAGGCCGCTGCTGCGCTCCTGACGACCATGTTGTATGCTCCAATGTCTTCTGGCAGCGAAGGCCTCGAAGGATATGTCTCCACGGGTTCTTCGGGACTGTCGGCGTCAATGTCTTGCCACTCCAGCTCCCGAGTCGTCGACGGCGCCGAGCCGTAGATAGACTGCTGCTAGTCTTCTCCCTCATAGTAGGGTTCCTCCTCCTCGACGACCTGTCGGCGGCTTTACTGGGATCTTGTACTGTCTCATTTTTTCATCGAACTCCTTCCTCGGAAGGATACTCTCCATCTCCCCCTCGAGCCTTCTCTTTTTCTTCATTTCGGAGGCGGAATCGGCGTCGAGCGCTGGTCTCTTCAACGGAGCTTGCGTCGACACGACCTTTTCCTTCGCCGTCTGGTGGCTCCCCTCGAGGCCCTGCTTCGACGAACCCTGCTTTTCGCCGTGCTTCAGCACCTGGGAGTCCTTCTCGAAGGATCCGCCAGGCCTTTCGTCCTTGGATCCACTCGCGGTCGTCGAAAATTTTGGCGCCGGTGTTCCTTTCGAGGACTTTGACTGTTTTTCGAGAGTCACTCAGATTTTGGGGCCCTTGCGGGGGGTTTCGTACTCGACGAGTCTCCTACCTGGTCAGGCGTTTTCTTATCGGTCTCTGCGACCGTGAAGACGTTGGGTCCTTCAGCGATGTTGTCCTCATAGTCGGTGGAGAGGCCCAGCTCGTACAGCGACGGGGCCTTACCCTTGCCTTCCATGTTGAAGTTTGCTCTTCTCTGCCTTTCTCTCACTCGGAGCGTCTTCGGCGTGAAGACGGCGCAGGCGTTGCAATCCTTGCTCTCGTGGTCGATCGGCAGGCAAAGGTTGCAGACTGGATGTTGATCCTTCTGCGCGTATTTGTGGTGGCAGTTACGGCAGAATTTGAATGGTGTCTTGTCCATTGCGCTCAGAGACTGAGTGCGCATTTTCCGATGGGCGAAGTTTCCGAGGAACTCCTCCTTCATCGTCCCAGCTGTATGTTGTTCTTCTCTGTAGTCTTGTGTATTTTCTCCCTCGATGAAACTCGCGTCTTTATCTCTTCCTTCGTTCAAACTCTGGAGCTTCGATGACGATCCAGACCCAACGGCGGAAAAAAGAATCTGAAGATGGCGCACCCAAGGTGGGACTTCCGCAGGAAGTACGCCGACGTCACGAGAGGCACACCAAATGGTGGGACGTCGACGCCCACCTGGGCTACGACAAAAAAAAAAAAAAAAAAAAAAAAAAAAAAAAAAGACTACGAATCCGGACACAACCACAAGATCGCGGAATAATGCACAGCATAGTGAATCCAGAAAGATTCATGCTGCAAAATGACGTTTCCATAATGACCGAATGTTGGGTATTTATTTCATGTATGATTATATTTGTACTTACATGATACGATTGGAGACTTTATGTGACTATCCCTATATCGACTGACATTGATGTTTCTAGTTGCTAATGTTTATTTGCGGATAATGGTTTATTGTATACTCCCTCATGCGACAATTTTATATTGTAAACGTTGACATCTATATTACTGCTACAATGTGCCTGCAAATGCTGCCCGGGGACCACCTAGCCATATTGTGTTTGTCAACAATAAAAATTTGTGAGAAAAAAAAAACAAACACCTCTGTACATTTGAGGCACTACCACTCTCCTTGTGGCACCAGGGTTGGGGTCTCTGGCTTCAGTATACAGGAGTCCCTCCTCCCAATAGACTCTGGGTACCACTGGCATCCCCCCTTTTACTGTGCAGCAGCTTTCTGCCTCAGGCTTTTGAGAGTTGGACAGGTTTGCTGTCCAAGGCACAGCTGTTCCCTAGTGGGCCCCCCTGAGCCCAAGAGCTCAACCTGGTAAGGTTTAAGTTCCATGAACTCAGTTCCCTCTGGGGCTGGCAAGTCCTCTCCCTGAGGAGAGGGGCCCTGAATCTTTTGCTGTACAGAAGCAGGTTTCACAATCTTCTTACCTTTCCCCTTGGAATATTGGGCCATTCTTTCAGGTTCCAACACTTTTTTCACCCAGTTTTTGGCTCTGATCTAGTCTTGACACAATCTCAGGGATGTCGAGCATTGCTGTATGGGTTTTCAATTCTACCTCAGCTCAGTCTAAGGTCTCCAGGTCGTTTCCAAGCAGACAGAAGTTTGAGAGTACTACCTGTTTCAGGCTAGTAACCCCCCCCCCCCCCGCCCCCGAAAACACAGCCCCTCTCCCCCAGTTGAATATGCTACTTACCAGTATGCAACTGTTCTTGGCATGTAGGGCTGCTGACATTCATATCTGTGCATAGATCGCCGCCTAGTGTTTGGTCCGGATGATTGCACGTTGTTGTCCTGGAAGAGTCTTCGAAGTATCCTGAGATAGGGGACTCCTCCCCTGGACCACAGTGCGCATGGGCATTCTTTCCATCCCCAGATTGTTTTTCGCCATTGTGGCAGTGATGGAGTAGATACAGGAAGTGATGACCATGCTATACAGTAATTCTGAGAGCTGCAGCTGCTACAGGCGCCGGGGAGGAGGGTGGGCAATATGAATGTTAGCAGCCCTACATGCCAAGAACAGATGCATACTGGTAAGTAGCATATTCAGTTCGAGGCATGTGGGCTGCTGAATTCATATCTGTGCATAGAATACATAGCAGTACCTCCTCTTAGCGGCGGCTACCAGTGCCAGCTGCAGCGGTCTGAAAAAGAGTTATAAGAACAGCCTGTCCTACAGCTGCCTGCTGTTTTGAGTGTACATCTACGCAGTAGTGTTTGGTAAATGTATGTATAGTGGACCATGTGGCTGCTCTACATATTTCCTGTAAAGGAATGTTTCCCAGGAAAGCCATGGACGCCCCTAACTTTCGTGTGGAGTGGGCTCGTGGGGGAATCGTTAATGTGCGTTTAGCCTTTTGATAGCAAATTTGAATACATTTAACGATCCATCTGGCTATACCTGCTTTGGAAATGGCGTTGCCCTTGTGTTGGAGAGAAGGCAACGAAAAGTTGTTTTGTTTTCCTAAAGTCCTTAGTTCTATCTATATAGTACATGAGGGCCCTCTTTACATCTAGTGTATGGAGCATTCTCTCTGCGACATTTTGTGGATTTTGAAAGAAAACAGGCAGTTCAATAGTTTGATTTATGTGGAACTGCGATATCACTTTGGGCATGAATTTGGGGTTGGTACGCAGTACAACCCTGTTTGTGTGAACCTGTATGAATGGCTCTTGAATGGTTAGTGCCTGGAGTTCACTAACTCTTCTTAACGAAGTGATTGCCACTAAGAAAGCTACTTTCCAGGTGAGGAATTGAATCTCACATGAATGGAGAGGTTCAAAGGGTGGACCCATTAATCTGGTGAGGACCAAATTGAGGTTCCACACCGGAGCCGGTGGGTGTCTTGGGGGAATTACTCGTTTGAGTCCCTCCAAGAAAGCTTTGATGGCAGGCACTCTGAATAAAGAGAGGTGCTGCCTGTTTTGAAGATATGCTGCTATCGCGGTTAAATGGATACGTATGGAGTAGTATGCCAGATTGCATCGGTATAGGTGTAAGAGGTAAGAGATGATGTTTTGAATGGATGCGTCCAGCGGATTAATGTCATTGTTGTTGCAGTAAATGACAAACCTTTTCCATTTAGCCGCATAGCAGGCCCTGGTCGTGGGTCTTCTGGCCTCTTTGATGATATCCATACAGTCAGGAGGCAGGTTTAGGTAGCCAAACTCTAAGACCTCAGGAGCCAGATTGCCAGGTTCAGCTGTTGCGGATCTGGGTGCTGAATTTCTCCATGGTTATGCGTTAAAAGTGCGGGTTTGATCCGCAGCCTTTGATGCGGCACCACGGAAAGTTCTAGAAAGGTGGTGTACCATGGTTGGTGCGCCCATGTGGGAGCAACTAGGATGAGTGTTAGTGAGTGTTGTCGCAGTTTGCGTGCCACCAGCGGTATTAATGGCGCTGGGGGAAAAGCGTACGCAAATCTGCCTGACCAGTTCATCCATATCGCATTGCCCTGTGACTGCGGATGTGGGAACCTGGCGGCAAAGCTTTGGCATTTTGCGTTTGTGTGTGGCGAATAGGTCTATCTCCGGATGACCCCACTGTTGGAAGTACGGTTGGAGTACTGATAGGTGTAGCTCCCACTCGTGCATCTGGTGGCTGTGTCTGCTGAGCAGATCCGCCATCTGGTTGTCCTTGCCTGGGAGGTGTTCCGCCATGAGGAACATGTTCCTCTGAATGGCCCACTTCCACATGCTCTGAGCCAGATGAGACAACTGTGGAGTGTGTGTTCCTCCCTGTTTCTGTATGTAGTACATGGCAGTCATGTTGTCCGTCCGGATCAACACAACTGTGTTGCATAAGTGTACTTTGAATGCCTTCATGGCTAGGAAGATTGCCATCAGTTCCAAAACGTTGATGTGCATCTTCTTTTGTTGCGTTGTCCATAGTCGCTGCACTGTGTAAGTGAGTACATGAGCTCCCCAACCCTGGAGAGAGGCGTCTGCCGTCAGTATTATTTGTGGAACAGGCTCTTGGAACGGTCGGCCCTTGCAAAGGTTTTGTGGATTCCACCAATGCAGAGAGTTGTATGCCCGACCGCTCACCAACACTAGGTCTTTTAATTGCCCGTGAGCCTGATTCCATTGACGTGCCAAGCACTCCTGAAGCGGGCGCATATGTAGTCTCGCGTGCGGGACTATGAAAATGCAGGAGGCCATCATGCCTATTAACTGCATGAACACTCGCGCAGGAAGGGAGTGTTGAGGTTTGAACTTTGAGATCAGCAGTTGCATGCTGTTGATCCTCACTAAATTTGGCTGAGCTGTGGCTGCCAGAGTGTTTATGGTCGTGCCCATGTACTGTCGTATGTGCGCAGGTTGGAGATGTGATTTTGGGTAATTTAGTGAGAATCCCAGACTGTGAAGAAGGTGAATGGTGAGGGACATGGGGTTGGCACATTGCTGGGCTGACTTTGCCTGAACAAGCCAGTCGTCCAGGTAAGGGTAGACGTGAATGTGTGGTCTCCGTAGATGTGCAGCCACTGTTGCTAGGCACTTGGTGAAAACCCTGGGTGCTGTTGTTACTCCGAAGGGGAGAACTTTGAATTGATAGTGATGTCCCTGAATAGTGAACCTGAGATATTTTCTGTGTGATGGGTGTATGGGTATGTGGAAATGCGCATCTTTGAGGTCCAGTGTGGCTAGGAAGTCTCCCTGACTGAGTAGCGGGAGAACCTGCTGTAGGGTGAGCATATGGAAATGTTCCGAGAGAATGTATTGGTTGAGGGGCCCGAGGTCTAGTATAGGTCTGAGCGACCCGTCCTTTTTTGGGATTAAGAAGTACAGAGAGTACACCCCTGTTCCCTGCTGGTCGACGGGCACGACCTCTATTGCACCTTTTTGCAGCATACTTAGCACTTCCTGCTGCAATAATGCCAAGTGCTCTACGGACATAGGACGGTGCTTTGGCGGTATGTTGGGTGGAGGGGACGTTAATTCGAGACAGTAACCGTACTGGATAATGTCCCTGACCCACCTGTCTGTGGTGATGGTTTTCCACGCGGACAGGAACTGTTGGAGTCTCCCCCCAACAGGTGTTATGTGGTCGGGGGGAAGGGAGAGGGCGTCACTGTTTGTTTTTGGGGGAGGACCTGGTGTTGCCGTAACCACGTCCTCTGCCCTTGGTGCTTGAGCCACGATATCCACCTCTGTTGGTTTTATCATAGGTACTTTGTGTGCCCCCTTTGGTGTACTGCTGCTGTGACCCCTGACCTCTAGCTGCTCCTCTATTCCCGGTGCAACGAAAGGAGCCACTACGAAACTGCTGCGTCTGCAGAGCCCCCATTGATTTCGCAGTGTCAGTGTCTTTCTTAATTTTCTCGAGGGTAGTGTCAACTTCGGGGCCAAATAAGTAGTCGGGGTTGACCGGTTGATTTAAGATATTGTTCTGAATCTCCGGCTTGAAGCCTGAGATTCTCAACCATGCGTGCCTCCTCAACATGACACTTGTGTTGATTGCCCTTGCCGCTGCGTCGGCAGCATCCAGGGCGCACTTTATGGATGCATTGGTAAGGAGTTGTCCCTCTCTGATGAGGAGCTCCGCAGCCTCTTTATATTCATCTGGCAAATGTTGGAGTAGTGATTCTAGTGTGTCGTAGTGGGACCCATCATAACGGGCCAAGAGCGCCTGTGTGTTGGCAATGCGCAAGATGTTTGCTGCTTGTGCTGCAATTCGTTTGCCTGATGTCTCCAGCACTTTGGACACCTTGTCTGGGGGAGGAGCATCACCTGTTTGCGAATGGGCTGTTTTGCGAGCATTAGCAACCACCATGGAGTCCAAAGGTAACTGACCCCTAATGTACATAGGGTCACCGGGTGCAGGCTTGTATTTTGTTTCAATCCTGGAGTTGAGCACCCGTGCCCTGGTTGTTTCCTTAAAAATGTCTTTTGCAGGTTTGAGAACTCCCTTTAACATGGGCAGAGTTGACAGTTCTTTCGGAAGAGGCGAAAGTGTCCACCAAGAAGTCTTCTTCGACAGTGTCAGAATGCAGTTCTACTCCATGATTGGCAGCAGCCCGTTCTATGAGGGCATTGAAGGCAGCAGTGTCCTCTGTGGGAGGTGTCTTTGTGCTGTAAAGCTGCGTGTCCTGGGTATCTGGTGGGGTACCCTGGTCTGTAGGGTCATCCCATGTCTGATCTGGGTCTTGCAGGTGCTCATCAGGATCGACATCCCCAGGGTAGGTGGTATCATCCCCTACATAGTCGTCCATTGCGTCTGTCTCTGAAGGCATAGGAGAAAAGGACTGGGGATCCTGATGAGAGGGTTGAAAGCGTTCATGAAGCTCAGACCCTGCTGGTAATTTGTGCTGGAGAGGGATTTTGTAGGAGTCCAATCCCCTCTATGGCGTGATTTTCCGCTTACGGAGCATCAGCCTACCAGTGTTGGCGTCGATGAATTGTGGCTGTGACGGGCCAAAATCTGTGTGTCCAGTGGATGGGGACTGTGTCTGGCGGACACGTGTCCGAATCTCGAACATTTTCGGCGCCGTGGACGGCGGCAAGCCAAACGTGATGTTGGTCGGCGCCGAGGGTGCTTTTGGAGCCTTGTGCGTGTCGGGGCCCGAAGTAGAGCGGAGGGCTGCCCGTTCCCTGATGTGTTGCAACGATGCCGCGACCTGTTGCACGGAAAACGCAGATGGCTCCTTGGAACCGGTCGGCCCCGGGGAGGTAGGCGTTGATGCAGCACCCGACTTTTTTGCAGCCATGGGGTCATCGATACGAAGGGAGGGATTGACGCTCGTTGGAGTCGACGACTTGGCAGGCGCCGGTGTCTTCGACGTAGACGCAGACGGGGTGGCCACTTTGACTTTGGTGGTCGGGCCGATGTCTTCGGTGCCAGAGGCCGAGGCGCCTCGTGGGCACCGAGGGCCTTCTTCTTGGGCTTGGCACCCATATCCGCTGCGGTGAGCTCGGCACCGAAATCCCTTTTCGTGTGTTCGGAGCCGTTGGCCTTTGCTGGCGTCGAAGGAGTGGAGGCCTTCGAGCCGATCACAACCAGTTTCACTTTTGGTTTCGATGGAACTGGTGCGACGATTGGTTTCGGTTGCGCTGAAGGGAATCCAGTAGTCTTCGGTAATGATGGCTCTTGCGAAATGTTAGAGGCCGGGCCTGAAGGCGGGGCTGAAGAACCGTGAGATTGATCTCGGGTAAGGCCCGAAGGCGATCCCTCGACCTGAGCCCCAAGACGGTGTATGTTTTCGGCCTCCGTATCGACGGGTGGGCCTAGCTCCTCGCTGGAGCTATCCTCCTCGGCCGCAAAGGCCTCACTGTAGTCTCCTACCTCGTCGACGACTTCTCTCTGAAAGATCACCTCCTCCTCGTCTTCCGATCGGGAGTAGTGTTCGGAAGCGGGGCTGGAGTCTACGTCTTCCACGCTCTGCGTCCTCGTCGGTAAAGATGTTGGCCGGGGCAGGCGCCGATTGCTGCGCTTCTAATCTTGCCGCCCGTCGATTCCGGAGAGTCTTCTTCGAACGGAATCGGGCACAGGCCATACATTTGGACTCATCGTGATCCGGTGAGAGACATTTGTTGCATACCGGGTGGACGTCGATGTGTGGGTATTTCGCGTGGCATAAAGGACACCGTTTGAATGGAGTCCTCGATTCCATCGTCGATCGAAATTCGATGTTCGGACCAAGCGGGTCCGAAAAGCTGTGAGAAGGTGCTAAAGCACTAGAGAAACTAGTCGATACCGAATGGGAACAGTACCGACGATAACTAAAGGCCTTTTGGCCTTAAACTGATTTTCCCAACTTGAGCTAAGATAAGCACATCCGAACTCAATGGCGGAAAAAAACAATCTAAGGATGGAGAGGATGCCCATGCGCACTGTGGTCCAGGGGAGGAGTCACCTATCTCGTGATACTTCGAAGACTCTTCCAGGACAACAACGTGCAATCATCCGGACCCAACACTAGGCGCCGATCTATGCACAGATATGAATTCAGCAGCCCACATGCCTCGAACCTAATGTTACCAAAGCAATGGCATGGTTAGTAGTAACACTGTCAGTGTTGGTGACTGGATTAGACTTTCCAATTAGGTATTGCTCTGGAGAAACCAGAGTGTGTGTCTCACCATGGTGACACTGGCACCTGCATCCATCGGGGCTTCTATCCTAGTCCCATGTATCCAGGGGTATTGTAAATACTGCTTTAAGTTGGGAGGAAACCCAGCATAAGTGGCAAACTCAACTTCACCCTCTGTGACGAACTGCTTCAGTGTGAACCCTGATTTGCTCCGGGCACACTTAATCCCATCTGGAGATTGGCTACACCAGTACTAAATCGAGGAGGACTAGTTCAGTGTCCCAACTTCTTACAGTTGAAACACCAGGCCTTCTGGGAATAAAAGTTCTCCCCTTTGTACCAATCATTGGACTGGGAAGAGTTTTGGGACCCACTCAAGCAGGTTTTTGGTGCCCTTTAGAAAACTGGCTTTGTCTTTGGGGTTCTCACCACCTTTCCCTGGTGAGGTTTGGTAACGCCTTTCTTTTGGTCACCCACAGTGGCTGTTTTTGTTACCCTAGTCTTGACCCCGTGGGTTGCCTTCTTTCCCAATTCTTGGGGAGAAATTAGACCTAGGTCTACCAGATGTTGATGCAACTTGTAATTAGTGCAATTAAAATATGTTCTTTCATAAAAAGATTGTAATGTCCATTTAAATTATGCACGTTATTTCCAGTTAACCACCAATCGCGTGTCTTAACAGAGTAGTCTAGTCAATCCAGGACTGGTTTTGTGCCCCCCCCCCCCCCCCTCCCTGAATCAAATGCTATATTCCTCAGTTGTGAGCGCAAAGCCCTCAGAGTGTTTATGAGGTCATAAGACCTAGCATCTGCAGGAGTCTGTCCCTGCAATTATCAGTGAACAGTTCGCAAAGGAGTGCCCCCAAGCGGGACTGCCTCACTTTTCTTGTATCCCAAGCCCTCTAAAAAGTTGTGAACCATTTGGTGAGGTCTTCACCTTGCTCAAATTTGGCGACAATCCCATAGGCCCTGGGTACCTGGTTAGCAGGAACTCAGGGCAAACGGAGTCAAAGTACATCAACATAAGGCAAAAAGTGGGGGGCAACCATGCAAAAAGGGGCACTTTCCTACAAATCCCAAAGTGCTATATTCGGCAGAATTGTGGTCAAGCAGCCTTAGGCTTAACACAGAGGAGAGCAAGACATTTGCAAAATACACACAATGATTAATAATGAATATGCTACTTACCAGTATGCATCTGTTCTTGGCATGTAGGGCTGCTGACATTCATATCTGTGCATAGAATACATAGCAGTACCTCCTATTAGCGGCGGCTACCAGTGCCAGCTGCAGCGGTCTGAAAAAGAGTTTTGAGAACAGCCTGTCCTACAGCTGCCTGCTGTTTTGAGTGGACATCTACACAGTAGTGTTTGGTAATGAATATGCTACTTACCAGTATGCATCTGTTCTTGGCATGTAGGGCTGCTGACATTCATATCTGTGCATAGATCGCCGCCTAGTGTTGGGTCCGGATGTTTGCACGTTGTTGTCCTGGAAGAGTCTAAGTATCCTGGGATAGGTGACTCCTCCCCTGGACTACAGTGCGCATGGGCATCCTCTCCATCCTCAGATTGTTTTTCGCCATTGTGGCAGTGATGGAGTAGATACAGAAAGTGATGACCATGCTTTACAGTAATTCTGAGAGCTGCAGCTGCTACAGGCGCCGGGGAGGAGGGAGGGCGATATGAATGTCAGCAGCCCTACATGCCAAGAACAGATGCATACTGGTAAGTAGCATATTCAGTTCGAGGCATGTGGGCTGCTGAATTCATATCTGTGCATAGAATATATAGCAGTGCCCTCTTATTAGCGGCGGCTACCAGTGCCAGCTGCAGCGGTCTGAAAAAGAGTTTTGAGAACAGCCTGTCCTACAGCTGCCTGCTGTTTTGATTGTACATCTACACAATAGTGTTTGGTAAAAGTATGTGTGGTGGACCAGGTGGCTGCTCTACATATGTCATGCAAAGGAATGTTTCCTAGGAAAGCCATGGAGGCCCCTAACTTACGTGTTGAGTGGGCTCGTGGGGGAATCGTTAAAGTGCGTTTAGCCTTCTGATAGCAAATTTGAATACATTTAATGATCCATCTGGCTATACCTGCTTTGGAGATAGCGTTACCTTTGTGGTGTGGGGCAAAGGCAACGAAAAGTTGTTTTGTTTTCCTAAAGGGTTTGGTCCTGTCGATATAATACACGAGGGCCCGTTTTACATCTAGTGTATGGAGTGCCCTTTCTGCGACAGTCTGTGGGTTTTGAAAGAAAACAGGCAGTTCAATAGTTTGATTCATGTGGAACTGCGATACCACCTTGGGCATGAATTTGGGGTTGGTACGTAGTACGACCCTGTTGGCGTGAACCTGTATAAATGGCTCTTGGACGGTTAGTGCCTGGAGTTCACTAACTCTTCGTAAAGAAGTTATCGCCACTAGGAAAGCTACTTTCCAGGTAAGGAATTGAATCTCGCATGAGTGTAGAGGTTCAAAGGGTGGACCCATCAGGCGTGTGAGGACCAAGTTGAGGTTCCACATTGGGGCTGGTGGGTGGCTAGGTGGAATGACTCGTTTGAGTCCTTCCAAGAATGCTTTGATGGCAGGCACTCTGAATAGAGAGAGGTGCTGCCTGGTTTGTAGATAGGCTGATATTGCGGTCAAATGGACACGTATAGAGGTGTACGCCAGATTGCATCGGTATAGGTGTAAGAGGTAACAAATTATGTTTTGGATGGATGCGTCTAGCGGGTTAATGTCATTATTATTGCAATAAATGACGAACCTTTTCCATTTGGCTGCATAGCAAGCTCTGGTAGTGGGTCTCCTGGCCTCCTTAATGATGTCCATACAGTCAGGTGGCAGGTTTAGGTAGCCAAACTCTAGGACTTCAGGAGCCAGATTGCCAGGTTCAGCTGTTGCGGATCTGGGTGCTGAATCTCTCCATGGTTCTGCGTCAAATGCTCGGGTTTGACCCACAGCCTTTGATGCGGCACCACAGAAAGTTCGAGAAAGGTGGTGTACTACGGCTGGCGTGCCCACGTTGGAGCAACCAGGACGAGTGTCAGTGAGTGTTGTCTGAGTTTGCGTGCCACCAGCGGTATCAGTGGTGCTGGGGGAAAAGCGTACGCAAATCTGCCGGACCAGTTCATCCATATCGCATTGCCCTGCGACTGCGGATGTGGGAACCTGGCAGCAAAGCTTTGGCATTTTGCGTTTTTGCTTGTCGCGAATAGGTCTATCTCTGGATGACCCCACTGCTGGAAGTACGGTTGGAGTACTGATGGGTGTAACTCCCACTCGTGCATCTGGTGGCTGTGTCTGCTGAGCAGAACCGCCATCTGGTTGTCCTTGCCGGGGAGGTGTTCTGCCATGAGGAACATGTTCCTCTGAATGGCCCACTTCCACATGCTCTGAGCCAGATGAGACAACTGTGGAGAGTGTGTTCCTCCCTGCTTCTGGATGTAGAACATGGCAGTCATGTTGTCCGTCCGGATCAACACGACTTTGTTGCACAAGTGTACTTTGAATGCTTTCATAGCGAGGAAGATTGCCATCAGCTCTAGAAGGTTGATGTGCATCTTCTTTTGTTGTTGTGTCCATAGTCCCTGCACTGTGTAATGGAGTACATGAGCTCCCCATCCCTGGAGAGACGCGTCCGCTGTCAGTATTATCTGTGGGACAGGCTCTTGGAACGGTCGGCCCTTGCAAAGGTTTTGTGGGTTCCACCAATGCAGAGAGTTGTATGCCCGACCGCTCACCAACACTAGGTCTTTCAACTGTCCTTGAGCCTGATTCCACTGACGTGCTAAGCACTCCTGAAGCGGGCGCATATGTAGTCTTGCGTGTGGGACTATGAAGATGCAGGAGGCCATCATGCCTATCAACTGCATGAACACTCGCGCGGGAAGGGAGTGTTGTGGTTTGAACTTGGAAATTAGCATTCGTATGCTGTTGATCCTCACTAAATTTGTGTCTATGGTCGCACCTAGGTACTGTTGTACGTGTGCGGGTTGGAGATGTGATTTCGGGTAATTTAGTGAGAACCCTAGACTGTGAAGAAGGTGAATGGTGCGGGACATGTGGCTGGCACATTGCTGGGCTGACTTTGCCTGAACAAGCCAGTCGTCCAGGTAAGGGTAGACGTGAATGTGTTGCCTCCGTAGATGTGCAGCCACTGTAGCTAGGCACTTTGTGAAAACCCTGGGTGCTGTTGTCACGCCGAAGGGAAGAACCTTGAATTGGTAGTGCTGCCCTTGAATAGTGAACCTGAGATATTTTCTGTGCGAGGGGTGAATGGGTATGTGGAAATACGCATCTTTGAGGTCTAGCGTGGCCAGGAAGTCTCCCTGTTTGAGCAGCGGGAGGACTTGTTGTAGGGTGAGCATGTGGAAATGCTCTGAGAGAATGTAGCGGTTGAGGGGTCACAGGTCTAGTATAGGTCTGAGTGACCCGTCCTTTTTTGGTATTCAGAAGTACAGGGAGTACACCCCCGTACCTTGCTCGTGGACGGGTACGACCTCTATTGCGCCTTTTTTCAGCATACTTAGCACTTCCTGCTGTAATAGCGCTAAGTGCTCTGAGGACATAGGACGGTGTTTTGGCGGTATTGTGGGTGGAGTGGAGGTTAATTCTAGGCAGTAACCGTGTTTGATAATATCTTTGACCCACCTGTCCGTGGTGATGGAGTTCCACGTGGACAGGAACCTTTGTAGCCTTCCCCCGACAGGTGTTATGTGGTCGGGAGGAAGGGAGAGGGCGTCACTGTTTGTTCTTGGGGGAGGACCTGGTATTGCCGTATCCGCGTCCTCTGCCCTTTGTGCTGGAGCCACGATATCCACCCCGGGTGTTTTTATCGTAGGTACTTTGTGTGTTGCCCTTGTTGTAGGTTTGCTGTGACCCCTGTCCTCTACCTGCTCCTCTATTTCCGGGGCGACGAAAGGAGCCACTCCGAAAGGTCTGCGTTTGGAGAGCCCCCATGGACTTTGCAGGGTCTGTGTCCTTTTTTATTTTTTCTAGGGTGGTGTCAACCTCTGGTCCGAATAAGTAGTCAGGGTTGACCGGTTGATTGAGAATGTTATTTTGAACCTCAGGTTTGAATCCGGAGATTCGTAACCAGGCGTGTCGTCGTAACAGGACGCTGGTGTTTATTGCTGTGGCAGCTGTATCTGCGGCATCCAGTGCACACTTAATGGATGCGTTTGTGAGGAGTTGTCCCTCCCTGATGAGGATCTCTGCTCCCTCTTTGTATTGGTCAGGGAGATGTTGGAGTAGGGTTTCTAATGTGTCATAGTGTGCGCGATCGTAGCGAGCTAGGAGCGCCTGGGTATTGGCAATACGCCATATGTTAGCTGCCTGGGCTGCAACCCGTTTGCCGGAGGTCTCGAGCACCTTTGACTCTTTGTCCGGGGGAGGAGCATCCCCAGTTGTCTGCGAGTGCGCCCGTTTGCGAGCATTAGCGACTACGATGGAGTCCAGAGGCAACTGGCCTCTAATGTACGTAGGGTCCCCAGGCGCCCACCTATATTTGTCGATCCTGGGGTTTATTACTCTTGCCCTGGTGGGTTCTTTGAAAATGGCCTTTGCTGGTTTGAGGACACCTTTCAACATGGGTAGAGTTTTGATATTCCTTTCTGAGGATGCGAAAGTATCCATTAGAAAATCGTCCTCGATTGTGTCAGAGTGGAGTTGCACACCATGATTGGCCGCAGCACGTTCAATGAGGGCGTTGAATGCGGCAGTGTCCTCTGTGGGAGACGTTTTTGCGCCATATAGCTGCGTGTCCTGTGTATCCATAGGTGCACCCGTATCTACAGGGTCATCCCAAGCCTGGTCAGGGTCCTGTTGGCCTTAAGGGTCCATCTCTCTGGGGTAGGGGACGTCGTCACCCATATAGTCCTCCAAAACGTCGGTTTCGGAGGGTGTCGGAGAGAAGGACTGTGGATCTGGGTAGGAGGTATGGAGACGTTCGTAAAGAACTGGTTCCGAATCCGCTGGCAGCTTTTTCTTTAGCGGGATCCGGTAGGAGTCCAAAGCTTGTTCGGAAGATATTCTCCGCTTGTGGAGCATAATTCTGCCGGTGTCTACATCGATGATGTGGGACGGTGACGTCTCCGTAGGAGAGCGTTCGGCAGGTGTGATCCTAGTTTGGGTGACACGTGTTCGTATTTCAAACAGTTTGGGCGCCGTGGATGGCGGCAGGCCAAAAGTGATGTGGGGTGGTGCTGGAGAAGCTTTTTGAGATTTTCGGCTCGGAGCCTGACGTGTCCTGGAGGGCTGCCTTTTCTTTGATGCGTTGCAAGGACGCTGCAACTTGTCGCACCTGGAACGCCGACGGTTCTTTGGCGCCGAGCGGTTCTGTAGAGGCAGGCGTGGACTTCTTTGGGGCCACGAGGTCATCGAGTCGAGGAGAGGTAGTAGCTGTCGAAGGAGTCGATGATTGGGCCTTCGGTGCTGCTTTCGAAGTGGTGTGCGACGCAGCGGCCATTTTGACCTTCGTGGCCGGAGCCGATTGTTTCGGTGCCGGGGGCCGAGGCGGTTTGGCGGTACTGATGGCCTTTTTCCGTGTGTCGGCGCCGACGTCGGCTGCTGCGAGTTCGGCACCGAAGTCCCGTTTGGTGCGGTCGGTGCCGACGGGTTTGGCTGGCGTCGAAGATGTAGTGGGCTTCGATCAGACCAGTGTCACTTTCAGTTTCGGTTTCTGTGGAACCGATACGACTTTTGGTTTCGGTTTCGAGGAAGGGAAACCAGTCATTTTGGGTACTAATGGCTGTCGCTGAATGTCCGAGGCCGGGCCCGAGGGCGGGGCCGAAGAACTGCGGGATAGGTCTTGGGTAAGGCCCGAAGGCGATCCCTCGACCGGAGCCATAGACTGACGCACTGGGATATCCTCCGTCTGTACGGGTAGGCCTTGCTCGTCACCGGAGCTACTTTCTTCGGCCCCTAAGGCCTCATCGTAGTCTCCTACCTCGGTGTCGGCTTCATCCCTGTGAAAGAGTTGTTCTTCGATGTCTTCCGAACCGGAATCGTGTTCGGAAGCGGGGCTGGAGGGTAGGTTCTCCACGCCTTCCACATCTTCGTCCTCGGCGCTGAAGATGTTGGTCGGGGCCGGTGCCGCTTGCTGCGCTTCAAGTCTCGCTGCTCGTCGATTCCGGAGAGTCTTTTTGGATCGGAATCGGGCACAGGCCATACATGTGGATTCGTCGTGATCCGGTGAAAGGCATTTGTTGCACACCGGGTGGACGTCGACATGGGGATATTTCGCATTGCAAACAGGACACCGCTTGAATGGTGTCCTCGATTCCATCGTCGATGTGGGGTCGATGGTCGGATATGATGCGAAAAAGTTGTTTTTGAAGTCAGTAAACTAACAAGTAACTGTCGATACCGATCGGGAACAGTACCGACGCGAACTAAAGGCCTTTTGGCCTGAAAAAAGTTTTCCCTAACTTGAGTCAAGATGAGCACATCCGAACCCAATGGCGGAAAAAAACAATCTGAGGATGGAGAGGATGCCCATGCGCACTGTGGTCCAGGGGAGGAGTCACCTATCTCAGGATACTTCGAAGACTCTTCCAGGACAACAACGTGCAAACATCCGGACCCAACACTAGGCGCGATCTATGCACAGATATGAATTCAGCAGCCCACATGCCTCGAACGTGGAAGTACGCATCTTTGAGGTCTAGAGTGGCTAGGAAGTCTCCCTGGCTGAGCAGCGGGAGAACCTGCTGTAGGGTGAGCATATGAAAATGCTCCGACAGAATGTAGTGGTTGAGGGGTCTGAGGTCTAGTATAGGTCTGAGCGACCCGTCCTTTTTTGGGATTAGGAAGTACAGGGAGTACACCCCTGTCCCCTGCTGGTTGACAGGTACGACCTCTATTGCCCCTTTTTGCAGCATACTTAGCACTTCCTGCTGCAATAATGCTAAGTGCTCTGCGGACATAGGACGGTGCTTTGGCGGTATTGTGGGTGGAGTGGAGGTTAATTCGAGACAGTAACCGTGCTGGATAATATCCCTGACCCACCTGTCCGTGGTGATGGATTTCCACGTGGACAGGAACCGCTGGAGTCTCCCCCCCGACAGGTGTTACGTGGTCGGGGGGGAAGGGAGAGGGCGTCACTGTTTGTTCTTGGGTGAGGACCTGGTGTTGCCGTAACCGCGGCCTCTGCCCTTGGTGCTGGAGCCACGATATCCACCTCTGTTTTTATCGTAGGTACTCTGTGTGCCCCCTTTATTGTAGGTCTGCTGTGACCCCTGTCCTCTAGCTGCTCCCCTATTCCCGGGGCGACGAAAGGAGCCACTACGAAATGTCTGCGTTTGCAGAGCCCCCATTGACTTTGCAGTGTCAGTGTCCTTTTTTATCTTTTCTAAGGTGGTGTCAACTTCTGGTCCGAATAGGTAGTCGGGGTTGACAGGCTGATTTAGGATGTTGTTTTGAATCCGGAGATTCTTAACCAAGCGTGTCGGCGTAACAGGACGCTGGTGTTTACCGCCCTCGCAGCTGTGTCTGCAGCATCTAGTGCGCACTTAATGGATGCGTTTGTAAGAAGTTGTCCCTCTCTGATGGGGAGCTCCGCTGCCTCTTTGTATTCGTCTGGCAGATGTTGGAATAGTGACTCTAGCGTGTCGTAGTGTGAACGATCGTAGCGAGCCAGGAGGGCCTGTGTATTGGCAATGCGCCAGATGTTTGCTGCTTGAGCTGCAATCCTCTTGCCTGAGGTCTCCAGCACTTTGGACTCCTTGTTTGGGGGAGGAGCATCACCAGTTGTTTGCGAGTGCGCTCGTTTGCGAGCGTTAGCAACCACCATGGAGTCCAGAGGTAACTGACCTCTAATGTACATAGGGTCCCCAGGCGCAGGTTTGTATTTTTTTTCAATCCGGGGGTTGAGCACCCCTGCCCTGGTTGCTTCCTTGAAAATGTCCTTTGCTGGCTTGAGAACACCTTTCAACATGGGCAGAGTCTTGACAGTCCTCTCAGAGGAGGCGAAAGTGTCCACCAGGAAGTCGTCCTCAACTGTGTCAGAGTGGAGTTGCACTCCATGATTGGCTGCAGCACGTTCTATGAGGGCATTGAAGGCAGCAGTGTCCTCTGTGGGAGATGTTTTTGCGCCGTAAAGCTGCGTGTTCAGGGTATCTGTTGCGGCACCCGGGTCTGCAGGGTCATCCCAAGCTTGATCTGGGTCCTGCTGCTCCTCAGGATCTATATCCCTAGGGTAGGTGGTATCATCACCCATGTAATCCTCCATTGCGTCCGTGTCGGAGGGCGTCGGAGAAAAGGACTGGGGATCCGGATAGGAGGTATGCAGGCGTTCGTGTAGAACCGGTTCAGACTCTGCTGGCAGTTTCTGCTTCAGAGGGATTCTGTAAGAGTCCAAGGCCTGCTCTGGCGTGACCTTCCGTTTTCGGAGCATGAGTGTGCCGATGTCGGCGTTGATGAATTGGGACGGTGAAGGCTCAGTAGGAGAGTGTCCAGTAGATGGGGACCTTGTCTGGCGGACACGTGTTCGGATCTCGAACATCTTCTGCGCCAAACCAAAAGTGATGTTGGTTGGTGCCGAAGGTGCCTTTGGAGCCTTTTTCGGGTCGGGGCCCGACGTGGACTGGAGGGCTGCCCGTTCACTAATGCGTTGCAATGACGCCGCAACTTATCGCACCGAGAACGCCGAAGGTTCTTTGGTGCAGAGTGGTTCTGTAGAGGTAGGTGTGGACTGCTTCGGAACCACCGGGTCATCGATTCGAGGAGAAGTAGTAGCGGTCGACGGAGTCGATGACTTGACCCGTGTCGCTGCCTTCGAAGTGGACTCCGATGGAGCGGTCATCTTAACTTTGGTGGTCGGGGTCGATTGCTTCGGTGCCGGGGGCCGAGGCGCTTTTGTGGTACCGATGACCTTCCTTTTCGGGTCGGTACCGATGTCCGCAGCAGCGAGTTCGGCGCCGAAATCCCTTTTAGCGCGGTCGGAGCCGACGGTTTGTGCTGGCGTCGAAGGAGTGGAGGTCTTCGAGGGCTTCGAGCCGACCACTGCTAGTTTCACTTTCGGTTTCTGTGGAACCGGTGCGACGATTGGTTTCGGTTTCGATGAAGGGAAACCAGTCTTTCGGTAATAATGGCTCTTGCTGGATGTTCGAGGCCGGGCCTGAAGGCGGGGCCGAAGAACTGCGGGATTGATCTCGGGTAAGGCCCGGAGGCGATCCCTCGACCGGAGCCGTAGAATGACGCACTTTGATAGCCTCCGTTGACGGGTAGGCCCTGCTCTTCACCAGAGCTATCTTCTTCGGCCCCAAAGGCCTCATCGTAGTCTCCTACCTCATCGTCGGCTTCTTCCGTGTGAAAAAGCGCTTAGTCGGCGTCTTCCGATCGGGAATCGTGTTCGGAAACGGGGCTGGAGTTTGTCTTCCACGCTTTCAACATACTCGTCCTTGGTGCTGAAGATGTTGGCCGGGGCCGGTGCCGATTGCTGCGCTTCTAATCTCGCTGCTAGTCGATTCCGGAGAGTCTTCTTGGATCGGAATCGGGCACAGGCCATACATTTCGATTCGTCGTGATCCGGCGAGAGGCATTTGTTGCACACCGGGTGGACGTCGATATGTGGATATTTGGCGTGGCATACAGGACACCGTTTGAATGGGGCCCTCGATTCCATCGTCGATGTAAGGTCGATGGTCGGATTAAACGGATCCGAAAAACTTGAAGAAGTTTGCTAAACTAAGCAAGAAAGGTGTCGATACCGAGCGGGAACAGTACCGACGAAAAATAAAGGCCTTTTGGCCTTAAACTAAATTTTCCTAACTTGAGCTAAGATAAGCACATCCGAACCCAATGGCGGAAAAAAACAATGTAAGGATGGAGAGGATGCCCATGCGCACTGTGGTCTAGGGGAGGAGTCACCTATCTCAGGATACTTCGAAGACTCTTCCAGGACAACAACGTGCAAACATCCGGACCCAACACTAGGCGGCGATCTATGCACAGATATGAATTCAGCAGCCCACATGCCTCGAACCTGACAATACGACTCAAGAAGGGGGATCCACACCAATTTATAAAAATACCAAGTACCTTTATATAGGATTTGGCATCAGAGAAAAAGCATTCAGGTAAGCAAGTTTGTACAGAACATACGGTTATGGCTTATGTTGTAAAATAATTTTGATACGATTTCAGACTTGTTTTATAACTGTGTGCATCGAACCAAAAGCACCTTCGCTCCTAATAATTTTATTCAATTGTGTATTTTAACCGTGTTATATAGCAGTCCCTCCATTAGCGGCGGCTGCCCGTGCCAGCTGCAGCAGCCTGAAAAAGGGTCTTGAGAACAGCCTGTCCTACAGCTGCCTGCTGTTTGGAATGTACATTTACACAGTAGTGTTTTGTAAATGTATGTATAGTGGACCAGGTGGCTGCTCTACAGATTTCCTGTAAAGGAATATTTCCTAGGAAAGCCATGGACGCCCCTAACTTTCGGGTTGAGTTGGCTCTGGGAGGAATCGTTAATGTGCGTTTAGCTTTTTCATAGCAAATTTGAATACATTTAACGATCCATCTGGCTATCCCTGCTTTGGAAATGGCGTTGCCCTTGTGTTGTGGAGAAAAGGCAACAAACAGTTGTTTTGTTTTCCTAAAATCCTGTATTCTGTCTATATAGTACATGAGGGCCCTCTTTACATCTAGTGTATGGAGCATTCTCTGCGCGACATTTTGTGGATTTGGAAAGAAAACGGGCAGTTCAATAGTTTGATTCATGTGGAACTGCGAAATCACTTTAGGCATGAAAGTGGGGTTAGTACGTAGTACAACTCTGTTTGCGTGAACCTGTATGAATGGCTCTTGAATGGTTAGTGCCTGGAGTTCACTAACTCTTCCTAACGAAGTGATTGCCACTAAGAAAGCTACTTTCCAGGTGAGGAATTGAATCTCACATGAATGGAGAGGTTCAAAAGGTGGACCCATTAATCTGGTGAGGACCACATTCAGGTTCCACACCGGTGCCGGTGGGTGAGTTGGAGCAATCACTCTTGAGTCCCTCTAAGAAGGCTTTGATGGCAGGCACTTTGAATAGAGAGAGGTGCTGCCTGTTCTGACGATAGGCCGCTATTGCGGTTAGATGTATACGGATGGAGTTGTATGCCAGATTGCATCGGTATAAGTGTAACAGGTAACAGATGATGTTCTGAATGGATGCATCCAGCGGATTAATGTCATTGTTTTTACAGTAAATGACAAATCTTTTCCATTTAGCCGCATCGCAAGCTCTGGTCGTGGGTCTCCTGGCCTCCTTGATGATATTCATACATTCTGGAGGCAGGTTTAGGTAGCCAAACTAAGACTTCAGGAGCCAGATCGCCAGGTTCAGCTGTTGCGGGTCTGGGTGCTGAATTTCGGCAAGGTTCTGTGTTAAAGGTTTGGGTGTTAGCCGCAGTCTTTGAGGCGGCACCACGGACAGTTCTAGTAACGTGGTGTACCATGGCTGGCGCGCCCACATTGGAGCAACCAGGATGAGTGTCATTGAGTGTTGCCGTAGTTTGCGCGCCACTAGCGGTATTAATGGCGCTGGGGGAAAAAGCGTACGCAAATCTGCCTGACCAGTTTATCCATATCGCATTGCCCTGCGACTGTGGATGCGGAAACCTGGCGGCAAAGCTTTGGCATTTTGCGTTTTCCCTTGTGGCGAATAGGTCGATCTCTGGATGACCCCACTGCTGGAAGTACGGTTGGAGTACCGATGGATGTAGCTCCCACTCGTGCATTTGGTGGCTGTGTCTGCTGAGCAGATCCGCCATCTGGTTGTCCTTGCCTGGGGAGGTGTTCCGCCATGAGGAACATGTTCCTCTGAATGGTCCACTTCCACATGCTCTGAGCAAGATGAGACAACTGTGGAGAGTGTGTTCCTCCCTGCTTCTGTATGTAGTACATGGCAGTCATGATGTCCGTCCGGATCAACACGACTTTGTTGCACAAGTGTACTTTGAATGCCTTCATAGCCAGGAAGATAGCCATCAGTTCCAGAAGGTTGATGTGCATCTTCTGTTGCTGTGTCGTCCATAGTCCCTGCACTGTGTAATTGAGTACATGAGCTCCCCATCCCTTGAGAGACGCGTCCGCCGTCAGTATTATCTGTGGAACAGGCTCTTGGAACGGTCGGCCCTTGCAAAGGTTTTGTGGATTCCACCAATGCAGAGAGTTGTATGCCCGACCGCTCACCAACACTAGGTCTTTCAACTGTCCCAGAGTCTGATTCCATTGACGTGCCAAGCACTCCTGAAGCGGGCGCATATGTAGTCTCGCGTGCGGGACTATGAAGATGCAGGAAGCCATCATGCCTATCAACTGCATGAACACTCGCGCTGGAAGGGAGTGTTGTGGTCTGAACTTTTTTTATCAGCAGTTGCATGCTGTTGATTCTCGCTAAATTTGGCTGAGCTTTGGCAGCCAGAGTGTCTATAGTCGCGCCCAGGTACTGCCGTACGTGGGCGGGTTGGAGATGTGACTTTGGTGTGGGATATGTGGCTGGCACACTGCTGGGCTGACTTTGCCTGAACAAGCCAGTCGTCCTGGTAAGGGAAGACGTGAATGTGCTGTCTTCTTAAGTGTGCGGCCACTGTAGCTAGTCACTTGGTAAAGACTCTGGGCGCTGTTGTTACTCCGAAAGGGAGTACTTTGAACTGATAATGCTGATCCTGAAGAGTGAACCTGAGATATTTTTTGTGTGATGGGTGTATGGGTATGTGGAAATACGCATCCTTTAAATCTAGTGTTGCTAGGAAGTCTCCCTGACTGACTAACGGCAGAACCTGCTGGAGGGTGAGCATATGAAAATGCTCTGACAGAATGTATTGGTTGAGAGGGCGGAGGTCTAGTATAGGTCGTAGAGACCCGTCCTTTTTGGGTATCAAAAAGTACAGAGAGTACACCCCCGACCCCCGCTGTTCCATAGGCACTAGCTCTACGGCTCCTTTTTGCAGCATACTTAGTACTTCTTGCCGCAATAATGTCAAGTGCTCTGCGGACATAGGACGGTGTCTTGGTGGTATGTTGGGTGGATTGGATGTTAATTCCAGACAATAACCGTACTGGACAATTTCTCTGACCCACCTGTCTGTGGTGATGGATCTCCAGACTGGCAGGAACTGTTGGAGTCTCCCCCCGACCGGTGTTATGTGGGCGGGGGGCAGCGACAAGACGTCACTGTTTGTTATTGGCGGAGGACCTGGTGTTGTTGTGTCCTAGTCCTCTGCCTTTGGTGCTGGATCCACGATATCCACCCCTATTGTTTTTATTATAGGTACTCTGGGTACCTCCTTTACTGTATTGCTGCTGGGACCCCTGACCTTTAGCTGCTCCTCTATTCCCGGGGCGACGAAAGGAGCCACTCCGAAACTGCTGCGACTGTAGAGCCCCCATAGATTTCGCAGTTTGTGTCCTTTTTAATCTTTTCCAGTGTAGTGTCAACCTCTGGGCCAAATAAAAAGTCTGGGTTGACTGGTTGATTCAAGATATTATTTTGAATCTCAGGTTTGAAGCCTGATATTCTCAGCCATGCGTGCCTCCTCAACATCACACTAGTGTTGATTGCCCTTGCTGCAGTGTCAGCTGCATCTAGTGCGCATTTGATGGACGCGTTTGTGATGAGTTGTCCCTCTCCGATGAGGAGCTCCGCTCCTTCTTTGTATTCCATCTGGTAGGTGTTCTAGCAGTGTTTCTAGTGTATCGTAGTGTGACCTGTCGTATCGGGCCAGGAGTGCCTGAGTGTTGGCAATGCGCCAGATGTTTGCTGCTTGTGCTGCTACCCTTTTGCCTGATGTTTCTAGCACTTTGGACTCCTTGTCTGGAGGACGAGCATCACCTGTAGTCTGCGAGTTAGCTCTTTTGCGAGCATTAGAAACTACCATGGAGTCCAACGGCAATTGACCCTTAATGTACATTGGGTCTCCGGGTGCTGGTTTGTATTTCTTCTCTATTCTCGGGTTAAATACCCGTGCCCTGGTCGTTTCCTTAAAGATGTCCTTAGCATGTTTAAGAACCCCCTTTTAACATTGGTAGAGTCTTGACCGTTCTTTCAGATGTGGAGAACGTGTCCACCAAGAAATCCTCCTCCACAGAGTCTGAATGGAGTTCCACTCCGTGATTGGCAGCTGCCCTTTCAATGAGGACGTAAAAAGCAGCAGTATCTTCAGTGGGAGATGGTTTGATATTATAAAGATGAGTGTCAGGAGCATCTTGTGGGTCACCCTGGTCAGTAGGGTCTCCCCATGCTTGATCTTGGTCTTGCTGGTGGTCATCAGGGTCATTATCCACAGGATAAGTGGTATCATCCCCAATACAGCCCTCTCCTGCATCCGCCTCCGAGTGTGTAGGAGAAAAGGAGGGTGGTTCCTGATGATAGGTTTGGAATGTTTCTACAAGCACTGGCGTCGAACCCGATGGCAGTTTCCTTTTTAGTGGAATCTTGTATGAGTCCAAAGCCTTCTCGGGAACAATTCTCCGCTTGCGGAACAGCCTACCACCGTCGGCGTCGATGAACTGGTCCTGCGAGTCCTCGACATCGGTTCTTTCTGTGGACACTGTTCGTGGTTGTTCGACACTCCCCCTAAGTTCGAAAATCTTCGGTGCCCCTGGTGGCGGCAATCCAAACTTGATAGGTGCCGGCGCCGAGTGAGCTTTGGCGACCTTGCGTGGGTCGGGACCCGTTTTTGGTTCGAGGGTTGCCCGTTCCCTGATGCGTTTAAGGGACCCCGACACCTGTTGCAACGTGAATGCAGACGGTGCTTTGGAACCGATAGGCTCTTTGGAGACCGGTCTCGACGCGGTCTCCGGTGTCTTCCCAGCCTTCGGGTTTTCGATCCGAAGTTTGGGATCGACGCCCTGTTGATCCGATATTTTGGCAGTCGCCGCACTCTTCGGTGTTGACGTAGTCGGATCGACCACCGTGACCGTGGTGGTTGGTGCCCCAACCTTCGGTGCCATAGGCCGTTGCGTCTTCTCGGGACCGAGGGCCTTCTTCTGTGGCTCGGTGCCACAGAAGAAGGCCCTTTTTTGGTTTCTCGGTACCGAAGTCCGTCTTTCTTTGGTCGGCTCCGATGTCCTTTTTCTGTGTCGACGGATTGGAGGGCTTAGATGCCTTCGATCCGACCTGAACCAGTTGCACTTTCGGTTTGACCCGTGCTGTGTTTGGTTTCGCTTTCACTGAATCGAATCCAGTCTTTTTTGATATTGTTGGCTCTTATGAAATGTTCGAAGCCGGGCCTTTAGGCGGGGCTGTAGAACGATCAGACTGATCTTGGGTAAGGCCCGCAGGCGATCCCTCGACCTGAGCCTTATCAAGACGGTCTCCTTCGGCCTCCGCATCGACGGATTGGACTAGCTCCTCGCCCGAGCTATCTTAATCGGCCCCAAGGGCCTCATCGTCGTCTCCTACCTCGTCGACGTCTTCGTCCTCGAAGATCACCTCATCATCCTCGTTAGATTGGGATTCAAGCTCCGAAGCATGGCTCGAGTCTATCTCTTCGACGCTCTCGACTTCTTCATCCTCGGTGCTGAATATGTTAACCGGGTTAGGCGCCAATTGTTTGGCCTCCAATCTAGCCGCCCGTCGATTCCGAAGTGTCTTCTTTGACCGGAACCGGGCGCAGGCCATACACCTTGACTCATCATGATCCGGTGATAAACATTTGTTACACACCGGATGGACATCGATGTGTGGATATTTCGCATGACAAAGGACATCTCTTGAAGGGAGTCCTCGATTCCATCCTCGAGCGTCGATCGATTTTCGGACCGAAACTAGGTCCGAGAAGTGTGAATAAGTCCGAGAACAAGTATAATTTGTCGATACCTAACGCGAACAATACCGACGATACCTAAAGGCTTTTGGCCTTAAATAAAGTTTTCCTAACTTGAGCTAAGATGAGCACATCCGAACCCAATGGCGGAAAAAAAACAATCTGAGGATGCCCATGCGCACTGTAGTCCAGGGGAGGAGCCACCTATCTCGTGATACTTCGAAGACTCTTCCAGGACAACAATGTGCAATCATCCGGACCCAACACTAGGCGGCGATCTATGCACAGATATGAATTCAGCAGCCCACATGCCTCGAACAAGAGGGTCCACTTTACAAGGGGTAAAGCAACTAAAGCTGCTGTGAAAAGCGAAGTCTCCATATCAGTTTGTAATCCTGACACATTGAGATTTGGCCATACAGTTCATAAACCTTGTTTGGACTCCAGGACAGATACAATGGTGGGTCAGGCTTCATCATGCAAATGGTTTGCAAAAGGTTTTGTGTAGTACTCACAGTGCTTTAAAGGTTGGTTTGGCCCACTAGTCTTTATTGTGGTTGGACAAGTATTTTGGAAAACAGAAGATATTACCATCCAATTGGATTACCATGGATGGATTACCTCCAAGGATCAGGTTTCATTTAATATAAGTGTTCTGGACTTCCCTCAAGCAGTAAAGAATATTCTGTGTTTAGAATTAACAGTGAATAAGCAGCAGGACATTTTATGAATCACAAAATACAGTTTCAGGGATCTCTTTTTTACACTGATGCCGTCCAGTCTCAATAAGGAGGCCCCACTACGCCTTTCTTTCAACCTAGTTTATAGGAAGTCAATCTAGTTTATTTTAGTTTATAGCAAAGGCTTACAAGCCTACAGGGCCAGTCAAACACATCTATGGTTTTATCAGAGATGCAACTAACAGTATAAAGGGAACAGACCTGTCAAACAAAAAATCTTGTTTTATAGAGGCCACAACAGGTCTACGGTAAAACTCAGGGCAGCCTGGATACACATTAAAGTTCTAAACTCTACCAGAAGGGGCAAAAAACACTTGCTTCATGAGTTCAGAGCGGTACAAAAGGGGGTGGTGATGGACGGAGCATCAGAATCAAACACTCACACCCAGTCAACAGATCTGGGTTTGATCCATCACCGTTCTTTAGCCCACTCTGCCACCCCAGTTCGGACATGGCCATATGCAAATCAGTCTGACCCTGTGCCTCATGGGAACAGTCCAGCCCGAACTACCAAGCCATGCCTTCCCTGGACCGGAAACAAGCTTCCTAGGACCGGTTTCTGGCATTTCAGCCGTCTTCAGCCAGGCTTGCTTGAATCCAGTGGCAAAGTGAGCAAGGGACTCACGTCTGAGCATACCCTGCCAACTTATGGCGAACAAAGCGGTACAAAAGGGGGTGGTGATGGACGGAGCATCAGAATCAATCAAAACACTCACACCCAGTCAACAGATCTGGGTTTGATCCATCACCGTTCTTTAGCCCACTGCCACCCCAGTTCGGACATGGCCATATGCAAATCAGTCTGACCCTGTGCCTCATGGGAACAGTCCAGCCCGAACTACCAAGCCATGCCTTCCCTGGACCGGAAACAAGCTTCCTAGGACCGGTTTCTGGCATTTGTCAGCATTCCGTCCATCATTTGTTTGTTGTAACGCTTTTCGCCCTAAGTGGGATGGGTATTCCCAGACGTGGGACCCGTGCTCACTACACCACTGGAGTCAAGCTATCCTGGCTGATGACGGCTGATAGCCAGAAACCGGTCCTAGGATGCTTGATTCCGGTCCAGGGAAGACATGGCTTGGCAGTTCGGGCTGGACTGTTCCCATGAGGCACAGGGTCAAGACTGATTTGCATATGGCCATGTCTAAACTGGGGTGGTGTAGTGGGCAAAAGAACGATGGATTTAACCCAGATCTCTTGACTGGGGGAGAATGTCTGCATTGTCAGCATTCCGTCCATCATTTGTTTGTTGTAACATCATGAGTTCAGAAGCAAACATGCAGAGATCAAAAAGTGTGTTAGCGGTAGTGTATTTCATCACATTCTAAGCTGATTCACTTTGTGTAGCCAATATCACCAATATGCAATTTACGAAAGTAGTCATGATCAGGAAACTGATTACATATAGGGTTTGATTACCCATAGCTAAATGTTCTTTTCCAAGATGCTACCGCTAATCTTATCAAATAAATAGTTTCCAGTGGGCCTTACCAACCAGCACCCCTCCATCGGCTGTTCCCAAACATCACTCCTCACCTGTACCCTGCTCATATTTTGGCAACCAACAGACTCCCCATGCATGCCTTACACACTCACAGTGTAGTATTTCAGCTTGCGGTTGTGCATGTGAATGATGTTTGTGCAAACTCCATTCAAGAAGTCCTGGGAGTGGGAGATGAGGACCAGGATACGCTTGAACCTAAGAGAGGAAACAGTACATTATGAAAAGAAACGACAACAACCTAAATAAAGACAAAGTGTGCAAAAGTAAACTACAACAACTGCAGGAACAATTCTTATGTGGATACAAAATCTGCGCCTACAATCAGGAACCAAAAGTCTGCTTTGCTCACGACACCCACTATTGCTTTTTACCATGTCACCGTATCGCTCTACTGCAGGCACAAATTATTTGCACGATTTAACAATCTCCATAGTATACAAAACATAAGATGATTATACTTACGAGCGAAGTTCCTCTTCAAGCCACACACATGCATCCAGATCTAGGTGATTTGTTGGTTCATCCAACAGCAACATGAATGGACGGATGAAAAGGGCCCTGCAGGAGACATTGGCACCAATTAGGACTGTAGTGAGATGTTACAGTAATCAAGCAAAATGCAGGTACGTGTAATATATTTTTTAAAAAAAGATCCAGCTAAAATACCTGCAACCATGATGCGAACCGTTAGCATTGTCTAACTTTCCAAGCCAGTTGCAGATAGCGAGCAATTGCTCCAAACTACCCTTTCAGGTGGCATCAGATTTAAAGGAGCACCATGAAGAACCTAATCCAATATCTTTATCAAAGGCACTAGTCAATTGGACCGTAGATTCAGATAGAGAGGGCGAAACAGTAAAAACAGGAGTCTGACTCTTCCACCAATGAGCAGTATTCGACCTGACATGCTTCCAATGAGCATTTGGAAGTAAATGCAGCCAGTCGTAAAAAAAGTAATCTGAATTTTATGTACAATGACTTGGCCCTCAAGGATTCTACCTCATCTAAATGTTTCAAATATGGTATTAAATCGGACGCAAAAACGCTTTATTTCACTTAACTGAGCATTCTTATGCAATTCAAACGAAAAAAAATATTAGAACTACAGAGCTTTACTAAGGATGGAATATAGCCTATTAGCACGTGATGGGACAAGCACAAACATTCCACCGTAGTTTTAATATTCAATCAGATTACAAAATGAGAAAAGACCCTACTCAACACATTGGTAATGGTGCCAGCACTGGTGCACTCAGATCAAAATTGATTTATATCACTGCTGAATACGTTCCTTGAACTTAGGAACCCGTTTCTCAATATACACTGAATTCCAAAAGGTGACCTGGTGCCCTGGCTAGCTTTGTTCGATACTGAAAAGCATATTGTTATATGGCCATTAGGGTCATTGTCGACATTGCTAAGGTAGCATGAGCTTTTGCCGCCAAGATGCTGCTTTTGCGCACGTTACTACATGACTATTTTTGCAAGACTGTTTATGCCTTTCACATGAGAACGGTCTGCTTTTCACATTTTCTGATGAGATCCTGGAGTTTAGTCTGAACACGATGTGCAAGGTCGATAAACAATTCCCTTTGTTATTCTGTTCAGTCCCTAGCACCTAGAGATAACATGCTAAACACAGCTTCAATGCTGGAGACTTGTGCTTTGATATTACAGGGATGCATGTTTTAAGACACTTGGAGAGCTGGCGCTAATTCTGGCTAAACTAACGATAACTAAACGCTGGTAAGCCACTACAGCACCATTAGTGGCGAAGTGGTATAGTGAGGTGGTGAGATGGGGCAGAGCTGAGCGCTGAGCTCATAAGGGAAGAAAGTAGAGGATTACGCAAAAAGCCCATCTCATTAGAATGGAACATGATAATGGAAGAGTTTATAGCAAAATAATTGTGAAGGAGATATGGCAGTTGCGCTGTTACTAAAATGCCCTGTTATAATCATATACTGTGAATATTTAGAAGATGTCCAAGGTGTGATAATTGTACATGCAATAGATTTTCCGGTATGTTTTAAGTAACAGAATGCTAGCAATATATTAAACGATAACCACAAAATGTACAGTTATGTAATTGCTGCTTTCTTCATACAATGTTATGTACATGTATAACAAGACACTCAAAAACTAAAAATATATTTAAAAAAAGTTGGAGAGCCTTTCCATGGAGAAGAGCTATGCGGTCTCTGATGCAAATCTTATATCGAGGTTTTAAGGTATGGGGTCTGCTGCCAAAGCAGAGAGATTTTATATAAATAAACTTCTTCCAGTCAAGGGGAGGGTGGTTAAGCCTCATAGTCCTTTTTCCACTCTCTTTATTTAAAGACTTCCCACTTTGTACTCTATGAAATTGTAACAATGCGAATGGTTGAGTTTATGCATTTTGCTGCTGGTAGTGGCTTGTATACCGTATTGTAGAGCACGATAGTTGAAATAAAAAATTTTAACTATTAAAGTGACTCTGCCAATTCTTATTGTGGGCAAGTATGAGTGAGCAAGCGAAAGGGTAGTTCTTGCTACCGTGATTCCTGAGAGAGTCGGAGTGTTGTGTTCTGGGTTGTCTAATCATTTGTATCTTCGCGATTTTGGAGGAGAACGAATGAGACACTATAGCTAGTCTGTTTTGGGATTTTGGGTACTAAGGGGATAGATTGGTACACCCCTATACACGGAGGTCCTGTTTTCCTGCGCATAGTTCTTTGTAGGTGCAAAATCTCCGCAACATGGCACCGCCAACGTTTGGTCTAGTCCTCATCTGCGAGACTCTTGAGCAATGTTCCCTCTAATGTTTTTCCTCTGTGTACGGCAGAGTAAGGTCTATGTGCGCTGCAACCAAGGCTATGTGCACCAGTAACCAGGCGCGCGTGTGGGTGCAGCGCCAAATATCACTCCAAACTTGCTTAAAAAGTGAAAAAAACGTGAACGGTGTTAAGGCAGGTTTTAAACCGTCGCGCATAGCAATTTGAAACCTTAGCAGCTATGTTGCTGCATTTCTTTTCTTAATAGAGCTGGGCTGCAGGGTGATTGTGTGCATTTGTTCAAGTTTTCATGTTAATTTCAGCTCATGATGGGCGCTGCGATTAACATGAAAACTTTAACAAATGCTCTTTGAGCAGGAAAAATAAAATTATAATAACGTTATTAAAATTTTACTTTTCACAGTTTCAGGGCTGGGTTAGGGTAGGGCCGCATCAGGATTACGACTAACACAGTTTAATGCTACTGTCCGCATTAAAATGCATTAGTCACGTATTCTAGCGCCCCTATGACAATACTGCAATTGAGGCACACTGCCAATGAGGCAGCACGAGCATGCTAAAATTGTCTAACATATGAGAGCATGCAACTTAGCCTTCAAATTTAAAATGCTATCCGTCAGATATAATATTCATGAAAAGCGCTGAGCAGGCAGGCCAGAATTTAACAGATCAATTAGCCGTGCCCCAACCAGCCTTCCTGCGAGTCTACTCTGGGGGTACCAGCCATCACAAGGGTGATCCATAGAGCGGGTCTTGCCTGCTGTTTTCCCACAATCACACCACCCTTTGGGTGACCAGAAGCACACACATGCTTCGAAGATTGGACACACCGGCGGGTGGTAGCTTTGTTTTTTCTTTTTGCACCCCCAGTAGAGAAGTCACATTACCAGAGCCTCTTGCGCAGGATGTTCTAGTTTTACAGCCTGCTGGGCCCATTTCTTCCTAAGCCCCCGCATCAGCCTGGACAGAGATTGTTGACAAAACAGTCAACTTCTCAGCCCCTGCTGTGCCTCTGAACATGTGTACTTTCCTAAACCGGAGGCACTGTATTGGTCTTGTCACTTGATCCCGGGACTTGATTGTCGACAGAGCGGCACACAAGTGTTTAATTGTGACCGGCAGAGGTAGGAGGCGTTTTTAAAAACAAGCTTATAATCCATATTTTCAGACATTCTGTTTGTATGATCTGGGTTTAAAGCAATAATTGTTTATATACTTCAAAACATTGTTTTGGAAATAATCTGCTTTGCCACACTTTGAATCATCGTCGTTTAACTAGTCTCGCCTTCAATGAACCTTGCTTTACCTCTCAAAAAGAGAAACAATTCTTGGAAAATGGACTTCGGGAAATTTAGGTCATTACCCAACCCTTACCTCAGCTACCACCTTCCCCACAAGGATGGGGAGCCGCAGTCTTACTGCTTTGTCACACGGTAACTGCTGCTGAGGGTACATCATTACAGGGGTCAAAAATGAGGTTTTCAGGGAAAGGGAATGGGATTGGTAATTCGAAGTGCACATGATTCAGTACACCAAGCGTAAAAAGTAGAGCTTTAATTAGAATACTCTGCATGCGGCACAGAGAAGGGAATTAAACATCTTTCAGCAATAGAATGAAAACGTAGCTATGTCGGGGTTTTCGCCTTTCACTGCGAAACAAACTATGTCCATCAGATTCCCCTTATCAGACTCCAAGCTCAAACATTTATTTGTAGTGACTGTCCAATCATGTTGATTCACCTCATGCACTCTAGCTCAGCCATTCTAGTAGCAAGACAATCATTAACCCTCGAAGTAGTCTATGTGCTTGCTTCCTAAAAGCACCACACATGCAGTGGTCGAAGTGGGCGGGATCGGCAAGGCACGGCGTGCCCCTACTTCTTCAATTTGATTCATTCCACTCCCCTGCTTTTTTATTTTAAACATGTGTCCCAGGATGGCAGAAATACCCAAGGTCCACAGATAAGGCTCGGCGTTCGTGGCAGTTCGGGGCAAGACGGGTAGAGAAGGAAAAGGACTCCTTCTCTTCCTTCTTGCCCAGAGAAGACCAGGACAGTGCCCACTTCTGCTCTGCCGCTGGCAAAAGCACTCACTGATATATGAATAATTCATGTAAAAGCATCAAGGTAACCATGTGGTTCCTCCTTACATTTCACATGCTTTACTTAAACTTGCATTTCCGTTGTGTTTGCTTTTCCCATGATTTTGTTACTTTTTTTTAGGCAGCATATTACTCTCGTCTAATGCGTAATTTGAATTGTGTCGCATCCAGGAGTTTATAGCGGGCCACAATTGGGTTGTAGCTAAAGGCAGTGCAAGTTTCAATCAATGGGGCAGAATGGTGATCAGTAGAGGAGAGGATGTGGCACTATGGTCAGAGATGCCGAATTTGGAACTGGGGAACCAGGTTCAGCCTTCATGACCAGTTCACCAGACCACTCTCCTGAGGGAGCACATTCCCTTGCTAGACCTTAGAAGCACTGGTGTCTTTGCACCATCATGTGTACCCTAACTGTGGGTTAACCTTAAAGGCGTGTCAACCACAATCCATACCGAAGTGCACCTCCAGTCTTGCAGGCAGGCCTATGAAGCAGCACACCCTAGCGCGACAGTCACCGAGGTCACAGGACCCTTGAGCAAGGTGGCTCTAGGGTGGTGCGATCACACAGAGCGCCGACTTCGGGTAAGGTGACATGCTTGCAAGTTTATTATGTTTCTAAAAGCACTTGCTGCCTCCTTCCTGGCCTGGTGTCAAGTGGAAGGTTTGACTCATGGAAAGTTAGCGCAGAGGGGTAATTTGCCTGCTGCAAACAACATGTACCATCCAGATCACAACGTGCACATAATGTAAATGGGTCAGTGGATTACTGCTTTTGTCAGTGAGATCCTTTTGGTACTTACAGTTTATAAGTCAAAATCCTAACATAGAACAGTGAGCTATTAACTGTCATCTAAGAGCTGCATGTTTTTTCCCCAGTCGGATTATCCTAATGTTGCAAAAATGGTTCATTTGCATAGAAATCAATTCTGGTTATTAAAAAGAACCCCCAATCATGGTATTACGTTCTAAATTCAGTGTGTTTCTCCAGACCAATCACTATTAAACTATACCGTCTACTCCTATGCATGTCATGTGACTCCTACACCTTGTAGTCCTTTGTCTTAAGTAACATTTCCTATACAGAGATTTACACACATGATTGTCTCTGTGTAATTAGTGTGAGGTAAAGTGCTGACACCCTACACTGGTATCAGTGCTGCTGTAAATCAAGTTAAATTCAACTGAACAAGAGTATTGTTATGGAGACTTGAGGGGCTCTGTTAAAGGGTGGCAGCAAGCGAATCAGTGGCGGAAGGAGTCATTGGGGGGGCACCAACAAACATTGTCGCACAGGGCTCCACCAGCGCTAAAGCTGGCCCTGCCTTTGAGGCTAGGCCGCCTCACCCATTGGTCCCTCCGTTGTCCTTATTTCAGCAGTAGTAGCTGTAACTCACCAGGGGTCAGCAATGCAGGATTTGCAAGCACACCAAACCAAGTTCACAAACTTCAGTCTCTGCTTCATGCACTAGCACTTTTAACATGTGCTGCCTGCTTTGGGGCCACTGGGATTATGCAGCAATGGAGGAAAAAATTATACCAGTGTTGACTAAATTATGCAGAAAAAAGAAGGCTACAGCGTAATGCAGTATATTTTCTGATACTTTATTATTTTTACAGATGGTAACAGTCTCTGGAAAAATGTTGCCTTATTAGTACCAGTAAAACATACAAATCCAGCCCTCTGATAGAGCCAGCTCTGTTCTGCAAGGCTTGCCCCGACTACCTTGAATAATTCATCGACAGATTGTTTTAAATACTGTTTCTCTTTAATTTTGTGATGTGAGAGGTGCGTGAAAGTCTATTACAAAGATTTTGCAGCAAAATGCGTTTGTTTCACGCAACACCCATAAATAAAGTTTAATTTAGATCAAAACAGGACTTCATATATGAGAAGTGTGCGGCTGTCACAGATTTGCAGTAATGTAAGTGAGCTCCTGCTGTGCTACAATATTAAAAAACACTCACCACTATCCGTGAACATTAGATGTAACAACTTTAGAATTGGACGAGTGTGCCTTGCGTCAGTGACCTGGCCTAAGAGGGCATGAAAAAGCTTAAACAGGATCATAATTCAAAACTGTTCTGAAAAAGGGCCCCCTAAAAACTATCAGCCCGGGGCGCCAAAATCCTTATGAAGTTCCTGAGTGCAGGTGGGGCCACCACTGACAAACAGCATACGTTAAGCACTGGTGCCATTGTCATCAGGGCAGGAGTCGGGCACAGGAAGGTTAATCAGCTTATGTTTTAAAACTCTCACTTTTAATAAATGCAGTCTACAAAATGTGATGTATTAAAGTGAAACGCTTCTGTGTTTCATGGAATTTTGAAGACCCTTTTTAAATTCTAACCTGGTATTTCGTGCATGATTTCCACCCACCTAAAAAAAAAAAATAGTCAGAAATAGCATGATGCTGCTGACCTGGTGTGATAAAAGGCAGATTAAACCAGTCACAGGGCCTCCAGATCAATGAATGCCAACATGTATTATTGTCTGCAGCTAGTTCCTTCTTTCCCTTGGGTCCCTGCTGCAAGAAACGAGATGACATCCTCTGAATCGAGGGCTCATCTGCTTCATAACGCTTTCAGAGTAAAAACCATGCCCCACTAAACACGGCCGTGTACTGCAAATTTATCAGAAGCGAGGCACCCCTCCTTCAGCCGTCTCCTCTCCTGATGAGTGGCAACAGATTGTTGCGCACTACCTCATTGTGACATTCGGCCTGTGCTCCCCCACCATTTAAATGAATGGAGTTTCGTTAACTCCTCCCAGGGCAACTGTGCGTGCGCCCCAAAAGCAACCTCATCCATGGCATTGGAATTCAATGCACACTGTTTGACACCTGGGTTTCTGGATAACGGTAGGATCGACCTAGATCTTGGGGTTTAGTACTTGTGACAAATTAGTAAAAAGTGTGCATCAGTTCCCGACATATTAGGACGGAATGGACAACATACTAATGCTTCTCCGTTTTTATCACAACTCAATGTAAGGTCCTAAGTGGCAATGTGCCAATTCAAAAACGAATATGCAAGGTCTTAGCCTCTGTGGGAATTATTATATCAAGGAATGGTTCAATTTTCAGAATTTTCTACTCCTAAAATGGTCACTGCTGTAGCTTGTGACCTGGAAAAAATGCCGCGTTTGTAAGCTTGCTGCATTTCTTCTCATAATAGAGCGCAGCTGCGGGGTGATTGTACGCCTCTGTTAACATTTTCATGTTAATGGCAGCGCCCTTCATGGGCTGCAATTAACATGAAAACTTTCAAAAAGGCACACTATCACCACGCAGTCCAGCTCTATTTAGAGAAGAAATGCAGCAAGCTTACCAACACAGTGTGTGCTTTTAAGTGATTCTAAAAGCACACGCTGTGTTTGGTGCTGCATTTCTTTTGTTTTCTAAAGCATGGCTGCAGGCAGATGTGCTTTTGTTTAAAGCATTAGTGTTAATCGCAGCTCGTGACTGGCTCTGCAATTAACACAAATATTTAATCAAAAGCACGCAATGAACCCCACAGCAGCACTTCTAGAAAACAAAAGACATTTAGCAAGAGGGAGCACTTGCTAAATGCAGTGGCGGCGCGAATGCTCTTGGGGATGTGTGCGCGCCACAGACAGCAGTGCGCGCTCCGGGGCACGGAGGTGCGCAGGTGCTCGGCTTCGAGGTAACACTGCTCTTGAGTAGTGCTTGTCCACAATCCCCTCACTTCTGTTTCTGGAGACAGCTGTGACGGTGTAGCCTCCTATATTGTGATATACGTTATAGGTTTTTCAATCTTGAATTTTAAAAGGTAGTTCTTTTTCTTTTAACCCTTTGTTGCGCTGCCACGCATAGGTTATTCTCTTATTCATTATGGCGGTTGCCATAACAGCTCCTAACCGTGCACCGCTCAGGGCTTACTTAAATCAGTACGGGGTACCTGATGAAGGTGTTAAGCTTATCTTTGTTGTAGAGGCGGATCCAGCCTTGGGCTGTGAGGTATTTTACTCTTGGGTCACCTTTCTGGCAGTCGAGAGAGCAGACAATCTGTTTCAAAAATATACTGTCACCTTGATTCCGCGGTAACAGACCATATAGGACTCATATGGTTATGCTCACAGCTTGGAAACAACAAATTTGGTTTAGTGGCGCCCTTCCTCACACAATAACGCCAGTCCGTTTATGCCCTTTGTAGATAGACTGGGCCACATGGCCGGGTATCCCCACACCAACGTTATCGGACAACTGCAACGCTTGCAGAACTACGCATATTACATACTTCTTTGGTATGTGTGCATAGAGCTGTTGTACAGTTAGTCGCGCAACTTTCAGGTGGGACCACCTGGCGTTTATTCACAACCTGCAGGACCTGGTGGTGTAACCATCAGTCCTCTTATGGTTAATTCAGAGATGGGCAAACATCCGCAAAACAAGGATGAGTTCCCTTATTGGCTTGCTGCAAAATTTGGACAACTGGAGGCTGTTTTTCCAAATACCAATACTGTGGAGAAACGCAGGATCTTAACTATAGGTTTGCCTAAATACTTAATACCCAAATTAGCCGATTGTAACACCTGGGGCAAGGTGTTTACAGGGTATATTTTAAGTGTTTCAGCACATGATCCTTGCTAATGTCAAGGGCGATGCTTTAAGTTTTCAAGTGGCAAACCGCTTGGAAGCTGTCGCAGACGCAGACAAGCCTCGCGAATTACCAAAGATTATTGCACAGGCCTATAAAACCATAGGCCACAATAGTATGAGAGTTCAGCTTTCATAAAAAGAACTGGAAAAATAAACCGGGGCAGCAACAGCATAAGCAAGGTTCGCGTGCTGGTTCACCGAAACCGGAGTCTCGGAGCGTACTTATGACTTGCGCAACCATGTGAAATTTAAGAATCCTGATAGATTTCAGGTCCCTGATCAGCGCTCTCCTCGTTCTTTACAGGAGACATCGGGCTCTCATGTCGGTGATGGGAAGCACTGGGATCGTGGCAAAGGTCCGACCACTCAACAGGGACGAAATCAACCTCAACAGTTTGACGTTAAAGCCATACAAGAGGCCCTGCCTCGTTTTAGACCCCCGTAACGGAAGAAAAAAGTTGCTGCTTTAACAGCGAGATACATCTCGGACAGTGAGAACGTGACTCCTTGACTGGACATGGGCAGTGAATGCTCGACAGAGGCAGAGGTTACCATAGTGCAGGAGGCACTGCGTCCCTGTCTGGAGGCGACAGCAACTGATACATTCATTACAGTAGAAACAGCAGCTACCTCGGTTGCCTCCCTGGATAGACTCAGATTATATTCCAAATTGAAGGTGATATACCGCGTCCAATAAAAGCGGTTTTATGGGAGAATCCAACCTCCTCATATGACAATTTGTTAGTGGAGGCAGATTGGCCTTCACCCTTTGTGTAACCCGCTTCTAAAGGAGAGGACAAGATACTTCAGAGTTTTTGGCGTTACGTCACCGAGGAGCATGCAAAGGATTTTGTAGCTGAGTGGGCATTGGCCCTTGCCCCGGCAGTGTACCGTCATCAGGTGGGTTGGAATATTGATTCACCAGCTCATGAAATACCTTTACGATCTATGCCACAGCCACAACATGCAATCAGATGTGAAGCTAAGGCTCACGTTTGTGACATTCTAACACAGAGCATCAAGGAGTGATAGAATCATGTACATCACCGATGAATATTCCTCTCTTTACAGTATCAAAACCGGACGGTTCATATTGCCTTGTATTAGATTACCGAAATGTAAATGGTCATGGTCACACTTTTGCAGTGCAAGACACAGCTCTGCGCTGGTGAACAATCTTGTTTGTAAGAAATACAAAACTACACTGGACATTTCCAATTGTTAATAGTCATAATCCCGCACCTGAGAGCCATGACTTTCCGCCGTCGGAAATCAGAAAAAATTTACACGTTTGCCTATGGGGTATAAAAACAGCCCCGGGGCATTTGCTGCACGTGTCTTTATTGCACAACATAGATCTAGATGCGTTCTCGTACGTTAATATTTATCTGACGGACTATGAACTTATGCCGCATCTTGTCCGAGATGACCGAATCATTTTGTCGTTTGCAGACACTGGATACCAGTTCAATTTAGCAAAATCACACATCGCTCATTTGGCGGTACTCTTTTTGGGCTATGAGCTCAATAATGAAGGAAGGGGCTAGCTCCCCACTTCTTGGAGGAATGTGCACAATTGCAACCCCCTTCTACACTGAAAAAGCTTCAGCCTTTGCTGGGATTTTTTAATTTTGGGAGGACATACATTCCAGATTATGCCCAGCGCATCAAACCACTATGCGTTGATACAACAGATGTATTCTTCTGCAAGCTGGCTACCGGAACATACCTCTATCCTACATTCTTTGCAATCTGACTTGCTTGCAAATAACTACTTGTTGAAGAGTGATAACACCACAAAACTGGTGATACGTATAGTACCAGGAGCGGTGGGTTTCACTTACTGGACGTTCAATGAGGGAGAGACAGTCCCTATTACATACAAATCACATTTGTACATTGCAGCTGAAAAGCGTTTTTCAAATGTTTAAATTTTTTTGACAGGGGTCCAGATGGTGTTTCTAAAAGAACGCTCACTGGCGCAAGGTAAACGCATTCTTATGGTCACGTCCTTCGCTGCTTTGGAGGCCGTGACTAAGGCAAGTGTACCCAAGTCCAAGGCACTACATCCCCGTTGGATACAATGGGCTACTTCTTTAAGTCATCAGATGTCACTTATCTTTGACCCTGCACTTCAGACACAGGCGTTTTTACAGTATGAACCTGTTCACCCTCCTCCGTGGTCGTTGCTTCCTTTACATGAGTACGAATGCATCAGTTACATCGATGGCTTGGCTCAACCGGCCACCAGATCCAAACACGCTTATTAATTGACTTGCGCAATTGTTAGTGGATCAATTTCCAATGGAGGATTTAAGTCTTCCGTAGTGCATACTCAGGCACTTGGAGACTGTACAGCACAATTGGCGGAGCTGCGTGCTCTTGCTCTCGAGTTTGCGGATCCTAATGTGAATACTCATTGTGTGAGATTCTTACTACTGTGTCCAGTCTTTTAATAACTTGTTCTTTTGGTCTAAAAATGACAAGACTCTAAAGGAAGCGCAATTAGGCATAAAACGCTTTGGGTTCGAGTGGCAGACCTTAAACAACGTCTGCCCTTCACACATGTTATACATACTCTTGGCCATCAGCGCGTGGGATCACATGCTCTTGGTATTTCTTTGGCTGACGAAGTGACCAAATCTGCAGTAGCCTCGGGTTCCGTAGGAGCAGTCACCAAGTCCATGACAAAAATAGATGATATTCTGACAGCGGTAGCTGCTACGAGGGAGGGAACTGCATATCCTCAGGGTTTCCCTTCAAAATACTCTTATCATACATCTCCTGAACAAGTTCCTTATGCTAAGATTCCTTCAGTTGGGGATCGGCTGATTGCTAACTTGGACCGCAGACTTGCTCTGATCAAAGCCACACATGACGGCATGGCTTCTGCTCATGCCGGTGTGTCAGAGACAGTCTCGATTTTGCAGCAATGTTATTGGTGGTGTGGTTTATATAAAGACCCGTAATTATGTACTATTGTGACATTTGTCAACCAATTAAATAGTCTACGGTCACACGCCCACCTCAAACACAGTTATATATTTCTAATCAACCATTTGGCTGTGTAGATCTTGATCACTGTGTGAGAAAGTGCCATCTTTCTTGCATGGTATGACCCCACTTTTTGCTGAAATGCTGAATGTACTTTGAGTGTGCCCTGGACTCCTGCCAATCAGGTGCCCAGGGCCTATATTCCTTCCCTAAAACACAACACGCAAATTGGCAAATCCTGGCCACATGTCAGCCCCTGGTAAATGGTACCCTAGGTACCCAGGGCCTTGTGACCAGGGAAGGCCTCTAAGGGCTGCAGCACTCATTGTGCCACCCTTAGAGGCCCTGAACCCTTACACACACACACACACACACACACACTGCCCTTGCAGCCTGAGTGTCTGGGTACAAGACAAAACAGAGTCGACATGGCACACATCCCTGTGTGCCATGCCCACCACCTACACTGCCCTGGCATACATCAGCCACCCCTCTAGCTGGGTGCCCTATGCCAATGGTGTGGGCACAGGAGCAGGAGCCCTGTGCCCCTACAGAGCCCAGGTCCATTCCTGGGCACTAAGTGCAGTGCTGCCATTTAAGAGTATATGGTGCTGGGAGCTCGTCAAACACGAACTCCACAGCACCATAATGGCAACACTAAAGACTGAGAAGTTTGGTATCAAACCCACACTGATGCCAGTGTGGGATTTAATGTACCGAGCACCCCAGAGGGCATCTTAGAGATGCCCCCTACAACCTAACCTACAATCCACATCTGTTCTGAGGCTGCCACACAGCAGACATGTTGCTGGACCCCTGGGTAGGAGAGCCCCTGCTCTCCTGGGTCTGCAACAATGCACATCCTGGGCGAGGTGCTCAATCTCCTCCCCCAGGATGGGCAGGGGGAAGCTTCAAAGGCATGCCGCCTCTGAGCTTCTCCAGGCCACTGCAATTCCCCATTCTGGCGGGAAGCTTGGCCGGAAACCCCAAATAAGGACAGGGGATGTGCCAGCCTGCCCACCCCACCCCTCAGGTGGGGGAGGCGAGGTGAAGCACATCTCCGGGCTCTCGCCATCTTGAAGATGGGAAGCCCTTCCCAATCAGGACTAGGCTACTGCCCCCCCTCCCACAGGAGAGAGGCAGGATAGGGGGTGTACCCAGCACAGGACAGGGACCCATTGGTCCCTGCCCTTCACCTACCTGTAACGCCCCTGAATCTAGTATTTAGGGGCACCCTGAACCTTCCTTCCCCAGATTCCAAAATCCAAAGAAGAGCTAGAAGAAAGAAAGACCTGCCCCGCAGCTGCTAAGAAAAGGAAGACACCAACTGCTTTGGCCCCAGCCCTACCGGCCTGTCGACCCTCGAACCTGCTACAACCCAGCATCTCTTGTGGCCAGCAACCTCACAAACCCCGGTGGACCTGGCTACCTTTTGACTCTAAACCCCTGGGACTCCCATAAGTAAAGGCTCTACTCAAAATCTACTTCTAATCCTTGGCAGCAGCCCGGAACCGCAAACCCAGCACACTCTGCACCAGCCAAGCCTGGCCTGTGCCGGAGTGAACAAAGACCATGAGGACGACCCCACGGCGACTGTGACTCAGAGTCCGGCACCCAAGGACCTCCCTCGACACTCCTGAAGAAGCCTGCAGCCTCAGAACAAGGTGCCCCCCCCCAACCGCGATCAACAGAGGGTAAGATTTCCCCGACACCAAAAGGCACCCCTCGCCCCGTGGCCCCCTGTGCCCAATCCCGGGGTACCTACCTATCCCCCCCAACTACCCAACTTACCTATCGAAGTGGTGGTGGCACCTGAAGAATCTTCGTCCCCGAGCTTAGTCTTACTAAACCGGAGAGTTCCCATTGAAATCAATTGAGCGGCCGAAGGCTCAAAAGCACCCTGCACCCAGCCGCCCGAGTGGCCCTGGCAGTGCAACCTCTACACCTATCTACTTCATTTGCCCTGAGTAAGGCACCAGGAGCCCAGCTCCCACAGCCGCGTGGTCAGCAGCCACCAACCAAGGCCCCCCTACCTCTCACAGGATAACATTGGGCCTAACTCTCGCTGCACCCGGCTGCCCTTGTGCCGCTGGGGGTGAACCAACTGTACCTACCTGACCCTGGGAGACCGCCGAGTCTATGCCCAGAACCTTAACTCTGCCAGTCGAGTACTTACCTTTAAACCGATAACACAAATTTCTCCATAGGGTAACAATGACTGGCTTTTCCTGAAGTTTCTTCTGTGGACTTTTTAAAACTTAAAATATTCACCAAAAATCAGCCGAGTAACGAAAACGAAAATACTCACCTGCTCTTAGGTGAGGTCCCAGTGCAGGATCTTGGTGCCCAGCACGGACTCTGAAAAATTCTTACAACTGTACTTACCAGTAACCCAATTTTCTCCCATAGGAAATCATTGACTGTTTTTCTGTGAAATTTCTTCTGTCAATTTCTGCAATCTTTAAATATTCTTTAAAAATCGTATAATAGGGGGGCGTGGCCAAGATGGTGGGGGGGCGTGGCCAAGATGGCAGCAAGGTGAGACTCATCTCTGCCTCTCCCTCGCGCGCCCGAGAATGGAGCCGGAGCGGGACCGATTTCTCCTCCCGTTCCCGGCACACAGCACTGCCGGCGAAGCCCGAGAGCGGGGCGCACCTGTGGATACCCAGCCGGTGTCCCTGTGAGCGGTGGGGCTCGCCCGCCGGCGGAAGACATCGAGGCCGCTTGCGGCCTAGCGGCGAGCGACACTGCCCCGGCCTCAGGTGCGGAAGGCCCAGCGTGGGGGACGGCGCCCACGGCAGTGAGGAAGCGGCCGGGAGGGCCCGGGGCTGCACCCCAGCGGACACAGCGCCGAGCCGGTTGCTGCGGCAGCGCAGACCTGCAGGTCAAGGAGGTGGCGGACGCCCAGGAGGGCCCGTGGCCTAGCGGGACGCGGCGCAGGATCGGCCCGGCCCGACGCGGAGCCCTGGACAGAGTCCGGGGACGGAGGCGGAGGTCGCGCAGATGCAGGGGGCTTGACGGGCTGGGGATCGCCCGCCCGCATCGGACAGCGAGGTGAGATTTGGGACCCGGCGCTGAAGCGCACATAGAGGAAGGCGGCGCCGTCGGGAGGCCTCCAGGTCCCCAGAGGTGAGAAGGGGGGACCCACGACCCCAGGAGAGCGGAGCACAGCGAGGAGCCCGGCGGGCGGGAACCGGTGCGGACTGGCCCTTCTGAAGCGGTGGCGGGGGTGGAGGAGGAGAGGGCTGCAGACAAGTCGCCCCACGGTCGGTGGGGGAGAGCCCTGAGACACGGAGAGCAGTCGCGGATGCTGCCCAGCCCGCCCGTCGGAAGCAGCGTAGGTGGGAGGCGCAGCGACCCACGGAGCCGCGGAGGGCAAGCCCCGGGGACCTGCCTGGCCCGAGAGGGGCGCGATTCCTGGGGCCCCCCTTGGAGGGCCACGGCTGAGGCGAGCCTACCAGCACGATGGCGACACAGAATGGTAAGGGCAAGGGCAAGGACAAGGCCCAGGGCAAGTCGCTGCAGGAGCTGTTTGCCAAGACCCGGGGGGGGGGGGGGGGGGGGGGGTAACTGACGGTGGCTCCGGATGCGCGGTCGACCACGGCTGAGGAGACGCCGTCGAAGGGGTCCGGAGATGACGGAGCGGAACCGATTACCAAGGCCCTCCTGCTGTCGCTGTTCGCGGAACAGAAGGAGGAACTTAAAGGCATGCGGCAGGAGCTGGCGGCAGAGCTACGGGAGGTCCGGAGGGACCTGGATGGCCTGGGGGAGAGGGTGCAAGCAGTGGAAGACAGGGCGGACGCACAAGACACGGAACTCTCCCTGGTCCACCAGGATCTTCTCCGGTTACACGACCAACAAGTGGACATTCAGACCCACCTGGAGAATCGGTCAAGGAGGCACAACATCCGCATTCGGGGGTGAAACGGGACGCCGAGGCGGGAGACATCTTCACTTTTGCCCGAGAGCTCTTCAATCAGATCCTGGGTAAGCCGGCGGATACGGCGCTCACTTAGAACAGGGCCCATCGGGTGGGCCCCCCGTGCCCGGACAATGCCCTTCCTGCCGACATTCTGGTCTGTGTCCAGGACTACACCACTAAGGAGGAGTTCCTCCGTGCGGCCCGAACACAACACCCCATCGCCTTTCGGGGTCAGCACCCGGTGCTCTATCAGGACCTGTCCGCCCTGACACTGCAGAAACGCAGAACCTTCCGCCCTGTCACGGAGGCCCTCCGTCAACGGGGCATTAAATACTCTTGGGGCCATCCGTTTCGTCTTATTTTCCGTCATGAGGATCGGCTGTACCAGCTTCGATCTCTGACGGAGGCGTGCCAGCTGCTGGACATTGATTGCCCGAAGGAGGAGGGGGATGGCCAGGCACCGAGCTCTCAGAGAACCGGTGGCCCCGGCGTGGGCTGGAGCCAATTGAAGCAGCGACGTAGGGGCGCCAGACGACGGAGGCCGCCCGCCGAGGAGATTGCCCAGGGCCGTCAGGATGCCATATCTTCAGTGGCTGGAACACTGGCACCGAAGGGCGAGGTCCCCTGAGGGTAACTAAGTGGGGTCAGTAGCGAGGTTGTTTTTTCTCCATTGCCTGTGCCTCCGCTCTCGTTGGGGCTTGGCTGGCGGACATGAGGGCGGCCGGGCGGGGGAGGGAGGGGACACTTTGGTACGCCGCGTTACCCCCTTTGACTCTGGACTTCCTGATCTTCCTTGGAAGATGGACTTTTGGTACGCTTCATGGTTTTGGGGTGGGGGAGGGGGGCTGTACGGGGTTAGTTGGGGTTTTCCGTTTCTTTATTTCCTTTCCTTCTTTTCCTTCTCTTTCCTGTGTAGGGTCGGGGGGGCGGTGGTTGGAGGCCGGGGACGCACTCAGGCGGGCACGGGGATGCGCATCGCAAGTGGGTGCTCGCTGATTGATAGGAATGCCTCCAGTGACACTTAAGATCCTTGCGCTCAATGTCCGGGGACTGAACAACCCAATTAAGCGCCGTTCCATCATTTCCCTTCTTGCACAGTCAGGGGCGGAGATATGCCTCCTCCAAGAAACACATTTACTCACGCGAGATACACATAGGATGCAGTCCAGGACATTCCCCGTGCAGTTGTCTCCTGTGACTCCTCGAAGTGGGCGGGGGTGGCGATCCTTCTCGCACCAAGATTTAGAGGGCTCTCAGTGTGTAAGGTGGCGGAGATTAAGGGCAGGCTGCTGGTCTATCAATTCCACATGGGAGACTACACATTCACAGCTGGTACGATTTATGCGCCCAATGATGGACCGGAGCGGTTCCTCCAGACGGCACTGACGAATTTATCGGCCTCCTCGGACCGGAGGTTGTTGCTTGGGGGTGACCTAAACCTGGTCTTCGACAACATGATGGACCGGTCGGCCCATCGCACGGGGCAGGTGGGGGCCTTGTCTCCGTCGGGACACACAGCGCTGCAGGAACTAGACATGGTGGACCTCTGGCGGCTACATAACCCCACGGCCCGGGAATACACACATGCGTCGGGTGCGCACGGTACATATGCACGCCTGGATTATTTTCTGGCCACCCGTGCGCTCGTTCGGGAGGCCTCGGGGTGGAGCTATTGGCGGCGTCCCTCTCCAACCATGCGGCGGTGGTTATGACGCTGACGCTCCCGCCTGCGGGCGGGAGGATGCGCCAGTGGCGGTTGCGGGATTTGCTCCTGCTTCGCCCCGCGGTGGTCAAACAGCTACAGGGGGTCATTGAGGAATACCTTCGGTTCAATGACAATGGAGCCACAGCCCTCGCCACGTGCTGGCTTGCCCTGAAGGCGGTGGTCCGGGGTGCCATTATAGCCATCTCTGCGGCGGAAAACAGAACGACAGGCGAAGCGTGCGGAGCTTTCACAGAAAGTCAGGGAATTGGAACGTATGCATAGCCGAACTGGGGCTCCGAGGGTCTGGCGGCTGTTAAAAGCGCAGAGAGCACAGCTAGAAGCGCTAGACCGCGACAAGGCGGAGTATGCAGCACTGCGCCTACGGCACAGCTATTATGTGGGAGGTGATAAATGTGGTGGCCTTCTGGCCCGCTGCCTGCGGGAGCGTCGACAGCGAGAGGGCGTCAAGGAGATAGAGGACTCCCATGGGGCCCTGCATACAGACGATGGGGAGATTGCCGCGACGTTTCGGGATTTTTACGCCCGGCTCTATGACGCGTAGCCCCTCGACGGTGGCGGGATGGACGCGTATCTGGAACATGCGTGGGTGGAAGGCCTGTCCTTACCCCAGGCTGAGCTGCTGGAATCGCCGATCCGGCCGGAGGAGGTGATTTCGGCCATCGCGAGGCTCAAGGTGGGCAAGTCCCCAGGCCCGGACGGCTTCTCGGCCATGTTTTATAAACAATATTGCTCACTGGTCACTCCACTCCTCACGCGCCTTTTCAACTCGTTCGACACACTCGGGGAGCTGCCCCCATCCCTACTGGATGCGGCAATCGTGGTGATCCCCAAGCCTGGGAAGGACGGCAAGCAGTGCGGCTCCTACCGGCCTATTTCCCTCCTCAACGTGGATCTCAAGCTGTACACGGGGATCATGGCGGCTCGTATTGCGCCCCACTTGCCGAACCTCAAAGACCCGGACCAGGCGGGCTTTATCCCAGGCCGCCAAACGAGCGACCACACGAAACGGGTCCTGCATCTTATAGAGAAGGCCTCCCGCTTCCCGGCCGACTACGCCCTGCTGGCGGTCGATGCCGAGAAGGCATTCGACCGGGTGCACTGGCCCTATCTCGAAGCGGTCCTGTGCCGGTTCTGCTTCCGGGACAAAATGAGGGCACGGATACTCAACTGTTACCGCGACACCCACGCATCGGTCCGAGTTAACGGCCACACGTCATCGCCCTTTCGGATCTCCCGGGGCACTAGGCAGGGCTGTCCCCTCTCCCCGTTGCTCTTCGCCATGTATATGGAGCCCCTGGCGCAGCACATACGCCAAAACGGCCAGATCGCCGGCGTCCGGTTCGGGGGGGGGGGGGGGGGGGACACACACCCACAAGATCTGCCTTTATGCCGACGATGTCTTACTGACCTTCAGGGAGCCCTTGACGTCCCTGGGAGCGATCTTGCAGGAGCTTTCGGTGTTCGGGGATATATCAGGCTTCAAAGTTAACATCGCTAAGTCAGTGGCGCTCTCCCTCTCTCTCGCGCCGGGCCTCCGCACGAAATATCCGGTCCCCTGGGCGACGGGCCCTGTCCCTTACCTCGGGGTGCAGCTGGCGCCCACGATCCCTAGCATTAGGACCATGAACTACGACCGTCTTTCCTCCGCCGTTACGGCGGACCTACATCGCTGGCGCCGCCTGCCGATCTCGTGGCTTGGGCGGATCGCGGCCATTAAAATGGTGATATTGCCTAAAATCCTGTACATGTTCCACACGCTCCCCATATATCCACCGAAAGGATGGATCAAGCGGGTCCAATCCGCCCTTTTACAATTCATTTGGCAGGGCAGGAAGCCGCGACTCAAACGCCAGATTGGCGCGCTCCCGCTGGAGCACGGGGGCGTTGGCGTCCCGGATCTATTGCTCTACTTCCAGGCCGCTCAGCTACGGTACCTGGCGGAATGGATGAAGCCCGAGTCCGAGAAGCATTGGCTGTTCCAGGACCGGGCAGTGGCGGGGAGGGCCCTGGCCGCGGTCCCGTTTCTCCGGCGGGACCAACGGCCACCAAATCTGTATGCCTCGTGGGTGACCCAGGCAACGGTGCGGATCTGGGACCAGACTGGTGAGAGACAGGAGCTGACGTCCTTCCCCTCACCTCTCACCCCTTTGTTTGGTAATTCCGACTTCCCGCCGGGGCTTCCAGAGTCCGCGTTCCCGGGTTGGCGCTACTCCGGCTGCAGAGCGCTGGGGGTCCTCTACGACGCCGGGGGGGTTTCTCCCCCTAGCACAGTTGGCAGCCGACTATGGCATTCCGGCCACGGACCGGATCGGGTACCTGCAGGTTAAACACTGGGCCACTCGGCCGAGGGAGAAACTTGCAGCGCAGCGCCGGCTCACCCCGTTCGAGCGTTGGCTGATCACTCGCCAGACTGACAAGAAACTGACATCGGATCTATACAAGATGCTCCTGTCGACACACTACCACTCATATCACGCAGGGAGGGCACGATGGGAGAGGGATTTGGATAGGGACCTGCTGGCGAAGGAATGGGAGGGCTGTTGCTATAGGGCCCGCCACACGGCTACACACACAGGGCTCACCGAGACATTTACTAAACTGGTGACGTATTGGTACTACACACCGGAGCGTCTACACCGCATGGATAACTCGCATAGCGGGGTCTGTTGGAGAGGGTGCGGTCAACTGGGCACTTTAGCACACATTCTTTGGGATTGCCCCTTGTTATCTCCCTACTGGCGTCAAATTCTGGATGAGGTGGACAAATACTTTGACACGGAGCTGCCCAGATTCCCTGCATACATCATCCTGGGGGTCCCCAATGCCCTTACTTACCCTTTAAAATCCCGCCGGGGGAAACAGATAGCCTTGGCGCTGGGGGCGGCCACACAGTGCCTCCTGGCTTGTTGGAGAACACCCCGCGTACCCACGCATCTAGAATGGCTGCATCGCCTCTGGAATATCTTGGGGATGGAACGCATCTCTCTGACACTGGCGGGGAAGGGCGACGCTTTCCCGGAACTGTGGCAGCCGTTCAGGTCCTTGCTAGCGCAGGACTTCAGGGAGCTGACGTGTCCCCGATACCTACGCCTCCTACGGCTTAGCGATGACTCGGAAGATAGGGAAGCCACATAGCCGCCTTGTTTGACCACCGGGTTGAGGGCAGGGCGGTGCATTAGCCTTCCTGGTCCCCTCGTTCCCGGGGCAGGGTCTTTACTCCTTCATTTCTCCCTCTTTCTTGGTCTCTCTTGATGGTGGGTTGGGGGGGGGGGGGGGTTGGGGAGTTCCGGCGGGAGGGGTGTTTGGGGGGGGGGGGGGTGTAACTGATAGGGGGGGGGGGGTGTAACTGATAGCGACTGGGGGGGGGGGGGGAAAGAGACCTCAGCTGCTCCCGCCTGGGCCGGGAAAGTGTAATGGCTTGACGCTATTGGTTCTTTGATGAAAACCTTTAATAAAAGATTTAAACCTAAAAATCGTATAATATCTGAAAACGTAATTACCTGTTTTGGATAAAGGTCCCAGTACTGAGTCTAGGCACCCAGCACTGGATTACAAAAGTAACGCGAACCTACTATACCTACAACTTTAATTTTCTGCCATAGGGAATCATTGACTGTTTTCTATGAAATATTTTCTGTCAACTTTTAAAATAGCAAAATATTGTGTAAAAATCACAGTAATTAAGTCTACTTTCATCACTTGATTCCAAGCCCTGACCCAGGACTGAATCTAGGATCCAGTCCTGGAATTCCAAAAGTAATCCTAAAAGTAATCTGTGGCAAATAACTTGAAACTTCCATTTAACTCAATGCATTATTGTGTTTAAAATAGTGTTGCCTATTGCAACCACTTGTAACTTTCTACAAAAGTCAATTGCATACTGCAAAAGTATTTATATAAAGCATCTCATTCTGAGAAAGTATATTTTAATACCTATTGTGGGTTCTAAAATAAAACAAGCATATATTTTTTATATATAAACCATTTTCCTAGAGTTCAGTTATTGAGTGTGTGAGACCATTTGCTGGCTGAGTGTGTGCAACAAATGCTTTACACTGTCCTCCGATACTGCCTTACTGCTCGACCAAGCTACCACTAGAGAGTAAGGTTATATCTAACTTGAGCCTCTGCCAAACCTCTGGGGACTGTGGACTGTACACCCTGTACCTATTTGGGAACAGTATATACAGAGCCACTTTCTCACAACTCTCCAAAACACCATAATAGCAATGGACTCCCCATGCCAAGTGCTTAAAGGAGAGAGAGATATGTGCTTTGACTGCTGAACACAAAGAGGGCTATGGTGGGTGCAATGGGAGCTCTAGACATTGGGTCCAAGAGTGCTCAGGTAGAAGCAGCACAATAGGCAGAGTTTTACTGTCGAAAATAAAACCTGAGTTACCACCAGAATTTTGGTGCCTCGGAACTTAGTGTTGCATCAGGACATATTGGTTTGGAAGTAATTTGAAGTAGCATTTTAGGAAATATGCACTTTTGTAATGTTTGTGTTTTACTTCTGGCAATAGATTAATTCAATTAATTTTCCATCATTCCAAGGCCAATGCAGGCGGGGTTTTGAGGGATTTGCAGCCAGACGGCCCCAAGCCATGTAAGACACAGCCAGAACTAGAATTTTAGCCAACAGCCTTTATTGCAAAGTTGGATTTACTCAACACTACAAGGGGAGATAGCTACGCTCATGTAACTTCTTATAGTGAATCAGTTAGTATTGTTTCTCTCAACAATAATAAAATAACTGAAGGCATGGCAATTTCTCCGCTTCTGGTGAACTAAAGAGTTTGCACTCTACTCCTCAATGAGTGAAATAGTGCAGATTTTTTTTTTTAAATTACACCTTCACCCAGTGTTTTAGTGCTGAAGAACAAGTTACTTACCTTCGGTAACGGTATATCTGTAAGAAATAGTTCGTTAGATTCCTCACCTTAGAATATCCCCAGGCATCAGGCTGGATCCATAAAGATTTTTCGTCAGCAATACCTTTGCGCGTCGCTAGGAGTCGTCTGCGGCTCCGCGTTCGGCGTTGTGCGCCGGGATGACGGAGTACTTAGACACCGCCCTCACGCGCTGACGTCAGTTCTTGTACATAGTTTTCTGCGCCAGGAACGCAGAGCCATGCAAGAGACCGACACTGGTGCCAAAAAATTCTAGGGCCCTGAAAGGGATAACCTCAATCCTAGATATCGGTTCACAGAACGGGGAGGATGGGTGGGTCGGTGAGGAATCTAACAAATGTTTCTTACAGATATATCGTTACCGAAGATAAGTAACATGTCCATCTGAAAAAAACACGTTAGATTCCTCACCTTAGAATAGATACCCCAGCAATACCAACCCAAGTGGTGGGTCTGCGAACCAAGATCACACCAAAAAGTCCTGGAGAACAGAACGGCCAAAAAAAAGTCTCTCCGGGCTTGGCTGTCCAGGCAATAATGTTTGGCAAACGTGTGCAGTGAGGCCCACGTTGCCGCCTGACAGACGTCCTGCAAGGGGACTCCCCGGCCCAGAGCAGTTGTCACCGCTGTGGCCCGAGTGGATCGGGCCCTCAGCCCTCCAGGAGGTTACTTTTTAGCCAAGGAGTAACAAGCTTTGATACACAAAACGACCCACCGAGAGATGGTCCGCTTGTGCACTGCTCACCCCTTCTTAGCGCCCATGTAACCAACAAAGAGCTGGTCGTCCACCCGGAACTGCTTGGTGCTGTCCAAATAAAAGGACAGCGCCCGTTATGGGTCCAGACAGTGGAGCCTCTCTGCCTCTAAGGATGCGGAGGCAGAAAGAAGGTGGGCAATGTAACAGACTGCCCAATGTGAAAGGCAGTTAACACCTTAGGGAGAAAGCAAGGACGAGTCCTGAGAACAACTTTGTCCGGATGGACAGAAAGAAAGGGAGGTTTAGAAGAGAGCCTGGAGCTCACCTACCCTTCTAGCAGATGTGATGGCTACCAGGAAAGCAGTCTTTAGCGTCAAGAGACGAAGAGGACAATTATGAAGTGGCTCAAAGGGAGAACACATCAGAAACATCAAGACCAGATTCAAATCCCACTGAGGCATTACGAAATGGACAGGAAGAAACATGTGAGTAATGCCCTTAAGGAAGCGAGAAACAGGGGATTTGAAAAGAGAAGGCTGATCAGGAAGCCGCAAGAAAGCAGAAAAAGCAGAAAGATAACCTTTTAGGGTGCCCAGAGCAGAGCCCTGCTGGACCGAAGAAAGAGAACCTCAGAAAGAGGGGCGGAAAGGGGATCCACAGCCTTTGCTGTGCACCATGCCACAAATTTGTTCCACCTGCAGGCGTATACCGGTTTTGTGGAGGGCTGCCTGGCTGCCAGAATCACATCACAGACTTCAGGAGGCAAGTCAAATGGCATCAACTGCCGCCGCTCAATCTCCACGCATGGAGGTGGAGGCTGGACGGGTTCGGGTGGTTGACCATCCCTTGCTGCTGCGACAGAAGGTCCTCCTGAAGAGGCAGTCGTATCGGGGGATCGATCGACAGACTGAGTAGCTCGGGATACCAGAATCTTCATGCCCAATCCGGAGCCACCAAGATGACTTGGGCCCAGTCGCGCTTGATCTTCAGCACTCTGGGCAGAAGTTGTATAGGCGGAAAGGCATACAACAGACCACAACTCCACTCGCGACGAAAGGCGTCCCCGAGCGAGTGCCGCCTTGGAAACCCCAATGCACAGAACTGCTGACATTGCGCGTTCTCTTCGGTGGCGAATAGATCGAACCAAGGCTCTCCCCACTGCTGAAAGAGGCCTTGAGCCACGTCAGTGTTTAGACGCCATTCGTGATCCATCATGCACCAGCGGCTGAGTTCGTCTGCTCTGGCGTTCAGAGAGCCCGCCAGATGTTGAGCCACCAGGGTGATTACCTGATGTTCCAGCCATGTCCAGAGGCGCAGAGCATCCTGACAAAGGGTCCACGACCACACCCCGCCCTCTTTGTTGCAATACTACATGGCGGTGGTGTTGTTCGTGAACACCTGCACGACACATCCCCAGACAGAGGGAAGGAATGCCTTCAGTGCAAGCCGAATCGCCTGCAGCTCCAGAAGGCTGATATGGAGCCGGGACTCCGCCGGAGACCAGAGGCCTCTGATCTCCGCCTCACCCGTGTGGCCTCCCCATCCTAGGAGAGATGTATCCGTCACCACTATGTGCTCCGGTAGGGAGAGGGATCTGCCACTGACCCAATCGCGGTCCGTGAGCCACCACTGCAACTGACTCGCAGTGACCTCCGAGATCAGGACGTGGTCTGACAGGTTGCCCCAATGCTGGGACCACTGAAACTTCAGGTCCCACTGCAGAGCCCGCATTCGCCACCTGGCGTGATGCACTAATAGGATGCAGGAGGCCATCAGACCCAGAAGCCGCAGAACCAACCTGACCGAAACCCGGGATAGAAGCCGAAAGATGGGAATCTGAGCCTGAATATCCCAGACCCGCTGTTCGAGGATAGGCCAGGAAATGCGCAGAGTCCAGAACCGCTCCGATGAAGAGGAGCCGCTGGGAGGGACTCAGATGAGACTTCAGCACGTTGATGGAGAACCCCAGCGAATGCAAGAGGTCTGCCATAGTCTGGAGGTGGGAGACAACTGCCCGGGGCGAGCCCGCCTGTAGGAAGGTGGATATCTGACTATGGTTACCCCCAACTTTTGGCCTAGTGTCTAGCTGGTTTTTCGACTTAGTTGGCCTGAGATCCTGCCATTCGGGATCTCAGCCTGTCTGCTCTCTCTTTAAAATGGACTCCATGTACCCTAGGTACATACACAATTGGTAAGGATCACCTTATTGGACCCTGTACAGTGTACCCTAGGTACCCAGGGCATAGGTGTACCCTAGGCCTCCCCGGGGCTGCAGCATGTATTATGCCACCCCTGGTCTGGCCTTCCAATTTGACACAACTGGCTGATCACTCAGCTGGGGTAAGTTGGTGTATCCACCTCTTACTTAGGTGTAGTATGCCTATACCTAACCTTAAATGGGACACATGTTAACCTATAAGTCACTCCTATGGCAGGCCTTAACAATCCTGAAGGCAGAGTGCTTGGTTTCATGTGACATGGTGCTCTGGCATGAGCTGAGCCTGTCTGCAGTATTCGGCACAACTTCCTTCTACCGTTTCCAGATACCGCCATACCATATACTCTTAAGTGCATTATGAACCTCGCGGTTAAATGCTATCTTTGGTTTGGCTTTATCTAAACATGTCGAGTAAGGTGTCATACAAATTGGAATACTAACCCCTCGCCAATTCTGGCGACGGGGTTAGCATTCCACCCTCCTAGAGGGACACGACATGTACAGAACCTGAAACCCGGGTAAAATCAGACATAGCCTCAGCTCCACGAAATGGACGCTGCCACCACAGACACAAGTCTGCCCTCCTGCTGCTGGGAGTCCTTCCAGCTTGGGAGACGTGGACAAAGGGTTTCCTGCCAGGGGAGGTGCGAGCACCACCCCAGACAGGATTTTGAGTATTGGTCAGGTAGGGCTTGAAAGGAAACAGACATGCCTGAGGCTCACAAGGAGCCTCGGTGCATACGCCAGTTCAATCCGGTCCTGGGGCACACCAGCCCCAGACCTGGGGCGAGCTGGACAAAGGCTTGGGGGTGTAACCACCCCCCTTCCTGGTCCCACCCTTAGGGAGGGACCTAGCAGGTAGTCCGGCCCCTAGAATCCGCTTAAAGGTAGGAGCTGTGTCCAAAGACTTTAGACATCCTGGAATCAACTTACAACTAAGAAGAAGACGGGAACTTCGACGTTCTGCTGCACAGAAGACTGAAGGAAATCTCCCCTATGGTCAGGGAGTGACCATCTTGCTAACGCAAGCACCATCCAGCAAATCGACGTCTGCTTTGCCGCCGCCTCCTGCCGGAGCCCGAGCCCAGAGACCGACAAGGACTGGACCTCCAGACCTCTCACCGCCCGATCCACAGTTCCTGCAAAGAAGGAACCCGTGGAGGCACCGAGACCCGTGGAGCCAGCCACCTTGGAAGACACTCGACTAGCTGAAGCGCGACAACAGAGGCTCCCTCCAAGTTGTGCTTTGGGTCCTGAGAAGCCCAACAACCGAGCAGCATCTGCACCAAAGGTGAGCCCTCCAGCATCTCCACGATCTGCGTGGGGCCCCTCTGCACTTCGCGACTCGACGCGCCTAACCGGTTACTGGTCCGTTGACTAGTGGCCATCTTGGCGACCATCTTGAAAAACTATGACGCTGGTCTGATTGCTCCAGACTGGCCCCTGCTCCCCTCCAAAGGAGCAGCCCCTCTGACCTTGCTGGTCAGAGCTAACAGCTTTCTTCACTTCCTGCGACTCCTGCTTTTGCCAAGGCTTGTTTGCTTCTTCTGAGTCGCCGACACCGCCGACAGCGAGAGCCTGCGTGGGACAGCTCGTGAACCGACTCCTGGACGTCATCGACCTTCAGGGACCACGTGGCTGCAGAGATAAGCTACACCTCTTCACCTGTTTGCCCCCGACATCGCCTGGTACCTACCTGGTGCCACGCCGGTCACTGGCTAGTGACTGTGAACACTGTCCCCTCTGCTTACAGGTCTTCTACACTTCCGATCCATCCTTGGATCCACCGCATCTCTTCTGGACCGACCGCCTGCAACATCTTTGTCGTCAGGCTCCACTGGACAGATAGACGAAACCCGACGCACTTCGAGCCCTATGCACCCGTTTCCTGTGGGTGAGGTAAAGCTGGCACTCCGGTGCACAAGTGTAGAGTAACATCGCTAATGTCTAGGTTTGAAGTCTTGAATTCGTAGTCCAACCAGAAGACCCTTCTAGCAGTAACTTTTGAACTATTACGCACCCATTGAGAAACTATGGGCGCCCGCGTTTAACTTTCCTCACAGCACACGCGACCCGTGGACCTCCTGGTCACTAACTAAAGTTAGCTCCTTGTAGGCCCAGCGATTCTAGAGGCCCTAGGCCTTCTCCCTTTCCTGTTCGTGGTACTTGTACCACTATTTTAGTATATGTTTTGAGCGGCTACCAGGGCCTATCCATATAAAGTGCAACTTTCGTGTATTGTGATACTTTCTAGTTTAACGATTTGTGCTCCTGTGCTCATAAAGAGTCTAGGGGATACTTGGAGTAATAAATACATATATATTTTGAATATATATCTGTGTGGTGTCCTTTCATTGGTATAAAGGGGGGTTACATATGGTAAAACAGCTTGCTTAACATGCCTGAAAGACTGCTTAGCCTACGCTACCACTAGGACAGCTGGTCTGAAAAGGTTGACTTACAACCACACCATAAGGGTTGCTTGGCATGGTACAAGGTGGTCACTTTAAGTAGTGAACATCATATACCAGGCCAACTTCTCACACCGCCTTTAACAACCAGCCGTCGAGATAGGGGAAGACTGAAACCCCTGATCTGCGCAGATGAGCTGCGCCCACCGCCATCACTTTCGGGAACACCCGAGTGGCACTGGTGAGGCCGAAGGGGAGCACGGTAAACTGAAAATGCTCCTGGCCCACCGTGAATCGCAGGTAACGCCGGCAGGACGGGGATTTGAAAGTATGCGTCCTGCAAGTCCAACGCTACCATCCAGTCTCCAGGGTCTAGGGCAGTCAGAACCTGAGCTACAGTGAGCATCTTGAAGTTCTCCTTCCGGAGGAAGGCGTTGACGCTCCCGAGGTCAAAAATAGGGCGTAGGCCCCCTTTGCCCTCTTGGGAACCAGAAAGTAGTGGGAACCACCACCACAACCTACTTCTGGACCAGGAACGCGCTCAATGGCCCTCTTGGCCAAGAGGTCCGTAACTTCCTCCTGTGGAAGTCTCAAGTGATCCCCGACATGCGGTGGTACTGCAGTGGCATGGCTGGAGGGGGTCGCCTCGAAGGGGAGGGAGTAGCCCCTTCGGACAATTTGCAGCACCCACCTGTCCGATGTGATGGAATGGGCCTGAAAGCACGGACTAGGAGGGCTTTGAGGCGGATGCTGCCGGGGTAGATGTGGACTGACCGGCACGTTGTCGCCCTGTACCGCCTCGGCAGAATCCACGTCCGCATGGAGGTTGATTCTGCGGCCTGTGGCTAGGCAGACGTGCAGGGGAGCCCGTTCCTTGGCCACGAAAGGGGTGCAAAGAGGATGTTTGTGGGCGCGGGCTGAGAGGCCCAAGGACTTGGCCATAGCCCGGGAGTCCTTAAAGCGCTCCAGCACACTATCCGCCTTGTTGCCAAAAAGGCGACTGCCATCGAAGGGCATGTCCATGAGGGTGCTCTGCACATCCACTGAGAAGCTTGTGGACCGCAGCGAATCCGTAGTGTCCAATCCACATCTGAGAGCGTGCCGCGCTGCATCCCCGCCCCTCGGCAAGAGCCTGGGCGAGCCGTGTCCGGGCCTCCTCCAGACACTGGGGCAGCACGTCCTCCACCGTATCCCACAGGGAGTGGGAGTAACGGTCCAAGAGACAAGCGGTGTTAATAGACCGCAATCCCAAACTAAGGGAGGAGAACAGCTTCTTACCAAACTGTTCTAGTCTCTTGGATTCCCGATACGGTGGAGCGGACGGGAAGGAGGTCTGGGAGGTAGAGGCCTGGATAACCAGGCTCTCGGGCTTGGGGTGTTGGGACAGAAAACTGGGGTCGCCCGGTGCAGGGTGGTGGCACCGGGCCACGTTCCGGTCCACAGGAGAAACTGTGGAGGGCTTGGACCAGGTGCCCTTCAGAACGTCAAAGAGTGCCTCATTGAACTGCAGCAGAGGCTCCGAGGAGCTTGCCAACCGTTGAAGCACTTCTGTGAGGAGTTTCGTCCTCACGGCCACAGCAGGCAACTCCAGCCCAAGGGCTTCGGCCGCCTTGCGCAGCACCACAGAAAATGTAGCACCTTCCTCTGAAGCCACTGTCGGAGGAGAGATGAAGCCAGTGTCAGGCGAGGTATCAAGGCCACCGCTATCTCCGAGCTCATCTGCCCAGTCCCGTGATAACTGGCCCTGTAGGGCCAGAGGGTCCTCAGACCCCTCCCAGTCGTCACCGTCATCCGATTCCTGGTAGACAGGGGGAATGATCGGAGCCGGGCGGAAGATGAAATTGCCACCCATCGGCATCGGACGCTGCGCCGCTCCGATGACGGGCCTGGACCGGGACTGAACTGGGAAACGGCGTCGTCCGAAGTTGGCGCCGGAGGTGGTACCGGAGTCGGCGGAGGGATCGTGAGGTCGACCGGCGCCGACGGAGATCGAGGCCTGGATCCCACGGGGACCTGCGGCGTCGGGACTGAAGTCGGCGCCGGTGCCGCTGGCTCACTAGGTCTCCCAGTCGAGCCCGCGGGGACTAAAGGCACACCGGCAGGCGTCAACAGCGGAGCCAGGCCCCTCATGGCCGAGAGGAAGGCACCGACCTCCGCCGGAGTCTTGTCGGTCCCAGGGACCTGCGGGTATGGGGACGGACACAACTCCTGCGGCTCCGACGGAGCCGCGTGGGTGGTACCACCCGAACCCTCAGCCGAGTTGCGCGACCGACGAGGGGAGTTCGAAGAGCGATGTCACCTCTTGGACTTCTTACTACGCTTCGACTTACCCGAAGACTTGGCACCAGACAAGTGGTGGTGATGACGACTGCGGCTCCGCAACCGGTCCCTCGACCTCCTCCTCGACCGGGAGCGACGCGGAGCCGACTGCCGGAACTCCAGTAGCTTGCAGGACCGCTCCCGCCTAGCCTTCGTAGTCAGAGCCCAGCAGTCGAGGCACGACGTGGTATCGTGTTCGGCCCCAAGGCAGTAGAGGCACCGGTGGTGGTGGTCCGTAACCAACATCAGTGGGCTACAGGAGTCACAGGGTTTGAAACCAGGCATCCTACCGGCACCAGAGTCGAGTCGACGAGAATAGACCAAAAGAGTCCAAAAAGTTTAGTCAAAAAATGACTAAAAGGGTATGCTCTTCCCGGATCGGCGCGGTCTGGCGCGGAAAAAGAAGAACTGACATCAGCACGCGAGGGCAGCGTCTAAGTACTCTGACGAAGTCATCCCGGCGCACGACGCCGACGGCGGACGCGGAGCCGCAGACGCCTAGCGACGTGCAAGGGTATGGCTGATGAAAAATCTTTCCGGATCCAGCCGGACGCCTGGGGATATTCTAAGGTGAGGAATCTAACTAACGTGTTTCTTTCAGATCGATATCACGATCTTATAAGGGAACTTAACAAAAGCACAGAAAAAATAATGATGCAGGACATACTAATGACACTGGATCTTTATCTGGGCATCAGACCATAGTGCAGGATTCATCTGAAGATGGCAGAGTGCTGCATAACATGGATTACCTGAAGGGGCTGTGCTAGCTAACCGGTCCTGCTGCAGCCTGGAAGTGCCTCGCCCAACCTGGAGAGAGCAGGGCACGGAGCGCCTTAAGCTTATCAGACTTCATTGCACGGAGTACTTGAATGGGTGCCGGTCCAGGGTGGTTCTTGGACTGCTGCATGCTGCTCAGAGGGCCATTTGTGAACCACTGGGATGATTAGGTTTCCAAGCACACACAGCCCTGTCTGGGCAGAAAAGAGTAACTGAATGCGCTGTGCGACCCAATCACAGCATGAAGCCACATATGCCAATAATAAATTGTATCAAGCTGGAACCAGAGGCGCGATCTATGGCAGCCAAAGTCACGTCTTCTCTTGGCCCAGCTTATTTTGCCAGGGACATTAAGATAAAGTAGGCAATGACTAGAATGTCGCCATTAAAAGCACCTCGATCACTCCACAGGAGCTAACATGCATGCATTAAAATACAAAAACTGATAAGGCTTACCCAGGGCCCGACCAGGAACGTAAAGCAACCCTGGCAAACTTTGTCAGGCCAGCCTCGTACAGTGCATAGTGAGCACAGCGAGCAAGTAGGATGACCACTAGAAATTGGCAGTTTGAGGGGGTTTTGTGGACATTGGGATAATGAAAGACTGGGGGGAACTTTTTAACCTGTACCATGTGGTTTGCATGCAGCTCTTTGATGGCTGCTCATAGCTCTCTGTGCTAGATAACAAATGTGTCTTATGAACTGCACAGCTATTAGAGAACATCCGAAAAAAATCAGGAACCTACTGAGCTATGCACATAAAATATTGTTCTTTGAAATGCATGGTACGCGTTCTTTGCAGCAGGCCTTTTAACCCTATGCACTACCTTACAGTAAAAACTGCCACTACACAAGACTCGTCTATGTCCAGCAGGTACATTAATCACCAGAGTTAATTTGACAATTATTGTTGACGGAAAAAACAGCTGAATATACAAAGAAGTTTGCAGTGCTTAAAAAACTATTGCACTGCTAAAGAAAAAAAGAAAAAAGGTACATGCTCTTCAATGTATTGTGCTCAGGAGAACTGAAGACACACTATGGCCCACTCACAAGCAAACAGACCAGAAACTTGATGTCTGCAGTCAGGTCAAGTTACTACTGTGTGCAAGTAGCCTTTTTACATGGCAAAGATGACAAAAACCCCTGGCATCTCCCGAGTGGGGCAATGTGCAAGACTTAAGACAACAAATTGGTCAATGGAGCTGGGAAACTAAAAAGGGGGAAGTTACAATCAGAAACGCCTTTAGAACTATCAACACTGTTATAAAAATCAAGTCTTCCTATATCAGGGGATGGTTGACGTGTATAAATGGGTCACAAATTGACATTAATGCACACATTTAGGATTTTTTTTTTATTTTATTTATTTCCAACCTGATAATTATGCAGGTTTTGCAGGATGTCAGAAACAGAAACCCAGGTTGAATCTAGCACATGCAAACCGGCCCCCACTTTATAAAACTGGCCCCACTTCTAAAACCGGCCTCCAGCTTCCCTGGAAAACACCCTATGTCCGGCCCGGCCAGTTCTGCCTTGGACGTACCTATAATTTATTTCCATTTTACATCCTGGGAACCAGCGAGGCTGTAAAAGACAGATGCTACAGCGTTGCTACGAACCAGGAGGCGAAGAACAGCACCCACGAGGGGAAAGGCAGCAGTGCAGAAGCGCCACCAACAGCAAAGTAGTGTCTATTCTGGAGCTTCATGAAGCAAAAAATTGCAGCATTTCCATCTCCTTCTGTGCTGCTCTCGTTGGGATTGGTGCAACGTCATGGCTAATGGCTCATCTTTGGTTGCTCGGTCATATCCTCCAATCAGAGCGCTCTACTGAAGATGGGTTAACAAGGAAAGGAAACAAATGTACTTTCTACGTTGGAAAGTAAAAAATAGATGGGGAGGTATTCCGGTGAAGTGAGCGTCCCCCTGCAGAGATGATGCTGTGCCCCAGTTTGAAGACCAGTGCACTAGGATAAGATCTGTACTTACCGCCATGGATTTAGTTAGGCTGACATAGCCTGAAACAATGCAGCAGAATTGTGTTGTGAAAGTAATGAAGCGCTTCTTTTGGATTTGCAAATCATTCAGATAGAATAAATTGTTTTTTGTATAGTTCCTTTTAAGTGCTTTGTAAGAAAGTGCCCCTTTTTCACATGGTCACCCCACACTTTTGCCTTGCAAATGTGATCGACTTAAAGTGCACTGTGCTCCTGTCAACCAGGTCCCCAGTGGCAGAGCTCTTTCCCAAACCTGCACAATTGTCTCCCCCCCCCCCCCCCCCCCCCAATTGGCAAAACCCATCGCACTCTCTGTAAGTCACTAGTAAACGGTACCCTGGTACCTAGGGCACTAAAAAGTGCCCCCAAGGGCTGTAGCACGAATTGTGCCATCCTAAGGGACCCCTCACCAAGCACATGCAAGACAGCCAGTGCAGGCTGCGTCTTGGTGCAGACAAAAGGAGGGGAAAAAACGTCATATCCAGGTGTACCATGAACCCTACCACTGCATATAATATTTGTGAGACACTCCTGCACCAGACAGCCCTAAGGCAGGGTGATGAACATCAGAAGTGAGGACATATCTGCATCAGAAGATTTGCCCTTGTCCTGGTCAGTCAGATTACTGCTAGTGCAAGTGGACAGGGAAGCCAATTTAAAACATATGCTGGATGTAGGAAGCTGGCTCTGTATATGGTAGTGCCACTAGGTGGGGTTTACTGTACACAGAGTCCAGGGATTCCCCAAAAGCGTACAGGGCTTAATGTAAAACCCAAAGTGCTGTATTAGTGGTAGTGTGGGCAAGCAGCCTTAGGCCTAACACAGAGTGTAGGACACTTATTGCACAACACTAACCAATAGCAAGGTTAATCGGGTAAGTAATACACTTACAATTCCAGACTTTGGGAGAAAACGTCGCAAAGGGCAATGGTCAAGTGAGTACCAAAACTGCACCAGAGGCACAGGGTTAGCCTGGTGCAAAGGTTGAAGTTCGGCCCGATGCTTTTCAATGGAGACTGGGGATGCCTGGAGCACATTGCTTGCAGGTAGGTAAATCAGTTGCAGGGGCCAAGCTTTGGGGGTTAACACAAGCACGGGGGAGCCACAAAGCAGCACCAAACATTTACCACCAGTGGCACAGGGGCGGCAGGGTGCAAAAATCAGCATTGGGCGCCAATGTTTTACAATGGAGGTTCCTATTTTGGCAAACAGGCTGCAGGCATGGCACCGTAAGTTGCAGAAAGGATGACAGCAGAGTTAAGCGGAGATGTAGGGGGTCGTAGGGGGACAGTCAGTTTAGCTCACCAAGGCCCAGGGGCTTTGGGTGCAGGGGTGTCTTTAGAGATTGGAGTCTTATGATGGATATGGTGGCGGTCAGTGGGAGCCTCTGGATTTGCACTGCATGTGCCGCTTTGGAGATCAGAAGTCCGCAAATACTGGACATGAGATCAGGATCGCTGGGGCTACTTCACTGCACCGGTGGGCCACTCACTCAGGCCATGGGCGTTGGGTGCAGAGTGGCAGAAGACACAGATCTACATGGACCCAGAGTCCTTGCAGTAGGTTTCTTCGGAAAAGGTCTGCTGTACACAGGAGATTGAAGCCTTTTTCGAAGGCAGAAGTCCTACCTGGATTTACAGAGGTTGCTGGCTGCAAGACAGGTCGCTGGTTCGCAGAAGTTGGAGACAGACCAGTAGGGCTAGGGCCGAGGCAGCGGTTTTCAATCTTTTATGCAGGATGTCTTTTTTCTTCTTTAGTAGTCGCAGATCTAGTTTATCGGTCTGGGGGACCCACCTAAATACTAAATTTAGGAGCGTTTTACGAGATTAGCAGGTAGGGTCAATTGGCACCTTACCTGGGGTGACTACACCCTCTATTATGCTACCCTCCTGTGGGACTTCTTCAGGCTCAGTTCCCTCAGAGAACAACAAGTTCTTTTCCTGGGAAGAGGGTTTACAGGGGCATTTGGGGGCACAACTACCACGTTTTGTCAAACTAATCATGACACCAAGCCATTTTGGGGATCCCAGTTCTTACCCTGGTACACACCATTAGACTGAAGAGACTGACAACCCCCCCCCCCCCCCCCACCCCCATCCATCATCATGAGCAGGTTCTTGGGGGCATGTAAAAGACTCGATTATTTTTAGGGCTACCATCTTTCCCCTGAGGGGGGGCAGGGGGGGGTTCGCCTCTTTCCTTTGGTCTACCCCATCAATGTTACTTTTGGTGACCCTTGTTTTGACCCAGTGGTCTGCCTTCTTGCCCATCTCAGGAGAAGAAAGTGGACCTAGGTCTACCATTAATTGATATTGTTTCTCTTGGTGACAATTACTTGAAAGGTGTTCCTTCAGAACCAAACTATACAACTTATCCAAATCATGTACCTGTTACCATTCAACCTCCTGGTGTTTTCACTGTGTAACCCTGTAGGAAGCAGGCTCCGTATACACTATATCAAAGTGAGATATAGTGTGCACAGAGTCCAGTGGATCCCCAAAGGTAGGCAGAGATAAAGTTAGATAGCACCTCACTCTCTATTTGTGGTAGTGTGGTCGAACAGTAAGGTAGTATCAGAGGACAGTTTTTGGCATTTGTTGTACACAGTCAGCAAATAAATTCACATACAAGAACTGAACTCTAGGCCAATTGTTTAATACAAATATACTGTTTATTTTTAGAACCAAGCAAGCCTGGCACAGGTAAGCAATAAATACTTTACAGTAGTAATGAAATTGACATACAGTTTGAATGATCATTGTATATGCACTTTGGTTTAATTTACAGTATGGATGCAGAGAAATGCAATACTTAGAAAATGCAGTACATAGACTTGAATAGGCTTTTTAGTAAAATAGCAGTTAAGTAACTTTTGAGATTACTAAGCTTACTCAGAGTAGTATACCTAGAAACTACTCTGGAACATTTCCAGAAAACAAGTAAAATCGTTTGTTAGATTATGCAATTTTAAAGAATTTTTTTAGTTTCACAAACAGTCAATGTTATCCTATGAAGGAAAATTGTGTTATCGGTTTTGAGGTAAGTATTTGGTAGTGGGAGGTAAGTATTTGGTAGTGGGAAGTAAGGTTCTGGGGGTAGACTCAGGGGTCCCCTAGGGTCAAGGATGCACCCTAGTTACACCCTCAGCAGCACTAGGGCGGCTGGGTGCACAGTGCTGAGGCCCAATGTTATCGAGTGGGGGATAGGGGGCCTCCGGTTGTTTGCTGCTGGCAAGCAGGCGACTTGGTTGTGGGAGCAAAGCTCCTGGACTTTAGCTCAGGGCAAATGGGGAAATAAAGTAGCACCAAAGGTGCACCCTCAGCGGCACTAGGGCGGCTGGGTGCAGGGTGCTGTTTCGACGTCTGGCACCCTGTTTTCAATGAGGAACCTCCGGTTTGCAAAGGCACTGCAGGCTTGGGGGACGAAGGTCTTCTGGGTGCGACCACCACCTCGAGAGGTAAGTTGGGAAGTTAGGGGTTGGTGAGGCAGTCGGTTTTAGCACATAGCCGTGGGGAGTCGGATGCAGGGGTGCCTTCTGGGGTCGGATCTTCTTGCCATCTCCTGGTCGCAGTTGGGGGGGGGGGGGGGGGGGCACTTCTGGATTTAGGCTGTAGGTGTCGGCTGGAGGAATGAAGCAGGTCAGGGGGTCGCCGGATCTCAGGTCAGGATCACCAGTGTGACCTCCTCTTGGTGTTTGCCCACTCAAGCTCGAGCCGTGGATGGTGGGTGCAGAGTGGGGCGGATTTGCGGTGTCCAGCTGGAGCCAGAGGTTGCTGATGAACAAACCCGGTGTCCATGGGAGAAACAAAGTCTAAGTAGTTGAAGGCAGGCAATTCCTCTGGGGTTCGAGGTTGCTGGCTGCAGGATACACCGGGATGTCGCAGGAGCAGGTTCAAGAGGAAGACAGGCCGGAAGGGCTGAGGCCAAGTCAGTGGGCGTCTTTCTCTTGTTAGCTGCTGCACGGCTGTTTGGTCCTTCTTGTAGCAGGTTCTTGTCTGAGGAAGCAAGGTTCAGGGGTGCCCCTAAATACTAGATTTAGGGGCGTTACAGGTAGGTAAAAGGGAGGGACCAATGGGTACCTTCACGGGGGGGGAGGTAACACCTTATGCCACCCTCCAGTGATGGTAGGAACTGAAAGCTGTGCTTCACCTCGCTTCCCCCATCTGAGGAGTGGAGTTGGCAGAGGTGGGCACACCTCTGTTCCTCACTGGTTTTTTCCCCGCTGGGTCTCCTGCCCAAAATGGGGGTCAGAACCAGTGGGAACCAGTTGCTGAAAGCAGCAAGTGGCCTGGGGAAGCTCACAAAGGCAGCAAACCTTTGAAGCTTCCCCTTCGTGAACCCTGCCCATCCTAGGGGAGGAGGATTGGCATTGCATCCCAGGATGTGCATTGTTTCAGGCCCCAGGGAGCAGCAGGCTCTCGACCCACGGGTCCAGAAACATGTCTGGTGGTGGCAGCTGAAAGCAGCCACTCAGCCTAGACACTAGTGGTAGGTTAGTTTTGAGGGGGCATCTCTAAGATGCCCTCTGTGTTTTTCATTAAGACCTACACTGGCATCAGTGTGGGTTTAATGTGCTGAGAAGTTTGATACCAAACATCTCAGTTTTCAGTGTAGCCATTATCGTGCTGTGGAGTTCGTAATGACAAACTCCCAGCCCCATATACTTTTAATAGCAGCACTGCACTTACAATGTCTAAGAATGGCCTTAGACACTGTAGGGGTACAAGGCTCATGCACCTGTACCCTCACCACTGGTATAGGGCACCCAGCTAGAGGGGTGTGAGAAAGTGCCATCTTTCTTGCATGGTATGCCCCCACTTTTTGCTGAATGTACTTTGACTGAGTGTACCCTGGACTCCTGCCAATCAGGTGCCCAGGGCCTATGTTCCTTCCTTAAAACACACAAACTCCAAATTGGCAAACCCTGGCCACATGTCAGCCCCTAGTAAATGGTACCCTAGGTACCCAGGGCCTTGTGACCAGGAAAGGCCCCTAAGGGCTGCAGCACTCATTGTGCTACCCTTATGGGCCCTGTACCCTTACACACACACACACACACACACACACACTGCCTTTGCAGGCTGAGTGTCTGGGTGCAGGACAAAATGAAGTCGACATGGCACACATCTGTGTGCCATGCCCAACACCCACACTGCCAAGGCATATGTCAGTCCCCCCTCTGGCTGGGTGCCTTATGCCCATGGTGTGGGCACAGGAGCAAGAGCCCTGTGCCCCTACAGTACCCAGGTCCATTCCTGGGCGCTGTAAGTGCAGTGCTGCCATTTAAGAGTACATGGTGCTGAGAGCTCGTCAAACATGAGCTCCACAGCACCATAATGGCAACACTGAAGACTGAAGTTTGGTATCAAACTTCTCAGCACATTAAACCCACACTGATGCCAGTGTGGGATTTAATGTACCAAGCACCCCAGAGGGCATCTTAGATGCCCCCTTACAACTAACCTACAATCCACGTCTGCTCTGAGGCTGCCCAGGCTGCCACACAGCAGACACGTTGCTGGACCCCTGGGTGGGAGAGCCCCTGCTCTCCCGGGCCTGCAACAATGCACATCCTGGGTGAGGTGAGAAATCTCCTCCCCCCAGGATGAGCAAAGGGAAGCTTCAAAGGCATGCCACCTCTTGGAGTTTCCCCAGGCCACTGCAACCCCCCACTCTGGCGGGAAGCTTGGCCGGAAACCCCATACAAGGACAGGGGATGTGCCAGCCTGCCCACCCCACCCCTCAGGTGGGGGAGGCGAGGTGAAGCACATCTCCGGGCTCTCGCCATCTTGAAGATGGAAGGCCCTACCCTATCAGGATTAGGCTACAGCCCCCCTCCCACAGGAGATAGGCAGGATAGGAGGTGTACCCACCCCAAGACAAGGACCCATTGGTCCCTGGCCTCACCTACCTGTAACGCCCCTAAATCTAGTATTTAGGGGCACCTGGAACCTTCCTTCCCCAGATCCCAGATTCGAAACTACAAGAAGAGCAAGAAGAACAAAGACCTGCCGTGCAGCTGCTGAAAAGAGGAAGACACCAACTGCTTTGGCCCCAGCCCTACCGGCCTGTCGACCCTCAAACCTGCTCCTGCTCCAGCGCGGCATCTCTTGTAGCCAGCAACCTCAGAAACCCCGGAGGACCTGGCTACCTTTGAACTCTGATTCCCTGGGACTCCCATGAGTAGAGGCTCTACTCAGAACCTACCTTTCACCCCTGGCAGAAGCTCGGAACCGCGATCCCAGCCCACTCTGCACCCGCCAAGCTTGGCCGGTGCCGGAGTGAACTAAACCCACGAGGACGACCCCACGGCGACTGTGACCCCCGAGTCCGGCACCCAAGGACCCCCCTCTACTATCCTGAAGAAGCTTGCAGCCTCAGAACAGAGTGCCACCCCAACCGCTATCAACAAGAGGGTAAGATTTCCGACATCAAAAGGCACCCCTGCACCCGGCGCCCCACGGCCCTCTGTGCCCAATCCCGGGGTACCTACCTATCCTTCAACTACCCAACTTACCCCTCGAAGTGGTGGTGGCACCCGAAGAGTCCTCGTCCCAGAGCCTGCAGTCTTTTTCCAAACCAGAGATTTCCCATAGAAATCAACTGAGCGCCCGACGGCTCAAAAGCACACTGCAGCCAGCCGCCCGAGTGGCCCTGGCAGTGAAAACTCTACTCTAACCTACTTCCCCACTTGCCCTGAGTAAGTGACCAGGAGCCCAGCTCCCACAGTCACGTGGCTTGCCAGACAGCAGCCACCAACCAAGGCCCCCCTATCCCTCATAGGATAACATTGGGCCTAACTCTCTGCACCCGGCCGTCCTGAAACCGCGGAGGGTGAACTAACTGTACCTACCTGACACTGGGGGACCCCTGAGTCTATGCCCAGAACTTCAACTCTGCCAGTCGAGTACTTAACCTTAAACCGCTAACTTCATTTTCCTCATAGGGTAACATTGACTGGCTTTTGCTTGAAAATTCTTCTAAGTGTGGACTTTTCAAAACTTCAAATAATCACCAAAAATCAGCCGAGTGACAAAAACGAATTTACTCACCTGCTCTTAGGTGAGCTCCCAGTGCTGGATCTTGGTGCCCAGCACTGACTCTGAAAAGTACCCACAACCATACTTACCTTTAACTCATTTTTTTCCCATAGGAAACCATTGACTGCTTTTCTGTGAAATTTCTTTTAAGTGTTGATTTCTGCAATTTCTAATTATTCCTCAAAAATCGTATAACATCTGAAAACGTAATTACTTACCTGTTTTGGATAAATGTCCCAGTACTGAGTCTAGACACCCAGTACTGGATTACAAAAGTAACGATAACCTACTGTACCTGTAACTTACATTTCCTTCCATAGGGAATCATTGATTGTTTGCTCTGAAATATTTTCTAAGTGCTCACTTTTGAAATAGCTAAATATTAGTTAAAAATCATTACAGTACCAAAGTCGACTTTTAACAGCTGATTCTGAGAACTGACCCAGGACTGGATCTAGGATCCAAGCCTGGAATTACAAAAGTAACCTACAAAGTAATCTGAATTTATCATTGAGCTCAATGTATTGTGTGTAGAAATAGAGTTGCCTACTGCAACTATTTGTAACTGTTTACTAAAAAGTCAATTGCATATACAAAAGTATTATTATGAAACATCTCCTGTCGAGAAAGTATATTTTAATTCCAAGTGTTGGTTCTAAAATAAAACAAGCATATATTTTTTATATACAAACCATTGGCCTAGAGTTCAGTTATTGAGTGTGTGGAACTATTTGCTGACTGAGTGTGTACAACAAATGCTTTACACGTCCTCTGATACTGCCTTACTGCTCGACCAGGCTACCACTTTGGAGAGTAAGGTTATATCTAACTTTAACCTCTGTTAAACCCTTGGGGTCTGTGGACTCTGTACACCCTGTACCTATTAAGGAACAGTATATACAGAGCCACTTTCTCACACGGGGTGACTGATCTATGGCAGGGCAGTGGGTTATAGGCATGGCACACAGGGATGTGGGTGCCATGTCGACTCTTTACTTTATTCTGCACCAAAACAGGCAGCCTGTAAAGGGGGGGGGGGGGGTTATATATATATATATGAATGTGAGAGAGAGACAGAGAGAGAGAGAGAGAGACAGAGAGAGAGAGAGAGACAGAGAGAGAGAGAGACAGAGAGAGAGAGAGACAGAGACAGAGACAGAGAGAGAGACAGAGAGAGACAGGGAGAGACAGGGAGAGACAGGGAGAGACAGGGAGAGACAGAGAGAGACAGAGAGAGACAGAGAGAGACAGAGAGAGACAGAGAGAGACAGAGAGAGACAGAGAGAGACAGAGAGAGACAGAGAGAGACAGAGAGAGACAGAGAGAGACAGAGAGAGAGAGAGACACAGAGACACAGAGACACAGAGAGAGTCTATCCTTGTGGGGACTTGAACCCAGGTCCCCACAAGGCAATGTCTTCTAAATGATGAAAAATGACTTGAACAACATCTGTGCCAATTTTTACAACTTTTAAAAAAATGACCTTGTGGGGACCTGTGTTTCATCAAGTGTGTTTATATTTCTGCTCAGCTCTGCCCCTGCAGGCAGGAGGAGGTACTGCGGTCTTAAACACACTTTGCATTTAAACACACTTTGCTCACCAGAAAAACCCACTATCAGCAAGAAGGCCAGACATTATCCAAATATTTTTCATGAATATTTACCTTTTCTCTATTTATTAAAATAAAACTTTGTTTACATGAAGCTGCTGAATTTAGATTTTTTTTAGCCTCAAAATTGTTGGTGCTGTTATGAACATCACTAAAAGCAAAATAGGTCAGTTTCAAGTCCCAAAATACTTCGCTATTGCCATTTGATCCTTAGCTGCAACAAAACATTGATGGTGCACTACACTTGTATTCAATATAAAATGATTTTATAATTTTTTTGCACATAATCTACAGGCATCAATGCCTATTGTTACATTTGAATGCTTGTACCAGGAATTTAGTCTTTATTTTGCTTTTCTTTTTTATATTAATATGCACAATGTAATATGAACTTTTAGATAATGGCTAGATGATTGAATGACTACGGTTGCATTTTGCAGTGAAAGATGATGGTATTCCCGATGGTCTGAGGAGGAGGGGCTGGAATCCCATTCATTTTAAATGTGCTGTTCTCAACTACTCACATGCACCACTTCATGCAAGCGACTGATACAGGGTAATGGTGTGTTTGGAGATCTTAATTGTCTGCACAGCAACCAGCTCCAAAATAACTTTTAGAACATCATATTGAAGTTTCAGCGATATGAGAAATGCCATTTTGTGCCCGTTCTACTGTGTTATTCTGTGCCCTGGTTTTGTGCCGTCTTTTGCTGTCTGTTATGCTCTGTAATTTCTCTTATTCTGTGCCATGTTACTGTTCCACTTTTTCCTTTATTTCTTGAATTACTGTTATCCTGCGCCTCTGTAATTGTACCTCTGATCTGTGCCTCTTTGCCTGTTTTCCTTCTCCCTGTTTTTCCTGTTACCGACTGTCCCATCACTGCTGCCCCTGCGGTCCCTCCCCCCTGCCGGTTTCCCGCTCCCGCCTCCGCCTCCCTCCCCCTTCCCTATTTAATGGCGGCCACTGTGAGGGCGCTCGAGCAAGACCCCTGACCTCCCGGCCAGGGTCCTGCTCTCTCCCACAGCAGCCCCGCTGGTGTGCCACCACCGCCGACCCAGCATCACCACTGCCAGTAGGTTTGAGCCGTCTGTCTGCCTCTCTGCTGGTGCACGTTCTACTTTGTTATTCTGTGCCCTGTTAATTTGTGATCTTTTGCTGTCTGTTAAGCACTGTAATTTCTCTTATTCTGTGCCCTGTTATTGTGCTGCTTTTTGCCGTCTGTTATGTCTCTAATTACTTTTATCCAGTGCCTCCGTTATTGTGACTTAGATCTGTGCCTCTGTGCTTGATATTGTGCCTTCTGTTTTTGTGCCCCTATGCCTCCCTGTTTTTCCTGTTGTGCCCTACTTTTCCACCGCTGCTGTCCCTGCAGCCCCTCCATCGCCGGTTTCCCACTCCGCCTCCCTCCCACTTCCCTATTTAACGGCAGCCATGTGCAGCGGGCGCACCACTGGCATGCCAAAGGCAAGCCCGCCTGCGACCAGACCAGCGCCAGGGACACTGCTTCTCCAACCACCCACCGCTACGATTCTGCTGCCATCCTCACACTCAACCCCCAAAGGAATAACAACTGCAAGCTGTCCACGCTGAACACCACCCATCGCCAGTTCTCCTGCTGCTGAACCTTCACCACCCTCCGCACCACCAAGGCCCCCGCCCCACACCCGACACCAACACCACCGAAGCCCTGAAGTGCATCCTCCCCAATGTATGTTCCCTGCACAGACACGCCATAGAGATTTGGAACCTTCTTGACACCCTCTCGCCAGACGTCGCCTTCTTCACAGAAATCTGGACCAACACCTCCTCTGCCTCCGACATCACCTCTGCCATCCCCAATGGATACAAGATCCAGAGGAAGGACTGTCCCAACCACCCAGGAGGAGGACTCGCCATTGCACACAAGAGCTCTGTCCGTCTCTCCACCTCGAACAACTCATCCACCAACATGGAACACCTCCACTTCCAGATGTCAACCAGCCCTAGAAACACTCTAAGCACCACCCTTGCCTACAGGCCACCCGGACCTTGAACAGTGCTCACCACTACCATCGCCAACCTCGTTGCACTCTGTGCCATCGCCTCCACGGACTACATACTCATCGGAGACCTCAAATTTCACCTCGACAACCTCAATGACCCCAACTCCTCCACCCCCCTGGACAACCTCGCCAACCTCTGACTGCAACAGCTCATCACCACCCCCACCCACATGGCATCCTCACAGGAGGCAACAACGTCCACTTTAGCCACACCTCGCAGCCCCTCTGGATTGACCACCACTGCGTTCACTTCCACGTCAACAAACCCACCGCTCTCAAACCTACACCCTGCCCATCTCGAAGGAACTGCAGCAAGGTCACTGAGGAGCACCTCAACCGCGATGTCCCCCACCCCACCTCGCCTGACGCCAACGCCGCTGCAAAAGAACGACACAGATGGATCACCAATTGCGCAGACGAACTTGCACCCCTTCGCAACCCAGACAGACAACACTCCAGAAAGGCCAACTGGTTCACCACCAACCTCCATGAATCCAGACGCACCTGCAGACATCTCGAGAAGAATTGGAGGAACAGCAAATCTTCGGAAGACCGCACTACATACAAGAACGCCATGACAGAGCACCACCAACTCATCAGATCAACCCAAAAACCTTCATCCAGAACAAGATCACCGCCAACCCCAGCAACTAGAAGGAACTCTTCAGCATTAGCAAAGAATTCACTAAACCCCCCAGTGAAGCCACGGACATCACCCTCTCCCAGGACCTCTGCAACAAGCTCAGCGCCTTCTTTCATCTAAAAAGCAAGTCCCTCTATGACAACTTCAACAAACTGACACAGGACGACTAAACCACTCACTCCCCCACCAACGACCGTCAACCCACCATCTCCGCCTGGACCCCAGCCACCACAGAAGACACTGACTCAACCATGAAAAGCATTCACTCAGGAGCACCCACAGACCCCTGCCCTTCCCACATCTTCCACAGAGCTGCTGCTGCCGCCATTGCAACGGAACTACGACGCACCATCAACACCTCCTTCGAAACTGGAATTTTTCCTGATGACTGGAAACGCGCAGAGGTCAAGCCCCTTCTCAAGAAGCCCTCGGCAGATCCTTCAAACCTCAAGAACTACCGACCCATCTCCCTCCTCCCCTTCGCAGCCAAAGTCACCAAGAAGACAGTCAACGCCTAACTAACGAAGTTCAGTGAAGAGAACTCCATCCTCGACCCCTCCCGGTCTGAATTCCACAGCAACCACAGCACCAAGACTGCCGTACTGGCCACCACAGACAACATCTGCATCCTCCTTGACCAAGGATACATCATGGCCCTGATCCTACTTGACCTCTCTGCAGCCTTCTACACCTTCTCCCACCGCACTCTCGCTGCCAGACTCCATGATACCAACATACAGGGAACCGCCCTCAAATGGCTCCGCCCCTTCCTCTTCAGCAGATCCCAAAGAATCAGACTGCCACCCTTCCTCTCCGTACACAGAGATCAACTGCGGAGTACCTCAAGGATCTTCTCTCAGCCAGACACTCTGCAACATCTACATGGCCCCACTAGCTGCCATCGTCAGACAGCACTGACTGAACATAGTTTCCTACGCCAACGACACCCAGCGCATCCTCACCCTCACCAAGGATCCCCTCACCAAGGATCCCCCCACCACCCAACTCAGCTTCCAGGAAGGAATGAAGGATGTCACATCCTGGATGAGCAGCAGCTGCCTGAAACTCAACTTAGAGAAGATGGAGGCCCTCGTCCTCAGACACGCTCCCACCGCATGGGACAACACCCACTGACCTCAGCATCATACTCTACTACTCCCTCCCCATGACCCCTGCTTCACCACCCTCCGTATCCTGTGCAAGACCTTCAAATGGATCCCCCCCACTGAATCAAGAAAGACCCATGCACTCAAAAGCAGCAGACTGGACTACGGAAACACCCTCTACGCTGGAATCAACAAGTCTCTGCTCCGCAAACTTCAGACCATACAGAACACCGCAGCCAGACTCGTCCTCGGCATCCCTCGACAAGAACACATCACCCAACACCTGCTCCTTGTCAAGAAGGGAGTGACCTTCAAGATACCCACCAACGCTTACAAATGCCTCCACAACAACAGACCCAAATACCTCAATGAAAGAATATTCTTCCACATACCCAAGAGTCCGGTGTCTGATCCGCCAACCTTGGCCAAACCCTGCGCATCCGCAGAGCCAGAACGGGTGGAAGATCCTTCTCCTACATCACAGCCAAGACCTGGAACGAGCTCCCAGTGAAAGTCAGATGCGCCCCTCTCTGCACATCTTCAGAAAGACCCCCAAGACCTGGCTCTTCGACTGACTGGAGCTGCTCACCATTCCCCCCCCCCCGTCCCCCAGCGCCTCGAGGCCCTCCCGGGTGAGTAGTGCGCTTAACAATTCCCTGATAGATTGAGGTTACTTCATTTGTGAGGTCATAGGCAGTGCATGATGAAGCTGCAAGATATAGGAAGTTGACTAAACTATAACTGGTGTATTTCAGTGTTTTTTAGGTTTTTTAACATTAGTTGTTCTCGCCTTCTGCCGCCTAATAAGGTAACATTAACCCTTGTTTTTTCAGTGAATTTCGGTTTTATTTTAAAACACATGTTAAGGTGTTAGAACCTAATCTAACCAAACATCACTTTAACCTTTTGTATTTTCATAGAATTTTTTCTATCAAATTCTAAATTGGACCACCATCCAACGCTTTGCATGCAGCTACCCCTGCTGCGCTTGAACTTTGGCCATTTGCTGTTAGGGATGACCAGAGTGCCCTGCACACAACCCCATGTTTGACCAACCCCATCATTCAGTACTTTGTAATTACTTTCTAGTACTGTGGTACTCCCAAGGAAGCTTGAAAAGTTAAGAGGTATCATGAGGCAGACACTTGTACAGACTCCCACAGGAGTACAGACCAACCTCACAGGAGGGCCTCGTTTGGTCTCAGAGTAGTTTGGTACATTGGGCCTAAAGAAAATCATTATTTTAATCATTTGGGGCATCTAAAGGCATTCCAAATCAAAATTGATAACACATTTCCTGAGGACAATATCAGTGAACTTGCCAGATACACAATGGTGGTCATTACTAGTAATCCTGCATGTAATGGTCACTAATGAAATCCTGTCTGATGTCACTTTTGTGATTATTTGTGTAAGAAGTCTGATGGCCAAGGGGTGCCTACAATGCGCCTTTATTCAGTTTTTTTCCCAGGACTTTGGTACTGAGCCCAGTAATGGCACCTGCAAAATGTTACTGTGATGTGAGTGTGAGGGCCTGCAGTACAGTCCAGGGTAATTGTTGGACCCCATTGGGTGTCAGGAGAAAAGGCTCAATAAGCCAATGTGTTTCAAGCAGTTTTAAAATTTTAGGCTCAGCTGAACTTCCATAGAAGTCCTGCAGGACCCAATGGTCCAGATAGCCTATCATTTTTGGAAAATTACCCACTTCATATCTAGGTCTAGGGCAAAATGTAAATTACGCTGGGTTAATTTGTGTAATTTCAGAAAAATTAAGCCATTATGCCAATTTATGTGCCCATTGTGGTAACAATTTACAGTGAATGGTGTAATTCACAGTAAAAAATTGCCACAAATACACAGGAACAGCCAAACGCAAATGACTGTGTTCACAGTGCTTCTATTTAACATGTTGTGCCAAAAACTAATGCAGGGATGCATTTTGTGCTAAAATGTAATACGAAATGACAGATTTCTATTTCATGTGATTGAACTTAATTGGATGTAATTGTGCCATATTTCACATAATTACACTGAACTATATATGTGCTTATGAAATTAAAAAAACAAATTACCTGTACGGTAAAGTCCTGCATTGTAAGGTACCTATAAATAGCCTTCGTGGTACTTTCCTGCACAGTAAACACTACCTGGCAAAGGTGCTATGTGGTGAAGGATGCATTGTAAAGTTGACATACCCAAATTGGCAGTTGGGACAGTCCCACTGCTAAAGAGGGTGTCATTTTTTAAAACATTCTGAGCTTTTTGCTTAGCAAAACTGTTGAAGGTTAAATATGGAATTCCCAAAGTTATGAGGCCTTGAACACTCCTACTCAAGAATTACATTGCACCTTTACCCGAAGATACACCAAGCAATGGCATCCAATAAGTGAGACATTGGCATGGGTTGATCTAAACTCTGCACTGATATTTATATTACCGAGATAGAGGGCTCCTGTGATGCTCTGTTCTACTGCCAGGCATCACTGCGCGCTCAGTTCTGAGAGAAGGAGGGATGTTAGTAATAGCTCAGTTGACATTTTTTTTTAGATCAGCAAGGTTACATGTTAAAATCTCAATAGAATAGCTGATGAGACCTGTATCAGTTACCTAAATCTGTGTGTAAACGGTTACGATCCAATCCAAGAAGACAGCGCAGAGGGACACTGTGTCTTTTGCATCTACACGTTTCACTTGGTACTTGTATAGTACCTGCCCCTTGTCTTAAGGAGTCTTCCACTATTCCTGCCCATGCCATTGCTGTCTTGTGCTTTAGTGAAATCTGTGAAAATGCTTTTGATTACACTGTGCAACAATAATCAAACGTTTTCCTTGTGTCCCTATATCATTTTTAGCACTGTGTTTCAATCTAACTCGGTGAATTAAACTCACCTCTGCAGGTTGCACGTTTAATTTCTCAACAGTCTTTTAGTCACCAAGAGTTAATGAAATGAACTAGAAGAATTCAAATTACATTCCCAAAAGCTCTGTTTAAAGTGCTTATCATAAAAGTACAGATCCATGTTTTTTAATAACAAAAATGGCTGTTTCTACCAACCATGAAAGTGTGATGCATTGGTTTCTCGGTCTTGCATGTTTTAATAGATTTAAGCCTGTGTCATGTACCTCAACAGTCAGAGCGACACTCACCTCAAGACCAGAATACTGTAATCAAAAGATTAAAGCACAAGGGACCTTGTCCAGGAAGGTATTTGCTTAAAAAATGCATCCATCCTAGTGGAAGGCACTTCTCGTGAAAAGAGGGCCTTCCTTGGCCGTGGGGGTTGAAACACCACATTAAAAGTGAGTGCGTTAGAATGCACTTTTAAATTTGGCTGCTCAGCAGAGGAAGCTCAGTTAAAAGGCCTCCACTGTCCTCGCATTCTCCTGGTCAGGTTTACTTTTCATAAGAAGGAAAAGCACCAGAATCAGGATAAATTAACTGATTGTTTAAGCCAAAATAAAACCGGGATCATTTCTTTTAGTTTACAAATTAATTTAGATACAGCACATTAAAGTGACAAGCGGCTGCTGAACTTCTACCTTGCCATTGCAAGATCCTTACCCTCTGTGACCTCTTTGGATTTTAAATATGGTTGTTTTGCACCTTCTCCCGGGCTTAAGAATGGAAACTCCCTTCCCTGTTACTGCGCGGGTGGACCTTTACACTTTTAAAGAGGAAAGCGCGATTCACCTGCATCCTCCGAGACAGTCCCTTCGACCTCCTGCTGATGCGAGGTGAGGGCTTGCATTGTCATTCCAGGGGATGCGAACGAGGTGCGAAGAAACGCTCTTGCAGGACAAAGGGCCTAGCCTGACACTCCCAGCCAAGTCGCTTTGACCCCCTGGCACCAGTGTCTGTAGATTTTTGAGAAATGCACTCACTTCACCAATTCTTACATAACTGATAGAGCGCCATGTGATTCTGAAATTTGTAGTGGTGCATCATAATTACCGCTAGTCAGCAGCTGCATATAATCGATGTAGATTTAGAAGTGTTATAGAAGTGTATTTGCTATAACCGTTTAACAGAGGTGATAAAGAATTGTAATAACGTTATATGAGAATAAATGTCGTAGAGAATTGTGAATGTATTTAGTAGAATGCAGATGATTAGTTTTGCAAAAGAATGTAATCAACTAAACGCGTGATTTATTAGAATTAAACCGTAGGATGCTTATTTACATGATAATGTCGAATTAATGCCTAGGATGTGATTTACTAAAGATGTTTAAGTTGTGAGGCCTAGCCACATGTATACGCTAGAGGAGAAGGCCTGTTCATTTTCCTATGTTAGCTATATTTTGTAGGCCAAAGGGGATTTCAGTAAAAGCAGCGTTGCAGAGAAATGTAAAACTTCAAGATGCGAAAGGAACGCGTTACTTAGCTGTAACTGCGGTTATCCAGTATTGGTATCTTTCATAGATTCACATGCCTGAATCATTCCCCATCGTCGGAATGGGAGTCACCGGTAAATAACAAAGCAATGTCTTAGAAGACATACAGCACTAGGCCCCAGAGGCCTTAGCTTAGTAAGCTATCCACGTCCTTATGTAAAAAGGACCAGATTTTGGCCAGAGACAATCAGCTAACACCACCCTCTAGAACCTTCCTGGTAGGAGCTCTAGTCCCTCAGATTTTCGTAAGCACAGTGCTAAGCAGTTGTATCACAGAGATCCTAGAGAGCCCTTCCAGGGGAGGTGGGTGGGTTGCATGTGAATCTATGAAAGATACCAATACTGGATAACCGCAGTTACAGGTAAGTAACGTGTTCCTTATCCAGTATTAGGGTATCTTTCATAGATTCACATGCCTGAATCAGAGTAGTACCTTTTAAGAAATAAAGGGGTTTACCCAATTAACCCTTTGGCATCTGGGTGATTAAACAAGTCGTAAAAGAAAATAATGCCTCGGGATTGATCCACAATACTACTAAATGAAGAGGTAGATTAGTTATCTCTTCTTATATAGATTATTTTTATAGATGAATCAAAATATTTCAATCCTAAGTCAAAGGTAGACCAGCACAAAAATATATACGCTTGACTAATAAATGTCAAAAACAATCATTGCTATTTTATTTTTCGCAATATATATAGACAAATTTTACATATATATACACATTTATATTTCACATTTACATTTTACACCATTTCTTTTTGCCCTACTAATTACACAGGATGCTCTCAATACTTTATCACACTAGCATTCCTTTTTTGAAGATCACTCTCTTAGAGAAACTCAAAGGTTTATCTATTTAACCATGTAATCATAGAGTATTCTTTATATCTATTTGGTCATATTTAAATTCATATGGGTGTCTTCAAATTATATGTCGACGCGTTTCAGCCTTAAATATTTCAGGCCTCTTCAGGATTAGGGCAGTTGAATTTGCAAATTCATGATTCAACTGAATGAATGGCGAGGAAATTCGTATTGTAGCCGAAATTCTAAGGGACTTCTCTTTAGATTTGTTTTCTTATTTTTCTTTTTCTTATATTTCTTTTTAATTCCTTGCAACTCCTGATGCGGGTGTTTTCTTTCCCCGTTACTGCCGAATTTTTTACTGGTACCAGCACTTGTATCACTGAGAGATGACGCTCTTAATCCTATCTCGTTATATTGTATATTCCACCCAACGTCGCGTTTTTTCTGGCGCATCACTTGTATCGTTTTCTAAGTCCTCTCTCTTTCAATCCGCGTATTTCTCTCAATCCGCGGATTGAGAGAAATACGCGGATTGAAAGAGAGAGGACTTGGAAAACGATACAAGTAATGCGCCAGAAAAAACGCGACGTTGGGTGGAATATACAATATAACGAGATAGGATTAAGAGCGTCATCTCTCAGTGATACAAGTGCTGCTACCAGTAAAAAATTCGGCAGTAACAGGGAAAGAAAAACACCCGCATCAGGAGTTGCAAGGAATTAAAAAGAAAAATAAGAAAACAAATCTAAAGAAGTCCCTTAGAATTTCGGCTACAATACGAATTTCCTCGCCATTCATTCAGTTGAATCATGAATTTGCACATTCAACTGCCCTAATCCTGAAGAGGCCTGAAATATTTAAGGCTGAAACGCGTCGACATATATTTTGAAGACACCCATATGAATTTAAATATGACCAAATAGATATAAAGAATACTCTATGATTACATGGTTAAATAGATAAACCCTTGAGTTTCTCTAAGAGAGTGATCTTCAAAAAAGGAATGCTAGTGTGATAAAGTATTGAGAGCATCCTGTGTAATTAGTAGGACAAACAGAAATGGTGTAAAATATAAATGTGAAATATAAATGTGTATATATATGTAAAATTTGTCTATATATATATTGCGAAAAATAAAATAGCAATGATTGTTTTTGACATTTATTAGTCAAGCGTATATATTTTTGTGCTGGTCTACCTTTGACTTAGGATTGAAATATTTTGATTCATCTATAAAAATAATCTATATAAGAAGAGATAACTAATCTACCTCTTCATTTAGTAGTATTGTGGATCAATCCCGAGGCATTATTTTCCTTTACGACTTGAATCAGAGTAGTAAGCAGTGAAAAGCACATTTTGAAAGATATGGAAAATATACAGTCACTAGATAACCACATCTATCTGTGAGAAACAGCACTACAGAAAACCAATGAGTCAGACAAGGTATACATTATAGTGCGAAATGTGCATAAACTCAGGATGGTGGGATGAAAGAAAGGGCTCACCTCTATTGAAAAAGAGGACGTAGTACCGCTTGACCCACTGACGCATCCTTCATGATCTCCGTATCCAGGCAGTAATGCTTGGTGAATGTATGCGGCGTCTTCCATGTGGCCGCTCTACAAATGTCCACAATGGGCACCCCAGCAAACAGTGCCATGGAATTAGACATGGCCCTTGTGGAATGGGCACGGACTGTTGTCCTCAGCGGACTGTGAGAAAGTGGCTCTGTATATACTGTTCCCTAATAGGTACAGGGTGTACAGAGTCCACAGTCCCCCAGAGGCTGATAGAGGTCAAAGTCAGGTATGACCTTACTCTCAAAAGTGGTAGCTTGGTCGAGCAGTAAGGCAGTACCAGAGGACAGTGTAAAGCATTTATTGTACACACTCAGTCAGCAAATGGTTTCACACACTCAATAACTGAACTCTAGGCCAATGGTTTATATATATAAAATATATGCTTGTTTTATTTTTAGAACCACAAAGGGGGTAAAAATATACTTTCTCAGAATGAGAGGTTGAATATAAATACTTTTGTCTTAAGCAATAAATGTGTGTAAACAGTCACAGTTGGTTGCAATAAACAATCCTATTTCCTAAACATAACAATGCATTGAGCTCAATGGTAAATTCAGTTTATTTGTAATAAATTACTTTTCAGATTACTTTTGGAATTCCAGGTCTGGCTCCTAGAACCAGCCTTGGGTCAGTATTCAGAATCAAGTGATGAAAGTCGACTTAATAACTAATGATTTTTAAATAATATTTAGCTATTTCAAAAGTTAGCACTTAGAAAATATTTCAAAGAAAACATTCAATGGATCTCTATGGCAAGAAATTCAAATTGCACGTAGAGTACTTTATCGTTACTTTAGTAATCCAGGACTGGGTACCTAGACCCAGGACTGGGGTCCTTATCAAAAACAGGTAAGTAATTTCGTTTGCAGAAATGGTACGATTTTAAAAGAATATTTCAAATTTGCAAAAATAGACACTTAGAAGACATTTCACAGAAAAGCAGACAATGGTTTCCTATGGGAGAAAAATGAGTTAGAGGTAAGTATAGTTGTGAACACTTTTCAGGGTCAGGGCTGGGCACCAAGATCCAGCACTGGGAGCTCACCTAGGAGCAGGTGAGTAAATTCGTTTTTGTCACTTGGCTGATTTTTGGTGAATTTTTGCAGTTTTGAAAAGTTCACACTTAGAAGATTTTTGAAGAAAAAGCCAGTCAATGTTACCCTATGAGGAAAATGAAGTTAGCGGTTTGAGGGTAAGTACTCGACTGGCAGAGTTGAAATTCCGGGCATGGACTCAGGGGTCCCCCAGTGTCAGGTAGGTACAGTTGGTTCACCCTCAGCGGTTTCAGGACGGCCGGGTGCAGAGAGAGTTAGGCCCAATGTTATCCTATGAGGGATAGGGGGGCCTTGGTTGGTGGCTGCTGTCTGGCAAGCCACGCGGCTGTGGGAGCTGGGCTCCTGGTCACTTACTCAGGGCAAGTGGGGAAGTAGGTTAGTGTAGAGAGGGTACTGCCAGGGCCACTCGGGCGGCTGGGTGCAGGGTGCTTTTGAGCCTTCGGGCGCTCAATGGAAATCAATGGGAATGTTCCGGTTTGGAAAAAGGCTGCAGGCTCGGGGACGAGGAGGTTTCAGGTGCCACCACCACTTCGAGAGGTAAGTTGGGTAGTTGTAGGTTAGGTGGGTACCCCGGGATTGGGCACAGGGGGCCGCAGGGCGCCGGGTGCAGGGGTGCCTTTTGACGTCGGGAATCTTACCCCTCTGGTTGATCGCGGTTGGGGTGGCACTTGGTTCTGAGGCTGCAGGCTTCCTGCGGGATGTCGAGGGGGGTCCTTGGGCGCCGGACTCGGGGTCACAGTCGCCGTGGGGTCGTCCTCAGGGTCTTTGTCCACTCCGGCACTGGACAGGCTTGGCTGGTGCAGAGTGTGTTGGGTCCGCGGTTCCGGGCTGCTGCCAAGGGTTAAAAATAGGTTTCTTGAGTAGAGCCTCTACTCATGGGAGTCCCAGGGGCTTAGAGCCAAAAGGTAGCCAGGTCCTCCGGGGTTGGTGAGGTTGCTGGCCACGAGAGATGCCGCGCTGGTGCAGGTTTGAGAGTCGACAGGCCGGTAGGGCTGGGGCCTAAGCAGTTGGTGTCTTCTCTTTTTAGCAGCTGCAGGGCAGGTCTTTGTTCTTCTTGTTCTTCTTGTAATTTTCTATCTGGAATCTCAGGAAGGAAGGTTCAGGGTGCCCCTAAATACTAGATTTAGGGGCGTTACAGGTAGGTGAAGGCCAGGGACCAATGGGTCCTTGTCCTGGGGTGGGTACACCCCCTATCCTGCCTCTCTCCTGTGGGAAGGGGGCAGTAGCCTAATCCTGATAGGGTAGGGCCTCCCATCTTCAAGATGGCGAGAGCCCGGAGATGTGCTTCACCTCGCCTCCCCCACCTGAGGGGTGGGGTGGGCAGGCTGGCACATCCCCTGTCCTTGTATGGGGTTTCCGGCCAAGCTTCCCGCCAGAGTGGGGGGTTGCAGTGGCCTGGGGAAACTCCAAATGGCGGCCTGCCTTTGAAGATTCCCTTTGCTCATCCTGGGGGAGGAGATTTCTCACCTCACCCAGGATGTGCGCATTGTTGCAGGCCCGGGAGAGCAGGGGCTCTCCCACCCAGGGGTCCAGCAACGTGTCTGCTGTGTGGCAGCCTGGGCAGCCTCAGAGCAGACGTGGATTGTAAGTTAGCTGTAAGGGGGCATCTCTAAGATGCCCTCTGGGGTGCTTAGTACATTAAATCCTACACTGGCATCAGTGTGGGTTCAATGTGCTGAGAAGTTTGATTCCAAACTTCCCAGGCTTCAGTGTTGCCAATATGGTGCTGTGGAGCTAGTGTTTGACAAGCTCTCAGCACCATGTACTCTTAAATGACAGCACTGCACTTAGTGCCCAGGAATGGACCCGGTTACTGTAGGGGTACAGGGCTCCTGCTCCTGTGCCCACACCATAGGCGTAATGCACCCAGCTAGAGGGGTGGCTGACATATGCCTTGGCAGTGTAGGTGATGGGCATGGTACACAGTGATGTGTGCCATGTCGACTCTTTGTTTTGTCCTGCACCCAGACACTCAGCCTGCAAGGGCAGTGTGTGTGTGTAAGGGTACAGGGCCTCTGAGGGTGGCACAATGCTGCAGCCCTTAGAGGCCTTCCCTGGCCACAAGGCCCTGGGTACCTAGGGTACCATTTACTAGGGGCTGACATGTGGCTAGGGTTTGCCAATTTGGAGTTTGCGTGGTTTAAGGAAGGAACATAGGCCCTGGGCACCTGATTGGCAGGAACCCAGGGTACACTCAATCTAAGTACATTCAGCAATTTAGCAAAAAGTGGGGGCATACCATGCAAGAAAGATGGCACTTTCTCACACGGACGTCCTGCCTGTTGGTGACAGAAGGAAATGGCTGATGAAATCCAGCGGGAAATGCTCTGTTTTGTGAGCGGTAGCCCTTTGAGGTCTGCTGTAGGCTATGAAGAGCTGATTAGATCTACGAAATGATTTCGTTCTATCAATGTAAAATTTTAAACATCGCTGAATGTCTAGGGAATGTAGAGTTCTTTCCGCCACTGTTTGTGGATTCGGGAAGAATGAGCGTAGAACAGGTTCATTGAGGTGGAATTGAGATGGAACCTTGGGAATGAACGCTGGATTTGTGCGGAGAAGGACCCCATCTTGTTTTGAATTGCAGGAATGGGTCTTGGATAGAGAACGCTTGGAGCTCCCCCACTCGCCTCGCCGAGGTAAGGGCCAGCAAAAGTGCCACCTTCCAGGAGACAAACTTAAGGTCAGCTCTGTGGATTGGCTCAAACGGGTGTTTCATCAGTTGAGCTAGCACCGTGTTGAGATTCCAAGCCGGTGAAACAGGCTTTACTGGCGGGAATGTTCGAAACAGTCCTTTAAGTAATTGCTTAATGAGTCTGTGAGACCATAATGATGGGCCTGAAGAGGACCTCCTGAAGCGTGAAATTGCAGCTAGGTGTACCTTAATGGAGGCATGAGCAAGACCAGATTTTGCCAGATGTAAGAGGTACAGCAAGACTTGCTCTGGGGTGGAAGAAAGAGGGTGTAACCTGTTTGTTTTACACCAGATACAGAATCTCTTCCAATTGAGCGAGTATGTCTTGTTGGTACTGTCTGCTCGAGCTCGAATTTGTCTGCAGTCTGGAGGAATGTCTAAGCCCTGAAACTCTCTGAACTCAGGAGCCATGCCTATAACCTGAGAGAGGCCGGATCCGGATGTTGAATCTGCTGATTGTTGAGCGTCAGAAGAGATGGAAACGGCTTCAATCTGATCGGAGGTTCCAGGGAAAGGAGGTGAAGTTCCGTGAACCAGTGTTGGCGTGGCCAAGCTGGGGCTATTAGTATCAGAGTGCAGGGTTCCGCCTTCATCTTCCTTAGTACCCTGGGAATCAAGGGAAACGGCGGAAAGGCGTACGCAAAGACGTTGCACCATGCTATCGAAAAGGCATTCCCCAGGGACCCTGGTTGGGGATGCCAGCTTGCAAAGTGTTGGCATCTGGCGTTGTGCTGGGTGGCGAAGAGGTCCAGCAGAGGTGTGCCCCATTGTGCGAAAATGTTGTTGAGGACTAGCTGATCTAGTTCCCACTCGTGGCATACTGCCTGCCTCCTGCTGAGATAATCTGCCAACACGTTGTGGACTCCTGGAACATAATCTGCTCGAAGTGAGATGTTGTGGCAGAGCAGCCAGTTCCAAATTTTTTGTGACTCGCGCAAAAGTGTCAGTGAGCGAGTCCCTCCTTGCTTGTTCAGGTAATGCATTGTCGTGGTGTTGTCTGTCCGGACACGCACTACTGAGTTTTTGATTCGTGGGAGGAAAGCCACCAGAGCTAGATAGACTGCTCGAAGCTCTAAAAGGTTGATATGAAGCATTTTCTCCGAAGGGGACCACTTTCCGCTTATCTGCAGTTCTTGGAGGAAAGCCCCCCAGCCCTCTAAGGAGGAGTCTGTGGTGATTATATAAGGAGTAGCAGGAAGCAAGAAAGGCAAGCCTTGCGAAAGGTTCTGGGAGCAAACCCACCATCGTAGAGCTTGTTTGATCACCGGGGTTACCTGGATGATGTCGAAGGACCCTGTACACTGGATCCACTGATCCGACAGTGCTTCTTGCAGGGGTCGCATCCGAAGGCGGCAATGCAGGATTAATAGGATGCAAGAGGACATCATCCCGAGCAGGGATTTGAAGAGACGCACTGACAGCGTCTTTCTGGACATTATCTGGAGTGGCAGAGATCGAAGTTTGCCTTTGCGTTCCTGTGACGGGAATGCTTTCTTTTGTATGGTGTCTAGTGTAGCTCCCAGAAATTGCATGCGCTGGGATGGCTGCAGGACAGACTTGCCATGGTTGAGAGAGAGTCCCAGCGACTCGAAAAGCGTCAGACAAGCGATGGAAGATCTTGTCACGCCTTCTAGAGATGGAGACTTGATAAGCCAGTCGTCTAGATATGGGAAGACTTGGTGATGGTAATGGCGTAGGTGCGCAGCCACTGGTGCTAGACATTTGGTGAAAATGCGTGGCGCCGATTTGAGCCCAAATGGCAGAACCCGAAACTGGTAATGCCTGCCCGCCACCATGAATCGCAGGAATTTCTTGTGGTTGCGGTGTATTGGAATATGAAAATAGGCGTCTTGAAGGTCCAACGACACCATATAGTAGTTTGCGTTGAGTAGATTTAAAACCTCCTGTGTGGTAATCATACGAAACGACTTTTTTCAGAAATTTGTTCAGATTCCAGAGGTCCAATATGGGCCTCCATTTTTTCTCTATTTTCCGGATGAGAAAGAAGTGGGAGTAGAACCCTTTCCCTCGTTGGCTTGGGGGAACTCTATAGCTCCCTTCTGAAGCATAGTTTTTACTTCTAGGAGTAAAGGACGTAGGTTTTTGTGAGTTTTTTGGCGGGGAGAAGTTTGAGGAGGAATCTGTATGAATTCCAGAGAATGGCCGAACTGTACTAATTGGAGGACCCATCGGTCCGTAGTTATCTTTTGCCAATTGTGGAGAAAGTGAGAGATTTTTCCGCCAATCTTGGAGGGTAGAGAGAAGCTTGAGACCGGCTGCAACTTTAAGTCATTGCCGCCGCGCAGCTCCTTTTTGTCTTCCTCCTTTGCCACGAAAGGAAGATTTGTGGTAAGAAGATTGCTGTTGCTGCTGATATTGCGGACGGTACTGTTGGGAGGAGGAGAAAGGAACGTTGTTGGAAATCTCCTCTGGTGGAAGTCTGACCTCTTCCTCTTGACCCACGAAAGGAAGGGTTCCGAGACTAAAGAACCCAAAGCCCTGGCGGTATTGGTATCTTTTTTGATACCCTGCAACGCCTCATCAATAAGAGGACCGAATAGAAGTTGGCCATCATATGGCATGTCCAGCACCTTGGTTTGGACCTCTGGCCTGAAAGAAGTTGCCTTGAGCCAACCCTGGCGTCGGAGAACGGCTGCACCGGCCAGCTGTCTAAAACCGGTTGAAGCAATATCCATTGCACAGTCTATAAGTTCAGAGGCAGATCTTTCACCCTCCAACAGAATCTTCTTTGCCTCCTCTTTTGATTCATTAGGCAAATCCGCCAGGTTTGGTGCAATGTCCGCCCACATTTGACGGTTGTACCGTCCCAACAGTGCAATGGCGTTGGAGGCACGCACTGTTAAGGCCGACATAGAGGAAAACCGTTTTCCTATGTTGTCCAGACGTCGTCCCTCTATCTGGTGGAGCTGTCAACAGAGCCGCTGGGTTGTTAGACCTCCTCTGCGCAGCCTGAGTGATAACAGAGTCCGGCTGTGGATGGCCTGTGAGACAAACCGGAGCGGTGTCTGGAGCTTTATATTTTTTGTCCAGGCGTGGTAGAACCGGCGGGACTGACGAAGGGTTCTGCATAATCTTCATGCCTTGGTCCGAAATATAATCAATAATAGGAATTGCCCGAACAGACTTCTTGAAAGGTTCCTTAAAGTCATATAGGAAACAGTCTTGTTGGTGCGAGGGCATTGGAATCTGGAAGCACTGGGCCGCTCTATGATGTTATGAAAACCGCCGATGTCCTCTGGCGGTGAGTCGGCCGTGGTAGGGGCAGGCGAAACCGGGCAAGGAAGGATGTAATCATCCCATTCATCTTGGTGAGATTGGACGTCCTGAATTTCTCCTTCAGGGTCCTCATCCTCGTCGTCCGTGATGGGGCGAGGCGGAGATGCAACCTTCTCTGGTTGCAAGAGTAGCGGAGGTGGTCGTGGCCGCGGCGTGGAAGGCCCCGCAGGCATCGGTGGAGGTGCTTGTGTCGGAAATCATTGTTTATAGTCCGATATTAAGAATTGAAGGTCCGTGACCAAAGACGCCGGTAGACACCATGGAAGGTGGAGGCGGCATGTATTCTTGAGGTGAAACCTCCTCATATTCCTGGGTAATGTCCTCGTAATCTGAGACATCCTGGTATTTCACGTGGAGCTGCGATGGACTAGTCGCCGCAGGAAACAGACTGGCATCATCCGAATCCTCCTCTTCAAAAAGGGGAGAAGGAGGCAAGGTTGGGACCTTACTGGGTGAGGTGAAGGCCGGAGTCAGTGCACGTTTCGTTATCTTTACATGCACATATGTACTTTGGTCATCAGTGTTCATATCCCTCGAGGGGCTCGTCGACGGTAGAGCTGTAACCGGCGTTACAGGTATAAACGTCGTCGACGGGATCGTCGTCTGTCGTCGTCGTCAGCGACGAGGACGATGAAAATGGTTTCTTAGTCGTCGACGGCGATTGTCTAGTCGACGGTACCCTCGTCGTCGACGGTGTTTGTCGTTGAAAGCTTCGTCGACGAGGACACCGTCGACGATGATGTTGCTGTCGACGAGGAAGCTCTCGTCGACGGCGTCGTCGATCCTCCCGTTGGCAGTTTAATCGACGACGAAGACTTTTTAATGACCAACGTCGACGAGATGGTTTTACCTGCCGTCGACGATGGAGTGGTCGAAGACATTGAATGGGATGCCATCGTCGATAGAGTAGTCGTCGACGAGGTAACAAATCGCTGTCGACGGAGATTCTCGTCGACGCCACCGTCGACATGGTTGTCGTCGACGAGGTGGAAACTGGTTTTTTGAAGGTATGGGGCATCACCTTAGGAGACGTACTCCCCGGAGGAGGCAAATTCAGGACCTCTGAAGACTTTTTCTGCGTCTTCTTTTGAGGCGGCTGCGACGAAGGGCCCGGAGATGACACCCTTGGTCTTTTACGTGAGGAGTGAGACGAGATAGAGGAACTCACTTTCCTCAGAGGACACTACAGCTTCCTTGTCCTTTAGCCTTTGCAGCCATATTAAAAGGCGGTCTTTCAGGGTCTTAGAAGAGAAAGTCCGACATACCTTGCAGTCTTTTGAACTGTGACTGGGATAGAGGCAGTACAAACAGTCCTTATGTTGGTCGTCGATATGTAGCCTCTTCTTCCCGCAAGAAGCACAGGGTCTGAACAAACCTTTCTTTGGTGTATCAGCCATGCTGAAATCTCAAAAAGTTGAGTAGAAATACTGTTAATCCAAAAGTAATGAGCAGAGCTCAGTGGAGACTCCCTTAGCACGACGTGCAGTAGAAAATCTGAGGGACTAGAGCTCCTACCAGGAAGGTTCTAGAGGGTGGTGTTAGCTGATTGGCTCTGGCCAAAATCTGGTCCTTTTTACATAAGGACGTGGATAGCTTACTAAACTAAGGCCTCTGGGGCCTAGTGCTGTATATGTCTAAGACATTGCTTTGTTATTTACCGGTGACTCCCATTCCGACGACGGGGAATGATTCAGGCATGTGAATCTATGAAAGATACCCTATTACTGGATAAGGTTTTCGTTCCCATGTTTCTGTTGCAGGTGCAAGGACATTTAGCTCGTTAGGGAGAATAAGTCTTTGTTTTAGGAGTTGAGATGCAGTGAGAAGCCGACAGGGGAGTGCATTGGAATGTGCAAATTGTAACAGCTAGCATGGAAGGTGCCTGGGACCCAAGGTCGAGTCAACGGACGATGGAAGTTGGACAGCGCTCGATGGAAAATTACCGGAGGAAGACCTGGCTGAAGAGGTGTGCCGAAGGCGTGTTCTATGATTTTGGGGTTTTGTATTAGGGACAGCGCCCCGAGGGTTGAGCAGATGAGGATTAGGCGGGAAGCTAGAAGGAGCATCTTAGACCGAGCTCTCACTAAGTGAAGACTTCTTTGGAAGTTTCACTTCTGACACCTTTTTCAAAGTTCTCTTGCCTGGGAGGGAATGCTATGTAGGGATGCCCCTTTAGACTAGTGTAGGGACAGAGATGCTTAACTAATGATTCCTAAATTGGACTTTACCATAACCATTTTATACCTGATGCTTTTAGAATCTGTAATTCTTTTCATTTTCAGTCGGATGAGAATACTTCGTAGGCTGGCCTTTGTTCTTGTGCCTATTTACCTTTTGTACCTTGTTTTGAGGTGCCTTTATGTTCAGATGTTCTTACTTATAATAAAATCTCGAAGAGCATAGATTTGGAGTCCTCTTATTTAATGATGTCAAATTGCAGCAGATACATCTTGATAATTGTGTTTACTCCCTCTATGCTATCCGGCAAGTAAAAAGTTCCTGGCGACCTGAGTGGGTTCTTGTAGATAATTGGAGAGACAAGAATCCAGGCCCTGTCAGTTGGTAGCAGTGACGGATGGTTACTTCCGATAGCGAGGGAAGATTTAGAGTAGGATAAGTGATCCTTGAGGCCCATAGACGCTAAGTGATGGTGAATCATCAGATAGTGAGCAGCGGACGACGGCGGCTGATGGATGCGGACGGAGAGTAGCAGTGCGGCAGGAAGCAGCAGTTCGAGGAGGAGCGAGTATGAATAGGGTGAGATGTTGTAGATTGCGGTGTTTTGTTGTGTGATATCTTGCGGAGTTGGTGTGAATGTTGAGTGATTGTGAGATCAAGCTGTGAGCGCGCGCAGCCCGGGAAAGTCTTAGGCTCGACGAGTAGATTAAGTGATTGGGTGTAGAAGACACCCGCGGTAGATTTTGTTGACCACCCGAAGGAGATCGTGAGGTACCATCGATCACCTGGACCGAGATAGGGGGAGCGAATGTGTGAGTGTATGACAGACAGACGCTGGTCGTGGGTTGTTGTATGGGAACTTGAGTAATTGTAACCTATTAGAGGCGATTTGTCTGGCCGGACGGGGACAGACGGCTGCCACCTAGGTCGACAACTTCGAGAGACTGTGGACGTACAGTCAGAGAAGTAACTTGTTTGGGACAAACTGTTATTTCAGTGTATGAATGGGCCAAAAGCAAGGGTGAGACGCGAGTTGTGAAGGAGGGGAACTGCTGCGATTGGAGGAAAGGGACGTCAGGAGGTGTCGCGCTGCGATAGGTTGGTTGGTGTGGTTCGCGTTGTTATTGGTGGATTGACATCAGGAAGTGAACGAATATTGTGTGCGATCGAGATTTGTCATCATGAAATGTTTTAACGTTTTTCGAGAATTATGGAGAGGCGACAAACATGTGGTTACTCGTGAGAGAGAAGAGGCCCCTCCCGAGGATACTCCAGCACATTATATGGCGAGACATGTGGGATTGCATACTATAATTTGGATTGAAAACTGGCATAAAATGACCCAAGGCGAAGGAGAATTAGCTTTCCCGAGATATGGTTCGTTCAGGTTGGAAGTATTGTACCAATTGAAGTCTGTGATGGCGGCTTTACAACCTTTGCCAAGGCCGACACAGTTTTAAGCATTGAATGCGTGGATTAGAGCAGCGCATGATAGGAAAAGAGATAGAAGCCAGGAAAGGGTGAAGAAGTCGAAGGCATTTCAGGATGCGAAATGGGATGCTTAAGAAAGAAGAAGGTGGAGAATACAGGGAATAGAAGGACACAGACTGTACCCCTTGTTGGTAAAGACTGAAGGCTCAAGAGTAAAGGTGGATGATGAGGATGACTGATACAGATGATAGCCTGTTAGAGAGGTTACTATCTGAGAGACCACCTTCTTACAACCTAGACGCCCCTGGAGCAAAGTCAGCCCAGACGGAAGGGACTGGGGGTGTACCAGTTCAGTCAGATGTGAGAGTAGAAGGGAAAATCTCGACAGGAGCTGAGGGCACTGGAAATCAGTCGGTAGCTAGTGCAGAGGTTGGGAGGGGTGCCAGGTTACCGGATGCCCTAAAGGTACCGGTCACCATTGGACCTATTGTTTCGGTTTACGACCCAGACCAAGAGAGGGTTGGAAGTTCAGTACGTTCAGCTGTAGGAGTGAGGAGCGTGGCCGAGGGAAGTGGGTCAGTGAGTGGAATGGAGCAAACTCCAAAGCCCATACAATGGAGTACGCCATTACCAGCTACAGCAGACTCCTCTAGGGGACAGGGAGAGCCGAGACCAGTGAGATCGAGGTCGTTGGCCGAGTCAAAGTCAGATTTGAGAATGTGGACACCACCGGTGAGAAACCAGAGTCAGAGTGTTAACAGCAGAGAGTGAAAGAGGTACCATAGTAAATCGTCCTGTTCCTATGAGCATGTCAAGAGGAGAGTAGATCATAGGAACGAGAATGTGAGTACAATGACAGGGATGGAGGTTTGAGAAGTGTTGAAGGGAGCCCTGAAAGGGAGGATGCTAGATATCGTAAGGTTGAAGGCGGAGGTGGACGAGATCATAAATGGAAAATTTTCCTCTTGAAAGAATATTAATGTACGAACAAGATGAATTGCTTTTTTAGGCAAAAGATGTGACCCGCAAAGCACGAACCGCTCATGAGAAATTATCTGAATTGGCTAAGCGGTATGAGGTGGATTTGTCTAAAATGAAATCATTGCAAGGGGACCATAGGTTGCAGTACAGTGATCAGGAACTAGAAGAAAAAAAGAGTCATGGGATTGAGAACCCATATCAAAGATCTAATCATAGCAATGCGTGCATGGATTATGCTTGACAAGTGGGACGAAAGATGGTCTAAGAAGAAACCCTCTAAGAGAACTATAGGAGAGACACCACCTCCGGGTGGGGGGGATGACAGAGGTAGGGATCTATCCTTTGAGAGAGGTGCAGAATGGAGGGTACGTGCATGTACCGTGGAGTAGGGGTGATTTGGCTGCCTTCACAAATGATTTTCCCCGCCTGAGGGAGAAGCCTGTGAAGTGGTATAAGCAAGTTGACCGCTTTGTCAAAATATCTAAAGTGTTGTGGATTGATTTGAATACCCTATTTGACATTGTGGTCCCAAGTGATTCGTGGTCGGCGTGTAAAATTGCGGTTGAGTGGCCGACTTCGGAGCCCGATAGGGATCCGGTTTCGAATGGTCCGTTGCCCATAGTGATGAGGAAGTTCGAACAGGTGATTACTTGGTTGAAGTCAAAGATCTCACCTCAGGATATCGATTGGGTGAAGATCGATAGGACAGTGCAAGAGCCTAAGGAGACGGTGCATGAGTTTTATGAGAGACTTTTGCAGGCCTTTAAGCAGTATAGTGGCCTGGATGTATTGGATGCCGAGGACATGGGACAGTTCGTTTCCAAGTTTGTGTTGGGATTGAGGCCTGAGGTTAGCCTCATGATACAGCAGCATTTGATTTGTTGGCCGAACAAGCCAGTAGATGAAATTTTACGGTATGCAAGATACTGTAGCGATGAGATAGAATCCAAGCATAGGAAGTTGAAGGATAAACTGATGCTTGTTCAGATGCAGACAGCCCAAGGACAGCCTAATGGGGGAACGTTGGGAAGGAAGCAGGGAAACAATAAAGGAGGAAGCCAAAATGTCCAGGGTCAGGGAAGGCCAAAATGGATAGATCCTAAGACAGGGATGGATGTGGCGACATTGAAAAGGACTACAGCCTGTCATCTTTGTCACCAAATTGCACACTGGAAACGCGAGTGTCCCTTTAACCCGTTGAATCAGATACAACAGGAATGAGAGATACTTCAGGTTCCCGTGGTGGACATGGTCCCTACGGTAACGCGACCTAAAATGGCCAAAGGGGGGACGGGTGTTCCGCAGATGCAGGTTCCCCAACCACCCAAGATACAGAATATGCAGCAGGGAGCTCGAACATACTTGCAGATGCCTATGTTCGAAGGAGGCGAGGAATATGATCTAGACCCATTGGCACGACCATCCGAGAGGAGGAGAGGATTGTGCGCTTGGAGAAGTCTTAGAGGTACATCAGAGAGGACCCTTCATGGAAGCAGATATTGAGGGTCACCCTATTACCTTCTTGGTTGATACGGGTGCTACAAGGTCAACTGTACGATCTGCAGCGGTCCCAGGCCTGCCTCTTTCAGGACGGTCGATACAAGTCGTTGGCGTAGCCAATAAGAAAATAACTAGCCCATTGACGGAGCCAATTCCAGTGAGGATAGGGAATTTCAGAGATCGGCACCAGTTTGTGGTGTGTGATTCTAGTCCGGTTTGTTTGCGAGGAAGAGACCTATTGTGCAAACTCAATTGCACCATCTATTGTACACCGAAGGGAGTGTAAGTACAGACGAAGGACGATGATGCGACCTTTAAGGTTGCGAATCAACGCGTGTGCGTGAAAATGTACCCAGCGCTGACGGTGGAGGAGCTTCCACTTGATTTGAGGGATTCAGTGTCAATAGATGTATGGGACCTCAGTGGAGAGGAGATTGGATTGGTCAAGGGGGTAGACCCAGTGAAAATTCAGATTAAGCCCAATGTGGAGTTCCCGAGGACACCACAGTATAACTTGTCACCCGAAACGGTTGCAGGGATTAAGCCGGTCTATGAGTAAGCAAGGAATTCTTAAAGAGATCATGGGTAGCCCATGCAATTCGCCTATTATGGGACTACAGAAACCAAGAGGGAATTTCAGGATTGTACAGGATTTGCGAAAAATTAGAGATAGTGGTTCCATGTTGTCCAGTGGTACCGAATCCATCTGTGATACTGTTCCAGATCCCATGTGAAGCTGAATGGTTCACAGTGATTGACTTGTGGCAAGCATTTTTCTCGATTCCTCTGCACGAGGAGAGCCAATTTATTTTTGCTTTCCGGCTGGAAAACCGTGTGTTAACATGGTGTTGTATCCCACAGGGGTATACAGAGAGTCCATCTATCTTTAACCAGATCTTGAAGAAAAATCTCGAAGGTCTTGTGTTGCCACAGTGTTCTACTCTGGTGCAGTATATAGACTATCTGCTTGTTGCGTCGGAAACTGAAGATGCTTGCAGAATCGATACTATTGCTCTGTTGAACTACCTGGCGGAGAATGGACATAAAGTGTCTCCGAACAAACTGCAGTACTGTCTGAGTGAAGTACAGTATTTGGGTCACAGAATTGAGAAAGGCAAGAGGAAAGTGTCACCAGATCGCATATAGGCGATTTTGAAAATGCCTGTTCCTACCACACAGAGGTTCGCATGTTCTTGGGAATGGTTGGTTACTGTCGCCAATGGATCCCAAACTTTTCCTTTGAAGCGAAGCCTTTACAGCGGCTGACGCACAAGGATGCGAGTGATCCGGTACCATGGGATGAAGACTGCTTAAGGTCATTTTTGAGGCTGAGAGAGGCTTTGTGTGGCGCTCCAGCTTTGGGGATGCCGGATTACAACAAGCCATTTGCCTTATTCTGCTGTGAGAGGGAAGGTTGCGCATTGGCAGTGTTAACTCAGGTTCATGGGAATGTCCGTAGACCAATTGCCTATTTTTCAGCTACTTTAGATCCAGTAGCTTCAGCGTTGCCCGGATTTCTCAAATCCGTTGCGGCAACAGGTGTCAGTATCGAACGATGCGAGAGCATTGTAATGGGTCATCCGCTTACTGTCTATGAGCCTCATTCTGTTGAACTGTTGATGACCAGGACTAAAACACAGCACCTTACGAACAATAGGTTGACGCGTTATGAACAAGTCATCCTTGCTGTAGATAACGTGATGTTGAAGAGGTGTTCTGTTTTAAATCCTGCTACACTGTTGCCTATTCCAAACAGATGACGAAGATTGTGAGGATCATGACTGCCTTGATGTCACTGATTTGTGCACCAAACCGAGACTTGACATTGTCGATGAGTCGATTCCGGTTTCAGATGAAATCTTCTTTGTGGACGGCTCATGCTTAAGAGACCGTGTTGGTCGACTGAAAGCAGCGTTTGCTGTATGTACCATCACTGGAGTGGTGGAAGCCGCTTGTCTAGAAGGAGTATACTCTCTGCACAGGTGGCTGAGCTTATTGCCCTGACTCGTGCCTGTTTGGCAGCTGGCAAGATTTGTGTAACGATTTACACTGATAGTCAGGATGGGTTTGGTGTCGTTCACGACTTCGGACAGCTATGGTCACAGAGGATTCATGACGTCTTCTGGTTCGCCCATTAGAAATGGGGATTATGTGAGACAATTGTTGGAAGCATTGCAATGTCCAAAGGAAATCGCAGTGGTTAAATGTTCTGCACATACGAAGGGGAATGATAGTGTCATTGGGTAACAACTATGCAGATTAAGTTGCTCGATTTTGTGCAGAACAGGGGTGTACATTCACTGAAAAGCATGTTGCGGAGAGTCAAGAAGGAACCAATCTCAATGTGATGCTAGCTATGGCCGATACATGGGAAGAACTAAAGCGATTACAAGATGAAGTTTCTGACCAAGAACGAGATAGTTGGATACGAGCTGGATGTGAGAAGGGAGATGTGGATGTATGGGTCTCGAATGATGGACGTGCTGTGTTGCCAGAATGTCTGTTGAATCCGATGGCAAGGTTGATACATGGTGCTGTACATCTCGGCAGAGATGCGATGGTGCGAGTGTTTCGCCAGACATGGTATAATCCGAAGTTTCGTGCAGTAGCTGAGGCTGTTTGTTAGAGATGTGTTACGTGCCAACAAATGAATGTAGGGAAAAGGACAGCTGTCACTAAGTCACATTGGGAGGTCAGGTGGGCCTTTCAACAGAATGCAGTTGGATTTCATTGAAATGCCAAGGTGCAATGGGTTGAGGTACATATTAGTCATAGTATGTGTCTTCTCTAGATGGGTGGAGGCTTACCCAACACGTAGGTGTGACACTGACCCTAGCTAAGCTACTACTGAGAGAACTCATTCCGACGTTCGGTTTTCAGACCTCTTTTGAATCGGACAGAGGAACGCATTTCCATAGTGAGATAATTGAAATTGCTTTGTGCTGCCCTGAATGTGGATCAAAGGTTGCATTGCAGTTACCGACCAGAGGCTTCTGGGATTGTGGAACAAGTTAATGGGACTTTGAAAGCACGGATGGCAAAAGTGTGTTCCTCGACTTCTTTGAAATGGCCAGATGCGTTACCCTTAGTTCTCATGAGTCTCCGAAGTGTGCCTGATAGAAGGACTGGATTGTCACCGCACAAGATCCTTATGGGGAGAGCGATGCGTTTGCCAGCGATACCTGCCACTGCTTTGATTAACATCACTGATGATTTGATTCTCGACTACTGTAAAGATCTGGCTGACGTAGTCCGTTCTGTGTCTCAGCAGTTGCAAGCAGCAGCTGTTCCGGCCGCAAGTGACCTGTGCCACGACTTGTGCCCAGGGGATTGGGTGCTTGTGCGCAAACACGTGAGGAAGAGTTGTCTGGATGCTCGTTGGCGTGGGCCATATCAGATAATCTTGGTTACGAATACAGCAGTGAAGTGTGGGGGATTGCCGAACTGGGTGCATGCCTCCCATACCTGCAGAGTTCCAGCACCCTTGGAAGATACAGCCCCTCTCAAGAACGAAAACCCAGCTGAGGTGGCAGAGCCATCTGAGAGGGCAAGTCAAGCTGTGAGGGTTGCTAATGCAGTTGGTTGTGCACTAGACCGAGCTGAAAGGGGATGTGCAAGTCGAAGCCCCGATTCTGACTCCGATGAAGAAGGTGTTGCTGTGGGTGGAATAGAGTCAGATTCTGCAGAAGAAGGAAGTAGTGCACAGGGTATTCGAAGGGAGAGCAGAATTGCCACAGAAGCAGAGAGAGTTTGGCCCGTGAGTCAAAGACGGGTAAACTTGCGCTTGGCACCGGGAAGAGATCTTGCCTTAGTTGTCGAAACATCTGAATCGGAGGAAGGTGACGAAGAGCAAGCTCAAGGTGGCCTGAGAAAGTCAAGAAGGGCGAGAGTACCGTGCCGAAGGTACGCTTCACCTGAGTGGACGTACGCTGTGACTGATGCCAGGCATACCGAGCACAGGGAGGCTGAAATTGTTGACACTGGTCAACAGTACTCCGAATCTGAGGATAGAAGTGTTGCTGAAGATTCCAGGATTGGAAATCGATGGGATATTGACCCTCAATATTCCGAATCCACCGCTTCTGAGTAAGATCCGTGAGCTGATTTTGGATACATTAGTCTTTCCGAATTTGGTTGTGGTACCAGCGCCACAGGAAATAGTGACACTTCGAGTTGAAATTCTGCAGGGGGTCCTGGAGCTTTTGGGACCAAATGTTGTTCTGGATTAAATGATGAACTTTGTTGTATATACGTCCGAGAGAAGATAACCTAGCTCCGAGTGGAAGAATAAACTTGGGGACTTTCCATTAGAGAAGACGAAAGTGGGCTAGGGAAGTCTTTTTCTGGACTGTGTAAATAAGGAACTGAAAATTGCTAGGGGCTTTCCAGCTTCCAGGTGGTGATTGAATTGATAAGAACGATTGGAGGAGAAAAAGACTTTTACCTGTTATCATCGAACTGAACTTTGAGAACTCTACGAAGATGGCAGAAGCTGGAAAAGAGCACGGTAGGGCTAAATTAGTGATAGGTACACTTTTAGGGGTAGTGATAGTTGCGATAGTTGTAGCCTCATATATAGTCTCACAGGAGCAAGAGGGGGAGGTACAGGGGACACCTACACCTGCCACTTCTAGCAAAAAAGGGGTTACTATAGGAGCTCAAAGAGCTTTGTTACTTGAAGTCGTAGATTTCATGTAGATCTGTCTAAAGGCGATTTCAAGCTAAATGCTTATACGAAGCTGTTGTATGAGTATGTTGATGCGATGGATGCGAAAGATTATTTTTTTTTTGGAAAACCTTTATTGGTCAGTAGCAGATAGTACACAGCTGTTTGCCTACAACCATGGTACCAGACCGGCAGCAACATCACGCAGTTCGACAGACTTATAACACTTGGTAAACAGGAGTAATTTAAGAACACCGCGTGTTGCCTACAACCCACATGGGCCGGCCGCGGAGTAGTATATACCAGCTGTTTAAGGATGTATACATTGGCAGCAATAACAGCAAGTGGTGCTCGACCAGTGACTATGAGGTTTCTTTTCATTTTGTGATAACCAACCTTGAACTCCAATAAGAACTGTGCTCCCCCAGTGCATATCCACCATACTTAGTATGTGGCGTAAGGAACTGTCCAGTGCAGGGCCATAGTGTGAAGCGTCCCATTGCTGGGTATGGTCCAAGCTCGGTGTGATGTTGCTCTGCACTTAACTGACCCAGCCAATGACCTGGGAGGAGATATCGTTAGTGTAATTAGTGAACGTGAACTGGTGCTACATCTATCAATGCCACACAGCATGCGCTGTGGTAGGGTAGGTTTTATGGTGTCCGTAGTCCCGGGAGACTTCTACCTCACCCCCCCTCCCGCCCGTGTAATCTGTGCACAGAATGCCATCTTGCCAGAAAGCGGGTACCCAATCCAGGCGTACAGGGAGCGTCTGTATGCAATACGTGGGGAGGGAACGAAGGAGAAAGCGGGCCATGGAAATCAATCCGCCGCCGTAGTCAACAGGGGAGGGTCAGGACAATGCGTGGCGGATGAGCTAGCTCCCTCTACAGTCCCGGTCCCGCCGTCCTCGGAAACGTCATCCCTCCGAGCCCGCAGGAGGTACGCAACGAGGGGTCCCCAGAGATCCCTAGGCCGCGACTTGGGGGGCAAGAGGTCAGCGTACTGATGAAGTCTTTCCTGCCAAGTGGACATCGTACCCAGCCAAGTCTTGAATTTAGGCGCACGCCCGCGACCTCATCTGCACGCCACGTGTCGTTTTGCCAGCAGAAGACCCAAAGCGAAGAATTTCCGATGCGCCATCAGCGCCGGGTGCAAACGGCCCAGCAGGGCAAGCGCAGGGCAAGGCGCGGTGACCACCCCGATCATCTCGGACAGGGCTGTGAAGACCTCCTCCCAATAAAGGGCAACTGCTGGGCACGACCAGGCCAGGTGCAGAAAGTCAGCGCCCGTCCCCCTGCACCTCCCACAGCGATAGTCATCCCTCAGTCCGAACCGGCACAGTTTGGCAGGGGTATAGTAGAGGCGGTGCAAAAATTTAAAGTGAACTAGTCTAAGTCGAGCATTGCCGGTCACTGCAGTGGCACGAGAACAACTCTCCTCTCATTGTTCGTCCGATAGTTGGGCCCCCAGGTCGCTATCCCAGTCCGCGCGTGCTCTGAGGGAGGGGGGGCGGAGCCGCCTGCACATGGGCATATAACATGGAGACCACATGTTTCGGAGTGCCTGCCTGTAACAGAGTATGAAGAGGCGCCAACACAACTGGCTCCTCCGGGAAATTAGGCGTAACCGCCTTTATATTTTGCCGCAGCCGAACGTAAAGAAAAGTATCCATCGCCGACGGGGAATTCTCGCCAAAGAAGTGTGCCGCCGTGCGGAAACTCCCCTGGTGATATAGGTCCCCCCCACGTGCGGATCGCGAGCCTAGTGAGCATTTTGCGACCGAGTCTCTCTCGGGCAACACTCAGTCTGGGGTCATGAGCTAGGATCATACGAGGAGAATAGAGGAATTTGACCTCCAGATGTTCCGCAATGCGTTTCCAGGCCCGTACCGTGCAGTCCACCGTAGTGGGGTCACGATCCCCGAGCCGGACCGCCGAATATAGATAACCTGAAGGTTGCTCAGGCCTCATATACCCATCTTCCACCGCCAGGTGCACCATAAAGGGTGGGGGGTGTAGCCAATAGGCCGCAAAGTGCCCTTGGGCGCAGTCGTAGTAGCGACGAAAATTAGGCACATCAAACCCCCCCTGGTGGTAAGGCAGCGCGAGGGTCCGCATCCCGAGCCTGGCCTGTTTCCCGCCCCAGATTAGACGCGACATTTGGGAGTTAAGAGCCCGGAAGAAGTAGGAACCAAGGTTGTATGGTATGTTGGTAAAGAGGTATAACAATTTGGGAAGAACCACCATCTTGATCAGGGAAATACACCCTGCCATAGACAGCGTGAGGTGGATCCATTTAGTGAGATTATTAGAAATTTTGTCAAGTGCCGTCCCATAATTAGTCCGGAGAAGGGTCTCCAGATTTCTGGTCACCCGGATGCCCAGGTATTTAATCTCCTCCGACTGCCACACCAAGGGATAGTCTAGAGGGAACTGCAAGGTCCTGTCAGTCAAGGGGAATAAGGCCGACTTCGCCCAGTTTATCTGAATACCAGCTATGGCTCCAAATTTGGTTATTTCCCGCAGTAAAGGGTTTATATTTTCTTGCGGCTTGTGCACATAAAGGGTTATGTCATCCGCGTAAAGTGCAATGAGGAGCTGGCGTTCCGGATATATAAGAGCGGTGGTTGTGGTGCTGCCTGAGTTTGGCCGTCAAGGGTTCAATCGCGATAGCGAACAGCACCGGAGAGAGGGGGCACCCCTGTCTGGTCCCTCTTCGGATGACAAAGGGGGCAGAGCGGGCCCCATTAAGCAAGACCGTAGCCTGTGGCCGGCAATATAACATTCGGATCCAGTTCAGGAAGCTGAAGGGAATGCCCATCCGCTCCAGCAGCGCCAGAAGGTAATCCCACTCCAGGGAATCAAACGCCTTAGTGGCGTCCAGGAAAACCGCGGCGGCCTCGCACCGAGGGTCGATAACCTGCGCACCCTGCAGGCTGTGCTACAGGATATGTGCAGTCGCACGATTAGGGACAAACCCCGCCTGGTCTGGGAGGACCAGGCGTTCCATCAGAAGATTAAGGCGCGTAGCCAGTACCTTTGCAAGTATTTTAATATCCGCATTCAGCAACGACAGAGGTCTATACGAATCACATTGCTCTGGTGGCTTCCCCGGTTTCAACAACGACGCGATAAGGGCCTCGCGCATCGTCACCGGAAGGAAGCCCTCCTCCAGCGCGGTGTAGTATACTTGCTTCAGCACCTGGGCAAGGACGTGAATGAAAGCTATATAAAAGTCGATCGGTAACCCGTCCGAACCCGGTGCTTTACCCGAAGACATGGACATTATAGCTTCTTTTATTTCGTCCAATTCGATTTCGTGGTGTAGGAATTGTTGCTGAGAAGGGCCCAGCCAGGCTATAGCCGTGTCATCGAGATACTCATGTAGATTGATCGGTGTCGTCCTGTGTGAGGTGTAGAGTCTGGCGTAATGGTCCGTAAGGATCCGAAGCTGATCCGGGAGGTCACGCTGCGAGACGCCCTGTTCGTCTAGCAGGGAGGCCACGTAATTGCGATACCTAGGGGGACGGACCGCCGCGGCTAACGCTCTACCGGGTCTGTCACCCTCGCCGTATACCCGCGCCACAAACGGCTTCCCTAGGAATTTGCTTTCCTTATCCGCCGCTACAGTATATTCCGTCATTTTCTCTCGTAGCTGCGCTGCCGTTGCTGCCTCCCGCGGGCGCCGCGCCAGTTCGCCCTCCAAGTGGCGCAGCTCAGTTTCCAGTTTGCGCAGGTCCCCTCGCAAAGATGTAAGGACCCCCCCCCCCCCCCCCCTTTCGCTATACACCAGCCTCTCACAGTGACTTTGAATGCTTCCCAGACCGTGGAAAGACTGGACACCGAATCAACATTGCGTTCGAAAAACTCCTGAATATCTTGCTCCAGTTCCGCCCTGAAGGCCGAATCCGTGAGATGCGCCGGGTTTAGGCGCCAACTCAAATAAGGGGACACCGCTACCGGTATGCGTAGTGAAAGGAGGACCGGAGAATGGTCTGAGAAAGTGCGGGCAAGATGCAGTGTCCGAGCCACCCATGGAGAAAGACCGGCTGACAGGAATATGTAATCTATGCGTGCCCATGTAGAGTGCGCCGCCGAGTAATGAGTACCCTGCCTGAGCGAGGGATGTGAGTGCCTCCATGCGTCGACCAGGTGGTGTTCGTCAACTATGCCTAACAGTGTGCGTTGGGTGTGCGTGTAGTGTGACGACTGAGGGTGTGATCTGTCCGTCGCTGGCCGAAGCGCGGTATTGAAATCGCCCCCTAATATGACATGAGCAATTCCCAGGGTTTGAATCTTCCCCCACATTGTAAGAAAGGGGGCTGGATCGTCCACATTGGGGCCATAGTAACAAGCAAAAAGCATTGTGTGTGAGTGCAGCGTCCCCCAGACCAAGCAGTACCTGCCGCAAGAGTCCACCTCGGTCCCGGCAGGTATAAACCCCACCCCCCGTCTTACCAAAATCATGACACCCCTAGCATAGTTCGAATAGGAGGAGAACACTCTACATGACGCCCAGCGGGATGCAAATAAGGGGGACCCACCCGGTAATAGGTGCGTCTCCTGTAACATAGCAACAGACACCCCCTGCCTGTCTAGATACCCCAGGACCTGTCTCCTCTTCCTCGGGTTGTTCAGCCCTCGCACGTTCCATGATACCAGCTGAAATTGCAAAGTGGGCCGAGAGTCAACTACGTCTCCCATTCATACAGACATAAAAATCCGTGGCATATTGTCATAACATATAAAGTCGTGTAGCACACAGTTTCACCAAGAGAACAAACCCCCCCCCCCCCCAACAACTGCCGCCCCCTCCCAGCTCCATGTGTAGAGTACTGATGAGGCTAAGATCTGACACAAGGCGGAGTTGGCACCCTCCCACACCGGCACTCCCTACTGACCGGGTATATAGCTCCCTCCCTACCCCTCCCGCCCCAACCAAGACCAACCATAACAACAAAAAGGAAATAACTAATGTCCCCTCCCTACTAAGGGATGGGGTGTATGGGGGTTCGCCCATCGGGGGGGGATTATGCCTAAGGGCACCAAACCTGCCCACCGCCTCTCTACTTAAACCCACTAGAAACCAGAGAAGCTTCTGGTATCACAATGCGGGACGGAGGCGGGTGACCGGGCACAGATTGCAAGAAATATCAGTTCCGCAGACAGCAGTTCTAAACATTATAAATGCCTCACCGGGATATGTTCTTCTAGTCATGACGTGTATATTCAGCAGCGGCGGTCGCTCGAGTCCGGAGCGTCAGCTCGGCACGTTCAGTCCTGCTGTGCCGCTGGCGAAGACGCCCCAGAGCGCCTCCCACCCGCCCCAGCTTCAGCTATGCCTTTCTTATGATGCTTGAGGAAGTCCTTCACCTGTTGTGGAGTCTGGAAAAAATGCAGCCTGCCTTGATGTGAAATTTTTAACTTCGCAGGGTAGAGCATGGCATAGAGCAGCTCCAGGGTCTGTAGTTTCTTTTTAACCCCAGCGAATTTCCGCCTGGCCTCCTGTACCGAGGCAGTGAAGTCGGGGAAGAAGGATAATGTGGCATTCTTATACACCACTGTGCCAATCTCCCTCGCGCGTCTCAGCACCGCGTCTCGGTCCCTGTAGTTAAGGAAGCGCGCGATGACGGGCCGCGGCTGAGCCCCAGGTGGCGGTCGGGCAGCCAGAGATCTATGGGCTCTTTCCACGATGAGATGTGAGAAGGATTCTTTCCCAAACAGTTCAACGACAAGGTTCTCGATGAAGACCTCCATTTTCCCTGTGTTGGTGGACTCCGCAAGGCCCAGAACGCGGATGTTATTGCGACGGGACCTCGCCTCTAAATCCTCATTGTTGTCCGCCATGATTTTGAGGAGCCTGTCCATTTGGGTCACCTGCTTGTCGGTAGAAGTGGCTCCATCTTCAAGGGTAGAGATCCTGTCCTCAGTTTCCTTGATACGTGTGTTATGGTGCTCCAGCTTAGCAACCACACTGTCCAATCGGGTATTGATGGTGTCTATTTTTGAGTCTATGGACGACAGGCTGTGCTTCATGCTCACCAATAGGGACTTCCAGTCCTCGTCCGGGGCACTAGCAGCAGTAGCGGCAGACGGACCGCTCCCCGACTCAGGCGCCGTCACGGGGGCCTTCTTGGTCTCGAACAGCAGCTTAGACTGCCTGGCATCGCTACGTCCCATGGCCCGGCCCGTCCGTTCCGGAGACCAGGCCTCCTCAATAGCCCGGACGACAGGAGGATCCCCACGGACCGGGGGCGAGAACAGTCCAGTCCGGTGATGCAGGCCCCGAAGGGCAGCGTGAGGGGTGGGGCCCGTGCAGTGGGCGAGTGGAAGGAGGGAGCAGCAGGCAGACCCCGCCGCGTCCGGCCCCCTCAACACAAGGGCGGCCGAACCGGCGCCAACTCGGCGGCGATCGAGCCGTATATCGGGGCACGTAGAAGGCTGGGCCCACTCCCGTCGCAGGCCCCGGTAGTGTGCGCGCTCACCTCCCGACCATCAAGCGGCCCCGTCTCAGTATCCCGGGGCGGGAAGGTGCCAGACCGTACCTCAGAACTGGCGCGCCGCTGCGTCCGGGGCCAGCCAAGCCCTCAATCCAGGCGGGTAGACGGACGGTGCCCGGATCCCGGCCGGGTAGGTCGCAGCGCACAGGGAGCTCCTCCGATCCCCCACGCGGGAGGCCCGACAACCCGATAGCACCCCCACCGGTGCAGGTCAGTCCAACAGAAGACGGGGGGGGGGGGGGCCCGCTCACAGCCCGGTAAATCTTCCAAGGGGCCAAAGCAGCGCCGGGCGAATTATGGCCGCCCGAGTCCCGGGCCACAGCCGATCGCGCTGTCACACCCCCAAGCTCGGGGGAGGACTCCTACCTCCAGGGCACCGCAGGCGCTGTCATCCCCTCCGCGACCTCACCAGCTCATTTTAGTGCAAGGCTCTGCTCTTGGGGCGAAGTCTGTCGCGGCCTCAAGGCCGCAGGAAGCCGCAGACTTTCCTGGCTGGCCGATGCCGCGCCTCTGCTAGCCACAGCGCCACCAGTCTCTCCGCCCAGGCGAACACACGCCGATTCACCAGCAGGACGCCAGTTTTCAGCGACGCCGCTGACACCGCTTTGACAAGTGTTCAGGCGTCCATCGGAGATAGCAGAATGCAGGATAGGATGATCAGGATGCTCTAACGGATAGGAAAAGTGCCCGGTCGGGCAAGAGCCTTGCTAAAGCGCGGCCATCTTTGTTTGGCGCCACCTAGCGCCCCCCATGGATGCGAAAGATTGCTATGTGTGTATTCAGTTGCCTGCTTCTGTAGATGAGGGTATTCAATACCATCACCTTCCACTATCAATCAATAACAAGCTTTAATCGGATCATACAAAGGTGCCGATACAGATCCTGGAAAAACCGGGTACGAACCGTCGGTCAGAGCTTTTTCTCCGTCCGACTCGTACCCGGGAAAAAAAACCCTACAAACTTGCAAGTACGATTCGTGCGGAAACACCATTTCCGTATGAGTCGGACAAAACACCGACCGACCGTAAAATACATACGAATGTGATCCGGGACACCACGGACGTGACGTCCGGACGGAGTTAGGCATGTTTTTACGTACCAGCAAGTACGATTCGTACCGACAGCAGTCCGGACGGCAATATTTTTACGGCACCCAAAAAGTATCGGAAAAAGGTAAGTACGCCGCGATGTGAGCGGTATAGGGGGCCCGGTACGCGCCGTCCCCCCCTCCCCAGCCCCCGTATGTACGCGCCGCCCCCCCCCCCGGGCCGCGGATTTACGCTCCACGCCGCCCCCCTCCCCCCCCCCGGGCCGCGGATGTACGCGCCGTACCCGTACCCCCACCCGTGTATGTACGGGACGGACCCCCACCCGTGTATGTACGGGACGGACCCCGCACCCCACCCGTGTATGTACACGGGTGGGGGTACGCCCCGTACACACACGGGTGGGGGTACGCCCCGTACACACACGGGTGGGGGTACGCCCCGTACACACACGGGTGGGGGTACGCCCCGTACACACACGGGTGGGGGTACGCCCCGTACACACACGGGTGGGGGTACGCCCCGTACACACACGGGTGGGGGTACGCCCCGTACACACACGGGTGGGGGTACGCCCCGTACACACACGGGTGGGGGTACGCCCCGTACACACACGGGTGGGGGTACGCCCCGTACACACACGGGTGGGGGTACGCCCCGTACACACACGGGTGGGGGTACGCCCCGTACACACACGGGTGGGGGTACGCCCCGTACACACACGGGTGGGGGTACGCCCCGTACACACACGGGTGGGGGTACGCCCCGTACACACACGGGTGGGGGTACGTCCCGTACACACACGGGTGGGGGTACGTCCCGTACACACACGGGTGGGGGTACGTCCCGTACACACACGGGTGGGGGTACGTCCCGTACACACACGGGTGGGGGTACGTCCCGTACACACACGGGTGGGGGTACGTCCCGTACACACACGGGTGGGGGTACGTCCCGTACACACACGGGTGGGGGTACGTCCCGTACATACACGGGTGGGGGTACGTCCCGTACATACACGGGTGGGGGTACGTCCCGTACATACACGGGTGGGGGTACGTCCCGTACATACACGGGTGGGGGTACGTCCCGTACATACACGGGTGGGGACATACACGGGGGGACTGGGGGTACGGCGTGTCCATCCACGGCCTGGGGGGGGGGGGGGGACGGCGCGTACATACGGGGGCTGGGGAAAAGGGACGGCGCGTACATACGAGGGCTGGGGGGGGGGGGGGGGGAACGGTACGTATGCGGGCACATGTCTCCATGGTTGCTATAGAAGTTCGCTCCGTACGGTGTTTTTTCCATACGGTTGTACAATCGGACGCACAGGACGGATCGTACTTGCGCGCTCGGACTTCAGTTTTACGATTCGTACGGAAAATCGTCCGGGGACGCGTCGGACACTTTTCCCGACCCGAGGACGTGTCGGGGAATTTTCCCAATGCGATTCGTATGTATTTTATCCCCATACGAATCGTACTTGCCAGTTTGTACGATACTTGTACGATTCGTACGAAAAAAATCCGGATACGATTCGTACAGGGAAAATTTCTCCAGGATCGGAATCTGCACCAAAATGTCCATAAATGCATACTATAAAATACAATAAAAATTCATTTATAACCAGAAAGAAGCAGCATTACATATTTAAAATACACAATCATTATACAATTCTACATATCATAACGAAAATACACTTTATATTGTTTCATAATTCAAAATTTCTAAGTGAACGAGTTCATTCCTTTGTTTAATTGCCGACATTATATAGCAGTTTACTGCATTACAGGCAAATACATTTTCCAAATTTCATTAACAGTTAAAAGCGGCTTTATAGGAATACAGGGAATTTTCTTTAAAAATTGGGCGTAAAAATTGTTTTCGAATTTCTATATACAATATACAAAAAAGTAAAAAGTGAAGGGTACTTTGTTTGGACCTACCATCACATGGACAATTTGGGAGATTGGCACCCCACTTAGCCCTTTTTGGAAAGGCAAAAAATGAATATGCTACTTACCAGTATGCATCTGTTCTTGGCATGTAGGGCTGCTGACATTCATATCTGTGCATAGATCGCCGCCTAGTATTGGGTCCGGATGTTTGCACGTTGTTGTCCTGGAAGAGTCTTCGAAGTATCCTGAGATAGGTGACTCCTCCCCTGGACCACAGTGCGCATGGGCATCCTCTCCATCCTCAGATTGTTTTTCACCATTGTGGCAGTGATGGAGTAGATATAGGAAGTGATGACCATGCTATACAGTAATTCTGAGTGCTGCAGCTGCTACAGGCGCCGGGGAGGAGGGTGGGCGATATGAATGTCAGCAGCCCTACATGCCAAGAACAGATGCATACTGGTAAGTAGCATATTCAGTTCGAGGCATGTGGGCTGCTGAATTCATATCTGTGCATAGAATACATAGCAGTGCCTCCTATTAGCGGCGGCCACCAGTGCCAGCTGCAGCGGTCTGAAAAAGAGTTTTGAGAACAGCCTGTCCTACAGCTGCCTGCTGTTTTGAGTGTACATCTACACAGTAGTGTTTGGTAAATGTATGTATAGTGGACCATGTGGCTGCTCTACATATTTCCTGTAAAGGAATGTTTCCCAGGAAAGCCATGGACGCCCCTAACTTACGTGTTGAATGGGCTCGTGGGGGAATCGTTAATGTGCGTTTAGCCTTTTGATAGCAAATTTGAATACATTTAACGATCCATCTGGCTATACCTGCTTTGGAAATGGCGTTGCCCTTGTGTTGTGGAGAAAAGGCAACGAAAAGTTGTTTTGTCTTCCTAAAGACTTTAGTTCTGTCTATATAGTACATGAGGGCTCTTTTTACATCTAGTGTATGGAGCATTCTCTCTGCTACATTTTGTGGATTTTGAAAGAAAACAGGCAGTTCTATAGTTTGATTCATGTGGAACTGTGATATTACTTTAGGCATGAATTTGGGGTTGGTACGAAGTACGACCCTGTTTGCGTGAAACTGTATGAATGGCTCTTGAATGGTTTGTGCCTGGAGTTCACTAACTCTTCTTAACAAAGTGATTGCTACTAAGAAAGCTACTTTCCAGGTGAGGAATTGAATCTCACATGAGTGGAGAGGTTCGAAGGGTGGACCCATTAGTCGGGTGAGGACCAAGTTGAGGTTCCACACCGGTGCTGGTGGGTGTCTTGGGGGAATTACTCGTTTAAGTCCCTCCAAGAAAGCTTTGATGGCAGGCACTCTGAATAAAGAGAGGTGCTGCCTGTTCTGGAGATAGGCTGCTATTGCGGTCAAATGGATACGTATTGAGGTGTATGCCAGATTGCATCGGTATAGGTGTAAGAGGTAACAGATTATATTTTGAATGGATGCGTCTAGCGGGTTAATGTCATTGTTGTTGCAGTAGATGACAAACCTCTTCCATTTAGCTGCATAGCAGGCTCTGGTAGTGGGTCTCCTGGCCTCCTTAATGATCTCCATGCAGTCAGGTGGCAGGTTTAGGTAGCCAAACTAAGACTTCAGGAGCCAGATTGCCAGGTTCAGCTGTTGCGGATCTGGGTGCTGAATTTCGCCATGGTTCTGCGTTAAGAGTGCAGGTTTGATCCGCAGCCTTTGATGCGGCACCACGGAAAGTTCTAGAAAGGCGGTGTACCATGGCTGGCGTGCCCATGTGGGAGCAACTAGGATGAGTGTCAGTGAGTGCTGTCGCAGTTTGCGTGCCACCAGCGGTATCAATGGCGCTGGGGGAAAAGCGTACGCAAATCTGCCGGACCAGTTCATCCATATCGCATTGCCCTGCGACTGTGGATGTGGGAACCTGGCGGCAAAGCTTTGGCATTTTGCGTTTGTGTGTGGCGAATAGGTCTATCTCTGGATGACCCCACTGTTGGAAGTACGGTTGGAGTACTGACGGATGTAGCTCCCACTCGTGCATCTGGTGGCTGTGTCTGCTGAGCAGATCCGCCATCTGGTTGTCCTTGCCGGGGAGGTGTTTCGCCATGAGGAATATGTTCCTCTGAATGGCCCACTTCCACATGCTCTGAGCCAGATGAGACAACTGTGGAGAGTGTGTTCCTTCCTGCTCCTGTATGTAGTACATGGCAGTTATGTTGTCCGTCCGGATCAACACGACTTTGTTCCACAAGTGTACTTTGAATGCCTTCATTGCCAGGAAGATTGCCATCAGTTCTAGAAGGTTGATGTGCATCTTCTTTTGTTGTATTGTTCATAGTCCCTGCACTGTGTAATTGAGTACATGAGCTCCCCATCCCTGGAGAGACGCGTCCGCCGTCAGTATTATTTGTGGAACAGGCTCTTGGAACGGTCGGCCCTTGCAAAGGTTTTGTGGATTCCACCAATGCAGAGAGTTGTATGCCCGACCGCTCACCAACACTAGGTCTTTTAATTGCCCGTGAGCCTGATTCCATTGACGTGCCAAGCACTCCTGAAGCGGGCGCATATGTAGTCTCGCGTGTGGGACTATGAAAATGCAGGAGGCCATCATGCCTATCAACTGCATGAACACTCGCGCAGGAAGGGAGTGTTGAGGTTTGAACTTTGAAATCAGCATCTGCATGCTGTTGATCCTCACTAAATTTGGCTGAGCTGTGGCTGCCAGGGTGTCTATGGTGGCACCTAGGTACTGGTGTACGTGTGCGGGTTGGAGATGTGATTTTGGGTAATTTAGTGAGAATCCCACACTGTGAAGAAGGTGAATGATGAGGGACATGTGGTTGGCACATAGCTGGGCTGACTTTGCCTGAACAAGCCAGTCGTCCAGGTAAGGGTAGACGTGAATGTGTTGCCTCCGTAGATGTGCAGCCACTGTAGCTAGGCACTTGGTGAAAACTCTGGGTGCTGTTGTCACACCGAAGGGGAGGACTTTGAATTGGTAGTGCTGCCCCTGAATAGTGAACCTGAGATATTTCCTGTGTGACGGGTGTATGGGGATGTGGAAGTACGCATCTTTGAGGTCTAGTGTGGCTAGGAAGTCTCCCTGTCTGAGCAGCGGGAGAACCTGCTGTAGGGTGAGCATATGGAAATGCTCTGACAGAATGTAGTGGTTGAGGGGTCTAAGGTCTAGTATAGGTCTGAGTGACCCGTCCTTCTTTGGTATTAAGAAGTACAGAGAGTACACTCCTGTCCCTTGCTGGTGGACGGGCACGACCTCTATTGCACCTTTTTGCAGCATACTTACCACTTCCTGTTGCAATAATGCTAAGTGCTCTGAGGACATAGGACGGTGCTTTGGCGGTATTGTGGGTGGAGTGGAGGTTAATTCGAGACAGTAACCGTGCTGGATAACATCCCTGACCCACCTGTCCGTGGTGATGGTATTCCACGTGGACAGGAACCGCTGGAGTCTTCCCCCCACCCCCCGACAGGTGTTATGTGGTCGGGGGGAAGGGAGAGGGCGTCACTGTTGGTTCTTGGGAGAGGACCTGGTGTTGCCGTAACCGCGTCCTCTGCCCTTGGTGCTGGAGCCACGATATCCACCTCTGTTGTTTTTATCGTAGGTACTCTGTGTGCCCCCTTTATTGTATGTTTGCTGTGACCCCTGTCCTCTAGCCGCTCCCCTATTTCCGGGGCGATGAAAGGAGCCGCTACGAAATGTCTGCGTTTGCAGAGCCCCCATTGACTTTGCAGTGTCAGTGTCCTTTTTTATCTTTTCTAAGGTGGTGTCAACTTCTGGTCCGAATAAGTAGTCGGGGTTGACAGGCTGATTTAGGATGTTATTTTGAATCTCAGGTTTGAATTCGGAGATTCTTAACCAAGCGTGGCGGCGTAACACGACGCTGGTGTTTATCACCCCCGCAGCTGTGTCGGCAGCATCTAGTGCACTTAATGGATGCGTTTGTAAGAAGTTGTCCCTCTCTGATGAGGAGCTCCGCTGCCTCTTTGTACTCGTCTGGTAGATGTTGGAGTAGTGACTCTAGCGTGTCATAGTGTGAACGATCGTAGCGAACCAGGAGTGCCTGTGTATTGGCAATGCGCCAGATGTTTGCTGCTTGGGCTGCAATCCTTTTGCCGGAGGTCTCCAGCACCTTGGACTCTTTGTCCAGGGGAGGAGCATCACCAGTTGTTTGCGAGTGCGCTCATTTGCGAGCGTTAGCAACCACCATGGAGTCCAGAGGTAACTGACCTCTAATGTACATAGGGTCCCCGGGCGCAGGTTTGTATTTTTTCTCAATCCTGGGGTTTATCACCCGTGCCCTGGTTGTTTCCCTGAAAATGTCCTTTGCTGGCTTGAGAACACCTTTTAACATGGGCAGAGTCTTGATAGTCCTCTCTGAGGAGGCGAAAGTGTCCACCAAGAAGTCGTCCTCAACAGTGTCAGAGTGGAGTTGCACTCCATGATTGGCTGCAGCACGTTCTATGAGGGCATTGAAGGCAGCAGTGTCCTCTGTGGGAGATGTTTTTGCGCCGTAAAGCTGCGTGTCCTGGGTATCTGTTGTGGCACCCGGGTCTGCAGGGTCATCCCAAGCTTGATCTGGGTCCTGCTGCTCCTCAGAATCTATATCCCTGGGGTAGGTGGTATCATCACCCATGTAATCCTCCATTGCGTCCGTGTCGGAGGGCGTCGGAGAAAAGGACTGGGGATCTGGATAGGAGGTGTGCAGGCGTTCATATAGAACCGGTTCCGATTCTGCTGGCAGTTTCTGCTTTAGAGGGATTCTGTAAGAGTCCAAAGCCTGGTCTGGCGTGACCTTCCGTTTTCGGAGCATGAGTCTGCCGGTGTCGGCGTCGATGAATTGGGACGGTGAAGGCCCAGTAGGAGAGTGTCCAGTAGTTGGGGACCTTGTCTGGGTGACACGTGTTCAGATTTCGAACATTTTTGGCGCTGTGGACGGCGGGAAACCAAAAGTGATGTTGGTTGGTGCCGAAGGTGCCTTTGGAGCCTTTTTCGGGTCGGAGCCCGACGTGGACTGGAGGGCTGCCTGTTCTCTGATGCGTTGCAATGACGCTGCAACTTGTCGGACCGAGAACGTCGAAGGTTCTTTGGTGCCGAGTGGACTTCTTCGGAGCCACAGGGTCATCGAGTCGAGGAGAGGTAGTAGCGGTAGACGGCGTCGATGACTGGACCCTAGTCGCTGCCTTCGAAGTGGACTCCGATGGAGCGGCCATTTTAACCCTGGTGGTCGGGGCCGATTGCTTCGGTGCCGGGGGTCGAGGCGCTTTGGTGGTACCGATGGCCTTCCTTTTCGGGTCGGTGCCGACATCCGCTGCAGCGAGTTTGGCGCCGAAATCCCTTTTTGTGCGTTCGGAGCCGATGGTTTTGGCTGGCGTCGAAGGAGTGGAGGTCTTTGAGCCGACCACTGCCAGATTCACTTTCGGTTTCTGTTGAACCGGTGCGACGATTGGTTTCGTTGAAGGGAAACCAGTCTTTTTCGGTAATAATGGCTCTCGCTGGATGTTCGAGGCCGGGCCAGAAGGCGGGGCCGAAGAACTGGTGGATTGATCTCGGGTAAGGCCCGAAGGCGATCCCTCGACCGGAGCCATAGACTGACGCACTTTGATAGCCTCCGTTTGGACGGGTAGGCCCTGCTCTTCACCAGAGCTATCTTCTTCGGCCCCAAAGGCCTCATCGTAGTCTCCTACCTCATCGTCGGCTTCTTCCCTGTGAAAAAGCGCTTCATCGGCGTCTTCCGATCGGGAATCGTGTTCGGAAGCGGGGCTGGAGTTTATGTCTTCCACGCTTTCAATATTTTCGTCCTTGGTGCTGAAGATGTTGGTTGGGGCCGGTGCCGATTGCTGCGCTTCTAATCTCGCTGCCCGTCGATTCCGGAGAGTCTTCTTGGATCGGAATCGGGCACAGGCCATACATTTCGATTTGTCGTGATCCGGCGAGAGGCATTTGTTGCACACCGGGTGGACGTCGATACGTGGATATTTGGCGTGGCAAACAGGACACCGTTTGAATGGGGTCCTCGATTCCATCGTCGATGTAAGGTCGGATTAAACGGATCCGAAAAAACTTGATAAGTTTGCTAAACTAGCAAGTAAGCTGTCTATACCGAGCGGGAACAGTACCGACGAAACTAAAGGCCTTTTGGCCTTAAACTAAATTTTCCTAACTTGAGTCAAGATAAGCACATCCGAACCCAATGGCGGAAAAAAACAATCTGAGGATGGAGAGGATGCCCATGCGCACTGTGGTCCAGGGGAGGAGTCACCTATCTCAGGATACTTCGAAGACTCTTCCAGGACAACAACGTGCAAACATCCGGACCCAACACTAGGCGGCGATCTATGCACAGATATGAATTCAGCAGCCCACATGCCTCGAACATAATGTAATGTGTTCATCCGTAGTCGGGTTAGGTAGAATCTATGCTGAACATTTGTTATAGAAACGAGGTATGGCTGTATACCCTTTACAATTGGCCCCTCAAGATAGGAGACAATAGTTATCTTAGTACTTGAAACCACATCTCTTGACGCAATCCTAGCATTCAAGAGGCTCCTTTTTAATTCGACCCTACTAATTTTTTTGAATATCTTCGGGTTGATTCCAATTCATGCCAAGTTGCATTCTTCTAGAAGGCTACTAATATAACTTAACCAGGGTATTTTCTTACATCTATCTTGGGATAGACAGTCTAGTATAATATCCCTCGTAAAGTGAGTTCCTTCCCTACTCCAGACACGGTGCCACAACTTTAGAGTAGCCAAACTAATCAGATCATAAATATATGATGTTCCAGTTTCTGTATGCAAAATAATCGAAGGGGTAGAGGCAGGTACGGCTAACAAACGTCTTAGAAATGTGTTTTCAAGGGTGTGTATCGGCGTCGTATCTGCCGGACCCCATAAGGCTCCCCCATAGCAACTCCCTGTAATACATTTTGCTTCATATAACTTCAGGATCTCCCGCACAGGTTTATTGCCAATTTTATGGGAGAATCTGAAGATAGCCTCAACTAATTTCACAAATTTCATCTTGCATAAAGTTATGTGTGTCCCATGTGCCCTTACTGTTAAAAAGGATACCTAAATAAGAGAAGGTAGATGTTCTCTCAATCCGTATCCCGTTAATATAGTGAGTTTTAATTTTAATATTCTTTTTACCACAGGACATGACCAAAGTCTTGCTCAGATGGATTTTTCTGTCATAAAACTAGTAAAATTGTCCATTAAAATTTGTAGGCCATTCGCTATCCTTGAAATTAGGACTGCATCGTCGGCGTACAACAAAAGGGGCGTAGGCCGATTACCAATCTTGGGGACGTCTGCCCCCAAGTTCTGTAATAAAACATCAACACCATTTATATAAAGTGAAAACAAAAGAGGCGCGAGGGTACAGCCCTGTCTAATCCCACGTGTAATGTTAAAGTGCTTTCTGCATTCTCCGGTTATTCCGTAACGTATCTTGGCGGAAAGACGAGCATAGATTTGAGATAAGAAACCAATAATATCCTCGGGGGCACCCATCCCTCCCAGCGTCTCCCATAGCTTTGAATGATTTACCAAGTCAAAAGCACTTGACAAATCAACATAGCAGAGGTGAAGGCAGCCCTCCCTTGCGGATGTATATTTTCATATTAGTTCTAAATTCAAACATTGTTCAATTGTTCCAACACCTCGTCTAAAGTTATACTGAGCTACAGATAGGATCTTTTTTGCTTCTACCCATTGTTCCAGCCTGGCCAACAACATTCTGCCCATAACTTTAGATGTTGAATCGAGCAAAGATATAGGGCGATAACAACTAGCACTACTTCTATTTCCTTTTTTGAAGATGTGGACTATCAAACATTCCGCCCAGGTGGCAGGTATTACCCCGTCAATTGTGGCATTAAAAAATGTATGCAAAACGGGTAACCAAAATCCATATTACATTTAAATATTACATTATTTAAATAGGTCTATTGGCACCCCGTCAGGGCCAGCCGCTTTACCACTAGCGCTATTCTTGAGGGCTGTTCTTATTTCCTCTTTACCTTCCACTAACATATGGGATTTCTTGCAGCTTATTGCTTAGCCTGTTTTATGAGAGGAACCAGTTTGAGTATTTCTTCTGTAACTATGATGCAGTACTTCCTGAAGTTCCGGCATATAAGCATTTGAATAAGTATGATTATTATAAGTCAGAAGATAGACTTCGGACTTATTTCATACCGACTACGAGTTTGGATACAGCTTATGCACATAGACATAACTGGACATGCTTATTGTCGGACACTGAAAAGAAGTTCATTAGTCAAATAGAGGATAGATATAGAAAACTAACCCAGATGCGGGACACAGGAGCGAGTCCAGTAGATTGGACGGAGGAGAAATCACACAGATCCAAGGGAAGTTATGGACCTATAGCGTTAGACCAAGTGCAGAAGGGGAAATTGTGCGTGGCACGTCCTCAAACCTATTATGAGAAGGTTCCAGTAGGACATAGTACGTGTGACCATACCTTTACCATGGAATATTATGCTAAGGACTTCCTACAAGGTTCAATAACAGGTGATTCCAACTGTGTATTTTGTGTGCGGAAAGAATGCCTATGTGCGGCTGCCTGCGAATTGGTATGGAGTATGCTACTTGGCTATCATTTTTCCGAAGATATATCATGCAGAAGATTTAAACCTATTAGAGACAGGACATCATTCTAAAGTGCGGAGAGCTGCAAGTGCAGGAGCAGTGATTGGGGATATTTTTGGAGCAATGATACAGAGTTTGGGTGTGATCCTGAATGACGTGAAGATTCGAAAGTTAGCGACTGTGGTCGATAAGTTATCAATGAATACAGCGAAGTCTTTGTTGTTGGTTGATGGGGAGAGGTTATCGATAAGGACGATGGTTTTACAGAATCGCCTTGCTTTAGACGTACTATTAGCAAAAGAGGGCGGAGTCTGTAAATTGTTGAAAGTTCAGGAATGTTGCACGTATTTTCCAGACAATAGCAAGAATCTGGAGAAATATATAGTCAATATTACGACGATTCATCAGGAGATTGCGGATTTGACGGAGGAGAATGTGTGGGAGAAGGTTGGTAAGGGTTCGACATATTGGAAGTTGGTTTGCGGACCTAGGAAAGGGGTTCCTTGGATTTGTGTTGAAGCCACGGATTATCATCGTGGTTTGTGTGATTTGTTTGTGGGACTGATTAGAGCCTGTAAGTGGTACGGGGAGGTAAGGTTGAGAGAGCTTAGAGCGAAAGAGAAACGCATGGCGAGACTGCAGGACAGTCAATATCAGAATCTTAAACGGATGGTGGGGTTCCGACAGAGTAGAATGGCAACGAGAACTGTTTAGGTTGGTTCCTTTCTCCATAGGGAATGAGATTGTGATGATGTGATGACAATTGTCAAAGGGGGGAACTGTTAGAGCGCCATGTGATTCTGAAATTTGTAGGGGTGCATCATACTCACCGCTAATCAGCACCCGCATATAATCGATGTAGATTTAGAAGTGTTATAGAAGTGTATTTGCTATAACCGTTTAACATAGAGGTGATAAAGAATTGTAATAACGTTATATGAGAATAAATGTCGTAGAGAATTGTGAATGTATTTAGTATAATGCAGATGATTAGTTTTGCAAAAGAATGTAATCAACTAAACGCGTGATTTATTAGAATTAAACTGTAGGATGCTTATTTACATGATGTCGAATTAATGCCTAGGATGTGATTTACTAAAGATGTTTAAGTTGTGAGGCCTAGCCACATGTATACGCTAGAGGAGAAGGCCTGTTCATTTTCCTATGTTAGCTATATTTTGTAGGCCGAAGAGGATTTCAGTAAAAGCTGAGTTACAGAGAAATGTAAAACTTCAAGATGCGAAAGGTTTTCGTTCCCATGTTTCTGTTGCAGGTGCAAGGACATTTAGCTCGTTAGGGAGAATAAGTCTTTGTTTTAGGAGTTGAGATGCAGTGAGAAGCCGACAGGGGAGTGCATTGGAATGTGCAAATTGTAACAGCTAGCATGGAAGGTGCCTGGGACCCAAGGTCGAGTCAACGGACGATGGAAGTTGGACAGCGCTCGATGGAAAATTACCGGAGGAAGACCTGGCTGAAGAGGTGTGCCGAAGGCGTGTTCTATGATTTTGGGGTTTTGTATTAGGGACAGCGCCCCGAGGGTTGAGCAGATGAGGATTAGGCGGGAAGCTAGAAGGAGCATCTTACACCGAGCTCTCACTAAGTGAAGACTTCTTTGGAAGTTTCACTTCGGACACCTTTTTCAAAATTCTCTTGCCTGGGAGGGAATGCTATGTAGGGATGCCCCTTTAGACTAGTGTAGGGACAGAGATGCTTTACTAATGATTCCTAAATTGGACTTTAGCATAACCATTTTATACCTGATGCTTTTAGAATCTGTAATTCTTTTCATTTGCAGTCGGATGAGAATCCTTCGTAGGCTGGCCTTTGTTCTTGTGCCCATTTACCTTTTGTGCCTTGTTTTGAGGTGCCTTTATGGTCAGATGTTCTTACTTATAATAAAATCTTGAAGAGCATAGATTTGGAGTCCTCTTATTTAATGATGTCAAATTGCAGCAGATACATCTTGATAATTGTGTTTACTCCCTCTACGCTATCCGGCAAGTAAAAAGTTCCTGGCGACCTGAGTGGGTTCTTGTAGATAATTGGAGAGACAAGAATCCGGCCCCGTCATGCCCACAGCACAAAGGTTTTTAAAGCAAGGTAAATCTTTCAGTGAAAAATAATCATGTTCAAAGCTGCAGCCTTTTAACATTCGTTTTTTGTCTTCATTGTCATTTTATTAATTATACACATAAAAATCCATCAGTGTTGTTCATAGTTCCAGATTACTGTTTCACAAACTGCACGGCAGAGTGCAATTTCGATTGTCTTATTTTTAGTAGTTACAATCCTGGCGCTCAAGTGTGTTGTAAAATAAAGCAACCCCACTAAAAGAGCCGAAGTGGGCTTCTGAAGTCTTTAATCGGTAGAAGAACTATTTCACGTTCAACTATTGTGAAAGAGTCGGGCCACAGAAGCAAACTCATTAAAACACATTTATATTGTAATTCGAGATCAATACTTGTTTCCAGAACTAGTAGGAAAACCTATAGTTTTGACTTAAATATACATTTAGGTAAAAATGTTGACTGCATGCCTATGTCTGTGTTTTCATAGAAGGGTCCTTTGCAGTGTAATGGTCTTCGATTTCTTATTAAAAAAAACACCCTGCCCTTTATAAGATCACCGCTTGACAGTGGTCGAAGTGGGTGGGATCGGCAGGGCACGGCGTGCCCCTACTTCTATAATTCATTAGATCCCATGCCCCTACTTTACTCGTTTTTATAATAAGTCACAGGACGGCAGAAATCGCCAAGGCCTGCAGAGAAGTTCGGGGACGGGTGGTGCGCAGAGAAGGAAAGGGACTCTGTCTTTTTTTTCTTGCCAGAGAAGGCAAGCACAGTGTCCACTTATGCTCCGTCGCTGGCAGCTGATCCTCCCTCCCTTTCATAATCTTGTAAACCGTGACTTCAAGAAAGGGTTCTCATCCTCTTTCCTCATTTCGGGTATTTGCTCTCCGGTGAAATGGATCCAAAAAAGAAAAATACTTTTGCTGCAAGTGTTGCCTTTTTCTGACATTATTCTATTCCAGAGTACAGCCTTGGGACGGAGAGAAATAAAAGGTTCAAAATATGAAAAATAAAGAAAAAACTAAATAAAGCATGACAGTGTTCACATTGCGGCCAGATTGAGTTTCCCAGTGAAGCGCTACTTTTGTTTTATCTTTCCTTTGAAAAACCATTGTTTTCCCTGAATGAGGATGTGCACCATTCCTGGAGATCCTGCGATGCCGGATTGATAGGTGGATTGGAAAACAAAATGCGTACCACGGCTAGGTGTTCATGGATGTGGTCCATTTACCATACTGCTTTCGTTTTGTAAGGACATAAGCAATGGACATTGAAGCAGGTCCCTTCCAGGCCCTGTAGTCATGTCCTTAACTCTTCAGGCACAATCACACAGATTTCTGAATAGCGAGTGTAAATGCATTAAGTTAACCATGTTGTTCCCGCTTTACATTTCACATGCTTAACTTAATCTTCCATTCCCTATGAGCGTTTGCTTTTTTCAGGATGTCGTTACGTTTTTTATGCAGCATATTCCTTTTGTCTAGTGCGTAATTTTGTGAGAAAGTGGCTCTGTATATACTGTTCCCTAATAGGTACAAGGTGTACAGAGTCCACAGCCCCCCAGAGGCTGATAGAGGTCAAAGTTAGGTATGACCTTACTCTCAAAAGTGGTAGCTTGGTCGAGCAGTAAGGCAGTACCAGAGGACAGTGTAAAGCATTTATTGTACACACTCAGTCAGCAAGTGGTTTCACACACTCAATAACTGAACTCTAGGCCAATGGTTTATATATATAAAATATATGCTTGTTTTATTTTTAGAACCACAAAGGGAGTAAAAATATACTTTCTCAGAATGAGAGGTTGGATATAAATACTTTTGTCTTAAACAATAAATTTGTGTAAACAGTCACAGTTGGTTGCAATAAACAATCCTATTTCCTAAACATAACAATGCATTGAGCTCAATGGTAAATTCAGGTTATTTGTAATAAATTACTTTTCAGATTACTTTTGGAATTCCAGGTCTGGCTCCTAGAACCAGCCTTGGGTCAGTATTCAGAATCAAGTGATGAAAGTCGACTTAATAACTGTAATGATTTTTAAATAATATTTAGCTATTTCAAAAGTTAGCACTTAGAAAATATTTCAAAGAAAACATTCAATGGATCTCTATGGCAAGAAATTCAAATTGCAGGTAGAGTACTTTATCGTTACTTTAGTAATCCAGGACTGGGTGCCTAGACCCAGGACTGGGGTCCTTATCAAAAGCAGGTAAGTAATTTCGTTTGCAGAAATGGTACGATTTTAAAAGAATATTTCAAATTTGCAAAAGTAGACACTTAGAAGAAATTTCACAGAAAAGCAGACAATGGTTTCCTATGGGAGAAAAATGAGTTAGAGGTAAGTATAGTTGTGAGTACTTTTCAAGGTCAGGGCTGGGCACCAAGATCCAGCACTGGGAGCTCACCCAGGAACAGGTGAGTAAATTCGTTTTTGTCACTTGGCTGATTTTTGGTGAATTTTTACAGTTTTGAAAAGTTCACACTTAGAAGATTTTTGAAGAAAAAGCCAGTCAATGTTACCCTATGAGGAAAATGAAGTTAGCGGTTTAAGGGTAAGTACTCGACTGGCAGAGTTGAAATTCCGGGCATGGACTCAGGGGGTCCCCCAGTGTCAGGTAGGTACAGTTGGTTCACCCTCAGCGGTTTCAGGACGGCCAGGTGCAGAGTGAGTTAGGCCCAATGTTATCCTATGAGGGATAGGGGGGCCTTGGTTGGTGGCTGCTGTCTGGCAAGCCACGCGGCTGTGGGAGCTGGGCTCCTGGTCACTTACTCAGGGCAAGTGGAGAAGTAGGTTAGTGTAGAGAGGGCACTGCCAGGGCCACTCGGGCGGCTGGGCGCAGGGTGCTTTTGAGCCTTCGGGCGCTCAATGGAAATCAATGGAAATCTTCCAGTTTGGAAAAAGGCTGCAGGCTCGGGGACGAGGAGGTTTCAGGTGCCACCACCACTTTGAGAGGTAAGTTGGGTAGTTTTAGGTCAGGTGGGTACCCCGGGATTGGGCACAGGGGGCCGCAGGGCGCCGGGTGCAGGGTGCAGGGGTGCCTTTTGACGTCGGGAATCTTACCCTCTGGTTGATCGCGGTTGGGGTGGCACTTGGTTCTGAGGCTGCAGGCTTCCTCCGGGATGTCGAGGGGGGTCCTTGGGTGCCGGACTCGGGGTCACAGTCGCCGTGGGGTCGTCCTCAGGGTCTTTGTCCACTCCGGCACTGGCCAGGCTTGGCTGGTGCAGAGTGTGTTGGGTCCGCGGTTCCGGGCTGCTGCCAGGAGTTAGGAATAGGTTTCTCGAGTAGAGCCTCTACTCATGGGAGTCCCAGGGGCTTAGAGCCAAAAGGTAGCCAGGTCCTCCGGGGTTTTTGAGGCTACTGCCCCCCTCCCACAGGAGAGAGGCAGGATAGGGGGTGTACCCACCCCAGGACAGGGACCCATTGGTCCCTGGCCTTCACCTACCTGTAACGCCCCTAAATCTAGTATTTAGGGGCCCCCTGAACCTTCCTTCCCCAGATCCCAGATTCGAAACTACAAGAAGAGCAAGAAGAACAAAGACCTGCCCTGCAGCTGCTAAAAAGAGGAAGACACCAACTGCTTTGGCCCCAGCCCTACCGGCCTGTCGACCCTCAAACCTGCTCCTGCTCCAGCGCGGCATCTCTTGTGGCCAGCAACCTCAAAAACCCCGGAGGACCTGGCTACCTTTGAACTCTAAAGCCCCTGGGACTCCCATGAGTAGAGGCTCTACTCGAGAAACCTATTCCTAACTCCTGGCAGCAGCCCGGAACCGCGGACCCAACACACTCTGCACCAGCCAAGCCTCCCGCCAGAGTGGGGGGTTGCAGTGGCCTGGGGAAACTCCAACTGGCGGCATGCCTTTGAAGCTTCCCTTTGCTCATCCTGGGGGAGGAGATTTCTCACCTCACCCAGGATGTGCATTGTTGCAGGCCCGGGAGAGCAGGGGCTCTCCCACCCAGGGGTCCAGCAACGTGTCTGCTGTGTGGCAGCCTGGGCAGCCTCAGAGCAGACGTGGATTGTAGGTTAGCTGTAAGGGGGCATCTCTAAGATGCCCTCTGGGGTGCTTAGTACATTAAATCCCACACTGGCATCAGTGTGGGTTTAATGTGCTGAGAAGTTTGGTACCAAACTTCCCAGTCTTCAGTGTTGCCATTATGGTGCTGTGGAGCTCCTGTTTGACGAGCTCTCAGCACCATGTACTTGTAAATGGCAGCACTGTACTTACAGTGCCCAGGAATGGACCTGGGTACTGTAGGGGCACAGGGCTCCTGCTCCTGTGCCCACACCATAGGCATAAGGCACCCAGCCAGAGGGGTGGCTGACATATGCCTTGGCAGTGTAGGTGATGGGCATGGCACACAGATGTGTGCCATGTCGACTCTTTGTTATGTCCTGTGCCCAGACACTCAGCCTGCAAAGGCAGTGTGTGTGTGTAAGGGTACAGGGCCTCTAAGGGTGGCACAATGAGTGCTGCAGCCCTTAGAGGCTTTCCCTGGTCACAAGGCCCTGGGTACCTAGGGTACCATTTACTAGGGGCTGACATGTGGCCAGGGTTTGTCAATTGGGAGTTTTGTATTTTAGGGAAGGAACACAGGCCCTGGGCACCTGATTGGCAGGAGCCCAGGGCACAACAAGGAAAAGTGCATCAGCGATTAGGCAAAAAGGGGGGGGGGGGGTTACTGCAACAGAAACCCACTTTCTCACAAATTTGCACTGAGTCACATCCAGATATTGATAGCAGGGCACAATTGGCTTGTAGTTGAAGGCCATGCAAGTTTCTCAGTGGGGCAGTATGGTGTTCAGTGGGGGAGAGGATGTGGCACTATGGTCAGAGCAGCCGAATTGGGGAACCAGGTTCAGCCTTCATGACCAGTCCACCAGACCACTCTCCTGAGGGAGCAGATTCACATGCTAGGTCTAAGAAGGCCCTGCAAGACCATAGAAGCCCTGGTGTCTTACCACCAGCAGGTTTACCCTAGTGGGGGCAAGTGTGGGTTAACCTTGGAGGCCTGTTCCCTCCAATCCATACTGAAGTTCACCTCTAGTGTTGCGGGCAGGCTTATGAAGCAGCACACCCTGGAGCAACGTCACAGGACCCTTGAGAAGTGCTAGCTTTAGGGCGGTGCGACCGATGTGTTCCCACCGGGTGCTGATTTTAGGTGGCCCTTTGTCTTCTGTAACATTTCCTATACATTGATTTACACACATATTATTGATTGTCTCTGTGTAGTGTGTGTGATGTAAAGTGCTCCGAAACCCTACACTGGTATGAGTGGTGCTGTTAATCAAATTAAATGCATCTGAGGGAGAGTGTGGTTATGGAGAATTGAGGCGCACTGTTAAAGGGTGGTAGTGTGGGAGTCCATGGCGAAGGTGGTCATTGGGGGCACCAACAAACATTGTTGCACAGGGTACCACCAGCGCTAAAGCCGGCCCTGCCCTTGAGGCCAGTCCACCTCACCCACTGGTACCTCCATTGACCTTGTGTCAGCAGTAGTGGCTGCAACTCACCAGGGATTGGCAAAGCAGGATTTGCACGCACACCAAACTATGTTCGCAAACTTCACATTTCTCTGCTTCATGCTCAAGCACTTAAGACGTGCTGCCTGCTTTGGGGCCACTGGAATTATGCAGCAAAAGACGACAAAATTACGCCACATGGTTGACGAGATTATGCAGCAAAAAAAGACTGCAACATAATGCAGTATATTTTCTGACACTATTATTTTGACATTTTTACACATGCTAACAGTCTCTGGAAAGATTTTGCCTTATTAGTACCAGTGTATCATACAAATGCAGCAGGGAGAAAGGTGATCAGTCAACCTTTACAAAGGGCCGTCCACTTCGCAGCAGCACAAGTCACATTTTTTTTGTAACTTTTGATCCGTTTGAGCTACAAACAATTTATTAGTTAAAATTGTCAGATTATGCAGCAGATGATGTATTATGTGGCAAATATGGCAGAGCCACAATTATATAGAAAACTTTTGCAGACAAGGATATTTTCCCATTCATGTTTGTACTGCTCTTGTGGAAAAAGGGAGGAGAAGTGCTGATGACAAACTCCATGGATCAGAAACAAATGGCTTGTGCTTCCACTTTTAAGCGTATAATGGGACATTCTGAGATTGGAAACGTATCCCACTTTGTGATTGTATTTTAATGTCAATAACTCATATTAAACCTTAAATAATTATGTGTATCCATTCATTGAATTAAATAACATAATAAGCTGTAACTGGTCAGTGAAATGTCCAATACTAAAAATTGGGATGTTTGGCGCATTCTGGCCACACCTCTGACTCCGCCCACTGATGCAGTTCTCGGGTTATTCCTGCCCTCTGATTCTCCACCCACAGTTCCCCTACTTTTTTTACCCCACTTCGACCACTGCCGCTAGAGCATCATTTCTTTTAGTTAAAAGCAGGGATATTAGAATTGTGTGATTGTGCAGCTGCTGCAATTTCCACATAGTTATATGGTTATAGTGGATTTGCTGCATTTTCCACATAATAATTAACCTGCCACACAATCTGCTGATTTAAACAAAAACATTGTTTCAAGCACAGTCGGTTCAAAAGTTACTAAAAATACAGCGACACGTGTTGCCGCATAGTGGAAGGCCATTTGCAAAGGTTGACTGATCACCTTTCTGTTGCTTGTTGCTATATTTGAGTATTAAACTAATGCCCAGGCAGTGCTAACAAGTTTAAAAATGAAAAGCTAATGAAGTAATACTATCACAAGGTGTGCCACATCACGCAGCATAATTTGCCTATTCATGCCGCATAATTACCTCAAACCTGCTGCAAAATTTGGCCCTCCCCTGCCAAATCATTCCAGTGGGCCTGATTAAAAGTCTTCCAGGGGACTGATCTCTCCACATCTCATGGTGTTCTTCTCCAAAGTATTTGACATATCATTGTACATTAGGCAGTATCCCTTCCTTTGAAAAAAATGGTGCATAGCTACTTCTTGTAGTACCATCTCCCGTCATTATCGTTTGATGTAATTTTTAGGCCTTTTTGAAATTTAAATTAAGCTGCGTAATTTCTAGAATTTCATGGTACACTTGTTATGCAGAATTCCAGAAATTGTGCCATTTCACATAACTACGTGCCATTTGTGGTAAACATTGACCGCAAGTGCATGGGAATAATGTGAAGGTCCAGAACGTGACCTTCTGTTGCTTGTGCCACTAATGCATTTTTGTGCTATGTTTTTACCGCAAAACTCCTTTTGTGCTCACATGCAGCAGTAAACAATGGATTTGCAGTTGCATCCTTACACGTGATTTCACATAATTTGACATTTTGCATGATTCCGCACAAATGATGCAAATTTTACACACTACCATTTTACACATATTACATAATCCTTTCTTGCTGATGTTGCCAGATGGATTCCCAAGCCATCTGTTTACCCCTCTTTAGTGTATATACACATATCACCCTACCGTCCCGCTGATAAGGCTTGTGCTGTGTACTGCCTATATGCTTTAGTCATAACTATAAATTGAGTGCCTATCTCTCACAGCTCCTGCTCCACTCATAGGCACTGCACCCCAAGACAAGATAAGAGCATCTGTCTGGTTACTTATCCGTGAAGTCAAAACACTTCCGTATAGAAGGATTATAAATAAAACACCGACAGCCACTCACGCCCTCATGGTGTAGCATGCTACCTGTCCAAATAGGTGCGGTGGCACCCCACATGAATCACTGTACAATACAATAGCAGTGCCCAAATCCCTACTGTTGTTGGCATTTCATGCTGGCTCTGTCAGGCACCACTGTACCTCCTCCAGTACTGATAGCTGTGTCCTTATGCTCCATACTTGGACTTTGGCTACAATGCAGTGGGCTATTCACCTCCTTCCGCTCAGGTGCCACAGTTCCTGCTGCACTAATGATGTATGTACCCCTCTGCTCTGTCCTGGGAGCAGTTTCCTCTTTGATACTAAACTCAACACTCTCCATGACCAAGCAAGTCAACGCCATCTCGTCCTCCTGTTTCAACACCCTCTGCATGCTCCGAAAGATCTACAGGTGGATCCCCACCGACGCAACAAAAACGGTCACCCAGGCCCTCGTCAGCAGCAGGCGGGACTACGGAAACGCCCTTTTCGCGGGAGCCCCGGCCAAGCTGCTGAAACTACTGCAACGCATACAGAACGCCTCTGCACGCCTGATCCTCGACATCCCTCGCCAAAGCCACATCACACCCCACCTGAGACCTGCACTGGCTCCCCGCCAACAAGAGGATCACCTTCAGGCTCCTCACCCAACCACACAAGTCACTCCATGACACAGGACCAGCATACCTCAACAGATGACTCACCTACACCCCAAACCGCCAACTCTGCTCCGCCGACCGCACCCTGGCTACCGTCCCCTCGCATCCTAAGAGCAACCACCGGCGGCAGATCCTTCTCCCACCTCGCCGCCAAATCCTGGAACACCCTCCCCATCCTGCTACGGCAGACCGAAGACCTACTAACCTTCAGGAGGTTACTGAAGACCTAGCTCTTCGAGCAGTAGTAGCGCCCTCTCCCCCCCCCCCTTACGGGGGGAGTAGCGCGCTCTACAAATGTACTGATTGATTCATTCATTTTTGAGCCTTGGTAGTAGGTTGCTCTGGGCTCTTCACACCCATACACCCTAATGTGACTCCATGCTAGCTGCATTCTCGTGCTGGGAGCAGTCTGTAAAAGGTTCCTCAAACATCTGACCCCTGGTGCGTCTTAACCTCCTCAATCCCTATCTCTAGGGTTTCAGAGCTCTTCTCACAGATAAATTGAGTTTAAGAAAAGTGGTGTTTGGGTATTGCTTTTACATCAGTCACCATTAGATCATTGAAAGATTGCGTGGCAGATCATGGGGTGGTTTCACTAGCATTCTTCTCCTTGTAACTGAATATACTCTCATAGATGTCCCGATTAAATTTGGGGTGCGTAAAAGTTGTGTAATTGGCTTTCCTGAAACTACACCTAATTACACGATATGCAAATTCAGCATTTAGCATTATATTTTAGTGTAAAATGCTTCTTTGTGCAAAAAGGAATATGCTACTTACCAGTATGCATCTGTTCTTGGCATGTAGAGCTGCAGATCTACACACTTTTGCATAGATCGCCATCTGGTGTTGGGCCCGGATGTTTGCAGTTTGTTTTTCCTCTTGGAAAGTCTTTGGAAGTCACGAGGTCGGTGACTCCTCCTTTGGATCGTATTGCGCATGGGCTTCGGCTCCATCCTCAGATTGTTTTTTTCCGCCATAGTGGCTCGGATGTGATCTTCGCGCTCCGGTTCCAAACAGTTTCCAGTTCGACCATAGACGCCAATCCTCACCCCAATCGCTGTATTGTTTCAATACACGATCATCTCTTCAATCAACGCGCTTCCTCATCGACAAATCTTCGATTCCAGTCGTCGACGGCGGCCTTCGGGCCTACCCAGGCTCCGGTCCCGACTGATGGAAAGAACTCCATTTAAGAAGTGCCCTCGATGTGGGTCCAAATTCCCCCACACCGATCTGCATGAGGTATGCAACCTTTGCCTCTCTCCAGAACACGAGGCTCGAGACTGTCCGGCCAGTAAGTCTTTTCGATCAAAAAAGACTATTCGGGACCGAAGAGCCAGAAGGAACATGGCACACTCATCGACATCTGTTCAGGTCGACTTATTCAGAGACGACATCGGTGTGGGGGAATTTGGACCCACATCGAGGGCACTTCTTAAATGGAGTTCTTTCCATCAGCCGGGACCGGAGCCTGGGTAGGCCCGAAGGCAGCCGTCGACGGCTGGAATCGAAGATTTGTCGATGAGGAAGCGCGTTGATTGAAGAGATGATCGTGTATCGAAACAATACAGCGATTGGGGTGAGGATTGGCGTCAATGGTCGAACTGGAAGCTGTTTGGAACCGGAGCGCGAAGATCACATCCGAGCCCGATGGCGGAAAAAAACAATCTGAGGATGGAGCCGAAGCCCATGCGCAATACGATCCAAAGGAGGAGTCACCGACCTCGTGACTTCCAAAGACTTTCCAAGAGGAAAAACAAACTGCAAACATCCGAGCCCAACAGCAGATGGCGATCTATGCAAAAGTGTGTAATCTGCAGCTCATATGCCTCGAACATAAAAGTTCCCCGAACAACAGCTGCTTGCGCTCTAATTGCTTGACAAGCTCCCACGTTCACATACTATGATTTTGGTATGAATGGGGTATAATTGCATGGTGTGGTATTATGAAGCAATTTCAGACATGAATTTCACATAAGTATAACTTGAAATTCCCCAAAATACGGGAAATTACAACATTGTGCTGAAAATTTCACACAGGCCTAGAGTAAATTAAAGATGTAATTACAGACTCAGGAAGATTCTCTTATGCCAAGATTCATTCAAAGAGGATGAGTATGAGGTTAGGTTGCAGTCCTGCATCATGGAATCTTACTTCCTAGGTAGTACTACAAGGAATGGAGATTACTCTCTCAATTTTTAAACCAAGATGTAAATTCAGGGCCTGAATCACATGAGTTAGTAAATACTTTACAATTAAGAGCCTTATTACAATGAGGTTTAGACCGCAACCGACTGCTTGTCGGTTGCGGTCCAAACCGCATCAATTGCTGCGGTCCGACTGAAGCTTTATGATGCATGCGGTCTGAGGCAGCAGTCGGAGGGTCTGACTGACACAATCTGCCCGTCGGTTGGTCGGAAAGGCCTCATAATCCCTTAAGGATGGCGTTTCTGCTGTCGGAATTATGATGTTTGGTTTCCAACAGCCTTTCCATGTCGGCCTTTCCGACATGGAAAGGCTGTTGGAAAATGACATTGGGGCCCCTAGCTGGGCCCCCTGGCCCACCGCATGTGGCCCTCCTGCACCGTGTGCCAGACGGCGCAGGGATATTTTTAAACCTACATTTTTCAATGGGAGCTCTTTCTGTGGGCAGTTTCGGCCGCCGCACAAGTTCCCATTGAAAAATTGAAGTTTGCGACAGCACCTTGTGTGGTCGCATCCTATTTGCGGGGTCGGAACCGCTGACCTGAGGTCGCGCGGTTCCCAATCTGCAACAATATCTGTCGGAAGCAACTCAGATGACCCTGGTTTCAGATGTCAATTTGCCAATTTCTGTGCTTTAGACTCCCATTTTTATTCTTAAAAATGCATTTAGTTAAACATTGACAGACGCATTTCTTTATTTTTAAAGAGTGGAGTGGGCTAGGTCTGGAGGAGAGGAAGTAAGTTAACAGAAGCACCCGAGTTCTTCTCACCTATTTAGGAAACAACTTTTATTAAACTATTACCATACTCAAATATACAAATTTTTGATCACTGTGAGAAAGTGCCATCTTTCTTGCATGGTATGCCACCACTTTTTGCTAAATTGCTGAATGTATTTGGACTGAGTGTACCCTGGACTCCTGCTAATCAGGTGCCCAGGGCCTATGTTCCTTCCCTAAAAACACAAACCCAAAATTGGCAAACCCTGGCCACATGTCAGCCCCTGGTAAATGGTACGCTAGGTACCCAGGGCCTTGTGACCAGGGAAGGCCTCCAAGGGCTGCAGAACTCATTGTGCCACCCTTAAAGGCCCTGTACCCCTACACACACACTGCCCTTGCAGGCTGGGTGTCTGGGTACAAGACAAAACAGAGTCGACATGGCACACATCCCTGTGTGCCATGCCCATCACTTACACTGCAATGGCGTACATCAGCCACCCCTCTAGCTGGGTGCCCTACGCCAATGGTGTGGACACAGGAGCAGGAGCCATGTGCCCCTACAGTACCCAGGTCCATTCCTGGGCACTGTAAGTGCAGTGCTGCCATTTAAGAGTATATGGTGCTCAGAGCCCGTCAAAAACGAACTCCACAGCACCATAAAGGCAGCACTAAAGACTGAGAAGTTTGGTATCAAACTTCTCAGCACATTAAACCCACACTGATGCCAGTGTGGGATTTAATGTACCAAGCACCCCAGAGGGCATCTTAGAGATGCCCCCTAAAACCTAACCTACCATCCCAGTCTGTTCTGAGGCTGCCCAGGCTGCCACATAGCAGACATGTTGCTGGACCCCTGGGTAGGAGAGCCCCTGCTCTCCTGGGCCTGCAACAATGCACATCCTGGGCGAGGTGCTAAATCTCCTCCCCCAGGATGGGCAGGGGGAAGCTTCAAAGGCATGCCGCCTCTGAGTTTCCCCAGGCCACTGCAACCCCCCACTCTGGCGGGAAGCTTGGCCAGAAACCCCAAATAAGGACAGGGGATGTGCCAGCCTGCCAACCCCACCCCTCAGGTGGGGGAGGAGAGGTGAAGCACATCCCCGGGCTCTCGCCATCTTGAAGATGGGAAGCCCTAGCCAATCAGGATTAGGCTACTGCCCCCATCCCACAGGAGAGATGCAGGATAGGGGGTGTACCCACCCCAGGACAGGGACCCATTGGTCCCTGCCCTTCACCTACCTGTAACGCCCCTAAATCTAGTATTTAGGGGCACCCTAAACCTTCCTTCCCCAGATTCAAAAAACTACAAATAAGAGCAAGAAGAAAGAAGACCTGCCCTGCAGCCGCTAAAAATAGGAAGACACCAACTGCTTTGGCCCCAGCCCTACCGGTCTGTCGACCCTCGAACCTGCTCCTGCTCCAATCCGGCATCTCTTGTGGCCAGCAACCTCACAAACCCCGGAGGACCTGGCTACCTTTTGGCTCTAAGCCCCTGGGACTCCCAAGAGTAGAGGCTCTACTCAAAACCTATTTCTCATCCCTGGCAGCAGCCCGGAACCGCGAATCTCACACACACTGCACCAGCCAAGCCTGGCCAGTGCCGGAGTGAACAAAGACCCCGAGGACGACCCCACGGCGACTGTGACCCCGAGTCCGGCACCCAAGGACCTCCCTCGACCCTCCGGAAGAAGCCTGCAGCCTCAGAACAAGGTGCCCCCCCCTACCGCGATCAACAAGAGGGTAAGCTTTCCCGACACCAAAAGGCACCCCTGCACGCGGCACCTCGCAGCCCCCTGTGCCCACTCCCGGGGTACCTACCTATCCTTCAACTACCCAACTTACCTCTCGAAGTGGTGGTGGCACCTGAAGAATCCTCGTCCCCGAGCTTGCAGCCTTTTTCCAAACCGGAGATTTCCCATTGAAATCAATTGAGCGCCCGAAGGCTCAAAAGCACCCTGCACCCAGCCACCCGAGTGGCCCTGCTAGTGCAACCTCTACACCTACCCACTTGCCCTGAGTAAGTGACCAGGAGCCCAGCTCCCACCTCCGCGTGGCTTGCTAGTCAGCAGCCACCAACCAAGGTCCCCCTATCCCTCATAGGATAACATTGGGCCTAACTCTCTTTGCACCCGGCCGCCCTAGTGTCGCTGAGGGTGAACTAACTGTACCTACCTGACCCTGGGGGACCCCTGAGTCTCTGCCCAGAACCTCAACTCTGCCAGTCAAGAACTTACCTTTAAACCGATAACTATTTTCTTCATAGGGTAACATTGACTGGCTTTTTACTGAAAATTCTTTTAAGTGTGGACTTTTCAAATCTTAAAATATTCACCGAAAATCAGCCGAGTAACGAAAACGAAAATACTCACCTGCTTTTAGGTGAGCTCCCAGTGCTGGATCTTGGTGCCCAGCACGGACTCTGAAAAATACTTACAGCTGTACTTACCAGTAACCCAACTTTCTCCCATAGGAAATCATTCACTGTTTTTCTGTGAAATTTCTTCTAAGTGTCAATTTCTGCAATCTTTAAATATTCTTTAAAAATCGTATAATATCTGAAAACATAATTACTTACCTGTTTTGGATAAAAGGTCCCAGTACTGAGTCTAGGCACCCAGTACTGGATTACAAAAGTAACGAGAACCTACTGTACCCGTAACTTGCATTTCCTTCCATAGGGAATCATTAACTGTTTTCTCTGAAATATTTTTTAAGTGTCAACTTTTGAAATAGCTAAATATTGTTTAACAATCACCACAGTAATTAAGTCGACTTTCATCACTTGATTCCAAGTACTGACTCAGGACTGAATCTAGGATCCAGTCCTAGAATTCCAAAAGTAATCCTAAAAGTAATCTGTTGCAAATAACTTGAAACTTCCATTGAATTCAATGCATTATTGTGTTTAAAATAGTGTTGCCTATTGCAACCACTTGCAGCTGTTTACAAAAGTCAATTGCATATTGCAAAAGTATTTATACAAAGCATTTCATTCTGAGAAAGTATATTTTAATACCTATTGTTGGTTCTAAAATAAAACAAGCATATATTTTTTATATATAAATCACTGGCCTAGAGTTCAGTTATTGAGTGTATGATAACATTTGCTGACAGTGTGTACAACAAATTCTTTACACTGTCCTCTGATGTTGCCTTACTGCTCGACCAAGCTACTACTTTAGAGAGTAAGGTTATATCTAACTTTAGCCTCTGCCAAACCCTTGGGGACTGTGGACTCTGTACACCCTGTACCTATTAAGCAACAGTATATACAGAGCCACTTTCTCACAATCACCCAAAAAGGTGAAAATCTGAGCTGACCTGCTATGGATTCAATTGTAGCATCTGCAGGGTCGATGGGAAAATCACAAGCAGTATGTTACTGGAACTTGCAGTCTGTGGGACAAATATAGGTACCTAAGGGTATAGTCACCAACATTTTGTACTGGGTTTTCAGTTACAAAAGTGGCACAAATCAACGCAAGATGTTTACTTGAAATATACTTTCCAGCACAAAACTTATTTTGCGCTGGAAAGTCACCACAAATAATGCAGCGCTTCACCTAGCGTTCCTTAGCATCAAGGAGATATTCCTTGGGTGGTATATGTGTTTTCCCATACAAACATCCTTTTTCATGCAAAAACTTACCTACTACAAAAACTGCACAGGGTTTTGCATACAAAATAACACTGTTTTGACATTGGTAATATCAAGTACAAATGCTTTTATTGCTCCAATCTTTCCAGCTTTTCATGTGTGCTCAATTATACAGGACACATACAAAGTAAAAAACTTTTAAAAGCCTTCTAAGAATTGTATTTTGTACCCTTCCAGAACAAATTGTATGCTAGACATCATGCACACACCCTTGGACTCAGGTTCACTGTCCGAGGACCGCCAAACTCATGGTGGTGCAGTGGTGGCAGTCCAGGCACTGCTGCACCAGCGCTCCGTCTGCCAGATTACAACTTGGCGGTCGGACCGCCATGGCACTGCTGCAACTGCCAGGGATCAGAGATCTCTGGTGGTGGTGTGGAGGTCTGAGGGACGAAAATATGCTTGGTGGTGTGCGGCAGCACCGCCAAGCATATTACAACTTTACTCACCGCCAGCGGGCTCTCAAGGGGGTTCTTACTCCATGAAACTGCTGGCAGTGGGAAAGAAGGGGGCCCTAATGGGCCTCCTCTTGGCCCTGTGCACCGGGTGCATTCAGGGGGGCACATGTTGTACCGCCCTGTGTGCATGCTCGCCAGTTCCTGAACGGCATGGACTCTGCACTTTTGAACTGCCTTTGGCGCTCCCAGTGCAGTGTTCATTTTCAAAGGCACCGCCATGGGACTGCCAAAGAAACGTCCGCCAGACACAGGAAACTCTCAATCTGGCGGGCAGTGCTCACTCAGCGTTGGTGGTGTGGGTGCAGGGCAGCGGCATGGCAGCCCTGCTCCTGCACTGTCACAGTCTTAATTGGGCCCTTAGTGGTTGCCGACCATGAGATTTAGCAAGTTTGCAACCGCTAAATGGCTTTGTACATCAGCCATTAGTTTGAAAGAAGTGTTTTGGTGTAATTCCATGTCATGTATAGGTGCAATTTTAAAAGATATAAAAGAAGGTACAAGAAAAAGACTATGCAGGTAAGCTCTTATTCAATTGATCTATGAAGTGTATGTTGAGCATACAAATAATTGCAAAAAATGCTGAATGTGAACAGATGAGGGGGTACTTAAAGACTGTGATGATAGCAAAAAGTGTTAGCCATACTGAAGCAAAAATGGGGAACAGAAAAATTTGGAAAGATGAAAATGCCCCTTTAGATGCATCTCACCCCATCTTGTCCCATCATTTGTAAGTTTGGTTTGGCAGAGCAGTGGTTAGTAGAAAAAGATGATAGCATGGACTGACATCAAAAATGGGTAGGAGACAACTGCGCCTTGATCATGTCTGCATTCTTTTGCTAGAATGCAGCAAATTGGCATGAGTCCATTTCAGAAACATGCATTTGCATACGCTAATATGTTGTCATATGCAGATCTGCCACCATAAAATGCTATATACAGTATCATATGCTTCATGCTCAGGTGATTAATAGACCAGAATGCTACCTTGATTTTTTTTTTTTTTTTGACACCCTAAGTGTGACAGGTATGCCCAGACATGGATCCCATGCTCACTGCACCATGAGACACAAGCTGCACCCTGCTGAAATAGGCTGAAACCAGTGTAGGGGTTGCTTGTGTTCCATTCTAGAGGGGACCCTGCCTGGCAGTTTGGAATATACTGTTTGCATGTGGAGGAGGGTCAGTACTGATATGGATAAGGGGGGCCTCTGTCTAGAACGGTAAGGAGGGTAAAAACAGTGGACTAGAATACAGCCCGGTGTTACCAGTGGTTGGGATCAGCTCAGGTATTTCAACCATCACCAACATTTATTTTGTAGTTTGTGCCTAGGTCTAGCACATATTTAAATATGCAGCATCTCATACTGAGGAACAGCTTCATATGTATAGATTTAATCATGCTGATGCATCATCTTTTGCACCTCCTTGTACTTTGTAATTTTTCCTAATTTTTTCTGCTGCCTTAACCACCTCTTCGTCATAACCTGATGCCATGTATTATAGCAGAGTTGATTGGCCAGGATGGCATTCCTTTCCATTCCTCCCGCCTCCTTCTAATATGTCCAGCAGGCAAAACTTCATTCCGATGGCCCACAGTATGACACTGATCTCAGTCAGTGGCTTGATTCCTTGCTGGTCAGTACTGTTTCTTCTTCTTCTACCCTGTAGGCAATTGGAGCAAGGATGTTTCTAGAGTCTGAGGGCTTATTCGAAGGCCTGACATGGGAAGGGTACAAGGACGCCATGTCTATAAATGAATGATCAGTGTTGGTATGCACAGTCTTGACGTCCAGATGGAGGTCAATTTTGCTGCCATCTAAAGTCCAACTGTTTTTTAAGCAGGAGGAGGTGTCATGTATGCGAGTGTGTTCATCACAGAGCAGTCTTTTCTCTTTTTTTCTTTTTGCTGTTTCAGAACTTCCTTTTAGAAGAGTTTTTTCTGAAGATGGATCACCTAGGTTGACTCTAAAGCCAGGCAGTTAAGCAAATTTTGCATTTTTGCCTTTTTAACATGATATTTTTATTTAAAGAAAATATTTAAAAAATGAAAACAATTAGCCATATCAAGTACCAATCATCTCAGTTTAGAGTTTTTTCACTTTGTGTCTCCACATCACTGAAATGCAATATCAAGCTAATTAAGTAGCCTCTCTTTGGATTCACTTTGCTCAAGGTGGTCTCAGCATGGTAGTCCTACTGTATCTTATAACCTGCTGGGTAAATGACACAAACAAAAATCTTCATGTGACATGAATAAAATGCAAACAGTTTGTGGATCAGAACATCTCAGGTTTAAAATGTAAAATTCTTTATTATACTTAATTAATCATTTATATGCAAGTAGCATGGTTTTGGGTTTGTAGTGGAATAGGGTGAGACGTTAACTTATTAATGTAATTTTATTCTTAATTTTTATTGTAAATTCTTAATTATGTATATTGTTGAATTATTTTGAATTAATTTGTTAAATGTAACGTACATTTTTTTACATTAATGTTAGTAATTAATACTATAATAGTGGGCTGTTAATTATAATTAATGTAATTATGTCAATTTTTTACTGTTACTGTAAAATAAATATATAATTGATTATTAATTAGGGGCTTCATTATGATGGCGGTCTGACGAGTGTTTGTCTGCCACCGTTTCAGGCAAGAGACTGCCCAGCAAGGAGCCGACGGCTACGACAGTCCAATAGCAACAGGACCATCCTGTAGGCATTCAGTGGATTGGCGTACCATGGAATAGCATACACTTGAGTGGGGAAGAGCAGAATAGCGTAGACCACAGTTAAGTACAGTGGAGTAGCATAGAGTGGAGTGCCATACAATGGCATAGTGTGGAGTTTAGCGGCATTAAGTCTAGTGATGTACAGTGGTGTGGCATATAGTGAAGTAGCAGAGTACATGGTCCTACAATGGAATAGCTTAGACTGTAGAAGAGTAGAGTGTAGGGACGTACAGTGGGCTGGTGTACAATGTAGTGTTGTACATAATAGCATACATTAGATTGTGGCAGAGTGGAGTGGGGTATACTGCAGTTGTGTACAGGGCCAGACTGGGAACCAAAACTGGCCCTGGCAAAGAGCTCGGCCGAGCTGTTTGCCAGGGCTGGTTTCGGCTGATTTTGTTACAGGGGCCGATTTTGCAGCTATGCTGCAAAAATGGCCCTGTAACAAAAACGGCCCCCAGTGGCCCAAAATCGGCCCGCGGGGAAACGCCCGGTGACCGCTACAGCCAGTCCTGCCCTGGTTGTGTATAGTGAAGTGCTGTTGAGTGGGCTGGCATCCAGTGGAATAGCATAGAGTGTAGTGATGTACCATGAAGTTGCACAGATTGGAATGGCGTAGAGTGTAGAGTCATAGAGTGGAGTTGTATTCAGTGGAATACTGCACACTGGAGAGGTGCACAGTGGAGCCACTTCCAGTGAAGTGGCTTAGACAGAGTGTAATAGAATTGAGTGGTGTATGGTATATTATCGTAAAGTAGAGTGGTATAGCGTTGAGTGGCCTAGAGTGGAGTGAGGTGTAGTACAGTGGAGTGGCATACCGTTGATTAGCATACAGTGTAGTGGTGTATAATGGACTGGCATAAAGTGGAACGGTGTAGAGTAGAATAGAGTGGTGTAAAGTGAGGTGTCATACAGTGGAGTGGCATAGAGATGAGTTAATTGAAACAGACATAGTATGAAAGTGTGAATGAATGTAAATGTCATGTGGCAGGAATATACATTATGATGTGTAAATGTTTAGTTTTTGGTAGTGGCCTGGGGTGAAGTACAGTGGTGTGGCGTATAGTGGATTAGTGCACAGTGTAGTGGTGTATAATGGACAAGGTGTAAAGTGGACTGGCATAGTATCTGTAAATAGTGCAAGTAGTGCTAAACATTTATTGTGCCACATTATACCGTGGTATGTTCACACCATTACATGGGGCTGAGAAGTGAATATGTGATTGGCTTATGGCTGTGTTTACCAAAGGTAAAAGGCAGTCATGTCGTTTTTATCATAGTTTGCTGGTTTCTCCGGTCTGTGTTTTACTGCTTTCTGGGTTAAAGTGTTATTTATAGGTACGCATTAGGTTTTATTGTTGTTCACTATCTATCACTTTAAGTGGTAATGGATGGAGATTTTTATTTATATATTTCTATATATTTTATAGGAGTTTAGGGTGAACTGCACTTTTATTTAAGAAGCGCAATAATTGGTAGGTACATGAATAATATTAACATTAATGAAAATAATTGTGGAAAACATTAAAAACAGAACAGTTAGGTAAATAAATGAAAATAATATTCAAGAATAATAAACATAAAAAGATATACAATTTAAAACATAACAGCAAGTAAAAGTAACAGCTAAATTAAATTAGCAAACTCCAATTAAAATAAAAGTATGGAAAGTGTTACACTTGAAAGGTATTATATTTACTACGCCTACTCAACATAAACAAACTCATCGAAAATATTAGACTTCAGACTCCAGTCTGAGCAACAGTACAGAAACGTTTGGATTTCGCAAAGGTTAGACTTCCTATTCCCACTCTTATTTAAGCATCACAAGGAAAAATGTTGGACCTCAGGAAGGCTACATTTACTATTTCACTCCAATCTAAGCATCAGTATAGACAATATTGGACTTCAGAAGGGTTTGAATTAGTATCCCCACTCTGATCTAGGCAACAGTAGAGTTACTCTTTCCACTTCAGTCTAAGCAACAGTAGGGAAAGTGTTGGACTTGGACAGGCCAGATTTGCTACTCACACTTCAATTTAAGTAACAGTAGGGAAAGTCTTAGACTTCAGTTTACAATTTCTACTTCAGTCCAAGCAACAGTAGGAAAGGCGTTGAACTTTCGAGCAGTCAAATTTATTGTTCCCATTCCACCCTAAGCAAAAGTAAGAAAACTGTTGAATTTGAGGGGTTATGTTTACTCTTCCCACTGCAATGTAAGCAAAGCTGGGAAAGTGTTGGACTTCAGAGGAATTAGATTTACTAGTCCCACCCCTATATATACACACACAACAGAAGGAAAAGCATTGGACTTTAGAGGGGTTAGATTTAATACCTTAACTCCATCCTAAGTAACAGTATGGAAAGCGTTGGACTTTGAAAGGGTTAATTTTACTATCCCCACTCTAAGCAACAATAAGGAAAGCATTGGAATTGGATTGGCTAGATTTACTATTCCCACTCCAATCTGTGCAACATTAGGGAAAGTGTTGGACTTCAGGAAGGTTACATATACCAATCTTACAGTCATTAAAAAATATTTAAATATCTAAAAACATAAAATAATTAACCATATTTAAACTAAAAAATATATTTTGTATAAATTTAAATAGGATGCTAAATGTATTGTAAATATACAAAAAAATGTATAAACAAATGAAGTATTGAAATAAACACATAGAACTCGCTTCTCTCGCTACTACTGAAAAAAACACAAATACAAATTGAATTATAAATAATAAAATAATAAAATGTATATAAAATAAAAAGAAACCAAAATTCTAAATGATAAATATAATATGCACTTGTTAATAAAGATTACTAATTATTTCTTACATGGGGGCTGATTACGATGTTGGTCATAAAGCCTCCAAACTTAGGTCGGAGGCTTTACGGCCGATATTATTGGTTTCAAGTCCGGCCGGCTGATTCCGATAATCGGTCAATCAAAACCTGCCAGTTATTCTGGCTGGCTTCCAACGGGCTCAAGGAGCCTGTCGGCCACTCGGAACCAGCCTGTAATCCATATGGACGGAGGTTTAAGCCTTCTGGATTACAATGCAAGGTTTACAGCTCGGTTTCCAAGCCAACCTTTGACATAGAAACCCTGTTGGAAAGCGTGTTTGGGGGCCCCTAGCAGGGCCCGCTTTCCCTTGCTGCCTCCGGTTGCAGGCCGAGAGGGCAGCTATGGTGCCCTACTGTTAATCCCTGCACGCCATGGCAGGCACCTTGAGGTGCTTGCCACGGGGTTAGGGATTAACACAATCTCCAATTTATCTATGGGGGCTTGTGTTAGGGCCAGTTTATGGCCATAACACAAGCACCCATAGTGGAATGGGAGAATGTGACCACACCATGTGCGATCGCATCATAATTAGACGGTCGTGACCGGTCCCCTTTCTGCCATGTGTCACTCGGAAGAAACTCCGACCAACATCATAATAGGCCCCTAAGTCTAAGTATAACAATTTTACAGATTAAATAATCAAGGATATTATATAATTATTTATGAATTAAATATTTAAATAATCTAAAAAATAAAGAAAACTATTTTAATTTAAGTAATTTCCAAAATGAAACCCCCAAAAAATGAAATAAAATTAAATATTTAACATTTATATAATAACCAAAAAAATATTTAATTTACTTTATATCCCTAAACTTTAAAAAACAATTCTTTAAAATGTATTTAACTACCCACAACATTCCCCTACAAACCCAGTCCCCTAGTAAATTATAAACGACTAATTACATTAAAAAAAAATCTCATGAAAATTACAAACCACATTTAAAAAATGACAAAAATGCTATTATCAGTCTCTACATATATATTTAATTAAAACTAATGTTTATTACACCTATATTAAAGTACAGAATATTAATTACAACACTTTCCTTCCTAACGATATTGTATACAATAAAACCTACATTCTCACTTTTGATATTCTGTTCCACTATATATTTGCAGAGGTGAGATTTTTGACATGTTTGTCACATGAAATTTTGGAATCAATGTGTGTTTTATTCACCATATATAACATGTGCCCATTTTGAAAATGTTCCTTCTCGCATGAAAAGGGTAGTTACACAACTGTAAGGGATTTTCTCTACTCCAGCACAAAGGGAACTCAAACCTAATTGAAAAGGAATATGCTACTTACCAGTATGCATCTGTTCTTGGCATGTAGAGCTGCAGAGTTGTACACTTAGCATAGATCGCCATCTGGTGTTGGGCCCGGATGTTTGCAGTTTGTTTTTCTTCTTGGACAGTCTTTGGAAGTCACGAGTTTGGTGACTCCTCCTTCGGTCCGTACTGCGCATGGGCTTCGGCTCCATCCTCAGATTGTTTTTCGCCAACAGGGAAATGATGGAGCTTGGTAATCACAGTGAGAAACCCATGTGTGTAGTATCTAAATAAGATGTACTGGAACGGATACAGGTAGCCGGGGAGGCAGGTGGGCGTGTACAACTCTGCAGCTCTACATGCCAAGAACAGATGCATACTGGTAAGTAGCATATTCCGTTCGAGGCATATGAGCTGCAGATTGTACACTTAGCATAGATTATATAGCAGTACCCAACCTTAGCGGCGACCACCGGTATCCGTTGCAGTGGTTTGAAATAGTGTCTTTAGTACAGCCTGGCCCACTCTAGCTTGCTGCTTGGAATGCACATCTACACAGTAATGTTTTGTGAAGGTGTGCGGTGTAGACCATGTGGCTGCTTTGCAGATGTCATCTAAGGGTATATTCCCTAGAAAGGCCATAGAAGCCCCTAACTTTCTTGTAGAATGGGCTTTAGGCGGAATAGATAAAGTTCTTTTTGCCTTTTGATAGCAAATCTGTATGCATTTTACAATCCACCTAGCTATCCCTGATTTAGAAATGGGGTTGCCTTTATGTGGTGGAGAGAAGGAGACGAACAATTGTTTAGTCTTCCTGAAGGGTTGCGTTCTTTGTATGTAGTATAGCAAGGCCCTTTTTACATCGAGTGTGTGTAAGGCCCTTTCTGCAACAGATTGAGGTTGCGAGAAGAAGACCGGTAATTCCACCGATTGATTGAGATGGAAGGGGGAAATGACCTTGGGCAGGAACTTCGGATTTGTGCGAAGTATGACCTTGCTGTGATGTATTTGTATGAAGGGTTCCTGTATAGTGAACGCTTGTATTTCACCAACCCTTCTAAGGGAAGTGATAGCTACGAGAAAAGCTGTTTTTAAGGTGAGAAACTGTAGCTCGCATTTATGCATTGGTTCGAAGGGCGGACCCATTAGTCGTGTAAGAACTAAATTTAGATTCCATACAGGGGAAGGTGGTGCCCTGGGAGGAATTACTCGTTTAAGGCCTTCCATGAAGGCTTTAATAGCGGGCACTCTGAAGAGTGATAAATGCTGTCTGTTTTGTAGATAAGCAGCGATCGCTGCTAGGTGTAGGCGTATGGATGAATATGCCAGGTTACACCTGTGAAGATGGAGCAGATAGCATATGATGTGCTGTATGGATGCATCTAAAGGGTTGATCGTATTGTTACGGCAGTAAATAACAAATCTTTTCCACTTTGCGGCATAACATGCTCTAGTGGTAGGACGTCTGGCTTCCATGATGTTCATGCAATCAGGGGGAAGGTTAAGGTATCCGAATTCTAAGATTTCAGGAGCCAGATCGCCAGGTTGAGCTGAGCTGGGTCCGGGTGCCTGATTTCTCCATGGTTCTGGGTTAGGAGGCATGGGGATAGGTGCAGTTTTTGATGTGGTACCACTGATAGTTGTAGTAGCGTGGTGTACCACGGCTGCCTGGCCCACGTCGGAGCTACCAGAATGAGTGTGAGGGAGTGCTGTTGTAGCTTCCTGACCACTAATGGAATTAGTGGGAGAGGTGGAAAGGCGTATGCAAATCTGCCTGACCAGTTCATCCATATCGCATTGCCCTTGGACAATGGGTGTGGGTATCTGGCGGCGAAGCTTGGGCATTTTTTGTTTGTGGGTGGCGAAGAGGTCTATCTGAGGATGCCCCCACTGTTGGAAGAATGGCTGAAGAACTTGTGGATGCAGTTCCCATTCGTGTAGTTGTTGCGTTTGTCTGCTGAGCAGATCTGCCATGGTGTTTTGTACGCCTGGAACGTGTTGTGCCAGGAGAAAGATGTTTTGGGGAATTGCCCATCTCCATATGCTCTGGGCTAAGCGGGAGAGCTGGGGAGAGTGTGTCCCCCCCTGTTTTTGGATATAATACATTGCAGTCATGTTGTCTGTGCGAATGAGGACTGCTTTGCCCGAAATCTGTTTTTGGAAAGATTTTAGGGCTAGAAAGATCGCCAAGAGCTCCAGATGGTTGATGTGGAGCGATTTTTGCTGTGGCGTCCATAGACCTTGCATTGTGAGGTGTAGGAGGTGCGCTCCCCAGCCGGAGAGCGATGCGTCCGCTGTTAGAATCACCTGAGGAACCGGGTCCAGGAACGGTCGCCCTTTGGAAAGGTTTGTGGTGTTCCACCACTGCAGATAGTGATGTGTGCGGCCGTCCACCAACACCAGATCCGTCAGCTGACCCTGGGCCTGGTTCCACTGTTGTGCTAGGCACTCTTGAAGTGGACGCATGTGGAGTCTTGCATGGGGCACTATAAAGATGCAAGACGCCATCATTCCTATGAGCTTCATGACCACTCTTGCTGGAAGAGAGTGTTGGGGAAGGAATGTTTTGCGTAAGGCTTGAATGCTTGTGATTCTGGCTGAGTTTGGATAGGCAATACCTTTGGAGGTGTCTATAGTGGCCCCGAGATATTGCTTTTTGTGAGATGGTATGAGGTGGGACTTTTGGTAGTTCACTGTGAAGCCTAGCTGGTGGAGCAGTTGGATGGTGCTGTTTGTATGCTGCACGCATTGGTGGTAAGACGCGGCTTTTATCAGCCAGTCGTCTAAGGAAGGGAAGACGTGAATGTGTTGACGTCTGAGGTGTGCTGCTACTACCGCTAGGCATTTGGTAAACACCCGTGGTGCGGTGGTGACCCCGAAGGGGAGAACCGTGAATTGGTAATGTTGCCCGTCCACCACGAACCTGAGGTATTTCCTGTGAGAGGGGTGTATTGGAATGTGAAAGTATGCGTCTTTCAGATCCAAGGTTGTGAGAAAGTCTCCCTGACAGAGGAGCGGGAGGACTTGTTGTAGGGTGACCATATGGAAATGGTCTGAATGTATGTAGGCATTTAGAGGCCGGAGGTCCAGAATGGGCCTGAGGGTCCCGTCTTTCTTTGGTATTAAGAAATATAGGGAGTAAACCCCTAGATTTTGCTGATTGATGGGGACCTGCTCTATAGCGTGTTTTTGGAGGAGGGAGAGTACCTCTTGTTTGAGCAGTGTGGAATGTTCTTGAGACATTGGGCGGTGCCTTGGTGGGATATTGGGTGGGGTAGATGTTAGCTGGAGACAGTACCCTGACCGAATGATTTGGGTCACCCATTTGTCCGATGTTATTGACTCCCATGCGTGGATAAAGTTTTGTAGTCTGCCCCCGACCGGAGTGGAATGGTCTGGGGGGAGCGGAGGGAAGTCATTGTGTGGGCGGGGTGGCAGAACGGGTGTTGTTAGTTTTGCCCCTGCCCTTATTGTTGTTGCCTCTGTAACCACCCCTTTGGTTGCCCTTTGAAAAGGTATTTTGAGGAGGGGATTTGTAGGAGGTAGAGGTGCTATCGGTGGAGAAGCCTCTGCCTGTGCCACGAAAGGAGGAGCGTCAAAAGGAACGTTTAGAGGCTTGTGTTTGGAGTGCCCCCATAGACTTTGCTGTGTCTGTGTCCTTTTTCATCTTTTCCAACGCTTCGTCTACCTTGGGCCCAAAGAGAGTTTGTTGGTCAAAGGGGTGATTGAGTATGGACGCCTGGACTTCAGGCTTAAACCCTGAGATCCTGAGCCAGGCATGGCGACGAAGCAGGACACTGGTATTTATGGCTCTATAAGCAGTGTCGGCTGCATCGAGGGCACACTTAATGGAGGTGTTTGTAATGAGTTTACCCTCCTGTATTAGCTCATGAGCCCTACGCTTGTGTTTCTCGGGAAGGTGCTGCATAAGAGCCTCAAGTTCGTCGTAGTGTGCTCTGTCATAGCGCGCAAGTAGCGCTTGTGTGTTTGCAATGCGCCACATGTTTGCAGCTTGAGAGGCGGTGCGCTTGCCAGACGCGTCTAGGAGTTTGGATTCCTTGTCTGGCGGTGGGGCTTCTCCTGAGGACTGGGAGTTAGCCCGCTTTCTAGCTGTAGAGACAACTAGGGAATCTAAGGGAGCAGGGCCCTTAATGTATGCAGGGTCTGTGGGTGCCGCCTTATACTTTTTCTCTATTCTAGGGTTTAGTACCCTGGCCCTGACAGGGTCTTTGAACACCTCTGCGGCATGCTTGGTGACACCCTTAAGCATGGGTAAAATAGAAGTGGATTTGTCCTGTATGTCAAATGTATCCAGTAAGAAGTCGTCTTCCACTGGTTCAGTGTGCATGTCCACCCCATGGTAGTGTGCTGCTCTCTGCACTAAATGATGGAACCCTAAGGAGTCCTCTGGAGGAGACGGCCTGGATGGGTATAGGTCGTCCTGAGGTATATCGGGTACATCAGGGTTATTGTAATCCTCCCATGGGTCCGGGGTCCCCGGTGGAGTGGGATCCATTGGGGCGTCCGCCGGGTAATTGTCCGGTTCCCCGTCATCCGGATCTGGGGACGGGGTCGGAGAGTAGTGAGGTAAAGGTGGCGGAGACCTGGGAGGGGGAGGAGGAGGTGGAGGAGGTAGGGGAGGCGGTAGTGGGGAGGGCACTCTGAGGGGAGAAGTAGCAGAGTCCTTCCGTTTGGGTGGTGGAGGAGGAGCCGGAGTATCAAGGCGTCTTTTCTTGATAATTAAAGTCAATAGCCCAGTCTTTGGATCTTTGGACAGAGTCTTTTGTAAAGGGTCTGGTGTAAACAGAGCCAATGGTGCCGAATCGTCTGTCGGCACCGGTGATTTCGGAACCGAGGGCTTCGATGGTTTGTGTGCGCCATGCTTTTTTGGGGCCTCCGGTTTTTTCGGCGCCGGAGCGTCGGTGCCGACAGATGTGTTTGGTCGGCACCGAGAGTCCAGGCTTCGGCACCGGTGGCTTCGGAGAGGAGCTGGATATTGCTTTCTTCGGTGCCGGATGCTGTTTTTCGGCACCGGGCGTCGGCTGGCTCGATCCCGAGCTGCCGTGAGACTTTGGAGGCTTCGACACCGGGCCCGAAGGTGGGGTGATAGAAGCTTTGGTCTTGGTTTTGCCCAGGCCGGCAGGCGAGGGAGTAACCTGAGTCTCTTTGGTTTTGGGCGCGGGGGTGGGAGGGGGCACAGTACTCACGACCCGCTGCGCCGGTGTGATGTCTTCCACGTCGGAGTCGTCGGCCTCGGAAGCGCTGACGACGTCTTCTTCCTGCTCGGTGTGTGTTTGCCCCGAAGCTTCGGCGCCGTCTCCGAAGATGTCCGGTGGAGCTGCAGACGATGAGTGCGCCATGGTGCGTCGAGCTTTTCGATCCCGGATGGTTTTCTTCGATCGAAAAGACTTACAGGCGGGGCAGTCTCTGGCCTCGTGTTCTGGAGAGAGGCAAAGATTACACACCTGATGGAGGTCGGTGTGGGGAAATTTAGACCCACATTTTGGGCACTTTTTGAACGGAGTCCTTTCCATCGGCCGGGACCGGAGTCGAGGAGGGCCCGAGGGCCGGTGCCGATGTACGGGATGGAGAAAGTGCCGCTTCGAGAAATGAAGATGAAGATGAAGAAACTCGAAGAAACGAGGATTTTCCGTTGAGGCTGGAACCGTAGAAGTTCGAAGCCGGAGCACGAAGTATCACATCCGAGCCCGATGGCGGAAAAAAACAATCTGAGGATGGAGCCGAAGCCCATGCGCAGTACGGACCGAAGGAGGAGTCACCAAACTCGTGACTTCCAAAGACTGTCCAAGAAGAAAAACAAACTGCAAACATCCGGGCCCAACACCAGATGGCGATCTATGCTAAGTGTACAATCTGCAGCTCATATGCCTCGAACATTAGTGTTTAAGACTATGTACAAAATGCCTACTGCTGAAAACATGTTTTTCAACTTTGTGAAGCACTCCTATCTTTAACAGGGGCACATTTTAAATATTCTTTGCGCGCAAAAACAGCTAGTGCATGACTATCAACTTATGCTTCTCTATTCCTGAACAAAGGATTCACCAGCCACTTTTAGGAAGCCCAGTTGTATACCCCCCCACACACCGATGTAAAACATTTGCCCTCACCTCTCAAAAATGTTTGTTAACATTGCAAAAGGCTCCTATAGTTAAAGTAGGAGCATTCTGAGATTTGTATTCCCATGAAAAAGACAGCTGTACATCAGCCAAAGTGACTCTCTATACTTATGCAATGAGCATACCAGTTAAGTTCAGGAACAACATTTGTAAGACTTTTGTATATGATTTGGCCTTCAAATAATAAGACCTTAAACCCCAAGAACGTTTGTTGCAGTTGACCTGGGCACTTCTGAGAAGGTGCCTTTTTCCATGAAGAATGCTGTTGCACCACACAGCCAAGCTACCTTTCCCTACTCTTGTAAAAAAAAAAAACAACAAAAAAAACGACCTGTTTAAGAATTTCTATTCTACACTCTAAATATAAAAGGTTGGTTCTCAAATGGGTGTTTCAACTTTGTGACAGTTTCCCATTTTTTACCTGGGTACATTTTTGAGAATGTGTCTTTTTAAATAAAAAGGTGGATGTACCACTGCCAACGTGATATTTTTCTACATTTGTGCAAAGGACAGCTAGCCCCATTCTGGAAAAACCACTTACAGATTTTGTGTTTCCAAACACAGGAAATGTTTTTAGTTTGTTAAACAAGGTGTGTGTATTTATATAGGAGCTTTATGAGGGAAGTACCATTACATTCTTGAATTATAGAGACAAAAATTATAAAAATGTGCCAGTTCCTAAGTCAATTTCTCTATTGTAATAATCCTAAAGGGTCAGATCAAATCAGCATGGGGAGTTTGTTGCAATCAGAATTACAGTTGTATCTTCCTGATGAAGACTAGATTTCATAAGATGGTGGCTAGAAAAGAGAATGAGCACTCAGATACTTGGATGTTTAAGGAAGTGTGAATCTTCCAGAAGGGACACAGTTTAAATCCGTTAATGCTTCGCTTTAAGTGAGATTAACAGTTCTGGAATAATTCCAGTCTCTCTCTGGTGTTGGCTTAAGTAGCACTATATATCACATCACATAATCTCATGTGCCTATATAAAGCACACATTCACACCTAAGGGTATCTTGGGGTTGACTACCATATGTTTATTGTTATCCAAGTAAATGGTACTTATTGTATGTAAGACTGAGTGGAAGCACAAGGATTCAAACATGTGAGAGAGAGGTGAAACACATATCCCACAAGAGGATTAATTAGTTTAATAAGCCACCAGACTAAAATAATCCATATGGATCCTTCAAATTACCTATCATAACACATCAAAGTGAAGACTTGAGCATGACTATAATCACACACTATCTCTGTCCACTCTCCCTGTGCATACCTATAATCCCACACACTCTCTCTGTGGGGACCTGCGCATCCCTATAATCACACACTATCTCTATTGTGACCTGGACATCCCTTTAATCACACACTATTTCTCCGGGAACCTAGGCATGTCTATATTTATACATTCTCTTTGGGGACCTTGGTAATACTATAGTCACATACTCTCTCTGTGGGGACCTGGGCATGTCTATAATTACACACTATCTCTGTGGGGACCTGGCCATCCCTATATTCACACAGTATCCCTGTGGGGACCTGGCCATTCCTTTAATCACACACTATTTCTCCGGGAACCTAGGCATGTCTATATTTATACATTCTCTTTGGGGACCTTGGTAATACTATAGTCACATACTCTCTCTGTGGGGACCTGGGCATGTCTATAATTACACACTATCTCTGTGGGGACCTGGCCATCCCTATATTCACACAGTATCCCTGTGGGGACCTGGCCATTCCTTTAATCACACACTATCTCTGTGGGAACCTGGGCATGCCTATAATCACACACATTCTCTTTGGCGACCATGGTAATACTAAAGTAACACTATCACTCTGCGATCGTGGACAGCTCTATCACTCTCTCTGTGGGGACCTGTGCTTCACTTTAATCCAACAATACCTCTTCAGGACTTGAGCATGTCTATAATCACACTCTATGACTTCAACTCATCATCACTGTAATCATATACCACTTTTGCAGGGATCTGAGTATGACTAAGATAATACACCATTTCTCCAGGAACCTGAATATTTATACCATAACCCTCTCTTTATAGGCAGTTGAACGTGACTTTCATAACCCTATTTATATGGGGACTTGAATAGGATTGTAACCACACATTGTCTCTGTGAGGACTTAAACATACCTATAAATGTACACTATCCATGGGGGAACTTAAATATGAATATACATTCCCTCTATTGGGAATTGAGTGATTATAATTAAATGCTATATCTGTGGTGACCTGGGCACAACAGGGATGGCATACTATTTATGCATGAATATCAGGATAAGTATCACTGTACACTATGAAGGACTTAAATATAAATAGCATACCACTGTCTACGTGGGGATTTGAACATGACTATAATCACACTATCTATGCGGGGACTTGAACATAACTAATCCTACACCATCTCTATGGGGACCTGAGAATCACTGTAAAAACGCTGTTTCTGCATGAACTGCAGCATCACAATCATTGTAGACCATCTCTAGGGGTACTTGAACAGGACTATAACCAAACACTATATCTCTAGGGACCTGGACATGACTGTAATAATCAGACACCATCTTTTGGAGGATTTGAGCATGACTATGACGTGCTATCTGTGTAGCAACCTGGGCATCACTCTAATGACACACTATCTCATGTAATTTCAGCATAACTATCGAACACTATCTCTACAGAGAATTGAGCATTATTACAATCCCACACCATTTCGGTGCGGGCTTTAACATGCATATAATCACACTCGGTCTATGGGGACTAGACAGTGACTAATTAAACACTGTCAGTGCATGATTATATTGATGCCCAGGTTCCCACTATCTCTGTGGGGGCTTGAAAATGACTTTCACAACACACTCCCTCTGTCAGCTCTAGAACATTACTATAATCCCATGCCATATCTTTGAAGACTATTATTGTACAACCATATCAATAATATGGTGAAGTTGATGTAAAAAATATAGTTAGTCTCAACTTGACCTTCCCATCTGACCACACTGCATGCTCATTGGCCTTTACATGAATTTAATAATTAGTTGTTTCCTTATCTCTTAATGTTTGTGAGAACTCAGCAATAGACTAGGCATCTGTAAATCCCTTTCCGTGAACTTTATATACTATATGTTTCTACTGAGAAATGCATTATCAACAAAATCCATTTGCTGGAGGCTCTTAGGATATAAAGATATATTCATATAGGTCTAAACAATCAAGTAATATAGGCAAATCACAGAAAAAAAAACATTTAGTCATTTGTTTGTGAATGTATTCAATCAGACATGATTATTATTGAGTAAGTCCCCACAAGGATGGTTCTGTGCGCGCAATTAAAAAACAATATATTTGCAGATTTGAAGCAGGATCCTATATAATGATTTTTTTCTTAACATTTTTCTGTTATTGGTATATTTTTCAAACATTGGGAAAGGTTAGTCCCCACAAGGAGGGGGGACCAGGGAAGACCTCGAAGGGCTGCAGCACTTCTACTGCCACCCTTAGAAGAAATATATATATATATATATATGATATGCTACTTACCAGAATGCATCTGTTCTTGGCATGTAGAGCTGCAGATCTACATACTGTGCATAGATCGCCATCTGGTGTTGGGCCCGGATGTTTGCAGTTTGTTTTTCCTCTTGGAAAGTCTTTGGAAGTCACGGGGTCGGTGACTCCTCCTTTGGTTGGTATTGCGCATGGGCTTCGGCTCCATCCTCAGATTGTTTTTCGCCAGCAGGGAAAGATGGAGCGTAGTAATAACAGTAAAGAAACCCATGTGTGTTGTATCTAAATAAGATAAACTGGAACGGATACAGGTAGCCGGGGAGGCGGGTGGGCGTGTATAGATCTGCAGCTCTACATGCCAAGAACAGATGCATACTGGTAAGTAGCATATTCCATTCGAGGCATATGAGCTGCAGATTATACACTGTGCATAGACTATATAGCAGTACCCAACCCTAGCGGCGACCACCGGCATCCTTTGCAGTTGTTTGGAACAGTGTTTTTAGTAAAGCCTGGCCCACACTAGCTTGTTGCTTGGTTTGCACATCTGCACAGTAATGTTTTGTGAAAGTGTGCGGTGTCGACCATGTGGCTGCTTTGCAGATGTCATCTAATGGTATGTTCCCTAGAAAAGCCATAGAAGCCCCTATCTTCCTTGTAGAGTGGGCTTTAGGGGGAACAGATAGCGTTCGTTTTGCTTTTTGGTAGCAAATCTGTATGCATTTTACAATCCACCTAGCTATCCCTGCTTTAGAAATAGGGTTGCCTTTATGTGGTGGAGAGAAAGAGAAACAGCGGTTTGGTTTTTCTGAAAGCTTGTGTTCTTTGGATGTAGTAAAGTAAGGCCCTTGTAATATCCAGTGTGTGTAAAGCCCTTTCCGCAACGGTTTGAGGTTGTGAGAAAAAGAATGGTAATTCTACCGACTGGTTTAGATGGAAGGGAGAAATGACTTTGGGTTGGTGCAGAGTACAACCTTGTTCTGATGCATTTGGAGAAAAGGTTCCTGTATAGTGAGTGCTTGTAGTTCACTAACCCTTGTAAGGGAAGTGATGGCCACTAGAAAAGCTGTTTTCCATGTGAGAAATTGCAGCTCACATTTATGTAGTGGTTCAAAAGGCGGTCCCATTAGCCTTGCGAGAACTATATTTAAGTTCCAGACAGGTGAGGGTGGTAACCCTGGGTGGAATTACTCTTGAGGCCTTCCATAAAGGATTTGATGGGAGGCACCTTGAAAAGTGATAATACTGCCTGTTCTGTAAGTAAGCAGCAATTGCTGCAAGGTGTAACCGTATGGATGTATATGCTAGGTTACACCTTTGTAGATGGAGCAAGTAGCATATGATGTGCTGTATGGACACATTTAGAGGGTTGATTGTGTTGTTATGGAAGTAAACAACAAATCTTTTCCACTTGGCAGCATAGCATGCCGTAGTAGTAGGGCGTCTGGCTTCTCTGATAATATTCATACAATCAGGGGGAAGGTTAAGGTATCCGAATTCTAGGACCTCAGGAGCCACATCGCAAGGTTGAGCTGAGCTGGGTCCGGGTGCCTGATCTCTCCATGGTTCTGGGTCATGAGGCATGGTGAGAGGTGTAACTTTTGGTGTGGTACTACCGAGAGTTCCAGTAGTGTGGTGTACCACGGTTGTCTGGCCCATGTTGGAGCTACCAGGATGAGCGTGAGGGAATGCTGTTGTAGCTTTCGCACCACTAATGGAATTAGTGGGAGAGGTGGAAAAGCGTACGCAAATTTGCCTGACCAGTTCATCCATATCGCATTGCCTTTGGACAATGGGTGTGGATATCTGGCGGCGAAGCTTGGGCATTTTTTGTTTTCGTGGGTGGAGAAGAGGTCTATCTGAGGATGCCCCCACTTCTGAAAGAACGGGTGAAGAACGTGTGGGTGAAGTTCCCATTCGTGGATCTGCTGCGTTTGTCTGCTGAGCAGATCTGCCATGGTGTTTTGTACTCCTGGGCCGTGTTGGGCCAGGAGAACGATTTTCTGTGGAATTGCCCATCTCCATATGGTCTGTGCTAGGAGAGAGCTGTGGAGAGTGTGTGCCCCCCTGTTTTTGAATGTAGTACATGGCAGTCATGTTGTCTGTGCGAATGAGGACTGCCTTGCCTGAAATCTGCGTCTGGAAGGATTTTAGGGCTAGAAAGATTGCCAGTAACTCCAAATGGTTGATGTGGAGTAATGAATATGCTACTTACCAGTATGCATCTGTTCTTGGCATGTAGAGCTGCTGACATTCATATCTGTGCATAGATCGCCGCCTAGTGTTGGGTCCGGATGTTTGCACGTTGTTGTCCTGGAAGAGTCTTCGAAGTATCCTGGGATAGGTGACTCCTCCCCTGGACCACAGTGCGCATGGGCATCCTCTCAATCCCCAGATTGTTTTTCGCCATTGTGGCAGTGATGGAGTAGATACAGGAAGTGATGACCATGCTATACAGTAATTCTGAGAGCTGCAGCTGCTACAGGCGCCGGGGAGGAGGGTGGGCGATATGAATGTCAGCAGCTCTACATGCCAAGAACAGATGCATACTGGTAAGTAGCATATTCAGTTCGAGGCATGTGGGCTGCTGAATTCATATCTGTGCATAGAATACATAGCAGTACCTCCTATTAGCGGCGGCTACCAGTGCCAGCTGCAGCAGTCTGAAAAAGAGTTTTGAGAACAGCCTGTCCTACAGCTGCCTGCTGTTTTGAGTGTACATCTACACAGTAGTGTTTGGTAAATGTATGTATAGTGGACCATGTGGCTTCTCTACATATTTCCTGTAAAGGAATGTTTCCCAGGAAAGCCATGGATGCCCCTAACTTACGTGTTGAGTGGGCTCGTGGGGGAATCGTTAATGTGCGTTTAGCCTTCTGATAGCAAATTTGAATACATTTAACGATCCATCTGGCTATACCTGCTTTGAAGATGGCGTTACCTTTGTGGTGTGGGGCAAAGGCGACGAAAAGTTGTTTTGTCTTCCTAAAGTCTTTAGTTCTGTCAATATAGTACATGAGGGCCCTTTTTACATCTAGTGTATGGAGCATTCTTTCAGCGACATTTTGTGGATTCTGAAAGAAAACAGGCAGTTCAATGGTTTGATTCATGTGGAACTGCGATATTACTTTAGGCATGAATTTGGGGTTGGTACGCAGTACGACCCTGTTTGCGTGAACCTGTATGAATGGCTCTTGAATGGTTAGTGCCTGGAGTTCACTAACTCTTCTTAAAGAAGTGATTGCGACTAGGAAAGCTACTTTCCAGGTGAGGAATTGAATCTCACATGAGTGGAGAGGTTCGAAGGGTGGACCCATTAGTCTGGTGAGGACCAAGTTGAGGTTCCACACTGGTGCGTGTCTTGGGGGAATTACTCGTTTAAGTCCCTCCAAGAAAGCTTTGATGGCAGGCACTCTGAATAAAGAGAGGTGCTGCCTGTTCTGGAGATAGGCTGCTATTGCGGTTAAATGGATGCGTATTGAGGTGTATGCCAGATTGCATCGGTATAGGTGTAAGAGGTAACAGATTATGTTTTGAATGGATGCGTCTAGCGGGTTGATGTCATTGTGGGTGCAGTAAATGACAAACCTCTTCCATTTAGCTGCATAGCAAGCTCTGGTAGTGGGTCTCCTGGCCTCCTTGATGATCTCCATACAGTCAGGTGGCAGGTTTAGGTAGCCAAACTCTAAGACTTCAGGAGCCAGATTGCCAGGTTAGGCTGTTGCGGATCTGGGTGCTGAATTTCGCCATGGCTCTGCGTTAGGAGTGCAGGTTTTATCCGCAGCCTTTGATGCGGCACCACGGAAAGTTCCAGAAAGGTGGTGTACCATGGCTGGCGCGCCCATGTTGGAGCAACTAGGAGGAGCGTCAGTGAGTGCTGTCGCAGTTTGCGTGCCACCAGCGGTATTAATGGCGCTGGGGGAAAAGCGTACGCAAATTTGCCGGACCAGTTCATCCATATCGCATTGCCCTGCGACTGTGGATGTGGGAACCTGGCGGCAAAGCTTTGGCATTTTGCGTTTGTTTGTGGCGAATAGGTCTATTTCTGGATGACCCCACTGTTGGAAGTACGGTTGGAGTACCAATGGGTGTAGCTCCCACTCGTGCATCTGGTGGCTGTGTCTGCTGAGCAGATCCGCCATCTGGTGTTCCGCCATGAGGAATATGTTCCTCTGAATGGCCCACTTCCACATGGTCTGAGCCAGATGAGACAACTGTGGAGAGTGTGTTCCTCCCTGCTTCTGTATGTAGTACATGGCAGTCATGTTGTTCGTCCAGATCAACACGACTTTGTTGCACAAGTGTACTTTGAATGCCTTCATTGCCAGGAAGAGTGACATCAGTTCCAGAAGGTTGATGTGCATCTTCCTTTACTGTGTTGTCCATAGTCCCTGCACTGTGTAATGGAGTACATGAGCTCCCCATCCCTGGAGAGACGCGTCCGCCGTCAGTATTATTTGTGGAACAGGCTCTTGGAACGGTCGGCCCTTGCAAAGGTTTTGTGGATTCCACCAATGCAGAGAGTTGTATGCCCGACCGCTCACCAACACTAGGTCTTTTAATTGCCCGTGAGCCTCATTCCATTGACGTGCTAAGCACTCCTGGAGCGGGCGCATATGTAGTCTCGCGTGCGGGACTATGAAAATGCAGGAGGCCATCATGCCTATCAACTGCATGAACACTTTCGCAGGTAGGGAGTGTTGTGGTTTGAACTTTGAGATCAGCAGTTGCATGCTGTTGATCCTCACTAAATTTGGCTGAGCTGTGGCTGCCAGAGTGTCTATGGTCGCGCCCAGGTACTGTTGTACGTGTGCGGGTTGTAGATGTGATTTCGGGTAATTTAGTGAGAATCCCAGACTGTGAAGGAGGTGAATGGTGAGGGACATGTGGCTGGCACATTGCTGGGCTGACTTTGCCTGAACAAGCCAGTCGTCCAGGTAAGGGTAGACGTGAATGGGTCGTCGCCGTAGATGTGCAGCCACTGTAGCTAGGCACTTGGTAAAAACCCTGGGTGCTGTTGTCACGCCAAAGGGGAGGACTTTGAATTGATAGTGCTGTCCCTGAATAGTGAACCTGAGATATTTCCTGTGTGATGGGTGGATGGGTATGTGGAAGTACGCATCTTTGAGGTCTAGTGTGGCTAGGAAGTCTCCCTGGCTGAGCAGCAGGAGAACCTGCTGTAGGGTGAGTATATGAAAATGCTCTGACAGAATGTAGTGGTTGAGGGGTCTAAGGTCTAGTATAGGTCTGAGCGACCCGTCCTTTTTTGGGATTAAGAAGTACAGAGAGTACACCCCTGTCCCCTGATGGTTGACCGGCACAACCTCTATTGCACCTTTTTGCAGCATACTTAGCACTTCCTTTTGCAATAATGCTAAGTGCTCTGCGGACATAGGACGGTGCTTTGGAGGTATTGTGGGTGGAGTGGAGGTTAATTCGAGACAGTAACCGTGCTGGATAATATCCCTGACCCACCTGTCCGTGGTGATGGCTTTCCACGTGGACAGGAACCGCTGGAGTCTCCCCCCGACAGGTGTTATGTGGTCGGGGGGAAGGGAGAGGGCGTCACTGTTTGTTCTTGGGCGAGGACCTGGTGTTGCCGTAACCGCGTCCTCTGCCCTTTGTGCTGGAGCCACGATATCCACCTCTGTTGTTTTTATTGTAGGTACTCTGTGTGCCCCCTTTATTGTATGGCTGCTGTGACCCCTGTCCTCTAGCCGCTCCCCTATTCCCGGGGCGACAAAAGGAGCCACTACGAAATGTCTGCGTTTGCAGATCCCCCATTGACTTTGCAGTGTCAGTGTCCTTTTTTATCTTTTCTAAGGTGGTGTCAACTTCTGGTCCGAATAAGTAGTCTGGGTTGACTGGCTGATTTAGGATGTTGTTTTGAATCTCTGGTTTGAATCCGGAGATTCTTAACCAAGCGTGTTGGCGTAACATGACGCTGGTGTTTATCGCCCTCGCAGCTGTGTCGGCAGCATCTAGTGCGCACTTAATGGATGCGTTTGTAAGAAGTTGTCCCTCTCTGATGAGGAGCTCCGCTGCCTCTTTGTATTCGTCTGGCAGATGTTGGAGTAGTGACTCTAGCGTGTCGTAGTGTGAATGATCGTAGCGAGCCAGGAGGGCCTGTGTATTGGCAATGCGCCAGATGTTTGCTGCTTGAGCTGCAATCCTCTTGCCGGAGGTCTCCAGCACTTTGGACTCCTTGTCTGGGGGAGGAGCATCACCTGTTGTTTGCGAGTGTGCTAGTTTGCGAGCGTTAGCAACCACCATGGAGTCCAGAGGTAACTGACCTCTAATGTACATAGGGTCCCCGGGCGCAGGTTTGTATTTTTTTTTTCAATCCTGGGGTTTAGCACCCGTGCCCTGGTTGTTTCCTTGAAAATGTCCTTTGCTGGCTTGAGAACGCCTTTCAACATGGGCAAAGTCTTGACAGTCCTCTCAGAGGAGGCGAAAGTGTCCACCAGGAAGTCGTCCTCAACTGTGTCAGAGTGGAGTTGCACTCCATGATTGGCTGCAGCACGTTCTATGAGGGCATTGAAGGCAGCAGTGTCCTCTGTGGGAGATGTTTTTGCGCCGTAAAGCTGCGTGTCCTGGGTATCTGTTGCGGCACCCAGGTCTGCAGGGTCATCCCAAGCTTGATCTGGGTCCTGCTGCTCCTCAGGATCTATATCCCTAGGGTAGGTGGTGGTATCACCTATGTAATCCTCCATTGCGTCCGTGTCGGAGGGCGTCGGAGAAAAGGACTGGGGATCCGGATAGGACGTATGCAGGCGTTCGTATATAACCGGTTCAGACTCTGCTGGCAGTTTCTGCTTCAGAGGGATTCTGTAAGAGTCCAAGGCCTGCTCTGGCGTGGCCTTCCGTTTTCGGAGCATGATTCTGCCGGTGTCGGCGTCGATGAATTGGGACGGTGAAGGCTCAGTAGGAGAGAGTGTCCAGTAGATGGGGACCTCGTCTGGCGGACACGTGTTCGGATCTCGAACATCTTCGGTGCCGTGGACGGCGGCAAACCAAAAGTGATGTTGGTTGGTGCCGGAGGTGCCTTTGGAGCCTTTTTCGGGTCGGGGCCCGACGTGGACTGGAGGGCTGCCCGTTCTTTGATGCGTTGCAATGACGCCGCAACTTGTCGCACCGAGAACGCCGAAGGTTCTTTGGTGCCGAGTGGTTCCATAGAGGTAGGCGTGGACTGCTTCGGAGCCACAGGCTCATCGATTCGAGGAGAGGTAGTAGCGGTCGACGGAGTTGATGACCTGACCCGTGTCGCTGCCTTCGAAGTGGACTCCGATGGAGCGGCCATCTTAACTTTGGTGGTCGGGCCCGACTGCTTCGGTGCCGGGGGCCGAGGCGCTTTTGTGGGACCGACGGCCCTCTTTTTCGGGTCGGTACCGACATCCGCTGCAGCGAGTTCGGCGCCGAAATCCCGTTTAGTGCGTTCGGAGCAGATGGTCTGTGCTGGCGTCGAAGGAGTGGAGGTCTTCGAGGGCCTCGAGCCAACCACTGCTAGTTTCACTTGTGCGCTCTGTCGTATCTGGCCAATAGCGCTTGCGTGTTGGCGATACGCCATATGTTGGCGGCTTGTGACGCAGTGCGCTTCCCTGATGCATCTAGGAGCTTGGACTCTTTGTCAGGTGGTGGTGCTTCACCTGACGCCTGAGAATTTGATCTTTTCCTAGCTGTAGATACCACTAAGGAATCTAGTGGTGCAGGATCTGTGGGGCAGCTTTACATTTCTTCTCTATACGTGGGTTTAGGACCCTAGTTCTGACTGGGTCTTCAAAAACCTCTGGTGCATGTTTGATTACACCTTTTAGCATAGGTAGTTTAGCAGTAGACCTATGTGCAGTATCAAAGGTGTCTAGGAGAAAATCTTCCTCTACTGGGTCAGTATGTAGTTGTACCCCGTGATAATGTGCCGCCCTCTGTAGTAGGTGGTGAAAACCTAACGAGTCCTCTGGTGGGGATGGCCTGGATGGATAAAGGTCATCCTGTGGGATATCTGGGATGTCCAGATTGTTATAGTCATCCCATGGGTCTGGGGATCCAGTAGGGGTGGGGTCTTGTGGCACATCTGCTGGATCGTAGTAAGGGTCCCCTTGATCATCATGGTCTGGAGACAGGGTCGGAGAGTGATGAGGCAGGGGTGGAGAAGCCGGAGGTGGGGGAGGGTGGAGGAGGTGGGGAAGGCACTCTAAAAGGGGAGGTAGCAGTGTCCTTCCTCTTTGGAGGTGGAGCTGGTTTATCCAAATGTCTCTTTTTTGCAGACAGTGTCAAATGTCCAGTTTTTGGATCCTTGGTAAGTGTCTTTTGCAGAGGATCCGGTGTGAATCGTTCTCGCGGCATTGGTTGTTCAGTCGGCGCCGAGGTTTTCGGGGCCGACGGTTTTTTAGGCACGTCTGTGCTGTGCTTTTTTGGGACCTCCGAATTTTTGTTCGGTGCCGAGAGAGGCTTCGGCACGGGATTGTCGGCGCCAAGGGTCTTATGATGTTTGTTCGGCACCGAGGGGGCGGGTTTCGACACCGATGGCTTTGGTGCCGAGCTTGGTGTGGAGGTGGAGGCCGATGTTTTCTTCGGTGCCGAAGGGTGTTTTTCGGCACCGCTGGAAGGCTGGCTCGAGCCCGAGCTGCCGGAAGGCTTGATAGGCTTCTTTACCGGGCCCGAAGGTGGGGTGTTAGAAGCAATGTCCTTGGTTTTGCCTAGGCGCGAAGGCGTGACCGAGGCCTTTTTGGCTATCGGCGCGGGTGTGGGAGGGGGTATAGTACTCACGACCCTATGCACCGGGGTGATGTCCTCCACATCTGAGTCTGCGGCCTCGGAAGCATTGACGAGGTAGTCGTCTTCCTGGATGTGCTGCGGTCCCGGAGCTTCGACGTAGTCCCCGAAGAGGTCGACCGGAGCGGAGGTCGAGGAGTGTGCCATGTTGCGTCTGGCCCTTCGATCTCGAATAGTCTTTCGATCTGAAAGACTTGCAGGCGGGACAGTCTCGAGCCTCGTGTTCAGGGGAGAGGCAGAGGTTGCACACCTCACGAAGATCGGTGTGGGGGAATTTAGACCCACATTGAGGGCACTTCTTGAAGGGAGTTCTTTCCATCAGCCGAGACCAGAGCCGGGATAGGCCCGAAGGCCGCAGTCGACTGGAATCGAAGAAGTGTCGAAGAGAAGGTGATTAAGCCGATTTGTGATCTGAAGAATCTCGATGAGCGAGGATTTTGCGTCGATCGTTGAACTGGAAAAGTTCGGAACCGGAGCGTGAAGTATTACATCCGAGCCCGATGGCAGAAAAAAACAAGCTGAGGATGAAGCCGAAGCCCATGCGCAATACGAACCAAAGGAGGAGTCACCGACCTCGTGACTTCCAAAGACTTTCCAAGAGGAAAAACAAACTGCAAACATCCGGGCCCAACACCAGATGGCGATCTATGCACAGTGTATAATCTGCAGCTCATACGCCTCGAGAATATATATATATATATATATATATATATATATATATATATATATATATATATATATATATATACACACACACACACACATACACACACACACAGGGCTTCTAAGGGTGGCAGTATAAGTGCTGCAGCCCTTCGAGGTCTTCCTTGGTCAAAGTGCCTGGGGTATTTTTACCAGGGGATGACATGTGGCCAGAGATACCAATTGGGTTAGTTTTGGGGAAAGAGCACAGGCCCTGGGAACTTGATTGGTAGGGACCCAGGGCATATCAAGTAAAAGTACATCAGTAGTCTGGCAAAAAGTTGGGAGGGGGGGGGGGGTTGGTACTGCAACAGAAACCCACTTTCCTACAAACCAACAAAATCTACCCGGAATTGGCCTGGAGTTTTCTTGCCCTCCCTGAAGCTGATCTTATACTTCTCAGTGCTGAATCCAAAGCCCTCAATCAGGGTACCCTTCGTGAGTTCATAGTCAATCCCTGCAGTTTCCTGAGAACATTTCACACAGGATAGCACTCCACACCTTCCTGTGGACCTGTCTACCAAGACAGGCTCTCTCAAATACAATGAACCATTTAGGGGCAATCCCTTTGGGGATTCGGGAGTCAAAAAAGTCTACCTCCTTATTTATTATTTTGTTTCCACCAGAGATGGGTCCTAGGCCCAACTTCGCTCTTACTTTTTCTATGGCCAAGAGTCTAGCCGCTAAGCATATCCTCATAGCCAGTTTCTGATGATCTGCATCTTCATGATCCACCTCATCTGGGACACTATGGGGGGGGGGGGGGGAATCTGTCCCAGTGGTATTAGCATCTGAGGGGGTTGTGATGGAGCCGGGGTCCTCCTCCACCGCCTCCTCCTCATTGGATTGGGGGAAAGTTTGACTTGCCAGGGCCTTGTCATTTTCTGGCAGCAGCTGGAGTTTTGCTTTTGTTGGTTTAGGACCCATGGTAAGTTTCCGCACTATGCACTAATCTTCAAGTTGAGAAACCTTTAGATGTGCATAGGGACACAGGTTTAGCTCCTGGCTGGTCCTTGCAGTATCAGTCATGGTGTTTAAAGTAAGTGGGGTCTTAGAGGTTTACAGTTGAAGTTTCTAAACAGTGGGGGACTTAACCAAGGCCCCAACACTATTTTTGATAAATTTGGGGGTGGAGTGTGGTTAGCTAATCGAAGAATCGATAAAAATATTCAATCTAAAAACCATTTTGGATTTCCTCAAGTGAAAAAAATTACTAATCAAGTGGTACAACAAATGTCACCAAATGCACCACCAATGTAGGAAGCTGGCTCTGTATGCTATTGCCACTTGGTGGTTATACCGTGCATAGAGACCAGGGGTTCCCCAAAAGTGTAAAAGGATCAATGTAAAACCCAAAGTGATCTATTAGTGGTAGTGCGGGCGAGCAGCCTTAGGCCTAACACAGAGGAGTGCAAGACATTTATTGCACAACATTGACCGATAATAGACCCATGACTCAAAAAGAGAGCGAGACCATTTTTAGAAAAATATACTTTGCTTCGATTTTATTTTAAGACCAAGATCTTCGTAATAAGGAGAGTACGTTTTTTAATAAAAACACTTTTCACTTTGAAAAAGCGACACTTAGAAACGTTTCAGACCAGTTCAATGTTATCCTATGGGGAAACAATATTGCAGTTAGACAGGTTACTAAGACACTTACAAATCCAGTTTTTAGGGCCAAATCTCAGCAAGGGTCAAGTGAGTACCAAAACTGCACCACCAGGCACAGGGGTGGCAGAGTGCAGAGGTTGGAGTTCTGTCCAAAGCTTTTCAATAGAGACTAGGGTGCCTGGAGCCACACTGCTGGCAGGTAGGTAAATCGGTTGCAGGGGCCAAGCTTTGGGGGTTAGCAAAAGCATGGGGGGCCACAAAGCAGCACTAAACACCACCAGCGGCACAGGGGTGGCAGGGTGCAAAATCAGCTCTGGAGCCCAATGCTTTTCAATTGGGTTTCTCTTTTGGCAAACTGGTTGCAGGAGTGGCATTGGAGGTTGCAGGAGTGAGACCAACGACAGCAGAGGAAAATTGGGATGTAGAGGGTCATAGGGGCGCTCGGTTCAGCTCACCAAGGCCCAGGAGTTTCGGATGCAGGGGTGCCTTTAGACATCTGAATCTTCTTACTCGAGCTGGTGGTGGCCAGGGGGAGACTCTGGATTCACATTGCTGGCGCCACCGTTGAGATCAGATGAGGTCAGCATCGCTGGGGAGACTTCTCTGCACAGGAGAGCCATTCAGACTCGGGCCATGGGAATCGGGTGCAAAGTGGGAAGGAGACACGGATCCGCCTGGATCCGGGGTCTTTGGAGTAGGCTTCTTTGGGACAGGTCGGCTGTCCACAGGAAACTGGAGTCTTTTTCAAAGGCAGCAGTCCTCCCAGGATTATTAGAGGTTGCTGCCTGCAAGACAGGTTGCAGGTTTGCAGAAGCTGGAGACAGGCCAGTAGGGCGCCAAGGCAGTCATCGTCTTCAGTCTTCTCTGCAGGGATGTCTTATTACTTCTTAGGTAGGTGCAGATGTAGTTTCTAAGTCAGGTGAGCCACTTAAATACTAAATTTAGGTGAGTTTAGGGAAGCAGCAGGTAGGGCCAATGGGCACCTTACCTGGGGTGACTACACCCTCCATTATGCCACCCTCCTGTGGGAGGGGACATAGGCCTTGCCCTGATTGGAGGGGGGTCTACCCCTCTTTAAGATAGTGGGGATTGAAAGATGTGCTTCACCTCACCCAACCTTAGGGGTAGAATTGACAGAGGTGGCCACGCCTCCTATTTTAAGTTTTCCCACCGGCTTTCCCGCTTAAAGTGGGGGTGTAAACCGGGGGCTGCCATCTGCAGCTAGCAGCAGAGGCAGGAGAAGATTACAAAGGCGGCAAGCCTTTGAAGCTACCCCCCACATTGGTTCACCCAGACTGGCCTCCCTGAAATGCATTGGGCTCCAGACGCCGATTTGCACCCTGGCCGCCCTGGTATACTATTGGTGCCTTGCCCACCACTCACCCTAACTACTGGAGATAAGTCCTGAAAGCCTATATACTGTACTTGTTTGCAGAACTTGTTCTTCCTTCCGTAGGATAACATTGCAATGTGCGTGGACCCCGGAGCAATAAAAAATAATCTCTAAAAGGTGACAAATCATGCAGACCTGCATACACCTTTAAGAGAGAATTTAATTTAAAGACAGATAATGCAGCCTATACCCACAGGCTACACTGTCCAGTACTTCAACTAGAATTCCACCAACATCCACAAACAGCACTGCCTGTCTAGTTTTTCTCCCCATAGGAAAAAACCCTGCCTCTACCAACAAAAGCCTCTGGAATGATAGAGAGGAAGGAGTGGACAGACAAGCCCCATAGGCTGCCATTATGTGGCTTAAAACAGTATGCTGTGCCTTTAAGAAAACTTTCCAGGTTTCCAGAACTTTCCCCAGTATCCCAGAATGCCCAGCAGGTCCCATTTACTTTCAGTTCTTTTTGAAGGCGTAGCACGCCAGACCTGTAGCATTCTACATATGAATAAGTATCTCTCCACCGGGGAGGAGGTCGGGCGCTTATGACTATAACAGAGATACCCCTACTACAGAACTGGAGTTACAGAAAAGAAACTACTCCTTCTGTAGTAGGGGATCTCTGTGTATAGTCATAATCTAGTGAATAGAATGGCAAGCCCATCCCCACACAACAAAAGCGGTGGAGAACACACAAGACACTACCACTACTGTGCGAACAAATTTCGCAGCGAAGCCTGCCCAACCAGAGCATCTGCCCTGGCATCCGTGTCCAGATAGTAATGCGCAGCAAAGGTATGGACCGACTTCCAAGTGGCCGCCTTGCAGATTTCCGCAATCGGAACATTACGCAGCAAAGCCGTCGTGGCAGCTTTGCCCCTGGTGGAATGAGCCTTAGGTTTACCCCCTAAGGTCTTATTAGTCTTTTGATAACACAATTGTATGCAGGACACAATCCACCGAGAAATGGAGTGCTTAGAGGTCGCAAGACCAGTCCTGACAGCCATAATTAACAAACAATTGGTCAGACCTACGAATATCCTTGGTCTTATCCAGATAAAATTTCAACACCCTCCGAACATCCAGGGAATGGAGAGACCTTTCCGCTGGCGAAGAGGGATTCTGAAAGAACGTAGGTAAAGTTATGGTCTGGTTGACATGAAAATCAGAGATAACCTTAGGAAGAAATTTAGGGTGAGTACGCATCACAACCTTAGCAGCATGAAATACAGTATAAGGTTCCTGACAACATAATGCCTGAAGTTCACTCACCCTGCGGGCCGATGTAATGGCCACTAGGAACGCCGCCTTCCAGGATAGGTGCTGCAATGAAGCCTTGTGAATGGGTTCAAAAGGCTCCTTCATCAGTCTGGACAGCACCACATTCAGGTCCCAGGAAGGCGAGGGAAGTCTGACGGGAGGAAACACTTTCTTCAAGCCTTCCAAAAAATCCTTGACCACAGGGATCTGAAAGAAGGAAGTCTGAAGGGCATTTCCTGTAAGCAGTCAAAGCAGCCAGATGAACCTTAATGGAATGGAAATTAAGGCCAGACTGCGCCAGATGTAAAAGGTATGGAAGGATGACATCTTCCTTACATGTTGTCGGATCAAAGTTCTTGGACTTACACCAGATACAGAACCTCTTCCACTTGTAAGCATAGGATGTCCTAGTGGAAGGTCGCTTAGACTCCTTCAGAATGTCCATACAATCGTCTGGTAGATTCAGATGGCCATATTGCACTATTTCAGAAGCCATGCCGCCAAACTCAAAGACGAGAGGTTGGGGTGCACCATCCGCCCCCCGAACTTCATGAGAAGGTCCAGCCTGCACGACAACCGCATGTGAGGAAGGAGAGACCGGTGAAGGTCTGTGAACCACCACTGCCTGGGCCACTCCGGGGCGATCAGGATCATCCGCGCCCTGGACTGGGACAGCTTGATGAGCACCGCCGGAATCAGGGGAATGGATGGAAAAGCGTACAGAAAGCTGTTCGACCAATCGATCCATAGCGCATTCCCCAGCGTCCCCCGCTGGTAGTACCTGGATGCGAAGTCTCGGCATTTGCTGTTTTCGGCGGTGGCGAACAGATCTACGTCTGGAGTCCCCCACTTTGCGAAGACTTCTCCTAGTACTTCGCCGTTTATGACCCATTCGTGGTTTTCCTGAATCAGCCTCCTCAAGGCGTCCGCCTGAGCATTCTGCACCCCTGGCAGATGCGTGGCCGTAATCGTCAGTCCTCGGGCCAGCAGCCAGCGCCAGATCGCCTGCGCCTCCTGCGACAGAGTGCGCGATCTCGACCCCCCCTGCTTGTTGAGGTAATACATCGTGGTTGTATTGTCCGTCTGTATCAGCAGCGAGGTGGTCTGGAAGGACAGAAGGAAGGCCTTCAGTGCCAGGAAGACAGATCTGAGTTCCAGGAAATTGATGTGGTACGTCGATTCCAAAGGAGACCACTTTCCTTGAATCTGCAAGACCCCGGAATGTGCTCCCCAGCCCTGGAGAGAAGCATCCGTCACTACACTCGTCGTGGGAATGTCCTTGTGGAAGGGAACCCCCTTGAGGAGGTTTTCGCCCGAACACCACCACTTCAGAGACTGAAGAGCATGCAGCGACAGTCGTATCTTGTCGTCCCAAGAGCCTGTCCTCTGATCCCACTGATCCTCCAAGCACTCCTGCAGTGGTCTCATGTGAAGCCGTGCGTGAGGAAGATACAGGAGGCCATCGATCCCAGTAGAGAAGACACCTTCCTCACTGTCGTCGATGGAGCAGTCCTGAGGTCCTGAGCCTTCCGAAGGAGTGATAACAGTCTCTCCTCCGAAGGAGACACGCTTGCTGACCGCGTATCGATGGAGGCCCACAGGTACTGTATGCACTGGACCGGAGTCGTGACCGATTTGGACATGTTGACGTGTAACCCCAGCTTGTGTAAGAGAGCGCACGTCCATCGGAAGTGATCTTGTGCTTCCGAGAAGGATGAAGCCTTGATCAGCCAATCGTCCAGATACGGGTAGACAAACACCTTGTTCCTCCGCAGGTGTGCCGCCACCACCGCCATGCACTTCGAGAAGGTCCTGGGAGCAGACTTTAGCCCGAATGGCAGTACTGTGTATTGATAGTGATTGGCGCCGACTTGAAATCGCAGGAACTTCCTGTGCTTCCTTGCTATGGGCACATGGAAGTACGCATCCTGTAGATCTATGGCACAGAGCCAGTCTCCCCGTTGCAGCTGAGGGTAAATCTGGTGCAACGATAGCATGCAAAACTTTTCTCTGCGAATCCATTTGTTTGCCTGTCGCAAATCCAGAATGGGCCTGAACTCGTTCTTGTCGTCCTTGCGAACGAGGAAGAACCGAGAGTACAGACCTCTTCCCCTTTGAGACAGAGGTACTTCTTCTACCGCCTTTTTTCTCAACAAGATGTCTGCCTCCGCCTGGAGCTCTCAGCTGGAATAGAGAGCTGACCGGCGGAATCGCTGGAGGCGGGCTGATAAACCGAAGACTGTATCCATTGCAAACAATATTCAGCACCCACTTGTCCAGAGTAATTTTTCTCCACTCTGCCGGAAAAAATTGAATGCTTCCCCCCCACTGGAGTGGGTAACGGTTGAGGGGGAAGTAGCCGCTCAGGGCAGAGACCCGGCCGGGCCCTTGGTAGTGGTAGTAGCCTGCTGGCCTCCTCTACCCCTCTGGCGCTTCTGAAAGGGCTTGCAGAACTGCTGCTGTTGTTGCTGCTGCTGTCCCGAACCCTGCCCACGCCCTCTGCCCGAAGACCCGAACCGCCTCTGGAACGGGCGCTTCTTCTCGGCCTTCTCCAACCCAACGGCCGTCAGGGTTTCCGCCTCCGCCTTCATGCGGGCCATCTCATCGTCCGCATGTTTCCCGAACAGGGTTTCCCCCGAGAAGGGCAGGTTGGCCACTCTTTGCTGCGCCTCTGGCTTGAGGGACGTCAGGCACAGCCACGAATGCCGCCTCTGGTGGACGCCATGACAGTAGGCGTGGGCGGCCAGCAAGGATACATCCGCCGCTGAGTCGATCACCTGATTAGAAACCAGCATGCCTTCGCGCACTGTCTCCAAGAAGTCCTCCTTGTCCCGGGGCAGCAGGTCCGCATACTGCTGCAGGGACTCCCACAGGGCCCGGTCGTAACGGCCCAACAAAGCCCCTGCACTCGCCGCCTTCATGGTGGTGGCGGCGGTCCCACACACCTTCCTGCCCGCAGAGTCCAGCCAGCGGCTTTCCTTGTCAGGCGGGACCGTCGACGAAGGGGCGGTCGCATGTGGTTTCCTCGCCGCCGTCACGATGACCGAATCCGGCTTCGGGTCCACTCTCAAAAAGGTAGGGTCCGACTCCGGGGCCCTATACTTTTTCATGAGCCTGGAGGGGGCGGCCTTCGTCATCGCGGGAGTGAGGAACAGCTCCAACGCGGGTTCCACCAGTCCTGGTACAAGAGGCAGTAGAGGGCGAGACAGATGTTTCTTATGAAGTGTCTCGAATATCACGGACGTCGTGGGTGTTGGAACCGTCACCGTGATACCCAACTTTGCTGCCCCTCTCAACAGCACCTCTTGGAAAGAGACCAAATCGTCCACCGGAGACACCCTAGTCCCCGGTGAGTCCGACAGAGTCGGGGAAAAGTCTCTGGTCGAGGAGCGCGTGTGCGACCTGGACCTGTGCCTCCTACGGCGTCGTCCTGAGTCCGACGATGACCGTCCACGGCTCCGTGACCTTCTCCTCCTGTGAGAGCGGGAGCGCGACCTCTTCGGCTTCGGCCTGTCCGCCGGTCTAGCTGGTCCCGGCGACCGCGGGCATCGTGGCTTCGGGGTCCCCTGCGGCGGAGTCGGGTACCTCGGAAGGGAAACCGACCGCGGGGGAACCGGCGGCGGTCCCACTGGAGTGCGTGGCAGCGACCGAGGTGGGGGCGGCGGAGGCAGTGTCCACGGCTGTGGAGGCGGTGGTGGCGGTGGCGGAGGTGGAGGAGGCGGTGACGGAGGCATCCGAGGAGGCGTATACACCACAGAGTACACCGATTCCGGTGACTCTCTCTTCCTCGACGGCGACCTGTGCCTCGACGGCGACCTGTGCCTCGACGGCGACCTGTGCCTCGACGGCGACCTGTGCCTCGACGGCGAGCGCCGACGCCGGGTCCGATCTCGACGCCGACTGCTGGACGGCGCCGAAGACGGCGTCGTCGCCGACGATGCCGATGTAGTCGACAGAGGCCTATTCAGGTCCCTCGACGTCGATCGTCGACGCCGCTTCTCCCCAGAGCCCTGGGGAGACGGCGAACAGACGGTGGTCATCCTCCTCGACGTCGCCGACGCCCTCGACGGGGAGTGCTTACTGGTCTTCCTGCCCCTGGGGAGCCCCCCAGAGGCCTCAGTATGGGCCAAATCAGCCCCTCCAGACCCACCTGGTGCCTTCAGTCTTCTCTCCTCCAGAACTTGAAGCCTGATTTTCATTCTGTCCCTCAGGGTCCTGGCTGAGAACGAGTGGCAGATGGTACATTCTTCAGGCACGTGGGACTGGGGAAGGCAACCTATACACACCTCGTGTGGATCAGTTTTAGCCTTCTTTCTACCACATTCCGGGCACTTGTCGAACAAGCCAGGCATGTTGACAGTACCAGCTACTAAGCACTTGAAAAAGTGACAAAAATTGACAAAATCTCCAAAAGAACCCTTGAAAAGGGGAAAGCTCAATGCTCCAGGGTCCTGCTAGCAGGAGCCGGAAAAAAGAACTGAAAGTAAATGGGACCTGCTGGGCATTCTGGGATACTGGGGAAAGTTCTGGAAACCTGGAAAGTTTTCTTAAAGGCACAGTATCCTGTTTTAAGCCACATAATGGCAGCCTATAGGGCTTGTCTGTCCACTCCTTCCGCTCTATCATTCCAGAGGCTTTTGTTGGTAGAGGCAGGGTTTTTTCCTATGGGGAGAAAAACTAGACAGGCAGTGCTGTTTGTGGATGTTGGTGGAATTCTAGTTGAAGTACTGGACAGTGTAGCCTGTGGGTATAGGCTGCATTATCTGTCTTTAAATTAAATTCTCTCTTAAAGGTGTATGCAGGTCTGCATGATTTGTCACCTTTTAGAGATTATTTTTTATTGCTCCGGGGTCCACGCACATGGGCGGGACTATTCGCTAGATTATGACTATACACAGAGATCCCCTACTACAGAATTTATATTTAAAAGCTTACTTACCTGAAAGATATTTTTCTCTGATGCCTAATCATATTGAATATGCTACTTACCAGTATGCATCTGTTCTTGGCATGTAGGGCTGCTGACATTCATATCTGTGCATAGATCGCCGCCTAGTGTTGGGTCCGGATGTTTGCACGTTGTTGTCCTGGAAGAGTCTTCGAAGTATCACGAGATAGGTGACTCCTCCCCTGGACCAGAGTGCGCATGGGCATCCTCTCCATCCTTAGATTGTTTTTCGCCATTGTGGCAGTGATGGAGTAGATACAGTAAGTGATGACCATGCTATACAGTAATTCTGAGTGCTGCAGCCGCTACAGGCGCCGGGGAGGAGGGTGGGCGATATGAATGTCAGCAGCCCTACATGCCAAGAACAGATGCATACTGGTAAGTAGCATATTCAGTTCGAGGCATGTGGGCTGCTGAATTCATATCTGTGCATAGAATACATAGCAGTACCTCCTATTAGCGGCGGCTACCAGTGCCAGCTGCAGCAGTCTGAAAAAGAGTTTTGAGAACAGCCTGTCCTACAGCTGCCTGCTGTTTTGAGTGTACATCTACACAGTAGTGTTTGGTAAATGTATGTATAGTGGACCATGTGGCTGCTCTACATATTTCCTGTAAAGGAATGTTTCCCAGGAAAGCCATGGATGCCCCTAACTTACGTGTTGAGTGGGCTCGTGGGGGAATCGTTAATGTGCGTTTAGCCTTTTGATAGCAAAGTTGAATACATTTAACGATCCATCCGGCTATACCTGATTTGGAAATGGCGTTGCCCTTGTGTTGTGGAGAAAAGGCAACGAAAAGTTGTTTTGTAGTCCTAAAGTTTTTAGTTCTGTCTATATAGTACATGAGGGCCCTTTTTACATCTAGTGTATGGAGCATTCTCTCAGCGACATTTTGTGGATTTTGAAAGAAAACCAGCAGTTCAATAGTTTGATTAATGTGGAACTGCAATATTACTTTAGGCATGAATTTGGGGTTGGTACGTAGTACGACCCTGTTTGCGTGAACATGTATGAATGGCTCTTGAATGGTTAGTGCCTGGAGTTCACTAACTCTTCTTAACAAAGTGATCGCTACTAGGTAAGCTACTTTCCAGGTGAGGAAGTGAATCTCACATGAGTGGAGAGGCTCGAAGGGTGGACCCATCAGTCTGGTGAGGACCAAGTTGAGGTTCCACACCGGTGCTGGTGGGTGTCTTGGGGGGGGGAATTACTCGTTTAAGTCCCTCCAAGAAGGCTTTGATGGCAGGCACTCTGAAAAAAGAGAGGTGCTGCCTGTTTTGGAGATAGGCTGCTATTGCGGTTAAATGGATACGTATTGAGGTGTATGCCAGATTGCATCGGTATAGGTGTAAGAGGTAACAGATTATGTTTTGAATGGATGCGTCTAGCGGGTTAATGTGATTGTTGTTGCAGTAAATGACAAACCTCTTCCATTTAGCCGCATAGCAAGCTCTGGTAGTGGGTCTCCTGGCCTCTTTGATGATCTCCATGCAGTCAGGTGGCAGGTTTAGGTAGCCAAACTCTAAGACTTCAGGAGCCAGATTGCCAGGTTCAGCTGTTGCGGATCTGGGTGCTGAATTTCGCCATGGTTCTGCGTCAAAAGTGCGGGTTTGATCCGCAGCCTTTGATGCGGCACCACGGAAAATTCTAGAAAGGTGGGGTACCATGGTTGGCGCGCCCATGTGGGAGCAACTAGGATGAGAGTCAGTGAGTGCTGTCGCAGTTTGCGTGCCACCAGTGGTATTAACGGCGCTGGGGGAAAAGCGTACACAAATCTGCCGGACCAGTTCATCCATATCGCATTGCCCTGCGACTGTGCATGTGGGAACCTGGCGGCAAAGCTTTGGCATTTTGCGTTTTCGTTTGTGGAGAATAGGTCTATCTCTGGATGACCCCACTGCTGGAAGTACGGTTGGAGTACTGATGGATGTAGCTCCCACTCGTGCATCTGGTGGCTGTGTCCGCTGAGCAGATCCGCCATCTGGTTGTCCTTGCCAGGGAGGTGTTCCGCCATGAGGAATATGTTCCTCTGAATGGCCCACTTCCACATGCTCTGAGCCAGATGAGACAACTGTGGAGAGTGTGTTCCTCCCTGCTTCTGTATGTAGTACATGGCAGTCATGTTGTCCGTCCGGATCAACACTACTTTGTTGCACAAGTGTACTTTGAATGCCTTCATGGCTAGGAAGATTGCCATCAGTTCTAGAAGGTTGATGTGCATCTTTTGTTGTGTCGTCCATAGTCCCTGCACTGTGTAATTGAGTACATGAGCTCCCCATCCCTGGAGAGAGGCGTCCGCCGTCAGTATTATTTGTGGAACAGGCTCTTGGAACGGTCGGCCCTTGCAAAGGTTTTGTGGATTCCACCAATGCAGAGAGTTGTATGCCCGACCGCTCACCAACACTAGGTCTTGTAATTGCCCTTGAGCCTGATTCCATTGACGTGCCAAGCACTCCTGAAGCGGGCGCATATGTAGTCTCGCGTGCGGGACTATGAAAATGCAGGAGGCCATCATGCCTATCAACTGCATGAACACTCGCGCTGGAAGGTAGTGTTGAGGTTTGAACTTTGAGATCAGCAATTGAATGCTGTTGATCCTCACTAAATTTGGCTGAGCTGTGGCTGCCAGAGTGTTTATGGTCGCGCCCAGGTACTGTCGCACATGTGCGGGTTGGAGATGTGATTTTGGGTAATTTAGTGAGAATCCCAGACTGTGAAGAAGGTGAATGGTGAGGGACATGTGGCTGGCGCATTGCTGGGCTGACTTCGCTTGAACAAGCCAGTCGTCCAGGTAAGGGTAGATGTGAATGTGTTGTCTCCGTAGATGTGCAGCCACTGTAGCTAGGCACTTGGTGAAAACCCTGGGTGCTGTTGTCACACCGAAGGGGAGGACTTTGAATTGATAGTGCTGTCCCTGAATAGTGAACCTGAGATATTTCCTGTGTGATGGGTGTATGGGTATGTGGAAGTACGCATCTTTGAGGTCTAGGGTGGCTAAGAAGTCTCGCAGGGTGAGCATATGGAAATGCTCTGAGAGAATGTAGTGGTTGAGGGGTCTCAGGTCTAGTATAGGTCTGAGCGACCCGTCCTTTTTTGGGATTAAGAAGTACAGAGAGTACACCCCTGTCCCCTGCTGGTTGACGGGCACGACCTCTATTGCCCCTTTTTGCAGCATACTTAGCACTTCCTGCTGCAATAATGCTAAGTGCTCTACGGACATAGGACGGTGCTTTGGGGGTATGTTGGGAGGAGTGGAGGTTAATTCAAGACAGTAACCGTGTTGGATAATGTCCCTGACCCACCTGTCTGTGGTGATGGTGTTCCACGTGGACAGGAACCGCTGAAGTCTCCCCCCGACAGGTGTTATGTGGTCGGGGGGAAGGGAGAGGGCGTCACTGTTTGTTTTTGGGGGAGGACCTGGTGTTGCCTTAACCACGTCCCCTGCCCTTGGTGCTGGAGCCCAGATATCCACCTCTGTTGGTTTTATCGTAGGTACTCTGTGTGCCCCCTTTAGTGTATTGCTGCTGTGACCCCTGGCCTCTAGCAGCTCCTCTATTCCCGGGGCGACGAAAGGAGCCACCACGAAATTGCTGCGTCTGCAGAGCCCCCATTGACTTCACAGTGTCAGTGTCTTTTTTTTATTTTTTCTAAGGTAGTGTCAACTTCTGGGCCGAATAAGTAGTCGGGGTTAACTGGCTGATTTAGGATGTTGTTTTGGATCTCTGGTTTGAATACGGAGATTCTTAACCAAGCGTGTCGTCGTAACATGACGCTGGTGTTAATTGCCCTGGCCGCTGTGTCGGCAGCATCCAGTGCGCACTTAATGGATGCGTTGGTAAGGAGTTGTCCCTCTCTGATGAGGAGCTCCGCTGCTTCTTTGTATTCATCTGGCAGATGCTGGAGTAGCGATTCTAGCGTGTCGTAGTGTGAACGATCATAGCGGGCCAGGAGGGCCTGTGTATTGGCAATGCGCCAGATGTTTGCTGCTTGAGCTGCAATTCTTTTGCCTGAGGTCTCTAGCACCTTGGACTCCTTGTCAGGGGGAGGAGCATCACCTGTTTGCGAATGGGCTCGTTTGCGAGTGTTAGCGACTACCATGGAGTCCAGAGGTAACTGGCCTCTAATGTACATAGGATCTCCGGGCGCAGGCTTGTACTTTTTTTCCAATCGAGGGGTTGAGCACCCGTGCCCTGGTTGTTTCTTTGAAAATGTCCTTTGCAGGTTTGAGAACACCTTTCAACATGGGCAAAGTTTTGACAGTTCTCGGAGGAGGCGAAAGTGTCTACTAAGAAGTCTTCCTCAACAGTGTCAGAGTGGAGTTGTACTCCATGATTGGCGGCAGCACGTTCTATGAGGGCATTGAAGGCAGCAGTGTCCTCTGTGGGAGATGTTTTGGCGCTGTAAAGCTGCGTGACCTGGGTATCTGGCGCGGTACCCTGGTCTGTAGGGTCATCCCATGCTTGATCTGGGTCCTGCTGTTCATTAGGATCGACATCCCCAGGGTAGGGGGTATCATCGCCCATGTAGTCCTCCACTGCGTCTGTTTCGGAAGGCGTAGGAGAAAAGGACTGGGGCTCCTGAGAGGAGGTTTGCAAGCGTTCATACAGAACTGGTTCCGACTCTGCTGGCAATTTGTGCTTTAGAGGTATTCTGTAGGATTCCAAGCCCTGCTCTGGCGTGATCTTCAGTTTGCGGGGCATCAGTCTGCCAGTGTCGGCGTCGATGAACTGTGGCTGTGAAGGCTCAGAATGTGTGTGTCCAGTAGATGGGGACTGTGTCTGGCGGACACGTGTTCGGATCGCGAACATCTTCGGCGCCGTGGATGGCGGCAAACCAAAAGTGATGTTGGTTGGCGCAGAGGGTGCCTTTGGAGCCTTGTTCGCGTCGGGGCCCGGCGTGGATCGGAGGGCTGCCCGTTCCCTGATGCGTTGAAACGACGCCGCGACTTGTCGCACTGAACGCCGAAGGTTCTTTGGTGCTGGTCGGTACCGTGGAGGTAGGCGTCGACTGCTTCGGAGCCACAGGGTTATCGATTTTAAGACAGGTTTCAACGGTCGTTGGAGTCGATGACTTGGCGTGTGCCGCTGTTATCGATGTGGACGCAGATGGAGCAGCCATTTTGATTTTAGTGGCGGATGCCGACTGTTTCGGTGCCGGGGGCCGAGGCGCTTTTGTGGGACCGAGGGCCTTCTTTCTCGGGTCGGTACCGATATCCGCTGCAGCGAGTTCAGCGCCGAAATCCCTCTTAGTGCGTTCGGAGCAGACGGCCTTTGCTGGCGTCGAAGGGGTTGAGGTCTTCGAGGGCTTCGAGCCGATCACGGTCAGTTTCACTTTTGGTTTCGGTGGAACTGGTGGGACGATTGGTTTCGGTTTCGTTAAAGGGAATCCAGTAGTCTTTGGTAATAATGGCTCGTGCGGGATGTTCGAGGCCGGGCCCGAAGGCGGGGCTGAAGAACTTTGGGATTGATCTCGGGTAAGGCCCGGAGGCGATCCCTCGACCTGAGCCGTAGAATGACTCACTTTGACGGCCTCCGTATCGACGGGTGGGCCTGGTTCTTCGCTAGAGCTATCTTCTTCGGCCCCAAAGGCCTCATCGTAGTCTCCTACCTCGTCGACGGCTTCTTCCCTTTGAAAAAGCACTTAGTCTCCTTCCGATCGGGAATCGTGTTCGGAAGCGGGGCTGGAGTCTATTTCTTCCACGCTCTCTACATCCTCGTCGCTGAAGATATTGGCCGGGGCAGGCGCCAATTGCTGCGCTTCTAATCTCACCGCCCGTCGATTCCGGAGAGTTTTCTTCGATCGGAATCGGGCACAGGCCATACATTTCGATTCGTCGTGATCCGGTGAGAGACATTTGTTGCATACCGGATGGACGTCGATGTGTGGGTATTTGGCGTGGCATAAAGGACACCGTTTGAATGGGGTCCTCGATTCCATTGTCGATGTAAGTTCGAAGTTCGGACCAAACGGATCCGAAAGATTGGAAGAAGTTGCTAAACTAATCAAGAAAGTAGTCGATACCGAACGGGAACAGTACCGACGAAACTAAAGGCCTTTTGGCCTTAAATTGAATTTTCCTAACTTGAGCTAAGATAAGCACATCCGAACCCAATGGCGGAAAAAAACAATCTAAGGATGGAGAGGATGCCCATGGGCACTGTGGTCCAGGGGAAGAGTCACCTATCTCGTGATACTTCGAAGACTCTTCCAGGACAACAACGTGCAAACATCCGGACCCAACACTAGGCGGCGATCTATGCACAGATATGAATTCAGCAGCCCACATGCCTCGAACATAAAGATACTTGCTATTTTTATATGTTGGTGGGGGATCTTCTGGCGTCGTGTTGTCTTTTTTTAATCATTGTGTGTATTTGCAAATGACTTGCTCTCCTCTGTGTTAAGTCTAAAGCTGCACGACCACACTATCCCCTAATAGAGCACTTTGGGGTTGCATAACAAGCCCCTGTACACTCATAAGGGCACCCCAGACTCTTTAAACAGTATATCAACTTATTGTTATATCACAAAAAGAGCTAGCTTCCTACATGCTTGGAAAATGTTCGGGTGCTAGTTTCAGGCCAAAGAGTAAAATTAATACTGGTAATTTGACCTGCCCCCCCCCCCCCCCTCCCCCCCAAACCTTGAAACTAAAGAACTTCCTATACTTCCTTGCTATTGTTATATGGAGTTATGCATCCTGGAGTTCTACCGCACACATCCAATCACCTGCTTTCTGATATAGGGAATATTTGACGCAGTGCTAGCAAATGGAATGGATCTTTTTGTGGAGCTGTTAACTTGTTTCAGGTATGGGATAGGCATGATCTTTTCCTTCACACCTTTTTTCTCAGACCAGAAAGTATATGGAATAAATCCCTTTCCTCCGCATGCCAGATGGGTCTGTTCTCCTTTCACAGTTTTGCAGTGAAGTCAGTGTTTTTACTCCGTTTGCCATATACTTGGGGAGCTCATTAAAACAATGATCTTGAAAGTACACTTCATTTGGAATAGGAATATCGAAACTTTCAGGCCTTGAGATATAGAAGGTTCCTCGAAACACGTGTTGGCTGCATATGTACTGATTTTGTGAGAGATACGAATTGAAAGAATACAACCTCATCAAATAAAGAATTAATTTAAAAAGGAACACAAATGTGAGAATTAATTATGCAATGAACCTCCTTGAGAATACCATGAAGGCCATACATGCCATTAAGGTACTGATGCAGGAGGAAAGAGGGTGCCAGACTACTGATACTTTTCTATTATCCTATTAACTTCCTTCTAAGTCCCTACTATGTGAAACAAGGGGTACCTTGGGCTACTAAGTTAAAATGTCACTAGTGGACGGCAGCACTTAGCCACAACTACAGTGATAAAGTGAAAACAAGACCGTAGGCCTGCCTCCGCAGCCTCGCCGGGCAGCTTTAAACCGGTCAACTCAACATGGCAGCATAAACACTTTTGCCAGGAGAAAACCTTCAGTTTTAATGTTAGTACGTTACCTCAATGGAAGGCCCAGGCAGCACACCAGATGGTATGCTTAAAATTAAAAAGGAGATGTTCTTTTGTGTTAAATATCTCCAGACAGTGAAAACACAAAATTGCCATTTTCACAGTAGCATGGCCGGTGGTCCCATTGCCGACAGGAAGTTTCACTGGTGCCAACTTCAATTTGCGTTCAAAGATATTACTCAAAGGTATGCCATTACATTGTTACATTAAACCAGACTCATTTCATGAGATTGGCTTTAAAAGAGAACGTTTAGTGAAAAGGCGACATTAGAAAGTTACCACTTTGTTCTCCAAACCTTTGGTAGCCTTTCCCGTTTATCCACAGCAGAAGTTTACCAAGACATCATGCTGACCCACCCCACGCAAGGAGGTGTGAAGCGCTCCCAAGAACAAGGAACAAAAAAACTGCTCAGGGGCAAAAGTGTGAGCTTCTCCAACAGGATGACTTCCGGGCGGGAGTCACAAATGGCCCAGCTTCAAAAAAGCCTTTCGCCTCAGTGAAGCAGAATGGTATACACCTTTGCTTGCCCGCTCCTTTGTGTAAGCAGACAGACTGACATCCTCCAGAAGGAGTAAAACTGTTGCAGAACAGGTTTTCCTATACAAGTAGCTCATTAGGCTAATAGGAAAAGAAGGCCTGTGCCATTTTGCTTAGGGTAGAGGGGTATCCTGGGATTGTTTGAGAGCCATGTAAAGTGGGAAGGGTAGCCTCGTGGGAACTACTACCCCATTGGCTAGTAGGTTATTTCCCCTCCCACAAACTGGAAAATGACATAAAAATGGCACTCCAGACCCAAAGTTTTCAGATCACTATTGGACAGAATAAGGACTGCCCCCCTGCTTCCTAGACTGAGGAAGGACAGGCTGCACCAAAAACTGGACTGCACCCAAGGGATCCGCAAGGAAGACTATCTGCTGGGCACACTCATGGGAAAGAGCTCTGCTGGTGTCCGGATGGGAGGAGTTAATCCACGGGATAGGTGGCTGGCCTCCTGTTAGGATTCAGGGCCACCAAAATATGAAGGAAGCTGTATCCATCAAAAGCCTAGCTGCCAGGAACACTTAACTGTCACTGGATGACTAGGCGCCTGTTGGGGAGCGAGCCCGGACCTTCCTGAAGTGCCCCCAAGCTTGTGGGTTTTAAAGACAGACTTTTGTCCTCCAAAGAAAAGAATTTGATTATCTGTAATTGACCATTGAATCTGTTGTAACCGGGAGACCAATGGCAACTGGACCTGCACAGGACTCCCCCCCGTTGCAACATGGACCTAGAGTCTTGAGGTCAGAGACTTCCCCTGAAGTTAGCAGACCTCCATGGTGGCCCCAGGAAAACTTAACACATCTCATCAGAATCTTCAGCATCCCTTCATTCCCCAGCCTCAGGAGCATGTTTTGCGGAGAAAAGTACACAAGTGCTGCTTACTTTGATAGGTAAACTGTCACCCTGGACCCGAGTGGCCCCTGTAACTGGGCCAGCCATTGTAGCTAGTCCAAGAAGACTCCGGCAGGTGTTCTAGCCCATTTTAATAACAGCTTGCAATGATTTATTGCATCCAATTCGCAAAGTATTTTACTTACCTATTTAAAAATCAAAAACCCAGTTCCCCTCAATAAATTGTCGCTTTGGTGTATAATTTTTTATAAATTAGAGTTAGATTTATTTTGCGTTCTCTTACTTATTAACTGCTTTGGTACTCCTAAATGCTTTACGCTTGTTTCTTTGACTAATACGGACTGCTCTGTGCCACAGGTTCCCAGTACTGAGCTAAGGATTTTTATTAAAGAAAATAAGTGGAGCCAAAAAGGAATGTGACATTACTACATTCGGAGGGCTCACAACCACACTACATAATTCATTTTCCAACAATGTTGCTTTACTTTTCAAGTTTTTGTGGTCTCTCCATTAGGGATGAGCTGCAGTGTAGCTTAATATAATGCTTTCGCTAGAGTGGTTCCTTAAACTACCCAAACTATATCTGGAAACATTTTCCTATAATAGACTGAGGCAGTAATTTCCATTTTATATTGACAGACAAATGTTTCCCCAAACTAGGCATAAGAGGGCATTGTATTGCTGAGAAATCCTATTTAAGAAATGGAATATTCTTAATCACCCATGATTCAACCATCAGCAATCGCACCAGATTGAAGGAGGATCATGTACAAAGACTGCCATCAGCAAGCACTATATTGCTGGAGGACATCTGAATGAATCCCAGTCAATAGTATGCAACTCAACCCTGAGAGGCCGATATCCTAATTGCCCACACCGAACATTAAGCAGTTTGAACACTGAACTGAGCCTTCCATAATCAGCAAGTGTCCCACATTCTGCACAACGTTAGGTTATCTACAGACACTGCCATAAGCTAGCATCCCAAAATATAGGGAACAGGGACATTTAGACTACCCCACTCAAAGTATTTTGAAATATCAGGTCAAACTGTAAAATCTAATAAAATGACAAATACACAAACAAAAGCTGTGCAATTAAATTACTATGTCCCACCCCTGAAGCCACTTGACAATAGAACTCCCAGCAAAGGGCAACACACAGATTAGTTGCGGGCTTTGGAATGGACAAACAGGATTAGTCCACAGCTCTGAAAGTCTGAGACTAATCAAGAAGCACAGAGGCAGTCTAAGATGGAGTCCCGACCCAAGAGCAGAGTTCCTAAATAGTCATGAATGTTCTATTATAAGACAGGGATCCTTATCGGAGTTCAATGCTCAGACCAGGCTAGGATTCCTGGTAGGAAAGTTTAGAATAGCACTATTTCTCAGAATATTTATGTTCACAATGATGTGCCCAATAACCAATTAGCAAGATAGTAAATAGCACATTTATGGGAGCACACTCCAAGCTACTATGTTAAAGTATGTACCTTTGAAATTCAAGAGGCATATTTCTAAACTACTGCAACTCTAAAGGCTTGCTGAGAGTACACACCTAGAGTAACTTGCAATTGAGCAAAGTAAGCTGCACATCTCCCAGAACCTATCTGCAGTGGATTCAGGAACAATGCATCCATTTTTCAAACCGGTACTGGTCCTCAATTTGGCCTCTCTAGAAGGAGGCCGCTCAATTTAGGTATCCTATTCTACATCGGACTTTGTACGTACGCACACATGTGATCACAATGCCACTCCTTACCTGGCAAGGGCCACTCTCATCCTCCAGCCTCCACTGAAGTCCTTCAGTTTCTTTCTCTGCATAGCAGGGGTGAAGCCCAACCCATGTAGGATCCTTGCAGCTCGCACTTCAGCCTTGGCAGCATCCAGTTCTTCCAGGCGCTCATACAACTCCATAAGTTTTTCACATTCAGCTGCAGAAAACAGAAGAGGGGTGAGGTGACACCTCCGTTAACCTGCAAAGAGCAGACTTTGGGTCAACTCTAAAACTGTGAACTGACTAGCAGAGTGAAGATACAGGTTTCATCCAGGCAGCAGAACAAATACACTTCAACATGCTTAAAGATAAATCACAGCAGAAATAAGACATTCAGCCAGAGGAAAGCAAAAAAAGAGCCCAGTTACAGCACAGGAATAAGACCATAACAAAGGCGATCCTCCTGAGCAAAGTAGGATCGCCACCTATGTTCCGTGTAGGCTGCGCACACAGCGTTTCTACTACAAGCGCTCAGAATTTCTCAGAGTGCGCTCGTCGTTCCCAGACTTAATAGAGATTAAATGGAGGTGTACAAAAGGATTAGTTACTTGCCTGTAATCCTAGTTCTCATCCAGGGGTATACTCGGTCATAATCTATGAATAATCCCCGCCCACGTGCAGGATCCCGGAGCATATAGAAAATACATATATATGCATATGTGAAAACATATATGCAGCCTAAAATGTTTCAAACATTGCAAAAATGCTGAAAATTACATAGGTTTGCATTGTAGTACCCCTAACCCATTAGGAAAAAAGGAAGCACTAAACCAATTGTCACACAACAATGCTTTATTGCCATAAAGCAAACTTGTAATTGCAGGCATTTGCCTGTAGGCTGCAGTAGAGTATCAAGAAAACAAAGATAACTGACACCTTGCCTTTAAGGCATTAGAGTAGGGGGACCGTGCTTTTAAGACCTGCAGGAGACCCCTTGCTCCCATGATGCAACACAGGTGACAGTTAGGTCAGTTCTTTTTGACGGTGCACAAGCACCTGAGTAGATCTGCAATCAATACACAATATCTTGAGGAGAATGTTCGTCCAGGGAGGTGGGTGGGTCGCTTATGACTTTGATGAGTATACCCCTGGATGAGAACTAGGATTACAGGTAAGTAACTAATCCTTCTCATCCAGGGGATACTCATCAATAGTCATAATCTATGAATAGAGTATCAAGCCCATACCCAAAATCTCGGACGAGCAATAAAGCATCTAGAACATGCAGCAACATCACATTCGCATTGCCGTTATGCAAACAAATTCCTTAAAGAAGCCTGCCCCACCTGGGCGTCGGCCTGTGCGTCTGAATCTAGGCAATAATGGCGTGTAAAGTTATGTATAGAGCGCCATGTAGCTGCTTTGCAAATTTCAGAAATGGGAACGTTGCGAAGGAGAGCTACAGTAGAAGCTTTCGCTCTAGTAGTGTGGGCTCTTGGTCTAACCTGTAGAACCTTCTGGGCCAGTTGATAAACAAGGCTATGCAGGAAACAAGCCATCTAGAAATAGACCTTTTGGAAGCAGCCAGCCCGGTATTTGTTGGACCGTAATTGACAAAGAGCCTATCAGACTTTCTAAGCGAAAGGGTTTTAGCAAGATAAAATTTCAATACCCTCCGGAGGTCTAGAGAATGTAAAGCTCTCTCCGGGGGAGTGGTTGGCTGAGGAAAGAAAGTGGGCAGCGTGATAACCTGATTAATGTGGAAATCCGAGACCACCTTGGGCAGGAAGCTCGGATGAGTACGTAGTACCACTATTGGCGTGGAAAACAGTGCAAGGTTCCTTGCAGCACAGGGCCTGAATCTCACTCACCCTGCGGGCAGAAGTGATGGCTACTAAGAAGGCAGCCTTCCAGGTCAGATGCTGCAAGGACGGCTTATGAATAGGTTCGAAAGGAGCCTGTGAGAAAGTGCCATCTTTCTTGCATGGTATGCCCCCACTTTTTGCTGAATGTACTTTGACTGAGTGTACCCTGGACTCCTGCTAATCAGGTGCCCAGGGCCTATGTTCCTTCCCTAAAAACACAAATTGGAAAACCCTGGCCACATGTCAGCCCCTGGTAAATGGTACCCAGAGCCTTGTGACCAAGGAAGGCCTCCAAGGGCTGCAGCACTCATTGTGCCACCCTTAGAGGCCCTGTACCCTTACACACACACACACACACACACACACACTGCCGTTGCAGGCTGAGTATCTGGGTGCAAGACAAAACAGTCAACATGGCCCACATCCCTGTGTGCCATGCCCATCACCTACACTGCCATGGCATACATCAGCCACCCCTCTAGCTGGGTGCCCTATGCCAATGGTGTGGGCCCAGGAGCAGGAGCTCTGTGCCCCTACAGTACCCAGGTCCATTCCTGGGCACTGTAAGTGCAGTGCTGCCCTATAAGAGTACATGGTGCTGAGAGCTCGTCAAACACGAACTCCACAGCACCATAAAGGCAGCACTGAAGACTGAGAAGTTTGGTATCAAACTTCTCAGCACATTAAACCCACACTGATGCCAGTGGGGGATTTAATGTACCAAGCACCCCAGAGGGCATCTTAGAGATGCCCCCTAAAACCTAACCTACAATCCACGTCTGTTCTGAGGCTGCCACACAGCAGACATGTTGCTGGACCCCTGGGTAGGAGAGCCCCTGCTCTCCTGGGCCTGCAACAATGCACATCCTGGGCGAGGTGCTAAATCTCCTCCCCCAGGATGGGCAGGGGGAAGCTTCAAAGGCATGCCGCCTCTGTGAGCTTCCCCAGGCCACTGTAACCCCCCCACTCTGGCGGGAAGCTTGGCTGGAAACCCCAAATAAGGACAGGGGATGTGCCAGCCTGTCAACCCCACCCCTCAGGTGGGGGAGGCGAGGTGAAGCCATCTTCAAGATGGGAAGCCCTACCCACAGGAGAGAGTCAGGATAGGGGGTGTACCCACCCCAGAACAGGGACCCATTGGTCCCTGCCCTTCACATACCTGTAACGCCCCTAAATCTAGTATTAAGGGGCACCCTGAACCTTCCTTTTCCAGATTCCGAAATACAAAGAGCAAGAAGACAGAAGACCTGCCCTGCAGCTGCTGAGAAGAGGAAGACACCAACTGCTTTGGCCCCAGCCCTACCGGCCTGTCGACCCTCGAACCTGCTCCTGCTCCAACCAGGCATCTCTTGTGGCCAGCAACCTCACAAACCCCGGAGGACCTGGCTACCTTTTGGCTCTAAGCCCCTGGGACTCCCAAGAGTAGAGGCTCTACTCAAAACCTATTTCTCATCCCTGGCAGCAGCCCAGAACCGCGAACCCAGCACACTGCACCAGCCAAGCCTGGCCTGTGCTGGAGTGAACAAAGACCACGAGGACGACCCCACGGCGACTGTGACCTTGAGTCCGGCACCCAAGGACCTCCCTCGACCCTCCTGAAGAAGCCTGCAGCCTCAGAGCAAGGTGCCCCCCCTACCGCGATCAACAGAGGGTAAGATTTCCCGACACCAAAAGGCACCCCTGCAGGCGGCGCCCCGCGGCCCCCTGTGCCCACTCCCGGGATAACTACCTATCCTCCAACTACCCAACTTACCTCTCGAAGTGGTGGTGGCACCTGAAGAATCCTCGTCCCCGAGCTTGTAGTCTTTTTCCAAACCGGAGATTTCCCATTTAAATCAATTGAGCGCCCGAAGGCTCAAAAGCACCCTGCACCCAGCCGCCCGAGTGGCCCTGGAAGTACAACCTCTACACCTATCTACTTCCCCACTTGCCCTGAGTACGTGACCAGGAGCCCAGCTCCCACAGCCGCGTGGCTTGCTAGTCAGCAGCCACCAACCAGGGCCCCCCCCTTATCCCTCATAGGATAACATTGGGCCTAACTCTCTGCACCCGGCCGCCGTTGTGTTGCTGAGGGTGAACTAACTGTACCTACATGACCCTGGGGGACCCCTGAGTCTATGCCCAGAACCTCAACTCTGCCAGTCGAGTACTTACCTTTAAACCGATAACTATTTTCTTCATAGGGTAACATTGACTGGCTTTTTACTGAAATTTCTTCTAAGTGTGGACTTTTTAAATCTTAAAATATTCTCCAAAAATCAGCCGAGTAACGAAAACACTCACTGAGCTCCCAGTGCTGGATCTTGGGGCCCAGCACTGACTCTAAAAAATACTTACAACTGTACTTACCAGTAACCCAATTTTCTCCCATAGGAAATCATTGACTGTTTTTCTGTGAAATTTCTTCTGTCAATGTCTGCAATCTTTAAATATTCTTTAAAATTGTATAATATCTGAAAACCTAATTACTTACCTGTTTTGGATAAAGGTCCCAGTACTGAGTCTAGGCACCCAGTACTGGATTACAAAAGTAACGAGAACCTACTGTACCTGTAACTTGCATTTTCTTCCATAGGGAATCATTGACTGTTTTCTCTGAAATAGTTTCCAAGTGTCAACTTTTGAAATAGCTAAATATTGTTTAAAAATCATCACGGTAATTAAGTCGACTTTCATCACTTGATTCCAAGTACTGACCCAGGACTGAATCTAGGATCCAGTCCTGGAATTCCAAAAATAATCCTTAAAGTAATCTGTTGCAAATAACTTGAAACTTCCATTGAATTCAATGCATTATTGTGTTTAAAATAGTGTTGCCTATTGCAACCACTTGTAACTGTTTACAAAAGTCAATCGCATATTGCAAAAGTATTTATATAAAGCATCTCATTCAGATAAAGTATATTTTAATACCTATTGTTGGTTCTAAAATAAAACAAGCATATATTTTTTATATATAAACCATTGGCCTAGAGTTCACTTATTGAGTGTGTGAGACCATTTGCTGGCTGAGTGTGTACAACAAATGCTTTACACTGTCCTCTGATGTTGCCTTACTGCTCGACCAAGCTACCACTTTAGAGAGTAAGGTTATATCCAACTTTAGCCTCTGCCAAACCCTTGGGTACTGTGGACTCTGTACACCCTGTACCTATTAAGGAACAGTATATACAGAGCCACTTTCTCACAGAGCCCCCATCAACTTGGAAAGAACGATGTTGAGCTCCCAGGGAGGAGAAGGAGACCTCACTGGTAGAAATACTTTAAGCCCTTCTAGGAAATCTTTGACTACCGGCAGCTGGAAGAATGAGGCCTGGGTAGGAGATTTTCTATAAGCTGTGATAGCAGCTAAGTGGACTCTGATAGAAGTGTACTTTAAACCAGACTTTGCCAAGTGCAATAAGTAGGGGAGAATAACCTGTTCTTGACCCTGGATTGGATCAAGAGCGTTCTCTACACCAAAATGTAGAACCTCTTCCACTTGAAGGCATAAGACTTCTAGTGGAGGGCCTTTTTGCTTCTCGAAGAATGTTCATACAGTCCGCCGGAAGATCTAAATGTCTGTACTGGATGACTTCAGGAGCCATGCCGTCAAGCGAAGGGAGGGGAGGTTGGGATGGAACACTCTCCCCTGGTTCTTGGTCAGCAAGTTCGGCAGGCAAGGCAATCTCCGGTGTGGCACCTCTGACAGCTGGAGGAGATCCGGATACCACCACTGGCGGGGCCACTCCGGAGCTTTAAGGATCATCCTTGCTCTGGTCCTATAGAATTTCTGTATGACCGCTGGGATGAGAGGGAGAGGAGGAAAAGCGTACAGCAGTGTCTGCGAGCAGCTGATCAAAAGTGCGTTCCCCCGTGATCCCTGTTGGGGAAACCTGGAGGCGAAGACGGGGCATTTTTTGTTTGCCGCGTCTGCGAAAAGGTCAATGTCCGGTACTCCCCACTGCCGGAAGATCTCTTGGGAGACGTCTTCGTTGAGCACCCAGTCATGCGCTTCTACAAAGTCTCTGCTGAGGCCGTCTGCCTGCACATTCAGGGTTCCTGGCAGTTGTACTGCGATAATTGAAAGACCTTTCATCAGTAGCCACCGCCAAATGGACTGAGCTTCCAGAGACACGACTCGTGACTTGGTGCCTCCCTGCTTGTTCAGATGGAACATAGTTGTTGTGTTGTCTGTCTGGATCTGAACGTGGCTGGTTTGACTAGAAGGATACAGGGATTTGAGAGCCAGATGGACAGCTTGTAGCTCCAAAAAGTTTGAGATAACTTTTCGGTATTGGACCAGAGACATTGTACCTGAAGCTGGTCCATATGAGCACCCCAGCCCTGCATTGAGGCATCTGTGACCACTGTCTGTGTCGGAGGCGTCTGATGGAAAGGGACCCTTGAAGTTGGGAGTGTTTCATCCACCATCTGATGGAGTCTCTGGCGGCTTGGTGGAGGAAGAAAAGATCTTCCCAGCGACCTGACCACTGATCTTCTAGCGCTTGTTGTAGAGGTCGTATGTGAAGGCGTGCATTGGGTACAATGTAAATGCACGAAGCCATCGACCCCAGAAGTGAAGACACTTGCCTGGTTAAGGGGGATTGCAGTGTCGAGAAGCGTGTGGCATTTCTGAAGCATGGATGATAACCTCTCCTCCAAAGGACACACGATTGCCTTTGCGGAGTCCAGAGAGGTGCCCAGATAGTGTATCCGCTGAGTGGGATTGAGGACCGACTATTTGTAGTTGACTTGTAATCCCAATGACTGTAGTAGATTGAGGTAGAACGAGAGATGGCTCTGGAGTAGAACAGGAGTGGAACTCTTCAGGAGCCAGTCGTCTAGATAGGGATAGACGAAGATCTTCTGCTTGCGGAGGAAGGCAGCTACCACCGCCATACACTTGGAGAATGTCGTGGGGCGGAATTAAGGCCGAACAGCAGAACTCTGTACTGGTAGTGCTGACGAGAGATCTGAAACCGGAGGAATTTTCGATGTCCCACTGAGACAGGAATATGAAAATAGGCGTCATGCAGGTCATGGGCACACATCCAGTCTCCCTGGTGAAGGTGCGGGAAGATTTGATGCAGGGCTAGCCTTCTGAACTGCTCCTTGACGGATCCGTTGAGCAGACGCAGGTCGAGGATGGGTCTGTACTCTTTGGCTACTCCTCGCTTTTGAACTAGAAAACAGCGGGAGCATACTCCTTGATTTCTTTGGAGGGGTGGTACATCCTCTATGGCGTTCTTGGAGCGGAGTGTAGCTACTTCGTCCAGTAAAAGCAGTTTTTGAATTTGAGGAAGCTGCGGCCATTGTGGGGGTACTTGCGGAGCGGGAGACTTGAACCTCAGCAAGTAGCCATGCTGTACAATATTCAGTACCCATTTGTCTCTTGTAATGGCTTCCCACTCTTCGAGGTGAAAACTGATACTTCCTCCTACCGGAGTGGCGAACGGGCGCGGAGGAAGTAAGACCTCACTGTTTGGAAGGCTGCTTGGTGGTGGACTGTTGCTGTTTGGCGTTCCCTCTCCCTCTGCCACGACCCCTTTGTTGGAATTGGGGTCTCTGCTGGTTCTGAGATGACCATTGAGGTGTTTGAACACGCTGATGAAAGGAACGTTTGTCACCCTGACGAAAGCGCTTCCGATATTCCTTGCGCTTCTCCAGCCCAACAGCCTTGACGGTGTCCATCTCTGCTTTCATTTTGTTCATTTGGTCAACTGCGTGAGCACCAAATAAAGACGAACCGTTAAAAGGCAAGTTAAGAATTTTCTTTTGAGCATCAGGCTTGAGGCCCGTTAGTCTCAGCCAGGCTGAGCGTCGAGAGCATACACCATGGGAGTATCCATGTGTGGCGAGGCCCGAAGCATCCGCAGCCGCACTTATGATCTGATTGGCTACAAGCCCACCCTCAAGGAGAATTTCGTTGAAATCCTGTCTGTCTTCCCCTGGAAGCTTTTCAGCGAATCTGGAGAGTGAATCCCAAAGTGAACGATCCTAACACCCCAGAAGGGCTGAAGCACTCGCCACTTTCATGTATGAAGCAGATGTGTTACACATCTTCCTGCCATAGGAATCCATCTGCTTACTGTCTTTCTCTGGGGGGGGACAGAAGAGGAAACATATGCAGAGTGCGACTTCATGACAGCCGCAACAATAACTGAGTCCGCTGGCGGGTCCGCTCTTAGGAATAAGGGATCCTCGGCAGGAGCCTTATACTTCTTGGCGATCCTTGAAGGCACAGAGCCCACCGTAGCAGGAGTGAGAAATGTGGCCATAGCTGGCTCTAACAGCCCTGGCACCAGCGGAAGTAAAGGTCTGGGCGCTGATCGGTGATGTAAAGTATCAAATATAAATCAATGTGGGAACCACAGGGGTGTGCAACGTGATGTTCAGTTTCTGCGCACCTCTACCCAGGACCTCAGAGAAAGTAGCGATGTCATCAATGGGAGACACTCGTGATGGAGGAAAAGGTCGGAGAATAGTACCGGACCGAGGACCTCGTGGAGGAAGACCATGTGGGTGATCTTGTGCGTTGCCCCTTATGGAGACGGTCACTGTGATGAGCCCTGGACCGTGATCTGTGTCTAGAAGGAGATCTTGGCCTTCTGTGAGGAGAAGATTGATCCCTGGATCGTGACCGGCGTGTAGAAGGTGACCTTGGCCTACCAGGAGGAGACTTGCTTCTACACAGAGAAATCCTGGAGGGCGAATACGTGCAAGAATAGTCAGAGCCCGGACTTCGGCAGCCACCTGTACCCACATTCTCCAACCAGCGAGGTGAAAGGCCAAACTTTTGTTGCCTTAGGTGATTTCTCCAGAGAAATCTGTACGATATGTAGACCTGGAGTTGATCAATCCCTTGACGATGATCTAGACCTGGTTCTAATCTCCTCCGTGACCGCTGCAGTTCTATCCCTCGACGTCGAACGTCTCGACGTCGATGTTTGCGTCACCATCTGTGCCGATTGCTGGGAATGCCGCTCCGCTCGACGGTGGTCTCAACGCCGATCACCGAAAGCGATCCGGTGACTTTGACGCCGACCTTCGCCAGCGGTCCGGTGTTTGACGTGTATCTTCCATGATGTCGAGATAAGGCTGACCTCAACGACGAATGATGCGCCTTTGATGAAGACCTTGAAGTCGAACGGCCCACTTACGGCGAGATATACGTTGTCGCAGCTCTCGACGCTGACCCCCCCCCCCCCCCCCCCCTCGAGGTCGGCAGAGTGTCTCGACGTAGACGGACACTGTCCGGATCTCATCGGACTAACAGCCTTCGTGCCTCGACGCCGACTTACTTGTATGTGGTGGAGAATCTCGACGTCAAGATCGATCTCTTGACGCAGAAGCAGCCCTGGGTCTTTTAGATGGTGACTTAGACGTCGAATCTCCTGGAACCTTGGTCTTCCTGGGATCAGGAGAGGTGGTATGTCACCGTTTCTGAAGTAGTCAAGCTGAAGAGTGTGGTTTGAAGGATGTATGGTCGCCTTCATGACGGTTTCTTTCCTTCTCCAGCTGGGCATGCAGCTTTATGCGCTCTCTATCGCGTAGAGTGCACCTGGAAAATTTCGGGCAGTGGGGGCACTGGTCAGGATTGTGTGACGTTGGAAGACACACAATACACACCTAGTGTGGATCTGCCAGTGCCATCTTATTGCCACAGGAAGGGTATTTCCTGAATAAAGCAGGCATTCTGACTGGAAAAAATTAGAATATACTAAGGAAACAAGCAGAATAAGCTTTCAGGAGCCAGAAAACGTAGAATTTTCTGAGAAAATCTGAAGAGAAAAATGTTCAGTCAAAAAACTGAAGAGCTCAAGCTCCAGGATTCTCATAGAAGGAGCCGGAAAAAAAAGAACTGACCTAAGTGTCACCTGTGGTTCATCATGGGAGCAAGGGGTCTCCTGCAGGTCTTAAAGGCACGGTCCCCCTACTCCACTGCAGCCTACAGGCAAATGCCTGCAATTACAAGTTTGCTTTACGGCAATAAAGCATTGTTGTGTGACAATTGGTTTAGTGCTTCCAATTTTCCTTACGGGTTAGGGGTACTACAATTCAAACCTTTTGAATAACTTTGGTGCCGCTTGACGAATCCTCGCGAAATTTTCAAAACTAATGGGGCGCTCCGCTCAGCTCCTACCCTGAAAGTCTCGGGGTGATTCGTCAAGGGGGGGGCAGAGAAAAAAAGGGGGTCCCAAAACGAGTTTTCCCCATGCATTTTTCCATAGGACCTTTAGTCGAAGGTACAGCCCGAACGGCTGAACAGAATTACTTGAAATTTGGCAGAGAGGTAGTCCTCAGGTCAGGGAAGTGCCTTTTGCAGGTCTGGTGTCAATCTGTTCAGTATTTCCTGAGAAAATAGCATTTAAAAGCATATAAATATCTATAAGCGCGCACCGTGCGAGCACCCTAACGTGCGCGAGCGTAATTCTGATTGGTGGTTACATGTTAGTCAACGTTCGAATCTGTCGAAATCAGGAAGTGTCGGCCGCCATTTTGTTTGTTTTCAGTGCGAGAGTGAAAAAGGAAGGTGGCGAACGTGAAAAGGGGGCAGGGTAGAGAGTTCCTGACCCCCTAGCCTTTGTCAGGGGGTCCCTGAAGGACCCCGAAGGCAGAAACATTTTTTTTTTTTTTTTTTAAATCGCGGGGTTGCGTGCACCGTGCGCGCACGGTGAAAAACCACAAAAAAAATGTTTTAATAAGTAGAGTATTGTAAAATAAATATATAAAAAAAATACATAAATAACTTAGCATTTAAAAAACCGTACAAATTCACTAAAAAACCATAGGTTTCACACATGTTATAGTTAGTTTCACTCGTAAAAAACCAATGAAATTTCCCCGTTCTAGTTATTTCAGATAACTATAACTCGCGCGACCGCCACTATCACAAGGATGATGTCATGAGTGATGCCACTGACCATGTCATGAGTGATGTAATATGTGACGTCATGAGCAGTGGATTGCGGGCGCACGAGTTATAGTTATCTGAACTAACTATAACGGGGAAATTTCATTGTTTTTTTACGAGTGAAATATCCACTTAACTATAACAGGTGTGAAACCTATGGTTTTTTAAGTGTATATATATATATATATATATATATATATATATATATATATATATATATATATATTATCTACTGGCGGTCGCCAGTAGATAGTTATAGTTAGGACCCTGTTTCCATAGGAAATCCGCAACATTCTATTTGGAATAACTTTGGCGCCGGTCGATGAATCCTCGCGAAATTTTCAAAATAGGTGGGGCGCTCCGCTCCGCTCCTACCCTGAAAGTCTCGGGGGGATTCGTCAAGCGGGGGCTGAGAAAAAAGGGGGGTCCCAAAACGCGTTTTTCCCATGCATTTTTCCATAGGACCTTTAGACACAGCTACAGCCCGAACGGCTGAACAGAGTTACTTGAAATTTGGCAGAGAGGTAGTCCTCAGGTCAAGGAAGTGCCTTTTGTAGGTCTGGTGTAAATCTGTTCAGTAGTTCCTGAGAAAATAGCATTTAAATCAATATATATATGTGGGCGGAGCCTAACCACACATCTCATCCTGAGATCTGATTGGCTGTAAGCACTTCATCCAAGAAGTGTTGGCAGCCATCTTGGGACCAATATACATGATAGCACCTCATTAAAAAGCATTGCAGTTAATAGAAGGTTTTAAGACTTTAGTTACATTATAAATCATTTGTTGATGGTACCATACTCATTTTAGGAATTGTGGTATGTTCTAAGGTGATTTCACCATGTGAAAAAGCCTTCTGCTGGGATATCATGATTGAGAGAAAAATATTTTCTCATGCTTTTACCACAGAGGTTTGGAAGGTGATCTATAAGCTAAACTGAGAGCTTATTTTCTGTAAATTCACATTATCTTTCTCAGTCATGTGAGAATGAAGTCTGACATTCTCAGTAAAACATGTACATCCAACAAGGGCAGAGACTGTCAGTTGATTCCTTTGTGTTCTACTGCAGCTTTCCAGAGTGTTCCAAAGAACTACTAGAGCGCTAACCGTCCTACTTATGATAAATGTATGGCACACCTGAAGCCATCTTGCTTGGATTAAAGTGGTAACTCTTAAAACATTTAATTTAAAAAGGAACAAAATGAGGGGGTTCATTTTTCCATAAAAAGTATGATTAGTGCTGCAGAAAGAAAAATTAGGGCACATTTTGAGTGACTTCTCAAATCCTCTTCTATTTCATTAAAAAATTCTGACATGCAGACTGAAACATGCACTTTCAATACCAGCAGCAGTTTTCCCTGGTGAGCAGTAGCTTTACTACAGTGATCTAATGAGCAAAAAGAGTGCTAACATTCTGATTTTATGGCAAATGTGTGACACATTTGAATGCCTTCTTGATGGAATCAAAGTAAAAAACTGAAAGTATTTCCTACTGAGGAGACTGCAGTAAATGAGGAAATTAGGAAACTTCATAACAAATAAGTCTCCCAAGATGGCCACCAGAGACAAAAGAGCCCAAATGTAGCCCAAATATCACCCAGATGTAGCCCAAGTATAGCCCAATGACAGAATGTCCAAGAATGTTCTTAAAAACAACTAGAGCACTTACTGTCTTCATTATGACAAAAGTATGGCACACCTGAAACCATCTTGATTGGAATAAACTGGTAACACTTAAAACATTTAATTTAAAAAGGAACACAATGAGGGGGTTCATTTTGCCATAGAAATTATGATTAATGCTGAAGAAAGAAAATGAGGGCACATTTTGAGTGACTTCTCAAATCCTCTTCTATTTCATTAAAAAATTCTGACATGCAGACTGAAACATGCACTTTTAATACCAGGAGCAGACTTCCATGGTGAACAGTAGTTTTACTACAGTGATCTAATGAGCAACTAGAGTGCTAACATTCAGAATTTATGGCAAATGTGTGACATATCTGAATACCTTCATGATGGAATTAAAGTAAAAAACTGAAAGCATTTCCGACTGAGGAGACTGCAGTACATGAGGAAATTAGGAAACTTCATAACAAATAAATCTCCCAAGATGGCCACCGGAGACAAAAGAGCCCAAATGTAGCCCAAAATCACCCAGATATAGCCCAAATATAGCCCAATGACAGAAGTGTGCAAAACACTTATTATTTTGTGTTTTTGCAGTGTTATATAGTGCAGACTTGTCAGGTATTGGAGTGCTTTACATGAGCATTGGTTACATCACACAAGAACAAATTCATTTTGGTTGTAGACATGGGGAGACTAAGTGATTTGACCAGAATCACAGAATGTCGAGCTGAAGCAGAAACTTCAACCTGGTTCCCCAGTTGCAAAGTCTGCAGTTCTGGAAGTAACACCACATCCTCTCCCCTAAGTGCAACATTTAATCAAGTTGTCAACTAGATAAAAAAACATAAAGATAACAAATAATTTAAAAGTGCTTTGTCGCTATTTGAAAACTCAGAAAATATGTCCTTATTTTAGTCTTTTAGAGCACTAACCATAATTTTGATGCCAATAAGACCCTCTCATATATGTAATTTCTAAAGGAATGCTCTAGGTATTACAGTTTTGATTACATCAAGATGATGTCAGGCGTTCCACACTTTTGTAATAAATATAGAATGTTAGCAATCTAGTTGTTCATTAGGATACTGTTGAGAGGCAGAGGCCAGGGGCACGGACTCTGAAAATTGAAGCCAGGTAGGAGGGTGCAAAGGCAACAATTTAACCACACTGAGCAGGCAGGAAGGGCCGTGGAAGCACAACAGACTATGGAGGGCAGTGGAAAGGGGGGCAGGGGCAACAAACCAACAATACAGGACTTGCAAGAGAGGCTGTTGGAGGGAAGATCTATTACGGGTCAAGGAAGCTAGGGGCGGTCCCCAGAGCCCCGGGAGCCACCACAGAACTGAGCAGGAGAGTGAGTCAGGGACAAAAGGGGCACCTTAATTTGAGCCGGGGTGCCTAGGAACGCTTGCTCCAAAAATGAAGAAAACAGACATATGAGACATGGAATTGGAGGCAGAATACAATGGCAGTTTAATGAGAAGATGCAACTTCAAAGAAACCGCAGAATAGAGACATAAAGTACAAAATACAGAATCCAGATAATCATACAGCTGTCATGATATTCTCTGCATCTCAATTAATGGACTGACAGAGAGAGAGAGAAAACACATCTATAAATGCATCATGAGAAACAAGTTACACCAAGGAAAATGTTACCTAGGAACACTCACATTTACTCTTAGAGCAAGCATTCCTGCAATTACAATACAACATCTTTTAAATGCAAAAGTAAAGAGAACAATGGTTAAACATAACATGACATTTCATATAGGTAAAATAGAATAAGATACTTCAAGCAAAGCAGAGCAAGACATTTTAAGCAAAGGAAGACAAGAGCTCCCAGTTCTTGGGGAAAACCTGCACAGCCTGTTAACCTACATACAGACGGCGAGGTTGTCCGTTGATATCTGTGGATGATCCCTTTTTATATCATTTTGTGGGCTCCTTTGCACGCTACATCTACCTACGTATGCTACCCAAAAGCTTCGTCTGCAGATTTTACCAGACATTTCGTCATTTACCCACTTAATGCTGACAATGGACTGGGTGAAAAGGTCAGTCTCTCAGGACAATCGCTTATCGTAAGTTCCATAGAGCAAGCAGAAAATAATGGGTATTGTACAGGAATTCAATATATTCATGTATAAAATCTCCTCAGTTCTCCTAACTTGATGCTCTGCGGTTGCCACTTCCTTAAAAGCGGGAAACCTGCCCAGGAAGCAAGTACCAGTCCAGGATGCAGCCTACTGTATGTCGACAGCTTCAGGGGGATGTTGAACTTTGATACCGAGCACGGAGCACTCGGGTAGGGTGGGGGCTACTAGTTTGGAGCAGAAGGCCTCGCAGACCTCCCTTCAGACTGCTATACACTAAAATTGCAGAGCTATGGTCAATTTAACAAAGAGGCCTACATATTGAACAGAAGGGCCTACACAGGGGTTTTATGCTGGCTGAGTGGTAAGGATGTCTCAGGATAATTATATAGCAACACAGGACCCGCTGGTCAATTTAATACGGCCTACAAATGCGGCTGGCAGGGCAAGGACAAGGGTCTCATACTTCAGGTGTGGACAGAACGGGCCAGGGGCCCCCTGTGATACAAAATCTACCCTCCTTCAAGGCTGTGGCAATGTAATAGACCATTGTGGGCAGAAGGAAGAGGCAATGGTAGTACAACCATACATGCCAACAGACCCGATTCAGCCAGGAAACGTCCAATGTTTTTAAGCTCAAATGGGCTTTATTTGATCTGTCTCCTGTCTACAATATCCTCTTTTTCAATGTAACTCAAAGGGGAAAATCAATACCCCAGTTTTTTTTCAAAATCTCCCTCTTACCAAGTTCAAAATGTTCGCAAGTATGGTACATTGGATCATGGAAGGAAATGGGATAGGGACATGGACTTGGATAACAGAGGACAGGAGAGACATGGAGAGGTGCACCAAACTGACCCTGCAGGGCAGGCATCAGGGTTTGCAGCAGCACAATACACCACACAGGGCATGCAGGACGGGAGTGCAGCACAACAATCCATAGAAAGCAAGAGGGAGGGGACAGGACCATGCACATGGACAACAGAGAACAGAGGGGCAAGAGGCAATGGTAGCTAGCTGACCATAATGGACAGACAGGAGAGAAGGCTGCAGCATAACAGACCCTAAAGGGCAGGAGGGACGGATCAGGGGCATTACAATGGAACAGACAAGCCAGGAGGGAGGGAGTAGGGGTCTGCACATGTAAACAGAGGGCTGGGGGCAAGGGGGCAGGGCAGGAGCAGCAAGATAGCCATGGAGGTCAGGCAGGATGGGCACTAGAAGCAAGACACAACATGAAGAGCAACAGTGAGACTGTGATGGCATACACACAGACCATGGAGGGAAGGTGGGAGGGGGTCAGGGGCAGCTAACTGACCACACAGGGAAGGTGGGAGGGGCCATGGCAGCACAGAAGACCATGCATGGCAAGTGGGAGGGTTAGTGGCAGCACAATGGCTATGATGGGCAAGGAGGAGGGTGCAGGGGCATGCACAAAGGACGATGGAGGATAGAAGGGAGGGTTAGGACCTGTGCACAGACAAGAAAGTTCAGGGGAAGGGGCCTCACAACAGACCACACGGGGCAGGCAGGAGGAGCAGTTGCAGCACAACAGACCAGGGAGGGCAGAAGGGTGTGGCAGTACAATGGACCATGTAGGACAGGAGGAAGAGGATAGAGGCATGGCATGTGGACAGGCAGGGTGGAGGTGGCAGGGACAGGTTACAGTCATCTGACAATGCTAGGCAGGTGGGAGGGGAGTGGCAGCTCAACAGAACACTCAGAGTAGATAGGAGTGGCAGGTCCATGGGACATGGTGGGCAAAAAGGATGGAGCAGGGGCATGCACAAAGACATCGGAGGGCAGGGGGAAGGAGAATAGGGGCAGCAAGCTAAGCACAGAGTTTAAGCAGGAGGTCAATGATGGGGCATAGAATTGGGCAATGGAGGGCAGGAGGAGTGGACTGGTACATCATACTAAATTGAGGGCAGTGGCAGCACATCAGACCATGCATGGCAGGAGGGAGGAGGCTAGTCCATGGATTCACACAACAGAGGATAGGGAGGAGGGGGATGGGGCAGCAAGCTAACTGTTCAGAGAAGGCGGGTATTAGAAACGTTATTGTTTTTAAAACATTTTGTCTGTGCAAACTACTTAAAATATGAACGAGTATGCAGCATAATCTCACTTTTATTCAGGAAGAAGAAGACGTTAGTGACTGTGACTCCGGGCTCACTTGGCAAAAACACCCCCTGACCCTCCACCCCCTATCGCAAAATGTAATGCCCGTGAAAAGGGTAGGTGAACACAGTGTTATATAGAACATAGTCCTGAGAGCACGATTGAAAATGAAAACTAGATATAGTGTATGGTATAAACTATGCACCAAAAAGTGTGATATAAGATGAACCAGGCGTGAAATATAATATGCAATACATTGTGCGCAATGACAGATTCATTGGAGAGCGCGAGATAGCACAGGCACTAGCGCGTGCTATGCGATATGCGCCTTGGAGTGTAATATGCACAGGGCAGTGTTGTGTAACCTAACTAGTCTCTAAAGTTGTAATATAAAATATGTGCTGGGGAGTGTAACGTTGCACATGCACTGTGACAAAGATATGGATCCCAAATTGTAATATGTATGGCATAGCACTGTGCGTTATAACATAGGCATCGAGGAAGGCACGTTTGATGGGGCAATATAACCCGTGCGAAGACAAGTGTGGCATGACATATTCACGGGGTGGTGTTACAGTGCACATGGGCTAGAGAGTGTCATAGCATATGCACTAGCTAGTGGAATACAACACAGAGGTGTGTGGTACTCGGCAGGCAATGGTGGGTGTAACACAGCATTGGGCTCTGTCAGGAGCGCGCTGTGACTCGCAAGTGATGTTCGTCCCCTTTCCAGAGAGTAAAATAAAAAGTATTACACATCCGGCAGTGGATGTGTGTTTTATTAACCGTGAGGGGGGTTTCTTGCATAGTTTGTCGAATTTTTGTCGAATCCCCTTTGAATGGCTTGGTGTGCATGTGTATTAAATGTGCCCGTCAATAGCTACCCATGTTTGTATAAATAAACGACAAGGGTGTCTACCGGGATTAGGCACGGTAGAGCATCAGACATGTCAGAGCTTCACTAGTGGTGTAAATACATTCCACGTGGATTAATTGCATGCATAGTCGCCTTTTAATGAATATCACGCAAATCGTCATGGTGATAGGTACGTACGGTTTGTCCAGCATGTCCTAGGTGTGTCTATAAATATATATTTTTTAAAAATAATAAAAAACAGTGGCCGGCCCTGGGGATTGGGGTCAAAAAAATATAATTAGGAGACAGGCCCTGGGGGATGGGGTCATCAGGGCCAATAAATTAGAATAAGAAGGGGAACCACACAGCCCCCCTTCTTAAAAAAATAAAATAAATAAAAGACTGGCATCGTGCCGGAGGCCATGCCCCCTCCGTGCAGCACTCTGCAAACGCGCCCCCAACAGGCATCTCCAGTATGCGCCAGGGAGCTGCGCTGCAGACAGGTGTTCTGAGGCCAAGCCCCTTTTTACACCTCTCTGCAACGCAGCTCTGTGGCGCTTACTGGAGGTACCTAGTGGTCTAGTGTGACCCTAGGGACCCTTAGGATTCAAGGGGACTTAATCTCTCAACTTAGAACAGCCACAGGGCGCGTTTAAACAGTGGTGAAGGGAGGGGACGGGGCCTGAGGTGACGTGTGCAAACACGCACCATGGCACGTTTTAAATTGGGGATATAATTTCCCTTCAATACTGAGGGCCCCTGGGGGCTAACTAGCCCACCAAGTGCTTCCAGTAAGCGCCACTGAGCTGCATTGCAGAGAGGTGGTCCAGGCTGTGCCACTTTTTACACCTCTCTGCAACGCAGCTCTGTGGCACTTACTGGAGGTACCTAGTGGGCTAGTTGGACCCTAGGGACCCTCAGGATTCAAATGAACTTAATCTCCCAACTAAAAACGGACACAGGGCGTGTTTACACAATGGTGAAAGGAGGGGACGGGGCCTGAGTTAACGTGTGCAAAAACGCCCCGTGGCCTGTTTTAAGAGGTAGTTTTAATCCCCATGCCCTAATATATACTAGGGGCTTATAGAGGAGGTAAGGCTAATCACAGGGGGACCCCAACGCATAAGGTTCCCTAGTGTATGTAGGTGTTTTCGCTGTATTCTAAGTGTCTTTTAACATAGCACTGGCTCTAGGACTGGTTAGTCAGACTCCGTTACCACCAGTATCCGTCTGAAAAAGTTGAGGGTACAGGATGATTTTGCAACAAGGCTTCTTTCTGCTCTTCTTTTTGTTCTTTCTGCACGTTATCCTTCTTCCTGCACTTATCTTCGTATTTGAGGACTTCTGTTGCTTCTTTCTGCACTTCTTTTGTTTCTTTCTGTGCATTTTTTCTTCTTTCTTCACATGTCCTATCTCTGTAGGCATAGTTAGAAATTAGATTTTAAAAAACCTTTGAAATTAACAGAAAAAACCATAGGTTTCAGGCACGTTATAGTTAGGAATTAGCATTTAAAAAACCTCAGAAATTCACTGAAAAAACCATAGGTTTCAGGGGTGTTATAGTTAGCTGGACTTTTCACTTGTACAAAACCATTGAAATTCCCCCGTTATAGTTAGTTCAGCTAACTATAACTCGCGCGCCCGCAATGCACTGCTGATGACGTCACATATTACATCACTCATGACATGGTCAGTGACATCACTCATGACATCACTGATGACATCTCAAATGACATCACTGATGACATCACTGATGACATCATCCTTGTGATAGAGTGGCAGACCTCCTCTCACCCTAATATAACCTTTGACACACACATTCAAAAATAGAGACTAAAATTTTCAAAACAATGGACATACCAATACCAGTTACAACAACCTCTTCAGTAATTCTAAGATCCACATACACATCCACTCATTCACCAACAGTCCAATACAGTCACTCATACATGTACTCACTCATCATATGTACTCATACACCTATACATCCTGTTACACAATGCCACTCATCCATAGAGTTACTCACACACATAGTCACTCATGCTAATAAAGAATCAAACATACATTTACTTGCATATACAGTTATACACACACCACCACACTTACTTCTACGGAAACTTACCCATACTTAGTCTTTTAAACAATCACTTATAGAAACACATACTTATTCATACAGGAACTCTTTCAATCTCTCACTCTCACATATACTCACATATATACACCAATAGTCACATATACTAGTTTAAAACATATGTAGTTACTCATAAAGACACTATTGAGACAGTCATTCACTCACTAACACACCCATACACACACTCATCCACCCATACAGTCCTGCACACATACTGTGTTCAACACATACAAACAGTGAGTCACTCATTCATGCACCTATGCACTACGTAATACCCCCCACCGAACCATGCAGACACTCAGACTGATACTCAAAAAACCAACTAATAACCTATATAGACACCCATGTAGCTACTCACCAACCCATGCAGCCACTTATACACAAAGTGAGAGACTGATACAGATATTTACATATTTAAACATTACTCACTAAGCCATGTATTCACTATGACACACTTAATCAGTCAGTTACACAATCAATTTTTCAAAAACAAATCATCCATTTAGACACTTATATACCCATTTATTCTTCCATCGACCTTGAGATATACATATATAAAACATATTTAATTTTCAGAATAACACACATTCACTGGATGATGTCATCAGTGATGTCATTTGAGATGTCATCAGTGATGTCATGAGTGATGTCACTGACCATGTCATGAGTGATGTAATATGTGACGTCATCAGCAGTGCATTGCGGGCGCGCGAGTTATAGTTAGCTGAACTAACTATAACAGGGGAATTTCAATGGTTTTGTACAAGTGAAAAGTCCAGCTAACTATAACACCCCTGAAACCTATGGTTTTTTCAGTGAATATATATATATATATATATATATATATATATATATATATATATATATATATATATATATATATATATATATATATATATATATATATATATATATATATATATATATTTTACCTACTGGCGGTCGCCAGTAGGTAGTTATAGTTAGGACCCTCTTACCATAGGAAATCCGCAACATTCTATTTTGAATAACTTTGGCGCCGGTCGACGAATCCTCGCGAAATTTTCAAAATAGGTGGGGCGTTGAGCTCCGCTCCTACCCTGAAAGTCTCGGGGGGATTCGTCAAGCGGGGGCTGAGATAAAGGGGGGTCCCAAAACGCGTTTTTCCCATGCATTTTTCCATAGGACCTTTAGACAGAGCTACAGCCCGAACGGCTGAACAGAATTTAATGAAATTTGGCAGAGAGGTAGTCCTCAGGTCAAGGAAGTGCCTTTTGTAGGTTTGGTGTAAATCTGTTCAGTAGATTCTGAGAAAATAGCCTTTAAATCAATATATATATCTGAGCCAGCTTACGGTGCGCTTACCGTACGCGTACGGTGACGTGCGCGATTCTGATTGGCTGTTAGATCTTAGTAAACATTCGAATCGGTCGAAACCAGGAAGCGGCGGCCGCCATTTTCTCTCTCGGACTCTGACGGGGGGTTGAAAAACAAAGGGCAAAAACATGTAAAGGGGCTGTTTAGACAGCTTCCAAGCACCTAGCCATGTCGAGGGAGTCCCCAACGATCCCCCAAGTGAAAAAAGGCAATTTTAAGTTTTTCGAAAATTTCGCCGATTACGCTTACCGTACGCGGACGGTATACATATATTTTACCTGTCACAACGATGCTCATCATATGTCCTCCATGTGCGCACGGTGCGCGAAGCGCATCGTGCGTTCATGGCCCATCTAGCGTAACGTGGGCACGCGGTGCGCGCACGGAACGGACTGCGTTAACTGGGCGCGCACGCCACGAATGGCGTAAAGTAACTTAGCATTTAAAAAACCGTACAAATTCACTGAAAAAACCATAGGTTTCACACACGTTATAGTTAGGAATTAGCATTTAAAAAACCTTGCAAATTCACTGAAAAAACCATAGGTTTCACACGTTATAGTTAGCTGGACATTTTACTGATAAAAAAACCAATGAAATTCCCCCGTTATAGTTCGTGCAGGCAACTATAACTCACGCGACCGCAATCTTCTGCTGATGACATATGTGTCTTTATGAAAAAAAAATATTTGTAATATATGTATAGCTAAAATTTAATGGAAGAAGACATGGGCAAATAAGTGTCTAAATACAGTATTAGCATCAGCAGTGGATTGCGGTCGCGTGAGTTATAGTTGCCTGCACTAACTATAACGGGGGAATTTCATTGGTTTTTTATCAGTAAAATGTCCAGCTAACTATAACATGTGTGAAACCTATGTTTTTTTCAGTGAATTTGCAAGGTTTTTTAAAAATAAATGCTAAGTATAGGCTGCCCTTGCCAATCACCAACACTTTTGAGGAGCAGAGGAGCTGCCGAAATGCCTGATCGATGGTGTGAGAAAGTGCCATCTTTCTTGCATGGTATGCCCCCACTTTTTGCTGAATTGCTGAATGTACTTTGTGTGCCTTTGACTCCTGCCAATCAGGTGCCCAGGGCCTATGTTCCTTCCCTAAACAAAAACCTTAAAACCAAATTGGCAAACCCTGGCCACGTCAGCTCCTGCTAAGTGGTACCCTAGGTACCCAGGGCCTTGTGACCAGGGAAGGCTTTTAAGGGCTGCAGCACTCATTGTGCCACCCTTAGAGGCCCTGTACCCTAACACACACACACACACACACACACACACACACACACACACACACACACACTGCCCTGGCAGGCTGCGTGTCTGGGTACAAGACAAAACAAAGAGTAGACATGGCACACATCCCTGTGTGCCATGCCCACAACCTACACTGCCCTGGCATACATCAGCCACCCCTCTAGCTGGGTGCCCTATGCCAGTGGTGTGGGCACAGAGGCAGGAGACCTGTGCCCCTACAGTACCCAGGTCCATTCCTGGGTCCTATAAGTGCTGTGCTGCCATTTAAGAGTACATGGTGCTGGGAGCTTGTCAAACACTAACTCCACAGCACCATAATGGCAGCACTGAAGACTGAGAAGTTTGGTATCAAACTGCTCAGCACATTAAATCCACACTGATGCCAGTGTGGGATTTAATGTACCATGCACCACAGAGGGCATCTTAGAGATTCCCCCTGAAACCTAAACTACAATCCACGTCTGTTCTGAGGCTGCCTAGGCTGCCACACAGCAGACATGTTGCTGGACCCCTAGGTAGGAGAGCCCCTGCTCTCCTGGATCTGCAACAATGCACATCCTGGGCGAGGTGCTAAATCTCCTCCCCCAGGATGGGCAGGGGGAAGCTTCTAAGGCATGCCGCCTCTGTGAGCTTCCCCAGGCCACTGCAACCCCCCCACTCTAGTTTGAAGCTTGGCCGGAAACCCCAAATAAGGACAGGGGATGTGCCAGCCTGCCAACCCCACCTCTCAGGTGGGGGAGGCGAGGTGAAGCACATCCCCGGGCTCTCACCATCTTGAAGATGGGGAGCCCTGCCCAATCAGGATTAGGCTACTGCCCCCTCCCACAGGAGAGAGGCAGGATAGGGGGTGTACCCACCCCAGACAGGGACCCATTGGTCCCTGCCCTTCACCTACCTGTAAAGCCCCTAAATCTAGTATTTAGGGGTACCCTGAACCTTCCTTCCCCAGATTCCAAAATCCGAAGAAGAGCTAGAAGAAAGAAGACCTGCCCTGCAGCTGCTAAGAAGAGGTAGACACCAACTGCTTTGGCCCCAGCCCTGCCGACCCTCAAACCTGCTCCAACCTGGCATCTCTTGTGGCCAGCAACCTCACAAACCCCGGAGGACCTGGATACCTTTTGACTCTAAACCCCTGGAACTCCCATGAGTAGAGGCTCTACTCAAAATTTACTTCTAATCCCTGGCAGCAGCCCGGAACCGCGAACCCAGCACACTACACCAGCCAAGCCCGGCCTGTGCCGGAGTAAACAAAGACCACGAGGACGACCCCACAGCGACTGTGACCCCGAATCCAGCACCCAAGGACCTCCCTCGACACTCCTGAAGAAGCCTGCAGCCTCAGAACCAGATGCCCCCCCCACCGCGATCAACAGAGGGTAAGATTTCCCCGACACCAAAAGACACCCCTGCGCCCAATCCCACGGTACCTACCTACCTATCCTCCAACTACCCAACTTACCTTTCGAAGTGGTGGTGGCACCTGAAGAATCTTCGTCCCCGAGCTTGCAGTCTTTTTCTAAACCGGAGATTTCCCATTTAAATCAATTGAGCGCCCGAAGGTTCAAAAGCACCCTGCACCCAGCCGCCCGAGTGGTCCTGGCAGTGCAATCTCTACACCTATCTACTTCCCCACTTGCCCTGAGTAAGTGACCAGGAGCCCAGCTCCCACAGCCGCGTGGCCTGCTTGTCAGCAGCCACCAACCAAGGCCCCCCTACCTCTCATAGGATAACATTGGGCCTAACTCTCTCTGCACCCGGCCGCCCTTGTGCCGCTGAGGGTGAACCAACTGCACCTACCTGACCCTGGGAGACACACCATAGAGCCCCCCCCGAGTCTATGCCCAGAACCTTAACTTTGCCAGTCGAGTACTTACCTTTAAACCGATAACTCACTTTTCTCCATAAGGTAACATTGACTGGCTTTTCATGAAATTTCTTCTAAGTGTGGACTTTTCAAAACTTACAATATTCACCAAAAATCAGCAGAGTAACGAAAACGAAAATACTCACCTGCTCTTAGGTGAGCTTCCAGTGCTGGATCTTGGTGCCCAGCACGGACTCTGAAAAATACTTACAACTGTAAGTACCAGTAACCCAATTTACTTTCATAGGAAATCATTGACTGTTTTTCTGTGAAATTTCTTTTAAGTGTCAATTTCTGCAATCTTTAAAAATCGTATAATATCTGAAAACGTAATTACTTACCTGTTTTGGATAAAGGTCCCAGTACTGAATCTAGGCACCCAGTACTGGATTACAAAAGTAACGAGAACCTACTATACCTGCAACTTGAATTTTCTGCCGTAGGGAATCATTGACTGTTTTCTATGAAATATTTTCGAAGTGTCAACTTTTAAAATAGCAAAATAGTGTCTAAAAATCACAGTAATTAAGTTGACTTTCATCACTTGATTCCAAGTACTGACCCAGGACTGAATCTAGGATCCAGTCCTGGAATTCCAAAAGTAATCCTAAAAGTAATCTGTGGCAAATAACTTGAAACTTCAATTGAACTCAATGCATACTGCAAAAGTATTTATATAAAGCATCTCATTCTGAGAAAGTATATTTTAATGCCTATTGTTGGTTCTAAAATAAAACAAGCATATATTTTTTATATATAAACCATTGGCCTAGAGTTCAGTTATTGAGTGTGTGAGACCATTTGCTGAGTGTGCCCAACAAATGCTTTACACTGTCCTCTGATATGGCCTTACTGCTCGACCAAGCTACCACTTTAGATAGTACGGTTATATCTAACGTTAGCCTCTGCCAAACCTCTGGGGACTGTGGACTCTGTACACCCTGTACCTATTTGGGAACAGTATATACAGAGCCACTTTCTCACAACGTGCTTGCATATTCATTTGTTGCTCGTCTTCAGCGCACACAGACTAGGCTGTAGTTCACTGGGGAACTATTTTGCCAAACAGAGGAAAAATATTTGAGGCAAACATTGATCACCACTATGGTCCGCTGTGATCGATTAATTTACATCGCAGGAAGCACTGATTTCCACGTTACCGGTGTTATGAAGTATCTCTTCCTCAAAGCACAGCTGGATGAAAAATTACAGATATTAAAAGAAATAATTACCTAGAAATACTGAAGAATGACAACTGCTTAACAATGGAATCAAAGGAATCCAAGTTTCACAAGATGGCGTGCAAAATAATCTAAAACCATCTTTTCAAAACACAACTTTTCATTTGTTGCAATTCAATGTAGCATAGGATTTTTCAATATCTGTTTTAGTAGTAAACATACAGACACCAAGAAGCAGGAGACACAGAGGCAGTGTTACTCGGTCTTAAAGTAACCTATGGAAATTCGGAGCAACTGCAAGAATACTGCACTGATCCAATTGGATGTATCTGCTTTCTAGGATACTACAGACCACACGTTATTCCTTGCATTCCTTGACCAAGAGTTAGGAGTCTGAGGAAAGGCGCTCAACTAGATGCTTGGATTTTTTAAGAAACTACAACAAAACCTAATCCTGGACCAATCTGTGCTTAAGGATAGGCACCAAGAGAGGAGGATTACTCAGAGGCTGCCCAGTTTCTTTGGCAGGGAGAATTGAGCACCATGGTGTATCATCAGATGTATGCCAATGGCACCATCAATGAGCCATCAAGTTCTGGCTGTTAAAGAAATTACCCTTCTGAATACTGACTAAATGGAGGTGGATACTGCCAGCAAAACCATCCATAAACTTGTTGGCCACCCCATTTCCGCCACTTCCTAAAATCAATAAAACAATGTAGAATCAGGGTCCCACTCAATCCAACTTTCAACCACTCTACGAGTCACAGCAGCAACCAATGTAGCCACACCTCCAATGTTTTTAACATATCCAACTCCGCCCCTTACCAAGGACCATTATTAATTCTTATTGAGAAAAACTGCTCAACTGACTTAGGTTTAAATCAACTGAAAGAAAACTAACTGATGGAGCATTAAAAAAAAAAAAAAGCAGATACAGCTACATTACACCAATGCAGCTTACTGTCAAAATAAATTCTGTAGTGACCTTGTTGGTTACTTACCTGCACTTCCATACATGCATATGTTTGAATCATTCTTGGACGTCAGAATGAGAATCCCTGGTAGATTTAAATGGCAGCAAACAGTATTAAAACTGCCACAGCCTGAACAGTGTTTGTTTAGAACCATATCCACCCTATTTGAACTCTTTAGCTGCTAAGTTTTCCCCATAATGCTAAGCCATTTGTTGGCTATTTGGGGTAGTTAACACTTCGCTTCCATAACTTTTTTCCACTTTAAGGTACCGACGCCGAATGTGCCTCCTCCTCCCCCAAACCTCCTGGGGATTCCAAAAGTACAGAGGGTTTCTGGATTTCCATGGAGAAGACTGAGAAAATAGTGAAAATAGTGTGGTAAATAATTTTCCTTTACCGGGACTGAATTTGATACAGGAACATAATTAAAATAGCTCAGTAAAATGAGAGGCAGAATCCGTGGTATTAGAGGTTCGGAATGGGCTTTATTCCATTACTCGATTATAATCGGATGCTTCAAGTTCCATCACCACGGAGGTTCAGGAAGTGAAGTACATACATTATTGACATGAAATGGCTTTTATAATACATACATTACAATGAAGCGAATACAGTAGGCGTAATAATTGATAAGGAAAGTGACGATGTGTCTACGTAACCAAAAATGGGTGTAACAAGGAGTAAAAAGGAACATAATTGGTTGTGATGTCATGTATAGGTGGATCTATAAGATAATACTTGGCATAGATGCGCGCGCCGCATTATGACGTGTAATTGACGTGTAACTAGGGGGTGAAGGGGACTTGACATTTAGCTCTACATGTGGAGACAAAAAGTCTGGGGTTATGTCAACCTAATCCCAAATCATATCTAACATCCTATGTTTAAAGAACTATGTTATCCACAAAGGAAGGACTCTCGGACAGAATCTATTCTATACTGACTGTGCGTGTACAAGCGTCTAAGTGTCTACACTAAATGCGAGGGCAGGAATCTTCCATAGCAACAGGGCTATGAATTACTTGTATTAAGACAGAGAAACCGGGCCCTTTGCTTGCTAGCTGGAAGAATGTTTACTTAAACTACTAGGCAGGAATGCATCGGCTGAGGGGGAAGCAGATAACTCGAAGGTGAAATACAGTTCTTGGCAGAGAATAGGCTGAGGTCAGGCTTCGTGAGCCGCGCAGAGAATGAGACAAAGTTCATGGTCACAGATGCAGGCTCAGACTGGAGCTTTCAGAGGCAGAAGGCAAAAAAGAGTTTTGATGACAGAATCAGGGCCTACTTGCCTGGACTGTAAAATGGCATAAGTGAACCATATAAAGCCGGTGGCCTTTTGTACTTAGGAATGGAATATCCGGCCTATTTATGGCGGATCTGATAGAGGACATGTTGACGGTGGACGCACATGTATTTGCGTCTTCATAACTGGAACTGGAGGGAACATACATGTACTTGTAACATGCATATAGAACCGTTGGGGTCCAAGATAGGGGACATAACTGACCAGAAAAATCCATATTTCCACATTCCCTCCTTGTCCCCTACTTGCCCGTTAAGAGATATCAATCTTCATTAATCCATTGATCTGTTCATATAGCATCATTTGTTCTTCTTTCTTCTTCCGGAATCTTGAATGAAATCTTGGTGGTGGAATACACGATGTGGCACACAGACCACAAATCGCTGGTCCACATTGCAGACATAGACAGCAACTGAATAGTATGAGAAGGCCAATACCTAGGAAGGATAGAACTCTCCATCCCCAGGCTGATATCACACTCCAAAACCAACTGGACCAAGTCCAGGTGCCTGGATTCTGGTGTATCTGGCTTACAATCTTGTGAAGGCGAGTTATAGCTTTGTATACAGATGGCGAATTTTCTGGTATGAATACGCAGCAGCTTGATCCGATGACCCTACAAGCTCCGCCTCTATCAGCCAGGATGACGTCAAGGACAAGACGATTTTGAAGCACAACAATCCGCATAGCAGACTGCTCTTCGGTTAAATTGCCTAAGGCGGAAATAGTTTCATTCACTACTGCTTCAAGGGTTCTAGTTAATCTAAGTATCAGCTTGCTATTAGTAACAGTACCTATATAGGGAAAGATGCCTTTATTGAAATCTACATACTTGTCCCATGCTATCTCAGTATAATCGACAATTGGGAGATCTCTCCGCTCTCTATTGTGTACTAAATGAATATTTCTATAATAATCAGGAGGAGCTAGGAAAACAGGTGGCAAAAGGAATGCAATGTAGCAGGTACCATCCCAATCTAGAGGTAGACGTATATATGCAGTCTGACCACATACAAAGTAGGAGTGGCGATGAGCTCTAAATGAAGATTTGCCTTGATCACTAAATTCTACTGTAGTAGTGCATTTACTATGGCCCATATGTATGGAACCAACCTTTCTTACGCACAATTCACCTTTTGCTGGGAATACTGACATGGTGGGTAAGACTAGTTCAACTTCGGATACGACATTTAGGATCATGAGATTAGGTGTAAAATTACCTAATCCATATACTTCATTTTCTAGATCAGTTCCTGTTCTTTTGGGGCGACCCTCCTTGTCAGGGTAGCAGACCTTGAGTAAAACTAGGTTTAGGTTTCCCCATACCCACTGATCTTGGAAAACTGCTGTGTCTGAGTCTATGGAATTGATTAAACTAAACCATGCTCCACAGGAGCCATTATGTGTAAATGGATGTGGAAAGAAAGGCAAGACTCCTTCATAATTCTGATAGGGAGGGAGTCGGCCACACACCCAACAATTAGTTGCATTACTAGTCTGATGGGAATGATGTAACATACTAATGAAAGTGTTGTTGCGCAGCGCAAGTCTATAGGATAATTCATGCGGGGGTAAGTCACTAAAAGAATGTTCTGCAATAACATTGTGAACATTTCTGGCAATAGGGTAATATATGTGCAACAACATACTAGTAATAATTATTAAAAGACTTAAGGAAAACAAAATTAATAATGTCATTATACAATGGCTACGCAGTGATTTACAATACGCCTGTCGTTTCATCATTTTTCGCGACTGTTCATGATTCAGGTCTAGAGTATACATGTCAGAGACAGATTCAACCGCTTCACCTAGGAGAGGACTTAAACAATCAAATCGTCTGACGCCCTAGGCCTCAACTTAACTTTATAGAGTTGGCTTTCAGTCTTTTCAACCAAAGGAAGTTTTGAATCAGTCTGTGAGGGAGTGCAGGGCACAATGTCTATATCCGAGGATTGTCCATGGAATTTCTTGATATGACTTGAATGAATCCAGCCCTTGCGGCCCTCGATCTTTACGGCTGTTCTTGTGGTCAGCAGAACCAACTTGGGTGTCTTCCACCTGGGCTCCAGCTGAGTCTTTCGGTCGAAGTTTTTCACAAACACGAAATCCCCCGGAATTACGTCATGGGGTTTCACCTCAGTGTTGTCGGGAAATGCTGCAGCTACCTGTGAACGACAAGATTGTAGTGCAGACATCAAGGAAGCCAAGTAATCTGTCAGCATATTAGTCAATATCAGTTATTTTGCGTGGTACAGGCGTCCCCCACATATTTGGTGGTCTACCGAAGATCACCTCATACGGGGATAGCCCTGTTCGAGAGTGTGCTACCATTCTCATGTAAAAGAGTGCAACTGGTAATGCTACTATCCAGTCGACACCTTTCTCTCTGCATATTTTGGACAGTCTGATTTTCAGTATCTGATTATGTCTTTCTACGAGACCTGCTGCCTCGGGGTGTCGGACACAGTGGAATTTCCACTGATATCCTAACAGAAGTGAAACATGTTTCATTAATTCGGAGGAGAACGGCTGGCCGTTATCTGAGTAGACAACACGTGGTAAACCGTAGCGTGGGAAGAATTCTCGAACTAACTGTTTGGCAGTAGTCGGGGCAGTGTAATCTGAAACCGGGTACGCCTCCGTCCAACGGGACAGAGCGCAGACAACTACGAGAACATATTTGAATCCTCGACATCGTTCCATCTGGATATAATCCATCTGGAGGACTTCAAAAGGGTGATCAGGAGGATGAAATCCACCCTGTTCTACGGGAACGCTTTTTCCTGGGTTGAACTGGCAACAGATCATACAGGTACGGACTTTTTGTTTGGCTGCTGCTCGTAAATGTTTATTGAACCAAATGTGTTGAATGCTGTCTAGCATAGCTTTCTCTCCTAGATGCGCTGGACTATGGATAGTGTTAATAATGACTTGGACCATTGAATCAGGAAGGAACCATACAGACTTTTCCTTCATCATCCATCCTTGGTCCGTTTGGATCCCTCCTAATTCAGTCCATTTCTTTATTTCATCTGGTGTAGCATGTGTCTGTATGTCAATTACGTCAAGAGTAGGATCTTTAACTGTCATACAATGTGTCGGCATCGGGACTATTGTCTTTGTCATGTCGGATGTTTGAGTTTGAGCAGTCTGTTTAGCTGTTCTGTCGGCTAGATCATTGCCTTGAGAAGTGATATCAGTAACTTTCGTATGAGCTTTACATTTCATAATTGATATTGCAGTAGGTAGATGGATTGCATCTAATAAGGCATGAATGAGGGGTCCGTGCTGAATGTGGGCACCATGGGAAGTTAAATAACCTCTCTCTCGCCACAGCACGCCGAAGTCATGTACAACTCCGAATGCATAACGTGAATCAGTGTATATGTTAACCTTTTTACTTGTGGCTTGAATACAGGCTTGTGTCAGAGCGATGAGCTCTGCGGCTTGAGCTGACAAAGTATTTATACGATTAGTTTCAATGACTTCAGTATCTGTTGTGACTGCATAAGCAGCCACCAATTCTCCCGTACTTGTTCTCATACATGAACCATCTACATACAATGTCAGGTCTGGATCTGACAATGGAACATCTGTCAAGTCTTGTCTAGGTTTCGTTGTTATAGTAATAACTTCAATACAGTCATGACCTAGTGGGTCTGTTCCGATTACTGGCAAAAGTGTGGCAGGATTCAATGTGTTACAGCGTCTGATTTCTATGTGTGGCTGAAATAATGTAAGTTCGTACCCTGTAAGTCGTGCTATAGTCAAGTGTTGTGTTTGCGTTCTATTTACAAGAACCTCTACTGCATGTGGTACTTGAACTGTCAATGGATGTCCTAACACTATGGCATCGCTTTGTCTGATTGCTAAAGCTGTCGCTGCTACTGATTTTAGGCATGCAGGCAAAGCCTGAGCTACGGGATCTAATGTACTAGAAAAATAAGCACATGGTTTGTGTGCTCCTGCTTGTTCCTGTGTGAGTACTGACAAAGCAGTACCTTCGCGTTCTGTAACAAAGAGTGTAAACTGTTTTCTGTAACATGGTGTTGCTAAAACGGGTGCTTGGCATAAAGCTTTCTTTAGGCTTTCAAAAGCTTGCGTATGTTCCTGGGTCCAAGGGAGAACAGTCGATGTGGCTGCCTCCTGTGTTGTCAACTGAATGAGTGGTTTTGCTAGAAATGCATATTGCGGGATCCACTGTCTACAGTATGAAGTGAGGCCTATGAAAGCCCGCACCTCCTTTTGTGTCTTGGGTATTGACATGTTAGCTATTAACTGAATGCGGTCTGGTGTAAGCTGCCTTCCCTCCTTGGACAGCGAGTGTCCAAGATAAACAACTCGCTGGACACAGAATTGCAGCTTAGAAGGGGACACCTTGTGCCCCTTTTCGGCTAGAAATTGTAAAACTGTCAGTGATGCTTTTTCACATTCGCGTTCGCTTCGGGCGGTGATCAGCAGATCATCGACGTATTGAAGCAGAGCAGTGTTAACTGGCATGTGGATACTGTCAAGTTCTCGTTTCAGTGCTTGGCTATAGATGCTGGGGCTTTCTGTAAATCCTTGAGGTGCGCGTGTGAATTTAAAGCTACGCCCATTTAAACTAAATCCGAATAAATATTGGCTTTCCGGATCTATTGGGACGCTGAAAAAGGCATTCTTGAGATCAATTACAGTAAAGAATGTTGCTTCGGAATCAATGGCTGTCAGTAATGACGAGATATCTGGGACCACAGGGAATTGTGGCACAATGCATTTGTTTAACTCGCGCAGATCAATAACCAATCGATATACTGGCGGGGCCTTTGGATCTGTTCGTTTAAGAATCGGAATTATCGGTGAATTACATATATTGGAGTCGGTTTCTACAACCACTCCTTGGGCAATGAGCTCGTCAATGATTTGCAGTAAAGCCATTACAGCATCTGGGGGTAACTTGTACTGTCGCATTCGTGGTAGCACCACTCCTGCCTTTAATGTGACTCGATATGGTGTAATATTCATGCAACCAACATCAGTAGGGCCTTGTGCCCATAGATGTGTGGGTAAAGTCTGTAATCGGGGATCCATGTCTCTAGACACATAATGACCTTTAAAATCACGTAAAAACAATCTTACTCCTTCCGGAGAACAACATATTATGGCTCCTAAAGCTTTTAACGTTTTTATTCCTAATAGATTTTCTGGACATGATTTAGTAAGCAACAAATCTGTAGTTCGAGTCAAAGGTCCTATCGTAAGTGGCAGAGGTTGTGACACTTCATTAACAATAGGCTTTCCTGAAAAACCAAGGGAAATATTCTGTGAGCCTGAGAGGGGTGCCCCTGGAACTTCACTACGCTTTATTGTTGTTCGACTTGCCCCTGTATCGAGTAAAAATTTTCTATCTTGACCTAATAGTTCACTGTGTACATAAGGTCCTTCTTGATCTACAGGTATCTCAATAAGGGGTAAGTCAATTTCCCTCTCTAGGCTAGTTCATGCGTAACGCTGGTACTCAGGATATTCATACTGTGCGGTCTGATACATTTGTCGTGTTGTTGTCTGTGTGGCAGCAGCAGGCAACGGTGGTGCAGCTGGCACAAACTGTATTGGCTGTTGTGCGGCTGGCATGGCCTGGGCATGCTGCATAGCTCCTTGTTCATTCTGATCTTGTCTGAGTGGCCGTGATCTTTCTTGTGTTTTACCTATGGCGATATTATGTTTTAAAACTGGGCAATCGTGTACATAATGACCTGGCTTTTTGCAATAATTGCATATCCCTTTTACAGGTCCTGCTGAATCGGAATGTGTCATACCCTTCTTATGTCCTTCAGCTGGAACTGTCTGGGAAACTAGCATTTTCATTTTCGTGTCTTTCATGCGTCTGTGTTCATGTTCTTGTTCCTCTCTAATTCTATTGTGATGGTATTGTAACATTAGTAACATTTGTGATGGAGTGTTACCTTGCCAGGTACTCTCGAACTTTAATATTCTATTCTTTACTGGGGGCAGGGCATTTTCAACTAATTTTGTTACAAACAGATGTGGGTATGATTCGCTACTTGCTTTTATGCCACTATTTATACCAAAACATTTTTCAAATCGGGCATAGTAATCACTAGTGTCTTCATCTTGCTTCTGTTTACAGGCTGAAATTGTACCCCAGTCTTCCTTTTTCGTAGTTAATAAACGCGGCAGTACCTGTACTAGTAATCCTGGTAATGCCTTAGTTTTGTCCCCAAGCCCTGCTCCTGCAGTTCGGGCCTTTTCTTCTGCTTCTAATACTGACCACTCTATCTTTTGGTCTCCTACCTCCCACTCTTTTTCCTTGAGTTTCTCATAAATGCCAGCAGGCATCAATACCTTTAATATTGTCATAATGTCGGGGTAGGTATACTTTCCCATGAGTAACATGTCTTTAATTTCTCGGTGAAAACCCGCTGGGTCTTTGTCATGACTGGGTACCACTTTCTTCATTTGTAACAATTCTATTTTCGATATGGGCGTATATACAAATACGCGTTTAAACTGATTGTCCTCGCCCTTTATTGGGTGCACTTCTCGTAAGGGATTCTGTCTATCTATATGATACGTAGTTCTTTCCTTGACGGGCAATGGAACATGTTCTGAACATACAAAAAGAATATATTGCTTTCTTGATTCTAGAATTTCTTTAATTAATTTAGTACCTGAACCTCTCCATCTATTCGTGAGTAATTCAGTCAATATGTCGGGTAAGGGACCAGGATCTGAATGTTGACTCCGATATAGTATAATGAGGTGTTGAATCATATAAATCCCAGCTAACCTCTGTTCATCTGGGGTGAGATTCAAAAATGTGCGTACTACTGTATCATCACTATATTTTCCGGGACTATCCACCCAATGGACAGCTGCCCTGGCTAAATCTTGTTCATCCATGGAATCGAGGAAATGATAACCCCTTCGTTCTCGGAGTAACTTGTCAGCTGTTTGGAACGAATGCTCGTTAGACCTTATATGGACTATGGGTGTTGGGAAACCCCTGTTATTGTCTGGACATATCGGACGTGTCGGTTCAATAAGACACCTCGTACTATTACAAGATCTTCTTTTACCTACATAGGCTATAGTTTCTGACTGTCCTGTGGGCAGTCCTGACCCTTCTTCCTCGCTTTGTTCGAACTGGTCTTCCTCTAATCTCTCTTCGTGTAGGCGTTCTATTTCTCTACGGATCTTTCGGCACATGGCTATTATACAATTTTGCTTATCATGTCTCCCTTCTGATATATTCTGGCTCCATCGGGTAAGTATTTGCATTGCTTCCGGGTCTACCCCCGGTCGGTCTTCATTTCTGATCACACAGTTTATGAGGAAACGTAACAGTTCCCCCTGTATCTCCACTTTCTGGTATTCCATAGCTCTGTTAATACATTCTGGATCTCGCCCTGTTCGGACAAAATGGTATATGTCATCTAGATGTGCAGTCATTCCTGGTAACTTCCCTAAATAAACTGCGGCTCGTCTGATACGTAATGATGCTAGGGTCATTTTGTCCTCTTTACCGGGCACGGGGTCATATCTACAATCTATAAGGAGTTCCTTAAGCGCACGGGCACTAAGGAGTTTGGGTGTACGTGAATGTCCTGACTCCTGAAATGCAAGTTTATTTATTCTGGGTGGCGTAGAAAAAATATTGGTAGCACCTCCCGTAGCCCCATCTGGGGTGTCGGGTGTGAAAGGATTCGTTGAACGAGATACAGCAACTATAGGTGTGGACACAGCTATAGAAGCAGCTGTGGGAACAGATGTAGAAACAGATGTGCTTGCCAGAACTTGTGACTGTAGAGATACGGGTGCCGGATCTTGGCGTTGGACCTCCCTGGTAGGCGGTCTATGCGGGGCGGAATTAGCATACTCGGGAGCTGCGTCATCTAAATATGAGGAAAGAAAAACATCTTCTGCGGTTCGAGGATGCCCCTTAGGATGTACCTTTATTGGAAATAATGGGGTTGGCAAGTCTTTCGGTATTTCTGGAGTAGCCTTAGGTAATCCTTCGGCCAGAAGGGGATACATACCATTCATAAGGGCATTTCTTTGTCTGTCTACTTGTTCTGATTTCACTCGGATACCTTCCTCAATTAATAGATTTTCTTGAACTTTATTGGAATTCTCTTTACTCTTCTCTTCCTGTCTACGTGCTTTTTCTGTTCGTCTATGTGATTCCTTACGCCATAATTCAATGGCATCTTTCTGTGACTGTCTGACTTTCCTTTTCCATAACTCTTCTTCTACTTTCATGATGCACTCTGCATCCCAGGTTCCCGCTGTGGGCCACCTCTGACTTTCTGGTAATTCCTTGGTATAGTCCACCCATAAATCAAGAAATAATATGGCATCTAAGCCATGTTTGTGATACATGAAGTACCCTGGAGTGTCCCTAGGAGGAATAGGAACGGCTTCTTCGAGTACCCCTTTTCTTGTAGTGATCTGTCTTAGTTTCGAAAAGAGCGGCATGTTGAGAACTGACTTTATACTTGATTTTGACCAACTGACCTGATACTTGATTTTGAACAGATTTAATACAATAAACACGATAATGAACAGTCATTCATACCACAATATACAGAACGTATTTAAACATATTAAACATTAAACATTAAACCTTTAACTGAAAACAACAATGATGATCGTCTGCATAACTAATCACCAAGCTTAATTCTTGACAATAACTAGACACTTCGGAATACTTGATATACTGCTAAACAGTACAGATACACTGCTAAAACAGTGCAGACCGGATTTGTGTACCCAAACCCGTCTTGACCGGCACAACCTATGTGCACGTCAGAAATGCCTCCCCGGCAATGGTACTCACCGGGTAGCTTCGGAAACGGAAGGCCTCGGTAACTTGAATCGGTCTGGACTCGACTCGACTCGTCGGACACTGGACTCGACTTGGGACTTCAGAACTGGTGGGCCTCTGTATACCTCGGATCTTGCTCTCTCAGCTAGGCTCTGGTCGGGATACTTCGCACTTCTCACCGCCTCGTCTGGGTGTTGATCGCAGTCTCAGTCGCCCCCGCTTGACCGGAGGGAGATACAGGAAATCCTGCTGGTACGCGTTATGGTCCGTCCAGCTGTGGCAGGAGACCGGGCCTGCAACTCACCGCCGGCGCGTGAGATGAGAAAGTGTCCCTGTTCGGGCGCCATCATGTGGTAAATAATTTTCCTTTACCGGGACTGAATTTGATACAGGAACATAATTAAAATAGCTCAGTAAAATGAGAGGCAGAATCCGTGGTATTAGAGGTTCGGAATGGGCTTTATTCCATTACTCGATTATAATCGGATGCTTCAAGTTCCATCACCACGGAGGTTCAGGAAGTGAAGTACATACATTATTGACATGAAATGGCTTTTATAATACATACATTACAATGAAGCGAATACAGTAGGCGTAATAATTGATAAGGAAAGTGACGATGTGTCTACGTAACCAAAAATGGGTGTAACAAGGAGTAAAAAGGAACATAATTGGTTGTGATGTCATGTATAGGTGGATCTATAAGATAATACTTGGCATAGATGCGCGCGCCGCATTATGACGTGTAATTGACGTGTAACTAGGGGGTGAAGGGGACTTGACATTTAGCTCTACATGTGGAGACAAAAAGTCTGGGGTTATGTCAACCTAATCCCAAATCATATCTAACATCCTATGTTTAAAGAACTATGTTATCCACAAAGGAAGGACTCTCGGACAGAATCTATTCTATACTGACTGTGCGTGTACAAGCGTCTAAGTGTCTACACTAAATGCGAGGGCAGGAATCTTCCATAGCAACAGGGCTATGAATTACTTGTATTAAGACAGAGAAACCGGGCCCTTTGCTTGCTAGCTGGAAGAATGTTTACTTAAACTACTAGGCAGGAATGCATCGGCTGAGGGGGAAGCAGATAACTCGAAGGTGAAATACAGTTCTTGGCAGAGAATAGGCTGAGGTCAGGCTTCGTGAGCCGCGCAGAGAATGAGACAAAGTTCATGGTCACAGATGCAGGCTCAGACTGGAGCTTTCAGAGGCAGAAGGCAAAAAAGAGTTTTGATGACAGAATCAGGGCCTACTTGCCTGGACTGTAAAATGGCATAAGTGAACCATATAAAGCCGGTGGCCTTTTGTACTTCGGAATGGAATATCCGGCCTATTTATGGCGGATCTGATAGAGGACATGTTGACGGTGGACGCACATGTATTTGCGTCTTCATAACTGGAACTGGAGGGAACATACATGTACTTGTAACATGCATATAGAACCGTTGGGGTCCAAGATAGGGGACATAACTGACCAGAAAAATCCATATTTCCACAATAGAACAAAACCTTGGGTTTTGTAGAAAAATAGGGAAAAAAGTGCTCCACAAAAAGAGCTTCTGGAGTTTTCCACCTAAAAATGTCATTAACAAATAATGTGCTTGGCTAAGGTCACAATTTTCCTGGCTTTCAGGAACACAGTGCTGAATCAAAAATAGTATACATGTTTGTTTACTACAGTATTGCCATTTTTCAAAGAAGTTTCCCATTTTTCCTAATTTTTGTACTTTCAACCTACTTCAAAGTTTGTGAAGGAAATCCAGATGAAACCCATGGGCGATCCTGGGAAAATCTCTTAAAAAAAGACAAAATTCTAAATTCAGCAAGGGGTCATTGGTGCAGATCCCTCAAGATTTTCCCAAAGAAACTAACTTGAAATAAGTATTAAACAAAAGTAGGAAAAAACTGCCATTTGCGACTAACTTCACTGCAACTTCTGGTCATGATGGCAGATTTACAAAACCAATATATCACTAAATCCGCTAGGTCCTTCTGGTTGCGGGACATACAGGGTTTGTAGGTTCAAGAACCAGAGGTACACAGAGCCAACTGAACTGCACTTTACAATGGTTTTTCATTGTGTACCGGTATATAGCAAATCACATGGTAAAATATAAAGAGTGAAAAATGGTTGGGAAAGAAAACTATGTATTTCTGAAATAGACACCAGATACAGAGTTAATGAGCAGTGGTTATTTGTACGTCTGCATTTGTGGGTACCCATACTACTAGGTGATTCAGAAATCAATTATCGAAATGACTTTTTTCCTACACACTGCCTCACATTTGGAAGGCACAAATGCAGAGAAATACAATTGGTAATACAAAATGGTCTACTATCCATGTGTCTCAAGAGATAAAAGGCACCTCACTTCAGTGGGGAGGCCAAGTGCGTGACAGGAAATAGCCCTAAACACAACATAGACCTCCCATTTTTTCTTTAATGCGGTAGCTGTGGATTTTGGTCCCTGGCTTAGCATACACCTAAGGAAACCAGGCAAACCTGTACATTTCTGAAATCTAGATACCTTGAGAAATCAAGGGTGGGGTGGCTTGTCTGGCTCTGAAAAGGTGTTCTTAACCATAAGTCCTTCCAAACCTCAAACTTTGAAGAAAAACATCACATTTCTGTGATGGAAAGTTCAGGAATCGGCAGGGAGACAATTTTCCTACCATTCCTCCAAGTCTCCCGATAAAAATTGTACATCACTTGGGTGGGTAGGCCTCGTTTCCAAAAGAGGAAAGGCCCCAAAATATAATGTGGAGATGACATTTCAGGTAAAAAAAATGATCAGATTTGCAATGGGGTAGCATTGGTTTTTTGGCCAGGTATCCATGGCCACCTAGGGAAACCTACCAAACTCAGACATTTCTGAAAGCTAAACACCCAGGTGAGTAAAGTAGTATGCCTTGTGTGGATTCAACAAAGTTTTTTTACCCACAAAGTCCTGCAAACCTTACTCAAACTTGCACATTATCCTTGCATTTCTGTGACAGACTTCTGGAATCTACAAAATCCCTACCACCCAGTATTCTCCCACTGGTCTCAATGAAAAGCCTACCTCACTTGGGTGACTGGGCCTAGTGCATGCAACAGGAATGCATCAAACCAAGGTCAGTGAGTCTTGAGAAAGGACTAATTGACCCTGGTTTGATTTGTGCCTGTAAGGGCCTCAAACCAGAGGGATTTTCTACCTCTGGTGCCGGGACGTGCTGGAGCTATCTGCTACACCAGAGTCGTGGGGCTGAGGACCGCTCGAGAACTTCCAAAGCACCCAAGAGGTTAAGCAATCGGAACGGACGCTAAGGAGGTGGAAGTGCCAGTTCTCGTACTCCACCTAGATGCCACCATAGCTCAGATCACAGCTCAAAGTGCAAGATGAGTATATAATAAAAGCTGTACCAGGGAGGAGATAGGGTCACGTGTGAAAATATAAAAGGATTCCAATGGAGAACTGGAAGTTCATGCAAGTAGCTTATTTCTCCAACATTGGATTTTTCATATATTCATATGCTTGAATGAGAAAAGTAAGCAGTACACATTATAAACTGGGCCACTGGAATTATGCGGCAGAAGAGGGCAACATTATGGGGCCGGGTTCAGTGAAATATAGGGCAAGGAAAGGCAAATTATGTGGCATAACTTGCCACATTTTGCAATATTACTTCATTATTTCTAAACTTGAGAACACTGTATGGGCATCGGTTGTACATTAGTACTAGTTAAACACCCAAATATAGCAATAAGCAACAGAAAGGTGACCAGTTGAGCTTTGCAAAGGACCTTCGACTGTGCAGCAACACGAGTCGCTGCATTTGTAGTATCATTTGAACCGTTCGAACAAGAATTTTTTTTGTTAAAATCTGCAAATGTGGCAGATGCAGCTTATCTATAATTATGCAAAAATCGTCGCACAATTGCATAATTCCTGTGGCCCCAGTTATAAAATATAACAAAAGAAGGTAGAAGTCTCGACTTTATCAAAAGAGGTTCCAGAGGATTGCATGTGCCACTGCTACATCCGCTTCTGAAACCACGTCATTGAAGTAGTGCTTCGTGAATGTGTGCCTGCTCTTCCAGGTGGTTATATGCCAGTGCATTAGTGGTTATGCTGCGATATGATTTACTGTTCATGAACTAAGACATCTATAATACAGCCTGAATCATACATACGCTTATCAGAAACATTTATAATTGAAGTAACTGCAGTGCGTGATTGGTGATGAATTTGTACATCTAGGTTTAGCCATGAGGAAGAGGTATAAGATTGTTAGTGTTGCGAAACATGTGTTGACAAGTTATTGTTTCTTGATTGCAAGGGCATGAATTAAAATAAATGGTCCATGACATTTAAAACTATTAGCCTGTTCCTTTTATAGGATACAATCAAGGTTATTGATTTTCATACAAATGAACTCAAAACATGAAGACAGACTATGCTTAATCCTACCTGCATCCATCTGCAGGTGAGGGGAAAAAAAAGGAACAGGAATGAGCAACAACTGGGAAAGGAAGGTGAGGGAAGTAACGGATTGAATTCAAATGTCCTTGGAGAGGTGGGGGGGCAAGGAAGGAAGGTGGGAATGCTCATCAATCACAGTTCTCCCCCAACATAGGCTAAGCAAGGAGACTATCCAGTCTGATTAGGGGGTCGCAGCTGTGAGACTGAGCACTTGCAGGTACGCCAGACATGCCAACTCCCGGAAGCTCTGTGCCAGAAACCAAAAGGTATGGACCCCAGGTTTTCAATAGTGGAAGCTTATGTTCAACCAAAGCAGTCAGCTTTCCCATGCCAAGAAGGCCCCATAGTATATATAGTCAGTGTGTGTGGGCACTACCTCTGTGACCCATTTCCACAGGATGACCAATTTGGCTGCACAGCGATCAAGGTCTGCAAGGATGTTGGCCCAATAGCGATGCAGTTTAGGGCAATGCCATAAGAGGTGAGACAATGTGCCTGTCTGGACACAATTACACCAGGACCGTGCTTCCAATTGGAAGTTCTTGCTGGCGTATAAGAATGTGTGATTTTGATAAAGGTTTCTTTCCCAGAAGCACTACAGTCTGAGGTGCAAGCACAATATAAAATATCCAGCCATTCCATAACAGAAATGGGCGTTCACACTCCAATTCCCAGCGCAAGTGGGTTGGTGACTTACTAAAATTGGGGCAGGTGTTGAGAAAGGCATAAATATCAGAGAAGAGACTTGTCAATCAAACTTTATTTGCATTAAAAATGCATAAAAGTACATAGAATATCCTACAAAACAGTTGAATATACATTAAATTAAATCTAACTTGATAAATAAGAAAAACAAAAAGATTTAAGATAAAACAAGCATAATCACAGAGCTAAAATCAAATGCTTCTTTTAGAAAATGTCACATATACGTTAATAATGATTAAAAATATATATATCAAAGTGTTAAATGTGCTTAGTCGTTCCCCACTTTTCACACCATCTGGGGCGGTCTATCCAGACAAGGGGACCTCTAGGTCACATAGCTGTAAAGTAGATGCCTTTCTAGTTTTTATGGCCACTTGCAGAAATAATGCCATTACAAGACACACAAGGCGTTTCCAATTGTTGGAAAACGAAGAGCGCTGAAGTGCAGTTGGATAAATTAAACTTTCGCAATAAAGGGACAATATACCTTTTCCTCTTCTATAAAAAACAAAAAAAAATAAAAAAAGGATATGAGAGGTAGTTTGTTTAGATAATGCATCACATTGGCAAGCTGGAAGGCGAGCTAACAAATAAATATTGGCTGGATAACTCGGCATCAGAGGGCTGTAATTTAGGCGTAACCTAGTCAGCAGGTAGCAATGGTAGGGGTTCACAATGAATGAGAGGCAAGAGGAGGCCCAGGGCAAGGCAGGCGGTACAGCTTGATATAAAATTGTGTCGCCACAATTAACTAGGAAAATATATTTCAATTTTGATTTTAGAAAGGTTGCACAGCAAGTAGGATTTTTCATAAAGCTGTATCAAGCCCAAGGAGGCAAAACTGTCTTGCGTATGTAAGCCAGGGAATGAATTCTGCGTGATCAAGAGTCATAGCATCTCTTATGATGTATATTAGTTAAGTGGTGTAGGAGAGTAGGATCTGCTTCACATGGGCACCCCCACTTTTTGCTGGTGTTTCACTGTTTTTCGACCTTAGTCTGGCTGTACCCTGCTAATCAGGACCACAGCCTAGCTGCTTCCTCTCTAAAATGGTTTGCATGTACATTAGGTACATATCTAATTGGATTCTGGAGTGTCTTATAAGCCCCTAGTATATGGTATACTATGTACCTAGGGCATAGGTACCTCAGAGGCCTACCAGGGGCTGAAGCATGTATTATGCCACCCCTGGGAAGCACTCCAAAATGGCACCACAGGTCTGCTACTGTAGCCTGGGTAAGGGGGTGCTTGCACCCCTTACTGTGGTATAGGCTACCTATATCACTACCATTATACAGACACATAAGCCACTCCTATGGCAGGCCTTGACAATCCTGAAGGCAGAGTGCTTGGTTTTGTGTGAGAGGGTGCCCAAGCATGAGCTGAGACCCTCTGCAGCTTTCGGAAATACTTCCTTATGGCTGTTCTGTGAACAGCCATACCATATACTCTTAAGTGCATTATAACCTCGCGGTAAATGCTAACTTTGGAATGGCTGCATCAAAACACGTGTTTGGTGTCAAACGCTTTGGAATACTACCCCCCCCCCCCCCAACCAATCCTGGCGGCGTGGGTAGCATTCCACCCTTCTAGAGGGAGAAACATGTTCATACTGGCTAAACCTGGTAGGACTTTCCTGAGCCCTGGCATCACAAAATGGATGCCTCTGCCAAAGACACGAGTCTGGCCTCCTGCTGCGGACCGAAACTCCGGCAGGAGAGGCCTGAACAATAGGTTTCCTGTCGAGGGGAGGTGTCACCACCTCCCCAGACAGGCAGATGTGTATTGGGGCTGGGCGGGAGCCCTCTCTGGTGGTTTGAAGTCCTACACTGGTGGCACGTTTGCTGTCCCTGTACATAGCCCAGTTCAAACCGGTTGCAGAGGCTACCTGCCCCAGCTCTGGCACGAAACTGGACAAAAGGAAATGGGTGTAACCACCCCGCTTTCCAAGCACACCCATAGGTGGGGCCTTCGAGTTAGTCCATCCCCTAAACTTACTATAAGTATAGGAATCCAGTCCCTAGGACTTTAGATGACCCTGGACGCAACTCTGCTACATATATCCTGGACCTTCGACTTTCTATCCTGACTAGTAGACTGAAGAAATCTCCCTTGGGGTCAAGGAGTGACTCCCCTGCTTGGCAGGCACCAAAGAAGCAACTGACCGGTCTGCATCGCTGAAGCTCCCGCCGGACGCCGAAGTCTTTGCATCACCAGAGGTGGATTTCCAGACTTCTGAGGCCACCCTGAGTGCACAGCAAAGCTGAGGCCCGTGGCTATCGTGGGTGACGTGGAGCCGTAACCCCTGGACATCATGAAGTTTTGCAGCAACACTATCTTCCTGGTCCTCCTCGAAGTTGTGCTTTGAGCTCCGAGTAGCCCCAGCCTTGAGCACCTCCTGCACCGAAGATAGTTGGCCTCCACTCCACGAGTGACCCGTGGACCAGCTTCAAGTGCGACTGCTCGAGGCTCCTTCGCCATCACTAGCCCTTTGGCTAGCAGGTCCCCACGAAGGCAACTCCTTTTCTGCTTGGGCTTTCCTGGTTGCTCCAGACGTGCCATGACTTACCCTCACTGGGTGTGTCCCTCAGACCTTGCTGGTCTGCACCGCAGTCCTTTCTCTGAATTCCAGTGACTTGCCATTGCCAAGGCTTGTTGGGTCCATTCTGGTCGCCGACACCGCAGCACTCGACAGACTTCGTGGGACAGCTCGAATCCGGCTCGTGGACTTGGTCGACGCCTCCTGGACCTCGTGGCTGAAGAGTCAAGACACCCATCAACTCACCTGAAGCACCTGACATCTGTGGGCATTGGTCCATCCTGCCCTTGGCCACTGGCAAGTGACCCAGACTGTCCCCCCTGCTTTCAGGTTCCTTCCATCCTAGATCCAGGCTTGGATCTCTTCGGACACTTCTCCTCTCCACGGCAGCAGCAGTTCTTTGCAGGCTCCCATTGAAATAAACGACGCGACCCGACACCAAAAGACACCTATGCACCTGGCTTCCCTGGGTAAGATAACTAGAGTACTCCGGTGCTCTCATGGGTACTAGTCCTAGAACTTCTCAAGTCCAAAAGGGTTTGGTCCTGACTAGATTAGAAGCGTCCCTAATCTTTAAATTTCCAGCCGCGACATTGCCCATATAAGATAACGGGAACCCGCGGTAGTGTTTACACACTGCATACAGTCCCCGTGAGTCCCGTGTCACTACCTTGGGTGGTTCCTTTGGGTCCCAGAGATTCTACAGGCTATAGGCCTAGTGTCTATTCCAGTCATGGTTCTTATACCACTTTTTTTGTATATGGTTTGGGACGCCCCTAGACGTGTATTTGTGCTATTACTGATGATTGCTATCTTGTAACTTAAGTACTTCGAACTCCAGTCTCATAAAGAGACTAGAGGGGTGTGTGTTAACCTAAATACATATATTTTAAATATATACCTGGTGTGGTTGTCTTTTCATTAGATCATTCAAAAGATTATAGACCGGTAAAACAAGCTGCTCTACATTCCTTGAAGACTTAGCCTGAAGGCTGCTCTCAATAGCTACCACTAGGATAGCTTTCAATAAAGGTCGTCTTTAACCTATCACCATAAGGGGTTGTTTGGACTGAAACAAGGTGCCCACTAGAACTAGTGGAAAGCATGTATCAAGCCACCTTCTCACAAGTGGCACCTCTTCTCTTTTTCATATTGAAAGCCACAACAACAACAGCAGGGCTATTTTGTACTATCGCTAATGTATGGCAGGCCTAATTGCTTGTGTGCAAGAAAATATGGGCACAAACCCAGGACAGAGTGTAGCCTTTTGGCAAACTGGTCTTTAGGATTTGAAGGAGTTCAATATGTGCAGCACCACATATTGCTGCCCAATATGTCACTATAGATATGGTTTTTCCCAAGTAAATTTTAATCATTGCCTGGATGGGCCCATTTCCTAGGTTTTTTTTGTTGCAAATTTGAAAAGAGCGGCTATGCTTTTCGCCAAGGTATTTTCTCTGTTTGTTACCATCTCTTTCCATTTGAGGTGGGCATCGAAAAGGATGCCTGTAAGAAAGCAGCTCTGTATATACTGTTCCCAAATAGGTACAGGGTGTACAGAGTCCACAGTCCCCAGAGGTTTGGCAGAGGCTAACGTTAGATATAACCGTACTATCTAAAGTGGTAGCTTGGTCGAGCAGTAAGGCAGTATCAGAGGACAGTGTAAAGCTTTTGTTGTACACACTCAGTCAGCAAATGATCTCACACACAATAACTGAACTCTAGGCCAATGGTTTTTGTATAAAAATGTAGTAGTTTTATTTTAGAACCAATAGGTATCAAAATATACTTTCTCAGATAGAGATGCTTTAGATAAGTACTTTTCAATAGGCAATAGACTTCTGAATATAATAGTTAGTGGTTGCAATAAGCAACACAATTTCAAACAATAATACATTGAGCTCAATGGGAATTTCAAGTTAAATGCAATTAGTTACTTTAAGGATTACTGTTCTAACCACAGGACAGGATCCTGGATTCAGTCCTGGGACATTTCCTGTAAACTATTGAGTAAGAGCGTTTTGGTTACAGTAGTGATTTTTAAGCAATATTTTTGTATTTTAAAAGTGGACACTTAGAAACTTTTTTACATAGAATCACCAATGTTATCCTATGGGAGGAAATCCACTTCGCAGCTAAGTGGGGTTATTGTTACTTTTTCTAACCTCTTCAGTGCCCATGACGAGATGGTCTCGTCATGGAGCACGGTTGCGCTGTGCCCATGACGAGACCATCTCGTCATGAACCCCGCCCGCTAATGCAACGCCCGGCACAGGAGGGGGAAAGGGCGTGGCACTGAAGGGGCTAATGCAGTGTTGGATCCTGGATCCAGCACTTGGGCATCTCCTGTAAACAGTTGAAAGAATGAGTTTGTTATACAGGCGATTTTCAACGAATATTTGCAAGTTTGCAAAATCGCCACTTGGAAACTTTTTCAGCAAAAACCAGGCAATGTTATCCTACGGAAGGAAATTCAAATTATAGGTAAAGTATTTTCTCGCTACTTTTGTAATCCAGTGCTGAGCTCCTAGGTTCAGCACTGGGACCTCTATCTAAGACAGGTAAGTAATTACGTTTTCACAGTTGGTGCAATTTTAAAGAATTTGTAGTTTGCAAAAATCGACACTTAGAAGAAATTTCACAGAAAAATAGTCAATGGTTTCCTATGGAAGAAAATTGAGTTAGTGGCAAGTACGGACGTAAGTACTTTTCAGGGTCAGTGCATTGGGATCTCTCCTAATAGCAGGTGAGTATTAACATTTGTTACTCGGTTGATTTTAGGTGAATATTTTAAAGTTTAGAAACTCCACACTTAGAAGAAATTTCAGAAGAAGCCAGTCAATGTTACCCTATGGAAGAAAAGAGTTATCAGCTTTTGGGTAAGTACTCGACTGGCAGAGTGAAGGTTCTGGGCGTAGACTCCGGGATCTCCCTGGGTCAGGTAAGTTACACCCATATTATGGGCAGCGGGGTGCAGAGTGAGTTAGGCCCTTTGTTATCCTATGAGAGGCAGGGGGGCCTTGGTTGGTGGCTGCTGGCTAGCAGGCCACGCGGCTGTGGGAGCTGGGCTCCTGGTCACTTGCTCAGAGCAAATGGGAAAGTAGATCGGTGTAGAGGTTCCACTGCCAGGGGCACTCAAGCGGCTGGGTGCAGGATGCTTTTGAGCCGTCGGGTGCTCAATGGATTACAATAGAGAATCTCAAAAACGAACAAAGGCTTCAAGCTCGGGGACGAAGATTCTTCAGGTTTGACCACCACTTCGAGAGGTAAGTTGGGTAGTTGGAGGATAGGTAGGCACCCAGGAGTTGGGCACAGGGGCCGCAGGGCGCTGGGGTGCCTTTTTTTAGTGTCGGGAAATCTTACCCTCTGCTGGTCGCGGTTGGAGGGGTCTCTGGCTCTGAGGCTGCAGGCGTCGTCAAGAGTGTTGAGGTGGGTCCTTGGGTGCTGGATTCGGGGTCACAGTCGCTGGGGGGGGGGGGGGGGGGGGACATGCTCGGGGTCTTGGTCTACTCCACCACAGGCCATGCTTGTTGGGTGCAGAGTGTGCAGGGTTTGCGGTTCTGGGTGATGTCAAGGTTTAGAAACTTGCTTTGAGCAGAGCCACTGCTCGTGGGAGTCCCAGGTGCTCAGGGTCACAAGGTATCCAGGTCCTCCGGGGTTTGGGAGGTTGCTGGCCACTGGAGATGCCGGGGTTTAGCAGGAGCAGTAGCAGGTTCGAGGGTCGAGAGGCCGGTAGGGCTGGGGCCAAAGCAGTTGGTGTCTTCCTCTTGTTAGCAGCTGCACGGCAGGTCTCGTTTCTTTTTTTTTTTAAACATTTTTTATTTGAAACAGACAGCAGCAGAGACAATTGCATAGACAATGTAAATACGTTAGTTTCTACCATTTTCTTACTCCCTCAATACACCTCTAGTACACATGAGTCCAGGGTACTTAATTTTACATGCCACCAGCCTACCCCTCCAACAAACCCCTGTATGTCTCCGAATCAGGAGTCGCCGTATCACTCCCGCTATTCTGGTCACATCTCACCCTTTGTGAATGTTTCTGCACTCATCCCACCCGTGCCCTCTGTCTCTCCCCCCTCAGCTCTATCGTCGGTGAGACACATATCCCCCCCTATACTTATTGCATTTACGTGGGCATCCCCTCCCTTTGAATACCGTTTTCTCGGCGAGCATGGCATGATCCATGTCATTAGCCCAATCCCTCAGTAGTGGTATGCTGTCAATTCCCCACCTTTGGGCGATATTCCGCTTAGCCAGACACCATCCCAATGTGACTCATTCTTGCTCAATTTGCGCAAGGTCCGTCGCTACCCAGACATTGAGAAGGCACATCGCGGGTGTCGGGTGTATAGCTTTGCCGCATGTCCTAACCATTTGCCTGGTGACGTTAGTCCAGTAACTCTGTATGTGGGGACATTCCCATAAAATATGCACAAATGTTCCCGTCTGAGCACATTGTCGAAGGCAGAGCGAATCGGGACGCCTAATAAGTTTATGTAATAGAGTAGCATCAAAATATACTTGTGTAGGATTTTTAACTGCACCAGGCGAAGACGTATTGGGATCGCCACCTCCCTCGGTGATAATGCCTCCCGCCAGTCCTCCTCAGCCAAGTCCCCTAGGTCCCCTTCCCCGGCCCTCCTAAGTTTCGACATCGGGTCCACCCGGTTATTGATTAGTTTACGGTATGCAAGTGATATGGCCTTGCGGTTCATTGGGTCCAACAGGAGCCTGTCCTCCAAGGGTGAAGAGTCCGGAATGGGGGCGTTTAGTTCGGGCCGATTCTATGGCATGGCTTATCTGCAAGTAGCGAAACCCCTCCGAGGAAACCAATTGGTATTTGGCCTGAAGCTCCTGGAATGTTACCATTTTGCCTTTTTCCCCATAGGTCGCTGACTTTGGAAAAGCCTATCATTTCCCACTTATCGAATCCCGTCGATGTACACAGTCTCCCCAGAATATCTGGCTCCCATAGGGGGGTAGCCTTCGTCAAGCAGCCCCTCCAACCCATCCGTTTCTGCACTCAATGCCACATCTCCACCGCGGGCCAGTAAGTCTCAATTTCTTGTAATTGGTGTAGAGGGCTCTAATATAGCCCCCTTTCCCCATCAACCAATGATCTGTACGGAAACTTGGATCATGCCTCCCAAACACCCAACTATTAATGGCCGCCAGTTGCGTGGCCTGGTAGTACAGACACAGGTCTGGCAATCCAATGCCCCCATCATACCATCCTATTGTTAACTTCGTCATGGCTATGCGGGGCGGTTTATTGTCCCACAGTAAATCTCTCAATATCATCTCAATCTGAGAAAAAGAGGAGTTTGGGATCGGATTGGGCGTATTCTGTAACGCATAAAGAAAGCGCGGCAAGGCCAGCATTTTGTATAAGGACGCCCGGCCCAGCAATGTTAGTGGAAGAGTTTTCCAGTGCACTACATCAGTTCGAAACCGCCTTAACACCCCCTGGATATTCTTCTCGGCAAACAGTGTAGTATTGGTGGTGATAAATATCCCCAAGTAAAGGAAACCCTGGGATGCCACCGGGATATCGTAGCCTCGGGGGCTTCGTGGAGGGTCTCCCCACAGGGAATGCATCTGGGATAACCAAATATCGTCAGCATATAACTATAACCGGTCCTCGTGGTCTTCCGTCCATCTCATGCCTCTAATCTCAGGATCCCCCCTTATCCACACCGCCAAGGGCTCGAGAACCAGGGCGAATAGCAGAGGCGACAGTGGACAGCCCTGTCTTGTGCCTCAGCTGAGGGGGGTGTTGGTAGAGCGATAGTTATTGACCACCACATGGGCCCTGGGCTGTGAATATAGCAACCGGACCCATCCAATGAATTTAGGGCCAAAGCCCATTCGGCCTAAGACTGCAAACATGTACTCCCATGCCACCGTGTCAAACGCCATTTGTGCGTCGAGTGCCAGCAGCACCGCCTCTTCCTCCAAGGTATGACCCGGCCTACGACTCCATTAACCCTACGCAAATTACGCGCTGTATTACGTCCCAGGATGAACCCAGATTGGATCAATTCTGGTAGGTAGGGGAGCAGTCGATTCGCCAATAGCTTGGCCAATATCTTTGCCTCGATTGCGATCAGAGAGATAGGTCTATATGACAGACACTAGTCTGCAGGCTTGCCGGGCTTATGAATTACAACTATTGCCGCCTCACATATGTCGTCTGGCAGAAGGGCGCGCTCGCAGCTTTCGTTGTACAAGTTGAGAAGGTGAGGCGCTAGCATGGAGGCCATTGGCTTAAGCAACTATCGGGAGACCGCTGGGGCCAGCCCCAGATCGAACATCTTGTATGGTCTTATGTACTTCCTCAGCAGTCAGCTCCGCCTCTAGCGCCAAGCCATGCTGCTCAGATAGTCCCCCTCACCTCAATAGTGGCTAAAAGATCTGCCGCCCACACCACCTGAGAGGTGGTTGGGGCCTCAGATTGTTTTGTAGTGCTGAGCGAACGTTTCAGCGATCTCCCGTGGATCAGTAATCAGGGTACCATCCGCCCCCTTGATTGAGCGCACCCATCGTGCTGCCTGCTCTCTGCGTTCCAACCAAGCTAATAACTTTCCTGTTCGTTCCCCCTGTTCATAAATGAGATGTCGGCTGGCCAGTATTCTCCCACCTGCCTCCTCCAGCAACAGCTGTTTGTAATCATGTCGTTTTATACTTAGTGAGTGTTGAGCATCCGCATTCGGATCTCGGGAGTTCACCCCTTTGAGTCGAAGAATATCAGTTTCCAACTCCAGTAATCTTCTGCGGCGTTCTGCCCTGTATCCCGCAATCACTGACAATGCTCTACCCTTGATGACCGCCCCAAATGCTCCCCACAGTGTTATCGCTGATGTGACCGAATCAGTGTTTTCTGCAAAGTAATGTTTCGTGTACGTCCTCAACGCCTCCTTAATGTGAGGGACCTTTAGCGCCCAGGGTGGAATCCTTATGGGGGTCTGGCTGCGGTGGACGTCTCATACCCAGGGTTGGCAATACGGGGGAATGGTCTGAAATCCCACGTGCCAGACATCAGGAGTCTGAAAACTCGTGGATATGCTGTGCATGTGTAAACAGGTAATCTATTCTTGATTGGCTCCCGTGGACCCCCGAGTGAAACGTAAAATGTGTGTCACTGATATGCGCCCAACGCCAGACGTCCACCAATCGCAGGACTTCCACAAAGTCACGCAGAGGGGACCCTCCTGCGGGGTCCTGTCTGGGGGGGGGGGGGGGGGGGGGGGGGATCTATCCACTAGTCCGTCTATCGTCCAATTAAAATGGCCCCCCCATCACTAGTGTGCCCATAGGAAGACTTGGAAGCAAAGTGGCCACATCCAACAGCGTCCCCAGTTGAAGGCCAGGAGGCGTGTAGACTGAGACCACGTTAAGTACCATCCCTTCCCACGTACCCGTGCAAGCTACGTAACGCCCCAGCTGATCTGTCCAGGTTTTATGGAGCACGCATGGACAGTTCTTCCGCAGGAGTATCCCTACCCCCCTAGATCCAGACGTAAAGCCAGAGTGTGCTAACATTCGGTACCCCTTTCAATCCATGCCCTACACGAGTTTCCCTGCAGATGAGTTTCTTGCAGGAGCACCACATCAAGACCCTGGCGATGAACATACTGCGACACCGCTCCCCGCTGAATCTGGTCTCCTAGCCCGTTGACATTCCATGTGACAAGCCTAAGCCCTTTCCTCGCTGTCATGGGGTTCTGGTTGTAACGGGTCGGCCAGCCTCGGGGGTCCTCGGTAACCAGGCCCCCTCAATGGAGAGAGTTGCTTACCCGCTGGACGCTCCATGGTAGCTTTAAGGCACCAAATTCGTTCTGCTGTCTCCTGAACATTCTGCCCCGACAATCCGTGTCTGTCTGCACTAATACAAAATATTGCCAACGTGCAACTCCCCACGCTGCCCACCCTCCCAACTGAACTCACCTGGAACTTTTGTCAGAACAAACCCCCTCCCTGCTTCCCTGCATTGCGGACCCAAAACTGCCCACCACCTCAAACTTGCAGAGTGCCCGTCGCCCTCCCATTAACAGTTCTCGGCGACGCCAGTAGCCCCACCCCCTATACGGTCATGCATCTACCCATAGTGTCCCCCCCCCCCCCCCTCTCCGATCCCCGCCCTGACCTCTTGCACCCTCGTTTTGGGTTCGGCATCCACCCTTCATTGGACCCCCATAGCTATCACTGGTATACTGGTTTGATCTTATTGCTCCCCTCACTGACCTAGTCCAGTCCCGAGCCGCTCTGACACCCCCCCCCCCCCCCCCAAGGGGCCACTACCCTCCGTGGCATACTATTAATCATAATGCGATCAGTGGAACAGCTCCAAAGCGGTTATGACACCTCAGTCCCTGCAGTGTCAGCACCAGTCCAGCCCCTCCTCCCTCCTCCACCCCCCCCCCTCCTCCACCCCCCCCACCCACCCGAGTTCAGGTCCCCTGATCTTAATGCTGCTTTATTACATGGTCATACTCCCCAGAGCCCCTCGGTCCCCCGGGCAGGCAGCAAAACCCAAGTGTCTCACCCGGGGCCTGGCTAGCGCCCTCCGGTCGGCTCCTGCGAATCCGTGCCAGAGTTCTCGCAAACGTCTATGCTGGCGCTAGTCCACATCGTCGTCCGCTCCCGAGGGTGCCTTGTGAGTCTTTTTTTCCACCTTGCGCCAGCCCTCCAGCCATTCCCAGGCCTCCTCCGGCCGGGTAAAGAACCAGGATTTTCCGTTTGCTTCCACACGCAGCTTAGCAGGGAACATCGTAGCATATTTTATTTCCTGCTCACGTAGTGCCCGCTTCACGTCTAGGAAGCCACAGCGCTGCCTCTGCACCCTCAGTGTAAAGCCCTGAAAAAACAGGATTAGTCTGTTCTCTATGGTGAGTGGTGGGGCCGCACGCGCCGTCTGCAGTATCACATCCCGGTCCCGGAAATTAAACATCCTCGCCAGCAGTGGTCTTGGGGCCGCCCCAGGCTTCGGACGGCCTCCAGGCACCCGGTGAGCCCTCTCTATTGTGAAACATTTGGAGAGGCCCCTTGGTTGTAGCTGCTTAAGGATCAAGTCCTCAACGAACAGGTCCACCGCCTACCCTTCCGCTCGCTCCGGTACCCCAATGATGCGGACGTTATTCCTTCGCATACGCCCTTCGTAGTCATCCAGCTGCAGGGCCATTGCCTCGTGGGGAGGAGCTGAGCACCTTGACCTGCTCCTGAAGCCGGGCTGTATCCGCGACCAGGTCCTTAGTTGTACTCTCAACCGTCCCCATTCTCTCCGTCAACTTCATGTTTTCGCGGATCAGTGTCACCTCCGTGGGTACTGTGTCAATTCTCCCCTCCAGGGAGGTGCTTACCGCCATGATCGCCTCCAGCAGCTCCCTATTCGAGGGCTCCATGGCGTCATCTGGTGCCTCGGCTGCCGTTTTGTCCTCCAACTGGCGTTTCTGCCATGCGAATTTATCCAGTTTCGACTGGGTCGCCGTCCGGTTCGCGCTTCCGGTCGCCATCTCTTACAGTCCTCCGACTCCCCCTCCGATGGACTGGGCACCCCCGCTTATCAGCGCCGCCAGCAGCGAGATCCCCCACTCGGCCTGTCGGTTTTCGCAGGGGGGTCTTACTTGGGGGCAAGATCTGACAGGCGCCAGCAGCCGGCCCACGGGTCAGTCTTCTCCTCGGCGGCTTCCTTCTCAATTGGCAGGTAAGCGCCTTCCCGCCGACTCCGTGTACCAGGCGCCACGGCAGTTCCAATCGCACCCAGGCCACAGCCTGTCTCACAGCTCCAACCAAACAGTCCGTACCCTGTCACCACTTTTTGCGAGCACCCGAATCTTCGGACCGTGGATCCAATCGCCATGGCAATGCGCAGCCCCCGGCCTCCCCCGCTGGGCCTCTGCCTGCCGCCAGGGACCCAGTTGCTCTAGGGTCACCCCCTCCTCTTACGTCGAATCAGTGTCCCCCGCTGGCTATGGAGGCTCGGGGCCTCAATACCTCACTCCACTGGAGGCCTCTTTATAGCTCTTCGCTGCCAGCTCTCCGCCCGTGGTTTCAGCCTGCAGTCGCCACCCCAGCCGCAAATTCGCTAGCGCAATCGAGTCCCCTCCACTGCATGCATCAAACTATCTCCAGCTGGGTAGCCACTTAATTGAACCATCGCCTCCACTGCCCTGGGGCTCCATATGAACTTCTCTAGGCTTCTGGGCTCTCCCTGGGGCCGCCGCTCACCTCCAAACCTTCAGCTGCCGAGGCCCTATCACCAAACCCTCCTGCTCCGCTCGCTGTGGCCTTTGGCACTCCACCGCTCCGCCGAGTCTTGCTAGTACTTCGTATTGGGGGCACACCACTGTTCTGGCAGGCCGCGCCTCGGCGCTATCACGGATCGAGCACACCTTCGCTCGCCGCCCCCCACGCCGGACCAGGCCGCAGCCCTGACCTCGCGCTGCGCGCCGGCCGCGCTCCTCAGCACTTCCGCCGGTCCGGAGGTCTGCTCTCTTAGGGTCCACGGAGCTCGGTCCGATCGCAATCGGCGATCGGACCGAGCTCCGTGCACCAAAATCACACCAGGGCTGCACGGGTCGCCGGTCAGTAGGTTCCCAGCTTCAGGGCAAGAATCAGGCCGGCCTGGGCTATATTTGCACGGATATTGCGGGAGTGACGCTACGGAGATAAACTTCCGAGCGGCCATTCCCGTCGGCGGTTAGCCACGCCCTGTCTTGTTTCTTGATCTTCTTTGCTGTTTCGGAATCTGGGTCTGAGGAAGGAAGGTTCAGGGTGCCCCTAAATACTGAATTTAGGGGCGTTACAGGTAGGTAAAGGGCAGGGACAAATGGGTCCCTGCCCTGGGGTGGGTACACCCCCTATCCTTCCACTCTTCTGTGTGAGGGGGGCAGTAGCCTAGTGCTGATTGGGCAGGGCTTCCCATCTTCAAGATGGCGAGAGCCCGGAGATGTGCTTAACCTCGCCTCCCTCACCTGAGGAGTGGGTTTGGCAGAGGCTGGCACACTCCCTTTCCTTCCTTGGAGTTTCCGGCCAGTCTTCCCGCCAGAGTGGGGGTCAGAACCGGTAGGGGCCAGTTGCTGAGTACAGCAAGTGGCCTGGAGAAGCTCACAAAGGCGGCATGCCATTGAAGCTTCCCCTGCCCATCCTGGGGGAGGAGACCTAGCACCTCGCCCAGGATGTGCATTGTTGCAGGGTCAGGAGAGTGGATGGCTCTCTACCCAGGGGTCCAGCATCATGTCTGCTGTGTGGCAGCCCCTCAGACAAAACGTGGATTGTAGGTTAGGTTCAGGGGGCATTTTTAAGATGCCTTCTGTCGTGCATTGTACATTAAATCCAACACTGGCATCAGTGCGGGTTTAATGTGCTGAGAAGTTTGATACCAAACTTCAGTCTTCAGTGTTGCCATCATGGTGCTGTGGAGTTCGTGTTGACGATCTCCCAGCACCATATACTCTTGGATGGCAGCACTGCACTTAGTGCCCAGGAATGGACCTGGGTACTGTAGGGGCACAGAGCTCATGCACCTGTACCCACACCACTGGCATATGGCACCCAGCTAGAGGGGTGGCTGATGTATGCCAGGGCAGTGTGTGTTGTGGGCATGGCACACAGGGATGTGTGCCATGTCGACTCGGTTTTGTTCTGCACCCAGACACGCAGCCTGCAAGGGCAGTGTGTGTGTGTCAGGGTACAGGGCCTCGAAGGGTGGCACAATAAGTGCTGCAGCCCTTAGGGGTCTTCTCTGGTCACAAGGCCCTGGGTACCTAGAGTACCATTTACCAGAGGCTGACATGTGGCCAGAGATGCCAATTGGGTTTAGGTTTCAACAGTTTTAGGGAAGGAACATAGGCCCTGGGTACCAGATTGGCAGGAGTCCAGGGCACACTCAAAGTACATCAGCAATTCAGCAAAAAGTGGGGCATACCATGCAAGAAAGATGGCACTCTCACAATGCCTTAGTAGGCAAATCTGTCAACACATTCTATAGTATTGCTCTCAATGTGAAACCTTCCCGCTTGTGTCTTGCCACAACCCATCCTCAGGATAAAAGATTTTGTTTTATTTACAAGCAAATCCATTGTGGTGGGTGAGAAGCCACTTCTCAAAACTCATGAGGGGTCTGCCTGTGAAATGGCATACTAGAGGATGAGTTACCCAGTGTTTGATGGCAACATAGAGGCAGTATTCAGTGACCGATAGGACATAGTTTGTTTTTAATTGGGTAAAAGTCAAGCAGGCCTTGTAAGTCAAATAGATCCCCTATCCTTTTCCAGTTAGCTTTTTTCCCCAAGAGTAAAACGTTGCGCCGTGTAGTGCAGGTGGGAAGACTGGATTCCCGATTACGGGTGTGAGCGGTAAAATAGGCATGGAGAGTTTTTTTGCCTAATCTAAGCCTGACCCATGTCCCCGTAGTCGCCCTCACCACTGGGGAGATGCATACCACCGGAAGGCGATGTTTGAGTAACCAGTGTATTTTCCATATGTATGTGCCAGCAGTTGCTTGGTCTATATAACACAAACGCTTCTTCGCATGCGGTCACTTCCATTCCGCCATAGATCTCAACTGCGCCAATCAACAGTAGCGCACCAAATTAGCAGATACTCAACCACTCCCCACCCCCCCCCCACCCCCCAAATTATCACTGGCAGATAGAAGTGTTTCCTAGCCAGGGACTCTCGCTTGCAATCCAAGAAAAAGGTTTTGATAAGCTGTTGGAATCTCTCTAGGAAATGTGGAAGGGGTTGCAGATGGAGCATTTGCATTAAACATAGAATCTTTGTGAGTAGGGGCATCTTCATGGCTGCAAACCCTACAGGCCCCATATAATGGCTAGGTAGAAGGTGGAATCTGACTGCATGGTTACCCCCACATTTTTCCAGGTGTTTTGATGGTTTTTTACTTAGTTTGGCTGGGAACCTGCTATTCCCATCTGCTTTCTCTTGTAAAATGATTGCATGTACCTTAGGTACACTCCAAGTACACTCCAGATTGGATTCTGGGGTACCCTTGCGAGTCCCTAGTATATGGTATACTATGTACTCAGGGCATAGGTACCCCAGAGGCCTACTAGGGGCTGAAGCATGTATTGTGCCACCCCTGGAAAGCCCTCCAAAATGAAACCACAGGTCTGCTACTGCAGCCTGGGTAAGGTGGTGCATGCACCACTTACTGAGGTATAGGTTCACTATACCTCACCTATCACTGCACATAGAAACCTATCAGTCAAACCCTATGGCAGGCCTCATCAACCCAGAAGGCAGGGTGCTTGGGTATATGTGAGAGGGTGCCCAGGCATGAGCTGAGCCCCTCTGCAGCCTTCGGAATATCTTCTCCGGGGTGGTCAGTGGTGCAGACTGACCATATACTCTTAAGTGCATTAGATCTAAAACGGTTAATGCTAACTTTGGACTGGCTGCACGGAAACATGTCATGTCTGGTGTCAAACACCTTGGAATCATACCACCACATCAATTCCTGATGTGAGAATATGATCCCACCCTTTTAGAGGGAGAGACATGGCAGTACTGGTATACCCGGTAGAAACTTAACAGAGCCCTGGCATCACAAAATGGATGCTGCAGCCACAGACACGGGTCTGGCCTCCTGCTGCTGACCGAAACTCCAGCAGGGGAGGCCTGGACAATAGGTTTTCTGTCAAAGGGAGGTGTAACAACCTCCCAAACAGGATGTGTATTGGGGCTGGGTGGGAGCACTCAGTGCTTTGAAGTCCTGCACTGGGGGCACATTTGGTGTCCCTGTGCATAGTCCAGCTAAAACCGGGTCAGGGGCTTCCAGCCCCTGCACTGGCATTAAAGTGCACAAAGGAAATGGGTGTAGCCACTCCTCTTTCCAATCCCTCCCATAGATGGGTCCCTAGAGCTAGTCCAACCCCTTCCTTAGGTATAAGTAAGGAAGCCCTGGCAACAGGAATTTAGATATACCTGGACGAACCTCTGAAGCTGAATCCTGGAACGTCGACGTTCTACTAAAGACTAGAGGACTTAAGAATTCTCCCTTGGGGTCAAGGAGTGACTCCCCTGCTTGGCAGGCACCAACAAAGCATTTTGCCGGTCTGCATCTCCGAAGCGCCCGCCGGACTCCAAATTATTTGCAGCCCAGGAAGAGGATTTCCAGACATCTCAGAGGCCGACCAGAGTCCCCAGCAAAGCGGAGACCCGCAGCCCTCGTGAGTAGCATGAAACCGTAACTCCTGGTCACCGGGCACTTTTGCGAGTGCATTGACTTCTCAACATCTCCTGAAGTCGGGCTTGGATTTTCTTGTAGCCCCCACCTCAAGCAGAGAATCCACCGAAGATTGTCCGCCTAGTCACCCCATTTTGTGTTTCCTCTCGAGGTCCCTTCGCGATCCCTGGTCCGTCGACTGGTGGTTCCCTGTGAAGGCAACTTAAATTTTCCTTGGGCTTCCCTGGTTGCTCCAGACGTGCCCCGACTCCCCAACAAGTGGCGAGTCCCTCAGACCTTGCTGGTCTGCATCAAAGCATCTTTCTCCTTTCTGTGTGGGTTGCTGCTGCCAAGGCTTGCTGTGTCCAATCCGGGCACCGACGCTGCAGCACTCGACATACTTAGTGGGACAACTCTAATCCAGCTCCTGGTAGTCTGCAACGCCTCCGGGTCCTCGTGGCTGAAGAGTAAAGCTTCACCTTCACCTGAAACACCCGACATCAGTGGGCATTCATCTATCGTGACCCTGGTCACTGGCAAGTGACCCAGATGGTCACCTCTGCTTTCAGGTTCTTCTCTACTTCGATCCAGGCTTGGATCTCTTCAGACACTTCGCATCTTCCCAGCAGCAGCACTTCTTTGCCAGCTCCCATTGAAAACGACGACACGACCAGACACCATTTGACACCTATGCACCAAGCTTCCTTGGGTGAGGTAACACGAGTACTCCGGTGAGCCCATGGGTGTGGACCCTAGAACTTCCTAGGTCACAAAGGGTTTGGTCCTGACTCATTTCCAAGTGTCCCTAATCTTTAAAAATCTAACCGCGACTTTCCCCATAGAAGCTAATAGGAGCTTGCGGCTGTGTTCTCACACTGCACACGACCCCGTGGGTCTAGTGTGTCACTACCTTGGGTGGCTCCTTGGGGTCCCAGCGATTCTACAGGCTCTAGGCCTTGTGTCTAGTTAAGTGGTACCACTATTTTAGCATATGGTTTAGCTCGCCCCTAGGGCCCAATGTGTATTTGTGCTATTTTACAGTAATATTTGAAGTGTAACTTGTGTGTTTTGACCTCTATCCACATAAAGAGACTAGGAGGGTGTGTTTAGAAATAAATACATATATTTTATATATACCTGGTGTGGTTGCCTTTCATTTAGCTTATAGGACTGGTAAAACAAGCTGCTTTACATTCCTTCAAGGCTTAACCTAAAGGCTGCTCTCCATAGCTACCACTAGGATAGCTTTCAATAAAGGTGGTCTTTAACCTATCAATAAGGGGTTGTTTGGACTGGTACAGGGTGCCCACTATAATTAGTGGACAGCATATACCAGGCCAACTTCTCACAGGGCCCCTTGCCAGGATTAAACTACAGAGCAGGTGGTAGCAGGCAGGGATGCAAAGTTGTGCTTCGCCGTTTTATCTGTGGTGGAAAACAGTTGGATACAGAAGCATTGGACCCCACTGAGTTGCCCAGGGCAAGTGGAAAAGGTACTCCAGCGGAGTTAGCTTAGAGTGACAGTGACATTAAGGGCCAGAGACTTCCACAAATTAATTTTGAAGCCAGACACTTTGCCAAATGCCTCGAGCTCCTGCAACAGCGGAGGCAGGGAAGTATGGGGTTGAGTGACGGCCACAAGGAGGTAATCCGCGTAGAGGGCCAGTTTGTGAACCTAGCATCTCAGTTATTCCCTCAATTAGAGGATGCATGCGGATCCGCTCTGTAAGGGGCCCCATATTGAGGGGGCATGGCTAACAGGGCCAAGATGGAAGACACATCCTAGTGAAGCTCCGTGCTGCAGTCCCATTCTCCGGCATGGATTCTTGACAACTCTATAGCTACAGTCAAGATGCAGACTGTCATGTTCCTAAGGTTGCCCTGCGCCCGCTGAGGTCCCTAAAAGCAGAGTACTGTCGAGGCCTGACGAGGGCTCTTTGCCACGTGGGAACTGCACAGCAGCCACCGCGGAGCTTGGTTTAGCGGGCCTCCATTGAGATCGCGCCTGCCTCTGGGGTAGGGTCCGCTGCCTGGAGCGGAAGTGCGATAAGTGGAGGCACTGCGGGGCAATGGGTCCAGGTTCCGGGAAGATACGTGGCCCGCCTGCTGCTGCAAGTGACCTGGGTTGCCACTGTGGAAACGTTAGCCCCTACTGCCTCGCAAATGCTGCATCCGGACTACAACTGGGAACCGTGGCCTCCTGTTGTCATCATACTCCCTCCATTCCCATACATCCCTTACAGCAAGTGAGAACTAGGAGGCCATCCGCGGCCTGTAGCACCCTTTGCCGCTGCCTGGAAGCTGTGACCACCGCGACAGACCCGGGGTGGGCCAGGCTGCACGCCGAGCTCCTAGACCCTGACCACCAACGTATGCTGCGGGAGGAACCAGGTGTGTAGGGCTTGGCCGCGACTGTCGGGTCAGCATCTTGCTACTTTGAACCAGAGCGACGGCCAGTGTTCATACTGTTTCTTCAGCATTTGCGCCACAGTTGGCTAACTGATTGCAGCGTCTGGTGGTGGGCCTATTTGAGGCGACCCAGGACTCAAACCGTGGCAGGGCCAACTCATTGCACTGCAACGGGCTCCACATGATCATTGATTGCCCAGCGAGCTAGTGTGGTCTTCACAGCGGCCTGTTGGGGGGGGCCATCAGTGGAGACTGGGGTCGCAGCCTGCACTGGAGGCGTTTTCTACCTGAAGTGCCCCCTTACTTCCTGATCCCTCTCCACAACTTACTTTGGTGTCTTGTTGCTGAGCCCTTATATTGCCTGCTGCCCAGGCCTATCAATTTCTGCTCACTCCACAAAACACCTCGTTCAACACTCTTCTTCCGTTGCCAGACTTTGGGGCTCTCTCCTAGTGCCCGGGCCGCGACACCCTGGGGAGTGAGTGGATGTCAGGAAGGGGGCCATGAGGACAATGCTGCTGCCCCAGAACAGATACCTCAACAAGTTCCATATGGAAGAACCTAAAAGGCACCATGCATGCGTGCATACTCACATTTCTGGGGCTGTACGTGCAGCGGCACCACTGCCACAGATGGCGCGCACAAGCAACCCCTAACTGCAACAGCTCTTCCTGCACTCTGCAGACAAACGCACCACCCTGGTGCCTTCCTGGGCTTCACGTGCTGCTATTCCCCATCGCAAGTTAAGGTGCATGCAAGAGGGCCCAGTTAGATGGTACGATAGACTTTCCCACACACCCAGCCTCTCCGTGCCAGAGCATTTACTAGACACACTTTCAGTCCTTGTAGAGCGGCCTCCATCGCACTGCCGCTGAAAGCCCCTGGTCATTGGGTGTGGGCAGTGAGGGGGCATCTCTATATGTGAGGGTGCATGAGACACTGGTTGCCCATGGGTCGCCCCCGCTATGGTACGACACCAAAACACCCATCAGCTATGGAATGGCCATCGAGACAACCAGAGTCAATGGGCCCACTGGACTCTAATGTGTCCCTGGGTGTAGGAAAGTGTGTTTCTGTTGCAGTAACCCCCCCACCACATTTTGCCAGACTACTGATGCACTTTTTATGTCTCGCCTGGCGTAAGACTGCGCAGACATGCGCAGTCTCGCTGGCGAGATTTAATGATTTGAGGAGATCTCTAGTGGGCGTTAAGCCCCGCCCCTCTCTTCCATTGGCTGGCGTTACCATTTATGCTAAACGATGGCCAGCCATTGGAAAAGAGCGTCTAGTGACGTACACTTCTCTTTTAGAGCCGTCCCAGTTGGACTGGCTGCCCCGATTTACTGCTGGCGTAAAAGGTTTTTTATCTTTATGGGGCCAAACACATGGCTCCATAAAGATAAGAAACCAGTCAGGCGAGCCAATCCAACTGGGACGGCTCTAAAAGAGAAAAACAAGCATTTGCAATGCAATAGGTCTCGCATTTATAAGAGTTTGAGCTATTGGCATTGTAAAATTACAATGCCTTTTATTTATGTTTTGGTTTTAAAACAAATAAAAGGCAGTCATTTACAATGTCAGTAGCAAAAACTTGCATAAAAGCAGTGTGCGGCGTGCAGCAGTGTGCGGCGTGCAGCAGTGTGCGGCGTGCAGCAGTGTGCGGCGTGCAGCAGTGTGCGGCGTGCAGCAGTGTGCGGCGTGCAGAATGCAGCAGTGAGTAATGCAGCAGTGTGCAGCAGCGTGGCGTGCAGCAGTGTGCGGCGTGCGGCAGTGCGGCGGCGTGCAGCAGTGTGAGGCGTGCAACAGTGAGGCGTGCAACAGTGAGGCGTGCAACAGTGAGGCGTGCAACAGTGTCATGCAGCAGTGTGCGGCGTGCAGCAGTGTCATGCAGCAGTGTGCGGCGTGCAGCAGTGTCATGCAGCAGTGTGCGGCGTGCAGCAGTGTCATGCAGCAGTGTATGGCGTGGTTTGTAAACAAGAAAAGCGGACATCAAAGGAAGGGTGGGAGGGAACGAGCATATGGGGTGCGAGTTATAACGAAAGTTAATTGTTGTAAGAGGGGATGCAGGAAGTGAGGCCGAGCGCGCGCTGGCGAAAGCAGTCTGCTGCTTTCAAGTCCGATGCCAGATGCCAGCTTCGCGCTTGAATGCCTCACATGCACTGGCCATAAACCGCATTGCTAAGGTCTTGTGCCCCTTACTAAATCTCTCTGAATGCGTAAGGCGGCGCACGCGCAGGAAGTAGCTGGTGGCAAATGGAATGCGTGTGGTTGTGCGCGTAACCACCACCCGATCCGCCTGGGAAGCCTTTGGGAGCATTTTCTGAAGCCCCTACATAAGTCTCGCTAAGTGATCGCTTACGCGATAGGCAGGCGAGACCTAAAAAGTGGGAGGCGTTGTTGGCGTTGCTTGTGCGCCATCTCTTCTACCTGTTTGAATCCCGCATCGGGTCTGCATTTATTTTGGTTGCTTGCGCTGCTGAGGCGTGTATTTTTTCGAGTCGCATTTCTAAGCTCCTGTTGCGCTCCGCTGCTGGCTGCTGTTGAGTAGCAAATGCTGTTTTAAAGTTCACCGTGGCTCACCCAGCCCTCCCCCTGGTTTCATGTGTTAGAAAGAGCGACACCCGACATGCATGTAATATCAATGCAGATCTTTTTATGTAGCGCTGTGTACCGTTGCTCTAGGCACGCTACATAACAGATGTCGCCCTTCCTTAATTATAGCACCACATTTGCTCCCTACGGAAATATCGAAACGTTAACTTGCCGCGGCTGAATTCGAACTTGTGACTTTGAGGTTCCTGCATTTGTCACCAGCAGTATGTTTAAATGTCAAATTATGCAACCTCTGGTTTAATGATTGGCACTGGGAGTTTGAAACGTCTTCATTCTACTCAAGAGCTTCGCCAGTTCGCCACAAAGAGTCTTGATTTCGTCGAATTCAGTGACTTTGCCGTCGCAGTATTTGTTATTCACACTCCATATGGATGGACACTGGGCATGCGTGGCTGCACCACATGCCCAGCTGACGGAAACGGTCTTTTAGATGGCGTGATAATAGTCGACATTTCACTGACAAAAAGACATAGCTGGGGAGATTCTCAAGTGCGAGTCAATAATATGATACGCATAAACCATGCTGAGCACCAGGCCACAACTCTCACCCAATTAGTGAGAATGTGCCCCAGTGACTTATCGTACCAGCTAGTGCTCCGACAACGTGAGATTCATTGGGTTTGGTTAAACTCTTTACTGCCAGGGCTTTTCCACGGGGGCAAAGCCCTTTTTATGGATGTTTGGAAGTTAGGAGTAGCTCACGTTTATACCTTCATAACCTTTCCCCCAACAGAAGTTATCCACACCAAATTTGAGTCCTTTAGGTCTGGCTTGACAGCGCAGCTGTCGTGTAATCAATCTAAACAAGCATTGGCATAGCCAATAGGTCTCGCTTTTGGGACCTTATAAGTGTTTAGCCATGCAACAGTTGCATAACTAAATACTTATAACGTCCCAAAAGCGAGACCTATTGGCTATGCCAATGCTTGTTCTTGGTGTGCCCTGGGTCCCTGCCAATCAGGTTCCCAGGGCCTGTGTTTTCCCCAAAACTAACCCAATTGGCATCTCTGGCCACAGGTCAGCCCCTGGTAAATGGTACCACAGGTACCCAGGGAACTGTGACCAGGGAAGACCTCTAAGGGCTGCAGCACTTAATGTGCCACCCTTAGAGGCTGTGTATCTTCGTGCAGAACAAAGTGAAGGAGTTGACATGGGACACATCCCTGTGTGCAAGGTCTAGAAACCCATGCCCTACATCAGTCACCCCTCTATTTGGGTGCCCTATGACAGTGGTGAGGGTACAGGTTCATGAGCCCTGTACCCCTACAGTGCCCAAGTCCATTCACGGGCACTAAGTGCAGTGCTGCCATTAAGAGTATATGGTGCTGGGAGTTTGTCATTACCAACTCCACAGCACCATAATGGCTACACTGAAGACTGGGAAGTTTGGTATCCAACTTCTCAGCACATTAAACCCACACTGATACCAGTGTGGGATTTAATGTAAAATGCACAACAGAGGGCATCTTAGAGATGCCCCCTGAAACTCGACCAACTCCTAGTGACCTGACTGAGTGGCTGCTTAGGCTGCGACCACCAGACATGTTTGTGGACACCTGGGTTGAGAGCTTGCTGCTCTCGGGGGCCTGAAACAATGCACATCCTGGGACGAGGTGCCAAGCCTCCTCCCCCAGGATGGGCAGGGTTCACAAAGTAGAGGTTTCAAAGGCATGTCGCCTTTGTAAGCCTCTCCAGACCATTTGCTGCTTTCAGCAACTGGTCCCCACTGATTCTATTCCCCCACTTTGGGTGGGAGAATCAGCGGGAAAAACAAGTGAGAAGAAGAGGTGCGCCCACCTTCGCCAACCCCACCCCTCAGGTGGGGGAGGCGAGGTGAAGCACAACCTTGAGTCCCCGCCATCTTGAGGATAGGGGACTCAGCCAGCCAGAGGCAGGCTCCTGCCCCCCCTCCCACTGGAGAGTGGCCCAATAGGGGGTGTACCCACCCCAGGGAAGGGACCCATTGGTCCTACCTACAACACCCCAAAATTTAGTATTTAGGGGACACCCTGATCCTTCTTTCCTCAGATCCAGCAACAACAAGAAAAGATAAGGACGAAGAGCCGTTCAGAGCTTGTAAGAAAGTGGCTCTGTATATACTGTACCAAAGTAAGGTTGTGTGCACAGAGTCCACAGAGGTTTGGCAGAGGCTAAAGTTAGATATAACCTTACTCTCTAAAGTGGTAGCTTGGTCGAGCAGTAAGGCAGTATCAGAGGACCGTGTAAAGCATTTGTTGTACACAAACTCAGTCAGCAAAGGGGCTCACACACAAGAACTGAACTCTAGGCCAATTGTTTTGTATATAAAAATATATACTAGTTTTATTTTAGAACCAACAATAGGTATCAAAATACTTTCTCAGAATAAAATGCTGTAGTTTTATACTTTCAATAAGCAATAGACTTAAATGCAATAGTTGTTGCAATAGGCAACACAATTCAAACACGACTTTAACATTGAGCTCAATGGGAGTTTAAGTAAATGCAATTTCAGTTACTTTGCGTACGATTTTCTTACGCAGGGCTGGATCCTGGATTCAGCCCTGGTACATTTCCTGTAAACAGTGTAAATAAGTAGTTTTTGTTAAACTGGCGATTTTTAAGGAATATTTGTAGGTTTCAAAAATCGACAGAAGAATTTGGCAAAAACCAGGCAATGTTATCCTATGGAAGAAAATCAAGTTATCGGTAAGTACAGTTGTAATTACTTTTCATGGTCAGTGCTTGGCACCAAGATCCAGCACTGGGATCTCTCCTAATAACAGGTGAGTAATTTCGTTTATGTTGTTCGGCTGATTTTTTGTGAATATTTTAAAGTTTCAAAACTCGACACTTAGAAGAATTTCCAAGTGAAACCAGTCAATGGTACCCTATGGAGAAAAAGTGAGTTATCAGCTTTCAGGTAAGTACTCGACTGGCAGAGTTAAGGTTATGGGCATAGACTCTAGGGTCTCCCAGGGTCAGGTAGGTACAGTTGTTACACCCTCAGCGGCACAGGGGCAGCCGGGTGCAGAGAGAGTTCGGCCCAATGTTAGCCAATGGTGGGCAGCTAGCAGGCAGGCCACGCGGCTGTGGGAGCTGGGCTCCTGGTCACTTACACAGGGCAAGTGGGGAAGTAGAATAGGATAGATGTTGCACTTCTAGGGACACTCGGGCGGCTGGGTGCAGGGCGCTTTTGAGCAGTCAGGCGCTCAATGGATTTCAATGGAGAAGCTACCAGATGAACAAAGGCTGCAAGCTCAGGGACGGAGATTCTTCAGGTGCGACCACCACTTCGAGAGGTAAGCTGGGAAGCTGTAGGTTAGGTAGGCACCAAGGAGTTGGGCACAGGGGGCCGCAGGGCGCTGGGTGCAGGGGTGCCTTTTGGCGTCGGGAAATCTTACCCTCTGCTGGTCACGGTTAGAGGGGTCCCTGGTTCTGAGGCTGCAGGCGACATCGAGGAGGGTCCTTGGGTGCTGGATTCAGGGTCACAGTTGCCGGGGGGGGGGTAGGGGGGTACACCCCCAGCCTGCCACTCTCCAGTGGGGGGGGGGCAGGAGCCTAGTCCTGATTGGGCAGGGCTCCCCATCTTCAAGATGGCAAGAGCCTGGCGATGTGCTTCACCCGGTCTCCCCCACTAGAGGGGTGGGGTTGGCAGAATCTTGCACACTCCCTTTCCTCCCTTGGGGTTTCCGGCCAGTCTGCCCACCAGAGTGGGGGCTAGAACCGGTGGGGACCAGTTGCTGAGTACAGCAACTGGTCTGGGGAGGCTCACAAAGGCGGCATGCCTTTGAAGCTTCCCCCTGCCCATCCTGGGGGGAGGAGATCTAGCACCTCACCCAGAACGTGCATTGTTGCAGGCCCAGGAGAGCGGATGGCTCTCTACCCAGCAACATGTCTGCTGGGAGGCAGCCTAGGCAGCCTCTCAGGCAGGAGGTGGATTGTGGGTTAGGTTCAGGGGGCAACTAAGTTGCCCTCTGTCGTGCATCTTACATTAAATCCCACACTGGCATCAGTGTCGGTTTAATGTGCTGAGAAGTTTGATACCAAACTTCTTAGTCTTTAGTGTTGCCATCATGGTGCTGTGGAGTTCGTGTTGAAGACCTCCCAGCACCACATGCTCTTAATGGCAACACTGCACTTACAGGGCCCGGGAACGGACCTCGGTACTGTAGGGGTGCAGGGCTCATGCACCTGTACCCTCACCACTGGCATAGTGCACCCAGCTAGAGGAGTGACAGGTATGCCAGGGCAGTGTTTTTGTGGGCATGGCACACAGGGATGTGTGCCATGTCCACTGTTTTGATCTGTAGCCAGACACTCAGCCTGCAAGGGCAGTGTGTGTGTCAGGGTACAGGGCCTCTAAAGGTGGCACAATAAGTGCTGCAGCCCTTAGGACCCTTCTCTGGTCACAGTGCCCTGGGTACCTATGGTACCATTTACCAGGGGCATACTTGTGGCCAAAGATGCCAATTAGGTTTAGGCTTCAATGCAGTTTTAGGGAAGGAACACAGGCCCTGGGCACCGGATTGGCAGGAGCCCAGAGCACACTCAGTCAAAGTACATCAGCAATTCAGCAAAAAGTGGGGGCATACCATGCAAGAAAGATGGCATTCTCTCACAGAGCTAACAAGAGGACGATGCCCACTGACTTGGCCCCAACCCTACAGGCCTGTCTCCCACTGAACCTGCTCCTGCGAAATCCCAGCGTGTCCAGCAGCCAGCAACCTCACAAACCCTGGAGGACCTGCCTGCCTTCACTTTCTAGACTTTCTCCCGTGAACACCGGACGTGTTTAAACTGCAGCTTCTGGTGCCACCCAGGAACTGCGAATCCAGCCCACTCTGCACCCGCCGAACCCGGCCAGAGCGGAAAAACACCACGAGGAGGTTCAGCCGGCGATACCAACCAGAGATCGGTATCGCAGACCCCTGACCTGCCTCAAGCCTCTTGACAACGCCTGCAGTCTCAATCCAGAGGACGCCCCTACCACAACCAGAGCGGGTACGAAAATCCGATGTCCCAAGATACCCCTGAACCAGACACCCCACGGCCTTGTGTGCCGAAACCAACGGCGCCTAACCAACCCTCAACATCCCAACTTACCCCTCAAAGTAGCTGTCGCTCCTGGAAGATCCTCGTCCTCGAGCCTGCAGTGTCTTTGTCCCGGAGAATCTCCATTAAAATCAACAGGGCACCCGACCTCAAAACAGCACCCAGCCGCTCTAGCGCCGCAGAGGGTGCACCTTTGGTGCTACTTTGTTCCCCAACTTGGCCTGAGCTAAACCCTAGGAGCTTTGCTCCCACAAGCCCGTGGCCTACTTGCCAGCAGCCACCAACCAGAGCCCCCACCAACCTCCTTAGGGAAACATTGGGCGTCAACACTCTGCACCCAGGCGCCCTTGTGCCACTGAGTGTATAACAGTGCATCACTGACCCTGGGAGACACCAGATTAACCCCAGAACCACAACTCCAAAGACCGAGTACTTACCTCGAAACCTGTAACCTGTTTTTCCTCATAGGATAACTGACATTTTTCCTCCCAAAAAATTTCAGTGTCAACTTTTGAAATACAAGAGTATTCCTTAAAAATCGTACATCTACCTAAAACGTATTTTCTCAACTTTTCAGGACATGTCCAAGTGCTGAATCTAGGATCCAGCACGGTTTTAGAAAAAGTAATCCGAAAAGTAACTTACCTCCAATTTATTGAAAAAGACTATTCATTCCAATGTACTGTATTTGCTAAGTGTTGCATACTACTGCTCCCCTGTAAATCAAACAAAGTACTATTCCAATTGCATTTTCAAACTGTTCTATATACAGTAAATTATTACTAAAAAGTATTTAATGCTTACCTGTTCCAGGCTTGCTTGGTTCTAAAAACAAACAGTATATTTTTTAGAAAAAAACAATTGGCTAGAGTTCAGTTCTTGTGTGAATTTATTTGCGGACTGAGTGGGTACATCAACTGCTTAACACTGTCCTCTGATACTGCCTTACTGCTCGACCAAGCCACCACCAATAGAGAGTAAGGTTCTATCAACTTTAACCTCTGCCTACCTCTAGAGACCCTTTGACTCTGTACACACTGTACCTCACTTTGGTGCAGTATATATAGAGCCAGTTTCTAACACTGGGCACTAAAATCTTGAAACGGTTACAGGCGATGGAGAAGACTGGAGAAAATCTCGAAGAGACACGCATAGCACTTGAAAACAGAATTGATAAGATTATGGCAGACTTCACCTGATTACACACAAATGATCGCAAACTGGCAAAGCGCATACTATTGAACACACACTCGCTGAGTTCTAATCGCCAACGTGAGAATATGCATCCCAATTGCAGATCTTGCTAGACAATTTTTACACACTTGAATACAGAGCGGAAGATACAGAGGGCAGAGCCAAAAGAAATGTGTTGGTGGTCTATCGAATGGGGTGGAGGGTCTTGACACAGTGGTTTACAAAGACATGGAACCGCACCTCGCTCCCGGCTGTGGAGCCCCCCCTCATTTCACTGTTAAGCGAGCTCACTGTGTCAGCTCGCCACACACCACTTGGAGCCAACCCCAGGCCTTATCTGTGCCATCTGCTGAACTACAGGGACCGTGACTTCATTTAACGTGAGACGCAGACGCTGCAAGACATACAAGTGGTCAACGTCTATCATGTTCTTTCCCAACTGTACTATGGCAGTCCAGCGTCAAACTTTTTCTTGCTGTCAAGCGGTGTCTCCCTGAACTGGCCATATGCTATTCCCTCCCATTTCCCACTCAGCTCCGCGTGACAGCAGAAGGGTCCACACACTTTGACGCTGCAGAGGAGACATGGGATTGGATGGAGTCCACCGGACTCACGACAACACGTCCTCCACCTCAAGCATCAGCGCAACCTGGAGGCACGGCAGGAGCCTGCCGCCGCAGGCATCAACGCCGGGATCGCTTCTCTTCAGAGCCTGGATCTGCAACGAACTTGGAGCAGGTAACCTTGGAGCGAAAACCAGCCTTGCAGATGGCATTCATGATGCAGGACCATGTAAGAGTTCGAATCCAGATGCCAATTCTATGAAATCCTTCAGTGACAACGGCTCCTCCACTACATGGCACTCTGGAACTGACGCATTGGCCCCCACCTGCAGTTGCGCCCCAGACTGCACACGACATAAGATTCATTGATGACTATCGCTCACATAACTCAACCAGATTTATTTTAACTTCCTATTCTTGCATTCTATTGTTCTTGTGTGCGATTAGCTTCCCTAAATTACAGCTGAGCTCACTCGGTCCACGAAGGATGCACCACCCATCATAGTTCGCAGGTAGATCCTGTAACGTGGTACACTATTCTGTGATAATTTATCACTTTAGTTGATGTCTACATCCTGCGAGCAGGGGCATTACACACTCTGCTTTCGTATCGCCCCCCCCCCCCCACGCTCTCAAGCCAGCCTGTAGGGCCATCGAAATGCCTTTTGCGTTTGGGCAGATATCGATTGTTCCTCCGCTCGAATGATGTTACCCATTTTCCTTTTTTTTCCCTTCCCCAATTGTGAAGGATCGCCTGGGACTCTCCGGCCCCCTGTCCGCTCTCACTCACAGGTGGTACTACGTACTGTGGGACCCTCTTCCCTCCCCCAAGTTACCTAGTTGCACACAGGGTTTTGCTGCAATGCTGTTTAAATGCTTTACACCTGTTCCTCTGTGTAAGCCTTGCTTCTCAATACCACAGCTATCCAGGGTTGACCTAAGGGTTTGACAGACTAAGCACAAGGGTCCCAAATGGATTAGTGTTTAATGCATGGAAAGGGTGGAGGGGGTTGTTAACAAATGGTAGGGCGCACCCCTTCAACACTATCTGAAGCACCCACAACTCCGAGCAATGCTGGACATTGGGACAGGTAATGTTGGATCCTGCCTCCTACAGGGTGCGTGTGCCAAGTGAAGGGAATCTAAAGAAGCTTGGAGGCTGGGGAAGCCGAATGTGCGGGGGACTGGCCAACTCACTGGGTACGGATCCACAATGTCTTTGGGCTCGAGGCAACTTCATCAAAAGTGTGAGAAAGTGGCTCTGTATACACTGTTCCCAAATAGGTACAGTGTGTACAGAGTCCACAGTCCCCAGAGGTTAAAGTTAGATATAACCTTACTCTCTAAAGTGGTAGCTTGGTTGAGCAGTAAGGCAGTATCAAAGGACAGTGTAAAGCATTTTGTTGTACACACTCCGTCAGCAAATTGTTTCACACACTCAATAACTGAACCCTAGGCCAATGGTTTATATAAAAATATATGCTTGTTTTATTTTAGAACCAACAGGTATTCAAATATACTTTCTCAGAATGAGATGCTTTAGGTAAATACTTTTGCAATATGCAATTGGCTTTTGTAGGTAACAGTTACAGGTTGTTGAAATAGGCAACACAATCTCAAACACAATAATGCATTGAGTTCAATGGAAGTTTCAAGTTATTTGCAAAAGATTACTTTTGTAACTCCAGGACTGGATCCTAGATTCAGTCCTGGGACGGTTCTTAGAAACAAGTGATAAAAGTCGACTTAGTTACGGTTATGATTTTTAGGCAATATTTTGCTATTTTAAGAGTTGACAGAAGAAATTTCATAGAAAACAGTCAATGATTCCCTATGGCAGAAAATTCAAGTTGCAGGTATAGTATGTTCTCGTTACTTTTGTAATCCAGTACTGGGTGCCTAGACTCAGTATTGGGACCTCTACCTAAAACAGGTAAGTATTACGTTTTCACAATTAGCACGATTTTTAAATAATATTTGAAGTTTGCAAAAATCGAAAGAAGAAATTTCACAGAAAAGCAGTCAATGATTTCCTATGGGAGAAAATTGGGTTACTGGTAAGTACGGTTGTTAATATTTTTCAGGGTCAGTGCTGGGCACCAAGATCCAGCACTGGGATCTCTAATAGCAGGTGAGTATTTTCGTTACTCGGCTGATTTTTGCTGAATATTTTAAGTTTTAGAAACTCCACACTTAAAAGAAATTTCAGAGGAAACCAGTCAATGTTACCCTATGGAGAAAATTGAGTTATCGGCTTTTGGGTAAGTACTCGACTGGCAAAGTTAAGGTTCTGGGCACAGACTCCAGGGTCTCCCAGGGTCAGGTAGGTACAGTTGTTACACCCTCAGCGGCGCAGGGGCAGCCGGGTGCAGAGTGAGTTAGGCCCAATGTTATCCTATGGGAGGCAGGGGGGCCTTGGTTGGTGGCTGACTAGCAGGCCACGTGGCTGTGGGAGCTGGGCTCCTGGTCACTTGCTCAGGGCAAAATGGGGAAGTAGATAGGTGTATAGGTTACACTGCCAGGGCCACTTGGGCGGCTGGGTGCTTTTGAGCCTTCGGGCGCTCAATTGATTTCAATGGGAAAGCTCCTGGTTGAAAAAAGGCTGCAAGCTCAGGGACTAAGATTCTTTATGTCCCACCAGTGCTTAATTTGTAAAATATGAAGTGCAGGTGCTGAAATGTTTGTCAGAGGCCACACCCACTCTCCCGGCTCCACCCACTTCTTCCACGGGTTCCACCCACTTAGTCTATTGGCTCCACCCACATCCTGAACTGGCACTGCTAAAAGTCAGATGTAATACCCGATCTGAATTTCAGCAAGGGAGCATTCCTCATATTAAGGTTTTGATAGGAGGTTCCCCTGCCCTGTGCCTAACGATTGCTAGAGGTGTTTGGGGGGGAATTATCCCCTCAAGAACATTTTGTAACAAGAAAGACCAAGATGGTGGACAACACATTTTCCATTACATATTCAGCTGTATTAAATTTCAAAGCATAGTAAATCGTAAATGATGACCTGACATAAGCACCCAGGCCAGAAAGCATGGAAATGTCACACAAAGGCACCAAGGCCAGAAAGCATGAAAATGTCAAACAAATGCACCCAGGTCAGTGGCGCTGGAACAATTTTCAGAGTGTTGTCCTAAAAATTACCACTCTTCCCTTCACCTCTGTCTTACTTCTTTCTTACTACACCTCTCCTTCTCTACCTCTTTTTCTGTCCCCCTTTCCCAGTATCAACCCACTCTCCTTTCCTCACCGACAACCATACGTCTACTTCTCCCTCTCTTTATGAATTTTGCATCTCACCTCTTACTCTCTACCTCTTTACCTCAACCACTCTCTAGCTTTGTTTCACCTTCAGCTCTTTCACTACCTCACCTATGTCTTTTTGCTTTACCGCTTTACTCTCAACATCTCCTCTTTCTGCCCTTCAGCACTAATTCTACCTTTCTTTCTACCTCTCTACACCTGCCTTATCATTCAACGCCTCACTTCACATTTTACCTTTTTCCTCACCCTGATTTCTCTAGCTAGCACCCCTATATAGTTCTCGTACTGTAACTGCCCACATTCTACCTGCCAGTGCTTTAACTACTTCTCGCTGCCTCAGTGCTCTCTTACTAACCTCTTTCTACTTTAGCTCTGTGTCGAACTCACCTCTCTTGTACCCTATCACCACTCCTAAAGTTTCTTCGCTATATTTCTTGATGTCTCTGTCTAACGGGCATCTCTAGAGGAGGGCTAGATAGTTCCACCTGTGCAATGAAGGCAACCAAACTGAAGAGATGGTTTTAAGTCCAAAGCACATGATCATGATACTGCATGCAGCTGAAATGTCTGACAATCCTACAGTCTCTTTCCTTCAAACAGCTTTTTATTTTCTCTTCGACACATTCTGCTGAACAGAACAGCTGAAGACATACGAATGATCCAGGTCCCAGACTAACTGCATCTCTATATTGAGAATTGCGACCATGCAGTGCAGTGCTACATCATAATTGAATCCTCAACATAAACAAACCAAAAAAAAAATCAATGCCATTAAGGACATTGTATTTGCTCATGGTGCACAGGGCCGGAGGCATGGTTGCTCAGGGCAGGCCTGGCCTCGGACTGCTCACTCGGTGGTTCACTTCACAGTTCACTACATACATATAAAGTGACCAGTGAAGTGAACCACCAAGTGACGAGCCTAAGGCCTGCCCTGAGCAATCATGCCTCTGGCGCCGGGCACCATGTGCAAGGACAATGCCCTGGGCCTGGACTAGGAGGCTGGAAGTGAAAGCAAGCAGGAGTTCAAAAAAGAAATATTTGAGAAGTACTGAACAGAAAGTGCGCACAGACTGAATAGTAAAATGATTTGGTGGCATTTAACTGATTAAACAAATTTATGGACATTCCTAATAGAAGAGATTTTTGCAACATGTCCAAAACAATATTACCGTTTAAGTAGGTCTCCCAGCAGTGACAAACCACCACCATATCTGTCTGACAGGGTTGTAGTTTGTCTACTGGGGAGATCGTCACCTTTTCAAAGACATCACATAATTAGTTATTTCTCTTACCCTATGTGAATCTGTTATATATATATATATATATATATATATATATATACATATATCCAGTAGATGGTTATAGTTAGGACCGTGTTTCCATAGGAAATCCGCAACATTCTATTTGGAATAACTTTGGCGCCGGTTGACGAATCCTCGCGAAATTTTCACAATAGGTGGGGCGCTCCGCTCCTACCCTGAAAGTCTCGGGGGGATTCGTCAAGCGGGGGCTGAGAAAGAAGGGGGGGGTCCCAAAACGCGTTTTCCCCATGCAATTTTCCATAGGGACCTTTAGTCCAAGGTACAGCCCGAACGGCTGAACAGAATTACTTGAAATTTGGCAGAGAGGTAGTCCTCAGCTCAGGGATGTGCCTTTTGCATATATGGAGTCAATCTGTTCAGTAGTTCCTGAGAAAATCAAAAGTAAAATCATATATATGTGGGCGGAGCCTAACCACACATCTCATCCTGAGATCTGATTGGCTGTCAGCACTTCATCCAAGAAGTGTTGGCAGCCAACTTGGGACCAATATACATGATAGCACCTCATTAAAAAGCATTGCAGTTAATAGAAGGTTTTAAGACTTTAGTTACATTATAAATCATTTGTTGATGGTACCATACTCATTTTAGGAATTGTGGTATGTTCTATCTAAGGTGATTTCACCATGTGAAAAAGCCTTCTGCTGGGATATGATGATTGAGAGAAAAATATTTTCTCATGCTTTTCCCACAGAGGTTTGGAAGGTGATCTATAAGCTAAACTGAGAGCTTATTTTCTGTAAATTCACATGATCTTTCTCAGTCATGTGAGAATGAAGTCTGACATTCTCAGTAAAACATGTACATCAAACAAGGGCAGAGACTGTCAGTTGATTCCTTTGTGTTCTACTGCAGCTTCCCAGAGTGTTCCAAAGAACAACTAGAGCGCTAACAGTCCTACTTATGATAAACGTATGGCACACCTGAAGCCATCTTGCTTGGATTAAAGTGGTAACACTTAAAACATTTAATTTAAAAAGGAACAAAATGAGGGGGTTCATTTTTCCATAAAAAGTATGATTAGTGCTGCAGAAAGAAAAATTAGGGCACATTTTGAGTGACTTGTCAAATCCTCTATTTCATTAAAACATTCTGACATGCAGACTGAAACATGCACTTTCAATACCAGCAGCAGTTTTCCCTGGTGAGCAGTAGCTTTACTACAGTGATCTAATGAGCAAAAAGAGTGTTAACATTCTGAATTGATGGCAAATGTGGGACATCTGAATGCCTTCTTGATGGAATCAAAGTAAAAAACTGAAAGTATTTCTTACTGAGGAGACTGCAGTAAATGAGGAAATTAGGAAACTTCATAACAAATAAATCTCCCAAGATGGCCACCGGAGACAAAAGAACCCAAAATCACCCAGATATAGCCCAAATATAGCCCAATGACAGAAGTGTGCAAAACACTTATTATTTTTGTTTTTGCAGTGTTATATAGTGCAGACTTGTCAGGTATTGGAGTGCTTTACATGAGCATTGGTTACATCACACAAGAACAAATTCATTTTGGTTGTAGACATGGGGAGACCAAGTGATTTGACCAGAATCACAGAATGTCGAGCTGAAGCAGAAACTCCAACCTGGTTCCCCAATTGCAAAGTCTGCAGTTCTGGAAGTAACACCACATCCTCTCCCCTAAGTGCAACATTTAATCAAGTGGTCAACTGGATAAAAAAACATAAAGATAACAAATAATTTAAGAGTGCTTTGTCGCTATTTGAAAACTCAGAAAATATGTCCTTATTTTAGTCTTTTAGAGCACGAACCATAATTTTGATGCCAATAAGACCCTCTCATATATGTAATTTCTAAAGGAAATGCTCTAGGTATTACAGTTTTGATTACATCAAGATGACGTCAGGCGTTCCACACTTTTGTAATAAATATAGAATGTTAGCAATCTAGTTGTTCATTAGGATACTGTTGAGAGGCAGAGGCCAGGGGCACGGACTCTGAAAATTGAAGGCAGGTAGGAGGGTGCAGAGGCAACAATTTGACCACGCTGGGCAGGCAGGAAGGGCCGTGGCAGCACAACAGACTATGGAGGGCAGTGGAAAGGGGGGCAGGGGCAACAAACCAACAATACAGGACTTGCAAGAGAGGCTGTGGCAATGTAATAGACCATTGTGGGCAGAAGGAAGAGGCAATGGTAGTACAACCATACATGCCAACAGACCCGATTCAGCCAGGAAACGTCCAATGTTTTTAAGCTCAAATGGGCTTTATTTGATCTGTCTCCTGTCTACAATCTCCTCTTTTTCAATGTAACTCAAAGGGGAAAATCAAGACCCCAGTTTTTTTTCAAAATCTCCCTCTTACCAAGTTCAAAATGTTCGCAAGTATGGTACATTGGATCATGGAAGGAAATGGGGTAGGGACATGGACTTGGATAACAGAGGACAGGAGGGACATGGAGAGGTGCACCAAATTGACCCTGCAGGGCAGGCATCAGGGTTTGCAGCAGCACAATACACCACACTGGGAATGCGGGACGGGAGTGCAGCACAACAATCCATAGAAAGCAAGAGGGAGGGGACAGGACCATGCACATGGACAACAGAGAACAGAGGGGCAAGAGGCAATGATAGCTAGCTGACCATAATGGACAGACAGGAGAGAAAGCTGTAGCATAACAGACCATAAAGGGCAGGAGGGACGGATCAGGGGCATTACAATGGAACAGACAAGCCAGGAGGGAGGGAGTAGGGGTCTGCACATGTAAACAGCGGGCTGGGGGCAAGGGGGCAGGGCAGGAGCAGCAAGATAGCCATGGAGGTCAGGCAGGATGGGCACTAGAAGCAAGACACACCATGAAGAGCAACAGTGAGACTGTGATGGCATACACACAGACCATGGGGGGGAAGGTGGGAGGGGCCCTGGCAGCACAGAAGACCATGCATGGCAAGTGGGAGGGTTAGTGGCAGCACAATGGCTATGATGGGCAAGAAGGAGGGTGCAGGGGCATGCACAAAGGACGATGGAGGATAGAAGGGAGGGTCAGGACTAGTGCACAGACAAGAAAGTTCAGGGGAAGGGGCCTCACAACAGACCGCACAGGGCAGGCAGGAGGAGCAGTTGCAGCACAACAGACCAGGGAGGGCAGAAGGGTGTGGCAGTACAATGGACCATGTAGGACAGGAGGAAGAGGATAGGGGCATGGCATGTGGACAGGCAGGGTGGAGGTGGCAGGGACAGGTTACAGTCATCTGACAATGCTAGGCAGGTGGGAGGGGGGCTCAACAGAACACTCAGAGTAGATAGGAGTGGCAGGTCCATGGAACATGGTGGGCAAAAAGGATGGAGCAGGGGCATGCACAAAGACATCGGAGGGCAGGGGGAAGGAGAATAGGGGCAGCAAGCTAAGCACAGAGTTTAAGCAGGAGGTCAATGATGGGGCAATGGAGGGCAGGAGGAGTGGACTGGTACATCATACTAAATTGAGGGCAGTGGCAGCACATCAGACCATGCATGGCAGGAGGGAGGAGGCTAGTCCATGGATTCAGACAACAGAGGATAGGGAGGAGGGGGATGGGGCAGCATGCTAACTGTTCAGAGAAGGCGGGTATTAGGAGCTTTATTGTTTTTAAAACGTGTGTCTGTGCGAACTACTTAAAATATGAACAAGTATGCAGCATAATCTCACTTTTATTCAGGAAGAAGAGGACGTTTGTGACTGACTCCGGGCTCACTTGGCAGAAACACCCCCTGACCCTCCACCCCCTATTGCAAAATGTAATGCCCGTGAAAAGGGTAGGTGGACGCAGTGTTATATAGAACATAGTCCTGAGAGCACGATTGAAAATGAAAACTAGATATAGTGTATGGTATAAACTATGCCCCAAAAAGTGTGATATAAGATGAACCGGGCGTGAAATATAATATGCAATACATTGTGCGCAATGACAGATTCATTGGAGAGCGCGAGATAGCACAGGCACTAGCGCGTGCTATGCGATATGCGCCTTGGAGTGTAATATGCACAGGGCAGTGTTGTGTAACCTAACTAGTCTCTAAAGTTGTAATATAAAATATGTGCTGGGGAGTGTAACGATGCATATGCACTGACAAAGATAAGGATCCCAGATTGTAATATGTATGGCATAGCACTGTGCGTTAGAACATAGGCATCGAGGAAGGCACGTTAGATGGGGCAATATAACCCGTGCGAAGACAAGTGTGGCATGACATTCACGGGGTGGTGTTACAGTGCACATGGGCTAGAGAGGGTCATAGCATATGCACTAGCTAGTGGAATACAACACAGAGGTGTGTGGCACTCAGCAGGCAATGGTGGGTGTAACACAGCATTGGGCTCTGCCAGGAGCGCGCTGTGACTCAAGTGATGTTCGTCCCCTTTCCAGAGCGTAAAATAAAAAGTATTACACATCCGGCAGTGGATGTGTGTTTTATTAACCGTGAGGGGGGTTTCTTGCATAGTTTGTCGAATTTTTGTCGAATCCCCTTTGAATGGCTTTGTGTGCATGTGTATTAAATGTGCCCGTCAATAGCTACCCATGTTTGTATAAATAAACGACAAGGGTGTCTACCGGGATTAGGCACGGTAGGGCATCAGACATGTCAGAGCTTCACTAGTGGTGTAAATACATTCCACGTGGATTCATTGTATGCATAGTCGCCTTTTAATGAATATCACGTAAATCGTCATGGTGATAGGTACGTACGGTTTGTCCAGCATGTCCTAGGTGTGTCTATAAATATATATTTTTTTAAAATAATAAAAAACAGTGGCCGGCCCTGGGGATTGGGGTCAAAAAAATATAATTAGGAGACAGGCTGGGGGATGGGGTCATCAGGGCCAATAAATTAGAATAAGAAGGGGAACCACACAGCCCCTCTTCTTAAAAAAATTAAAATAAATAAAAGACTGGCATCGCGCCGGAGGCCACGCCCCCTCCTTGCAGCACTCTGCAAACGCGCCCCCTGGCGAGTTGTAAGTTGGGGAATTAATTCTCTTTCAATACTGAGGGTCCCTGAGGGCCAACTAGCCCAACAGGCATCTCCAGAATGCACCAGGGAGCTGCGCTGCAGACAGGTGTTCTGAGGCCAAGCCCCTTTTTACACCTCTCTGCAACGCAGCTCTGTGGCGCTTACTGGAGGTACCTAGTGGTCTAGTTTGACCGTTGGGACCCTTAGGATTCAAGGGGACTTAATCTCTCAACTTAGAACAGCCACAGGGCGCGTTTACACAGTGAAGGGAGGGGACGGGGCCTGAGGTGACGTGTGCAAACACGCCCTATGGCACGTTTTAAATTGGGGATATAATTTCCCTTCAATACTGGAGGGCCCCTGGGGGCTAACTAGCCCACCAAGTGCTTCCAGTAAGCGCCACTGAGCTGCATTGCAGAGAGGTGGTCCAGGCCGTGCCACTTTTTACACCTCTCTGCAACGCAGCTCTGTGGCACTTACTGGAGGTACCTAGTGGGCTAGTTGGACCCTAGGGACCCTCAGGATTCAAATGAACTTAATCTCCCAACTAAAAACGGACACAGGGCGTGTTTACACAGTGGTGAAGGGAGGGGACGGGGCCTGAGTCAACGTGTGCAAAAACGCCCTTTGGCCTGTTTTAAGAGTTAGTTTTAATCCCCCTGCCCTATTATATACTAGAGGCTTACAGAGGAGGTCATGCTAATCACAGGGGGACCCCAAAGCATAATGTTCCCTAGTGTATGTAGGTGTTTTCACTGTATTCTAAGTGTCTTTTAACATAGCACTGGCTCAAGGACTGGTTAGTCAGACTCCGTTACCACCAGTATCCGTCTGAAAAAGTTGAGGGTACAGGATGATTTTGCAACAAGGCTTCTTTCTGCTCTTCTTTTTGTTCTTTCTGCACGTTATCCTTCTTCCTGCACTTTTCTTCGTCTTGGAAGACTTATATTGCTTCTTTCTGCACTTCCTTTTTTCCTTTCTGTGCATTTTTTCTTCTTTCACATGTCCTCTCTCTGTAGGCATAGTTAGGAATTAGCATTTAAAAAACCTCAGAAATTCACTGAAAAAACCATAGGTTTCAGGGGTGTTCTAGTTAGCTGGACTTTTCACTTGTACAAAACCATTGAAATTCCCCCGTTATAGTTAGTTCAGCCAACTATAACTCGCGCGCCCGCAATGCACTGCTGATGACGTCACATATTACATCACTCATGACATGTCAGTGACATCACTCATGACTCACTGATGTGTCACTGATGACATCATCCTTGTGATAGAGTGGCAAACCTCCTCTCACCCTAATATAACCTTTGATACACACATTCAAAAATAGAGACTAAACTTTTCAAAACAATGGACATACCAATACCAGTTACAACAACCTCTTCAGTAATTCTAAGATCCACATACACTCATTCACTCATTCACCAACAGTCCTATACAGTCACTCATACATGTACTCACTCATCATATGTACTCATACACCTATACATCATGTTACACAATGCCACTCATCCATAGTTACTCACACACAGTCACTCATGCTAATAAAGAATCAAACCTACATTTACTTGCATATACAGATACACACACCACCACACTTACTTCTACAGAAACTTACACATAATTAGTCTTTTAAACAATCACTTCTAGAAACACATACTTATTCATCCAGGAACTCTTTCAATCTCTCACTCTCACATATACTCACTTATATACACCAATAGTCACATATACTAGTTTAAAACATATGTAGTTACTCATAAAGACACTATTGAGACAGTCATTCACTCACTAACACACCCTTACACACACTCATCCACCCATACAGTCCTGCACACATGCGGTCTTCAACACATACAAACAGTGAGTCACTCATTCATGCACCTATGCACTACGTAATACCCCCCACCGAACCATGCAGACACTCAGACTGATACTCAAAAAAACAACTAATAACCTATATAGACACCCCTGTAGCTACTCACCAACCCATGCAGCCCCTTATACACAAAGTGAGAGACTGATACAGATATTTACATATTTAAAAATTACTCACTAAGCCATGTATTCACTAAGATACACTTAATCAGTCAGTTACACAATCAATTTTTCAAAAACAAATCATCCATTTAGACACTTATATACCCATTTATTCTTCCATCGACCTTGAGATATACATATATAAAACATATTTAATTTTTAGAAAAAAACACATTCACTGGATGATGTCATCAGTGATGTCATGAGTGATGTCACTGACCATGTCATGAGTGATGTAATATGTGACGTCATCAGCAGTGCATTGCGGGCGCGCGAGTTATAGTTAGCTGAACTAACTATAACGGGGGAATTTCAATGGTTTTGTACAAGTGAAAAGTCCAGCTAACTATAACACCCCTGAAACCTATGGTTTTTTCTGTGAATTTGAGGTTTTTTAAATGCTAATTCCTAACTATAATGTGCCTGAAACCTATGGTTTTTTCTGTGTATGTATATATATATATATATATATATATATATATATATATATATATATATATATATATATATATATATATATATATATATATATATATATATATATATATATATAACCTACTGGCGGTCGCCAGTAGGTAGTTATAGTTAGGACCACGTTTCCATAGGAAATCCGCAACATTCTATTTTGAATAACTTTGGCGCCGGTCGACGAATCCTCGCGAATTTTTCAAAATAGGTGGGGCGCTACGCTCCGCTCCTTCCCTGAAAGTCTCGGGGGGATTCGTCAAGCGGGGGCTGAGATAAAAGGGGGGTCCCAAAACGCGTTTTTCCCATGCATTTTTCCATAGGACCTTTAGACAGGGCTACAGCCCGAACGAACGGCTGAACAGAATTACTAGAAGTTTGGCAGAGAGGTAGTCCTCAGGTCAAGGAAGTGCCTTTTGTAGGTTTGGTGTAAATCTGTTCAGTAGATTCTGAGAAAATAGCCTTTAAATCAATATATATCTGAGCCAGCTTACGGTGCGCTTACGGTACGCTTACCATACGCGTACGGTGGCGTGCGCGAGCGCGATTCTGATTGGCTCTTTGATCTTAGTAAACATTCGAATCGACCGAAACCAGGAAGCGGCGTCCGCCATTTTGTCTCTCGCACTGAGTGTTGTTTATCAAACATGATGGCCAAAAACATGTTACGGGGCTGTTTTGACAACTCCCTCCCACATAGTCATGTTGAGGGAGTCCCCAAACATCCCCCAAGAGCAAAAACGGTTTTATTTTTTTTTCGGCAATTTCGCGGGGTACGCTTACCGTACGCTTACCGTAAGCTTACCGTAAAAAAATAAAAATAAAAAAAACACTATCCACACTTACCCCACCCCCTGTGCTTTTGGTGGCCGCAGGCCACCAAATGTGCAGGGGTTATTAATAGAGAAAAAAAACGTAATTTTGGCAACATGAAATTATAAAATCGAAATAAAAAAAACACTATCCACATTGACCTCACCCCCTGTGCTTTTGGTGGCCGAAGGCCACCAAATGTACAGGGCTTATTAAAGTTGATAAAAACCGTGCACGGAACGAACTGCGTTAAGTGGGCGCGCACGCCACAAATGGCGTAAAGTAACTTAGCATTTAAAAAACCGTACAAATTCACTGAAAAAACCATAGGTTTCACACACGTTATAGTTAGGAAATAGCATTTAAAAAACCTTGCTAATTCACTGAAAAAAACATAGGTTTCACACATGTTATAGTTAGCTGGACATTTTACTGATAAAAAACCAATGAAATTCCCCCGTTATAGTTACTGTAGGCAACTATAACTCACGCGACCGTAATCCTCTGCTGATGACATATGTGTCTTTATGAAAAAAAAATATTTGTAATATATGTATAGCTAAAATTTAATGGAAGAAGATATGGGCAAATAAGTGTCTAAATACAGTATTAGCATCAGCAGAGGATTGCGGTCGCGTGAGTTATAGTTGCCTACAGTAACTATAACGGGGGAATTTCATTGGTTTTTGATCAGTAAAATGTCCAGCTAACTACAACATGTGTGAAACCTATGGTTTTTTCAGTGAATATATATATATATATAATCTACTGGCGGTCGCCAGTAGATAGTTATAGTTAGGATCGTGTTTCCATAGGAAATCTCAAAATTCTATTATGAATAACTTTGGCGCCGGTTGAAGAATCCTCGCGAAATTTTCAAAACTAATGGGGCGCTCCGTTCAGCTCCTACCCTGAAAGTCTAGGGGTGATTCGTCAAGTAGGGGCCGAGAAAAAAGGGGGTCCCAAAACGAGTTTTCCCCATGCATTTTTCTATAGGACCTTTAGACACAGCTACAGCCCGAATGGCTGAACAGAATTACTTAAAATTTGGCAGAGAGGTAGCCATAAGGTCAAGAAAGTGCCTTTTGCAGGTCTGGTGTAAATCTGTTCAGTATTTCCTGAGAAAATAGCATTTAAAAGCATATCAATATCTATACGCGTGCAGGGTGCGCGCACTGTGCAAGCCCTGTGCGCGCACCCTGCCGTGTGCGAGCGTAATTCTGATTGGTTGTTAGATGTCAGTAAACATTCGAATCGGTCTAAATCAGGAAGTGTCGGCTGCCATTTTGTCTGTCGCACTGAAAAGGAAAGGTGGAGGACGTGAATAGGGGGCAGAGTAGGGAGTTCTTGACCCCCAAGCCATTGTCAGGGGGTCACAGTAGGACCACTAAGGGCAAAAAAAATGATTTCAATTTTTTGAAAAAACATCGCGAGGTGCGCGCACCTGAAAAAAAAACATTAAAAAAATAGAAATAAAAATCAAGTTTAATTGTTTAGATATTAGGTGGCTCTAAAAAGAACCCTTGTGTTCATGGGAGTGTTTTTCGGTACCTACAAGTAAGTACCGATGCAGAGTCTAAAGTTCAAGAGGAAGACTCTGTTCCCTTCATCATTGAAATGTACACCGTCTCCTCGATAAATGTCTTGCATGTTGTAACGCAAGTTGTTGTGGTATATAGAACCCATACCATAGTCTCTGAGGAAAGCAGAAACAGACTTATTGACCTGCTTTCTTGCTTTGTCAATTTGCGGACAAAATTGGTTGGACCAGTTCCACTTTTGCCTTTGGCATATATTAGAATATACAAAGGCAGTTTGTGGAAAAAGTGACATCGATTGCAGAAAGGTGTCCTTAATAAGCATTTCCAGACCTACCCCAGTTAAAGTGCCTAGGTCATTTCCACCACAGTGCACAATATTAAGGTTAGGCTGTGGGAGATGTACAAAGGTTTTCACCAAAGGCATTAATTGGTGCCACTTTAACCCTCTCTGACCAATCCATTTAATGTCTACATTTGGCAAAGCAAGGTCTTTGAAAATACCTCTTTTTTCTGGAGTGAAAAGTATGCAGAAGACATAGCTATGACCTACAATCCACACTGTGAACATCTTCCAAGGAGAACAGGATGCACTCAGGAGGTGTCTTTCAGTAGAATGGCAATATGAAAAGAAAGACAGTTGAAAAATGGAGGCATACATACTTTTTTTAATAAAAAGAACTCATTGGCTGATTCAAACCATTTTACAGTTAAAACTAGGCTGTATGTTTACATTTTTAAAAGCATGCTTTGGATTGGTACAGAAAAATGTGTTCCCACTGAACATTACTTTGGATTTGCTGTTAGGTTTGAAAAGTCAAGCAGTCTTGCTCTTTGGATTTGAAACATTGTGTGATGAACTTCTGACCTCTCTGCTCACACCAGTGTTCCATGACCTGTTGCTATGGTAGCAGGCAGAAGTCATGTTGGGGGAAGGGATGATTTGGAAAGGGGTTGAAAGTTGCAACCAATAGAAATGTGTGATTCCATTTGAAAAAATGTGGGAAGGACTGCGATTTTAAATTAACATGTATATGTGTGAAAAAAGAGAGGGAAAAATTGCCAATTACTGGTTGTGGAGAGAGGAGAGAGTTGTACAGCTCTGTGATTCTGGCTCTGATAATCTGCTGTTTGAGTGCCACATTTTCCTTCTCAACTAATTAATTTTAAAGGTGAGTTATGAGTGGGAAAGTATGTGGTGTATTTTGATATAAATAATAGAATTGTCATTCTGGTTTTAAAGTTGTGATTTACATTTGGTGTTTTAGGAGATATTTAACTGTCTTGAACTTGTAAGATATTATGGAGTATGTCTTCACTGTAAGTTAAGGTGTACTGATATCACTGAGGAATACTGTTTTGTGCCTAGAATCACATCATGAGTCTGTGTGCACACAGGATTTGTTGTCAGATATTTAATTTGTGTTGCTCTTGTTCTGTTAGCCTTGCACTCGCAGAAAAGGGGCAGTTTGTTTTCTTAAAGTGTGAAGGTTAGCATTCAGCAGAAATTAGTTACTCACAAAAAAGAGGCAAATGCAAACACATTTGAAAATAGCATGGTACATTTTCCTACCACTTTAAAAGTTGTGTTTTACATTTTATGTTAAGGAAGATATTTAAGTGCCTTGAACATGTTCGATATTATGGAGTATGTCTTCAATATAAGTTAAGGTGTACTGGTATCACCCAGGAATACTGTTTTCTGCGTAGAATTACACCATGACAGTGTGCACACAGGAATGGTTATCAGAGATTTAATTTTTGTTGCTGTTTTGTAAAACTTGCACTTTTAAGAAAGGGTAGTTTCTTTTTTTCAACTGTGTTGGTTAGCACTCAGCAGAAATCACTATCTGAAAAATGAGAGGCAAATGCAAACACATTTGAAAATAGCATGATACATTTTCCTACCAATTTAAAAGTTGTGTTTTACATTTTATGTTAAGGAAGATATTTAAGTGCCTTGAACTTGAAAGATATTATGGAGTATGTCTTCACCATAAGTTAAGGTGTACTGGTATGACCCAGGAATACTGTTTTCTGTCTAGAATCACACCATGAGACAACATGCACACAGGAATTGTCAGATTTAATTTGTGTTCCTGTTGTTCTGTAAAACTTGCACTTTCAGGAAAGGGCCTGGTATCACCCAGGAATACTGTTTTGTGCCTAGAATCACACCATGAGACAGTGTGCACACAGGAATTGTTGTCAGAGATTTAATTTGTGTTGCTGTTCTGTAAAACTTGCACTCACAGGAAAAGGGCAGCTTGTTTTCTTCAACTGTGATGGTTAGCACTCAGCAGAAATCACTATCTCACAAATGAGGCAAATGCGAACATATTTGAAAACCACAGGGTAGATTTTCCTTACACTCCTGCAATGGGTGAGGTAGTTCCTACATGTTCAAAACTCCAATTAACCTTTACCAAACATGTACTCTTACACACATATCTGCAGTCTTCATGCAGTTGAAAAAGTCTCCATGCAGATCTCTCTTGCAACTGACAATACACAGTCTCCAGAAACACTCTTTGCACACATGCAGCAGCTTCTCTTACACTCCCATGCATAATACTCGGCTCGGTGTTGTGTTTCAGATAGCAGTGTAGAACGCAAACACATTCAACGTCACCAAGGCTCATTTCCTTTGCTCTACTCTAATCACTCACCCTGTAACACATGCTGATGGTCTAAAGTAGCTGTTAGGACATGTGCTCTTTTTTGCCTCTCTAAAATATAAGGGAAATGTGTGAGGCTGTCTCAGTAATTATCACTTGCTCCATCCACAGTACTAAATGTGCTTTCAAATTGCCAAAGGAAATATCGTTTTCTGCCTAGAATCACAGCATGAGTCTGTGTGGACAGAGGAATTGTTGTCAGATATTTTTTTTGTGTTGCTGTTCTGTAAAATGTGTACTTTCGGGAAAGGGCCAGCTTGTTTTGTTCAAATGTGTTGGTTAGTACTCAGCAGAAATCACCATCAGAAAAATGAGAGGCAAATGGTAACACATTTCAAATCAACAGGGTAGATTTTCCTTTCAATCTTGTAATGGGCGAGGTAGTTCCTACATGTACAAAACTCCAATTAACCTTTACCAAACATGTACTCTTACACACATCTGCAGTCTTCATGCACTTTTAAAAAAGTCTCCAAGCAGATCTCTTGCAACTGACAATACACAGTCTCCAGAAACACACTGTTTGCACACATGCAGCAGCTTCTCCTACACTCCCATGCATAATACTCAGCTCTGTTTTGTGTTTCAGATAGCAGTGTATAATGCAAACACATTCAACGTCACCAAGGCTCATTTCCTTTGCTCTACTCTAATCACTCACCCTGTAACACATGGTCATGGTCTCAAATAGGTGTAAGGACATGTGCTCTTTTCTGCTTCTCTAAAATATAAGAAAAATGTGTCAGGCTGTCACAGTAATTATCATTTGCTCCTCAACAGAAGTAAATGTGCTTTCAAATTGCCACTCAAATATCGTTTTCTGCCTAGAACCCCACCATGAGTCTGTGTGCACACAGGAATTGTTGTCAGAGATTTAATTCATGTTTCTCTTGTTTTGTAAGACTTGGACTCGTAGGAAAGGATCAGCTCATGTGATAGGATTTGAAAAGTTGAAAAAATTGTAATGAATTAAAATTACATAACTATTTTTTTTTTAGTTTTTTGCAGGTATTGCTGAGCAACAGTGAAAAAATATTAAGATGCCTATAAAGTCAAGAAAGAGAAAAGAAAAGAAACAAATATATTTGAAGACAACTGGTAAAAAAAAAAAAAAAAATAGGAGGAGAAGCTTGTGTTGGAAAACAGAGTCTTCTGGTAAGCAAACTAAAGAATTTTTAAAAAATATCTTCCAAAAAAAAAAAATGATCGAAAGATAAATTCAAACAGTGTTTCAAGTACAAAACAACAGAGTCGACAGGAAAAACAAAATGCTAATGTAGACTCAGAAGTAAGAAAGAGTGACTTAACACGGAAAATAGATTTTAAAAACATTCGTCGGAAAATGTTTCAGAGAAGTGATGTTAAATTTGCTAAAGGATGTGAAAAAAATACAAGAAGAAAACCAAATTTTATAAGGAAAAGAAATTAATTGAAAGTATTGTTACCAAGGCATTAGAAATAAAAAAAAAACTATTCATTTTAATTTTGAACAGGATGCGTAGATTAGATAAATTAGTCAATGCAATAAAGTCACAAAGCAAAAGGAAAAGAGAAGTCAAAAAATAACTTTTGTAAAGTGTTCTTAGGAGAATGGAAGCATAGTTCAAGTACTGAACCATTTTTTAATGAAGAGAGTTATCTTCAAAGTAATAGTTTGTTGCATGCAGTTGACACCAATGGTAGAGCATATGAAGTTAAGGATGGTTGTGTAATGGAAAAGGAGAAAATGGTTCCAAGAAATGAGGAAGAAGTGATGGCTGATGAGGTTATGGGGAGACGTCCTAAAGCCCCAGTGTACACTTGGAATTGTAGTAGTATTTGTACTGTGCGTCAGGAATCTATTGATAAATTACGTGACTTTCTAAGAGAATATAGTAAAAAGAGTGTAAAACAGAAAATTAAGGTGCTTCAAAGACTAGATCCATGCAGAGAGAGAATACTGGTTTGCAAGGACATTCTCTGGCTTGTCTATCTAGGAAAGTGTGTCAAAGTGTTTTTCACCATTTTAGGATGCTGGCTGTTCATCATACTGAAATGAGAAAGTTTGTGAGAACATTGTATTTTGCTAAAAGTACAGCACTAAAGTTAAATGAGTTGAATAATGCTCTGTTCCGTGGATCTGTATCAGATGTAGTGAAGGTTACTGATGAGATTCTGTTTTGTTACTTTGGCCCAGAACAAGAAAGTGCAGAAAATGACAGTTATTGATGAAAATGTGGAAGAGAATGTAGAACTTACTGTTAGTAAAAATTTTGAAGATGAAATGACAAAATTTACTATCATCTCTAATGAAAGACCAAATATTACTTGTATTTGTTGCCGGAGAAGCCATTATAAAATTCAAACAAGGAATGTTGATCTGTATAAAAAAAAGTGAAAATGAAGATAATTATAAGTGGAAAGATTTTGCAACATATATATTTCTGGAAAATTGTTTTGAATTGGGTGAAGATCAGCGTATTTGTAAATACTGTTATAACAAGTTAGAAGAAAATAGAATGCCAGCAAGAGCTGTACATAATAAATTAGAATTGGTTGATATTCCTCCAGAACTTTCTGATTTAAATACGTATGAGTCTATACTCATTCAATGTGTCCATCCGTTTCAGACCATAGTGCGTATGGAGCCAAAAACAGGTAAATTACCTCCTTCGGATTTACAAAGAGGTTTAAAAGGAAGAGTTGTCTATTTGCCATTGGATTTGAAAAAAAAATATGGAAACAATTGATGCAGATACTTTGGAAACTGAACCATTAGTTATTCTGGTTAATGGTGTACCAACAAAGAATAAGAAAATTTGGCAGGAGCTGGTGGATGTACGAAGAGTACAACGAGCAAATTTGTATTTGAAAAAAAATAATAAATGGTATGAAGCCATTTTATATGGATGAAGATGAAGAAGAAATACTAGAAGACACAGGAATACCAACTGGGCAAATTGAAAAAGTGGATAAGTCAAAAGAAGAAGAAATTTATGAACATTTAAGCATACATCCTCTTCATTCTAAAGAAGTTATGGGAAACACTATTGATCTGTTTCAGATGAAGAAAGCAAAAGGAACTCCTGTGAGTGTATGGGAGGAGAGCTTGGAAGCTCGTTGTTTTCCCCAACTGTTTCCTACAGGAGAAGGTGGACGATATGATGAACGTCCAGTACAGATTCCTGCTTCGGAGTATCGGACTACAAGATTATATGCAGAAGATCCCAGATTTCGTCAAAGTATTCCTTATTTGTTCCATCTTTTATTTGAATGGGACTTGTCTGCACTCTCTTATGCAGTAAATCACATTTTGACAACTGGAGTACATCTACATAATGTGTCAGCAAAGGACTTTCTCAACAAAGTGCAACAGCGAGAGGATCATTTGGAATCTCAATTGATCAATTTGATGGCTTGTCAGCGTGGAACTAATGAATATTGGTACCGACGCCATGGAGAATTGAAGTTATGTTACGAAATTTAGGAACTCCTATATGGTTCCTTACCCTGAGCTGTGCTGAGTACGCTTGGGATGATTTACTGGATTTTCTGCGAGAGGCAAATTCAAACATTAAAAACATACAATACAGCAGGAGAATTGTGCTCATTGGATCCGGTTAATGTTTGCAGATATTTTAATCATAGATTTGAGGCTATGATGTCCTTCATCGGCAATAAAAAAAATCCACCTCTTGGAGAAGTTGTGGATTTCTTTTGGAGAAAAGAGTACCAAGCAAGAGGTGCTCCTCATATTCATATGCTGTTGTGGATCAAGAATGCCCCAAAATTTGGAACAGATGCTGATGAAGCAGTTTTATCTTTCATTGAAGGATATGCAACATGTGCTATATCTAAAAGCACAGAAGAGAAAAACTTAAGAGAAAGTTTTACGTTTCCAAAGTCATCGATGTGGAAAATACTGTCGACGAAAGTACAAGAGTAAAGATAAATTCTACACAAAATGTCGATTTGGATTTCCACGACCTGTTCTTTCAAAAGGAAGAGTAAACAGTTTTATGTCAGCTGTGCGACATATTATTACAAGAAAATCGCCTAAGAATACCTACAACCTAAGAAGAAAAGAAGAGTCAAAATATATAAATTACTACAATCCAGTCATTTTATCTATGTGGAATGCTAACATGGATATACAGTATGTGGCTGACAATTCTATTGCTGTTGCTCGGTATGTCACATCTTACATCACTAAATCTGAGAAAACGGAATTGAAGGAAATGTGGGAAGAGATTTCTCACGAGAAGACTGTCAGTAAGAAGCTATACAGTTTCAGTTTAAAGATGTTATCTCATCGAGAAATTGGATCCTACGAATGCTCAGATAGGTTATCATCTGCAAATCTGTACTCCAAATCCAGAAGAATAATTTGGGTAAGTTTAGGCCTTGCAGGAACGCGAAATCGGGTACTGAAATCTATTCGAGAAATTGAATATTTAGCAGAGTTCGAACCAGAAATTACAGACATTTTAAGAACAAACATGTTGGACACATATTACCCACAAAGAAGTCATCACCTTGAGAACATGTGTCTCTATGAAGTGCTGCAGAACTACATTTTTAAACGGAATGCCACAGAAGATATCAACAATGGAAAATATAAAGTCAGTGGTGAGGAAGGATGTTTGGTGAAGCAAACAAAAGGAAGTTTGATAAATCACCGGAAGCGGAGTTGCGACACTCCTGACAAAAAGGAATTTTACTACTTGGCACTTTTACAGCTGTTTAAACCATGGCGTTCAGAGGACGAACTACTTGGAGAATTCCAGAGTTATGAAGATTCCTTCAATGCTAGCAAAGACAGCATAGAATGCAGTACTTTCACAACTTATGTTCAAATGTTAAATGAAGAAATTGAACAAGAAGCAACAATTGCAGCTGAAGTAGCTAGAGACAGTTCTCAAGACAGTCAAAGTTCTGGGACATTCAGTCAAGATCCTCTAGGACAACCAATCGTAGAAAATTTAGCAGCAATAGCCATGAATGAAGTGGAAACAGCTATGAATCAAGCTCAGGAAGATTTAGTAGACTTAACATATTTGGAGCAGCAACTGAATGAAGAACAAAAACAAAATTCATGAAGAAGTCAGGAAAAAAATTGATCACGGATTACTACATGAAAATAAAGAGTGCTCATGCACATCTTTTGAACCAATGAGAATGTATGTAAGTGGACAAGCAGGAACTGGAAAAAGTTTTTTAATTAATGTAATTAGAAGCTACCTACAGAAGAAAATGGGTTCCATTTTGTCTTGTGTTGTTACTGCTCCAACTGGGTTAGCAGCGTATAACATCAAAGGAGTTACCTTACATCGTTTGCTAATGTTACCAGTAGAGCATGAGAACAAAATACAGTACCACAAACTAGCAGGAGAAGCATGCTTGGAAGTTTCAAGAGTATTGAAGAAATTGAAAGTACTCCTTATTGATGAGGTAAGCATGGTATCAAACTTAATGCTTGCCTTTGTGCATTTAAGAATGCAGCAAATTCTGAAGACAGAGTATGACGTGTTATTTGGAGGAAAACACGTCATAGTTTTTGAAGATCTTTTGCAACTTACTCCAGTTAAAGGACAACCGGTATTCCATACTCTTACACATGAAGACACGAAAAAGTCGTTAGGAAGTATAGGCAATGTAAATATTTGGACATATTTTGAGTATAAGGAACTCATTACCAATATGAGGCAAGCCAATGATGAGGACTATGCAAGTATTCTGAAAGATATAAGAATTGGACTACTCACTGAACATTGCAGAAAAGTATTACAGAGTCGATTGCTGAGTAATTGGTTTACAACAGAAGAAATAGTTCCAGAGAAAATATACAAGAAAATTGCTGAAAAAATACTGTAATCTGCTTAATGCCAACACTACATGAATGCTCTGTATTCAATCAAGAACTTTTGAAATTGGAAAATGAAGAGATCATAAAACTGGAAGCTGTGGATAAAATTCAACATGAACGAATAACTATTATATTGACAGGCAAATTGGCTACTAAATTGGATTCTCTGGAGAAAAACATTTAAAAAACAGCTGGTTTGGAAAAGAATCTTTATGTGTGTATGAACTGTAGAGTAATTTTAAGACGCAATTTGGATGTAGAAAAAGGTTTAGTGAATGGAGCTATGGGTAAAGTTGTGGGTTTTGTAAAGTACCAGAAAAAGATGGAATTGAATTCTTAAAAATAAAATTTGATCAGATTGAAGAGGTTAAAGTCATTAGTCATTGTTCAGTTCGTTTTTTGCTAGTGAAAGACTTGTATGTACGTAGGAAGCAGTTTCCGATTTCTCTAGCATATGCTGTAACTATTCACAAGTCTCAAGGATTAACTGTTGATCGAGCTTTTGTAAACATTGGGTCTACTGTGTTCAAAGAAGGTATGGCATATGTTGCTTTGTCACGCGTGAAAAAATTATCTGGTTTATTCATGATAGACTTTGATGACTCAAAAGTAAGTGCTGATGCAAACTGTGTAAAGGAGTATAATAGATTAAGGAGAAGCTATGCTCCTCATTTAGGTCAGTATCCTGTGTTTGAAAAACATGTTTGTCGGAAAAGGAGATTTGAGAATATCTGTAATGAGGATGTACAGAAGAGAAAACAAAAAGATAGTGATGTGACTGCAAGCAAAAACAAAAATGACAGTGTGGAAGAGGTTGTTGGTTGTCATTTTGAAAATAGCTCTGGTGTCAACTGCTACGCAAATGTAGTACTGAATGTTGTATTTTATCTTGAAACTTTGCAAGAGCAGATAATACTAAATCATGAAAAAAGATTGTTCTTTGCTGAGTCTCCTTTATGAGAAGCTGAGTAATGATAAAAATAAAATAGAAAGTGCTTCTGATGTTAGAAATCTTTTAGATGTATGTTCTGGATGTACACAGTTAACACAAAATGTCCAGCAAGATGCACAGGAATTCTTGATGTATATCCTGATGGTACTGGAAGATGAAGGAGTAGAAGTAGAAAAATTATTTGGTGTCTCTTATAAATGGGAACATTGTTGTGATAACTGTATGAACACAAGCAGTAGTAATGTTGATTCTGAAAGGTTCATTATTTACCATTACCAGAAAGTAAAACAGTGACTTTTAGTAAATTAGTTAAAGATGCTAATCACAACATGGAATGTTCTAAATGTAAATCTGAAATGTTGTCAACGTTATTTTTAAGGAAACATGGACAGTATGTAATTTTAATGGTACAACGTTGTAGAGCTGATGGAACAAAATTGGAAACTTTACTAAAGAAGTTTGTTGGTAATCAATTATCTATATCTGGAAAAACTTTTGTAGCAGTTGCAATAATTTTTCATGACGGTCCTTCTATAACTTCTTGTCATTACACAATTTATCTTAAATGTGAAAAAGGCTGGACACTAATGATTCTCAATTGATTTTCAAGCAATGTTTGCCTTATGATTTACCAAATTGTTACTTAATTTTTCTGAAACCCAAATTTTAAATACTAAATTCAGCATCTGAAAAAAGCATTATTTAAATTTTAAAGGATTAAAATTGGATATTTCACTCAAAAAGGATTTCAAACTTACCATTTGGCCTCAAGGAAAGGTAAAACAAACAATTGTGGACTTCTTTGACAGATATTATTTTGGAAAATGTTCTTTTGCAACAAGGTTTACAGACGTGATTTCTTGTAATTTGTTATTGTTCTTAAAAGGTATTTTTGACATTTCTATTAAGGTATGTTTCAGTGAGGATACATTTGGGGCTTTTTTAAACAATCTTTCAGATTTTATTTTTTTTGGCCGCTGTTAAATGATGAATACAATTGACTTCACTATTTTCAGTGAAAATCAAAACATTCTGAAAACAGCAAAAAAAGGCTTTGCTAAATATGAAAAAAAATATGTACTGTTTAATAAAATGTATTGTTGAATATTAATACTTTTTTTCTTTTTTTCGGAACTAGAAAGAAAATTTAGGAAATGTAATTCAGTGTCCTTGCAATTAAATAAAAACATGTATTTCTAAATAAGTTACTTTGATGGTCAGGTAAGTTTAAAATATCTGTGTGCGTCACTGCTTTCGTTTCATGCTTCCTTTTGTTCACCTCTCCTTACTCTGCTTTTCTCATTTCTCTTCTCACTCACTCTTCCTGCTTTACTACTCTTTTGTAACTCCCTCACTCCTTCTCTACTACTCCCCTACCTTTACTACCTCCATCACTAATTTTTCATCCATGTTTCTTTCTCTGTATCCATATGTCTTAGTCTTTTTAACTGCCTTACTCCTTCTCAGTTGTTTGCTCTCTGTCTGTCACTCTGTTTGTAGGTTTTACCCTTAATTTCCTTAACATCTCTGGGGCAGATTTACAAGCCACCTGCGCCACCACTACGTCACTTTTCTTGACGTACTAGTGGCGCAGGGTGCTTTTCCATATTTACAAGGAGAGGATAAGCCACTCTGTGTGTCTCTTCCTCTCCTTGTAAATACAGCCAATTCAAATGCAGCACTAAAATGAGCTATTATCTTTTTTGGGTACCTATACATAAGTACTGATGCAGAGTTTAAAGTTTAATAGGAAGACTCTCTTCCCTTCATATGTGAAATGTACACCATCTCTTTTTTTAATTACTTTGCCACTCCCCTCTCTTTGTCAGGGAGTCCCTGAAGGTTTACTAAAGGTGAAAAAAATGATTTTTTTTTAAAAAACCCCATTGGGTGCGCGCAGGGTGTGCGCACCCCCCCCAAAAAAAAAAAATGACAAATAGATTCAAAAAACAAGTTTTTGTTTTGATTTTAGGTGGCTCTAAAAAGAGCCCTTGAGTTAATGTAGGGACAGAGGAAGAGAAAAACGAAAAAACAAAAAACAAAACTATGGCCTAGTGCAAGGGTGCGCCTCAAATTTTCTTTGAATGAGATCAATACTGCTCTCACCCATAGTAATAAGAGTAGCACAATCCATGCACCGTGTACTCATCCTCCCAAAACAAGGACGAATATCCAGAGGTGTGTTAGAAGGTGAAGGCACCATTGCTGAAGAAGTGCTCGGCTGAGCTGCCGAATATGTGCTCGGCTGAGCTGCTGCAGATGTCATCGGCTGAGCAGGTGGAGGGTTTGCTCCAGAAGCTTGATGAAGTCACAGGATGCATTTTCTCAACGTGCCTCATCATAGTGTGAATACTAAAAGAGTACTTCTTATTAGCATTCCCACGTGACAAGATGCGTTGACAAAGTATGCAGGTGACCTTTGGTGCATTCACCTTCTTCTGTCCCTGAGGAAAAGTGAAAAACTGCCATATAAAGGAGTCTTTCTGCTTCCTCTGCCTCTCAAGAGTGTCCTGCTCACTGAGAAGGTGGCTGGTGCTCTGCCATTGTCTCACAAAAACAGAGTAGCTCCTTCTCCAAGGGAATCAGAACTAACGAGGGGAGTGGGTGTAGTTTTGGAAGAATCTGGAACTGAAAGTACTTTGAACCAATGAAAAGTGATGTTTCTTGATCACATGACTTACCATGAGGGGATTGGGTGTGCTGTTGAAACAATCTGAAACTGAAAGTAATGTAAACCAATTAAAAGTGTTGTTTTATTAATCACATAACCCGAGGTGCGCGCACGGAGCAAGCCCAGAGTGTGCACCGTGCAATTACGCAAACGCGTACGCGCGCATAAGTATTATGCTCGTACGTAACGCGCATACGCAGCACGCGCGCACGTCAGCGCGCATACTCTACGCGTATACGCGAGTGTAGCGCGTGGAGCACGTACGGCGCACGCATGCGTACGTACGCGTACTGGGTGCGCGCTGCGAGCGCGTACTAAAACGTAAGTATGCGTACGTGTATAACGTACGCAAACGTACTAGGTTCGCGCTCAGTGCGCGCACCCTAAAAATTTATAGAAAAAAAAAGAAATAAAGTGGACATAAGTTAATAGAAGATATTAACTATGCTGTTCAACTTTATCCAAATTCAAAGTAAAAAAAGAAATGACCCACACAAAATTAAAGGATACAGATAATTTATAAATGTATACATAGGGAAATTTTTGTAAAAGAAATATATTAAAAATATATTAAAAAAATACAAAATTAGTATTTAAAAAACCTTTGAAATTCACTGAAAACACCATAGGTTTCACACAGGTTATAGTTAGGAATTAGCATTTAAAAAACCTTGCAAATTCACTGAAAAAAACATAGGTTTCACACATGTTATAGTTAGCTGGACATTTCACTCGCAAAAAACCAATGAAAATCCCCAGTTATAGTTAGTTCAGCTAACTATAACTCGCGCTCCCGCAATGCACTGCTGATGACGTCACATATTACATCACTCATGACATGGTCAGTGACATCACTGATGACATCACTGACGACATCATCCAGTGAATGTGTGTTTTTCTGAAAATTACATATGTTTATATGTATATCTCAAGGTCGATGGAAGAATAAATGGGTATATAAGAGTCTAAATGGACGATTTGTTTTTGAAAAATTGATTGTATAACTGACTGATTAAGTGTATCTTAGTGAATACATGGCTTAGTGAGTAATGTTTAAATATGTAAATATCTGTATCAGTCTCTCACTTTGTGTATAAGTGGCTGCATGGGTTGGTGAGTAGCTACATGGGTGTCTATATAGGTTATTAGTTGGTTTTTTGAGTATCAGTATAAGGGTCTGATGTCTTTATGGTTCGGTGGGGGTATTACGTAGTGCATAGGTGCATGTATGAGTGACTCACTGTGTGTTGAAGACAGCATGTGTGCAGGACTGTATGGGTGGATGAGTGTGTGCATGGGTGTGTTAGTGAGTGAATGACTGTCTCAATAGTGTCTCTATGAGTAACTACATATATTTTAAACTAGTATATGTGACTATTGGTGTATATAAGTGAGAATATGTGAGAGTGAGAGATTGAAAGAGTTCCTGTATGAATAAGTATGTGTTTCTATAAGTGATTGTTAAAAAGACTAAGTATGTGTAAGTTTCTGTAGAAGTAAGTGTGGTGGTGTGTGTATAACTGTATATGCAGGTAAACGGATGTTTGATTCTTTATTAGCATGAGTGACTGTGTGCGCGAGTAACTATGGATGAGTGGCGTTGTGTAACAGGATGTATAGGTGTATGAGTACATATGATGAGTGAGTACATGTATGAGTGACTGTATAAGACTATTGGTGAATGAGTGGATGTGGATCTTACAATTACTGAATAGGTTGTTGTAACTGGTATTGGTATGTCCATTGTTTTGAAAATTTTAATTTCTATTTTTGAATGTGTGTATCAAAGGTTATATTAGGGGGAGAGGAGGTCTGCCACTATCACAAGGATGATGTCATCAGTGATGTCATGAGTGATGTCACTGACCATGTCATGAGTGATGTAATATGTGACGTCATCAGCAGTGCACTGCGGACGCGCGAGTTATAGTTAGCTGAACTAACTATAACGGGGGAATTTCATTGGTTTTTTACGAGTGAAATGTCCAGCTAACTATAACATGTGTGAAATGGTTTTTTCATCGAATATATATATATATATTCATACAGTTTCTCTTTACTGCGGCATAGGTCATCAAATCACAAACATATTTCTCTCACTATAAAATTAGTTTACTCTCCTCTCTGTGGGCACTTGAAAGGCACAGCATGAACGCTTCATTTTCTTCATGGTAACCCCTTAACTCCGATTCTACTTCCAACAGGCACTAGAGACCCAAAAGAGAAATGGCACAGCCAGTGTACCCAGAAAAGCAGGCTGCAACCGGGGTAATTACCAAAATAGCAAACTACAAGTCAGCAGAAACATAAACCCACAGCCAGAAGCGCAGGGACATAAACGCTGCCAGAATAGATCATAAGGCAGCAATATGAAGACCGCCCAGCAAAGCAGGCATATTTCAGCCGAAGCAGTTCACTTCATAGTATACTTATGAAGTGAACTGTGAAGTGTACCACCGGTAAGTGACGAGTTCAAGGCAAGGCCTGCGCCCTGAGCAATGAATCATGCCTCTGGCCGTGTACAACTGCAAGCACAATGCCCACCCGGGCCAGGACTAGCGTAGGAGGCTGGAAGGGCAGAGGTCCGGGAAGGGCCTTCAACTTAACCATTACCCCGGCCAGTCCCAAAGCCTATCGTGACTGTCCAAGGAAGAAAACTGTAGGTGTATTAGATGCCGAAGTGGGCCGTTCTTTCGTACCACAGAGACAAGGCTTTAAAAAATCCATGGGACAAACAGATGAAGGGTTTTTGTGCATTACTACAGTCATTAACACCTGACTAATTCACTGTTTCATTTAGCTTCTTACCGTTTGTCCGGCTCAGTGGTGGGCGGTCGGGCTCAGTGTGAATAACTGATTTGTTAGGATTAGGCGGCCTGGTGCACTAATGCTGTTTGCTGCCAGCAGAACCATACAGTACTTCACATCGATGCCGGCCTGCACGCAGGCTGTCCTGCCCTCAACGTCGTTGTCTTTCGGGGGTCAGGCAGCCCGGCCCGCGGATGGCTTGAACAATGGATGATGACTCACGCTGTCCTGGTTAGCAGTGCGCTGCCGTGGTTATGCTGGGGCATGGCGTGGCCATGTGAAAAAAAAATCTGTGCATGCTGCCGCGCGCTGCGCATATAGCCCGCCCTACCCCCCATCAAAACCCAAATCCAGCACGCCCCCGGCGCCCCAATAAATCAGTGAGCGTGCCTGTCAGTATGAAGTACTGCAGTGTGTGTGTACTGTGTCCCACGGCCCGCCCACTGGCAAGTGGCAACACAGCAACGCACGCACAGTCAACTACTGCATGCACCCACTCACTGTATGAAGTAAACTAGGGGCTGCATCCCGCGGCTGCCATGATCACGACAAAATTTATTGTATTACACGGCGCGGCAGGCAGCCTCAGGGCAGTCAGCTAATTAAGAGAAGTGAAGTTCTCTCACACACAGCCGCAACCAGTCACTGTTAACCGTTGTGACGGACTCATATTGAACACGCTGTCGCTGAAGCTGTACAACGCACCGAGTACAGACTTAAGGGTAAATTTTAAAAAACATGTGACGCACGTGCGAGATGCGTAGACCTGGCCCTGTAATTTAAGTGCCGGTGCTAAGCACCGGAAAGCACCGGCACAAATTAAGCACTGGGTCCCACCACCACTTTGAGAGGTAAGTTGGGTAGTTGGAGGATAGGTAGGTACCCAGGAACTGGGCACAGGGGGCCGCAAGGCGCCGGGGTGACTTTTGGTGTCAGGAAATCTTGCCCTCTGTTGATCGCGGTTGGGGGGGGGGGTACCTGGTTCTGAGGCTGAGGTTCTGAGGGGGGGGGGGGGGGGTCGTCTTCGTGGTCTTTGTTCACTCCGGCACAGGCCAGGCTTGGCGGGTGCAGAGTGTGCAGGGTTCACGGTTCCAGGATGATGCCAGGGATTAGAAGCTGGTTTTGAACAGAGCCTCTGCTCATGGAAGTCCCAGGTGCTTAGAGCCAAAAGGTAGCCAGGTCCTCCAGGGTTTGTGAGGTTGCTGGCCACAAGAGGTGCCGGGATGTAGCAGGAGCAGGTTCGAGGGTCGACAGGCCGGTAGGGCTGGGACCAAGCAGTTGGTGTCTTCCTCTTCTTAGCAGCTGCACAGCAGGTCTTCTTTCTTCTTTCTCTTTTTATTTTGGAATCTGGAATCGGAGGAAGGAAGGTTAAGGGTGCCCCTAAATACTAGATTTAGGGGCGTTACAGGTAGGTAGGTAAAGGGCAGGGACCAATGGGTCCCTGCCCTGGGGTGGGTACACCCCCTATCCTGCGGCTCTTCTGTGGGAGGGGGGCAGTAGCCTAGTCCTGATAGGGTAGGGCTCCCCATCTTCAAGATGGCAAGAGCCCGGAGATGTGGTTCACCTCGCCTCCCCCACCTGAGGGGTGGGGTTGGCAGGCTGGCACATCCCCTGTCCTTATTTGGAGTTTCCGGCCAGGCTTCCCACCAGAGTGGGGGTTGCAAGTGGCCTGGGGAAGCTCACAGAAGATTCTCCCTGTCCATCCTGGGGGAGGAGACCTAGCACCTCGCCCGGGATGTGCATTGTTGCAGGCCCAGGAGAGCAGGGGCTCTCCTACCGAGGGGTCCAGCAACAGGTCTGCTGTTTGGCAGCCTAGGCAGCCTCCTGGACCAGATGTGGACTGTAGGTTAGGTTTCACAGGGCATCTCTAACATGCCCTCTGGGGTGCTTGTTACATTAAATCCCACACTGGCATCAGTGCCGGTTTGATGTGCTGAGAAGTTTGATACCAAACTTCTCAGCCTTCAGTTTTGCCATTATGGTGCTGTGGAGTTCGTGTATGACAAGCTCTCAGCACCATGTACTCTTAAATGGCAGTACTACACTTACAGTGCCCAGGAATGGACCTGGGTACTGAGGGGGCACAGGGCTCATGCTCCTGTGCCCACACCACTGGCATAGGGCACCCAGCTAGAGGGGTGGCTGATGTATGCCAGGGCAGTGTAGGTGGTGGGCATGGCACACAGGGATATGTGCCATGTCGACTGTTTTGTCTTGTACCCAGACACTCAGCCTGCAAGGGCAGTGTGTGTGTGTGTGTTAAGGTACAGAGCCTCTAAGAGTGGCACAATGAGTGCTGCAGCCCTTAGAGGCCTTCCCTGGTCACAAGGCCCTGGGTACCATTTATCAGGGGCTGACATGTGGCCAGGGTTTCCCAATTTGGGTTTGAGGCCTTTAGGGAAAACATAAGCCCTGGGCACCTGATTGGCAGGAGTCCAGGGCACACTCAGTCAACGTACATTCAGCAAAAAGTGGGGGCATACCATGCAAGAAAGATGGCACATTCTCACAAAAAGGACTGGGTCGGCTGTCGTACCAGGTAGGGCTTTTATTGTGGACACTCAAAATTGCCCCTTCTGCGGCAGGGATGAAAGGACTGTTGCGGCCAGGTCGAGACTGAGAGGCACAAAGTGATAACCCTGCTCTCGCAAAAGCACTTGAGCACTGCATGGGCCTTCTCACCACAGGAACTGCCTCTTTTTGTAAGGGCACTCCCACGTTTTTGGACTGATGCTGCGGATGAGAGCGCAAGGACGACTGCTAACCAGACCTTAGTGCCTGTGCCCTTACCCTTACACTGGTAGGTCAAATTGTCTCTTACCCAATTGGCTAAGCTAACTTACCTGAAAGTCCATAATGAATATGCTACTTACCAGTATGCATTTGTTCTTGGCATGTAGGGCTGCTGACATTCATATCTGTGCATAGATCGCCGCCTAGTGTTGGGTCCGGATGTTTGCACGTTGTTGTCCTGGAAGAGTTTGAGGTATCCTGAGATAGGTGACTCCTCCCCTGGACCACAGTGCGCATGGGCATCCTCTCCATCCTCAGATTGTTTTTCGCCATTGTGGCAGTGATGGAGTAGATACAGAAAGTGATGACCATGCTATACAGTAAGTCTGAGAGCTGCAGCTGCTACAGGCGCCGGGGAGGAGGGTGGGCGATATGAATGTCAGCAGCCCTACATGCCAAGAACAGATGCATACTGGTAAGTAGCATATTCAGTTCGAGGCATGTGGGCTGCTGAATTCATATCTGTGCATAGAATACATAGCAGTACCTCCTCTTAGCGGCGGCTACCAGTGCCAGCTGCAGCGGTCTGAAAAAGAGTTTTGAGAACAGCCTGTCCTACAGCTGCCTGCTGTTTTGAGTGTACATCTACACAATAGTGTTTGGTAAATGTATGTATAGTGGACCATGTGGCTGCTCTACATATATCCTGTAAAGGAATGTTTCCCAGGAAAGCCATGGATGCCCCTAACTTACATGTTGAGTGGGCTCGTGGGGGAATCGTTAATGTGCGTTTAGCTTTTTGAATACATTTAACGATCCATCTGGCTATACCTGCTTTGGAGATGGCGTTGCCTTTGTGTTGTGGAGAAAAGGCAACGAAAAGTTGTTTTCCTAAAGTGTTTAGTTCTGTCTATATAGTAGATGAGGGCTCTTTTGACATCTAGTGTATGGAGCATTCTTTCAGCGACATTTTGTGGATCCTGAAAGAAAACAGGCAGTTCAGTAGTTTGATTCATGTGGAACTGCGATATCACTTTAGGCATGAATTTGGGGTTGGTACGTAGTACGACCCTGTTTGCGTGAACCTGTATGAATGGCTCCTGAATGGTTAGTGCCTGGAGTTCACTAACTCTTCTTAACAAAGTGATTGCCACTAGAAAAGCTACTTTCCAGGTGAGGAATTGAATCTGACATGAGTGTAGAGGTTCGAAGGGTGGGCCCATCAGTCGGGTGAGGACCAAGTTGAGGTTCCACACCGGTGCCGGTGGGTGTCTTGGGGGAATTACTCGTTTAAGTCCCTCCAAGAAAGCTTTGATGGCAGGCACTCTGAATAAAGAGGTGCTGCCTGTTCTGGAGATAGGCTGCTATTGCGGTCAAATGGATACGTATTGAGGTGTATGCCAGATTGCATCGGTAGAGGTGTAAGAGGTAACAGATTATATTTTGAATGGATGCGTCTAGCGGGTTAATGTTATTGTTGTTACAGTAAATGACAAACCTCTTCCATTTAGCTGCATAGCAAGCTCTGGTAGTGGGTCTCCTGGCTTCCTTAATGATCTCCATACAGTCAGGTGGCAGGTTTAGGTAGCCAAACTAAGACTTCAGGAGCCAGATTGCCAGGTTCAGCTGTTGCGGATCTGGGTGCTGAATTTCTCCATGGTTCTGCGTCAAAAGCGCGGGTTTGATCCGCAGCCTTTGATGCGGCACCACGGAAAGTTCCAGAAAGGTTGTGTACCATGGCTGGCGCGCCCATGTGGGAGCAACTAGGATGAGTGTCAGTGAGTGCTGTCGCAGTTTGCGTGCTACCAGCGGGATCAATGGCGCTGGTGGAAAAGCGTACGCAAATCTGCCGGACCAGTTCATCCATATCGCATTGCCCTGCGACTGTGGATGTGGGAACCTGGCGGCAAAGCTTTGGCATTTTGCGTTTTCGCTTGTGGCGAATAGGTCTATCTCTGGATGACCCCACTGTTGGAAGTACGGTTGGAGTACTGATGGGTGTAGCTCCCACTCGTGCATCTGGTGGCTGTGTCTGCTGAGCAGATCCGCCATCTGGTTGTCCTTGCCGGGGAGGTGTTCTGCCATGAGGAATATGTTCCTCTGAATGGCCCACTTCCACATGCTCTGAGCCAGATGAGAGAACTGTGGAGAGTGTGTTCCTCCCTGCTTCTGTATGTAGTACATGGCGGTCATGTTGTCCGTCCGGATCAACACGACCTTGTTGCACAGGTGTACTTTGAATGCTTTCATTGCCAGGAAGATTGCCATCAGTTCTAGAAGGTTGATGTGCATCTTCTTTTGCTGTGTTGTCCATAGTCCCTGCACTGTGTAGTTGAGTACATGAGCTCCCCATCCCTGGAGAGAGGCGTCCGCTGTCAGTATTATTTGTGGAACAGGCTCTTGGAACGGTCGGCCCTTGCAAAGGTTTTGTGGATTCCACCAATGCAGAGTGTTGTATGCCCGACCGCTCACCAACACTAGGTCTTTTAGTTGCCCGTGAGCCTGATTCCATTGACGTTCTAAGCACTCCTGGAGCGGGCGCATATGTAGTCTCGCGTGCGGGACTATGAAAATGCAGGAGGCCATCATGCCTATCAACTGCATGAACACTCGCGCAGGAAGGGAGTGTTGAGGTTTGAACTTTGAGATCAGCATTTGCATGCTGTTGATCCTCACTAAATTTGGCTGAGCTGTGGCTGCCAGAGTGTCTATAGTCGCACCTAGGTACTGTTGTACGTGTGCGGGTTGGAGATGTGATTTTGGGTAATTTAGTGAGAATCCCAGACTGTGAAGAAGGTGAATGGTGCGGGACATGTGGCTGGCACATTGCTGGGCTGACGTAGCTTGAACAAGCCAGTCGTCCAGGTAAGGGTAGACGTGGATGTGTTGTCTCCGTAGATGTGCAGCTACTGTAGCTAGGCACTTGGTGAAAACTCTGGGTGCTGTTGTCACACCGAAGGGGAGGACTTTGAATTGGTAGTGCTGCCCCTGAATAGTGAACCTGAGATATTTTCGGTGTGACGGGTGTATGGGTATGTGGAAATACGCATCTTTGAGGTCTAGTGTGGCTAGGAAGTCTCCCTGTCTGAGCAGCGGGAGAACCTGCTGTAGGGTGAGCATATGGAAATGCTCGGAGAGAATGTAGTGGTTGAGGGGTCTGAGGTCTAGGATGGGTCTAAGTGACCCGTCCTTTTTTGGTATTAAGAAGTACAGAGAGTACACCCCTGTTCCCTGTTGGTTGATGGGCACGACCTCTATTGCGCCTTTTTGCAGCATACTCAGCACTTCCTGCTGTAATAACGTTAAGTGCTCTGAGGACATAGGACGTTGCTTTGGCGGTATGGTGGGTGGAGTGGAGGTTAATTCGAGACAGTAACCGTGTTGGATAACATCTTTGACCCACCTGTCAGTGGTGATGGTATTCCACATGGACAGGAACCGCTGGAGCCTTCCCCCGACAGGTGTTATGTGGTCGGGGGGAAGGGAGAGGGCGTCACTGTTTGTTTTTGGGGGAGGACCTGGTATTGCCGTAACCACGTCCTCTGCCTTTGGTGCTGGAGCCACGATATCCACCTCGGGTGTTTATCGTAGGAACTTTGTGTGCCCCCTTTATTGTAGGTTTGCTGTGCCCCCTGTCCTCTACCTGCACCTCTATTTCCAGGGCGACGAAAGGAGCCACTACGAAATGTCTGCGTTTGCAGAGCCCCCATTGACTTCGCAGTGTCCGTGTCTTTTTTTATCTTTTCTAAGGTGGTGTCAACCTCCGGTCCAAATAAGTAGTCGGGGTTTACCGGCTGATTGAGGATGTTATTTTGGACCTCAGGTTTGAATCCGGAGATCCGTAACCAGGCGTGTCGTCGTAGCATGACGCTGGTGTTTATTGCCCTTGCAGCAGTGTCTGCGGCATCTAGTGCACACTTGGAGGCGTTTGTGAGAAGTTGTCCCTCCCTGATGAGGAGCTCCGCTGCCTCTTTATACTCGTCTGGTAGGTGTTGGAGTAGGGTCTCTAACGTGTCATAGTGTGAGCGGTCGTAGCGAGCTAGGAGCGCCTGTGTATTGGCAATGCGCCATATGTTTGCTGCCTGGGCTGCAATCCTTTTGCCAGAGGTCTCTAGGACCTTGGACTCTTTGTCCGGGGGAGGAGCATCACCAGTCGTCTGCGAGTGTGCCCGTTTGCGAACATTGGCAACTACGATGGAGTCCAGAGGCAACTGGCTTCTAATGTACGTGGGGTCCCCAGGTGCGGGTTTATACTTTTTCCTCGATCCTGGGGTTTATTACCCTTGCCCTGGTGGTTTCTTTGAAAATGTCCTTTGCTGGTTTGAGGACACCTTTCAACATGGGCAGAGTCTTTACAGTCCTCTCCGATGATGCGAAAGTGTCCACCAAGAAATCGTCCTCGATAGTGTCGGAGTGGAGTTGCACTCCATGATTGGCTGCGGCACGTTCGATGAGGGCGTTGAATGCAGCAGTGTCCTCTGTGGGGGAGGTTTTTGCACCATAAAGTTGCGTGTCCTGTGTATCCAGAGCGGCACCTGGGTCCACAGGGTCATCCCAGACTTGATCTGGGTCTTGCTGGCCTTCAGGGTCCATGTCCCCGGGGTAGGTGGTGTCGTCACCCATGTAGTCCTCCACTGCATCTGTGTCGGAGTGCGTCGGGGAGAACGACTGTGGATCTGTGTAAGAGGTGTGGATTTGTTCGTAGAGAACTGGTTCCGATTCCGCCGGCATCTTTTGCTTTAGCGGGATCCTATAGGAGTCCAAAGCCTGTCCGGAAGTGATCTTCCGCTTTCGGAGCATGAGCCTGCCGGTGTCGGCGTCGATGAAGTGGGACGGTGATGTCCCAGTAGGAGAGTGTTCGGTAGACGGGGACCTTGTCTGGGTAACCCGTGTTCTGATCTCGAACATTTTTGGCGCCGTGGGTGGCGGCAAACCAAAGGTGATATTGGCCGGTGCCGAAGGTGCCTTCTGTGCCTTTTTCGGTTCGGAGGCCGACGAGGTCTGGAGGGCTGCCTTTTCCCTGATGCGTTGCAAGGACGCTGCCACTTGTCGCACCTGGAACGCCGACGGTTCTTTGGCGCCGAGTGGTTCCGTAGAGGCAGGTGTGGACTTCTTTGAAGGCACCGGGTCATCGAGCCGAGGAGAGGTAGTAGCCGTCGAAGGCGTCGATGATTGGACCGTAGTCGCTGCTTTCGAGGTGGATAGCGATGTAGTGGCCATTTTCACCTTGGTGGCCGGTGCCGACTGCTTCGGTGCCGGGGGCCGAGGCGCTTTGGCGGTGCCGATGGCTTTTCTTTTCGGGTCGGCGCCGACATCGGCTGCAGCGAGTTCGGTACCGAAGTCCCTTTTGGTGCGGTCGGTGCCGACGGGTTTGGCTGGCGTCGAAGGTGTGGTGGGCCTCGAGCCGACCAGTGTCAGTTTCACTTTCGGTTTCTGTTGAACCGGTGCGATGATTGGTTTCGGTTTCGTGGAAGGGAAACCAGTCTTTTTAGGTAATAATGGCTCTCTGTAGGTCTGTGGCCGGGCCAGAGGGCGGGGCCGAAGAACTGCTGGATTGGTCTTGGGTAAGGCCCGAAGGCGATCCCTCGACCGGAGCCGTCGACTGACGCACTGGGATATCCTCCATTTGGACGGGTATGCCCTGTTCCTCACCAGAGCTACCTTCTTCGGCCCCTAAGGCCTCATCGTAGTCTCCTACCTCATCGTCGGCTTCTTCCCTGTGAAAAAGCTATTCATCTACGTCTTCCGATCTGGAACCGTGTTCGGAAGCGGGGCTGGAGGGTATATTTTCCACGCTTTCGACATCTTCGTCCTCGGTGCTGAAGATGTTGGTCGGGGCCGGTGCCGCTTGCTGCGCTTCCAGTCGCGCGGCTCGTCGATTCCTGAGAGTCTTCTTGGATCTGAATCGGGCACCGGCCATGCATTTCGATTCGTCATGATCCGGTGAGAGGCATTTGTTGCACACCGGGTGGACGTCGATATGAGGGTATTTGGCGCGGCAAACAGGACACCGCTTGAATGGGGTCCTCGATTCCATCGTCGAAGTTCGGTCGATGGTCGGATTTAACGGATCCGAAAAGTTGTTAAAATCACTAAACTAGCTTGTAAACTGTCGATACCGATCGGGAACTGTACCGACGAAAACTAGAGGCCTTTTGGCCTGAAAACTAAATGTTCCTAACTTGAGTCAGGATAAGCACATCCGAACCCAATGGCGGAAAAAAACAATCGGAGGATGGAGAGGATGCCCATGCGCACTGTGGTCCAGGGGAGGAGTCACCTATCTCAGGATACTTCGAAGACTCTTCCAGGACAACAACGTGCAAACATCCGGACCCAACACTAGGCGGCGATCTATGCACAGATATGAATTCAGCAGCCCACATGCCTCAAACTAAATAGTACCCAGGGAATCTAAGTTAGAGAGTCAACCAGAGACTGCAGCATTGGTCGTGCAATCCTAGAAGTAAGACGACTAAAAGAAGACTCCCAACCAGTCATTTGCAGGCTGGAAGATCAGTTTAAACTGCTAGTCTGAATGCCATTTAAAGTTACGGCAAAGCCAGACTTCCTCGTGGCATATGTGTAAGTCACCCCTATGGCAGGTCTATGGAGTCCTAAGGCAGGGTGCAACATATCCCACAACCAGAACATGTCATTTTACATGTTCTGAGATTTAAATAAACAAAACTTTTCACTGGTGCAAAGATTTGTCACCCAATTGGCAAGTACAGAGTTACACGCTGAACCGGTCAGCTGTGCTAACTCTGAAACAGTGTGCCTGAAGTTGGTCAACAAAGATATCCAACAACAGTGTGCAACCTTTACTAAAGTTGCAACTTTGTTGCATTTAGTACTATGTGCCCATACTGGCTGCACATGGGGTCTTGTTGCTGAGACAGCTTTCTGCCCTTCTGGGGAGAAGTGCTACCAACTCCCAGGAAATGATACAATAGAGAACTACTCTGATAGGAGGTGTCGCCTCCCTCCTGAAGGAAGCCAAATGTGAGCTACGAAGAAGCTGCCTTTGAAGCGCAAATGGGTAACATTTAGGAGAGGGGCTGCTGCATTGTTCAAGTTGGCACTTGGGACAGAACCAGGGAAGCCAGTTGCAAAACTGGTTTTCCAGTTTTCTGACTGGCTCCTCACTGCAGCTGGCCACCTAAAGTGACTCCAAGTGCATCATGTTCTTTCCGGATTATCTGGGTCCCTGTTGGAAGTGGATACAACTAAGAGGATTCTGAAAAGCGACATACAGCTTCATGATCAAGTCCGATTAGGGCATTCCGGATATTCAAGAACTATTTTTACTTAAGTAGAAACCTACTGACATCAGAAAGCACTCTGTACATTCTCTACAACATACATAGCACTTTCAAACAATGTACTATACATACTGTATTTGATTACATTAGGACTGCTTTTAAATTTGTGATGTACATGTTTCCATTACATTAGGACTGTAATATAATTTCATAAAACAAAAATAAGCTTTCTATGCATTGTGATTTTTCTTACACTTTGATGGTTTTTCGATAACCAAATAACATTCCTGAACTGACTCCAAGTAACCGCAATACAACTAGCACAAACTTTTAAGTGAAAAAGTTTGCGGAGTTAGCCAATGCTTATTCGCGGGTGACTAAAATGCATTGATTTACTATACCTTGTAAATTCTATAACCAATGGAAACCTCTAGTGGATCTTTTTTGCTGTGGTGTCTAAAAATACAGGTCTATTTTTAGGATTTCTTTGGTCTTGTCAATTTCTTCAATTGTTTTGATGTGGTTTGAATGTTTTACATGTGGTCCTTTGTGTCAACCTTGCTCCTCAGAGCCACAGCTACCCAGAGTAGAGCTAAAGGTTTGACAAACAAAACCTAAGGGTCCTAAAGGGATTGGTAAGTATTACACAGTGAGCGGCAGAGGCGGCCCAGGCAAGAAGATGGGAGCTCTATAGACAGCCCCTGTCTGTCGTAATCAACATCCGCCATGTATCCTGCCTTCAAGGGCACATAATTTCCAGTTTCACCCATGTATGCCCATACTAAGTCTCTGGGGATTGATTTGGACTGGCTGTCATCCATAGGGTGACAGAGGAGCAGTGGTACCCGACTCAGGTTGGACCTAAAGGCGCTTTCCTTCAGGCATCCATAGAAGTCCACGACAAAACCCGACGCAAGTTCACACCTATGCACCCGCAGCCCGTGGGCTAGGTAACTTGGGTACTTCGGTGCTCACAAGGGTAGTGACTATCCTAGGGTCTAGTTTCCGAGTCTCGACTTTCTAGCTATACCAGAAGTGTCCTTAAATTGTTTATTTCTAAACTGTACTATTTCTATCGACTATACGCATTACGCGCGAGTGTTTCCACTCTGCACCTGAATCCCGTGGGCCTCCCACTTCCTAACTGTTGCTAGTGTAGTGTAGCCCCGGCGATTCCCTAGGCCTATCCTATTTCCGTGACAGTGGTCCTTATACCACTTACTTAGTATATGGTTTGCGTGGCCCCTAGGGCCTAACTATTACTTACCTGTGTGACTTAATGTATGCTTAAATAAGACTGTGTTGTACTTACCTCTAATCTCATAAAGAGTGCTGAGGGTTTGACTAGAATAAATACACTTTATTTTATATATATATATCTGTTGTGGTGTCCTTTCATTTGGTATTCAAGGGGTTATATATGGTATCACAGCTGGCTTCACATGCCATTCAGAGTTTAGCCTAAGACTGCTCTTGTCCATGCTACCACTAGGATAGCTGGTCTAGAAGGTTGACTTTACAACCAATCACTATAAGGGTATTTGGACTGATATAAGGTGTACACTAGAACTAGTGACATCATACATCAGGCCAACTTCTCACAGGGAGTACACCCCTGTCCCCTGCTGGTTGACGGGCACGACCTCTATTGCACCTTTTTGCAGCATACTTAGCACTTCCTGCTGCAATAATGCTGAGTGCTCTGCGGACATAGGACGGTGCCTTGGCGGTATTGTGGGTGGAGTGGAGGTTAATTCGAGACAGTAACCGTGCTGGATAATATCCCTGACCCACCTGTCCGTAGTGATGGTATTCCACGTGGACAGGAACCGCTGGAGTCTCCCCCCGACAGGTGTTATGTGGTCGGGGGGGGAAGGGAGAGGGAGTCACTGTTTGTTCTTGGGTGAGGACCTGGTGTTGCCGTACCCACGTCCTCTGCCCTTGGTGCTGGAGCCACGATATCCACCTCTGTTCTTATCGTAGGTACTTTGTGTGCCCCCTTTATTGTATGTCTGCTGTGACCCCTGTCCTCTAGCCGCTCCCCTATTCCCGGGGCGACGAAAGGAGCCACTACGAAATGTCTGCGTTTGCAGAGCCCCCATTGACTTTGCAGTGTCAGTGTCCTTTTCTAAGGTGGTGTCAACTTCTGGTCCGAATAAGTAGTCGGGGTTGACAGGTTGATTTAGGATATTGTTTTGAATCTCAGGTTTGAATCCAGAGATTCTTAACCAAGTGTGTCGGCGTAACATGACGCTGGTGTTTATCGCCCTTGCGGCTGTGTCGGCAGCATCTAGTGCGCACTTAATGGATGAGTTTGTAAGAAGTTGTCCCTCTCTGATGAGGAGCTCCGCTGCCTCTTTGTACTCGTCTGGTAGATGTTGGAGTAGTGACTCTAATGTGTCATAGTGGGAACGATCGTAGCGAGCCAGGAGGGCCTGTGTATTGGCAATGCGCCAGATGTTTGCTGCTTGAGCTGCAATCCTCTTGCCCGAGGTTTCCAGCACCTTGGACTCTTTGTCCGGGGGAGGAGCATCACCAGTTGTTTGCGAGTGCGCTCGTTTGAGAGCGTTAGCAACCACCATGGAGTCCAGAGGTAACTGACCTCTAATGTACCTAGGGTCCCCAGGCGCAGGTTTGTATTTTTTTTCAATCCTGGGGTTTATCACCCGTGCCCTTGTTGTTTCTTTGAAAATGTCCTTTGCTTTGCTTGAGAACCCCCTTCAACATGGGCAGAGTCTTGACAGTCCTCTCAGAGGAGGCAAAGGTGTCCACCAAGAAGTCGTCCTCAATTGTGTCAGAGTGGAGTTGCACTCCATAATTGGCTGCAGCACGTTCTATGAGTGCATTGAAGGCAGCAGTGTCCTCTGTGGGCGATGTTTTTGCGCCATAAAGCTGTGTATCCTGGGTATCTGTTGCACCCGGGTCTACAGGGTAATTCCAAGCTTGATCTGGGTCCTGCTGCTCCTCCCTATCCCTGGGGTAGGTGGTATCATCACCCATGTAATCCTCCATTGCGTCCGTGTCGGAGGGCGTCGGAAGGACTGGGGATCCGGATAGGAGGTATGTAGGCGTTCGTAAAGAACCGGTTCCGATTCTGCTGGCAGTTTCGGCTTTAGAGCGATTCTGTAAGAGTCCAAGGCCTGCTCTGTTGTGACCTTCCGTTTTCGGAGCATGAGTCTGCCGGTGTCGGCGTCGATGAATTGGGACGGTGAAGGCCCAGTAGGAGAGTGTCCAGTAGATGGGGACTTTGTCTGGCTGACCCGTGTTCGGATTTCGAAGATCTTTGGCGCCGTGGGCGGCGGCAAACCAAAAGTGATGTTGGTTGGTGCCGAAGGTGCCTTTGGAGCCTTTTTCGGCTCGGGGCCCGACGTGGACTGGAGGGCTGCTTGTTCTCTAATGCGTTGCAATGACGCTGCAACTTGTCGCACCGAGAACGCCGAAGGTTCTTTGGTGCCGAGTGGTTCTGCCGAGGTAGGCGTGGACTTCTTCGGAGCCACAGGGTCATCGAGTCGAGGAGAGGCAGTAGCGGTCGACGGAGTCGATGACTTGAGCGTAGTCGCTGCCTTTGAAGTGGACTCCGCTGGCGCGGCCATTTTAACCTTGGTGGTCGGGGCCGATTGCTTCGGTGCCGGGGGCCGAGGCGCCTTTGTGGTACCGATGGCCTTCCTTTTCGGGTCGGTGCCGACATCCGCTGCAGCGAGTTCGGCGCCGAAATCCCTTTTAGTGCGTTCGGAGCCGATGGTCTTGGCTGGCGAAGGAGTGGAGGTCTTCGAGGCGACCACTGTTAGTTTCACTTTCGGTTTCTGTGGAACCGGTGCGACGATTGGTTTCGGTTTCGTGGAAGGGAAACCAGTCTTTTTGGGTAATAATGGCTCTTGTTGAATGTTCGAGGCCGGGCCCGAAGGCGGGGCCGAAGAACTGCGGGATTGATCTTGGGTAAGGCCCGGAGGCGATCCCTTGACCGGAGCCGTAGAATTACGCATTTTTATAGCCTCCGTTTCGACGGGTAGGCCCTGCTCTTCACCAGAGCTATCTTCTTCGGCCTCAAAGGCCTCATCGTAGTCTCCTACCTCATCGGCGGCTTCTTCCCTGTGAAAGAGCGCTTCATCGGCGTCTTCCGATCGGGAATCGTGTTCGGAAGCAGGGCTGGAGTTAATGTCTTCCACGCTTTCAACATCCTCGTCCTCGGTGCTGAAGATGTTGGTCGGGGCCGGTGCCGATTGCTGCGCTTCTAATCTCGCTGCCCGTCGATTTCGGAGTCTCTTCTTGGATCGGAATCGGGCACAGGCCATACATTTTGATTCGTCGTGATCCGGCGAGAGGCATTTGTTGCACACCGGGTGGACGTCGATATGTGGATATTTGGCATGGCAAACAGGACACCGTTTGAATGGGGTCCTCGATTCCATCGTCGATGTAAGTTCGATGGTCGGATTAAACGGATCCGAAAAAACCCGAATAAGTTTGCTAAACTAAGCAATAAAGCTGTCGACACCGAGCGTGAACAGTACCGATGCAAACTAAAGGCCTTTTGGCCTTAAACTAATTTTTCCTAACTTGAGCTAAGATAAGCACATCCGAACCCAATGGCGGAAAAAAACAATCTGAGGATGGAGAGGATGCCCATGCGCACTGTGGTCCAGGGGAGGAGTCACCTATCTCAGGATACTTCGAAGACTCTTCCAGGACAACAACGTGCAAACATCCGGACCCAACACTAGGCGGCGATCTATGCACAGATATGAATTCAGCAGCCCACATGCCTCGAACACTGAATTTCTCCTAATCTCCCCTTCAAAAGCCAACCCAAAGATTCAGATGTGGATCAAGGCCATCACAGCCCTAAACTGCCCGCCGACCATTGTGCCAAATCCCTGGGCATAATCCTCGACTGTAACCTGAACATGCAAGACCACATTAACTCAATGGCTAAAGCAGCTAGATTCCACCTGAGCTACCTATGGAAGCTGAAACCTTTCATCGATGCTCCTGACTTAATAATGGCAGTTCAAGCACTAGTCATCTCTAGACTGGAATATGGATGTTCCACCCTTACTGGTCTACCCAAGGTCTCCCTAGCACCTTTAAAAGCTTGCCTCAACACGGCCGTCAGACTACTCACCGGCACCAGGAAATTCGACCATCTCTCCACATATGAAAGTGCTGAACTGGCTCCCTTTAGAGGCCAGAATTCAGTTGAAACTGGCATGCATTACACACAAGGCTCTATATTCAAACTCCCCTGCTTATCTGGCACAGAAACTAGTGGTATCTGGAGGAAGCAGGAACTCACGGTCCGCTAGAAACCTTTTACTCCAACCCGCCTTTTTTCAGAAAAAGAGCCTACAATAGGGCGTTCACCAGGGCAGCACCAAGAATTTGGAACTCTTTCCCACCCACCATCAGACGAATCCCTTCTCTAGCACGTTTCAAGAAGGAGGCAAAAACCTCTCATGGGTAAATTCCTGGTCTAATGCCTGCCCTCAACCACCACACTGTGCCTGATGAATCTAAGACTATTTGCTTCTTCCCCAGATCACCAACTCTCCCGCAGAGAATATGTGGGGCCTTTGTTTCTACTAACTATGATTGCAATCATACATTTGTATCCCCCTTTTTCCCCTATTTTCTCAACACCCCTGCCCCTCGCCAACCTTTTGTATATTTCTACACTTTAGACTTTGTTCACCTCTGTATATCATGTAAAGAGCTCGGAAACCCTCACGGGTCAAGTTTGCGCTCTATAAAACACTAAATAAATAAAATACGCCCCCCTCCGACTGGAGAGTGGCATAATAGGGGGTGTACCCACCCAAAGGAAGGGACACGTTGGTCCCAACATTTACTTACCTGTAACGTCCCTAAATCTAGTATTTAGGGGCATCTCTAAACCTTTACTCAGACAAGAACCGACCAAGAAGAAAAAGAAGGACCGAAGAGCCGTGGTGAAGCTAAGAAGAAGGGCGTCCACTGACTTGGCCTCAGCCCTACCAGCTTGTCCTCACCTCGAACCCGCAGAAGCAAAATACTGGTGTCCTGCAGCCACCAACCTCAAGAACCCGGAGGACCTGCCCTGCCTTCCACAGAAAAAAACTGGGTCCAGTGAGCACCGGATTTGTTCACCCACCGGTTCTGCCTCCAGCCAAATCCACGAGTCTGCACCACTCTGTACCAGACGTCCACGGCCCGAGTTTGAGTGGCCCAACACAAGGGTGTATCCCCGGTGATCTTGATCTGAGATCGAGTGATCTCCGACCTGCCTTGACCCTCTCCGACTCCTGCAGTCTGTTTCCCCATTTGCCCTGAACTTCACACTAGGGGCTTTGCTCCGACAACCCAGTGGCCTGCTTGCCAGCATCCACCAACTAGCCCCCATTGGATAACATTGGGCCTCAACACACTGCAACCGGGCGGCCTAGTGCAACAGTGCATCACTGACCCTGGGGGACCCCGGAGTCTAACCACAGAACCTTAACTCCTGCAGTCGATTACTTACCTGTGAACCGATAACCTGTTTTCCCTCCATAGGATGACAGAAATTTTTGGGAAGAAAATTGTCATAAGTGTGGAATTTTGAAATCTAAATATATTCTTTAAAAATCATGCGAATAACCAAAACGTAATTACTTACGTGTTTACAGGAAATGTCCCAGTGCTGAATCTAGGCATCTTATTTTTTTGTTTCATAAACAATGGGGTGACCCTGTGTCCCTCAGAACCTGGGTATGAATTATAAAAAGTAAAATGGTTCTGTCAGGTATGACCACACAATTGCTTTGCAATACAATTAAATTTATACGAAAACCGATTGTATCAATTCAGAGAAATAATCAAGAAAAACTTGTTCAAAAGGAACATATCATGTAATAAAGATACAAACCACAGTAAAATCAGATTTGCTGGGTGGCAAGATATTTTTATATAAATTGCATCACTTATATTCCCACCCATATAATTCTTTTTAGCAAAAAAGGCTGCTAAAGTTGTGAAAGTTAAAGTGAATTGTGAATAAGTGACATGGTGAAATAAGTGACACAATCAGTGCGCAATATATACAAAGTGATTGCAAAGATATGTACACAATAAAACAGGCCAGTTTGAGAAAAAGCAATGACACTGCTTCTAGGAGTAACTCACATTTTTTGCAAGCAAGGTCTTGAACTGGGCCTAGGTGCTGTTGACGTTTCAACCCTATGTATGCGATCTTAAAAATAGTCATGCAGGTCTTCATCAGTACTAAAATACGGAATGGCAACCTATGGGGGTAAGTAAAGCGCGTGCCAAACAATTATTAATGAGAGAATCACGTGTTCCAAGTACCACTGGATTGTGGTAACAAAGATAGGTGGTAACAACTCACCTAGCGATCAGTATGGGAAGGCCTTAAATTGGTACGATGTGGTGCAGAATCACCCATCAAATGGAGTTCGGCGGATCAAAATTTAGGTAGAATAAACAAGGAGCCACTTGTTCATAAATTACAAACTGTACAGTTACTTTGGAGTGTAGACTAACTGATAATTAAACAAGGGGCCAATGGTGGATCACTTCCTCGTTCAGAACCACCAGCCAGAAAGTATCAGATGGTGAGTGGTAGAAAAAGTTAGGCCAGCCTCAAGAGGGGGGGTCCATTACACCAACTCTAAATAGAAAGGAATGCAGGTGGATACATTCCCTGAATACTGTCCTACATGGTTTGAATGAGTTTGAAGAGACGTCTAGACAGATGGGGCAACTGTAATCGATTTTACTTTGCTAATATGCCTTTGATATATCTTATCTGCTTGAGTGTCCTTTGGATGTATTGGTACCACAAAAACATTGCTAGCTACCGAAACCTACTTTTCTTGTAATTCTGGGTTGATGTTTTAGATACCCCAGCATAGCCTCTGCATGATAACACATTGTAACCAGCATGTATAAGTGGGCTTTATAATTACAAGTTTTTTGCATTTTAATTCATTAGTTTGTTCTTTTCAGAGATGCATACTAAAAAGTTCTATATGTTTTTATCTTGTTTGAGTATCACAAGTGAATACATATACCACTTAACAGCGACGCCCACACGTTAATGAACAGATAGTTCTGTTTAGTTTCATGCATGCACGTGCTGTTTACAGGATGCCATCACGTTATCATTGTATTCTGTAGGCTTCCCTTGTAGCGAGATGTTGAAAGAAACCTGTTTTTAATGATTATTCATTTTAAAATGTTTCCAAAATGATATACCCTTCGCTAGGATTGACTAATTTTGTTGAGACCCCTGTTGCGTAGCAACCAATATGGAGCATTAGACGCCCCACGTCACCTACGGACGTGCACACTGATACGTACACCTATCAGCTGTTCTGCCCGTTTCCTGCCGAGACCCCTGTTGCTTAGCAATCAACACGGAACATCACGCTTCACGTCATTCATGGATGTGCACGCGGACACGCATACTTATCAGCTGGTCTGCTTGTTTCTTTCCAAACACGGTTTTCCACATCGACGAAAGGTGGTCAAGCGGCAGGATTAAATACTGATTTTACGCGTGGACTGGGATTCGTTCCAGTCTTCATTTTCAAGGTGAGCCCCGAGTAGCTTTCGAAACTTGCTTGACTCGACAGTACCCCCCACAACACTAAACCGAGTACGCGTCTGCCTTTTGTTATAGATGCTGGTAGAAGGATTTTCAACCAACAATCATTCTAAATTGATTTTGACGGTTGCTCTACATTCGGCTGAGCCCCATAGCCAGCACTTGATACCCATTTTCAAGGTGAGCCCCGAGTAGTTTGATATTTGTCTCGACTGCACCCTCCATATCATTTAACTGAGTACGCGTCTGATTTTGTTCGGAGACGCCTGCAAAAGGATCTTCAACCAGCAATCATTCTATATCGATCCTGATGATTGCTCTACATCTAGCTGAGAGCCACAGCCAGCACTTGATACTCAGGTGAGCGCCATAGCTGTAATTTGGGCATCGGAGAAACTTGTTTCCACCAATAGAACCCCTTTCTCTTCTTTCTCCCCCTCAAAAGAGCCACCCATGAACGCTTTTGTTTTTAGGGGAGAGTTTGGGACAATTGCCCGTCTTGTCATTTTTGGTAACGGTCCTTTCTTTACTGGTTTCCCCGTTCTTACTAAGTAGAAATACAAGTCTCTGGTAATAAGCGTAGCACCGTCTCATTTCTTGTTCATGCCTTGGCCTGCATGCTTCAAATGCTTGCATATCATTTACTAATTTCACGGTGCTCTGGATACAAGTGTTTATGGGCACAATGTAGACCCTTATATTGCCCGTTCTGTGCTTTATTGCACACTTGGTGGCTGCTTAATTATCAGTTAGTCTAAACTCCAAAGTAACTGCACAGTTTGTAATTTATGAACAAGTGGCTCCTTGTTTATTCTACCTAAATCTTGATCCGCAGAACTCCATTGGATGGGTGATTCTGCACCACATCGTGCCAATTTAAGGCCTTCCCATACCAATCACTAGGCGAGTTGTTACCACCTATCTTTGTTACCACAATCCAGTGGTACTCGGAACACGTGATTCTCTCATTAATTATTATGTTTGACACGAGCTTTACTTACCCCCATAGGTTGCCATTCCGTATTTTAGTCCTGATGAAGACCTGCATGACGTTTTAAGATCGCATACATAGGGTTGAAACGTCGACAGCACCTAGGCCCAGTTCAAGACCTTGCTTGCAAAAAAATTGAGTTACTCCTAGAAGCAGGGTCATTGCTTTCTCATACTGGCCTGTTTTACTGTGTACATATCTTTTCAATCACTTTGTATATATCTGATTGTGTCACTTATTTCACCATTTCACTTATTCACAAATCACTTTACCTTTCACAACTTTGACAGCCTTTTTTGCTAAAAAGAATTATACGGGTGAGAATATAAATGATGCAATTTATATAAAGATACTTGCCACCTAGCAAATCTGATTTTACTGTGGTTTGTGTATCTTTATTACTTCATGTGTTCCTTTTGAACAAGTTTCTTGATGATTTCTCTGTGGATTGATACAATCTGTTTTCGTATAAATTTAATTGTAATGCAAAGCAATTGTGTGGTCATACCCAACAGAACCATTGTACTTTTTATATATGAACTAGGTATCCAGCACGGAGTTAGAAAAGTAACGTAGAAAGTAACTTACCTGTAATTTACTGAAAAGGCCTATTCATTTCAATGTACTGTATTTGCCAAGTGTTGCAACCTGCTGCATCGCCTGTAAATCAAACAAAGTGCAAGTTCTATTGCATTTTCAAACTGTTCTATATCCAGTAACTTATTACTGAAAAGTATTTAAATGCTTACCTGTGCCAGGCTTGCTTGGTTCTAAAAATAAAAAACAGTATATTTTTATACAAACACAATTGGCCTAGAGTTCAGTTATTGAGTGTGTGAATTCATTTGCTGAGTGTGTACATCAAGTGCTTAACACGGTCCTCTGATACTGCCTTGCCGCTCGACCACTCTACCATAAATAGAGAGTAAGGTTCTATCTAACTTTAACCTCTGCCTACCTCATGGTTCACTTGGTCTCTATACACAATATACCTTATTTTGGTGTAGTATATATAGAGCCAGTTTCCTACAACAGTGTCCCAGCATCCCCAGGCACCCCAACTTACCTCTCCCCCTAGTGGTCACCTCCAGAAGATCTTTGTACCCAAGCCTGCAGTCTATGTTAAAACTGGAGAACCCCATTGAAACCAACAGGGCACTCAACGCTAAAACCACACCGTGCACCAAGCTTCCCCTGCGGGTGTACTTTGGTTGCCAACTCTGATCCCCCTTTGCCCTGAGCCAAACACCAGGAGATTTGCCCCCACAACCCTGTGGCCTGCTCGTGAGTAGCCACCAACCGGAGGCCCCGTTACCTCCCATTGGATAACACTGGGCCTCAGCACTCTGCACCCAGCTGCCCTAGTGCTGCTGAGGGTGCTTTGAGAGTGCATCCTTGACCCTGGGGGAACCCTTGTTTTAACCCCAGAAACTCATCCCCAATGACAGAGTAACAGGTAAGTACCTGTTAACCGATAACTTAATTTCTCTCCATAGGAATACATTCATTGTTTTCCCTTGAAAAATCTTTAAGTGTGGAGTTGATTTGTATGAAAACCTGAAAAACTACAACTGTGCAAAACTGATTTTACTTACCTTTTCTCTAGGAAATGTCCCAGTGTGATATCTAGGCATATCACACTGAGTAGAAAAAGTAATCTGAAAAGTAATCTGAAAAGTAATCTGAAAAGTAATCTGAAAAGTAATCTGAAAAGTAATCTGAAAAGTAATCTGAAAAGTAATCTGAAAAGTAATCTGAAAAGTAATCTGAAAAGTAATCTGAAAAGTAATCTCGACATTGTAACTTACCTGTATTTCAATCAAATGCATTCAATTGTAAAACACTGCATAGGATTTTGCAAAGCATTTATTTTGCTTACCTGTGCCAGGCTTGGCTCTAGAAATAAAATAATATTTTCATACAAACAAAATTGGTCCGAGTTCAGTCTTTGAGTGTGACATCATTTGCTGATTGGGTGTGTACAACAAATGCTTAACACTACCCTCTGATAAAGCTTTACTGCTCGCCCACACTACCACAAATAGAGAGTAAGGTGCTATCTACTTTTACCTCTGCATACCTTCGGGGTTCCACTGGACTGTACACCATATACCTCATTTTGGTGTAGTATATACAGAGCCAGCTTCCTACATGCACGCCATCTGACGTCAGAAGACTGAATTTTGTTGGTCCCACTCAACCACTTGCTCTTACTTTAGGTGACCCAAAGAAACGCACCTCATTGCAGGAGATCTTTGCAACCTATTGAGGTTAACCGCAGGCTAGACCTCACTCCTCCTGCTGTCACCATCAGATCGGTCATTATTGCACAACTAGGCAGCTCCCATGTCCACATTGCGATTACTAGTAACACACAAGATGAACCTACTCTGCCATAATGGGGAAACAATACACGTCAGTCGAAACTTACTTTTGAGGTAAAAAAATATACATACAAGACAGGCGAGCCAGGACACAGTGAAGGACGAATGGATCGACAATCCAAGGGAAACATACTGACACGAAGAAATAAAAAATCATTGTAGATGTCTGTGAGAAAGTGCCATCTTTCTTGCATGGTATGCCCCCACTTTTTGCTGAATGTACTTTGAGTGTGCCCTGGACTCCTGCCAGTCAGGTGCACAGGGCTATGTTCCTTCCCTAAAAACCTCAAACCCAAATTGGCAAACCCTGGCCACATGTCAACCCTGGTAAATGGTACCCTACCAACCCAGGGCCCTGTGACTAGGGAAGGCCTCTAAGGGCTGCAGCACTCATTGTGCCACCCTTAGAGGCCCTGTACCCTAACACACACACACTGCCCTGGCAGGCTGCGTGTCTGGGTACAAGACAAAACAAAGTCTACATGGCACACATCCCTGTGTGCCATGCCCACCACCTACACTGCCCTGCCATACATCAGCCACCCCTCTAGCTGGGTGCCCTATGTCAGTGGTGTGGGCACAGGAGCATGAGCCCTGTGCCCCCACAGTACCCAGGTCCATTCCTGGGCACTGTAAGTGCCGTGCTGCCATTTAAGAGTACATGGTGCTGAGAGCTCGTCAAACACGAACTCCACAGCACCATAATGGCAACACTGAAGACTGAAGTTTGGTATCAAACTTCTCAGCACATTAAACCCGCACTGATGCCAGTGTGGGATTTAATGTACAAAGCACCACAGAGGTCATCTTAGAGATGCCCCCTGAAACCTAACCTACAATCCACGTCTGGTCTGAGAGGCAGCCTAGGCTGCCACACAGCAGACCTGTTGCAGAACCCCTGGGTAGGAGCACCCCCGCTCTCCTGGGCCTTCAACAATGCACATCCTGGGCGAGGTGCTAGGTCTCCTCCCCCAGGATGGACAGAGGGAAGCTTCAAAGGCACGCCGCCTCTGTGAGCTTCGCCAGGCCACTTGCTGCCCCCACTCTGGCGGGAAGCCTGGCCAGAAACCCCAAATAAGGACAGGGGATGTGCCAGCCTGCCAAACCCACCCCTCAGGTGGGGGAGGCGAGGTGAAGCACATCTCCGGGCCCTCACCATCTTGAAGATGGGAAGCCCTGCCCAATCAGGACTAGGCTACTGCCCCCCTCCCACAGGTGAGGGACAGAATAGGGGGTGTACCCACCCCAAGACAGGGACCCATTGGTTTTCTGTGAAATTTCTTTTAAGTGTTGATTTTTGCAAACTTCAAATATTCTATAAAAATCGTACAAACTGTGAAAACGTAATTACTTACCTGTTTTAGATAGAGGTCCCAGTACTGAGTCTAGGAGCCCAGTACTGGATTACAAAAATAACGAGAACATACTATACCTGCAACTTGAATTTTCTTCCATAGGAATCATTGACTGTTTTTCTATTAAATTTCTTCTAAGTGTCAACTTTTAAAATAGCAAAATATTGCCTGAAAATCACCACAGTAACTAAGTCGACTTATCACTTAGTTCGAAGAACTGTCCCAGGACTGCATCTAGGATCCAGTCCTGGAGTTAAAAAAGTAATCCTGAAAGTAATCTATTGCAAATAACTTGAAACTTCCATTGAGCTCAATGCATTATTGTGTTTGAAATTGTGTTGCCTATTGCAACAACCTGTAACCAGTATTTACAAAAGTCAATTGCATATTGCCAAAGTATTTACCTAAAGCATCTCATTCTGAGAAAGTATAATTTTGATACCTATTGTTGGTTCTAAAATAAAACCACCATATATGTTTTATATAAACCATTGGCCTAGAGTTCAGGTCTTGAGTGTGTGAGACCATTTGCTGACTGAGTGTGTACAACAAATGCTTTACACTGTACTCTGATACTGCCTTGCTGCTCGACCAAGCTACCACTTGAGAGTAAGGTTATATGTAACTTTAACATCTGCCAAACCTCTGGGGACTGTGGACTCTGTACACACTGTACTTATTAAGGAACAGTATATACAGAGCCACTTTCTCACAGAATATTTGCACGCGATTCACTCTCACGCTTGCAGGAGAAAAGCACCCGTCTTGAGTTCAGCAGTGTTGGGTGAAACCTGGAGCTTTTTATTGGATTACTGCCTGAACAGTCATAGCTGACGAGAAACACTACCCTATTGACCTGAATGGTTGTCAGTTATATAACTGAAGGATTGCAGCTATACAGACTGCAACCTATAGGAATGTGTACCATTTAAAACCACAGCAGTGGCGAGGGACAAGAGACAGTCAACATGACACCAGTCTGTTTGAGGGACGGAGGCTGCAACTTCACTAAGGACTTTAATGAGATGTCTGCATGAAAGGTACATTAAAATAAAGATTTGTTTTTATTACATGCAAAACCAAATGTCGCTTTGTCTATGAGGACTTACCAATCATGGCAAAACGAAATGATTACCAACAGGTTTGAAACAGTGAATGCACATGCAGACATGGCAGCCACAACACCGGTATCTGTGCCAAAAACGTTGTTAGTCCTTTAGTGTTGCCTATTTGATGAATTTCTCCAATTAATTCAACTGTGAAGTAATTTAAACCTGGGTTATCTTGATGGCATTTGAAATGAGCACTGAAGGATAGGATAATATATATTATAATTAAGGCTCCCGGTTTTCCGTTTAAACGGATTTTACATATAAATACGTTTTGGTTTTTGCCTGTATTTATATATAAAACTGGAAAAACAAATGATGCTCTGTAAAAATCCTAGTCAGAGGTGCACCGGGGAAGCCAAAATTAACGGGAAACTGCTGCCCTGAAACTGCTCCAGAGACGTGGGAGGGGGGGGGGGGTCAGGGACTGGGAGCGCCGTGTGTGCAGAGACACGCCAGCACCTCTCACAGCGGTAGTTCAGGCTAGATAATTGTTGGGGCAGTGCAAGCAGCCAATGTCCATTAAGAGGTGTGAAAACACCCCAGGACATCGGCTGCAGCTCCACAACATTTTGCTTTGTGTTGTATGGGAGGGTGAAGGAGGTTGATGTAGCAGGGCAGGGGGCAGAAATGCCTCCAACAACTAGTAGCATAAAGCTTTTAGGGTTCAGAAGAACTTCACCCTTTGTCTTTTATTTGTAACCATAAGTTAAGTACACTGACAAGGCATGTGCACTGTCGCGGCATCAGTCAGTGCAGGCATGAGCTCTCTCTGACGCCGAACTATAAACATGGACCTTCCTTTCCTGTGCTGACAATGGTGATTTTCATCCTCCCCTTAAAAAATGTCATTTTTGGAACCGTACCGATGGTGGGTAACAGAGCAACGACCCAGGTTCATTTGACTGATAACTGAAAATGAATGCAAGGCAGCAGTGCAAACAAACACTAATGAGTTATCACTGGTTTCGCGGTTCTTTGGGTGAGTTGATTACCGATGTCCCAAAAATCATTATCAAATGTTTAGGATTGGAGAAGTCTAGTGTATTCGTTTTGCTTCTTTGCTAATATTATGCCCAGTGAGAACTTTTTTTATACTTTTTGTTTCGACATTTCACCTTGTAGCTGATATACATTTAAAGTAAAGTTGCTTTTAGGGGTCAGAAGAACTTCACCCTTTGTCTTTTATTTTAACCATTTTTTTTTAGTTATTACACATACAAGGCATGCGCACTGTCGTGGGGTCTTGTCTGTATATGACAAACTGGGCCTGTGGTTCAACAAGTTAAGTGTGTGGCTCGCCACAATGGCATCTCGGGTGCCTTTCCTCGCTTCAGCCCTCTGCCCTCGCTCCACCCTTCCCCTCCCATTCCCTTCCAGCACTTGTGTAAAACAAGGAAGAGAACAGAGCTCCGAAATCGCACACTGCCAGTCTGTGAAGACACTGACAAGTAAGGCTGCTTTTTATTACTCAGTGCTTTTTTTTCGCCAGCACACTGGTTGGCAATGCTCAATGGCCGCTCTGGTGCCTCTCCTGGATTCTTGCGCTGGTCTGTGCCTTACAGACTGTGCATACACTTGTGCATTAATTGCTAAGCTGCACACATTCACATCTGCTTCTTTATTAAATGTATTCTGATTTATTCTTCAAAAACAATAACAGAAATGACTGTTGCACCACCTGTGCTCTACATTTTCCCCATAATGTCCATATCAAAGCACTATTCTGTACAGATGAAGATGCGATTTACCATGCCTTGTGGGGTAGGTCGTCTTCTAGTGCATACTGAGAATGATCTGATATTCTTCAAGCAGACACTCTGTGATGGTCGATTAAATGGGAGTAAAAGAGATAGTAATGCGTTGACATTTTGCAAGACAGCTGCGCAAAAGGGACCTAATCAAAATCACGAATACACGTATATTTTCTTAGAGGACAGGGAAGAAATTGGCTCCCAATATTTAAAGTGCACTAAGCATGGGCTCCAATTAAAAAAAAAAAAAAAAAAAAAAAAAAACACAGCTATAACCACCTAGTGCAAATGTGCATGTCAACTTAAATAAATGTGGAAAAAGACAAGCTTTAGCGTTTTTCTTTCTTGCATCAAAAATAAATGTGGATAAATAGATAAAATGACCAAAAAATAAATACGGATAAATACAGACGGAAATGTGAAAAAAATAAATAACAAAACCGGGAGCCCTAAATATAATATATTTTTTTATCTTTATCTACTGGCAGTTGCCAGTAGATAGTTATAGTTAAGACCTAGTTTCCATAGGAAAAGCGTTTTTTTTCCCCCCCAATAACTTTGGCGCCGGTTGACAAATCTTCGCGAAATGTTCAAAACTTGTGGCCGGCTCCGGTCAGCTCCTATCCTGAAAGTTTCAGGGTGATTCGCCACGCGGGGGCCGAGAAAAAAGGGGGGGGGGTCCCAAAACGTGTTTTCTCCATGTTATTTTCCATAGGAAACTTTAGACACGGCTACAGCTTGAACTGCTGAATGGAAATAGACCGAATTTGGCAAAAAGGTAGCCCTCGGTTCAGCAAGAGCCCTTTTTGTTAAATGGTGTAAATCCGTTCAGTAGTTCCTGAGATTAAATTTTAAAAAAAAGTTTTGATATCTGTGCAGAGCCTAAACCTCCGAGCACGAGCTTGGCTCTAATTGGCTGCCAACGCTTCAAACCAGGAAGTGTTGGCAGCCATCTTGGGCTCCGACCGAGGGAGAAAGAAAAGGTGAGGAAAAAGATTAAAACAGGAAAAGGGGGCAGGGTATAAACAGCCTGACCCCCTAGGCCTGCTCAGGGGTAGGGCCCAAAAACGCACTTGTTTAATTGGCCGAATTCGCTCCGGTGCCCGAAAACGGCCGAGAAACAAAGCGCGGGCTCCAGCACTTCCTTGTAAGGAAGCCCGGGGGCATTGCGTCATTAACTTGTTATGGGCGAGTGAGATGTGATTAAGGGGCCGCCTGTGCATTCTCTCACAGAGTGCCACGGAGGGGCGCTAAGCACACGCTACTGCTTGCGCTCTGGATGGACACGGACTGCTTCTTCCCCTGATGAAGCACGGGCAGCGGATGTGTGGTGAGCGCAAAAGGCAAGCGTTCTCTCGGCTGTGGCTGCCCCTTCTGGGTAGGGCAGGAGGCTGGAGCACTTCTTGGTGGATTTTTAAGAACTTAACCCGTGGTCGGAACAGAAACTTGCACCGCCAGCGGGTGGCTTCCAGCACGCATGGGGAGTTGGTAACGTACAACAAAGTGGTGAGCACAAGGCAAAGCTAGTTTCATTTCCGAGTCATTTCATCCCATGTTTTCTCATGCTACTAATTGATATCATCTTTTTTTTACTTTTCAATGTTTGTGGAAACTCAGCCTTCAGGGTTTTATAGATAGCCCAAGTATTAATATTTTTTAAGCTGTCTTATTATTTTTGCGGTAATTTGCCCATCTGAAGTTGGGCAAACTGTAGTGCTTGATGGTGTCCTGTTGATGGGAGAAGTGTCAGTTTAACTGTTTAATAACCGTATGTCCCTCCAGTCCGGGCCCAGTCTTAGGGGGGGGGGGGGGTCCCCTTGTCTGCAGCACATGTGCATGTGTTGAGGCAGAGGAGCTGGAGGTTGCCGTCCAAACCGTAATTTGGGGGGGGGGGGGCGGGGGAGAAGAGAGAAGGGTTGTACCTGCACGGAGGATCACGCGCAGGTCACCCGGTCCTATAAGGGGACACTGACAGACACCCCAGCGAGGGGGCATCCATGTAGACACCCCCCTACAGAAAAATCAGCCAGGTAGCTCTAAAGTGCGGTCATGTAAACCCCCTCCACCGGCATCAGTGCGGTGTCCCATGCGCGCGCTGCACAGGCAAACCCCTGGAGGTGTGCTGCGGGGCGCTATAATGCTCGGTGACGTCTGTCATGCAAAGAGCAACACGGGTACATCTTTGAATCCTTGTAAAGGCCAGTATGAGAGCAATCCACGCCATTATACTTGTTTGTGTAATCATTTGTATACTGTGGAGAGGGGGGGCTGCTTTAGGGCTCTATTAGATGACATGTAGCTCTGGGCTACATTTAACCCAGATACTTTCTACTGCTTCGAATGCAAATTGCTAGCACCATAGCTGGGGGTTTCACACCATTTTCTGTCTTGAAAAAAAATAATTAAAAAAAAAAAAAAAAAAAAAAGAAATCAGAGTAGAGATTGCATAAACTCGAGATTATTTTTTCCTCGCCTTTATTTGGAGACTGTGCGGCTTTAAATCAACCGTAAGTGTTGGTGCTGGAATAGCTGGCAGTGTTTGTTGTCCTGGTCGAATCCCAGTGAGCTGGTTCAAACTTTCATCCTTATTAGGATGATAGAATAGGTGCCCTTTTGGTTGAGGAACATTTACACCTCCAGGAGCGCATGAATGCAGAGCATTCCATTCTGTAAGTCTGTCCTTCTTCCTCTCATTACATACGAGTTACGACCCCCCCACCCCCAGACAGGTTGCAAGCCCACCAGTCTAAAAGCATGCCCCTGCCCTAGACGGGTATCTAACGCATCATCAAGTACCGCTTCCACCTGAAATACCAAACTCTCACAGGCTCATTTGTCCGCCTCCCTCTACAGTCCTTTTCATTAATGAAGGGGGGTGGGTGTAATAATCTGAACAAGGGGGCGTTAACTCCGAGTAATGGAATTATATACATTCCCACATCTTTGTAGAATGTTTAGCCCCTTGGATGCACAGCGTCCGTCGTGCCACCTTTTAAAATGCCGAATGGAAGAGAGGAGAGATTGGTGGCACATGGGCCATCTTTGTGCTCCCGTCACAGTAAGCCGTCCGTGTTGTGTACCTTACCAGGCCTGCTAATCTGGACATAAATTGAACACTGCAGTTGGAGCCATATAAACAGTCTATGTCTTTGTAGGCAGTAGCCGTTAGCATATAGTCCATAAAGGCACGCTTCATGGCTGCTTTTTCCCCCCACAGACACAACCTGCCCATTCCCCTGTTGAGTGAATGGCCCCCTTCACAGCCCCCTGTTCGAATTCCTGGGCTGCAGGTCACTGGGTTCTTTTCTTTGGCTGTTGAACCAAGGATGGCACGCAGCTGCATGCTCTTACCACTGTGTAAATATGCCAGGGCATCTCTTCACTGTTTAAACATTTTAATCTGGTGGGTACTGGTGTAGGGAATGTGGTGCTAGAGTTCGAGCCGGGTGGCTTTGAACGACCGGCAGTACGTGTCGGCTGTCCTGTGCCAGTCAATGGCCCCGACATATTGCAGTGCCCTGTAAGCTCCTGTGAAGGGACAGTTTTGGGTCCATTCAGTGGTTATCGTCACAAAACAATATTACATAGGATCTGGACTCCTTAAGATCCAGCTCGCCATAGAGTGCAAGAATAGTGGCAGATGCCTGTTTCGTTTTTAAAAGGCCTGGTTAGCTCCACGGGTAGAGCACCTGCTGCCGAGGCCTTTGTGCAACAGCTATTCACGGGTGTGAATTACTGTGGTCAATTCATCCTTTAATCCACGTGAGGTTAGGAAGAGCTGGGGTGGTACACTCGATTGCAGGGATGAAAGCTGCAGGCCTGTATGCTAGTCCAGTCCATAGGCAGGCAGTCGGGGCATAAATTACGGGTCAGTGGCTAATCTATGGCATGCGATCCGAGGAGAAACTAGCATTGGCATAGCCAATAGGTCTCGCCTTTGGGACCTTGTAAGTGTTTAGCCATAGCTATTGGCACATGTGGAGGATGGTTGCACTGGAGTCAAAAGCGCACGCAAAGCATCAGGCACGGGAAGCAGGGTACTTGTGGAGCAATGGTACACGTAAGATCACGTAAGACAAGCTTCGTAGATCTTATTGACAGACACTTCTGTGCAGACAGAAAGGGTGTTATGCAGCTGCAGCAAGGAGTTCCAGAACCAGTGTGTTTTCATAAGAATTGTAGGACAGAAAAGAGGAGTGTCCCTGAACTACTAACATGCATTCTGGGAGTTGTAGTCTTGATTACGTTACTGGAATTTAAATAGCGCTTAGAAACATTGGACTATCACCCATAATGCTCTTATTCTGGGCACGCTTTAGTAAGGCACTCTTAAGGCCATTAGTTGTGGGCGTTGCTTGCTCATAGTTTGCGGCCTGTGGTTAGTTAACAGGCTTAGTATTGAAGCGCCACGAGCATTTGCTGGACATCAGGCGGCACTGTGGGGCGGGGCCGCGCCCCTCCCTTGGTGAATGAGTGGTTTACTCGTGCAGTGTAATCTCCAGTGCCTTAGATAATGTCATCGACTTTCACTTAAAATGGACACCCTCAGTGAGACAGCAAGAATCCGCGTGCGTCAAGAGGGTATGCCAGCTGACTTCACAGACACAGGGTGGTGAGGGGGTTGTGAAGTAAGGGGAGGGAGGGTGGGCCGGATGTGGGAGAGCGAGAACAGTGCGAAGGAAGAGACTGCGGAAAAGGCTAGAGAGAGTGGTACCTTGAGACCGGATAAACAGGCCACAGAATGGAGGGGTAGGGGGTACTTGGAGGGAGAGAGCAGAGAAAAACAAGCACAGCTGCCCTGTAGGTTTGCATGAAAGTACAACGGGTTTGGTCTTAGGTTGTGTAGCGCTTAGTATTGAACTGCCACAAGACTGTACCAATAATTAGCAGCAAAATTTAGCTCACAGCCACCCAGCAAGCTTTAAAAATGGGACTGCCCTGCATGCAGTAGTCACCCACAGATAGCACAAGGCTAACAGGTCTCTACCTCACTGCAAAGGCGATCACGGTGCAGAAACACTGTGCACACAACTGGTCCAAGGCCCTAACAATTACGGGAGCAGCAGAGTCGCTTCCACAGGTCACATAATTTTTACAAACTTTCACATGTATTGATCAGACCGAAACAGAGTTGACAGCACTCATCCCAGGAAATTCACTTACAAGAGACCTCTTCCCCCTTCACTGAAGGGTTGACAATAGGCATTTAATGGAGGCAGCTCCTCGGGCATCTCCAGACAGAGCAGGGAAGCTTGAAGCAGACACTGAGGGCAGGCTCCCCTTCAAAAGACCTCTGCCCACGCCGCCACATTACAACAAAACATCAGAAACAAAAAAAAAATATATATATCCTTTTCTCTTTTCTTTAAAACATGCATACGTTCAGCTCAAGCACCGGCGCCCAGTAAGCCTCTCCGTTTGCGATCACTGGTGCTTAAGAAAATGTTAAATACAGTTAATGCAATAATAATCTCCTTTGGTGATACAAAATGCAATATTTGGAGGCAGCTATCGAGCTGTTGTACACAGAGAGCCGGCGCAAACAGCCGCAGCCCGTTAAAGGGAGAGGACAAGCCCAGAATTTACTGTTTGTGTGGATTTTGACATGGAAGCTTGCGCAGAAACGGTGTAAGGCTTATTCTCTCAGCAGTCCAGTGCCGGGCGGCAGATGGCCACTTGAACCGATCCAGGCTTGGTTAAGAGAGAACCACAGCATTACTATTGATTTATGGGGAACCCTGCTTGCCCAGGGAGGGGGGGGGGGGGGCGAACTGTTGACAGACAGGTACCCACTACTGTCCTTGTGCAATGTAACTGGTGCTCATGTAAAGCGATCCGATACCCTTGGGTCGAGTTCGCGCCATGTAAAACTGCAGCAAAAAAACACAACCACAGTCTTGTGAATCGCATCTCGCGTGATACCTGTCAGAATACATACTTTTTGCCCTGCTTGCATCTCGTTGCCACTCAGACCTCCTGCTTTAGCACTTCGTATGGTTGAGTCACTACATTAGGTGCTGTTCAGCTAAAGCTAGTCAACACGCGTGTGAGTAAATGACACAATGCACCCTACTTTCGTTGCACCATTCTAGGAGTGGCAAGCTACAAGGGCAGCTTTACGTCAAGACAGGGGAAGATTTACATTTCCCTGCATCCCCCCACAAATTCCCTAATATGGGTAGTAAGGGTGCATAATTTGGGAGAAAAACTAAAAAATACAGCGTGAAGAGGTTCTTCCTGTCAAAAAGCTCCTCGACTTCGCTTTTTCTCGTTGTTGAGTTAGAAACAAAGATTTATGCAAACTGAATTAATACTCTGCAGAAGTGTAAAAAGTCCAGAAAATTACCATTCCCTACCCTCCTTCCCCCATGCTGCTAACTACAGGATTCTGGTGGGACATCTGCCGCCTTTGTTCTCATTACTGAGTGCAGCGGCAAGCGGCCCCTCGCGTCGCCGCTGCTCACACAAAGTAGGGGTTGGCAATCCAGGGATGCCATGGCTCTGGCGTGGGGGGCAGGAGGGGGTAACCAGCTCAGCAGCTTTCTTAAACAAGCATGGAAAGTTAAAAAAACAACAAAAAAACACTACTCTGGAGAGGGCGTCGGGGCCTTCAGCCTAGAAGGCAAACTAAGAAGTAACCACAGCCAGAAAGGTTTGGACAGCGGGATAAAGTTTCCTTGGGAGTGTTAGCACTCGCCAGAGCAACATTTTTATGATTGTTTCCAAATGCACAGCCCCATAAAGGGAAACGGAAGACGAAGGAGGGGCCATCACACGCTAGACAGTGTGATGGTCTGAGAAAGTGGCTCTGTATATACTGTTCCCAAATAGCTACAGTGTGTGCAGAGTCCACAGTCCCCAGAGGTTTGGCAGAGGCTAAAGTTAGATATAACCTTACTCACTAAAGTGGTAGCTTGGTCGAGGAGTAAGGCAGTATCAGAGGACAGTGTAAAGCATTTGTTGTACACAGTCAGCAAATGGTCTCACACACTCAATAACTGAACTCTAGGCCAATGGTTTATATAAAAAAACATATGTCCGTTTTATTTTAGAACCAACAATAGGTATTAAAATATACTTTCTCAGAATGAGATTCTTTAGGTAAATACTTTGGCAATATGCAATTGACTTTTGTAAATACTGGTTACAGGTTGTTGCAATAGGCAACACAATTTCAAACACAATAATGCATTGAGCTCAATGGAAGTTTCAAGTTATTTGCAATAGATTACTTTTGTAACTCCAGGACTTAGATCCTAGATTCAGTCCTGGGACAGTTCTTAAAAATAAGTGATAAAAGTCGACTTAGTTACTGTTATGATTTTTAGGCAATATTTTGGGATTTTAAAAGTTGACACTTAAAAGAAAGTTCATAGAAAAACAGTCAATGATTCCCTATGGAAGAAAAGTCAAGTTGCAGGTAAAGTATGTTCTTGTTACTTTTGTAATCCAGTACTGGGCTCCTAGACTCAGTACTGGTACCTCTATCTAAAACAGGGAAGTAATTACGTTTTCATAGTTGGTACGATTAAGGAATATTTGTAGTTTGCAATTATCGACAGAAGAAATTTCACAGAAAAACAGTCAATGATTTCCTATGGATGAAAATTGGGTTACTGGTAAGTACGGTTGTGAATATTAGCAGCGATGTCCGGGGATGAAGTGTCGAGCAGGTCCCAGAGCTCGACAGCGTGTTTGCGTGCGGAGCGGGAGTTCAGTAGTATGCATCGGAGGTGGTTGAGGTCTTTCATGGCTGGTTGTTCGGCAGCTTTGAGGCTGGTGTTGCTGCAGTTCCGGCAGTTGAAGGGACCGTGTGTGCGTAAGTCCAACGCAGTGGAATTCCTGAGCGTTGGTTGGACACCCAGCACCCTTTCTCCACCACTCTGCAAACGCGACTACTAGTAAAGTAGCATATTTCTGCACCTCTGACTTCGAGGTAGTTTTAATCCCCCGGCCCTATTATGTACTAGGGCCTTACAGAGGAGGTCATGTTAATTACAGGGGTACCCCAACTAGCGTTCCCTAGTGTATGTAGGTGTTTTCACTGTATTCTAAGTGTTTTTTAGCATAGCACTAGCTCTAGGCCTGGTTAGTCGGAGTCAGTTACCACCAGTACCAGTCTGAAAAAGTTGTAGGCACAGGATGATTTTGCAACAAAGCCTCTTTCTGCTTCTCTGTTTGTTCTTTCTGCACATGTCTTGCTTCTTCCTGCACTTTTCTTCGTGGACTTCTGTTGCTTCTTTCTTCACATGTCCTACCTCTGTAGGGATAGTTAGAAACAAGCATTTAAAAAACCTTTGAAATTCACTGGAAAACATAGGTTTCAGGGGCGTTCTACTTAGTTGGACATTCCACTCGTACCAAACCAGTGAAATTCCCCATTATAGTTAGTTCAGCTAATTACAACATGCACCACCGCAATGCACTGGTGACATAACTGGTGACATCATCCACATGATAATTTCATGCATCTTCCCACACCCTAATATAACCTTTGATACACCCACTCTAAATTACAGACTGCGATTCTCAAAACCATAGACACTCCAACACCAATAACTACATACCCACTCACGGATTCTTATGTCTACACACATCCACTCACTCACCCGTACAGTCACTCATACTTACAGTCACTCAGTACAGGACTATCATATGCACTCATACACCTATATAGACACACTGCCACTCACCCATAGAGGTATTCACACACCTAGTCGGTCATGCAGATAATTAATCACACTCCCATTTACTCACGAATACAGTTATACACACACCAGCTCACTTACTCCTACAAATACTAGCACATTCTTACGCTCTTAGACAATCACTGATACAAGCACACACTAATCCATACAGCCACTCACAATCACACTCACTTATAGCCATTTATACACTCTAACACACATATATACACTGTCTTTCACATAGTTACTCACACATGTACCACAGATATACATTCACTCACTAACACCCATACACATTCACCCACCTATATAGTCCATCACAGATGCACTCTTGAAACCATGCACCCAGTGAATCACCCACTCACACATCTATGCAGTCACACACACCCCACCCACACACACACACACTCAGGCACCCATTCAGAAACTCAGACAACCAATCAATAACTCATATAGACACTCATGTAGCTCTTCACAAACCCATGCAGCCGCTTACACACCAAAAGACAGACGGATACATTCACACAGTTTAGTCACTAACCCATGCATTCAGTAAGATTCGTTTATTCACTCACATAGTCAGTCACGCACCTACTACATCATCCATTCAGACACTTACACACCCACCCATTCTTCAATACGCCTTTCCCTATATATATTAAACATTTACACTTTACATAAACAGTCATGAGTGATGTCACGGACCATGTCATGAGTGATGTAATGTGTGACGTCATCAGCAGTGCATTGCGGGGGCTCGAGTTATAGTTAAATGAACTAACTATAACGGGGAATTTCACTGGTTTTGTACAAGTGAAATGTCCAACTAACTAGAACGCCCCTGTGTGATAAACTGGCTCTGTATATACTGTTCCCAAGTATGTACACAGTCCCCAGAGTTTTGGCAGAGGCTAAAGTTAGATATAACCTTACTCTCTAAAGTGGTAGCTTGGTCAAGCAGTAAGGCAGTATCAGAGGACAGTGTAAAGCATTTGTTGTACACACTCAGTCAGCAAATGATCTCACACACTCAATAACTGAACTCTAGGCCAATGGTTTATATATAAAAAATTTGCTGGTTATATTTTATAACCAACAATAGGTATTAAAACATACTTTCTCATAATAAGATGCTTTATATAAATACTTTTGTAATATGCAATTTACTTTTGTAGAAAGTTACAAGTGGTTACAATAGGCAACACAATTTTAAACACAATCATGCATGGAATTCAATGGACTAAGTTTTTCAATAGATTACTTTTAGGATTACTTTTGGTATTCCAGGACTGGATCCTAGATTCAGTCCTGGGACAGTACTTGGAAACAAGTGACGAAAGTCGACTTAGTTACTGTTATGATTTTTAGATAATATTTTGCCATTTTAAAATTTGACACGTAGAAAATATTTCATAGAAAACAGTCAATGATTACCTATGGAAGAAAATTCAAGTTGTAGGTATAGTATGTTCTCGTTACTTTTGTAATCCAGTACTGGGTGCCTAGACTAAGTACTGGGTGTAGGAGAGTGGCATCGACTGCATAGTTGCCCCCAACTATTTGCTGTTTTGACTGTTTCGTGACCTTAGTCAGGCTGTGGCCCTGCTATCCAGGACCCCAGCCTCTCCGCTTCCTCTATTAAACAATGCAAGTACCCTAGGTACAAACCTAATTGGATGCTGGGCATGCCCCAACAGTCCCTTGTAGATGGTACCCTAGGTACCCAGGGCATGGGTCCCCCAGTAGGCCTACCAGGGCTGCAGCACTTATTGTGCCACCCTGGGACAGCCATACAAACTGACACCACCAGAACACTACTGTAGTCTGGGTAAGGTGGTGCTAGCACCCCTTACAGGGTTACAGGTACCCTGTATCCCACCCCATTACAACACATGTACTCTCACAGGTCACCCCTATGGCAGGCCCTGGTAATCCTACAGGGCAGGGTGCTGGGATATGTGTGAGGGGGGGGACCCCTACGTGAGTAGGGCCTCTCTGCAACCTTCGTAAAATCGTTACTGGGTTGTTTGTAGTGTAGCCATACCATATACTCTTAACCGCATTATAAGTTATCGCGTCATCGCTATAACTTGAGAATGGCTACACAGAACCATATCATGTTTGGTGTCAAACATGTAGGAATCATACCCCCAGTCCAGCCATGGGCATTAGGGAATGGTTCCCCCCTGCTAGAGGGGCGATATGGGAAAAGCGGCAGAATTTAGGACACCAATTTAAAAGTGCACATGTACCACAAAATGACTACTGTCCGCCACCTACACGACTCTGGCTGGCTGTTGCTGGGGAAAACCCCAGCCTCGCCATCTGGACAATAGGGCTCCTGTGGCAGGGAGGTGCCAGCACCTCCCCAGACAGGATATGTGGATTGGAACAGGGTGGGTGCACCAAATGTCCATTCAGAGTTGCACGTAGGCAGCTGCAGAGACCCAATTCTGCATACACCGCCTGGAACCAGTTCAGGGGCATCCTGCCCCTCGCCCAGGCGGGAAACACACAAAGGGGAGTGGGTGTAGCCACCCTTTCCCGCCTCTACTCTGATTGGTAGGCTCTGATCTGGACCATCCCCTAATCTTGGGGATAAATGTGAATACTGTGTCCCCAGAGCCTCAGATTATTCCAGAACTTCAAAGAACTGACCTTCGACGAGCTGCTGCCCAGCTGACTGAAGAAATCTCCCTTAGGGATAAAGGAGTTATCCCCCTGCCTGGCAGGCACCTGAAACACTGCAAGTGACCCGGTTGGAACTTAGCTGCTCTAACGAACTTCGACGATCTCCAGCAACCTTGAGGTGGGTTTCCAGAGCATCCCAGAGTCCTGTGAGTGTGCCCAGCAAGTCTGAGCACCGTGGACGCCGAGATTCCCGCATACCCCGAGACACCAGCCATCTCTTGCCTAGCACACGACCCTGACCAGTGGGGGAAGTTGTGCTTTGGCTCACCAGCGAGCCAACCACTGAGCAGCAATTGTGCCAAGAACCAGCGCCCTAGCCCACTCTGGTGGCCCGTGGGCCCATCTTTACGCACTCCATTTTGCTGCCTTCCGCGGTCCCTTGTCTCTCGACTTGTGGGCCCAGGCGGAGGACAATCTCGACATCACAGAGTTCCCCTGGTTGCTCCAGGCCTGCTCTACACTCTCTCCAAAGGAGAGCTCACAGACCTCGTGGGTCTGCACCAGCAGCTGCTTTGTTTATTCTGCGTGGGTTGCGGAGGCCAAGGCTTAGTGGATCCAATCCGGACACTAACACCGCTGCGACCCTCATCCGACGTGGGACAGTCACCCTACAGAAGCTGGCCTTCCTTGAAGCCTCCCGGAGCCCGTGACTGCAGAGCCAAGCTGCACCTTTCATCACCTGAAGCACCCGACATCGAAGGGCTCTTTCCTTTGAGCCTTCTGGTCACGGTGCCGTGACCCAGACTCTGTCCCCTCTGCTTTCAGGTTCTTCTCTACAATCTTCACATCTTTGATCTTCACGGCATCATCGACGCTTTTGGCTAGCAGCACTTTTGACTATTTTCTCATTGAAAATCAGCCCTCGACCCGACACCAGAATCGACCTATGCACCCGGCTTCCCTGGGGCAGGTAACTGTGGTACTACGGTACTCCCGGGGTGGTGGGCTCTTCAAAAGCTTAACTCTAAAGTTTTAACTTTGTACAACTGCTAGAAGTATTTTTAATCTGTTTATTTCCAACCGCGACATTCTCCATAGGCTAACATTGAGATCCCGATAGCAGCTCTTTGCACTGCACGCGTCTCCCGTGGGTCCCCTTCCTCATAACTGTGGGTGGATTCTAAAGGGGCAAGCAATCCTGAATGCCCTAGGCATTGCCTGTAGAATTGTCGTGGTTCTTATACCACTATTTTAGTATATGGTTTGGTCCCCCCCTGGGGCCCATTGATTTCTGTGCTATTTATTGTGTTTAGAAATGCTTGTTTGAAGTGTAACTTTGCCACTAGTCTCAAAGCGACTGTGGGATTCTGTCTAGAATAAATACATATATTTTATATATATATATATATATATATATATATATACACCTGTGTGGGCTACTCTTTCATTTGGTTATTCAAGAGGTTATCTATGGTAAAACAATAAGCTTAACACTCCTTCAAGACAGCCTGAAGGCTGCTCTCCACAGCTACCACTAGGATAGCTTTCTAAAAGGTTGTCTTTACCTATCATCAATAAGAGTCGAATTGGACTGGTGCAAGGTGGCCACTATAACTAGTGACCAGCATATGCCAGGCCAACTTCTCACACGGGGACCTTTATCCAAAACAGGTAAGTAATTACGTTTTCAGAAATTATACAATTTTTAAAGAATATTTGTAGTTTGCAAATATCGACACAGAAGAAATTTCACAGAAAAACAGTCAATGATTTCCTATGGGAGAAAATTGGGTTACTGGTAAGCACAGTTGTAAGTATTTTTCAGAGTTAGCTCTGGGCACCAAGATCCAGCACTGGGAGCTCACCTAATAGCAGGTGAGTATTTGTTTGTTACTCCCCTGATTTTTGGTTAATGTGTTTTGAAAACTCCACACTTAGAAGAAATTTCAGAAGAAACCAGTCAATGTTACCTTATGGAGAAAATTGAGTTATCGGTTTAAAGGTAATCACTCAACTGGCAGAGTTAGGGTTCTGGGCATAGACTCGGGGGTCTCCCAGGGTCTGGTAGGTACAGTTGTTTCACTCTCAGCAGCACAAGGGCAGCCGGGTGCAGAGAGGGTTAGGCCCAATGTTGCCCTATGAGAGGTAGGGGGACCTTGGGCTGTGGGAGCCAGGCTCCTGGTCACTTACTCAGGGCAAGTGGGGGAAGTAGATGGGTGTTGAGGTTGCACTGCCAGGGCCACTCTGGCAGCTGGGTGCAGGGTGCTTTTGAGCCTTCGGGCGCTCAATTGATTTCAATGGGAAAGCTCCGGTTTAGAAAGAGACTGCAAGCTCGGGGACGAAGATTTTTCAGGTGCCACCACCACTTCGAGAGGTAAGTTGGGTAGTTGGAGGATAGGTAGGTACCCCGGAGTTGGGCACAGGGAGCGCCTTTTGGGGTCCGGAAATCTTACCCTCTGTTGATCGCAGCTGAGGGGGGGGGGGGGGGGGGCACCTGGTTCTGAGGCTGCAGGCATCTTCAGGAGCGTCGAGGGAAGTCCTTGGGTGCCGGACTCGGGGTCAGTCGCCGTGGGGTCGTCCTCGTGGTCTTGGTTCACTCCGGCACAGGCCAGGCTTGGCGGGTGCAGAGTGTGAAGGGTTTGCGGTTCCGGGCTGATGCCAGGGATTAGAATTAGATTTTGAGAAGAGCCTGTACTCATGGGAGTCCCAGGGGCTTAGAGCCAAAAGGTAGCCAGGTGCTCCGGGGTTTGTGAGGTTGCTGGCCACAAGAGATGCCGGGTTGTTGCAGGAGCAGGTTCGAGGGTCGACAGGCCGGTAGGGCTGGGGCCATTGCAGTTGGGGTCTTCCTCTTCTTAGCAGCTGCAGGGCAGGTCTTCTTTCTTCTTGCTCTTCTCTGTATTTCGGAATCTGGGGAAGGAAGGTTCAGGGTGCTCCTAAATACTAGATTTAGGGGCGTTACAGATAGGTGAAGGGCAGGGACCAATGGGTCCTTGTCCTGGGGTGGGTACACCCCCCTATTCTGCCACTCTCCTGTGGGAGGGGGCAGTAAGCATAGTCCTGATTGGGTAGGGCCTCCCATCTTCAAGATAGCAAGCGCCCGGAGATGTTCTTCACCTCCCCTTCCCCACCTGAGGGGTGGGGTTGGTAGGCTGGCACATCCCCTGTCCTTATTTGGGGCTTCCGGCCAAGCTTCCCGCCAGATTGGGGGGTTGCAGTGGTCTGGGGAAGCTCACAGGAGACTGCATGCCTTTGAAGCTTCCCCCGCCTATCCTGGGGGAGGAGATCTAGCACCTCGCCCAGGATGTGCATTGTTGCAGGCCCAGGAGAGCAGGGGCTCTCCTACCCAGGGGTCCAGCAACATGTCTGCTGTGTGGCAGCCTAGGCAGCCTCTCAGACCAGACGTGGATAGTAGGTTAGGTTTCAGGGGGCATCTCTAGATGCCCTCTGGGGTGCTTGGTACATTAAATCTCACACTGGCATCAGTGCGGGTTTTATGTGCTGAGAAGTTTGATACCAAACTTCAGTCTTCAGTGTTGCCATTATGGTGCTGTGGAGTTCGTGTTTGACGAGCTCTCAGCACCATGTACTCTTAAATGGCAGCACTGCACTTACAGTGCCCAGGAATGGACCTGGGTACTGTAGGGGCACAGGGCTCCTGTGCCCACACCACTGGCATAGGGCACCCCCCTAGAGGGGTGGCTGATGTTTGCCAGGGCAGTGTAGGTGGTGGGCATGGCACACAGGAATGTGTGCCATGTCGACTCTGTTTTGTCTTGTACCCAGACACTCAGCCTGCAAGGGCAGTGTGTGTGTGCGTTAGGGAACAGGGCCTCTAAGTGTGGCACAATGAGTGCTGCAGCCCTTAGAGGCCTTCCCTGGTCACAGGGCCCCGGGTACCTAAGGTACCATTTACCAGGGGCTGACATGTGGCCAGGGTTTGCCAATTTGGGTTTTAGGTGTTTAGGGAAGGAACATAGGCCCAGGGCACCCGATTGGCAGGAGTCCAGGGCACACTCAGTCAAAGTACATTCAGCAAAAAGTGGGGGCATACCCTGCAAGAAAGATGGTACTTCTCACACCCTGAAACCTATGGTTTTTTCAATGAATATATATGAAAAGGGTATCCTGTGATTCCCCTCACTCACGTCTCGCCTAAGTCTTTTAGGGACACAGAAAGGCAACACTCACATCAGCGAATCCACGACAGGTAGTAGTTTCAAAAGATTATTTTTCTATTTTCTTTCCATTGTTTAATTTGTCAAGCGTGCAAAGTAAGTGCAAATAAAGACAAACAAACGACCTACACGTTTCGGCCAGAGGCCTTCGTCCGGGTCACATGGTGTAAAGTGATTATAAAGAGGTTGGTTTTGACCCTCCCTCCTTTACAAAAATTCCTGAAGTTGATGATTGTTAAACGAACAGTATACTAATTACAGCTTCTCACGGACTGATGTATATGGCCAGCTTAAAACACACCTTTACTGTTATTGTTCCTTAACAAAGGGAGACATGGAGACTAATAGCATAGTGATTTTTACGTTATAGTCTTATCACATTAAGGCATTCACATGGGGGGGGGGTCAAATACCCATTGGTCCCTGTAGGAGAGTGGCATCCACTGCATAGTTGCCCCCAACTTTTTGCTGATGTTTTGACTGTTTTATGACTCTAGCCAGGCTGTGGCCCTGCTATCCAGGACCCCAGCCTATCTGCTTCCTCTATTAAATGATGTGAGTACCTTAGGTACAACCTAATTGGATACTGAGGATACCCTACCAGTCCCTTGTAGATGGTATCCTAGGTGTCCAGGGCATGGGTCCCTCGTAGGCCTACCAGGGCTGCAGCACTTATTGTGCCACCCTGGGACAGCCATACAAACTAACACCACCAGACCACTACTGTAGTCTGGGTAAGGTGGTGCTAGCACCCCTTACAGGGATATAGGTACCCTGTATCCCACCTAATTACAACACATACTCTCATAGGTCACCCCTATAGCAGGCCTTGGTAATCCTACAAGGCAGGGTGCTGAGGTATGTGTGAGGGGGGACCCCTACCCGAGTAGGGCCCCTCTGCAACCCTTGTAAAATCATTGCTGGGTTTTTTGTAGTGTAGCCATACCATATACTCTTAACCGCATTATAAGTATATCGCGATAGCGTGATAACTTGAGAATGGCTACACAGAACCATATCGTGTTTGGTGTCAAACATGTAGGAATCATACCCCCAGTCCAGCCATGGGCATGAGGGCACGATTCCCCCCTGCTAGAGGGGCGATATGGGAAAAGCGGCAGAATTTAGACACCAATTTATAAGTGCACATGTAGTACAAAATGGCCACTACCCGCCACCCACACGACTGGCTGGCTGTTGCTGGGGAAAATCCCAGCCTCACCAGCTGGACAATAGGGCTCCTGTGGCAGGGAGGTGCTAGCACCTCCCCAGACAGGATATGTGGATTGGAACTGGGTGGGTGCACCATATGTTGCCTTTCAGGGTTGCACGTAGGCTGCTACAGCGCCTACATTCTGCATACACCCCCTGGAACCGGTTCAGGGGCATCCTGCCCATCGCTCAGGCAGGAAACATACAAGCCACCCTTTCCCGCCTCATCTCTCATTGGTAGGCTCTGATCTGGACCCTCCCCCAATCTTGGGGATAAAGGTGAATACTGTGTCCCCAGAGCCTCAAATTAATCTTGGACTTTACAGACTTGACCTTCGACGAGCTGCTGCCCAGCTGACTGAAGAAATCTCCCTTGGGATAAAGGAGTTATCCCCCTGCTTGGCAGGCACCTGAAACACTGCAAGTGACCCGGTTGGAACTTCGCTGCTCCTACGGACTTCGTCGACTCCCAGCAACCTTGAGGTGGGTTTCCACAGCATCCCAGAGGCCAGTGAGTGTGCACAGCAAGTCTGAGCACCGTGGACTGCGTGGGTGCCGAGATCCCCAATACCCCAGGACACCGGCCACCTCTTGCATAGCACACGACCCTGACCAGTGGAGAAGTTGTGCTTTGGCCCAATATTGAGCCAACCTCTCAGCAGCAACTGTGCCAAAGGTCAGTGCCCTAGCCCCCTCCGGTGGCCCGTGGGCTCCCTTTTACGCACTCCAAATTGCTGCCTCCAGCGGTCCCTTGTCTCTCGACTTGTGGGCCCTAGCGGAGGTCAATCTCGACATTTAAGAGTTCCCCTGGTTGCTCCAGGCCTGCTCTACAGCCTCTCCAAAGAAGGCCTCTCTCAGACCTCGTGGGTCTGCACCAGTAGCTGATTTGTTCATCTTGCGTGGGTTGCGGTTGCCAAGGCCTAGTGGATCCAATCCGAACACTAACACCGCAGTGACCCTCATCCTTCGTGGGACAGTCGCCCTCCAGAAGCTGGCCTTCCATGAAGCCTCCCGGAGCCCGTGGCTGCAGATCCAAGCTACACCTCTTTCCACTTGAAGCACCCGACATTGAAGGGCTCTTTCCTTTGAGCTCCCTGGTCACTTTGCCGTGACCCAGACTCTGTCCCCTCTGCTTTCAGGTTGTTCTCTTCAAGATCTACAACTTCATTCTTCACGACATCGACGCTTTTGGCTAGCAGCAGTTTTGTACATTTTCCCATTGAAAATCAGCCCGCGACACGACATCGAAAACAACCTATGCACCCGGCTTCCGTGGGGCAGGTAACAGTGGTACCTCGGTACTCTTGTGGTAGTGGGCTCCTCATAGGCTTAACTCTAAGCCCTTAACTTTGAACTCCTGCTAGAAGTGTCTTTAATCTTTTAAAATCAAACTGCGACATTCTCCATAGGCTATAATAGAGATCCCGATAGCAGCTATTTCCACTACACGCGTCTCCCGTGGGTCCCCTTCCTCATAACCTTGGGTGGATTCTTAAGGGGCCAGCGATCCTAAATGCCCTAGGCATTGTCTGTAGAATTGTCGTGGTTCTTATACCACTTTAATATATGGTTTGGTCCCTCCCCCCCCCCCCCCCCCCCCCGGGGCCCTGTGATTCCAGTGCTATTTATTGCATCTATAAATGCTTGTTTGAATTGTAACTTTACCTCTAGCCTCATAAAGAGACTTGTGGGATTCAGTCTAGAATAAATACATATATACATATATACATATATATATATATATATATATATATATATATATATATACACATACACACACACACACATATATATACACACACCTGTGTGGACTACTCTTTCATTTGGTCATTCAAGAGGTTATCTATGGTAAAACAATAAGCTTAACATTCATTCAAGACTTAGCCTGAAGGCTGCTCTCCACAGCTACCACTAGGATAGCTTTCTTTAAAGGTTGTCTTTAACCTATCATCAATAAGTCGAATTGGACTGGTGCAAGGTGTCCCCTATAACTAGAGGACAGCATATGCCAGGCCAACTTCTCAGTCCTCGTATGTTAAATTGCAGTAAAGTGCCTAGTGCCACAGTAGTAAACAGTTGTTTCTCGTTTCTAAAACAATAGTCTTATTTAGACACCATGTGCAAAATACATGTATATATATCTTAATTACACAGTGATGTCGCACAGCCACATTATATAATACAACCCATTTCCTCACACAGAACCTCATTAAAGGACAAGTCAATCAGTGATAAACATTTCCCGAAAACCCGGTGGACCGTGATGACGAAGCGCCAATGTGGAAGCTATGGCCCTACCAAGGGAGTCAGTTGTATCCAGGCCACACCGTATGCCGAATTTAGGCACATCCCTGCCATCCAGTGAATTCCGGTTGAAGATGGCACGGCCCTCCTCAGGCAGTACGGCAACAGCTGCATGACCGAATCTCACAATGCTTGGGAATACTGGCCCAAGAAGCATGCTGTGTTCACAGACGACAATGCAATGCTGGTGGAAGAAAAGATACGCTTCCCAAAGTAATCCAGCCTTTTGGATTCCCTATCCGCTGGCGTTCAAGGGAACGTGCTTGGGTTGATTTTGGGCATGGACCAGCAGGCTCTCCGCCGAAGGTTGCTGGGAAAGAAGACGGTCTCCTGGTGCTGGACGATGAAGTGGGGCAATCATGCGGTGCACAAGAGCCCCTGTGCAAGATTTAGACCAAGCCCCCAGGAGAGTTTGGTGAGGGCTTCATTAAAGGGCAGCAATGGGTCAGGAGTGCCTGCCCCAAACTGAGGCACCACAGTCAAGAAAATTAACTTGACCTCGGCAGCAAGAAACTGTAGGCCAAGGACCACTGAACCCTTGCGCAACACTGTGGCGAAAGAATTGCTCCCCCCCCCCCCAAAAAAAACCTGGCCAAGAAAGGAAAGCATGCCAGTGTCTGGGGAGTGTTTAGTCACTGGCATAGTTGGATTTTTTTCAACAATAGTCAGCAAAAGAACTTTTGGATGCAGTCTATCAGACTAATTGGTCTGTAGCTTGTAGCAAACTACAATCACCTTTTCTATAGATCAGTAAGACTAAGGCACCCTTCCAAAAGTCTGGGGTTGGAGCTCATTTAATTAGGACTGTAGCAAGAGCTAAGATGTATTTAGACCAGCTTGATCTTTTGTGAGCAAATAATTCTGCGGGTATGCCATCAGGCACTGCAGCCCTGCCACTAATAATGGCGTCAAGATAAGCAGTAGCATCGCACAAGTAAAACACTGGGCTCACAGAGGAAGGAGTGTCCTGTACTCAAAGGCAGTGGAGTATTTGATGCTACATTTCCACCAGAGTACAGGTTTGAGAAAAATTCAGACCAGACTTGCAGTGATATGAAATTAGATGGAGGTGGCACTAAACTATTGCCACCCCAAGTAACCAGATTTCTGTGGAGTCTTTAGCAAGACAAGCTGCTTTTAGGTCCTACCACCTTCTGCTCGCCCCAGCCCCTTTTGGCTATAACCGAGCTCAATGTATAGGCCTTTCTAGACTTGCAAATTTGATCAATATCCTTTGATTTGATTGACAGCGCCAAGATCATTAGATTATGTTTGCAATCCATATTAAAACAGGCAGTTGGGTTATTTATACACTTTTTGGTATTGGGTAATGGGGCAGTGAAATAGGACAGAATGCGTTTAAAAAAGCAAAGATGTAAAAGGTAGTAATGCGGCCCCCAAAACTGGACAATTATCAAACTCAGCTAATATTGCTTGTAGATCGAAACGTCTAGCAGACAAAAGGTCTGTGTGACACCTAGACGACCCCACTTACAGTGGCGCATATCATTTGTAGGTTCAATGTTCTCCATAAGGGGTAGCAAAAAGGGATCAGGGAGAAGATGCAGAGGGACTGCAAAAGGCCATTATGGTAAGACCCAGGGAATTGTGGTTACTTTCCAGACGCTCCTTAATGACCATATCGGCGAACAGTGACCAAAGTCTTTGGTCAACTAAGATATAGTTAAAATGGCTCATGTGTTCAGATCCGTTTTAGGTTTGGGGCCCGTTGGCATCAGATCTTGTCCGTTAACTGCTCTAACTCCCACCTCTAGGGACAGGGCTTTTAGCTGTAGTGCAGCCTTGTTGCACCTTTTTTATGGAGGCTAAGTGCAACAAGGGAATAGCAAATCAACCTCATGCATAAAAGACCCAGACCCCATACAACAAGAATAGCACAGGCGCCAAGATGACTCATTTACCCAATGGTATTTAAGCCAAATAAGTGTGAAACAGAGTGAAGGAGATCTGATGTCAAGGGGCACCAAGCTATCATCGAGTTACCGATTTCTCAACAATAACTCAATGCTATCAAGATATTAGTTTCTAGATGAATGTCTTTCAGCACGGAGGATGTTGTCACAAATAACTAAACATCCTCGTGTGACTAATCCAATGAATAGCTTTGTTTATTATAGATGCGTCCCCTTCATACCTTTCATAGAAGACTTTTCTGGCACGTTAACCATGAAACTAGAAATATGGTAAAAAGAGAGCAAACCACTAATTCGAAACAGACAGAATTGCATTGCACACCGAGCCATTTGTGCGCGAATTCCCCCAACGGCTCAGGGACTACAAAAGTAACACCGTGGTTGATTTGCTGAGCAGTTACTGGGTGTCTCCACAATGTGGTGCCATTGAATATTTCAGGCCTCCTGGAGCACCGTACCAGAGCTTTGTTTCGGCTGACACAAGTAGCTTGGAGTAGTCTTGGGTTGGGATAACCCAACTAGGGTCCAGTTGTATACTCAGAGGGTCGGGATTTGAGCGTTACTACCATCCTTTGATATTGTAGTTGGTTCAAGGTGTTAGATAAAAGGTATTATCAAGAGTTTTAAGTCTTCCACCTCTACCCTCAATTCCTTGATTTGAAATAGTAAAATCAGCAGTGTTGCCAACAGGAGGGGGCAGCAAGATGGGGACATCGAAAGATCCAGTAGGAACTTCAGAATTGGTTTGATCACCCTGTAGATCAGTCAACTTTATTTTATTATTTTTTTTAACTGTTGTTACAAGGTAAGGTATCTATTGAACGAGGTAAACATGGGTGCTGTACTGTGTCCTGCTCTCTCACACTAGCTGAGACTGGTTCCACTGGCGAGTAAAGTGCCTTGGAAGATATTTTTCTGGACATTTTGGAATTAAAATAACTAGGTGTTTTGGAGTGGTTTTCTCGGGGTACCTACTTGGGCGTCTTGAGACACAGAGTCTCCCCTTATGATTGATTCTATCTCTTAAATTAGAAGGGATATTTCACTCAGAGTGCAATTGTTTGGGAGCTTAGAGGCATTGCTATGCTTTGCTGTACCTTTTACATAGTCAGAAGTCTTGCATTTCCCCACTGTAACAAGGCAAAAAAAAAAAAAAAAAAAAAAAAAAACACATGGTGCTATAAAATGTAAGGCAATAACAATTGGACAGTATAGCGAATACAAATAAAATTAACTCTGACAAGAGAAATGTTAGGGCATCAAAACAAAACAATAAAAACTGGAACGGTTTGCCACTTCACAATAACCAAACCTCAGGGTCAAAAAGTAAAACACTAAGAAAAAGGCACATTCTGGGTTTTAAACTCAAAGCTTGTAGCTAGAAAGTCTCCCCGCAAAGAACACAGGAATTATACTTCAATAAAAACTCCGTAGTGTTTAGATAGGCCAAAGGAAACAACAGCACGGGCAGCAACCAGACAATTTAAGAATGTAGTAACATTGTGCAGTCCAAGTATACCAAGCGGGGTGGCCCAGCCTCCTCCGGTCCCCCCCACCATCTTAGTCACCCTCACACCCCCCTACAAAGATGATGAAATAGCTGAACCTCCAGGCGCTAGGGGAGATGAAAATGGGATTCCCTGCCAACTTGAGTCTGTGGGAGCCAGTAACCCACGTTGGCAGCTTCCGGGTCCCAGGCAGCAGAAGGAGCTTTATAGTGCGTTGCAAGAGCCCCCACCCGCCATCACCTCCTGCGTAGACCATGCAGCAGCTGTGCCAGCACTAGGAGAGATGGAACATTGAGTCCCCTGCAAACGTGTTGGCCTGTGGGACAAATAACACTGTAGTGACAGCTTTGGGGTACCGGGCAGTGGGACAGCAGTTTGTGTACAATATAGTTTAATCAGAAAAACTGCTGTACGTCTGTGCAAATTTAGTGGCAATTTCAATGGAAATGTGCAGTCCGTAAATGACAGTGCTCTACCACAAGATGCATTGGTTACAAGACTACTTGTATGTATGAATGACTAAGAATGGACACTAAATTCAAAACAGCCCTGCCCCAGGTGCTCAAACGCAAACCAGTGCACAAAACTTACCATCCTCATGCGCCAGACGTTCAGCCTCTTTCTCTAGCATGTTCCTCTCATGGTCCACCTCCATAACACAATGCAAAGCAGTTTTTTCCGTTGGAGGCATCTCACGTGTAAGATGATAGATGTCGATGTGATCCGGAATAGGCACTTCACGCTTGCCAATGGCAGACAGAAGCATTGATTTTCCTACAAGAAACATGGGAATATGGGTCTCAACTTCGCAAGTTTTGCTAATGCCATTTAACTGAGTCCCCTAATGACTAGCCACAAAAGGGAGATGAGGAAGCAGAGGATCGGAAGAGAAACTGTGCAAAAAAGTACAGGACAGAAAGAAAAAAGTGAGGAAAGAGGAGGATGGACTAGACATATGGATGAGACAAAGTGATAAAATGTACATGAACAGGAAGGTAGAGCCGTGTGACTTGAGTGAATGACTGCATCACTAATTGGTCCCACAAACGAAACCTTACTGATCCGCCACCTCTCCAGTGACCTAATCTGCATCACTGCAGATAGAAGCTTTTTTAAAAATGTCACTATATGGGTAGCGCACATTTCCATTTTTGAGATGTCTTCTTACAAGGAGAGCACTTACTACTGTTATAGGCACTCCTCAAAAGAGTGCACATCTCACGTTATGTGTTACCGCTTCATGCGCTGCAAATGCAGACACTGCTCTGCGCAAAGTCATGTAGGCACCTGTGTGGTCAGGTGCCTAGATTTGGCAAGTACACTGTAGAAATGCAGCATCTACTCCTGGGGCAATCAAGGTATTGCACAGCACAGTTGTAGAGAAATACATTTTGCATGTTCACTACCACCTTTTTAATGACCTTAAGTACTTGTGTAATGACTGAGCACTGGGGCGCTGACATCTAGTGCCAAGTGTATGAGCTCTACCCCATAAGAGTGTACCACTGGGTAAAAATTATCAATCTCTAATTGGTATTGTTAACTTACATGTAAGGCCCTGGTAAAACGTACTTAAGAGTATTATGGGCCTCTACGTTAAGGTGCCTTTAGTAGACTACAGCATTATGTGTGCTCACCTAGGTGTTTAGACTTAAATCAGGATAAGGGCACCACTCTGGTTGCTCACGTACAACACTAGAAATGGTTCCCACATTAACTACACAGCATAAATGAATGCTTTCGAACAAAGCTCTTACGTCCCTGAAATTAGACTACATGAAAAACAGATGTCTGGGGGGGGGGGGGGGGGGGGGGGAGACATTAAAGAGCATCAGGGAAAAGTTCAACCTATAGGTACTACTACGGAAGAACATGTCCTCCTCAGTCATAACTAGACTTCTTTTCTTATGAACAGGATACTAAAGACAGTTAAGATATGAATGATCCCACAATCCGGCAATTACTTCCCCGAAAGAGTAATTTCTACTGAAAGATGCAGATAAAAATGGAAGCCTTATAGATATTTTGAATCTGTATACACTGCTTCCACCTTGCAAAATATAATGTAGTTTGGGACAAAGAAAATCTGTTTCCCTCAGGACACCTATCATTGGCAATGTGCGAAAGCATGCAAATGACATCCGGGCATGCTTCTGTTGGCATGTGTAGGCACACACTTTTTGATACAAAAGTTACGTGGACCATCCAGTCCTCAAAAGTAAAGCTCCAGGGTCGGATTGATTTACCCGTTACTTGTATAAACTTTGTAAACAAATTAGCGCCACAACCAAGGACTATGTCGACTTGCCCCCAACTGGTCCCTTCAGGACTCCTAATCTGAAGCATATATTTTTAAGCTACACAAACCAGGGAAAGACTTCAGATCTTATGCCCATTTTAGGCTAATTGCACTTATCAGTATTGAAGCAAAGCTCTTCATAAAGACCTTGGCTCCTGAAGCTGAAAGTCTGCTTATCGATTGAACACATTTTTATCATCATAATTCTTGGGGGGGGGGGGGGGTGGGGTCACATGGTGTGAGGGGAATGAAGCAACTAGTAAAAGTGGGGGAAAAAGAAAAAATAGAAAATTATATAGGTGACTTGATGCTGGAGAGGTCAGTCAACTGGACTTTTTACATAGGCATCACTGTGTTTAATTAATGGGTGGTAGCCAACTAGGTTATTACAAAGGTGAGAAGAAATTCAATTACCATCCCTATGAGGGTGGCAGGGGTTCGAGGTTAAGCTTTGTGGGAGCACTATAAAGGGCTGTCCATCTTAACACCGAGCCCCCCAATCTCCATTACAGCAGAGTTAAGGGGCATATTATCAAGAAACGGCGTTAAAATTAGACGCTTTAGCGGCAGAAAACTGCCGCTAAAGCGGCGATAATGGGCTTGATAATACGCCCTTGAGAATTCCCATAGACGCCCATGTTCTGGTGTCAACATGGGCCTCTATTGGACTTCTCTGCGGCATATCAAGCTTATTATTGCCGCTTTATCTGCGGTTTTCTGCCGCTAGAGCGGCGATCATTTTAACGCTGTGCTTGATAATATGCCCCTAAGTTAGTTTAAGCTAGTGTCAAAATTTTACAGGTAAACACTAAACTGACTCTGGGTCCCAAAGAGTTGCCTTAGGAAATAAAGGGATGGCCCTTTAAATGGGCGGACAGTTTATTTTTTTTTTAACTTGGGGTGAAATTAATAACTGATTGCCACGCTACAAAGCTAATTTCCCTATCTCATCTAACTACCATTTGGAAGGATTTTCTAAGAAGTCAACCCTCTACCAGTCAGTTCTCTTGGGACTAATGCCCATGCGCCAACTTTACTTCAATTCTAGGCTTTCTGATTGAAGTGGGCCAGAACATCTTGGATTAAATGCTGTCTGGCTGTACTTTTGAAGTGGGAGGTACGAAATCCAAAATTCTCCTCAAGGTAATAAAGAAATGTAAATTTCTAGGTGGCCTCTGATTACCCCAACTTTAAGCCATATTACCAAAAACCCTAGCTCCAGTTTAGTAGCGTTGCACAGTTTCTAGTTTACCGGACCCCAAGTAAACTATATTTCATTTTTTAATAACGGCAGCGTAGTCCAAAAAAGCATCAAATAAAAATATGGACCAAGCATAGACTGGAAAGGACAAATTATTTTCCTTTGTTTGCTAAATTTCTAAGGGCAGGTAACTCCTACCTTAGCACCCTGAAAGGTAGGGCGTTAATTCGCTTCTCCATACAACATGCAGTTGCAGAGGCTGTCGAATAATCACAGTAAATTCTACAAGAGTAAAAGACTAAACCATGCAAACATGTTGGTACTAAGAAACGAGAAACTGCACTGCCCGCAGTTGTGACCTTTTTAACTCCTCTCCCGCTCTAAAGCACAAAGTTTATTGGCTCTGGACTAGTCAGGTGGCACGATCTTGACAATTTGGCTACCCTGATGACAGCCTCAAATGGATGTCCATGAGCCCACATAATATACTGGGGTTATTCATTTGCGTTAATTGGAGGTCATCACTGGGAGTATTGGGAACATACACAAGAGGGTGATTAACCTCACGCTCATGTATAATTGTTATTTCACCATAGTAAACTGCACAATATCCATCCACACACCAATTCTTAATGCGGTGTTTGGTTCAAAATCAATCACCACACATCTTGTTAGCAAAACTGAAAATGAAACCGGGAGATAAAGTTGCAAGAAATATAAGATCAATCAATAAATGGTGGCCTCGCCCGAGTCAAGATATCACCTTCCATTCTTTGTCCTCAAACCCCAGCCCGTCTCCCACTTGTCCAAAAAGTCCACTCCACCTGCCAAAGTACATCACCTACTTCATCTTCAAATGACCTCTCCTGGCTTCGGCATTACGCTCTAAACTACATTCCATTCACCATGGTGCATGCAGCTTCAACCTTTTTCACATTTCTCTTACCCTCTACGTCAGCCTCTTTATGTCAAAGGCCATTGGTCCCACCTCGTTTTCCAAATTCCCCTCAAAAACACTACTGCCACTAAAGGTCCTACCCTCCTTTAAACAGACTCCTGTCTTACCTACTCCATTAAGCCCAATAAGCCCATAGCGTCGGCCAGAGTTTAGTTCTAGTCTTGTGTCTGTGAGGAGCTCCTGTCCATGGAAAGTCAGTGACAGGTTAATGATGTGGACATCAGTGCTGTTTGGGTGGGAGGACAGCACACCAGTCACCGCTCGAGCTGCAGCTTTTTTCAACTCAAACTCTTCCAGTTCCTTGGTCATCTCATCAACCTCTATAAAAGAGAAAAATTAGGGAGGGATAAGAGGCGAGGTTGTCCAACAAGCAGGGTACAAATAATTTGTTAGCAACAGCCCATACACAGAAGTCACTTGCCTCTGTGCATAACACGTCACAAGAAGCACAAAACGCCTCTTTATACACATTTCCTATCCCTCACGAACACGCCCCCCCCTCCCCCGGATACACTTTATACACAAGCAAACTACAACATGGGGAAAAATAAGTGGTTCGTGGGAGAGATGAGGTGTTTGAGAAGACAGAATGGGGAGAAGAGCAGAGTAGAAATGAGAGGAAATACAAAGAAGTCGTTCGGTTGAGAAGAGGATGTGAAATGATAGTAGAAAGGTTTGGAGACGACCAAAAAGGTAAGTATGAGGACAGAAGGAGCCCAGGACAAAGCGAATGACAGGAAGGAGGGTGAGAAGTATGTGGAGGAAAGACTGAGTAGAGAATGAAAAATGGGGGGGGGGGGGGAGAGAGAGAGAATGGAGGAAAAGATAGGAAAATTAATGTGAAGAAATGTAGTAAGAGGAAATTGATAAGAAAATATGAGCAGCACTAAAAACGAAGAAAGGAGATTGGAAAAAACTTAAATTAGCCTGGTAAACATGAGGTGTGTAAAATTAGATTGAGAAGATGACTAAAGGCTGAAAAATCCAGAAAGGGGGTGGGAGGAATTAGAGGGAGAAGAGAGGAGGAGGAGGAGGAGATTTAGTACTTTTAGGAAAATCAATACTATGTTGGTGATACAGTTTCTTTATAGGCGTTAACAAGCTATTGTTAAATACTATTGAAAGACCATGACAAGAAATCCTTTACACAAATTTACACAGTGTAACCCTAGTTACACATGGGGCGCACACTAGTGAGCTGAGCCTAACAGTTCTAGTCCATGAGATATTTTCAACTCAACCTTGGGAGCGGGAGTATGAACTTATGTAACAGTGATGTTATAGTATATTCTGGGCTTAAGTACTGCCCTGAAATGTCCTACATACTCAACATACCTTTACCACGATCAGGGCTACTGTTGGTGTTTTCAGTTAATATTAAATTCCTAAAAGCACATTATTTAATACGGAATTAAAAAAACTGTGTCCCCACCAAACGCACAATATCTGCCATAACCAAGATTCCTTCACTCACACCATAGGATGGCACAGCCTCAAATAAGTATTCCCAAAGTAATTAGTCTCACCTAGATTTTCTGTCCCATTGCTCTGCTCACACTTCTCTTCCAGCTCACCCCCCTCATCCTCGTTTCTCTTGGGACGTTGGCGAGCTTTGGCTGCTTCCTTTTTCTTCGCAGCCTTTTTCTTGGCCAGGTCGGAGGGCATGGCAGCTAAGTCTTTGTTTTGGAACCTGCCAGATGTAATGTGAACGCTGTAAAGACAAATGCAGAATAAAAAGTGAGGGAATTCCAAGAGTGCGAAGCAATAGAACATTTGACAAACTAAAGATAAAGTGGGGGCGAAAAAATATATATGTATACTATATCTCAAATCGAGAGTAAGAGACAGGAGAGAGGACATAAAGTAACTAGTAAACGCCAAAACTTAAGTTGGAAAGAAAAGAATACATAACAAGCTATGTGAACCAGTTTTGTTTTTGCCATGACATCGATGAGGAAACACCTCCTTCAGTTTTATCTCAGGCTATTGTGAAGTGCACTTTACAATCAACGTTCCTAGTATAAGTACTTTTTTAAATTATTTATTTTTACAGCGAATGAATAAACGGCCTAAGAATAGGCGGGGAGACGAGATAAGGACAAGTGACGGACAGTAGAGGAACACTGTGAAAGAGGGAAGGGAGGGCGTTCGGTAAATTTAGATGCTGAAGCAAGGGATTGCCCAGGGGTTGATGATCCTACAGAGAGTGGTAAATATGGCAGTGAAAGTTCAGTACTGATAAGACGGGGGTAAAAGCAGGAGCGTAACACAGCCCTCCGCAGCCCCCGCGGTGCACTTTGGCTGGAGCTCCCCTGATTGAGCCCGGAGCCCCTCTCCGTACCGTGCAGGGAGGCCCCCTCACTTTTCGTTACGCCAGTAGGTAAAAGAGGGCGGTTGGTAGTAAGAGAATATGGGATAATGGATAGGACAGAGCAGTGGTGATACTGGGGGCGGGATATGTGAAACGTTGGCGATGATTAGTGTACGAAATGGGGGTGATGGCAGGCAGAAAAACAATGCAGTTAATGGGGGGACTGCGTATGAGGAACAGGCATTCGTTATCGTTAGCCTCCAAGAACAGCCTTTATGGTCCTGCTTCGTTTCACTTACCCGAATTTCACTCCGAGATAAACACATAACCCTGAGTGACCTAGCTTCTCTTACCTGCCACAGTTTTACTCCTAACAACCACCTCCCTTTCCCAGCGCTCTGTCCACTCTCCTCACCTCCACTTCGCTGTTCTTCTCCAAAAGGAACAAGCAGCAGCACCGGCCCGCGTGCCACCGGCTAGCCAACCAATCGGGGATGACCTTATTGCGAGGCGTTAAGCCCACAAACGTCCTCGCTCCCCCACGGTTATCTGGGAAATGGAGTTCAAGTGTATCACAGACCGGGACGTGACGAGGTCTTGTCTGTATTACTAGACATCCCGGAATAGATATCTGAAAATCTCGGCATTGTGGGGCATCGCCGGTTAACTAAAGAGCATTCATACACTGGACCGTTCAGTTATTTAGATGGTGATTTCAGCCAATACTCCGACGAGGCAGTCTGACAGCTCTGCAGTGTTTATTTAGGACACTGTAAACGTGTAGTTTTTATTTATTTATTTATTTATTTATTTAATGCATTTTTATAAAGCGCGGACTTTACCCGAAGGTGTCAGAGCGCTGTACAACAGAACCAGTTACGGTACATGAGAGAAATGTTACAAAATAGAACGTTACAAAAATAGCAGGACACAGTATCAAACACAGCAGGCAAGAGGAGGTAGGGAAAAACATAGAAGGCAAGAACACAATATCAAACACAGCAATTTACAATGACTAACGAACTTCCTGGCGGGGTATGAGAATGAAGGAATTAGTTCTGAAAGTGTCTTTGGAATAGAATGTAGTGTCGCGGTCTAGTTGACGCGCACTACGTCAGCGTAGGAATGCGCGTAGCGGCCATCTTGGACGCTACTGCGCATGCGCGGCAGATAGCGAGGCGCGAGAGAGGCGAACGGAGCTCACAGCCCGGCGCTCTCTTGGTGAAGTGATCTGTAAAGTTAATAAAGACAGTTTTACCAGCCGCAACCTGTCTCCTGCCTATCCTTGAGGGGTCCTTGTACTACATGTAAAGAAGCAACTTTACAGTGGCGACGAGGCACGGGATAAAAGGAAAAAAAGCGGACCCAGTGACCCACAGTGAGAGAGGTGCCCCAAACTGCACATAGGAGGACGGCCTACGCAGGGGGGACGGCTCAACACGCGGAGAACAGACCCTGGAGGTCGAGGACAGACACCAACGCACCGAGAGAGCGCGGCAGAGGCAGACGGACGCCAGAGGGAGGCGCAAGAGCAGTAAGTGCGCCGTCCACGAGGAAGAAGAAAGTCAGGGGCGAACCGGGGTGCGGCAGTAGAGACCCTGGCGGAATCGGGTGGAGACGGCGCAGGCAGCTCCGACGAGATCCCAGTGACCCGAAGAAGGGGGGAGAGGACAGAAGCGCCAGGTAGCCCGAGGAAACAGGTGGACGCCAAGATGAGTGCGCAGGCATCAGCATTAACGACGCCGGTTCCGTTCCTCCCGCGACCAGGAGAACCCCAAATGAAATGGGAAGACTGGAGGGAGTACTTCAAAAATTACCTAGAAGCGCTGGAAGATGAGAATGAGGAGGCGTTCTCCAGCGCCAGGAGGAAGAGGATACTACTGCACAACCTGGGACCCGAAGGCATACGGGTATTCCAGAACCTCACACCGGTCGCCAGACAGGCAGCGGACACCGACGTGTTCAAACATGCCCTCGAAGATCTGGACAACCACTACCGTCCCGCAGTATGCACCTCCATCGACCGCTACAACTTCCAGCAGAGGAAGCAAGAAGCGGGGGAAACGATAGACGATTACGTGGCGGCACTGAGGAAGCTTGCGATAACATGCAAATATGGAGGATTGCAAGACGAATTCATCAAAGACCAAATTGTGATGCACACGACAAGCAAATCGGTGCAAGACAAATTGTGGGCGAGTGGAGATGCAACGCTGAAAGACGTGATCGCCATAGTGAAGAGGGCAGAGCTGACCAAGCGCTGCGCAGAAGCAGCAAAGAGAGATCAAGCCCCGAGACTCACGATCAACAAGGTAGATGACGCAGACCAGCAGGGTAGAGGAAAACCGGCGCCGGGAGAGTACAGAGGATCATACAAGGCGAAGGGAAAATCGGGACAGCCGTGGAAGCAAGACAAGGGAGAAACGGCTAGGTGCTACAGATGCGGAAGCCCGAGCCACGCGGCACATGACAAACGGTGCCCCGCCTTCAGAGCTAAATGTGCGTTTTGCGGCCTGGTCGGCCACTACGAGAAGGTGTGCAGAAGGAAAGGGAAACAACGTGTGGTGAAATTTGTGGCACAGGACATAGGCGAAGAAGAAGAAGGCCAGGAGGAAGACGACAAAGTCCTGTGCGTGGAGGACCAGGTACTGGGCATCGAGGGGAGAAGAGCGCGCAAGCCCCAGTGCGACATGCTCATTGGAGGAGTAGGAATCACCATAGTGGCGGATTCGGGGTCCCCTTACACGATCGTCCAAAGATCGGTGTGGAACGAGAGGTTCGAACCCACACTGGGCTCAAGCCTAGAACCACCTGATATACGACCGGTCACCTACACAGGGGAACCCATTCCGATGGTCGGATTCAAGAGACTGCTGTTCCAATTCAAAGAACGCAGCGCCCACTGTAAATTATATGTCGCGGAGAAGGGACCATCAGTCCTAGGGTGGATGGACCAAGGAGAGTTGGGCGTACAGCTGAACCCAGGAGGGGACATCCAAGTGCTGGTGACCTTGGACGGAGATGAGTTGACAGCAGCGAAATGGCGGGGCGGACACCCGAAAGTGTTTGGCGGCAAGATCGGCAAACTCGAGAAGTTTACCCACAAGATCGTCCTCAAGGAAAACGTCAGTCCTGTGGCGCACAGAGTGAGGAACATACCGATAGCAGTGAGAGAGGCGGTGCAACAGGAACTACACCGACTGGAGGACGGGGGAATCATCGAACCGATCGACAGCGCGGAGTGGTTGGCGCCACTGGTAGTGGCCATGAAACCGTCAGGCAAGGTGCGCTTATGCGTGGATCTCCGAGAATTGAACAAGAGCATTGTGGTAGAGAAATTCCCCTTACCACGCATAGAAGAAATGTTGACCCGCACGAAAGGCGTGAAATAGTTCTCCACCATCGACCTACAATCGGCATACCACCAGGTGGTGCTGCACCCCTCGAGTAAGAAATTGACGTAATTTATAACGCCGTTTGGATGCTACCAGTTCTGTCGCATGCCCTTCGGACTAGCATCCGCAGCTGCAGTGTTCCAAAAGCTGATGGCCCGCCTATTTAAAGGTATAGAGAGAGTGCAGTACTTCCAGGATGATATCCTAATAATGGGGAAGGAGCTAGAAGACCACGACGAGAAGTTGGAAGCGGTGCTGAAGATCCTGTAGGAAAATGGTCTGACGGCGGAGTGGGAGAAGTGTCATTTCGGAATGACATCAGTCACATACCTGGGGCACGAGATAGGAGAACACGTCATAACACCGAAGAAAAGGAACGTGAAGGCCATCTGTGACGCACCCCTACCCGCTTCCAAGGAGGAAGTAAGGTCATTCCTAGGGATGGCGGAATACTACAGCAAGTTTGTCCACCACTTCGCCACGAAAACACACAACATGAGACAACTCACGAGGGACAAGACGGCGTTTGCATGGACGGAAGAGGCGCAAGAAGAGTTTGACACGGTGAAACGTGAAATCAGCCAGGCGATCCCGCTACACGGGTACGACCCCCAGGGGAGATCCATATTGATGACGGACGCCAGCGAAAAGGGGCTAGGAGCGGTGCTCATGCAAGAAAGGCCAGAAGGCGGGACGGAGACGATCAGCTTCACGTCTAGAACATTGACGTCGCCTGAACAAAAGTTCAGCGTAATTGAAAAAGAGATGCTAGCTGTGGTCTGGGCCATGGGGAAGTACCGCCAGTTCCTGTGGGGCACACGTTTCCAGGTGAAGACGGACCACAAGCCCCTCGTGAAGGTGTTGACATCCTGCGGCCATGCTAGCGCCACACCCCGGATCGCTAAAATGACGCTGAAACTCCTGGAGTACAGGTACGACGTTGAGTACGTACCGGGCGCGAGAAACAAGATAGCGGACTACCTCAGCAGGGCGTCAGCAATGGAAAGCGCCACCAGCGGCACAGAGGAAGAAGATGAGATGGTGGCCTTAACGGCCGATCCGGAAAAGACCATCAGTAGACAGGAGTGGAAGAACGCGTACGCAGCAGATGGAGATCTGGGCGACATCAAGGAGTACATCATAAAAGGGTTGCCGGAAAGGAGACGACAGAAGCCCAAGGTCCGGCAGTTCTACGAGGTTCGAGAGGAGCTGTCGGTGGGGAACGATGGAGTGTTCGTATACAGAGGAAACAGAGTGGTACCACCGGAAAACATAATACCGGACCTAATATCCATATTACATGAAGGACACCTGGGAATCGTGAAGACGAAGGCCAGGACCAAACAAACGTATTGGTGGCTGGGAATGGATATGCAAGTAGAAAGGCACGTGAGAGACTGCGTGCAGTGCCAAGGAGCGGAAAAAATACTAAAGCCAATGAGGCCGGCACTAGGGAAATTCACGAACCCCAGCAACCCTTGGGAAGAGGTGGCGGTGGACATCTTAGGACCTATATTGGACGACCAGGGGATACCCAAATGCCTATGTGTATTAGTGGACAAGTACTCAAAGTGGCCGGAGGTACACATCAAAGAGGTCATGGACACAGACGCTATTTTGTGCTTCCTCAAGGAGGTGTTCCTCAGGGAAGGTATCCCCAGAACCATAATCAGTGACAATGGTCCCCAATTCACCTCGGACAAATGGTCCAAATTCGCTGAAAGGAACGGCATTCTACTCCGATACACGTCGATATATCATCCGGCCAGTAACGGACAGGTGGAAAGGTTCAATAGGGTGCTCATGGGTTCCATACAGGCCGCCATCACGAGGGGCAAAGACTGGGAAAAGGAAGTACAGAGCACCATTTGGCCATACCGCATCACTCCCACCGGTACGGGGTACAGCCCCTTCCAAATCCTGCGAGGAAGGCAACCCTTCACCAGGGACAATGTTGCTTGGCAAGAGAAGACAATCACCAGCAAATGGTCTCCAGCGGTGGTGCAACACAACCTGGAGAAGGCACAACGCATTTACACGGAACACTACAACCGCAACAGAAAGGTGAAGGAGACAGTGTTGGAAAAAGGGGAGTGGGTCAGAGTGAAGCTGGCAACTCTAAAACGAAAGGGAGAAAGCAAGTACTCCCCACCCCTAAGAGTGGAAGAAGTGTACGACCGAGCAGCGTTGCTCAGTGATGGCAACGTGTGGTCCCATGACCGCATGGCCAAGTGCAACAAAATATTACAATGGGCCCGGGAGGACGTAGAAGAGGCGACACCACCAGAAGGGGCGACAAGGGAAGCAGGAGCTCCTAAGAGAGAAAGCGGAGAGAACAGGAGTGAAGGACAAGGTGGTGAGAGAGACATACCGGAAGGAAGGGCCCCAGAGGAAAGAACCCGGGAAGACGATGAGGACGGAGTGGGAGAGAGCCAGGGCACTCCGGAAGGTAGAAGAGGGGGCCCGGTTGCAGAAAGAGGTCAAGAAGGACACACCACCCCGGTAAGACACACCCGGGTTGGGCGAGCAGTGGTGAGACCAGCCAAGTTCAGAGACTATGAAATGGACTGACCCCCTGGTTAGGTACTTTGTGTTGCATGGTGTAAAAGGGGGAGATATGTAGTGTCGCGGTCTAGTTGACGCGCACTACGTCAGCGTAGGAATGCGCTTAGCGGCCATCTTGGACACTACTGCGCATGCGCGGCAGATAGCGAGGCGCGAGAGAGGCGAACGGAGCTCACAGCCCGGCGCTCTCTTGGTGAAGTGATCTGTAAAGTTAATAAAGACAGTTTTACCAGCCGCAACCTGTCTCCTGCCTATCCTTGAGGGGTCCTTGTACTACATGTAAGGAAGCAACATTACATAGAAGAGATTTGAGGTCAGTTTTGAAGATCCGGGTGGAGGTGGTGGCACGGAGCAATGGGGGAAGCCAGTTCCAGATTCTCACTGCATTACCTGAGAATGATTGAGCCATCGATTTTTCCCTTTTGAAGGAGGGGGGCTCAAGCAGAAACTTTTCTGCATTCCGAGAAGGTCTCAAGCCTCCAGAAAATTTCAGTTTGTTCGCCAGATAGCGAGGGGAGGAAGTGGGCAAGGCTTTGTGGGTGATGCAGGCCGTTTTGTAAATAGCTCTTGCCTTGATGGGAAGCCATCGGAGAGAAGACAGGATAGAAGTGATGTGGTCACTTCGTTTGGACTTTGAAATGAAGCGAGCTGCTGAATGGAGGACGGATTTGAGGGGGGAGAGGTGAGATTTGGGTAGGCCAGTCAGAACAGAGTTACAATAATCCAGTCTAGAGAGAACTAGCGATTGGACCAAGGTTTTTAGGTCTTTCTCCAGGAAGAACCGACAAATCCCCCACAGAAGGCGCAGCTGATAACGTGCGTTCTTGGCAATGGAGTTGATGTGTGAGATTAGGTTGAGTCTTTTGTCAAGTATGACATCTAGGGATTTAGCGCAGTCGACAATGATGGGTTTACTGTTGAGTAAATTCACCTGATCCATCCAGGATTGAACAGGAGGCAGGGAGAGAGAGGTAGATAGGAGGAGGAATTCAGTTTTGGAGGGATTGAGAATGAGTTGGTGAAATAACATCCAGTTGTGAATAGAGTTGAGTAGTGAGAGATCTTGTGAGGAAGACACCTTGAGGTAGATTTGGGTGTCATCCGCATAGAGATGGTAAAGGATTCCAGATTTGCTTAGGAGGTTCCCTAATGGTTCCAGATAGAGATTAAACAGAGTGGGTGCAAGGATAGAACCTTGAGGGACGCCTTGACCAACCACCAGTGGAGACGAGAGACTGTTCGCTATCATGATCATTTGGGATCTGTCCGAGAGGAATGAGGCAAACCATTTAAGCACTGTGCCTTCTACGCCCATTCTCTGTTGAAGTGTGTTAAGGAGGATGTTGTGATCAACAGTTTCAAAGGCTGCAGAGAGGTCAAGAAGAATCAGAAGGCACGATTCCCCCGAATCGAGTATATGCAACGCATCATCAATCACTTGCAGCAGGGCTGTTTCAGTGCTGCAATTTTGAATAAAGCCAAACTGGAACACGTCAAGGAGATTATTGTCCATAATGTGTTGGGAAAGTTGTTTGGCAACACATTTTTCTGTGATTTTTGAAAGAAAAGGGAGATTGGTGATGGGGTAGAAGTTGTTGAGGTCGTTCACATCTGCGGAGGTTTTTTTTAGAAGAGGGGTAACCTGTCCTGTTTTGAGGACAGCTGGGAGGGATCCTTGACTGAGGAAGAGATTAAATAGCCTGGTCCAATAAGAGAGAGTATTGGTATAGAAATCGATGGCGATGACACTAGGGATGTGGTCAGAAGAATGGTTGGAGGGTTTGGTTTCGAGGATGCATTTGATGAGGTCATCTTCTGAGATGGCGGCAAAGTTCTGCCAAGTGACTAAGGCTTTTCGCTCCTCAATGGGGGTGGGGTGGGTGACCTGACCCACCAGTGATTTGACCTTATCATCAAAGAATATAGCAAATTCAGTTGCTTTCTTTGAGGCATCCTCAGGATAGATGGTTTGGGGAGAGCAGTTTGGGTTTTTAATGAGGTCGAAAAGTTTTTTGGGTCTGTTTTTAGCAGAGTCAAGGAGATATCTGAAATGTGATGCTTTTCATAGAAGATGTGCTTGTGGTATTTGGATCTTGCCGAACGTAAAAGAGAGAGATTGGAGGTGGATGGAGATTGTCTCCACTGTTTCTCCAGGATTCTAAGGGTTTTTCTTTCATCATAGAGAGCTTTATTGAACCAAGGTGCTAAGGGGGTGGGTCTTTTCCTATTGCTTTGGAGTAGAGTGACAATGTTGATTTCGACTGCTAGGATTGAGAGGCAATGGGGGGTGAGATCGTTGACATCCTCGCTAGGGTCTGGACTAGGGAGTGAACGCATAGCAGAATCACACAGAGCCTCAAGATCACTGTTTTTAGTGTTGCGGAACCAGGTAGAAGCCCTTTTAGGTTGGCCAAGAGTTATAACGTGCTAAAGGTGAAAACGGAAGGGAATGAGGAAATGGTCTGACCAGTCTACATGGATAGGGGGAGCAATGGTAAGCAGGTCTGATTTAGAAATAACAAGGTCCAGAATTGAGCCCTTAGCGTGTGCAGTTTCCGAGCAGTGTTGGACAAGATTGTTAGCTGAGAGAAAGGAGGCAAGCTTGTTGGCAGCCGAGTCTTCCATGGAGACCCAGTGGAGATTGAACTCACCTAGGAAGATCTGCCTGTCGCTTTGAGAAAATTGGTCACTAATGAAGTTGGTGAGTTCCTCCATGAATGAAGAGCAGTTACCGGGTGGGTGGTAGATGGCATGGAACCTGATGGGTGAGCCGTGATGAACTTGAAGTTCTAGGGATAGGCATTCGAATGTGCAGAAGAAGATGGTAGGAAAGGCTTTAATTTGAAGGGAGTTTCTGAAGATAATAGCAACACCTCCCCTGATCTTGTCTGTTCTGTCGTTTCTGAGGATAGGTATCAGAAGATCAAACAATGTGTGAGAGAAGTCATTAAACCAGGTCTCAGTGAGGAAGAGCATGTCAAGATTGTGGTGGGTGATAGTGTCAGAGATTTCCAGTTTGTGTTTGGTTGCAGATCTGCAGTTGGGGAGCACACAATGTAGCTCTGGCACAACTGTTTTGGTGATGGGAGTGTTCGGGCTGTTAAGGGAGATAGAGATCAGATTCTTGAATGAGGGTGCCCCTTGAGGGGGAGGCTGGTAAGTTCTGACGGAAGAGATGGTCTGAATGGTGAATTGAGTAGAATTGTTAGGAGAAGGAGAGTGGAGGGGGATTGACGTTGGTAGTTTGTAGCTAGCCAGTAAGTTGGCAATGTCTGTGAAGGACAGACTGTGGTTTTCTTTATTGGGGCGCGGGAGCAAGGAACTCCTCGGGAGGTTATTAGGGAAGGGGATATCTTAGCACTTAAAAGTAAAATGGACACTTCAAGCTGGGAGATGGAAGAGATGAGAGAATCAAGTTTATTTTCCAGGGAAAGGTGGGCTGAGCACGGAGTGTTGGGTAAGGGTGGGAGTGAAGTAGGCAAAGGAGGACAGGGGGAGGAGGGGGACCGGGGAAAGTGTTGGGCTGCAAGGGTCGAAGGTGGGGAAAGATGGTGGTAGAAAGGAGTGGATGGATTTACAGTGATATTTTTGCTGGTGTTGAGCAGAGGTGAAGAATAGAGATCATAAGTAGGAGGAGAAAATTGAGAAGTAGAGAGGGAGGGCGAGAGGTGGAGGGGGGATGAGGGGGTTCAAGGGGAGGCCAGGGATACGGTAAGATGAGAGGAGAAGGGGCTGTACAGGGAGGGGAAAGAGGAGGGTCAATGGATGGCCAGAGGTATGGGGAGATGAGAGGAGAAGGGGCTGTACAGGGAGGGGAGGGAGGGGATCAATGGAAGGCCAGAGGAATGGGGAGAAGGTGCAGGCCAGGTACCGTAGGCTATGAAAGGTGAATGTAGGGGGACAGGCACCAGGCAGAGTGGGGGGGATTGAGCTAAATGGTAGTTGTGGGAGGAGTGAGGGACTGTAAGGTCAAAGGGAGGGAAGAGGATGGAATTACCAAGAGGGGAGACAGGGTTGTGAAGCATAGGAGGAGGAAGGACTGTGAGGTCAGAGGGAGGGAAGAGGATGGAATTACCAAGAGGGGAGACAGGAATGTGAGGCATAGGAGGGTGGAGGGGAGGTTGTAAAGAGATGGGAGGTGTAAGAACAGAATTGAAGGTACGAGAGAAGGGGAAGAGAAGAAAGGGATGAGGAGAAGGGGGAGGGAAGGGGTAGGGTAAGGCGAGTTGATCGGTAGACCAGGTTGTAAGAAAGGTGGGTTAAGTAGGGGGGAGATGGGTAGGAATGGGGGGGTTAGGGGGCGGGAGATGGCATTGGAACATTGGGGAGATGCAGGGTAGGGAGGGGAAGCCGGAGGTAAATCAGAGGAGGTAAGGGGGGGATCAAATTGGGAGGGAGAAGAATGGGAGGGGAGGGAGCAAGAAAATAATACAAGTAATAAATACAAATAATAAGTACAATGACTTATTGTAATGGTTGGACATATTGTAATTGCATTATATAGCACATACTACCCCTGATAAGGCATTTAATGCTTATTTGCGGCTACCATTTTACTCCATAGCCCAAAGAGAGAGACTGTGGTATAACGGCCAGAGCTGGTGACCTTGCAGATGGGGAACCAGATTCGAGTCTCGGCATTGGCTCAGCATCCTGTGATTCTGGGCAAATCATTTGATCTTCCTGTGCCTACCAAAAATGAATGTGTCCTTGTGTAACATATCTAGTGCTCATGTAAAGCGCTCCAATACCTTGGGTCGATCTTGCGCTAAATAAAAATGCAAAAAAGAAACAAGCATTTACAATGCAAATTGGTCTCGCATTTGTGAGAGTTAGAGATCTTGGCATTGTAAATAACAATTTATTTTACTTATGTGTTTTGGAGTGGAGTGGAGTAGATGTATGTAGTGTGGATTCGACTTGTTAGTTGTCGAATTGTGTGTGGAGTGGATTTGTGTAGCGGAATTATGTGGCATTGTCAGGAAAACATCCTTTAAGCAGTGTGTGAGAAGTTGGCCTGGCATATGCTGGTCACTAGTTAAAGTGGCCACCTTGCACCAGTCCAATTTGACTCTTCTGGTAGATAGGTTTAAGACAACTTTTTAAAGAAAGCTATCCTAGTGGTAGCTGTGGAGAGCAGCCTTCAGGCTAAGTCTCTGAGGAATGTAAAGCAGCTTGCTTTACCTTATAATCTCTTGAATTACTAAATGAAAGGACACCACACAGGTCTATATATAAAATATATATGTATTTATTTCTAACACACTTTACTAATCTCTTTATGAGATTAGAAGTCAGGAACATATGCAAAAATCAACAGTCTACAACAAATTAAGCACTTATATGGCTGGGGCCCTAGGGGCGTACCAGACAATATACTAAAAAAGAGGTATAAGAAGAACGACTTGAGAAGGGAGAAGGCCTAGGGCCTTCAGAAGCGCTGGGGCCTCACTAATCCACCCAAGGCAGGTAAGTAAAGGACCCACGGGAGACGCATGCAGTGTGAGAACACAGCCGCGGATCCCAATAGACTTCAATGGAGCAAGTCGCGGTTGGAATTTTAAAGTTCTAGGGTACTTCGGGAGAGTCTCTAAGCAAGTCACTTACAGGTTAAGTAGTTCTAGAGCCAACACACACAGGAGCACTGGAGTGCACGAGTTACCTCACACAGGGAAGCCGGGTGCATAGGTGTCTTTTGGTGTCGGTCGCGGCGTCGTTTCCAATGGGAGGCAAAGAAGACTTGCTGCTTGTGAAGACAGGAGAAGTGTCCGGTGGAATCCAAGGATGGATTCTGAAGAAAGAAGACCTGAAAGCAGAGGAGACAGTGTTCAAAGTCATTTGCCAGTGACCCGGGCCCAGGAAGATGGATGCCCACAGTCGTCGGGTGATTTCAGGTGATCACGGGTGTCTTGACTCTTCAGCCACGAGGTCCAGGAGGTGTCGACGATGAGCAGGAGCTGGATTCGGCGTGTCCCACAAAGTCTGCAGCTTACTGAGGTGTCGGCAACCGCATTGGAGCCAACAAGCCTTGGCAACAGCAAGTTTTGTGGAAAGTGAAGAAAGTCAGCGGTGCAGACAAGCAAGGTCTGAGGGACTCACCCAGCAAGGGTAAGTCAGGGCAGGCCTGGAGCAACCAGGGGAGCCCTTTGGTTCTGTAGAACAGTCTTAAGGGGACCCACAAGCCAATGGGCAAGAGATTGTGAAGACGCCTCGTGAGGATTCACTTCACAGGAGCCCACGGTCACTCGGGACGAGGTAGGCCTCTGATCTTCGGTGGAAATCCTGCTGGAGGCTTGGACCACATGTTGTCCAATGCACAAGTTCGTAGAACGCCATGAAGGGATTGCACTCAACAATAGTGCACAGTACCCGGGTTTTGCTGTTCCTCATCACTCGTGGGGTCCACTCGCCTCAGCTCTGCTGGGAACTCACGATGGCTGTTGAGAAGTCAGGAAATCCACTTCAGGGGCTGCAGGGACTTCGGACTCGGGCGGGAGTGGGAAAGTTTGCGACCATTGATGCAAAGTTTTGGTGCCTGCCAAGCAGGCGAGTCACTCCTTGACTCCAAGGGAGATTCTTCAGTCTTCCAAAGGCAGTGGAACGTCAAAGGTCCAGGATTCTTCTTCAGAGCATCATCTAGGGATATCTTACTTGCAATGGCAAGGGTTCCCTAACTTATACTAAAGGAAAGGGAGGGACTAGCTCTATGATCCCTCCTATGGGAGGGTCAGGGGAGTGGGTGGTTACACCCACTTCCCTTTGTCCAGTTTCACGCCAGAGCAGGGGCAGGTAGCCCCTGAACCGGTTTGAGCTGGCATATGCACAAAGGAGCCTACTGCTCCCCCAGTGCAGGACTTCAAAGCACTCTAGGAGTGCACCAACCCAGCCCCAATACACTAAATCCTGCCAGGAAGGTGGTGACACCTCCCTGTGACAGGATGCCTATTGTTGGGCCTCCTCCACTGTGAGGTTTGGTCAGCAGCAGGAGGGCAGCCCAGTGTCTGTGCTGGTGGCATCCATTTTGTGATGCCAGGGCTCTTTCAGGATTCTACCGTGTTTCCACAGTAGGTACCTGTCTTCCCCTCTAGAAGGGTGGGATCATACTCCCACACCAGTTACTGGTGTGGGGGTATGATTCCAAAGCGTTTGACACCAAACACGACATGTTTTGATGCAGCCATCCCAGAGTTAGCATTTACCGCGAGGTTATAATGCACTTAAGAGTATATGGTTTAACCGCATCCACAAACAGCCACAGAGAATAGGCTCTGCCAGCTGCAGAGGGGCCCTGCTCAGGCAGAGGCACCCCCTCACATGTAAACAAAGCACCCTGCCCTCAGGATTGATAGGGCCTGCCTTAGGGGTGACTGATAGGCTTATATGTGTGTGTAAGGTGAGATATAGGGAACCTATATCTCAGTGAGGAGTGCTAACACTACCTTACCCAGGCTGCAGTAGCAGGCCTGTGGTGTCAGATTTAGTCTGCTTCCCAGGGGTGGCATATCACATGCTTCAGCCCCTGGTAGGCCTGTGAAGTACCTATGCCCTTGGTACCTAAGGTACCAAATACTACGGGCTCATAAGGTACCACAGTATCCAATCACTAGTGCATCTAGTATACACTTCAAGTTGTTTAGAGAGAACAGAGAGACTGGGGCCCTGATTAGCAGGGACCCAGCCAGACTATAGCCAGAAACCGGTGTTAATATCAGAAAAAAAGTGGGGGCAACATAAGTGCAGATCCTACTCTCCTACACAGTGCAAATCATTTAATCACCACATCTGCAACAAAAGGGAGTACAACAAGGTTTATTGTACATGCCAGGCTAGTTCAGCTGGGAGAGTAATGTGCTATGAGTGAAGCACAAGTCAGTCTCAACTTAGATACACTTCAAGTCTACTCTTATAATACTAATTTTGGCCTAGATCCATATTTAATACAATGTTCATGGTGGAGCAGGTAAAGCAAAATTTAGTATACCTTCTCTATTTTGCATGAAAATACTAATTACGTAATCATTCTAAATATTTACATATATTAATCGTTTGGAGTGTTATGACTAACCAATTTTTGCACCTTAATAAACACAAGATACACGTGGGACTAAAATGCTGAGTGCATGGCTAATAATTTTAATGATTAACTGTGGTACGCAAACTAACTATAGGAGGTGTTGAAATAGAGAATTGCATGATTTATGTTGCTTTTGTGATGGTTTGTGCTCCTAGTGTTGCGGAATGGTGAGTATTATTGCTTTAGATGTTGCAATAAGTTAGGCAAATACTAATATATATTGGGATTAGTGTGGGTTAGAACATTAGAATCTCCATTTCCATATATCAATTACCTTTATGTTTGTTTTTGCTTAAGTTGGCATTCGGACCTACTAGGCCGCAGTACTTAAAATGGAGTTCGGAAGTGGCCACCGTCATTTGAGTGCGATGCCTACTGCGCAGACTCGGATGGCTCTGAAGATCTCCAGGCGACCTTTAACAACAAGACGATGTCTTCCTTGTCAAGGATAGGAACGTGGAGGATTGCCAGGACCCAGCTAGTGTGAATGACTGAAAAGACAATGGAGACCTGTACCCGGAGGTCTACATGTTGTTACTTCGGAACTTTTCGCCTGTGAACCGTACAAAAGAATACAATTTGGTAGATGACATGTTCAATCTCATGGGAACCAAGAAAACCTGGGAACAAGACATTATTTCAAAATCCAAGGGATTTAGCCAATCAGAACACTTCTATTTAACATTTGTTTGCACATTGTTCTAGAAGTAAGGGGAAAAAGAATATATAAAGGGGATATTTAGTAGAAGAAAATAAAAGTCCGTACCATTTTCCCCATTGGTGACTGTTGGTGTGGCGGATCGATTTGCTAGCGTGATCGCCTGGTCCCTTGGCTAAATTTTGGGACTGTGTCGCGCCGGGAGAGATTTTCCTGGACTTATTTGGGTTCCTATTTGAGTCTAACAAGCCGATTCCATCTGAAGGGATTTTGAGTTACGCTGTGGGTTGACGGGTTCTTCTGGAAATGGTCGCCAATATTCAAATTTAGGTAAATATAATTGTCATGTCAAATTTGTGTTCAAGATCAAAGTGTTAGAAATCACTCATTAGAATTCTGATTTGACTGTAATTTTAATTATGCTAACGAAGTGAATTAATTAGATAAACTAAACATTGAATAATAAGAAATGAGTCTGTGATTCTTTAATAAGGTATTAATTAACTGAAATATTCTGAAGCTTTAAATGTGTTTTAGCTGGTTCTAAATCACCATCAACCAGTCCAACTAATTGGTCCATCGACCAAGTGGTGGAGTGCCTTAATGTTAAAGTTAGGATTCTATAGGTGCAGATGTATATAATGTAAAGAATTTTTCTCCGATAGGTAACAAGGTACCCCACCTGTCCAACGCTTCTTTCCTCCTGTGTGCAGATTCGAGTGAGACGTATGTGTGTTGGTGTTATGGGCCCCACCAATGAATGCGTGCGTGAATGAGTAAGGGTGATGACGGATCTGTGACGCAGGGAGGATATGTAAATTTGCCCTTTTCCGCTGAAGCATTCACAATAGAAAAAGCTTCCTGCTTTTCCGTTATGTCCCACCCAGATTACATACATTTACTTGAAGTACAGTTCTTTCTGTGTTCGTGACTTCTCACGCTAAATTTACAGACTACAAAGGAAACATTCTTGCTGCTCTGAATTTCCTGTTACATATTCTAGGCAGGACGTTCTCAACCCGAATACAATGAAGAGGAAAAAACACTTAAACCAGACCACATTTAGACCTTTTTTTAAAGCAGGCTGTAGGTTATTTCCAGATACAATTGTGCAACTTTAACATGCACGTTAAACAGCATTATAACGTTTTTCTGTCTTTACATAATATTTCACAGTTGGTGGGCAAGTGACAGGTAAAACTGAATAATTTGGTCCTAAATCTAAATTAGGGTTTTGATTCCTTTCATTCCCCTCTCTAGTCGATTCTTCGACTACTTCCTCACTACCCCTGTGCATTTCTTCCAATTCTATATTTTACATCTCTTTATTTCTCATTATAGGGAACATACCTCCCACTTTAGCTGTAACCCTCTTGCAACATGCAAAGATAACCTGAAATACTAGGCACATCAATAGCAACAGAACTATTATAGGCAACAAGGCCTTAGACAACCCCGACATCCAGGACGGCACCCAATCAAACCAGCCAGTGAACCACTCATCTGGAACACCCCCCTCTTTCTTCATCCGTGTATGCAATTTATGCAAAGTCAATATGGCCTGAGTTAGATTTCCTTCATCTTCATCATTCGCCGGTATGAAAGTACAGCATACAGAATTATGTTTTTTACATACTCCTCCTTCGATTGCTGTCATTAATTCCAAAACGTATCTGTTTTCCATCACCATAAGTCTGATTGAACACAGCTCTTCTTTAATTGCATTAAATCCATCTTCAGTAGGATTTATGGCTTTCATTATCTCCCACCGAGTGATCTGAACCCAGGGAGCAGTTGCTTTTGCTTGAAACATAGGTATCAGACTTCCCAAAAATGTTTGGGCGTCATTGAACAACCTATACTCTTTGGGCACATCCTGCCACACTGAAGTTCCAAAGTACTCAGCCATCCTTTTTCTTCTGTGATGATGCAGCAAAGTTGATGCTTTACTCATGGAATGCAAATGCAAATCCTTTATTTCTTTTGCTGGTATTACCATAGATGGAGTATGCAAAGTAACCAGAGAGCAGATTCCGCTCCAGTCGGGGGGTAATTGAGTGTATATTCGAGATCCACACTGCCAGAAAAAATCCATAAGGCTGCAGGTACCGCCCTGCATATCGGCATTGTAAATAGTTGAACTGCAATTGAGATTCCGTCCCACTTTAACAATCCCATTTCCCTGAAAGCAAAGAGAAAATGTCATTAGTTTCACAGCTAGTTTAGGATGACGTCCAGTCCATGTATATCTCTGTATGTTTTCATCCCATACTTGCTGACATGATGCTTTTATATAATCAAATCTCAAATGATTTTTTGTTTCTGTGCCATTACATAAAGATAAGGCCGTACATGAAAACCTAGCCCCAGTAAACCATTTATTATTGGCAAATACTGAGGCTTCTATGCTTAATACTGGCCTGGCTGCGCAATCTGTGGGCAGTGGTTTGGCAGAATAATTATTAAAGGTGGATGGTGGATTTGATCTCCCTAGAATACCTCGTTTCAATACTGCTTCCTCCCAATTTGCATAACTATATTCCTGCCCTGCTCCCTTCATTCTGGATATCTCTTTCATTATCTCTGTTTTATCTGTCAAAATTTGCAAAATTTCAGGGGTGGTATCAAATCTGGTTGTATTAACTCTGGCAGTCATAGGAGTAACATGCGTTGGCTGTAACTGTGTTTTTATCCTACACAAGAAAAGATGCAATAAACACTTTGTCATATTAACAGGCACTTCTTTAGGATACACTAAAGTTGGTGTTTCTATGTATGTATGTATGTATATAGTATTTATTAAGCGCAACAAACAACCCACGGGTACTCTGGCGCTGCATTACGTAATTTAGAGAACTAGTATTAATCAGGGAGGCAACAGAAGAAATGGGCCATACTCAGAGGACAGAGTCAAATTCTAGGAAACAACCATGTCTTAATTATTTTTCTAAACTACAGCAGGGAATTACATTGTCTAATACCAGGTGGTAGCTTATTCCACAGCCTTGCCGCAACAATGCTGAAAGCACACCCACCCAGTCTGACCCTATTAAACCTAGGAACTTTCACCAAACATGCCGAAGAAGAGCGGAGATGTCGAGTGGGGATGTACCAAAGTAGTTTTTCTTGCAGTGTGTGAGAAGTTGGCCTGGTATATGCTGGTCACTAGTTAAAGTGGCCACCTTGCACCAGTACAATTCGACTCTTATGGTAGATAGGTTTAAGACAATCTTTTAAAGAAAGCTATCCTAGTGGTAGCTGTGGAGAGCAGCCTTCAGGCTAAGTCTCAGAGGAATGTAAAGCAGCTTGTTTTACCTTATAATCTCCTGAATCACTAAATGAAAGGACACCCACAGGTATATATATAAAATATATATGTATTTATTTCTAACACACTCTACTAATCTCTATATGAGATTAGAAGTCAGGAACATATGCACAAATCAATGTTTCACAACAAATTAAGCACTTATATGGCTGGGGCTCTAGGGGCGTACCAGACCATATACTAAAAAAGAGTTATAAGAAGAACGACTTGAAAAGGGAGAAGGCCTAGGGCCTTCAGAAGCGCTGGGGCCTCACTAATCCACCCAAGGCAGGTAAGTAAAGGACCCACGGGAGACGCATGCAGTGTGAGAACACAGCCGCGGATCCCAATAGACTTCAATGGAGCAAGTCGCGGTTGGAATTTTAAAGTTTTAGGATACTTCGGGAGAGTCTACAAGCAAGTCACTTACAGGGTAAGTAGTTCAAGAGCCAACACACACAGAAGCACCATACTGCTGGAGTTACCTTACCCAGGGAAGCCGGGTGCATAGGTGTCTTTTGGTGTCGGGTCGCGGCGTCGTTTTCAATGGGAGCCAAAGAAGACTTGCTGCTTGTGAAGACAGGAGAAGTGTCCAGTGGAATCCAAGGATGGATTCAGAAGAAAGAAGACCTGAAAGTAGAGGAAACAGTGTTCAAAGTCACTTGCCAGTGACCCGGGCCCAGGAAGATGGATGCCCACAGTAGTCGGGTGATTTCAGGTGTTCACGGGTGTCTTGACTCTTCAGCCACGAGGTCCAGGAGGCGTCGACGACAACCAGGAGCTGGATTCGGCGTGTCCCACAAAGTCTGCAGCTTACTGCGGTGTCGGCAACTGGATTGGAGCCAATAAGCCTTGGTAACAGCAAGTCTTGTGGAAAGTGTAAAAAGTCCGCGGTGCAGACCAGCAAGGGCTGAGGGACTCACCCATCGAGGGTAAGTCAGGGCAGGCGTGGAGCAACCAGGGGAGCCCTTTGGTTCTGTAGAAAAGTCTTCAGGAGACCCACAAGCCAACGTGCAAGGGATCGTAAAGACGCCTCATGAGGATTCACTTCACAGGAGTCCACGGTCACTCGGGACGAGGTAGGCCTCTGATCTTCGGTGGAAATCCTGCTGGAGGCTTGGACCACATGTGGTCCAATGCACAAGTTCGTAGAGGATTGCACTCGACAATAGTGCATGGTACCTGGGTATTGCTGTTCCTCGTCACTCGTGGGGTCCACTTGCCTCAGCTTCACTGGGGACTAACGATGGCCTTGGAGAAGTCTGGAAATCTACTTCCGGGGCTGCAGGGACTTCGGACTCTAGCGGGAGCAGGAACGTTTGTGACCATCGATTCAAAGTTTTGGTGCCTGCCAAGCAGGGGAGTCACTCCTGGGGCACTACTGAATCCTGTTTGCGGCATGTGGCTGCCGCTGCCTTCTTTCATCCGACTGATCCGGGAGCCGGGCTTGGCTCCGCCCCTTCACCGACGTGCTACACCGCGCCAGGAGGCGCTTAAAGGCAGTCTCAGCGTAGAGTCTAGCGGGGCGCTACTGAATCCTGTTTGCGGCGTGTGGCTGCCGCTGCCTTCTTTCATCCGACTGATCCGGGGGCCGGGCTTGGCTCCGCCCCTTCACCGACGTGCTACACCACGCCAGGAGGCGCTTAAAGGCAGACGTTGCCCTTCCTCCCACGAGGACGTGCGCGGGACGCGCCGGGCTGAGCCCAAGCAGAGGGCGGGCCGTCTGTGGCCGTCTGGGGCCGGCTGAGGCTGGGCTGGGCCTCTCCCTTTGTGGCTGGAACACAGGACCGGGGACTTATTGCCGTGCAAGGAGATGATGTGCTGACAGTGACTCCGGGACTACACAAACGCAAGTTGGGCGGGGGAGGTGTATAAAGAAGAAAAACCCGTAGAGTGGTCAGACCAAAGAGGGAGAGGGGACACAGGTGTGGCTGTAAAACACATATATTGCATTTTGTTTTTGTTCTGGGTGGGGGGCACTAGGTTCACCTGCAGGGAGAATGGTGGGCAAAGTGGCAACTCGCTCAACTAAAACCAAACTAAAACCCCCCCCTGTGGCACATAGGCACATACAGGAGATGGGCATACTTCCTCCTCCAATTGCCCAGCCTACTGCCATCGATCGCATGTTACAGAAAGCGATTGGGGCAGTATCAATCGAAATCGAACGCACGGAGAGGCGTCTATCCTTGACCCCACTTATGGAACCCTCTAAATTATCCCAGGAATCGTTGGTAGAAATAGTAGATACCTCATCTCCCTGCTCACAAGAAACTAGTGAGTTATAAATCCCGTGTGCACAACAGGACCAGGGGGGGGGGGGTGAGGGTGGACATATATTAGTGAAGCCAGCCCCGATAGGTAGAAAACGGAAACCGCGCATAACGAGACCCAAAGTTAAGAAACCTAGAACAGATACTCTGCCTGATAGAAAGGGTAGGCAAGGGGCGGAGGGGAGTAATGAACAGCTACCACAATATACAGTTCCTCCAATTTGGTTGGCTCAAATAATAGCAGAACTGCAAATACATCTGGAAATGTTCATTACAAGCCAAATAAAACCACTTGTCAGCAGATTGGACAAAATAATGAATGAAATAAAGACCAGGGATAGGGCAAGGGGCCCATCACCAGATTTGCCCAACACCATAAATATAATTGATCCTAATTTAGCCCCAGAAAAGAATGGGTTCCCATGCAGGCACAATGAGGGACATGCAATAATTACATCAGGGGCACATTCGGGGCAGCAGGACAAGGTCACATTATTAAATGAGAGGGACCCACACAATAGATTGGAAGAACAAAGTACCCCTCTGTTAAAGTCCACTCAAATAGGCCCACAGACCCCCCCAGATATGCTTCTCCCCCTAAAAGAAAAATGGGTCGCGGAAGGGTTGGAGATAGATGATGAGGAGTGGCTGTATGCCCTGGCTTCCCCCCGTGAAGTCGCGATATCGGCCAGATTGCGGCTCGTTCAACTGAAGATTCTACACAGAGTCTACATCTCTTGCACGAGACTACACGTGATGGGGAGGGCGGACACAGCGCGCTGCAGGAGGGGTTGTGGGGACACGGGAACCTTTTTCCACATATTGTGGGGCTGCCCGAAGATTCAGAGGTATTGGAAAAGAGTGGTGAGGTGTATGGAGGAGGTGTGGGAAGTGGAGATTCGCCCGGAGGCTAAAAAGTGCATCCTTAATATATGGGAACCAACCGACCTGCCGCCAAAAGGGAGGCTCTGGGTCAAGCTTGGTCATATGGTTGCGAAGCGGAACATTGCTAGGCTCTGGGGAAGCGCTGTTCCACCAAAACTATCAGATTGGAACAACGATATGGACTGGTGCATGCTGCAAGAAAGAACTGTGTATGTGGCGAGAGGGTGCCCTCGCAAATGGGTTGAGGTATGGACCAAGTGGAACGATTTTAGGGGCGGCATTTGCGAACCTCCTGCCATCGCGCAGGAAGACCCTGGAGATGTCTAGTATCCTGCTGATGCGGTTAGGGTGCAGGGAAGGGGGCGGCAGCTGCAGCCCCTAGCCTTGGACACGTGAGATGAGCGTAGTGTTGACCGGTAGTTAAGGGGTGGGAGGGAGGGGGAGTTTGATTGTTTGGCACATTAATGCAAATTGGGGCGCTCTGCCCATATCTCTGTGGATGTTCTGAAGGACACTAGACCTGCCACATTCTGGTTCCACCTTGGTACACCTGCATCCTTCAACGCCGCCGTACCTCCGGGTTGACGGCATAGGGCTGTGAGATTCGAGACATATGCGAGATATTTACCGCGGCCGGCCCATAAGGGTTGTAGGCTCTCTGCTGTGTACCTTGACTCTTTGAATAAAGGTTTTTCAAAAAAAAAAAAAAAAAAAAAATTGGCCCACAGAATACATCAAATATTAAAGTAGTGAACCAGTCCGAGAGTACACCCAAAACCCCACCGCTATGACATTACCTACTATCAACTTACCCCTGAGTCGTGCCCCTTTGTAGTAATTTTCACAGGGGCTCCAGAACTAAGGGCCGAGCAGAAAGAATCACATCAGGAATTGAAAAATAAGACTATACACTGGCTGAATCAAAATAAACCACTGCCAAGGGACATAGATGGTGAAATCTTACTGGTGAGAAGGGTAAATTGGCTTGGCAATAGGAGAAAAGATATTGCCGGTAATTGCATTGTCGCTAATTTTAGGGACAGGAAGGTTGTGACACATATTCTTAATGAAGAAACAACGAACTTTGTAAGCAATATAAGATCTTTGCCTTTAAGCTATTTTTACCCGAGTCAGCCCAGAGTACAGGGGGTTTTGAATCACACGGATGACCGAAGGGAGGGTCACCCGGTATATCATAGGAGGGGTTTGAACCAATCGGGAGGGTGGATGGGGTTCAGGGATGGTGGACACCCTAGTTGGAGAAACAGGTTTAGTCCTCTGGTGGACCTATGGGATAATGACTGACTAACATCCCCCCCCCCACAACAGAGGGACAGTATAGAAATGAGGGAAAACCACACAATTGGGGGCAGCAAGTGGAGTACAGAGAAAACCACTACAGGAAACATCCCCTATAGAGAGGCGACCTATAGAAAAGATAGGAATATCAAGGGATACGCGGGCGCCGTGGATGACAGAGACTATAGTCCACCGGGTAATAAGTAATGATCCAAGATCTCAAAACAACTTAAGTGGAAGGGGTTTAGCGGGAGACACCACACAGGATATGGGGGCGGTAAGGAGGCACACACTACCCTTAGAAGGAGGCCTTAATGTAGTAACAAGTAGTAGAGGCCTTACAGACAGGGGTCGCGAATTAATAGTAAAGAGAGGCCTGAGATTTATTTCATGGAACACAGCTGGTTTGGCAAGCAAATTTATCAATCTGGAATGGAGAGAATATATGGGGCAGTTCCAGATAATTAGTTTGCAGGAGACATGGGTGACTGATAATACTCCCTTTCACATATAAGGCTACAAATGTTTTTTTATTCCTGCCATGAAATCTCGCTCAGGTAGGGCCAAAGGTGGGTTGTCCACATATGTAGATTTGAGGGTGCAAGGTGTATGGACAAACATGACTGGGTCCTCCCAGCACATTCAGTCACTTGGATTTAGATCCAAGGGTTTTAGTTTAACCATGCTCAATGTCTATAATACAGGAGGAGGAGGGGAGAACAACCCCATCCTTAGGGAGCTAGACTCTCGATTAAGACATGAGCATCCTACAATAGCAGGGGCAAGGACCCCTTTGTATATAGTTATGGGTGACTTTAATACCCATTTGTGCCCTCTTTTGTCTCCTGTTGAGACCGAATGGTCCAATTGCCAAGCTAGGATAGGTCCCCACTTTGACCACACATTGGAGGGGAGGGCCTTGAGCAAGATTCTGGATAAGTACGACCTGGAGCATACGGTCAATATGATGACGGTGGGGAGTGATGGCTCCCTCCCTCCCACCTTTAAGGGAAGAGGGTGTGCATCAATTATTGATTATATTTTAGTCTCCAGCCTTCTAAAAAACTGGGTTATGTCAGTGGATATTGAGTGGAGCCCATTCAGTGACCACAATCCCCTCATAATGGAGCTTTTTTATCAGACGGAAGGGAGAAAGAGTCACACGGATGGTATTACCATGAGTGCGACTGACCAAGGAAGGCGCCTCAGGTGGTCAAAAATGGATGGCACAGAATTTTATAGGTCTCTAATGGTCCAGGGAAAACAACCGATTGTAGATTGTTTAGACCTGGACATTAAGGGCCCCGAACTAATGAAAGCATTCGGCTATGTAACCAACTTGGTAGATGGGCTACTGTCAACAAATGCGCCTAAAAGAAGGAGTAATCAGCCAAGATGGTTCAATAGTGAGTGCTCACGAGCCCTTAGAGATCTCAAAGGTACTCTGAAACTTAAGCCGAGGGATAATAAGAAAATAAGGCAGTGCAGATTGGTATATAAGAATGAGGTCCATAAGAGGAAACTTGCACTGCAGGGTGCAGCATGGGCAGACCTAAGGGAGGCGGCTGAAAAAAAGGATATCACCAAGTTTTGGAGCTTAATAAACAACCCATGCTTTCAAGACAACGCCCCTGAGATTGGACCAAATATTTTGCCTGAGCAGTGGCTGGCACATTTTCAGGGTCTGTACAACCACTGCAAGGACCTCATTATAGAGGAAGAAACGGTTATCCCAGATGTACCGATAGTCGATTTTACCTTATCCGAAACTAGGGTGGGCATTGAGGGCCTGACCAAAAACAAAGCTCCGGGCCCAGATGGGACCCCCCCGGATCTATTTTTGAGTAACGTAGACCTATGGGCGCCAATTATTACAAGGGTCATAAATACCGCAGTTATATGTGGTCTACCCCGGTCCTGGTCTACGGCAGTTATAGTCCCTATCTTTAAAAAGGGTAACAGGAACAACCCCCAATGTTATCGGCCTATTTCGCTGATCGACGTAACAGCCAAAATTCTTGGAAGGGTCATTTTGAACCGACTTACTGAATGGTCTGAAGACAATAATATTGTCTCAGACACACAATATGGTTTCAGATCTGGTAGATCTACTAGTGACCAATGTCTGAACCTGTACATGCTGGCCGCAAAGTACACTAAAACGAGCAATGAAACTATTTATTTAGGGTTCATGGATCTCGCGGCCGCTTTCGACCACGTAAACAGGAGTAAACTCTGGTCGATGCTGAGCAAGATGGGAGTAGACCCAGGGCTGATTAATAGACTGAGAGAACTACATCGAGACACTACAGCCAGGGTACGTTACAACACTGATGGGGGACTAACAGAAGCCTTCGCATGTACTAGTGGAGTAAGGCAGGGGTGTATCCTTGCCCCTTTTTTATTCTCCCTCTATATTAACAACCTAGAGCAGTGTTTAATTAATTTAAACACTGACTGGCCAAAAGTAGGATCGCGTCATATTCCGGTTCTATTATATGCCGATGACGCGGTGCTGCTAGCCCGCACCCCGAAAGGTCTACAGACACTGATTGATGGCTTTGTTAAGTTTATGGAAGCCTTAGACCTATCGGTTAATCTTGGTAAATCTTATGTGATGTCAGTAGGCAATAAATCACGCCCCAACTTTGTGCACAGGATTGGGGGCCACATATTAGAAAAAGTGAAGTCCTTCTCCTATTTGGGGCTACGTTTTGATGAGACATTAAAATTCTCCCCTCTAGTGGAGGAACGATGCGGAAAATTAATCGCTTCAAATGGAGCAATAGCGAGTTATGGGAGGAGATTGGGCAGATGGTCTCCGGAACAAACCATGAACCTCTATAGTTCTATCTGTTGCTCAAAAGCCATGTATGGTGCGGAAGTGTGGGGACATGTAAATACGGATCAGCTGCAACGCGAGGAAAATAAATTTTTCAGGTCAGTCTTAAAATTACCCCAGAGTATCCCAGCTGTTATCGCGCACAGAGAATTGGGGAGGCCCTATATCGAAGATATGGTCAAGTTTAGACCCATTTTAACTTGGCTTAAAATCTGGACAAATACAGAAGCCGCATTGAGTAGGCTCATTTTAAAAGATTGCTTGACAAGAGATAAAAGTATGAATATCCCATGGCTAAAATATGTTGAGTCTAACCTGGATAGCTTAGGCTGCAAAGATTTGTTTACAAACCCAGAAGCAATTACCACTCAAGATAAAATGACATTAAAGAGATCCTTCATGGCCCAAAGAGACACAAGGAGAACACTAGGGGAAGGGAACAAAGGTGTGGTGATTGCTCACAATACGATAAAGACCACGAGGGGATGGAGCCCTATCTTTATCTCATGCACAATGCCCAAGAGAGGTTTTTAATGTGTCGTTTTAGGCTCAATCTTTTACCACACCTACTGGCAGATCCGCAAGGTTTTACAGTGTCAATTGAGCAGAAGGGTGCCTGCGGCTGCGACAACAGGTCTCCGCAGGACACCCTTCATTTTGTATTTTTTTGCCCTTTTTATTGAATGCCACGGCGGAAGTTTTTAATAGAAATTTTAAAAAGGGCAAAGCTGACACAAGCTAAATCTGCTTTGCTCTTTTTACAAAATGCTAACGAGCAGGTGACATTATGTTGTATGATGAATTTTATTAAAGTTGCGCTGAGACTAAGAGAAACTAGAGGGGCGCTTTAATGTGATCATTATGGATATGTGTGGTCTGATTTTTCCTGTGGTCTAACGCAATATGATTTTAGCTAATGGTCCGAGGGTGAGCTAACTGTGTTTCCCCTGATGAATTGTAATTCCAGTCAGGGTTCTTAAGATAGGATGATTTAATTGTGTTTTGAAGGATAAATTGAACTGTCTGTACTTATATGACTTTTATGGTGTTTTTTAATCACCGAATAAAGAACTACTGACTGACTGACTGACTCCAAGGGAGATTCTTCAGTCTTCCAAAGGTAGTGGAACGTCGAAGGTCCAGGATTCTTCTTCAGAGCGTCGTCCAGGGATATCTAGTTTGCAATGGCAAGGGTTCCCTAACTTATACTACAAGGAAGGGAGGGACTAGCTCTATGACCCCTCCTATGGGAGGGTCAGGGGAGTGGGTGGCTACACCCACTTCCCTTTGTCCAGTTTTGCGCCGGACCAGGGGCAGGTAGCTGGCATATGCACAGAGGAGCCTACTGCTCCCCCAGTGCAGGACTTCAAAGCACTCTAGGAGTGCACTCATCCAAGCCCCAATACACTAAGGGCCATATGTAGGTAGCTAAATACCGGTCGGTAACGGCCGAAATTCGGTAAATATCCCGTTACCGACCGGTATTTAGTCAAGTGAGATGTAGGAGGCCAAAAAACAATTTTCGGTAAATATGAAGCGGTAAATACCGATTCATATTTACCGATTTCTAAAATACCGATTCATATTTACCGAATACATATTTTCCGAATCGGTAAATATGAAGTGGTAAATATGAAGTGGTAAAACGGAAAAAGACATGTAGGTAAATTCGGTAATTAAGAAATCCATGAAATTCGGTAATTAAGAGTCGGTAATTAACACAGATTGAAAGCAGGTGGTAAGCATCAACAGTGCATATAAGCAATCCCAAAATGCAACAGCGTGGACAACATGGCCGCTCTGTATGTCATTGCAAGGCGCCTACGCCTACAGGCAGCAGGTCTGAGGATTTGGAGACGGGAGGAACGCATCTACAGACAGCGCATCACACTCTTTCAACAGACTGACGCAGAGATACATGAAAGGTACAGGCTACACCCACAAACCATCATGGACCTGATAAGGGACCTGCACCCACTCCTGGACCAGCCAACAAGAAGGGCGCATGCCATACCACCACATGTGCAGGTGCTCTGCAGCCTACATCTACTCGCATCTGGCAGTTACCAGGGGGTGATAGCTGCGGTGGGCGGTATATCCCAGAGTTGCCTGTCCCGTTTCTTCAGGAAGTTCCTGGATGCCATGATGCAGAGAATGCACCACTACATCAGCTTCCCAAACACACAGGCTGAACTGCAGAAAACTAAAACTGACTTTTATCACATGGCACAGTTCCCCCATGTCATTGGCTGTATTGATGGCACACACATCCCAATCTGCCCACCAGCTGCCACTGAGCACATCTACAGGAACAGAAAGTCCACCCACTCCATCAATGTGCAGGTAATCTGCGATGCAGGGAACATCATCACTGATATTGTTGCGAAGTTTCCTGGGAGCACCCACGACTCCTACATCTTCCAGAACAGTGGGATCTACACATGACTGCTTGCCGCAGAATTTGGAGAAGGATACCTGCTAGGTAAGTAACAGTGACGCCCCATGATACTTGCAAATCATAGTGTATTGAGGCATGTGACTGATGGTTCCCTTTTACTCACCTAGGCGACAGTGCATATGCCGTGCGGTCATTCATCCTCACTCCCTACCTACACCCATCAACCCAGAGTGAGAGACGATATAACGTGGCACACAAATCTACACGCAACGTGGTGGAGCGCACGTTTGGACTATTGAAAAGCAGGTTCCGCTGCCTCCACAAGAGCGGAGGCGCACGCCAGTACACACCCATCATCTGTTGCAAGATCATTGCCACTTGTGCAATGCTGCACAACCTTGCCACGAAGAGAGGTACAGAGGTGGAACTAACAGATTTTGAGGACAGTGAGGATGAGTCAGGTCAGCCAGAGGCCAACGCAGCTGGAGTGCCAACAGCAACAGATGGGAGAGAGAGACGGGCAGAGATCACATGCAACTATTTCTGAGTAAGTAGGGGACACAGCCAGTTGTTGGTTGTCATGACGTAGTTTAATAATGCGGCACTACGCCACAACACCAAGAAAATGCCATTCTGGCAACATTGCGTAATGACTGCTAGCAAGTCCAGGGTTACGTCACCCAATTGTCTTAGGCTATGCCGTGCAGCATTACGGTTTGCGGCCACGCGCTACGGTGTGGGATGCCACGGATTGTGCCTCCTCACTAGTGGCAGCCCCATGCCGCTTGCTGCTCCTGTGTGTATCTGGGACCGGGGGGGTTATGCTGCTCCTGCTGCTGATTTCGATGCTTTCCGCAGCATCCCCAGCACCAGTTGTGGCCGCCTGGCTTGTCAATAGCACTTCCAGTGCACTTGTGACATGCACCATCCCCCTAGAAACATCGCTGCTGCAGTGTGTCAGGCCCTCCTGCATAGCCACAGAGCGCCTGCAGAGTAGTGACGTAGCAGTTGCCAGCCGGTTGAGTTCCCTGGTGTGACTGTCTCTCCTCTGCCATTCCCGGCGCCGTGCAGCTCTGTCTGCATCATATTTGCTGCACAACAGCTTGATGGACTGGGACATGTCCCGAATGCCCGCTGCCATGTCACTCATCCCCACCGCCATAGCGCTGATGCCCCTGTCCATGTTGACAAAAGTGGCTTTCAGTCCCCGCATTTGCCGCTGAACTGACATCACTGCCTTTGTTTGCAGGCGCTGTATTTTCAGCATGCTGCCCTCGAGCCCCGAGAACACCCCATGGCTGTCAACGTGTGCTGGTGGACTCTGCACCCGCGACCTGCGGCGCCGTCTGGCACCCGTGTGTGCTTCCTCTGAGGTGGAGGGCACAGTGGCATGGCTCCCATCCTGGGGCATGGTGTTTGGATCCGGGCCCCTGCTGTCGTCAGATGAGGTCTCCAACACTCGCAACCTGGCAGCTGCACGCCTCCTCGACCTCACAAATGCAGGCGGTGATGTGGCCGGTGACTCAAGCATGAGTGGGGATGCTGGCTGTGGTAGTGGTGATGCTGGCTGTGGTAGTGGTGATGCTGGCTGTGGTAGTGGTGATGCTGGCTGTGGCAATGATATCTGGGCAGAACTTGTGCTGGCCAGCCCTGTACTGTCTTGCCGGTGTGCCCTCTCTCCTGTTGCAGTCCTGTGCGATGTTACATCTGTGGACAGAAATGCAACATCAGCTCAGTGTACCTGAAGGCCTGCATTGCAAGCATCACAATAAATTTCTGTAACACTCTCACATTGTCCTCTGCCTGCTTTTGGCTAATGTGTGTACCATGCCTTGTTGTTCTGTGCTATTCAGTTCATGGTTGGGGTTTCCCTGACTACATCTCCCATAATGCATTGCCAGTCTGCACTAACACATGGACTGGAGTGGGATACTCATTTCACAATGGGGGATGTGAGATAGGGGTAGGGGGGGCTACATTGCTGTGCATTCATCTTACCTTGTTGGGTGGCGGCTCTGGCAGAGCTGTCGGCATCCCCAAGCCACACGACACTCTCGTGCTCTATTGTGGACTGCACCAGCTCCTCCAGTTCGGTAAGGGCAGGTGCCCTGTTACTCCCACCTCCTGTCCGGCTGGCCTCCTTCTGCAGTTCCCCCATCTTCCTCTTTGTGACGATCCTCAGGTCGTACCAGCGCTTTTTAAGTACCTCAATGTCCCTGGGGGTCACTCCAACAGCATTGACCTGCGCCTGGATTCCAAGCCATATGGTCCGCTTCTCCGACTCTGGCACTTGCAGGGACTGCCTCCCAAACAGCTTCTGGTGCTGCTTCACCACCTCCTCCACTAGTACCTGCTGTTCCTTGGGGCTAAATTTTTGCTTTCTCCTCCTTTCCCCTCCATCTCTCTGTGTCTCCTGGCTGGACATTGTGATTTTGAGCTGCACAATCAGGCACTGGCTCCCTGCCTCTCCTCTGCACTCCCAGCCTCTCCAGAGTCTGTTGATTGTTTGCACCTGCCTGGGTGTGGCCACTTCCTGGTTGGGTGGGGTTTGGTTGCACAGGATTGGCTGTTTCATCCAGTCATGTGATTTCGTTTTTCCGATTCGGTAAATACCGATTCGGTATTTACCGAATCGGTAAATACCACCTCGGATTTTACCGATTCGGTAAATACCACCGCGGTATTTACCGATTTGGTAAATTCCGATTCTTGTATACCGAATGTTACCGAATCGGTAATTATTACCGAATGATTACCTACATATAACTTTCCGATTCTTAAATACCGATTCGGTAAAGTTCGGTATTTAAGAATCGGTAAATTATATTTACGAACATATGGCCCTAAATCCTGCCTGGAAGGTGGTTACACCTCCCTGTGACAGGATGCCTATTGTTGGGCCTCCTCCACTGTGAGTTTCGGTCAGCAGCAGGAGGGCAGCCCAGTGTCGGTGCTGGTGGCAACCATTTTGTGATGCCAGGGCTCTTTCCGGATTCTACCGTGTTTCCACAGTAGGTACATGTCTACCCCTCTAGAAGGGTGGGATCATACTCCCACACCAGTTACTGGTGTGGGGGTATGATTCCAAAGCGTTTGACACCAAACACGACATGTTTTGATGCAGCTATCCCAGAGTTAGCATTTACCGCAAGGTTATAATGCACTTAAGAGTATATGGTTATCCGCATCCACAAACAGCCACAGAGAATAGACTCTGAGGGCTGCAGAGGGGCCCTGCTCAGGCAGAGGCACCCCCTCACATGTAAACCAAGCACCCTGCCCTCAGGATTGATAGGGCCTGCCTTAGGGGTGACTGATAGGTTTATATGTGTGTGTAAGGTGAGATATAGGGAACGTATATCTCAGTGAGGAGTGCTAACACTACCTCACCCAGGCTGCAGTAGCAGGCCTGTGGTGTCAGATTTAGTCTGCTTCCCAGGGGTGGCATGATACCTGCTTCAACCCCTGGTAGGCCTGTGAAGTACCTATGCCCTTGGTACCTACGGTACCATATACTAGGGGCTCATAAGGTACCACAGTATCCAATCACTAGTGCATCTAATATGCACTCCAAGTTGTTTAGAGAGAACAGAGAGACTGGGGCCCTGATTAGGAGGGACCCAGCCAGACTATAGCCAGAAACCAGTGTTAACATCAGAAAAAAAGTGGGGGCAACATAAGTGCAGATCCTACTCTCCTACACAGTGGCTTCGGGCCAGAGCCATGCAAGGCCTTAAATACTATACACAAAGACTTAAACTGCACTCTTTGGAACACTGGCAGCCAATGTTGCTCGGCCAAACATTTTGAGGCAGAAAAGTCTCGAGGTTTAGCCAGAGCTAATCTTGCCGCCATGTTTTGAACCCGTTGCAGACGTTGGATCAGATATTTGGGATAGTCCAGCAACAGTGCATTACAATAGTCAAGGCAACTTAAAATAGCGCCCTGCACTACTAATGCTCTGGCCGAGACAGGCACCAATGGAAGAATCTTTCTCAAGGCTCTAATCAGCCCAAAACAGCACCCCGCCGTTTTATTCACCTGTGCCTCCAGGGTCAAATTAGTACTAAACAGAACTCCCAAATTACGGACCGTATTGGCCGGGACCAATGGAGAGGAAGTACCTAATGGCCAGAAATTATGGGGGAGAGGTAAAGGCACCTTCCCTACTGCGCAGTGCACTATTTCAGTTTTCTCAGAATTTAATTGTAGAAAATTCCACCGTAGCCACTGCGCAGTATCGCGCATACAAGCATGAAAATCCTCCAACGCCGAAGGTTGGGTGCCATCCAGAGACATAATAATCTGAGTATCATCAGCATAGTTTATCAGCTTCACATTGTGAGCCTGAATTAAATCAATCAGAGGACTAAGATATACATTAAACATAATTGGGCTGATAGCAGACCCCTGTGGGACACCATGGCCGATATTAGTAAAAGTAGATTGAAACGGCGGAAGGGCCACTGCCTGACGCCTCCCAGAAAGATAACAGCGGAACCAGGCCAAAGCAGTACCTACCACTCCAACCTCCTCAAAGCGGGTCAGCACAATACTATGGTTGACCGTGTCGAAAGCGGCAGACAAGTCGAGCAATATTAATATTGCCGACTGTCCCTTGTCTGCCAACAACCGAAGATCGTCCATCACGGCCACCAAAGCAGACTCTGTACCGTGTTCTGGACGAAAGCCAAATTGGACATCCGCCAAATTGTTGTTGCTCTCCAGAAACACAGACAGAGATCCGCTGACCCAGCGTTCAAGGATCTTCACGGGGTAGGGTAAGAGAAAGATTGGTCGATAGCTTTCTGGGCATGCTGGATCAAGAGTAACCTTCTTCAGAAGAGGTGTAACCACCGCCTGTTTCCAGCTGGATGGCACATCCCCACTGGAGAATGAATAATTACAGATCTGTCTAAGACTAGGAAATAGATCAGAAGCATATTCCTTCCAGATTTTGTGAGGAAGAGGGTCCAGAGGGGAGCCGGAAGAGACACCCAGGGCCAGCCTGCCAAACTCCTCCTCTAGTAACAGTTCAAAATGCTCCTGAGTGCTCGAATTCACAGTCCCAACTTCCATCTCTACATAGGACATCTTTCCTGCATCAGTAGACAAGGTGGTTATTAATTCACTGGTACGGCTTTCTGCTACAGCTGGAATAGTTGTTTTAAGTCCATTTATGATGGTACTGATCTTATCCTCAAAAAGATTGCCAGTTCGCAAAGATCCTGATTTGGCAGAGTCTCATTTTGCAAGCACCTTGGATTGATAATCTCATCAACCAATCTAAAAACACATTTAGATTTGGTAGATGATTTTAGAATAGTTTCTGCAAAATATTCTGTTTTGGCCGAGAAGATTGATTTTTTATAGATGGATATAGCTGTTTTCCATGCAATCTTATCCTCATCTGCATAGTGCTTTCGCTATTTCCTTTCGGCCTGTTTACAATTCAATTTCAGATTTTTCAAATTTTCATCGAAACATCTGGCTGAAGGTCTGCTTTCAGAGAAGCAATTTGATTAACAGTTGCCATGATCTCACTACAGAAATCTACATAGTTCTCCTCCACTGATCTGGCTACATCTAAGGCCTTATTAATGGCAAACGTTGAGGAGGATGTTACCTTCTTCAATGCCTTCTTCCAATCCCTATTTAAGAAACTCCTAACTTCCCCATTAGCAGGAGCTTCTCGACTAGGAATAAATGTCAGGAATTTAACCCAAAAAATGTTAAGTCCACTCCATTGGAAGTACCATCATACGCCCAGTAGCATTATCCTCACTAAAAAATAAATCTAACATGTGCCCCCCTTTATGTGTAGGCTCTGTTACCCCTTGACAGAGCAAAAGGTTCTCACAGGATTGGAGAAGATTAGAGTATCCCATGTCCAGATTACCATTGAGCCACATGTTAAAATCTCCAACTATAAGCAATCTCGAGTGCGTAAGGGCCATATTGTCAAACACAGCAATCAGTGCCTGCAGGTGAAGCATACTAATAGGGCCAGGGGGTCTGTAACATACTATACCGTCTAACAGGTGTCCCTTGGTGTCTTTTAAGGAAAACCCCAGAAGCTCAAATCCCTCCACCATTTCAACCTCCATAGGGGAGAAATTCCAACTGTCTTTAAACAGTATGCCAACCCCCCTCCTCTGCCAGAGCCCCTAGGTTTATGGAAGATCTTATACCCAGTAGGGCACGCCTGCCCTAATTCAAGAACAGAATCAGATCAGGGTATGTCCAGGTTTCAGTCATAAACACAGCATCCAAATGGTGTGCCTCAATAAGTAATTGGATCTCTGTGCAATGTTTGGGGAGGGAACGAACATTCAGTAGTCCACAACTCAAAGCATCCCTCCTACAGATATCAGCATTCAATCTAGTACTTCCCTCAAGTCTCAGTACTCCTACCTCATCGCTCATAGTTTCGCCAATCTTCCGCAGGGTCTCACTTGAGTAACACCGAGTCCCTGCGTTACAAGCATCATGGCAGGCGCTGAGCCCTGGCCGAGCGCGGACGGGCACAGACGGGCTTGCCTTTGGCGTTTCCACTGCACGCGTCCGCTGCGTGCCCACGCCAGTATGGCATTTAAATAGAGGAAAAAAAGGAGCGAGAGCGCTGGCCCAGGAAGCAGGCGTGTCCGCGCTAACAGACGGACAACGCCGGGTCTAGTGCCGAGAAAGTGCAAAGTGCAAAAAAAAGTAAAATCGGATACAGAATCCCCAATAAAAAGGGTAAAAAGCTGTCACTTTGTCATGGGGAATAAGAGAACATACATAACAACTATCATTTTGTGTATTGGTACCTATTTCATGCATGATTTTGTACCACAAATTATCAAGTAGAGTATCATGCAGAGGATGTATATCTGTTTCATTGAAAACAGCTCTACGAAAGCGAAATACTTCTTCCCTATGGGTGGGATCTTTTGCATCTACATAACACATAATACAATAGCAAATTATCAGAGTAATAATCATAACCACTGAACTCATTATTATACTATGAAAAATATCATTTAACTGTCTCTTCATTGTATAATTTGTTCTTGGCCCATTGCCTCCTCCCCTCTCTGTGGGAGTGAGGCCAAAAATTGAATAATGTTCGTTACGTGCACCCAGTTCTGCATCCCCTGAACTTTTACTGCTGTTGGCGTGCTCTGTGTTACTTGGTAGGGGCCCAGAAACTTGGGGTCCTTCCATGTTCTCACAAAGTTGCGCAGGAAGACCCAGGAACCGATGCTGATGGCTGTAGATAAGGGCAGAGGTGGTGCAGTACTGTTGGCCTGTTGCAGCTGAACCTGTTTAGAATAAACCTGTACAGCTTTTGTTAAGGCAGACATGTATGCATTCATTTCTTGCCAGACACTTTCTGATGCAGACTTAGTATCAGAACGAATCATTTGATTTTGTTTAAAGGAAAAATTAGAATGCCTACCTGTAACGACTTGTTGAGGGGTCAAATGATGATCCTTTGAAGGGGCGTTTCTCAATGCATATAGAGCAAGGGAAAGGCAGTAAAGCCAATTCTTTTTCAGTGTCTCACAAATTTTTGACACTTTGCTTTTCAATAAGCCATTCATCCTCTCAACAATTCCATTACTCTCTGGGTGGTAAACGGAGGTACACTGGTGTTCCACTCCTAATAGTGTAGTAATTTGCTGAAATACTGTGTTAGCAAAGTGTTTTCCATTATCGCTGGGTATCGCCGCCGGAACCCCCGACCTAGGTATGACCTCTCTCATCAGGAATTTGGCTGCCTGGTCAGCCTCACACCTGGAGCAGGGTCCTGCTTCAATCCATCGCATAAATGGACACACCACTACTAACAAATACCTATATCCATTACATTTTTGTATCATATCTACAAAGTCTATGTGTAACTCTATGAAAGGACCTATTGGTCTTGGAATGGAGGATGCAGGCATTTTTGGTGATCTCTTATTAGAGTACTGATAACACACATGACATGAAGCTAGAAATACATCAACTAATGGTCATAGATTAAGGATAAACCATCTTTTATTTAATTCATCCATCATTACTCTTTTAGAATTGTGTGTTGGTAAATGAAGTTGTCGAAGGGCTGTTATAAGTATAAAAAGAATTACAGAGCACAACCACTTATATATCGTTTGTCTGACTTAGTAGTCAGTATGGTTTTAATAGACCCAAATTCAGATATAATGTACGTAATCAATTTGTAAAAAACAAATATCAATAACAATTTTGACAGAACATTTGAAAGTCCTTATGAGTCTTGATGTAGTTGACTCGAAGAGCGGACAGCCATTTCGCTACGTCTAGAGCGACCAATCACGTGATGTTTATACGTAGCAAGGAAAATGTAAAAACAGCAGCGGCGCCATCTTGTAGTATAGTGTGCTAATAGAATGTATAGAGAGAAATCTAATGGAAGGCATTTCTGCCATTCCGAAATTCAATTTGAGGATTCTAGAAACAATTGAGGTTACGGACAAATGAAAAGGGTTAATTTCCTAAGGCAAAATTAATACTTTGCCAAATAATCGATCTACCTTATTAAACTCGGTATTGACATCGCCCCTTAATCAAGGAGCAATGCACCTATCTAAACGGGTTTACATCGTCAGCTGCTACTAATAAACGTTAAAGGCCGTAATATCTCTTTTTCCGCATTTCCAAAAGTACAGATGGCACAGCATGAATTACATTATTATCTCGCGCAGAGAGCAAATCCCAACATTATGCAGGCATCGTGTAAGTAAATGTAAAGAGTGCAAAGTTTAGAGACAACCACCATAGTAGTATGGTTAAACGAGAAGTAGAGGGCAGTCTTTGCATGTTTCATTTCACGGTATTTAAACCACATTTTTCAACCTTAAAGAATATTCAAAGGCATATTTTTATACATACATTCAGCAACACGGTAACCAAATTTGCGTGTAATTTCTTACATCATGTTGAAATACAGTCCCAATCAACAAAGTATTAAGCATCAAATTACAATCTACCGAGATTAAGACCTAGTATATTTACATAGGCTCAAGAGGGAAAAAAAACAGGTCACTCTCCTCTCAGAAATCATCAATACAACAAAGACCTGGCTATCAAGAGTTTCTCAAATAACACTTCTGGGCACTGCTTTCAATATGGGGTTCTCCTTTCACACCCAATTTTTAGGCACCCTGTCCACTTTAAGCAGACCCGATACTCTCAATTTTATTATTTAAAAAAAGGAGAGAGACAAAGAATAGAGAAAAATCACTGTGACCCAAGCCGCCTCACTACATAATTTTCGCCCTCACAACATGTGAGTGAAAAAAACGTACTTAAAAATAAGTGAAAGAGTGAGAGGGCACCTCACGGACCCAACACCAGGGAGGCTACCAGCAGGTTCTCGCCAGTATGCCCACGCCTATCATCATTGGTTGCCCACTCATTGAAACAAAAGAAATAGTGTCCAAGAGTAAGACAAGAAAGACAAAAGGAAAAAAAAATCAACTTGTCCCCAAATATAGAACCCGGGATGTGCAGAGAACAGAATATTCAGTGCAACTTAAAATCGAGTTAAGACTCACTATTTCATTGCCCTCTTTATTTGGAAAATGTGAGCTTACTCAAATTAAAAGCACTTCATGTTGCTAACCTTTTCCAAGAAGGCCAACATGTTTCATTGCCAATTCACAAACGTTGTGGCAAATTCATCAGGGCTAAGGGTTCAATCACTTGCCTCTCTGGACAGAACTTTGTATATTGCGGGTTGGCTGATAAGACAAAAGTCACAATGAAAATTTCTCAATACAAATCTCTCAATAAAAACTGGATAACCAGATGCAGTCACACTACAACGTAACATGTGAGCATCACTTCATGAGTCCCAATTGTGTATAGTTACCCGGTGTCGGCAGGGGGCTCTCATACCAGCCTGCACCAGACCAAAAATGGGGGGGGGAATGTGCTCCAATATTACCCCTTATTTTGAAGCACTACCGTTGCTTATCAGTTGCACCTGTAGAAACAATAATAATAAACCTTACATCAACACTGCAATTCTAATAGCAGTTCCTATGTCCCTTTTCTATCTATCAGGTAAACGCTATCCTGTCTTGATTGTAAAGCATTACAGCAACGCTGTAGTTGTTATATCTCATCTCTCCCAATTAGGTGTAAACTGACCCTGTCTCAAGTGGCGTTTACAGGCTCCATAACGATCAAAGAATCATATGCCTGGTTAAAATAAATGTAATTTTCCCATAATATGCACATCAAAGGAATATCCGATTTTTGTGTGGCCGTGTCCCTAACTCATCAGGTTTCTTCACGCTGATATTATACATTCCTCGCGTTCTTATATTCGACCCTGCTCTCGGGGCATAATACTAACACTTCAAAATCACCAAGATAACAGCCCCGATAACCCCATGAGTGTCCTTACCGCACCCACAAATGGATAACACCGCGTATCGTCCCAGCATCAACACACGGTGAGTTTCCGGGCATTATCTACTCATCACTGTGTTGCGCGTCGGTCACGCTCCGATCATGTGACCGTGCGCTGTGTTGAAAGTCAGCTGACTTTAGCTCTTACTCTAGCAGCCATATTGGAATGGTACAATGTTGGTATGGTTCTCGTATGTGTTACACTGCGAGTTTTTCTTCACTCCACATCCAATGCCACAACATTATATTTACTTTTACATAAGTTTAATCAGCTTGCAAATTTAGGAGGAATGGTATAGTATAAACATCCCTATATTCAGTGTCTCAAGTTCTTATCACATCAAAATCCTTAATTGACATCCAGGGTCAACTTATGATTATAATTCACCAAACATAGTGCTAATTCTCTATAGCAATATCTTTATGCAGGTCACACTCACATTGTACACTAGCATCTCAAAAAAAGGTGTTTTAAAAAAAAAGGTTTATACTCCCAATTCCTATGTTGTCCTTCCCATTACTCTATTGGCCAGGAAAATACAAGGCTACCGGTGGTTTAATATGCCTTAATCAGTATTATACATACATATCTATATCCTGGCTAAAAGGATAAGTCAGTTGTAGAGACCTACTTATCTACTGACTTTACTCCATTCAATATGGTCGTTCAGACCTGTCTGATCTACTCTCTCAGAAAAAATCCATTGGGCTTCCTTATTAGCCAGTATTCTTTCAATGCTGTCACTGCCAGCTATTACCCGTTCCAAGACAACCCATCTCAATGCTCGAAGATCGTGTTTACTTTCATTAAAATGCTGTACCAGACGTGTTGTAAGCTTGCCTGCTTTGATGGTACTCAAGTGCTCTTGAATTCGCTCTTTAACTTTCCTAGCTGTTAAACCGATATACTGTAAAACACATTGGCATGTCAGTCTATATATAACATTAACTGTGTTGCAATTTGAGAATTTATTCAAATGCCATGTTCGACCATTGTGTAACTGTACAGTATTGGTTTTATCAGTTAGTTCGCAGACCGAGCATCCCCCACACGGGTAATGTCCGGTTGGCATCGTGGTGCTCTTTAGTTTTTGTACTTGATGTGTATGTACAAGTTTATCCTTCAAGTTACTCGCATGCTTAAATGCAAATCTGGGTTGCGGCATCCTGAAATCAGCAGTAGACAGCAACGGCCAATGTTTCCTGATCGCATGACTTATCTTGGAGGCTAGAGGATAGAATGTCATAACCACAGGTAAACAACCACTTGCTTCCCTCGTGTTCTTTTCCAATAAAGCCTCTTGGGGAGTATTGCGAGCCCTTTTACAGGCCAAGTTGACTATCTTCCTTGGATAGGATCTTTGCATAAATTTATCTGCCAGGACATCAGCTTGCTGTGAAAAGGACTCGACAGTTGTGCAGTTAAGACGGTACCTCAAAAATTGCTCTACAGGCAAATTATCCCGCAGGGCTCTTGGATGGTAAGATTGATAATGCAACAATGAATTTTTATCTGTCCTTTTCTGATGCACCTTCGTGCACAGTTTATTATCCTGTACACTAATGTCCAAATCCAAATATACTGCATGTTCATTGCTCTTTGTCCAGGTAAATCGCAGGCACGTATCAATACTGTTCAACCAATCCAAGAAATCCAAAAGGATACTTTCTTCTCCAGACCATATGCATAACACATCGTCAATATATCTCTTCCAGAGACCAATATGTCTCTGGAAGGGATTTGACGAGTGATACAGAAAGTGTTCTTCAAACTGGCCTACATAAATGCAGGCCAGGTTCGGCGCAAAAGTTGCGCCCATTGATGTACCGGACACTTGTATCAAAATTAGTTCTGTGTCAGCGCTAGTTCTATGCACTGGAGCACGAACGATTGAGGGGTATCATAAAACCATTCTTGTTCCCCCAGGGCTCTTGCTGCTGCCACCAGGGTAGCTTCCTGGGGGATACTGGTATACAGCAATTCTATGTCAATTGTGACTAGGAATTGCTGCGTGGAATCAAATGCCAGATCATTCAAAGTATTCAGTATGTCAGCAGTATCCCGTACATATGATGGTTGCCTAAGAACAGACTCTCTTAAGAAAAAGTCAGCAAATTGGGACAACGGCTCAAGTATGGAAGAAATTCCCGATACAATCGGCCATCCTGGGGGGGTCGTTGTGCCTTATGCACCTTAGGCAATATTTAGAAGGCCGGACTTCTAGGCTTGTTGTTAACAAGAAACTCGGCCTCCTTGCTCGCTATCCATTTTTTGCTTTTAGCTTCCGCCACCATCTTAATGATAAGATCTTGAAGTTCATGCACGGGGTCCCTAGGGAGCGGATGATAGTTTTTTCGCTCACCCAGCAACCTCAATACTTCGTTGTCATAATCTGTGGTATTCATAACTACGACCGCCCCGCCCTTATCGGCAGATTTTACAGTTATGGTGTCATTATTTTGTTAAGACTTTACTGCCTGCCAATCTGCATGGCTCATATTATTAAAGCCATTATATTGATCAGATTGTTCCAATTTCACGATCTCTTCCAAGACCCTTTGCACAAATACAAGGACCTCAGGTCCCACTGACGAATTAACCAGGCAAAATTGGAACGGACGTCGCAAGTTGGTTGAGAACACCGATTCTGGTTCTGATTCATGACTGGCAAAAAATTTTTTAGGTTTGATTTTTCTCATTGTTTCATGGAATTCTGTCCAGCATTTAAAAGCATTGTGTCATGGAGTAGGGACATATCCTAATTCTTTATTAAGGACAGTGATCTCATTGGAATTCAATTCATAATCTGACAAGTTCATAACGATGTCATTTACAGCGGGGTCCTGCCCGGACTGCATGTTATACGTGGGGAGAACATTGGCCATTGATGTCCCTGATTCTGTCGGGCATGGCCTCGGCCTCTCTGTGCCCCTCCTCCTCTGTTACCCCTGTGAGTTTGTCCTAAAAAAGAGAGCAACAGTGCACCCAGGTCCTCGTTGGACTTGGACTGTGGGTCAAACCTAACTCTAGCAAAACCAAAGGAAATGATGGACGGAGTGTTAAACATTGCAAGCACTCACCCCCAGTCAACTGATCTGGGTTTAATCCATCACCGTTCTTTAGCCCACTCTGCCACCCCAGTTCAGACATGGCCATATGCAAATCAGTCTGACCCTGTGCCTCATGGGAACAGTCCAGCCCGAACTGCCAAGCCATGTCTTCCCTGGACCGGAAACAAGCTTCCTAGGACCGGTTTCTGGCATTTCAGCCGTCTTCAGCCAGGCTTGCTTGAATCCAGTGGCAAAGTGAGCAAGGGACTCACGTCTGAGCATACCCTGCCAACTTATGGCGAACAAAGCAAAACCAAAGGAAATGATGGACGGAGTGTTAAACATTGCAAGCACTCACCCCCAGTCAACTGATCTGGGTTTAATCCATCACCGTTCTTTAGCCCACTCTGCCACCCCAGTTCAGACATGGCCATATGCAAATCAGTCTGACCCTGTGCCTCATGGGAACAGTCCAGCCCGAACTGCCAAGCCATGTCTTCCCTGGACCGGAAACAAGCTTCCTAGGACCGGTTTCTGGCATTTCAGCCGTCTTCAGCCAGGCTTGCTTGAATCCAGGGGCAAAGTGAGCAAGGGACTCACGTCTGAGCATACCCTGCCAACTTATGGCGAACAAAGCAAAACCAAAGGAAATGATGGACGGAGTGTTAAACATTGCAAGCACTCACCCCCAGTCAACTGATCTGGGTTTAATCCATCACCGTTCTTTAGCCCACTCTGCCACCCCAGTTCAGACATGGCCATATGCAAATCAGTCTGACCCTGTGCCTCATGGGAACCTAACTCTTCCTGGATTCTGAGGTTGTGCCCCCTCTTCTTCCTCACTGGAGGTGCTATCGAACATCCAGTTTTGTGGTGTTCTCCTCTGTTGTTGTCTGCCCCCCCCTCTGATAATGCACGTGGGACACCTGTTCACCACCCTGTTGGTAATGTTTGTCATCTACATAAGGAAAAGCTCACTCATGTGTGTACCTCTCAAGATTTCTACGCAACCCCTTTATTTTCTGGCTGACCATGTGTGAGAAGTTGGCCTGGCATATGCTGGTCACTAGTTATAGTGGCCACCTTTCACCAGTCCAATTCGACTCTTATGGTAGATAGGTTTAAGACAACCTTTTAAAGAAAGCTATCCTAGTGGTAGCTGTGGAGAGCAGCCTTCAGGCTAAATCTCTGAGGAATGTAAAGCAGCTTGTTTTACCTTATAATCTCCTGAATTACCAAATGAAAGGACACCACACAGGTATATATATATATCAAATATATATGTATTTATTTCTAGACACACTCTACTAATCTCTTTATGAGATTAGAAGCCAGGAACACATTCAAATGTCAACAGTTCTCAATAAATTAAGCACAAATATGGCTGGAGCCCTAGGGGCGTACCAGACAATATACTAAAACAAGCATTTGCAATGCAATAGGTCTCGCATTTACGCAAGTTTAAGCTATTGGCATTATAAATGACAATGCCTTTTATTTGTTTTAAAACGAAAACAAAAATAAACGGCATTGTCATTTACAATGCCAATAGCTCAAACTCGTGACCTATTGAATTGCAAATGCTTGTTGAAGTTTGTTCTGGCCGACGCTACAGTCAATGTACTGTATTGCATTCATGATGTTTGGTTGATGTTTCTGCCTCAAATCCCTGGTTGGCAATGGCTAATGGATATAGTGAGAAAGGGCGCCATCTACATTTAGAGAAGCTTCTCTAGCCTACCATTTTGTATGTAGTCCATTCAAGATTAAACAACAGGATTGAATGAACGTTTTTAGGGCACTAGGCTTAGTATGTAAACAAACAAGCATCGGCATAGCCAATAGGTCGCGCATTTGGGACCTTATAAGTGTTTAACCATGCAACACTTGATGTTGTTGCACCAAGGATATTGTGCTGGATAACTAAACACTTATAAGTATTTAGCTATGCATCAGGTCCCAAAGGCTATGCCAATGCTTGTTTCGCTTATGGAGGGTGGTGACAGCACAGACAATTGGAAGGTGATGGGTGGTGTGGAAGAAGTAGGAGGGTCAACAGAAGGATGGGGGTGGAAGGGAAGGAGTAACACGGACAAGAGGGGGTGGTGGAAGGGTAAGAAGCATCACTGACAAGCAGGGGCTGGAGGGGAGGAAGAAATCAAGACCATTGGGGAGTGGGAGGGGAAGAAGCGACAAAGTGGGGGGTGGGGTGGTTGGGAGGGGAAGAAGAAATCAAGACCATTGGGGGAGAAGGGGGGAAGAAGCAACAGGTACAGGGGTACCCCGTCCTCTGTTACTTTACTTAGGTAGACTGTAGTGTAGAGCTCATATTCCTGCATAACGTACCCAAGTGAAAATATAAATTACACATTCTCTGCTTACTTTCTAAAGAGAAAGCTGCAATGTGCACATTGTGTTCTTGAGTCCGTTATAAAAGTAAAACTGTAATGTACATATCATATCACTCCCCTCACCTTCCACTAGTAAAACTGTGATGTACACACCTTTTACCTGCTTACTCGACAATAGTGATTTTTTTTTCGTACACGTTACACCAGCTTTCTTGCCATGACTTCTGCTTGCTCTATGATACTACAATTGTAACGTGGACATCTCCTGCTCTCATTCCACAAGTAAACCTGTAATGTACACATCATTCCCAGCCAAGCTTCCTTACAAAAATAAACTGTGTAATGCACACATCATGTCATTTTATTTTTATTTTATTTATTTAAGCTTGTACCGCGCACAGCTACCCACAATGGGTTTCCCGGCGCCAGGGATAGACTGTAGAAGAAAAGAGAATGTCACCTTGACTTAAGGCCTCTGCCGACTATTGGTCACGCTTAGTAAAGAGCAGGGTCTTCAAAGCCTTACGGAAGCGGAGTAAGTTGGTCTCAGATTTTAATGCCAATGGGAGGGAGTTCCAGTATTTAGGACCAAGAGTGGAAAAGGAGCGGCCTCCCATTTTTGCCAGCTTCCATCTTGGTACTGTGAAATTGCCAATGTCCGATGACCTTAATGAGCGCAGGGGTCTATAGGGTTTTACCAGCCCCTGAACATATACTGGGGCGCTACCCTGCTTAGCCTTGAACATATAGCAGAGTGCCTTGAATTTAACGCGTTCTGGGATGCTCAACCAATGGAGGTCACGCAAAGCGGCAGTGGCTGAGGTGCGTCTGGGGACATTCTTTAGCAGGCGCGCGGCCGCATTTTGCACCACCTGCAGCACATGTATAGTAGCTTTATCTGCGCCCAAATAGAGAATGTTGCCATAGTCCAGGCGTGATGTTACAAGTGCCTGGACTACAGTTCTGCGAGAGGAGAGGGGGAGCATCCACAAAATCTTGTGAAGCCATCGCAAGGTTGAAAAGCAGATGGCTGAGACCTTAGTAGCCTGTTGTCTCATAGTTAGCCTGTCGTCAGTAATGACGCCCAGGTTGCGAACTGCCGTAGATGGTGTAGGCGCATTTCCCAGTTCGATGGGCCAATGGCGAGGACCCCAAAGATGTTTGTTCTGTCCCAGAATGACCACCTCGGTCTTCTCCCCATTCAGCTTGAGACAATTTCTCCGCATCCAGTCGGCCACAAGAGTGAGGCCCGACTTGAGTGCGGAGATGTTGTTTACGTCTCTCCCTGACAAGGAGAAGACAATCTGGGTGTCATCTGCGTAGGAAAACAGGGTTAGCCCAGCTTGTTCGACTATGGTTGCCAAGGGTTTAACATAAATATTAAATAATAAAGGGCTAAGAATTGAGCCCTGGGGGACGCCACGGGTGGAAGGACAAATGGCGGAGGCAGCTTTAGAAGAAAACACTTGGAAGCTTCGGTCACTAAGGAAAGACGCCAGCCAGGCCAAGGCCTGGCCTGCCACACCTAGAGATTTCAGAGAGTCAATGAGGATGGAATGTGACACGGTGTCGAAAGCTGCGCTCAAATCCAGCAGGATGAGCGCCATGGTGTTTCCCTGATCGACACCGTGCCTAAGACTCTCTGTCACCCCCAGGAGGGCTGTCTCGGTTGAGTGCCTAGGCCGAAAGCCCGACTGAGAAGGATGGAGAAATCCAGTGTTTTCAACCAGTTTGGAGAGCTGAGAATTTATATGTCTCTCCAATATCTTTGAGAAAATTGGCAACAAAGATATAGGGCGAAAGTTAGCAGGATTTGAAGGATCTGCACCCTGTTTTTTTAATAACGGTACAACCATGGCGTGTTTCCAAGGTTGTGGGACATGGGCCTCGCTCAGAGAAGCGTTGAGTAATTTAATGATGGGGGGATGAGTGAGGGGGTCTAATTGTTTTAATATTTTGGCCGGGAGAGCGTCCTGTGGGGAGCCCGATCTCACACTATTTAAACAGGAGAGGAAAGAAATGGCGTCTAAGGGCTGCCAAGTAGTGACTACTGCATCAGTGTCATTGTTTTCCAATTTTTGGACTATGTCAAGGGCAGTGTACATAGTACCTGGAGGTGTAGTGAAATTTTCATAGATAAGATCAACTTTATCTATGAAGTAATCCGCTAAGGACTGACACTGAATGCCATCAAGTGCCGGGGGAGGAGGGATCGAGTTAGCACCAGTCAATTTTTTGACAACAGAGAATAGCACCTTTGGGCAGTTTTGTGCATCAGTCACAGTTTTCCTTGTGTAGTCTGCTTTAGCAGTTTTACAACTGTAGTGGTATTTTTTTAAGGCTTCTTTATATGTGGCTTTACGTGAAGGAGAATAGCCTTGTCTCCATTTACGCTCCAAGGTCTTACAATGTGAGCGGAGGCTTTTAAGTTGTTCCGAATACCATGGAGCAGGAGGGTGGTGTGAAAATGCGGGCTTTGATGTCATTGGAAGCGCTGTATTGACTGCAGTGGTTAGCCAGAGTTCAGTGGCGCAATTGAGAGCGGCAGTTGGTAGTTCAACACATGGAAGTGTTTTGATCAGTAGTTTATTGAGTTCTGGCAAGTTAATCTTCCCCCAATTCCGAACTGGCCGCGTAGTTTCCACCTCAGGTCTTATTACTGTATCAGCCATGTCATAAGAGAAGGGGACAGCTAAGTGGTCGGACCAGGTGATTTGTAGGGCTTCACGAGAACAATCTAGGGACAGGTTAGATAGGATCGGGTCCAGTAAGTGACCGGCACAATGAGTGGGACCTGTGTTTAGAAGTTGAAGGTTAAAAGCTTCCAGAATAGGGAGAAGCTGATTCCTATTAGGGCACTCATGGTCGTCAAAATGTATGTTTAGGTCCCCTAAGATTGTGAAATTAGGCGCTTTAAGCAGTACTGGGGCTAGGAAGTCCGGTAACGATGTTATCCAAGGGCTCGCTGTCCCAGGGGGACGGTATACCAGTAGCCCTGACAGCGTAAATTGGGGGGTAATGGATAATTTAAAAAGGGCTGATTCACAATCTTTTTGAGTGGTGTCTACCAATTTACAAGTGTATACATTTTTGTAAATAATTGCAATTCCTCCGCCCCTACCGGAAACTCTATCCTGACGAAGAATGGCGTAGTTAGAGGGAATGGCGTCTGCCACATCCGGGCCCGAGCAGTCTCTGAGCCACGTCTCGGTCAGGAATATAGCATCAGGTTGATTTTGATCTAGAAAATCGTGGATATTGTATCTATGTTGTGGTAAGGATCGGCAATTTATGCTCCAAAATCTTAAGAGGGGGCGAGTGGAAGTTGTCCTAGAGCATACCTGTCTCTTTCGTCTGCCTTGATGTTGGAGGGATCTGCATGTGGTAGGGGTTTTTAGTGAAAAGTTGCAGCGAGGACAGCTGAACTTGTGAGGCGGGAAAGGGTAGGTGGAGCAGTTATTATTGGGAGCACCACGTAGCGCAAATAACTCTTCGGAGGAGTATGTAAGAGTCATGATGGATATAGTGGCTTTACTCACCAATAAAGGGTATGCCAGAGCCCAGAGCCCAGCCTAGCGCGGACGAGCGCAGACGGGCAGGACTCTGGCTGGACTCCGGCGCGACTATGGCGCGCCCGCTGTGCGCGTTCGCTGCGCGAAGCAATGGACGTCTGTTTTTATACTGTCCCTATCCAAAATGGCCGCCGCCGTCTGCTCGAGCGTGGCCCTCCTGAGTCAGCCCTGAATCGGCTGTACACCCAGGGAAGGAGGCAGGTGAGCGAAAGTGCAGCGCTCCCTCCAGAGAGTAAGCTCAGTATTTTAAATCGCCTGAGCGGTAAATAGATCGAGCAGCGCGAAATTCCGTGACTGCTTGCAGGGGGGGTAGGACACAAAGGATAATCACAGTAACAAGTTAAAATCTGAATCAGAGCGTTTTTAAAAGCTAGCAGCCCGGCTCAAGCCTCAGGCAATAGTGAAGGTAATCTCCTCGCGAAGCAAGTCCTTCTACTGTTTTTATACTGTCCCTATCCAAAATGGCCGCCGCCGTCTGCTCGAGCGTGGCCCTCCTGAGTCAGCCCTGAATCGGCTGTACACCCAGGGAAGGAGGCAGGTGAGCGAAAGTGCAGCGCTCCCTCCAGAGAGTAAGCTCAGTATTTTAAATCGCCTGAGCGGTAAATAGATCGAGCAGCGCGAAATTCCGTGACTGCTTGCAGGGGGGGGTAGGACACAAAGGATAATCACAGTAACAAGTTAAAATCTGAATCAGAGCGTTTTTAAAAGCTAGCAGCCCGGCTCAAGCCTCAGGCAATAGTGAAGGTAATCTCCTCGCGAAGCAAGTCCTTCTACTGTTTTTATACTGTCCCTATCCAAAATGGCCGCCGCCGTCTGCTCGAGCGTGGCCCTCCTGAGTCAGCCCTGAATCGGCTGTACACCCAGGGAAGGAGGCAGGTGAGCGAAAGTGCAGCGCTCCCTCCAGAGAGTAAGCTCAGTATTTTAAATCGCCTGAGCGGTAAATAGATCGAGCAGCGCGAAATTCCGTGACTGCTTGCAGGGGGGGGTAGGACACAAAGGATAATCACAGTAACAAGTTAAAATCTGAATCAGAGCGTTTTTAAAAGCTAGCAGCCCGGCTCAAGCCTCAGGCAATAGTGAAGGTAATCTCCTCGCGAAGCAAGTCCTTCTACTGTTTTTATACTGTCCCTATCCAAAATGGCCGCCGCCGTCTGCTCGAGCGTGGCCCTCCTGAGTCAGCCCTGAATCGGCTGTACACCCAGGGAAGGAGGCAGGTGAGCGAAAGTGCAGCGCTCCCTCCAGAGAGTAAGCTCAGTATTTTAAATCGCCTGAGCGGTAAATAGATCGAGCAGCGCGAAATTCCGTGACTGCTTGCAGGGGGGGGTAGGACACAAAGGATAATCACAGTAACAAGTTAAAATCTGAATCAGAGCGTTTTTAAAAGCTAGCAGCCCGGCTCAAGCCTCAGGCAATAGTGAAGGTAATCTCCTCGCGAAGCAAGTCCTTCTACTGTTTTTATACTGTCCCTATCCAAAATGGCCGCCGCCGTCTGCTCGAGCGTGGCCCTCCTGAGTCAGCCCTGAATCGGCTGTACACCCAGGGAAGGAGGCAGGTGAGCGAAAGTGCAGCGCTCCCTCCAGAGAGTAAGCTCAGTATTTTAAATCGCCTGAGCGGTAAATAGATCGAGCAGCGCGAAATTCCGTGACTGCTTGCAGGGGGGGGTAGGACACAAAGGATAATCACAGTAACAAGTTAAAATCTGAATCAGAGCGTTTTTAAAAGCTAGCAGCCCGGCTCAAGCCTCAGGCAATAGTGAAGGTAATCTCCTCGCGAAGCAAGTCCTTCTACTGTTTTTATACTGTCCCTATCCAAAATGGCCGCCGCCGTCTGCTCGAGCGTGGCCCTCCTGAGTCAGCCCTGAATCGGCTGTACACCCAGGGAAGGAGGCAGGTGAGCGAAAGTGCAGCGCTCCCTCCAGAGAGTAAGCTCAGTATTTTAAATCGCCTGAGCGGTAAATAGATCGAGCAGCGCGAAATTCCGTGACTGCTTGCAGGGGGGGGTAGGACACAAAGGATAATCACAGTAACAAGTTAAAATCTGAATCAGAGCGTTTTTAAAAGCTAGCAGCCCGGCTCAAGCCTCAGGCAATATATGAAAGTAAATAGGTCATAATATATACATACTCAGCTTAGTTTACACATGTATAAATGTAATGTAGGCATTCACAGAAGTGAGGCGGTAATGCACACATCTACTCTACCTCACTTACACGTCACTGGCAGAAAAGCTGCGCAGAGACTCGTAAAAGCCTTTGTTCAATTCAAGAGATGCTCCTTCAGAAAACAGAACAGCTTCAAACCTGTGCTTTCTTTTCCGCCTTTCTCTCTCTTGCTCGGGGCCAGAGTAAGAGGCTGAGGTGGTGCATCTCCCAGGGCATAGCTTTGTATGTCTATCAAGCTACATCACTGTATCATTTCTCATTTTCCCAATCCCTCCTAAGTCACATGAATACCATACATTGTAATGAGGGAGCCGGACAGGGCGATAAATATTTCCGGCCTGCATTTAGTTTGATGTATTGCATATCCCTAGCTGGCTGTGTAATAAAGTTTACAAGAGGTGGTCAGGGACTGCAGCCTTTTTGATCACAGTTGAGCGTGTGGCTGTGGTGGTTTGAGGATCAGGGGGAGGGGAGGGAATGGCGGTTTAGGAGGAGAGGAGATGAAGCCTGGGTAGAAATCGATACAGATACAGTTCAGACCAGCTATAGATCAGCCTCAGAATGCACTGTGAAGCCGCTGCTATATAACCCAATCACATACATCAACACCCAGCTGCTGCTCCGGGCCTGTGAGGCAGCTCTGACGCCTCAAACCACACATAATCACACATGTGCAACAGACACACAAAGAACAAGCACGCACAGACACACGGATCACCTACACATGCACAAAGGAACATACGCACTCCCACACATACAGACGCGCACAGATCACTGATGTAGAAAATCAGAGACACCCATATGTACAAGACCAAACACACAAAACGGACCCCACACAAACAGGTACAAACACACACACTCTACGCGATAATCTCGTAAGTGTGTTAATGTGCTGCCGGGTTGAAGGGTCTAGCTGCAGCATAAATTGACACGATCGCTTTCGGCACAAAGGGGGGGGGGATATGCAGACAGCTTCAAGAGGAGGATCAAATCACGGACACCGAAAGAGATGGCGCACACAGGAGGGATGGGGTAACAATGAGTGACAGGGGGTGCGTGCCTATACAGAGTAAGTGAGGCAGACGGCGAGAAAGAGGATGAAGGGGTGGGCCACGGACAGAGAAGTGCCAATGGAAGTGGATTGATGTGCAGTGATAGCGATCAGCAGAAAAGAGATGCCGTCCTCAGGGAAAATAAAGGCACAGATTGCGGCAACAGCAGAACCGTGAGGATGCGGAGAACAAGCTGCAGGGATGTACCTGAGGAAGATGGGTGAACAGAAACAAGTACAGGGAAGGATTAGAATAGTGAGCGTGGCGCTTATTATGAATGGACGTCAGGTCTACTAAAGGGAATCCAAATGCACTGCGTAAGCGCTTATGGCAGGGAAATGCACACACAGCATTTTGTATTCCTGGAGGGGAATGCTTTTACATGTTACTTGTTTATCAGTAAGTACGAGCAGGGCGGAAGTGGGCGGGTGCAGCCAGGGACAAATGCATGTCGGACAACAATCGCAATAAAAAACGAGAAGGGAGGGGGGAATGCCAGCAACAGAGGAGCCCGCGAAAGTGAAAGTGATCGTGATTACGATCGCTACGGAGTTAAGACACATGGGGCTGCGCGCGTGCACGTTCACGTGCACTGTAGCTTTAGGCCACGGCAGCACTTTGAAAAGCCCAGATATAAAATGTCTCTTCGAGCCTTTGGCTCGCGAGACCTAAAAATGGGTTAACAAAGTCGACTTGCAAAATGACAAGGCCTAGGGCATGGGGAGTCGCTGGGGCTTCACTACTGCAGTGTTAGCAGGTAAGTAACAAGCCCACGGGAGACGCGTGCAGTGTCTAAACACAGCCGCGGGTTTCCTATTGATTTCAATGGAGCAAGTCGCGGTTTGAATTTTAAAGTTTTAGGGCACTTCGAGGAAGTCAACAAGCAAGCCACTTACAAGGTAAGTATTTTGAGGGCCAACACACACTTGGGCACCGGAGTACACAAGTTACCTCACCCAGGGAAGCCGGGTGCATAGGTGTCTTTTGGTGTCAGGTCGAGACGCTGTTTTCAATGGAGACCAAAGAAGACTTGCTGCTTGCGACGACTGGAGAGGTGTCCGCTGGAATCCGAAGGTGGATTGAAGATGGAGAGGACCTGATAATTGAAGGGACAGTGTTCAAGGTCACTTGCCAGTGACCGGTGGCCAGCAAGATGGATGACCACAGATGTCGCGTTGATTCAGGTCGTCGATGGTGTTTTGACTCTTCGCTCACGAGGTCCAGGAGGGATCGACGATGACCAGCAGCTAGATTTGGAGTGTCCCACAACGTCTGCAGCTGAAGACGGTGTTGGCAACCAGATTGGAGCCAACAAGCCTTGGCAACCGCAAGTCTTGTGTAGACTGAAGATAGCCCATGATGCAGACCAGCAAGGTCTGATGGACTCACCGAGCAAGGGTAAGTGAGGGCAGGCCTGGAGCAACCAAGAGAGCCCTTTGAATTGATGAAAAAGTCTTCGGGGAACGCACTAGTCAACAGGCAAGTGATCTCAAAGATGCAGCCTCAGGAAATGCTTCACAGGAGCCCACGGTCACTCGAGACGGGGTAGGCAGCTGAATTTTGGTACAAGACTTGCTGGGGGCTTGGGCCACAAATGGTCTAATGCACAACTTCGTAGAACGTTGTTTAGGGTTTGCACTCGACAATAGTGCACGGTCCCCGGGTATTGCTGTTCCTCGTCACTCGTGGGGTCCACTCGCCACAGCTTCGCTGGGGACTCACAGGGGCCGTCAAGAAGTCAGGAGATCCACTTCCAGGGCAGCAGGGACTTTGAACTCCGGCGGGAGCGGGAAAGTTTGCAACTGTTGATTCAAGTTTCTGGTGCCTGCCAAGCAGGGGAGTCACTCCTTGACTCCAAGTGAGATTCTTCTGTCTTCCAAAGGTAGTGGAACGTCTAAGGGCCAAGATTCTTCTTTGTAGAGCGTCGTCCAGGGTTATCTGAATTGCATTGGCAATGCTTGCTATCTTATAGTGAAGATAGGGGAGGGACTAGCTCTATAACCCATCCTCTAGGAGGGTCAGGGTAGTGGGTGGTTACACCCACTTCCCTTTGTCCAGTTTCGCGCCAGAGCAGGGGCAGGTAGCCCCTGAACCGGTTTGAGCTGGCATATGCACAGAGGAGCCTACTGCTCCCCCAGTGCAGGACTTCTAAGCACTCTAAGAGTGCACCCACCCAGCCCCAATACACTAAATCCTGTCTGGGAGGTGGTGACACCTCCCTGTGACAGGATGCCTTTTGTTGGGCTTCCTCCACTGCGAGTTTTGGTCAGCAGCAGGAGGGCAGCCCAGTGTCTGTGCTGGTGGCATCCATTTTGTGATGCCAGGGCTTTTTTAGATTTCTACCGTTTAGTATAGTGGGTACATGTCATCCCCTCTAAAAGGGTGGGATCATACTCCCACACCAGTTACTGGTGTGGGGGTATGATTCCAAGTTGTTTGACACCAAACACGATATGTTTTGATGCAGTCATTCCAAAGTTAGCATTTACCGCGAGGTTATAATGCACTTAAGAGTATATGGTTTAACCGCATCCACAAACAGCAGCAGAGAATAGACTATGCCAGCTGCAGAGGGGTCCTGCTCAGGCAGAAGCACCCCCTCACATGGTAAACCAAGCACCCTGCCCTCAGGATTGATAGGGCCTGCAACAGGGGTGGCTGATAGGTTTATATGTGTGTGTATGGTGAGATATAGGAACCTATACCTCAGTGAGGAGTGCTAACACTACCTCACACAGGCTACAGTAGCAGGCCTGTGGTGTCAGATTGAGAATGCTTCCCAGGGGTGGCATAATACATGCTGCAGCCCCTGGTAGGCCTGTGAAGTACCAATGCCCTAGGTACCTAAGGTACCATATACTAGGGGCTCATAAGGTACCACAGTATCCAATTACTAGTGCATCTAATATGCACACCAAGTTGTTTAGAGAGATCAGTGAGACTGGGGCCCTGATTAGCAGGGACCCAGCCAGACTATAGCCAGAAACCAGTGTATACATTAGAAAAAAAAGTGGGGGCAACATAAGTACAGATCCTACTCTCCTACACCATGTAATTCTTGTACTCAGCCAAATCGTCTTGAATCCGCTGTAACTGTTCTTTAGTGTCATTAATAGTGGTATCTCTCTTCAAAGTCTCCTCTAGTTCTAAAATCTCCGGTAACAATTCATCACTCAACCTCTTTGACGTGTTAATAATTAATATCAGCCAGTCTCTTGTGCATTTATTATAGCTGGTGCTGCTCCTGCACGGAGGTACTCCGTCATGAGTGCTCCATGTAGAGCCACCCTGACCTGCCGTTTTTTAGTATTACTTAACCTCTCCCACTCTTCTCTTGCTGAGCTATTGTTGGTTAGTGATGAATCTGGAAACAGTGAAGGGCCTGACAAAATTGCAGCAATCTGATCATCAGAAAACGCCAAACAGTTCCTATCCATCTTCTCTCAATTATACCTGAGGTGTGGAATATGTATGTATCTCCTTCTTTTAATAAAAGGAATATATATATTTTTCTCCCAGGTGAACTTTAAAGTCAAACTAAACCTTTTTGCTAGTTGTGAATGACCCATCTGGCTAATCAAGTCTAAAACTTTCTTATAAAACTTTATTTAATAGCTCTCAAGGCTGATCCGCCATCCTGACATTATTCGCAATAAGGAGCTCAAGAGGGAAAATAAACAGGTCACCCTCCTATCGTGTCTTGATCGTAAAGCATTACAGCAACGCTGTAGTTGTAATATCTCATCTCTCCCAATTAGGTGTAAACTGACCCTGTCTCAAGTGGCGTTTACAGGCTCCATAACGATCAAAGAATCATATGCCTGGTTAAAATAAATGTAATTTTCCCATAATATGCACATCAAAGGAATATCCGATTTTTGTGTGGCCGTGTCCCTAACTCATCAGGTTTCTTCACACTGATATTATGCATTCCTCGCGTTCTTATATTTGACCCTGCTCTCGGGGCATAATACTAACACTTCAAAATCACCACGATAACAGCCCCGATAACCCCATGAGTGTCCTTACCGCACCCACAAATGGATAACACCGCGTATCGTCCCAGCATCAACACACGGTGAGTTTCCGGGCATTATCTACTCATCGCTGTATTGCGCGTCGGTCACGCTCCGATCATGTGACCGCGCGCTGTGTTGAAAGTCATTTTTTGGTCTCATGCAGGCTTGTATGAGAGCCCCCTGCCGACACCGGGTAACTATACACAATTGGGACTCATGAAGTGATGCATTGTGACTTTTGTCTTATCAGCCAACCCGCAATATACAAAGTTCTGTCCCTGATGAATTTGCCACACGTTTGTGAATTGGCAATGAAATATGTTGCCCTTCTTGGAAAAGGTTAGCAACATGAAGTGCTTTTAATTTGAGTAAGCTCACGTTTTTCAAATAAAGAGGGCAATGTAATAGTGAGTCTTAACTCGATTTTAAGTTGCACTGAACATTCTGTTCTCTGCACATCACTGGTTCTATATATAGTGACAAGTTGATTTTTTTTTCCTTTTGTCTTTCTTGTCTTTCTCTTGGACACTATTTCTTTTGTTTCAATGAGTGGGCAACCAATGATGATAGACGTGGGCATACTGGCGAGAACCTGCTGGTAGCCTCCCTGGTGTTGCGTCCGTGAGGTGCCCTCTCACTCTTTCACTTATTTTTAAGTACGTTTTTTTCACTCACATGTTGTGAGGGCGAAAATGATGTGGTGAGGCGGCTTGAGTCACAGTGATTTTTCTCTTTTCTTTGTCTTTCTCCTTTTTTTAAATATTAAAATTGAGAATATCGGGACTGCTGAAAGTGGAGAGGGTGCCTAAAAATTGGGTGTGAAAGGAGAACCCCATATTGAAAGCAGTGCCCAGAAGTGTTATTTGAGAAACTCTTGTTAGCCATATCATATACATACCCTTGAATATTAGGATAGCACTGATCAACAATGTGTAAATTCACCAAGGTGTACGGTCATATTCTTCATGTTGTTCAGCAATACATTGCAACCTAATGTTTAATCTTCCCAAAACCATTATTTATGAGCATCTTTTTGGCAAAATGCAAGAGGGAGATAACATAGTTTAGATAATATATATATGTTATCATATGCATGGCAATAGTCTTCATCATATTCGGGCACAGCAGAAACGTGGATGCAGTTTTATTTTGTATAATGTATATGGACCAGCATCTACATTAATCCTAAACATTAGAGTGATATCACCTTACGGTCAGCCCTGTAATGACATTGCTAGAGTCATGATCTTATTGTTTTATATATTCTTGCTCAATTTCCAAATAAATGTACAATATCTCATTTGAACTAGATCATTGAAACATATATTTCAGATTTTAATCTTTCAAAAAAAATGACAGCTCCCTGTCAGTGTTGAGTCGATATTCAACTGCCCTCAATCTATTAATCCAGGTTGCCTCCAATTTACATAGGCAATGTGTTCTATCTCCTCCCCTTGGATTATCAAAAGCAGTTTCAATCCCTTGAAATCCTACCCAGGGTAATTCTGCAGATCCATGACTGGAGTTAAAGTGAATGGCCATAGGGTACTCAGTGTTGTTATTTTTGATTGCCCCAATATGCTCTTGTAATCTCTCTTTCAGCGGACGGATCGTGCTGCCAATGTAATTTTTTTTCACATGGGCATATGATGCAATACACTAAGAATTTGGTATTACAGTTCATGAATGTTTCGATTGTATGTGTAGTTTGTGTATAGTAATTGAAGTTCTTCGTTTTATCACAAGCATATTGGCAAACATTACAGTGCCCACATTTATGGAAACCCACTGGTGGTGCCCCTAACCAATGTGTGGTCTTCTTATTACGGTTGGGATTATAGAAACTAGGGAAAAGAGCATTTCGCAATGTTTGACCACGTTTAAAAATGATACTTGGTTTGGTTGATAAGACTTTACTTACAATCGGATCTAAGTGTAACACATGCCAATGCTTGTTTAAGATTTTGTACAACACATGGCTTGCAGCATTATATGGTGTAATCAATGAAATTTTGTCTTTGAATTTGGTCCCCCGGTTAGTCTTGCATTGGTTTCGCAAAAGTTTAGACCGATCTAGTATCAAAGCTTTTGTTTTCGCCACATTGAGCACTTTTTGGTCATAACCTCTGGAACTAAACCTAACGATGGCTCGTTCCAATTCCTCTTGGAACTTGTCATTCTCGCTGCAGTTACGTCTAATTCTAGTTAGTTCACCGAATGGAATGGATGCCACCTAGGATTTAGGATGCGCTGTATCCGCATGCAGCACTGAGTTGCATGCTGTCGGTTTCCTAAATAGTGTAGACAAGATGGAACCTTCTTTGCAGTACAGTTTTAAATCAAAAAAGGATATCTCCTTTCTGTTCTCATAGGTGAAAGTGATGTGTTTTTTTTTTTTTTTTTATTCCTCATTTACTGCCATGGTTCCAGACTACTGAAAGCCGCTGCTTGGATAACAGGAGCTACGGGCGCACCGTTGTGCTGGCGCAGCTATTGCTGGGAGGGCAAACGGTGGGAGATCAAATATAGAAGCCCTACAGCCACCACGGCCGCCCTAACAGCTCAACCCTTGCTAGCCAGCTGACAGAAGTTAACCATCTTTGTGGCTATTCATGCTGGAAAGGATATGTGCGCCTGGGCAAGAGAAAGAGGGAGACCATCAATAAGACAGCAAGGTGGCACTATGGCAGAATAATCATCGGAGCTGGGAAAAAAAAAAAAAAAAAACCCAGCAAGTTCAAGCAGTCCCATCCAACATCCTCCAGTATTTTCTCCTGTCACGATTACCGGCCCTAGCTATATCTAGTTTAGAGAGCTGAAGCAAAGAACTACGCCACTCAAAAAGAGATGGTGGCGTAGGTTCTTTCCAACGTTTACAAATTTCTCTTCGAGCCGCTAACATTGCGTAGAATAGTAGGTTACCAGCCATAGATCGTAAATTGTCTACTATTCCAAAAATTACAAGTTTCAGATCTATTAATATTGGGCGACCCAGGCTGGCCGAGAGTTTGATACTAATTGCATCCCAAAAAGGAGTTAAATGGGAACACTCAAAGAACATATGTGTATCAGCCGCCTCCAAAAGTCCACATCTCGGGCAAGCCACCGGGCCTCCGGCAGAAAATTTCGAAAGTCTTTGTGGAGAATAATAAGCTCTATGTAAAGTGAACAGGTGATTCCTGCGAAGCCAAGCTGGTTTGACTAATTCCCACAACAGTTTACAGGACCTCAACCAGAGGTCTACAACATTGGAGGCTGGCAGTGAAGAGCTCCAGAGCTGTTTTGGGAGATCAAAATCGCCGTCCATTTCATCCAATATTAAAGAATACCATAGTGAAACCTCTTTCTTTGCAGGAGTCTGATCAACCAAAAGAGTTTCCAAGTAGTTTCCTCCCCCTAGAACAAACTTATCAAGCCGTGTAGATCGTGATGTTACTGCTTGGGACCAACTTACTATTTGTAAATACTTAAATCTTGAAAGATTGGGCCCAACTTTACGAACTAAATCCTCCCAGGGGATCAAGATCCCTTCCACAAAAAGATCTCCCCAAACAGCTATCCCTGATTCCCTGAGTGGTACTGCAAGTGCATCACTTAGCCAGTTTGGGGACTCTGGAAGGTCCCAGAGGGGAGCTCTGCTGGAATAATACCCTAGTTTAGTAGAAAATTTAATTTTTGCCCAAGTTCTTGCCAGGCCCTGTAAAATCTTTAACTTCACTTTTTTGAAAAATTTAGGGTCTCCAAACTTAAACAAAAAACCTGACTGCCCAGCTCCTTCGCTCTTCAACAAAGTAGAAAACAGGTTGCCAATCCCATCACCTGCAGGAGTTTTTAAGAGCATACGTGAATGGGAAAGCTGAAAAGCCCAGGCATAAATTTGTAGATCGGGCCCTGCCAAGCCCCCCTTCTCCCTTCGACGCCTTATCTTTTTCCAAGCTATCCTTGGATTTTTATTGCACCAGATGAAAGAACTGATCTCACCCTGAAGTTTAGACAACAAAGCAGGTTCAAAATAAAGAGGGATTGTGTTAAACAAAAAAGAGATTTTGGGAAGGATAGACATTTTGACTAAGTTAACTCTGCCAATTAGAGTAAGAGGAAGATGCACCCAAGCTCTCATCAATTTCCGACAATCCTTTGCGATCCTGGCAAAATTATTGGACGCGATCAAAGTAATATCTTTAATAATATTTAACCCCAAATATCGAAGGCATTTATTCGAGCCGTTACTAAAACTGCTCCCGACATCATTCCATACTAACGTTTCAGTTTTGGCAGCATTTACCTCGTAACCGGAAACATTTCCAAATTCGGCTGCCAAACTGATAACTGCCGGGAAAGCAGTATCGATGTCTGCTGTCATAACCATGAGGTCATCCGCGTACAACGCGACTTTCTTCTCCCATTCCCTATATCTAAAAGGTTTGATACGGGGTTCCTCACGAATTTTTTGAGCCAAAGGTTCGATATAGAGGTCAAATAAAAGAGGGGAAAGAGGACAGCCCTGGCGGGTCCCTCTAGAGATGGAAAATGATTCAGAGAGACCTCCATTAACAAGTACCCGAGCTGTTGGACAATTATATAACAACCGTACAGCCCTTTGAAAGTTTCCCCCCACGCCAAACTTAGCCAAGACCCCCGACAGGTACAACCAATTAACCCTATCGAAGGCCTTGGTGGCGTCGAGCGTGAGAATGGCCAACGGGGCAGCGTTCAAGGTGGCCATATCTATGGCCCCAATTAGATCGTATGTTAACTCGAAGAGCTGGCGGCCTCTAATAAATCCCTTTTGGTTAGGATGAACTAACGCGGGTATGACTTGACCCAGTCTACTAGCCAATAAGGAGGCAAAGATTTTGTAGTCTGCATTTAAAATGGAAATGGGGCGATAAGAACCACAGTCATCGGGAGGCTTACCGGGTTTTAATATAAGAGTAATAGAAGCTTCATTCCAAGTTGCTGGTGGTATGGCCCCTCCTACTATGATATGGTTAAATAATATTGTAAGAAAGGGAGAAATTTCTTCTACCAGGATCTTATATAGTTCTGCTGGTAGGCCATCCGGACCAGCAGCTTTCCCCCTCTTACTAGCACGAATTGCTGCTTCTACCTCTTCCTTGGTTACCTCCTTTTCCAACATATCGCGTTGCAGATCCGAGAGTCTTGGGAGAGAGATACCCCTTAGCCAACTCTCTATATCTGCTAAGTCAATATTCTTGTCCTCCAAATAGATGTTCTGAAAATTTTTTTTAAAGGCGGTTCTAATCTCTATGTCAGAGGAAGCAGTCCCCTGGGTGGTTGTTACCTCGCTAATAATGTTACGCGCTCTGTCGGACTTTGCCTTCCAGGCCAACAGTTTACCAGCCCCCTCTCCATATTCAAAATGCGACAGCTTACTCGCTTCCCATTTTTGCAAGATACGTGTATTTAATACGTCGGATAAACCCGCTTTAAGGGAAGCCAACTTCTCTTGGAGGGGAGAATAAATATCTGTAAGATCTTTGTTCGTAACATTAATTTCTGCTTGCACTTCCAGAAGCGCTGCTTCAATAGATGTTACCTCCTGAACATAGAGCCTCCTACGATGTACAGCCTTATTTTTAATCACTCCACGAAGACTACACTTAAATGCATCCCAAACGACGCGAGGGTCTGAAGATCCAATATTTATACGCATGAATTCAATGGTTTCTGATCTAATAGACAATACGTCTTGGGAACAGGAAAGCAAAGATCTGTCAAATGACCAAGAGTAGGTGAGAGGTTTAGTTACTCCGACCAGTTCCAAAAGAACAGCAGAGTGATCTGAGAGATGCGAAGGAAGGTAAGAGATGTCTTTAACAGAATCAACCAAGATATGGCTTATCAGAAAATAGTCAATTCTAGAACGATGGTGATACTTGTGATTGTAAAAAGAAAAACCTGGTTTCGTACCAGCTCTTGCCCGCCAGATGTCCACGTACCCGTATTGTTTCATAGAACTCTGCAGAAGAGCTCTGGCTTTAGATGGAGCTAACTGCCTACTACGAGGGATCTTATCTAAAGATGGATCGAGTACAATATTAAAGTCTCCTGAAAGGATTATGGGATCCGGAAAATGTAACAAACTTGAGAAAAGAGACTCTAGAGGAGCAGGATCATCCTGGTTGGGACCATAAAAACCTGCAAGTGTTATGTTTACCCCTCCAATAACCACCTGAGTAATTGCCCATCTGCCTCCCGGATCAACCTTAGAGGTTATGATCCTAGTATTGACTGGTTTTTTAAAGAGAACTGTAACACCCCTCGTGTTCGAAGTCTGGGAGGTGGATACCGATATGTCAATCCACCTGTTCCTTTTCACTAAATCCAACATCTCCTCTTCAATTAGATGTGTCTCCTGGAGTATAATGATCTGCGCATCAACATCACGAAGGTACTGAAGAATTCTGTTTGCCCTTGATTTGGTACGCAGACCATTAACATTCCAGGAGAGAATCCTGAGATCACTCATAGCTCAAGTTCCACCCTTTAAATGAATTAAAATGTAAGATATGTAAGAATTCATACCAGGACAAAACAAAGGAAAGTATAAATTTACAAAACTGAATCTGGGACCAGACTGAAAACGAGGAAATTTTTCTGTTAATGCTAACCCACACCCCTAACCTTACCCCTACTACCCAGTGACCTACACGCACCCCCCCTACCCCCTGGGGAACCCTTGCCAAGTCTAACCGGAACCCGGTATGTGATGCCCCTAGCCCAACCCCACCCCCCGGAGTGTATGTACAATTGATATAGTTCCACTATATGTGAGTATTTATATAGGTTTTTTTTTTTTTTTTAATATATTTTTTTTTTTTTTTTGCTTTCTTGCTCCCACTTTATAATTTACAAAATGCTTCAGATTTCCCACCTTACTTGCAATTCCATGAATGTACGTAAGAATAATCTATGGATATATAGAGAAGTGGGAGAATATGAAATTGCCTAAGAGTACACCTGAGGTAAAGAACAATAGCTGTAAAAAGAGTTGAAATAGGTTACTCAAGGAGGCACCCCGGCTGCGCCCTTATCGCTTTGAAAGGTAGCTAACAAGTCATCAGCCACCTGGACTGATCGAATATTGTACATTTTGTTACAGAACATAACCTTCAAAATTGCAGGAAAACTTAACTGGACCGTGGCACCAATCTTCCGAAAAGCATCCATCCTTTTACCGAGTTCCCATTGCTTCTCAAGCGTCACTCTAGACAGATCAGAACGTACTTGAAATGAAAAACCTTTATAGACAAGGGACTTTAACATTAGAGCTGCGTTAAGAATCTGCTCCTTTATAGTGTAAGTATGAAAGTTCACAAGGATCCTCCTCGGTTTTGATCTTTGAGGGTTCCGTCTAAAGGGTTCTCTGTGTACCCGTTGAATATCCCGAACTATATCTTCTTCAGATAACGCCAACTTTAAAGATTGAACTAGCAAAGGAACAATGAAACCTTTAAGATCAGAGCCCTCAACTCCCTCGGGTACATTCAAAACTCGGATGTTGTTTCGCCTTGCGTGATTTTCCAAAGTCTCCATCCTCTCAGAAATAGAAATGTCTTCGTTCTTAAGTTTCAATATCTCATCCCTCGCTTCATCTATATGCACGGATAATCCACCAACCGCCTCCTCTAACGCATTAGTCCTTGCAGTGAGCCCATCAACTTTAGTACCCAACGCCTCGCAAAAGCTTTTGATCTCTCTTTGAATCACTGCTGATTCTTCAAAACCTCGCTTAATGTCGGCTGAGAGAGATCGAAACATTTGCTCTAGAGAGGGAACTGATGGGAGAGACAAAAGAGGGGTTGCTATTTCAACTGGGGTCGGTTGATGCAATCCTACCCTCAATGTCTGTGAATCATGCTCAAAGTTGCTGCTCAATATCACATCCTGCACTCCTTGAAGCGAGCATTGCTCCTGTACCAATGAGTCTATTGCACCCTGATCCGAGTGGTGATCATCATCCCCTGCCCCCTGTGGTGCCTGAACCGTAGTATCTAATCCTCCCAGCTCTGGCTTTGTAACGTGAACGGGGCCAAGGACAGGAACGATGATACCTGGCACGTTGGCCGGCAGTGGTGGAGACTCTCCCAAAACAACTGGCTCAATAAACGGGGTTGCCACCACCAGGGCAGGGGGAGGAGTACTCATACGCTCCGGGGTAGACTCGGTAGTGGGATGTGAGGGCTCAGAGGAGGAAGTGTGAGGAGAGACCTCCATTACAGCCAGAGGTGAGGCAGATTGCCGTAAGTTTATGGAGACGTTTGTCAGAGAGGTTATCTGATTATTGTTGGACGGCAGACTGAACTCGGGGAATGAAACAGAGGCGGAGACAGAAACAGGCGCTGACAAAGAATAGTCTAGCTTACGCCCGTGAGCGGTCTCGACACTGGGCAGAGGTGGACTGCCAAGATATGCTGGGGGGCTTTTGTGAATATTGAGGAGTTGGGGGACCACCTTAAAATAAGAACGTAAAGAAGGTGTAATCTTAGAGTGGGAGTCTAGAACAAACTTAGCAGATTTTACCACTTTATTTACCTTAGGAACTCGTTTAGCCTTCACCTCATTAGCTAAAAAGGATGAGGATTTTTTTTGCAGGTTGTGTCTCTTGTGGGGGAGCCGCTGCGGGCTGATGTATTTTCTGCAACTTTTGTGTCCTTGCCCCCCTAATAGACGCCTTATTATCGTGGGAGGAGTGAATTTTTAGAGCCTTAATACCTTTTTTTCCCTCCCTCCCTGCCTCATGCGCTTTAGAGACACAGTCCCCGGCTCCAACACTGTCAGTAACCCCCAAGGGCCCAGACTGACTCTCCCGCTCTGCACCTGACTCGTCTCCCCAGGAGGAGTCTTTCAAACGCCCCCGCAACCCTTTCCCTTTCCCTTTCACCTCAGGTCTCTGCTTCCCCGAGGCTGCTGTCGACCTCGTAGTAACTCGCTCTTGATGCTCCGCGTTGGTCTCACAGGCAGCCGCCACCACTGTTGCTGCTTGAGTCTCTGCTGGAGACCCTATGCGAGCCGGCACCTCCACGTTAAAGCAGGTCGACCCGGTGAAGGGAGCAGCGGAAAGAGCAGCTGTGATCCAGTAGCTTCGTCTGCTCCGCCACAGATCAACCGCCGCAATGCTCCAGCGCAACACACCTGGTGAGAGGCTCTGACTCAGCTGACTCGAGGGCACCGGGCCCGGCTCCCTCACGCGTTCAATCCAAACGCACATGAAGGAGAAAGGGCATCCGGACGAAAACAAGAAGAAGACGCGTAATAATGTAAGTAATATAAGTTTTCCTAGAAGCTCACGGAGTTTTACAGAGTAGCCCCCTGAGATATCAGAAGTGGAACCGCTACTGCCGCATTCCCACTCCGGAGGTCAGGGGCGGAGCACCGCGACAGCTAACCAACTGCCGCCATGTTCCCCCTTTCTGTTCTTTCTTGGCTCTTCACATGGGCATATGATGCAATACACTAAGAATTTGGTATTACAGTTCATGAATGTTTCGATTGTATGTGTAGTTTGTGTATAGTAATTTAAGTTCTTCTTTTTATCACAAGCATATTGGCAAACATTACAGTGCCCACATTTATGTAAACCCACTGGTGGTGCCCCTAACCAATGTGTGGTCTTCTTATTACGGTTGGGATTAAAGAAACTAGGGAAAAGAGCATTTCGCAATGTTTGACCACGTTTAAAAATGATACTTGGTTTGGTTGATAAGACTTTACTTACAATCGGATCTAAGTGTAACACATGCCAATGCTTGTTTAAGATTTTGTACAACACATGGCTTGCAGCATTATATGGTGTAATCAATGAAATTTTGTCTTTGAATTTGGTCCCCCGGTTAGTCTTGCATTGGTTTCGCAAAAGTTTAGACCGATCTAGTATCAAAGCTTTTGTTTTTGCCACATTGAGCACTTTTTGGTCATAACCTCTGGAACTAAACCTAACGATGGCTCGTTCCAATTCCTCTTGGAACTTGTCATTCTCGCTGCAGTTACGTCTAATTCTAGTTAGTTCACCGAATGGAATGGATGCCACCTAGGATTTAGGATGCGCTGTATCCGCATGCAGCACTGAGTTGCATGCTGTCGGTTTCCTAAATAGTGTAGACAAGATGGAACCTTCTTTGCAGTACAGTTTTAAATCAAAAAAGGATATCTCCTTTCTGTTCTCATAGGTGAAAGTGATGTTACAGTTGTTGGAATTGAGAAAGGCACATCATTCTTGCAATGAATCACTGTTAGCTGTCCAAATCATCAAAATATCATCTATTGGTCTTGCCAGGGGAAAATGTCTGGGTTTTTGGTCAGACATAAATGCATGCGGCCACCAGGTGTTGAACAAAGGAATACTTGTATTCAAGATCATTAATAAGTCCCTGTTCTTTCCATTTCTTTAGATGTTTCTCAATTTTTATAGTAATCTCTTTCAAAGGATTGGAAGTTAGTTTGGCATAAGCATTAGTGTCTGAGAGTTGTCAGTCAATTTCTGCTAAATAGTCATGCGTGTCCATTAGCACCAGATTTCCCCCTGTTTGACTTGATCCTTTTTGCAGGGTCATCCCTGAACTTTTTGCCTTCCACCTGTATTTTGTCTGACCTGTTTTTGTTGGTTTTATGACTCTGGGCACTTTACCACTGCTGATCAGTGCTAAAGTGCATATCCTCTCCCTATGGTAAATTGATGTATGGATTAGTGATTCTATGATTGGCTGGTTTGGTTCACGTGTCAGACCCTAGTACAGTGCACTGAGTGTGCCCAGGGCTTGTAAACCAAATGCTGCTGGTGGGCTTGCAGCACTGGTTGTGCCACCCACAGAAGCAGCCTGTAAAAGTGTTTCTAAGGCTTGCCATTGCAGAGCCTGTGTGCAGTCTGGTACTGCCATACTTACTGGGCAAGTGCACCTACTTGCCAGTCCCTAAACCTTCCCTTTTCTTCATATCAGATACCCCTATGGTAGGCCCAAGGGCATGGTGCATTGTAAGTATAAGGTAGGACAAGCCCTGGTGTGTGTGGCATGTCCTAATAGTGAATTACAGCCATTTTCGTTTTTCACTATTGCAAGGCCAACTGTTTCCCATAGGCCAGAATGGGCAGTTTGATTATTACATCTTCTAATCCTAACTGACTCAGGGAACATGGTAGAAATTCGAGTTGAGTATGCCTGAACTCAGAATGATAAAATACATCCTTTTGTGAAGTTGGTTTTAACATTCTGTGTTTGAACATACCACTTTTAGAAAGTAGGTATTTTCTTGTCTAACCATTCAGGCCACCCTCTGCTAGGTTGTGTATTCCTTGTCTGGGGTTTGAGTGATAGGGGTTGGGGGATTCCAGGAGACAGGGTGAGTCAGCACAAGGCTGAATAGAGAGATCTGCATCTAGATGGGTGGGAGGAGTTGCACCTGGGACCTGAATAGGGCTGTGCCTTCCCTCCGTAATGCTGGCTCCACCTCCTATGGTGCTTCTGATGTCTCTGCCCTGCACTCTGAAAGGAAAGAAGGAGTCTTCTCAACAAAGTGCTCCAGGACTGACCAGAACTGGTTTGGACTAGGCAAAGGAGTCTCTGCCTTCAGAGAACAAAGAGAAACTGAGTATAAATATTGGGACCCAAACCCAAGAACTTTAGATCACTTAGGGAAACAAGAAGAAACCCTTGCTGAGGAGAGGAACGAGAAGAAACTGAGGAGAGACTATCCCTAAGCTGAAGTGGGGGATTGGCCTGCAGTGGTTGCCTGACTGCCAAAGAGAGGAGAAAAAGAACTTTGTGTACTGTATTCAACTTGTGAAGGATCTTCAAGGGCTTGAGAAAAGAGCTTGCCTCCTGCTGAAGTCTCAGGGACAACAGACTTCCACCACCAGCTCTCCAGAGTTCTTTGGAAGTGCCTGCAGCTGTATTGGCGCCTTCTGAGGAACTGCGTGTCGCAAGGAGCTGAAAGCGCGACTCACGAAGAAGAAGCGTGCCGCCACCGCAGCCGTTGCATCACTGAAAAAGGGTGTCACCGCTGTGAAGTACTGGGTATTTTAAGAACCCAGCGGTGCCAGGGGTAGCACCCTATGACTTCGAGTTCTTCCTGTCTTGGACCACAGAAACACAGAGTCTTGCGGTGGCGTCAAAGATCGTTTTAATATTGACTGCAGCCAGTAACAGCAATCCTAGAAGTACACATGGGTATGTTCTCAGGAGACTGCTCAACATTACAAAACCAATCTTCTCCTTATATACAAAATATCATGCTTCAGGCACACATTCCTCGTTTTACGATATGGTCATTCATGTGTATTCATTACAAACGAAAAGGCAGAGTCATGATGACCATCCCACATTCCAGTTCAGCCAGCCCACAATTATTTACCCAGCGAGGCTCAGATCCCTCATCAGATATCCGCAGACCCCAATAAACACGGGCACCTCCTGTTGGTAAAACAAGCCATAAAGCAGGAAGAGTCAGGTGTGAAAGAGATTAGCCGGAGGCTTGTGTGGGATGAAAAGGCTTTATGGTGCGTCAAACCCTGATGCTAATCACAGGTGGCCGTAGGAAGGGGAGCTCGTGAGACCGGACTGACCTCGGGCAGTGGAGCCAGTTGGCACAGGTCACAGAGAAGTCAAATAGAAGGCACATGTGTTCTGAAGGCCTGTGCATGTCCTTAACGCGCAGCCTATGTGAGGGCAACCATAAGATGGCTACCGCTCTAAAATGGAACCCACGAAGTCAATGTGTAACATCGTATACAAAGTGCATTTATCGATGAAACGTTATGCAAAACACTTGTACATACCGCATTGGCCATTCTCGGTTCACTGATACCGAGATAGGCAGGGTAGGGCCATGCCTCCTACGTGGTCCCAAATTTCAAAGTACCACAGCTGTAGCTGTCGCATTACATCGCATCGTGAAGAAATGTCTCGCAACATCGAAGAAGCGTGTCGCCGCCGCTGTCGTCGCATCACTGAACAAGGGCATCGCCGCTGCAGCTGTTGCATCGAGCCGAAGGGTCTCACATTACACGAGAAGCTTCCCGCCGCCACAGCCGCTGTCGTCGCATCACTGAACAAGGGTGTCGCCACTGCAGCTGTCGCATTGAGCCGAAGCACCTCGCACCACCGGAGAAGCATGCCGCTGCCGCAGCCGCTGTCGTCGCATCACTGAACAAGGGTGTCGCCGCTACAGCTGTTGCATCGAGCCGAAGCGTCTTGCATCATCGAGGAAGAGTGTCGCCGCCAAAGATGCTGTCGTCGCATCACTGAACAAGGGTGTCGCCACTGCAGCTGTCGCATCGAGTCGAGACGTCTTACATCATCAGAGAAGCGTGTCACAGGGCCTGTCGCGGCTCAGAAGAATCGTTGAGTCACCGCATGGCCATCGGGCATGCACGCATCGTGTCGCATCAAGAAGAAGACGCCATCTGTGTTTCATCGCACCGGATCTTCATCGCATCACGGCGTTGCTAGCCGCATCGCCACTGAAGCGGATGTATGACGTTACAACGCATGCTATTACAACGCCTACCTTTACAACGCATTTTTTACAACGCAAACACTACTACAACGCTATACTTTACAACGAATACTTTTACAACGCCAAACTTATTAAAATACTTAAAAGTGCTGTTACAACGAAAACCATTACAACGCATACCATTACAACGCGAAAAAAATATTTTTTTAATAAAAAGTTCAATAAAATCTGGCACGGGATGCAGGGAAATTAGGGGTTTTAGGGTGGGGAAGTGTATTAAAATGTGTAGAAAAACTGTACGTAAATTAACTGAAATGCATTACAAAATTAATACTCGAGTATTAAAATTAATACTCCCATTTCCCCCAAAAATCCGTTTTCACACATTTCAAAGTTTTACACAAATAACGAAAAATTTAACAACAGTTCATACACATTTAAATCATGAATATATCTGAAAATAAGTAAACAGAGTAAAACAGAAGACACATACACATAGTCGCCATTTTATCCATCTCACTTCTAAAACTTGTCCTACAACACTTTCTATGAAAACAATAGTAAAAGACATGTTCCAAAATGGATGCCAAAACGGAGCAAATAAATGAAAACAATACATCTTTTAATGCTTTTTTAAATTATCCTTTTCCACAGCAAAATAAAGTATACTAAAAAACACAACGAACGCTGTTTTTAAACAAATTAATAGTGACACTGACTAAAACTTATAAATACCAGGAAGACACCATTTTGCAATCAGTTGATTATCAACTACCAGAGAGACCAGACGTAAAAACCTGACCCTCTGACACCTAGACTGTGACCTCCACTGAGAGAGCACTGCAATCGTTTGGAAAAGCATTGTTACTTTGCAACTACTAGTAAGTCACTAATATATTTTAACGCCTTGTTTTGTCCTTAATCATGTTTTATTTCCATACAAAATATATTTTAAAAATATTTATATTAATTTATAAAATGTACTGTTTCTAATTTTTTATCACTAAAGAAACTTTAATATATAGCAACTTAAAACATCTACTTGTTTTTCCTAAAACAGAAAGTTGTTTTTCTATCAAAAGCAAGATATCGTTTCCCTAATTTTCCTTCACCTCAACGTAATCGACTCACCTTTGCTATTGTGAAGGTAAATGATTTTTTTTTTGTTTGTAATTATTTTAATTTAAAAATATATTTTTAGCATTAGCAAAAGTGTTGTATGGTAAAGGGGTTAATATTATTTTTTTTGAACATTCACGCTGCATCATAAACGAAATTATGCGATGGTGCAGGGGTAACAATTACTAATATGACTGCAGTTAGGTACAGCATTTGAGAAAGCGTTTCATGGTACTGGGGTAACTATTACTATTCTAAGTCCCAAAATGTGCAGCAGTAGGGAAATTGAGTGATGGTGTAGGGGTATCCATTACTACTCTAAGTTCATAATCTATTGTTAGTGTAGTATGTTTTGCTGTACCAATTATTATTCATACTCAAGTGTGATGCAGCACCATGGAAAATATGATATGTGATGTAGTTACAGTGAAAAAAAATATCAGATTTACAATCAATTGGTCTCATTTTTTTTTTAACCAACGTTGTCAAAGTTGCTTTAACTATTAATTTTTTTTTTCATTTTCACAGACAATCGGTTGCAACTTTGTGGATTAAATCACTAAAACAAATAACTTAAACCTGCAGCCAGCAGTACCAAGAAACCAAGAAAACAATCAGCTAAAGAAAAAGGTATTTTAAATTTACACTGTTATAAATTCCACAATGTAATAGTCATACCTTTTACTATTGTTACTCCAGGAAGGTGCAGAAGTAGGGAAAGTGTTGGATAGTGTAGGGGTACAATTTACTATTCTAACTCCAGGAAGGTGCAGCAGTAGGGAAAGTGTTGGATGATGTAGGGGTACAATTTACTATTCTAACTCTAGGAAGGTGCAGCAGTAGGGAAAGTGTTGGATGATGTAGGGGTACAATTTACTATTCTAACTCCAGGAAGGTGCAGCAGTAGGGAAAGTGTTGGATGGTGTAGGGGTACAATTTACTATTCTAACTCCAGGAAGGTGCAGCAGTAGGGAAAGTGTTGGATGGTGTAGGGGTACAATTTACTATTCTAACTCTAGGAAGGTGCAGCAGTAGGGAAAGTGTTGGATGGTGTAGGGGTACAATTTACTATTCTAACTCCAGGAAGGTGCAGCAGTAGGGAAAGTGTTGGATGGTGTAGGGGTATAATTTACTATTCTAACTCCAGGAAGGTGTAGCAGTAGGGAAAGTGTTGGATGGTGTAGGGGTATAATTTACTATTCTAACTCCAGGAAGGTACAGCATTAGGGAAAGTGTTGGATGGTGTAGGGGTTTAATTTACTATTCAAACTCCAGGAAGGTACAGCAGTAGGGAAAGTGTTGGATGCTGTAGGGGTACAATTTACTATTCTAACTCCAGGAAGGTGCAGCAGTAGGGAAAGTGTTATGTAGTAATAGTTAAATACAATGTCATAATTTAAAAAATTCAATCAAAATTTGCATTTGTCACCAACGTTCAGTTTTTTCATTTTTTTTTTTCATTTTTCCAGACAATTGTTTTCAACTTTGTTGTAAAATTCAGTCCAACACATAACTGAAAACTCCAGCCAGCAGGCCAATACCAAAGCAGAACCCTCACCAAGGAAAGGAATCCCAAAAAAACAAGGTATTTTTAAACAACATTGTTTTAAAACCATCAATATGTTAGCCAAACCATTTACTTATTAATTTTAATAAAATCCCAAAATGCATAAAATAAGGGTTGTAGTTGGAAGAACTTATTTTTCTAACTCCAGGAAGGTGCAGCAGTAGGGAAAGTGTTGGATGGTGTAGGTGTACAATTTACTATTCTAACTCTAAGAAGGTGCAGCAGTAGGGAAAGTGTTGGATGGTGTAGGGGTACAATTTACTATTCTAACTCCAGGAAGGTGCAGCAGTAGGGAAAGTGTTGGATGGTGTAGGGGTATAATTTACTATTCTAACTCCAGGAAGGTGCAGCAGTAGGGAAAGTGTTGGATGGTGTAGGGGTATAATTTACTATTTTAACTCCAGGAAGGTGCAGCAGTAGGGAAAGTGTTGGATGGTGTAGGGGTTTAATTTACTATTCTAACTCCAGGAAGGTGCAGCAGTAGGGAAAGTGTTGGATGGTGCAGGGGTATAATTTACTATTCTAACTCCAGGAAGGTGCAGCAGTAGGGAAAGTGTTGGATGCTGTAGGGGTATAATTTACTATTCTAACTCCAGGAAGGTGCAGCAGTAGGGAAAATGTTGGATGGTGTAGGGGTACAATTTACTATTCTAACTCCAGGAAGGTGCAGCAGTAGGGAAAGTGTTATGTAGTAATAGTTAAATACAATGTCATAATTTCAAAAATTTAATCAAAATTTGCATTTGTCACCAACGTTCAGTTTTTTTATTTTATTTTTTTCATTTTTCCAGACAATTGTTTTCAACTTTGTTGTAAAATTCAGTCCAACACATAACTGAAAACTCCAGCCACCAGGCCAATACCACAGCAGAAGCCTCACCAAGGAAAGGAATCCCAAAAAAACAAGGTATTTTTAAACAACATTGTTTTAAAACCATGAATATGTTAGCCAAACCATTTACTTATTAATTTTAATAAAATCCCAAAATGCATAAAATAAGGGTTGTGGTTGGAAGAACTTATTTTTCTAACTCCAGGAAGGTGCAGCAGTAGGGAAAGTGTTGGATGGTGTAGGGGTACAATTTACTATTCTAACTCCAGGAAGGTGCAGCAGTAGGGAAATTGTTGGATGGTATAGGGGTACAATTTACTATTCTAACTCCATGAAGGTGCAGCAGTTGGGAAAGTGTTGGATGGTGTAGGGGTACAATTTACTATTCTAACTCCAGGAAGGTGCAGCAGTAGGGAAAGTGTTGGATGGTGTAGGGGTGAAATTTACTATTCTAACTCCAGGAAGGTGCAGCAGTAGGGAAAGTGTTGGATGTTGTAGGGGTGCAATTTACTATTCTAACTCCAGGTAGGTGCAGCAGTAGGGAAAGTGTTGGATGGTGTAGGGGTGAAATTTACTATTCTAACTCCAGGAAGGTGCAGCAGTAGGGAAAGTGTTGGATGGTGTAGGGGTGAAATTTACTATTCTAACTCCAGGAAGGTGCAGCAGTAGGGAAAGTGTTGGATGTTGTAGGGGTGAAATTTACTAATCTAACTCCAGGTAGGTGCAACAGTAGGGAATGTTTTTGATGGTGTAGGGGTTTAATTTACTATTCTAACTCCAGTAAGGTGCAGCAGTAGGGAAAGTGTTGGATGGTGTAGGGGTACAATTTACTATTCTAACTCCAGGAAGGTGCAGCAGTAGGGAAAGTGTTAGATGGTGTAGGGGTAACATTAGAGGTATAGTATTTACTTTTACATCCTTATTTTTTTTTCTTCTCTTCTCTTTTCAGATAATGTCTAGTCTTGAAGCAGCTAAATACATTAAATCCAGGAAAGGAAAACATTTATTAAACCATGGAGGATACATATATAGTAAGGAAAGAATAAGTTTTCCTAGAAATCATTGGAGGTGTGTGCAATACTACACTACCCATTGCAGTGGCAGAGCGGTTACACTTGATAATTTAGTTGTGAAAACAACAGAACATAACCACTCTGCCTCTGCAATGGAGGTAGAAATAAGAGAAACTGTTAATGAAATGAAAGCTATTGCAAGCACCTCCAATGATTCTACAGGATCCATTTTAAGAGAGGTTACACAGCATGTCCCCAGTCATGTTGCTAGTAACATGCCTATAATTCCTAATTTGAGACGAATTATTCAAAGACAAAAGCAGGCAAGTAACATCCAATTATCTACACCACATTCTTTTTCTGACATTAGAATTCCACATGATCTTTCTATTTCTTTTTCTGATGAACCTTTCCTTTTGCATGACAACCAAAACCCTCAGAAACGAATTCTCATTTTTAGTACCCCACGTAACCTTGCAAAGTTAGAAAATAGTGAAATTTGGATGATGGATGGGACGTTTAAAAGTACACCCCATCCTTTCACTCAAATTTACACTATACATGCAAAAATTAACAATAATGTAATTCCCTTAGTATATAGTTTGCTACCTGATAAGACTTCTGCAACATACTCTGAACTTTTATCAGTTATTAAAAGTAAAACATCTCAAAGTCCTAGGAAAATAATAATTGATTTTGAATTGAGCATGATCAATGTGATCAATAAAACGTACACGGATACCCACATTCAGGGATGTTTTTTCCATTTTTCCCAAGCTTTTTGGGGTAAATTACAAAAAACATCCCTAGTTGCAGAATATTGTCGTGATAGCAAACTACAGTTTGAACTAAAAAAATTAACAGCACTTTGTTTTGATCCTCCCGATAGTGTGGACGAGTACTACACTGCTATTATAGAATCTGTTTATTATACAAGTAATGAAGAGAAATTGGCACCCATCCTAAATTATTTCGAGGACACATGGATTGGGCACCTAAGCAGATCGGGTCGCAGGAGGAAGCCACGATTCCATGTGGAGTGGTGGAACTGCTACACGAGCTGTTTAGAGGGAGAAGCAAAAACAAACAATGCCATTGAGGGATGGCATAACTCCTTCAACCATACAATTGGCAAACCTCATCCAAACTTCTACTCTTTCTTGGAAACTTTGAAGAAGGAGCAAAGTTTTCAAGAAATGAGACTAGCCCAAACACTTGCAGGTAGTCTAAACCCACGAGTAACGTTCAAAACTAAGGAAATGTCTGAGAGACTATTGGCTATATTACAACAATTTTCGTTGTGTGTGGCTATAGACTACCTGGAAAATCTTTCTAACATTCTTTCTTTCTAAAACTAGTTTTGTACTTACTTTCTTGCTTTGCTTCAAATTTAAATATCCTTTAATTACAATTGGCATACAATGTTTTTCCAAAACATTTTTCAAATTTAAAAGTCGGGTCTCCTAATTTTTTTTTTTTTTCCAATCTTAATTTTTTGCTAAACAACCAATGTTACCAAATCTACTTTTCCATAATATTCGACCAATTTTTCAAAAACCAAACGCCAGTAAATTATTATCAGAAAACTTCATAAGTAACTACCACCCTTAAAATCCACAAAAAATCCAACTACTCAAAATTTCAGAAGTCAATCCATTTTCCAAAATGCACATTGCTGCATAAACACCAAATTAATATCAATCTTTTTTATCAAAAATTACGAATACGTCATTTTGTTTTTCTTAAAAATGAAGATATAAATCATTAGTATTGGTTCCGAAGTTATGAAATAAACTTTTTTAGCAGTAACTTAAATTAATTTTACAGTTACTTACATTTTTTAATGAACCAATACATTTTCGCGACCCGACATAGGCATACATTAATGACATAAATGTGGACATGTTTTAAAACATTTTCAACATCAATTAGTTATCCCGCAACCTCTCCTTATTCTTTTCTTACTATATATGTATCTTTATTAAAGGTTTTATCTATAAATAAAAGTGAAAATGTTTCCTACCTGGACGCAGATCAGCTTCCTGCTGCTTCCTCCTCCGATGCTCTTCAAAATGGCGCCTTACGTCTACGTTCACGTCATGACGTCATCGCGCGCATCAATGTTAAAAAAGGACTATTTTATTTACTTTTTCTGTAAATAAATGTTTATAAATGTAAATAAATTATGTATATGTTTTCTAATAAATGTACATTATTTAAAAAAAATCAATAAAACTTAAAAGTTTTTTCTATGTTTGTTCTAATAAAGAAATATTTAATAAACCTTATTTGTTTACTGTAATTATTTTTAAAAATTGTTATTTAAACATGTAAAATGTTAATTTTTTTTTGTAAATTTACTAAATGTGTTCCTTACCTCGACTCTATTTTCTATTTCCTTTCAAACTTGCTCTTTCTTCTCTTTCTGCTCCTTATTTTATTGTTCAGCGGGTTGTATATTCTTAAGCTGCCAAAATAAATGAAGGACAAATAAGCACATAGACTTCAATACAAAAGCGTGGGATTTTTTTTAAAGTAAGTTCTATTTTCTTAGTTCTATTTTCTTCTGGTATAATTTCATGTTAAATACATTTTTAATAACTCTATTAATATTTTAAATATTATATATATATATTTTTTTTTTAACATTATTCATATTTAATATTTAAATACTCCAAAAGTACTCTTTCTTTTTTTAAAGATTTTATTTCATGAATTACATTTTAAATAAGGGTAAAAATACTCAAGTATTAATCATTTATAATACTACTCTTTTATTTTATTGTTTTTATTTATTTTTTATACAGAAAAAATACTCTTACATATTTAAAAAAATACTCAAGTAATACTCTTTTATAATACTACTCATATATTTTAATTTTACATATTTATTAAATAATTTATACTCAATAATTACTCTTTCATATTTTTAAAATATAGTATTTAATATAAATAATAAAATATTAATTAATTATTTTTTATATACTCCAAAAGTACTTTCTTTTTTGAAATCTTTTATATTATTAATTACATTTTTTATAATTAAGAAAAAAATACTCAAGTATTAATCTCTCATAATACTACTCATTTATTATACTTTTTTTATTTATTTAATTAAACTTAAATAATACTCTTTCATATTTTATAAATACTCAAGTATTAATCTTTTATTATACTACTCATATTTTTTAAATTTTTCTTAATAATTAAATAATTTATACTCAATTACTCTTTCATATTTTTCTATTAAAGTATTTAATATAAATAATAAAATATTAATTAATTATTTTTCAAACATCATTTTTCAAAAAAAAAAAAAATGCGTTGTAATGGTATATGCGTTGTAAAAGTACTTACCATATAAAAGCATGCGTTGTAAATGCATGCGTTGTAAAAGCTTTCGCGTTGTAAAAAATGCGTTGTAATAGCATTGCGTTGTAAAAGTTGCGTTGTAAAGGTTGTTTCCCCACTGAAGCACAGTAAGAAACCGACGCATCACCGTTCCTGCGAGTCAGGAACCGACACATCACCTTCCCTGCAACACTTTCGTTGTATAGCGTTACGCATCCAAAGGTACATTGACTCAAAGTGGTGCATTTTAACATCTAAAGAGAAATAAGCGAATTCTACCATTTTTAAGTACAGTATTGTGGATTTTTGTAGTTTGTGGTCTTGTATTAAATCTATAGAAAGAATACTTATTTTTGATATAAAACGTGTGTGGTGTCCATCTGTAGTGTTGTCACTTGGTTACTGTATGTGTTCACAAATGCTTTACACAATGCCTCTGAGATAAGCCTGTCTGCTCGTGCCAAGCTATCAAGGGTGTGAGCAGGAGTTATTTTAGGAGTGTACCCCCTTACCCTGACTAGACGCAAGGGTCCCTATTTGTCAAAGGTACCTACCTCTGCCAACTAGAGACCCCAAATCTAACATTGGTGGTCAGCGGTGAGGATTCTGGACTTGCATTTGTGACTCACGTACAGTGATTGGTGAACACTACTAGTGAGTGCAGACCAAAACGCGACCACATACTGTTGGTAGATTTCTTTTTCCTGGGATTTTCTATTTTTGCCAAGTTTAACCATCATGGAGAAAGCAGCATCCATAGCATCTGTTGATTTTGATTGGGAAGAGGAGAAACTGGAATGCTACAATGTAAGGCAGCTGAAGCACTTCTGCAAGAAATTTAATGTGTCAATTACCGGGCTCACCAAGAAGGATGAGTTCTACAAGGCGCTGAGGGCCTGGGTAGAAGCAAGGAATACCCCTGAGAATGAGGAAGGGGATGAGAATGCAGATGTGCAGCTGGAAGGGCCATTGGGTCCAGGGGGAGGAAAGCACCTTCCCCAGCAGGTAGCAGTTTTTCTGCCAAAGGTCTGTCCCCAGAGGAGCTGGAGGACAGGGAGAGAAATAGGATGCACGAGTTGGAGCTGGCCAAAATGAATGGGCAATTGGAACTGAGGAAATTGGCACTAGGGGAAAAGAGGATTCAAATGGAACATGAGTTGAAAATGAGGGAGCTTGATTTGGAGCTCGAGAGGCTTGAGGCCATGAGTGTCTCAGCCCAGCAACAAGAAATGTGTGTAGCTCAGAAAGTGAGCTTTGCTGAGTTGGAGGTGGAATCCAGCTCAGATGGTGGCAGCAAAATTGAATTTTCTAGTGCTGAGGGAGTAGTACTCACACCCAGAGATGTGGCACCTGACTTGAAGGAGGGGGTTGACATACACCAGGGGGTTCTAGGATGTGAGGTAACTCCAGTGGTGCGCAGTGTCCCTGAGGTGGATTGGGGAACTGGCACATGGGTTCATAGTCCTAGTGATGGGAGGGACACTCTACTAACTCTAGATGAGAGGTGCAGGGAGAGAGGTTCCCCCAAAGTTGAAGTCCTGATGTGTGAGTGTGAGGACCACCCAGAAGAGTGTAGGTTGTGTGACAGAAACAGTCAGATACTGTCTTGCCAATCTCAGGAGAGTGGTGTGGAGTACGTGTGCGAGGCACTGGATGGAGAGGTGAAGGATAGTTTGGTTAACCCTCACAGGGGGCTGTGTAATCCAATTGTAGGAGAGCATATTCCAATGGCTTGGAATGCTCTGCCATTGACTCTGAGGGGCATTAAAGACCCTGCGATTTTTAAAAAGCATTTGAAAACCCTCCTGTTTTAGTCCTCTTATCTCTGGCTGTGTTATCCTTGTTGGGTTCGCGCCGGGACACTCTTCGGAGTATCTGTGCGCGCTACAAGTGCATATAACATAACATAACATAACATAATATATTGAAAGTCCCTGTTTTCCAGAGCTATGCCAACACCTGTTGGAGAGTGAGTACTCTGACCCCAGGGAGCTCACATTGGAGGCGGACCTTTTGGTGGATTCCAGAGGGTCTGGAGAGGCATTGGGGAGTGCTCCTAAGAGAAGTGGCTCAGGTATCTTCCAACCCAGAGTGGGGGAAGAGGTGCAGAGTATCCCAGCTAGGTCCCAGTGTAGTGGGAGGGGTGTAGGGACTCACGTCCTGTCTCAGTGGAGAAGGAGTGAGTGTGGAGCTGCGTGTCCCAAGGTGCCCGAAACCCAGTCTCAGGGCCTGGATGGTTCTTTAAGGGAACACCAGGTAGGGAGCCTAGGCTGTCCTGATGGGCCGCCCGTTGAAGGGGATCCCCTAGTGTCTAGTGAACTGAGAGTGCCTGTAAGCAGGCCTCCATCAGTTCTGGTGTCTGGCCGTGCTACTCCTAAGGGGAGGGTGCAGAAGTCCAGACTGAGGGGTGAGAGGGGGAAAGAGTCCCCAGTGGAAGAACCAGTGGGTCAGCGGCCAGCCAGAAGGGCTGCGTCACCAGTGAGTGACCATGGTGACACCACTTCTGTCCTGGGGGATCTTCGTGCGCTGTCAGATGGACAGGAGTCGGGAGATCTGCGCCAGGCAGACTATCACAAGACACATGAGTTATGTGTTATCCTCCGGGGGGGCATGCGTGCTCCCAAGGAAGTCCTGGTGTGCCGGGCAAGTGTTCAACCGCAGGGGATGGTCCCTGGGTTGGGAAGGCAGGTTCAGGTGATGTGTGACCTGGAGGGTGGGACAACTGTAAACAGTGTCCTGACTGGTTTGTCTTCTGGGGTACCGCTCCTGATGGGAGGGGGCCGTACTCTGGAAGGGGGTGCAGAGGGAGGGAGTCCTCGCTTTTGACCCCGGTTCAACTGGAGGGTTTAGACCCTAGGTTGGAGGACCAGGTTCAGGGTGTCCCCCCTGACCCGGACGCCCAGTTGCAGAATAGAACCCTTGAACTGGTGGGCGAATTGAGCAGGACACCTGCCACAGGTGCCCTGGCAATTCTGGAAGGGGGTACCACTCCAGGTGGGAGGGTACAGATCCCCAACAAGGAGGAGGAGGACCGGGTGTGGGAACGCCCACCCCAGTCTCCTGCCCAGCCGCCGGGTACAGGCCGGGGCCTGGTAGGTCAGTGCCAGGATGTCATACCTGAGCTGACAGGGGGGAGAATGGAAAAAGGGTGCCAAGCACCTGGGGCTACTGCCCCCTGCTCCCTGATGCCACAGAGGTTTGAGAGCCCTGAGAGGCATTAAGCGTGCGGTCTCATCACTGAACACTGTGGCATTCGGCTGTCTGTCTGTTGGGACACACCTGTAAGCAAGCTAAGGTTAAGTGCTGCACCGGTGGTGTCCACAGGTGAGGAGAAGGGTTCCCCATGGATTAGCTCGGTGGGCCCTGAAAGTATGGACAGAGGGATCCAAATGGGTTCAGATTGGCGTAGAACTGGAATATAACCCTGCAGTTGCGGGCCAGGTTCAGGTTCTATCGCCCAAAGCAGGGAAGCCCATCAAGGTAGTGATTGGTCTACCCTGCGTTTTGGCTGGAAGGGGGTTGTGTTGGACTTGGCCCTTTTTGCAGGACCCTCCCTGAACTTTTTGCCTTCCTCCTGTATTTTGTCTGACCTGTTTTTGTTGGTTTTATGACTCTGGGCACTTTGCCACTGCTGATCAGTGCTAAAGTGCATATGCTCTCCCTATGGTAAATTGATGTATGGATTAGTGATTCCATGATTGGCTGGTTTGGTTCACGTGTCAGACCCTAGTACAGTGCACTGAGTGTGCCCAGGGCTTGTAAACCAAATGCTGCTGGTGGGCTTGCAGCACTGGTTGTGCCACCCACAGAAGCAGCCTGTAAAAGTGTCTAAGGCTTGCCATTGCCGAGTCTGTGTTCAGTCTGTGTTGCGGGATGTAAAGAGGCTCGGAAACAGGAGCTGTTTCTCTTGGTACTTTATTCTTTTTAGGTGCACGTTTTCTATCTTTTGAGGGTCTATAGTATGGTAAGGTGCTCTCCTCCTCTAGGTCCGGGGTCCGGCGACTGGTAGGGGGCGTCTTCCGTCTTTGCCTCCGCTCCAGGGTGTCGAGGTCTGCGTGGCAGGGCTGTTCTCCGGTCCTCAGGGTGAGGTGAAGGAAGAAGGGACAGAAGGGAGAGGCGAATCAGTGGTTTGCTCAAAGGATATTTTGTGAAGGGGCCCAGGGAGTGCAGGATCACCGTGCTCAAAACTCCTAACCTAAGTGACGAAGGTAGTGAGGAAAGGGTACGGTGAGGGGTACGGCGCTTATTTTCTAGGCACACTACGAAGCCCCGCCCAACCCGAGATACGAGCCCGTACCTGCTGGTGCCACGCTTCTCCCTCGGAAACGTGGCGGGGCGAATCACGGGGTCGTTGGCCTCCGGGCTCAGCTACCGGCACCTCCGCTCCTCGTCTGGTTGTTTCCTCGTTCTTCTCGTCCACGATACTCTCCGCTCCGTCCTCTTGGTTCTCCTCTCGTTCTCCTTCTCTCGCTCTCTTCTCCGCTCCGGTGATTACACACCTCTCTCGTCCTCGCCTTCCGGGATATGACGGCTCTGTCTCTGTGACGTTCTCGTCGGGGGCGGGGTCTGCTGCTAGCTCGTCCCAGTTAAAGAAACAGTGTTCGTCAGGCATCTCGACGCTGCCAAAGGCTGTAGGCTTGATCCGTGAGACCGGGTGCTGTGGGTACAGAGGGGATATGGAGGAGGACACCAAGTCAGTGGGAGAGTGACAGAGGAAGACACTGTCGGGGTCGGACTCACTGTTACACACCTCCCCCCTTGGATTCTCCCGATCGGGGAGAGGATGTCGCGAGAGGAAGTCCGCGCTACCGTTCTCAACACCCTTACGGTGGAGGACGGTAAAGGAAAAGGGTTGTAGTGATAGAAACCAGCGCAACACTCTGGGATTGTTCGACATGTTGCGGCTCATCCATTGTAATGGGGCATGGTCGGTATAGAGCGTAAACGGGTGGCCTTCCAGATAATACCTCAATTTGTCCACCGCCCATTTGATGGCTAAACACTCTTTCTCGATTGTGGGATATTTCACTTCTCGGGGAAATAGTTTCCTGCTAATGTACAGGATGGGGTGCTCGATTCCTTCGTCCGTTTGTTGCGATAACACCGCCCCCACCCCATAGTCGGAGGCGTCTGTATGAAGGATGAAGGGCTTGGAGTAGTCGGGGGATGCCAGAACAGGATTTGTGGTAATGATCCCTTTCAGGGTGTTAAAGGCATTCCACATAGCCGGGGACGGGGACTGAAAAGCCTGAGGGGTGATTTGTCTTTTTAGGGTGTCTGTCAAAGGGGAGGCTATGTCCGAAAAGGAGGGGATGAATCTTCTGTAATAGCCTATCAACCCGAGGAAGGCTCTCATTTCCTTTTTATTGGTGGGAAATGGTGTTTCTGAAATAGCCCGGACCTTCTCGATCTGGGGTTCAATAACCCCGTGGCCTAGTAGGTACCCCAAATATTTTACCTTTTGATAGCCCACCCGGGATTTCTTTGCGTTTATGTGTAGCCCTGCCTTTTTGAGTGCTTGAAGAACTAAAGCGAGATGAATGAGGTGTTCTTCCCAGCTAGGGCTGAAGATGATAATGTCATCCAGGTAGGCTGAGGTAAAGGTGGCGTGGTCACGAAGGGTCTCGTTCATCAACCGCTGGAATGTTGCGGGGGCTCCATGCAGGCCGAAGGGTAGGACGTTGAATTCAAACAACCCTTCGGGTGTTGCAAAGGCGGTTTTTTTGCGGTCTTCTTCCCTCAGGGGTACCTGCCAGTACCCCTTTGTTAGATCTAGCGTGCTGATATATTTGGCTTCACCTAATTGTTCGATGAGCTCATCCACCCGTGGGATGGGGTACGCATCGAAAGAGGACACTTGATTTAGGGCTCGGAAGTCCATGCAAAACCTGGTACTTCCGTCCGGCTTTGGTACCATTACAATCGGTGATGACCATTCACTACGAGACGGTCTTATGATCCCAAGCCGTAGCATTTCCCGGACCTCCTTCTGTATGGCCGGGCGTTTAGCGGCTGGGATGCGGTAGGGTCTCCTCTTCACTACCGTTCCAGGGGGAGTGTCGATTCGGTGTTCAATCGCCGATGTTTTCCCAGGCACATCCGAAAACAAATAGTTATAGGGCGTCAGAGTTTCGAGCAAGGACTCCCTCTGGAGCAGCGATATGTCGTCGTTTATGTTCAAGTCCCCCAACGTAGAAGTAGAGAGCTCGGGTGCTGGTCTGGCCATGTGGACGTCTTTGGGCGGAGGTCCGATCCATTTCTTAAGCAAATTAATATGGTATACCTGTGTTTTCCTAGGGGATATTTGTAAACGATAACTGGTCTTTCCAATGGTGTCGGTCACTTTATAAGGTCCCATCCATTCCGTTTGGAACCGTCGGGTGGTCGAGGGTAAGAGCACCAACGCCCAGTCGTTTATCTTCAATTGTCTCCATTTTTTTCCTTTGTCGTACCAGTGTTTTTGGCGGGTCTGGCTTTGGGTTAGATGTACATAGGCCAGGTCTCTCAATTTTCCTAGTTTGTTTTTCAGGTCTTGGGTATACTCCAATATTCCATGGGTTTCCCCCGTCTCTTTCTCCCACGCCTCTTTGGTCATCTCCAGTAGCGTGCGTGGCTGCCTTCCGTAGAGCATCTCAAAGGCTGAACAGCCCAGACTGCTTTGGGTTTGTCCTCTTATGACGTACAGGGACAAAGGTAGAAGAGCATCCCACTCTTTCCCACTTACGGAGAGCATCTTTTTAAGGACTGTCTTGAGTGTCCCGTTATACCTTTCCACGAGGCCGTCGGTTTGAGGGTGGTACACGGAGGTTCTTATTTGACGTAGATCCACTAATTGACACACTTCCCTCATTAGGCGTGACATAAATGGAGACCCCTGATCCGTCAGGATTTCCTTCGGGAACCCAACCCGAGAGAACAGTTCTATCATTTTATCCGCGATTATTCTGGTGGTGGGATTACGCAGTGGAAAGGCTTCCGGGAAGCGAGTGGCATAGTCGACTATAACCAGTGCGTATTGGTTCCCTTTCTTTGTTTTTGGCAGGGGTCCTATCAGGTCCATGCCAACCCTCTCAAAGGGGGTCCCGATGATGGGTAATGACTGCAAGGGAACCTGGGGAGGGCGGTGTACGTTCTTCTTTTGACATACCTCACATGTTGTACAATGTAGTTTGATATCTTTGTAGATACCTGGCCAATAGAAATGCCGAAGTACGTTCTGTGTCGTCTTTTCACTCCCTATGTGTCCTGCCAGGAGATGGGAATGTGCATGGAACATTATTTGATCCCGAAAGGGGGAGGGTACCAGCAGCTGTAGGGGTTCGCCCTTATTTCCTTCTCTGTATAACAACCCTTCTCTGATGGTGAATCGGGGGTACGTGGGGTTAGGGTCGTCTTTAGACTGGTGGGCATGCTCCCACGCATTGAAGAGCGATCTGTCGTTTGCCTGGGCGAAGCCAAAGTTTTTGTCTCCCACCCATGGTTCTGGGGTGATATACGCGGGATGGACCGGGTGCTGTAATAGGGAGGTCTGTGTCTGTATGGACGGCCTACGGGTAGAGTGAAAAAACAGCTCCAGGAATTCGGGGTTGTCCGTCCCAATAATCAACTCCTCAGGCAAGGATTCTAATACCCCCAATTTTACTCTATGTTGATTCCCACCCGGGAGCACTAGGACAGTCACCGGATAGGGTTTTATGTCCCCATGCACACACTTGATGTTTACTACTGAGTGGGGCAACATCTGGGTGGACTCTACCAACTTCCCTTGAATCACAGACTGTCGGCACCCTGAATCAAGAAGAGCCCTAACTGTTCTCCCATTTACCATTACACTTACGTAGAAGGAACTCCCAAGTTCCGCGCTGTACAGGACGGACTTGGGTACGTATCCCACTTCCATGGGTTCTTCGGTGGATCGGCGGTGTGGACATAAACGGGCTATGTGCCCCCAAGTCCCACATTCAAAACACTGTGGTCCTCTCAGGGGGTAGGTTTCGGGTTTGAACGGTTTTAAAGGGAGGGTCTCTCCTGGAGGTCGGGGTTTCCTTTCCGGTTTCAACGGGGAGGGGCGTGGCGGTTTTTCGGTCTCCCATGGAGCGCTCCGAGGTTGGGCTCGGGCGTATGAGGTCGCCAGTTCTATGGCTTGGGCCACGGTCAAGTGTGGCTGCTGCCGCAACCATCTTTGAATGCTGAAGGGTAGAGCCTCCAGGTATTGCTCTAGGTACACTTTGTCCATGATATCCTCTTTAGAACTGGTGTTCGGGGTCAACCACTTGTCGGCAGCCATTTTCAGTCGAAAAAACAAAGTCTTGGGATTTTCGCCGGGTCTCCCTCTCTCTTTTCTAAACCGTACTCTGTATGCCTCGGCATCCAGGCCTAGATGGTCCAGAATGATGGCCTTGATGGTGCCATATGGAACGGTGCCATTCGCGTTAGCCACCTGATAGGCTGCTTGGGCCTCACTGGTGAGCAAAGGAGCTAGAAAGAAAGGCCACTTTTCTACCGGCCATCCGCAGGCTAGAGCGGCTCTTTCGAAGTTCAAGAGGAACGCATCGGGATCCTCACCGGCTACGTATTTCTGGAGAGATATCCCGGATGGTCCCGGCAGTGCTGGTCTGGGAGCTGGTACGGGTCCGGTACCAGGGTCTCGAATCATCGTTTGGATGCCATCTAACTGAGCCGCGATGGTAGATTTAAAGGTCTCTCTATCCGCTTCTGCGGACTTCAGCTGTTGTTCTACCACCCATCCTAATTTTTCTTGTCCTTGTATAATGTGCTGGAGTAGTTCGTCCATCTTTTCTGTACAGATGCCTGTCCTTATGCCCGCATTCTCCACCACTTGTTGCGGGATGTAAAGAGGCTCGGAAACAGGAGCTGTTTCTCTTGGTACTTTATTCTTTTTAGGTGCACGTTTTCTATCTTTTGAGGGTCTATAGTATGGTAAGGTGCTCTCCTCCTCTAGGTCCGGGGTCCGGCGACTGGTAGGGGGCGTCTTCCGTCTTTGCCTCCGCTCCAGGGTGTCGAGGTCTGCGTGGCAGGGCTGTTCTCCGGTCCTCAGGGTGAGGTGAAGGAAGAAGGAACAGAAGGGAGAGGCGAATCAGTGGTTTGCTCAAAGGATATTTTGTGAAGGGGCCCAGGGAGTGCAGGATCACCGTGCTCAAAACTCCTAACCTAAGTGACGAAGGTAGTGAGGAAAGGGTACGGTGAGGGGTACAGCGCTTATTTTCTAGGCACACTACGAAGCCCCGCCCAACCCGAGATACGAGCCCGTACCTGCTGGTGCCACGCTTCTCCCTCGGAAACGTGGCGGGGCGAATCACGGGGTCGTTGGCCTCCGGGCTCAGCTACCGGCACCTCCGCTCCTCGTCTGGTTGTTTCCTCGTTCTTCTCGTCCACGATACTCTCCGCTCCGTCCTCTTGGTTCTCCTCTCGTTCTCCTTCTCTCGCTCTCTTCTCCGCTCCGGTGATTACACACCTCTCTCGTCCTCGCCTTCCGGGATATGACGGCTCTGTCTCTGTGACGTTCTCGTCGGGGGCGGGGTCTGCTGCTAGCTCGTCCCAGTTAAAGAAACAGTGTTCGTCAGGCGTCTCGACGCTGCCAAAGGCTGTAGGCTTGATCCGTGAGACCGGGTGCTGTGGGTACAGAGGGGATATGGAGGAGGACACCAAGTCAGTGGGAGAGTGACAGAGGAAGACACTGTCGGGGTCGGACTCACTGTTACAGTCTGGTACTGCCATGCTTACTGGGCAAGTGCACCCACTTGCCAGTCCCTAAACCTTCCCTTTTCTTCATATCAGATACCCCTATGGTAGGCCCAAGGGCATGGTGCATTGTAAGTATAAGGTAGGACAAGCCCTGGTGTGTGTGGCATGTCCTAATAGTAAATTACAGCCATTTTCGTTTTTCACTATTGCAAGGCTACCTGTTTCCCATAGGCCAGAATGGGCAGTTTGATTATTACATCTTCTAATCCTAACTGACTCAGGGAACAGGGTAGAAATTCGAGTTGAGTATGCCTGAACTCAGAATGATAAAATACATCTTTTGGTGAAGTTGTTTTTAACATTCTGTGTTTGAAAATACTACTTTTAGAAAGTAGGTATTTTCTTGTCTAACCATCCAGGCCACCCTCTGCTAGGTTGTGTATTCCTTGTCTGGAGTTTGAGTGACAGGGGCTGGGGGATTCCAGGAGACAGGGTGAGTCAGCACAAGGCTGAATAGAGAGATCTGCATCTAGATGGGTGCGAGGAGTTGCACCTGGGACCTGAATAGGGCTGTGCCTTCCCTCCACAATGCTGGCTCCACCTCCTGTGGTGCGTCTGATGTCTCTGCCCTGCACTCTGAAAGGAAAGAAGGAGTCTTGTCAACAAATTGCTCCAGGACTGACCAGAACTGGTTTGGACTAGGCAAAGGCCTCTCTGCCTTCAGAGAACAAAGAGAAACTGAGTATAAATATTGGGACCCATACCCAAGAACTTTAGATCACTTTGGGAAACAAGAAGAAACCCTTGCTGAGGAGAGGAACCAGAAGAAACTGAGGAGAGACTATCCCTAAGCTGAAGTGCTGCTTGGGGAATTGGCCTGCAGTGGTTGCCTGACTGCCAAAGAGAGGAGAAAAGGAACTTTGTGTACTTTATTCAACTTGTGAAGGATCTCCAAGGGCATGAGAAAAGAAGCGCGACTCACGAAGAAGAAGCGTGTCGCCGCCGCAGCCACTGCCATCGCATCACTGAACAAGGGTGTCGCTGCTGTAGCTGTCACATCGCATCGTGAAGAAACATCTCACAACATCAAAGAAGCGTGTCGCCGCCGCAGCCGCTGTCGTTGCATCAGTGAACAAGGGTGTCGCCGCTGCAGCTGTCGCATCGAGCCAAAGGGTCTCGCAGTACCGGAGAAGCGTGCCGCCGCCGCAGCCGCTGTTGTCACATCACCGAACAAGGGTGTCGCCGCTGCAGCTATCGCATCGAGCTGAATCAACTTGCACTACCGGAGAAGCGTGCCGCCGCTGCAGCCGCTGTCATCGCATCACTGAACAAGGGTGTCGCCGCTGCAGCTTTCGCATCGAGTCAAAGCGTCTCGCATCATCGAGGAAGAGTGTCGCCGCCAAAGCCTCTGTCGGCGCATCACTGAACAAGGGTGTCACCGCTGCAGCTGTCGCATCGAGTCAAGATGTCTCGCATCATTGGAGAATCGTGTCGCAGGGTCTGTCGCGGCTCAGAAGAATCGTTGAGTTGCTGCACGGCCGTCGGGTGTGCACGCATCGTGTCGCATCAAGACGACTACGCCATCTTTGTTTCATCGCACCGGATCTTCATCGCATCACGGCGTTGCTAGCCACATCGCTACGGAAGCGCAGTAAGAATCCGACGCATCACCGTTCCTGCAAGTCAGGAACCGACGCATCACCTTCCCTGCAACACTTATGTTGTATAGCGTTACGCATCCATATGTACATTGACTCAAAGTGTCGCATTTTAACATCTAAAGAGAACTAAGCTAATTCTACCATTTTTAAGTACAGTATTGTGGATTTTTGTCGTTTGTTATCTTGTGTTAAATCTATATAAAGAATACTTATTTTTGATAGAAAACTTGTGTGGTGTCCATCTGTAGTGTTGTCACTTGGTTACTGTATGTGTTCACAAATGCTTTACACACTGCCTCTGATATAAGCCTGTCTGCTCGTGCCAAGCTACCAAGGGGGTGAGCAGTGGTTATTTTAGGAGTGTACCCCCTTACCCTGACTAGACGCAAGGGTCTCTATTTGTCAAAGGTACCTACCTCTGCCAACTAGAGACCCCCAAATCAAACACCCCCTTTGTCAGCTTCCTTTACAATTACTTCAGGAAGCCGTTTCAGTTTTTTTTAGTGCTATTCTTTCTCCCCTTGTGAGGTTGTCTATTCTGTTTAGATGCTTAAACGAAAAAGAGTCTTCCCATTGAAAAAGGTAGTTGTCACTAGACGGTGGAAGGTGTCAACAACGTTATCATTTCCTAGTACCGGTTGCAAAGTTGACCTGGGCTTAGGGCCGCTATCTAGACCGACAACTCTCAGACACTAATGCTCATGCCAAACTAACTTCCAATCCTTTGAAAGAGATTGCTATAAAATTTGAGAAACATCTAAAGAAATGGAAAGAACAGGGGCTTATTAATGATCTTGAATACAAGTATCTCTTTGTTCAACACCTGGTGGCCGCATGCATTTATGTCTTACCAAAGATCCATAAACCCAGAACTTTTCCCCCGGCACGACCAATAGTTTCAGGAATTGGCTCCTCCACGGAGCATATCTCAGAGTACATAGATCAATTCTTGCAACCCCTAGTAAACAACTTACCCTCTTTTGTCTTAGACACTAAGGACCTGTGGAACCAGCTGAGCGATTTTACATGGACAGAAGAATGCTGTTTCGTCACACTAGACATTGCCTCGCTGTACACTTCAATACCCATAGATTTGGGGCTAGAGGCAGTAAGACACTTCCTTGCAAGTAGGGATGCTTCGCTTTGGGAGCACATGGAGATGCTATTAAAAATGATAATCTTAGTACTCGATAATAATGTATTTATACACAATGGTACCTGGTATAAGCAACACCAAGGTGTTGCTATGGGATCTAAATTCTTCCCGTCTATAGCAAATCTCTTCAAGGGATGGTTAGAAAAAATGTACATATGGTTGAAATGTCCTGCCCCCTTGATGGAATATGTATTATATTGGGGGAGGTACATAGATGATAGTTTGATGATTTGGACAGCTAACAGTTATTCATTGCAAGAATTATGTGCCTTTCTTAATTCCAACAACTGTAACATCACTTTCACCTACAAGGAGAACAGAAAGGAGATTTCCGTTTTGGATTTAAAACTGTACTGCAAAGAAGGTTCCATCTTGTCTACACTATTTAGGAAACCGACAGCGTGCAACTCAGTGCTGCACACGGATACAGCGCATCCTAAATCCCAGGTGGCATCCATTCCATTCGGTGAACTAACTAGAATTAGACGTAACTGCAGCGAGAATGACAAGTTCCAAGAGGAATTGGAAGGAGCCACCGTTAGGTTTAGTTCCAGAGGTTATGACCAAAAAGTGCTCAATGTGGCGAAAACAAAAGCTTTGAGACTAGATCGGTCTAAACTTTTGAGAAACCAATGCAAGACTAACCGGGGGACCAAATTCAAAGACAAAATTTCATTGATTACACCATGTAATGCTGCGAGCCATGTGTTATACAAAATCTTAAACAAGCATTGGCATGTGTTACACTTAGATCCGATTGTAAGTAAAGTCTTATCAACCAAACCAAGTATCATTCTGAAACGTGGTCAAACATTATGAAATGCTCTTTGCCCTAGTTTCTATAATCCCAACCATAATAAGAAGACCACACATTGGTTAGGGGCACCACCGGTGGTTTTCCATAAATGTGGGCAATGTAATGTTTACCAATATGCTTGTGATAAAAAGAAGGACTTCAAATACAATACACAAACTACACATACAATCAAAACATTCATGAACTGTAATACCAAATTCTTAGTGTATTGCATCATATGCCCATGTGAAAAAATTTACATTAGCAGCACGATCCGTCCGATGAAAGAGAGATTACAAGAGCATATTAGGGCAATCAGAAATAACAACACTGACTACCCTATGGCCATTCACTTTAACCTCTTCGCTGCTAGGCCTTTTCCCCGCCTGTGCTAAGCCATTTTTTGGCTATTTGGGGTAGTTCACGCTTAGGCCCCTGTAACATTTTGACCACATAAGGTATCTGTAGGAGAGTGGAATCTGACTAATGGTTGCCCCCAACTTTTTGCCTGGTATTTGAGTGGTTTTTGACTAGTCTGGCTGGGATCCTGCTATCCAGGACCCCAGCCTATCTGCTTTCTCCCTAAAACTGATGTAAGTACTCTAGGTACAAACCTAATTGGATGCTGGGCATGCCCTACCAGTCCCTTGTAGATGGTACCCTAGGTACCAAGGGCATGGGTCCCCCAGTAGGCCTACCAGGGCTGCAGCACTTATTGTGCCACCCTGGGACAGCCACACAAACTGACACCACCAGACCACTACTGTAGTCTGGGTAAGGTGGTGCTAGCACCCCTTACAGGGATGTAGGTACCCTATATCCCACACCCTTACAACACATATACTCTCATAGGTCACCCCTATGGCAGGCCCTGGTAATCCTACAGGGCTGGGTGCTGAGGTATGTGTGAGGGGGGACCCCTACATGAGTAGGGCCTCTCTGCAACCTTCGTAAAATCGTTACTGGGTTGTTTGTAGTGTAGCCATACCATATACTCTTAACCGCATTATAAGTAAATCGCGTCATCGCGATAACTTGAGAATGGCTACACAGAACCATATCGTGTTTGGTGTCAAACATGAAGGAATCATACCCCCAGTCCAGCCATGGGCATGAGGGTACGATTCCCCCTTGCTAGAAGGGCGATATGGGAAAAGCGGTAGAATTTAGACACCAATTTAAAAGTGCACAAGTTACACAAAATGGCTACTGCCCGCCACCTACACGACCCTGGCTGGCTGTTGCTGGGGAAAACCCCAGCCTCGCCAGCTGGACAATAGGGCTCCTGTGGCAGGGAGGTGCTAGCATCTCCCCAGACAGGATAATGTGGATTGGAACAGGGTGGGTGCACCAAATGTCCTTTCAGAGTTGCACGTAGGTAGCTGCAGAGCCCCAATTCTGCATACACCGCCTGGAACCGGTTCAGGGGCATCCTGCCCCTCGCCCAGGCGGGAAACACACAATGGGGAGTGGGTGTAGCCACCCTTTCCCGCCTCTACTCTGATTGGTAGGCTCTAGTTGGGACCATCCCCTAATCTTGGGGATATATGTGAATAACGTAGCCCCAGAGCCGCAGATTAATCCAGAACTTCACAGAACTGACCTTCGACGAGCTGCTGCCCAGCTGACTGAAGAAATCTCCCTTGGGATAAAGGAGTTATCCCCCTGCTTGGCAGGCACCTGAAAGACTGCAAGATACCCGGTTGGAACTTTGCTGCTCTCACGAACTACGACGTCTTCCAGCAACCTTGAGGTGGGTCTCTAGAGCATCCCAGAGTCCTGTGAGCGTGCCCAGCAAGTCTGAGCACCGTGGGCCACGTGGGTGCCGAGATCCCTGCATACCCCGAGACACCGGCCACCTCTTGCATAGCACACGATCCCGACCAGTGGGGAAGTTGTGCTTTGGCCCATTTCTGAGCCAACCTTCAAGCAGCATCCGTGCCAAATCTCAGCTCCCTAGCCCACTCCGGTGGCCCGTGGGAGCCCTTTTACGCACTCCATTTTGCTGCCTTCCGCGGTCCCTTGTCTCTCGACTTGTGGGCCCTGGCGGAGGACAATCTTCACATCCAAGAGTTCCCCTGGTTGCTCCAGGCCTGCTCTGCGCTTCCTCCAAAGGAGAGCACCCTCAGACCTCGTGGGTCTGCACCAGCAGCTGCTTTGTTCATCTTGCGTGGGTTGCGGTTGCCAAGGCTTAGTGGATCCAATCGGGACACTAACACCGCAGCGACCCTCATCCGACGTGGGACAGTCGCCCTCCCGAAGCTGGCCTTCCTTGAAGCCTCCCGGAGCCCGTGACTGCAGAGCCAAGCTGCATCTTCCTCACCTGAAGCACCCGACATCGAAGGGCTCCTTGCTGTGAGCCCCCTGGTCACTGTGCCGTGACCCAGACTCTGTCCCCTCTGCTTTCAGGTTCTTCTCTACATTTTCTACATCTTAGATCTTCACGACTTCATCGACGCTTTCAGCTAGCAGCAGTTTGGACTACTTTTCCATTGAAAATCAGCCCGCGACCCGACACCAGAATCGACCTATGCACCCGGCTTCCCTGGGGCAGGTAACAGTGGTACTTCGGTACTCCCGTGGTGGTGGGCTCTCCAAAGTCTTAAGTCTCAAGCCTTAACTTTGTACTACTGCTAGAAGTGTCTGTATTCTTTAAATATTCAACCGCGACATTCTCCATAGACTAACATTGCGATCCCGATAGCAACTTCTTGTGCTGCACGCGTCTCCCGTGGGTCCCCTTCCTCTTAACAGTGGGTGGATTCTGAAGGGGCAAGCGATCCTGAATGCCCTAGGCATTGTCTGTAGAATTGTCGTGGTTCTTATACCACTATTTTAGTATATGGTTTGGTCCCCCCCTGGGGCCCATTGATTTCTGTGCTATTTATTGTGTTTATAAATGCTTGTTTAAAGTGTAACTTTGCCACTAGCCACATAAAGTGACTGTGGGATTCTGACTAGAATAAATACATATATTTTATATATATACCTGTGTGGGCTACTCTTTCATTTGGTTATTCAAGAGGTTATTCTGGTAAAACAATAAGCTTAAAACTCCTTCAAGACTTAGCCTGAAGGCTGCTCTCCACAGCTACCACTAGGATAGCTTTCTTTAAAGGTTGTCTTAAACCTATCATCAATAAGAGTCGAATTGGACTGGTGCAAGGTGTCCCTATAACTAGGAACAGCATATGCCAAGCCAACTTCTCACATTGGTGTGCAGCGGTTGGATTCAAGCTTGCCATTGTTTTACCAGATAACAAATTGAATTTCTAAAGTGAAAGCAACTTGGTACCAAAGGTACATATAAATTCAAGCTAGAATACAATAAGTTCTACTGAACTTAGAGTTGTGTGTAGAGGGTTTAGCACACCTTGACTACAACTCAAGAGAGGGTTCAGTAGGCCACACTTAGTGTAGGTAGATACACCACTATCACTACACTAGAAAATGTCTGAAGGTTCAGGTGCCCATAAGGCTCTGGAAGGACCCCAAAGGGTCCCAATAGACAAGTATGATCATCTCTCCTTTGCTGAGCTCAGGGAGATGTGCACCCTTAGGAAACTCAAGACAAACAAAGGTGCCAATACTCAACGTCTCAGGGAAATCCTGCTCATAGCAGACTTTATGCAGACTTTAGGGTCTGGTGGGGTAGACAGGTGTACTGCTCGATCTTTCCGGCCTTATTGTGTTGTAGAGCGATTGATGTGACTTCAGTCTCTTTCCATTCAAGTCTAGGGGTTAGAGTAGTGTATAGAGCCTAGTTATTAGGCACTTCGACATGATCCTGTGTTCTTCCCCATAGATCAGGGTTTGCATACATATCCTAGGGGATAGATTCGTTAGCATTAGGGGTAATCTGTTCTGTAGTAAGGGTATTTCATGGAGCTGAATTCAGGCCTGGTAGGCCTTAAACGGGAGAGATATTATTCTTCCACCGATGTTAGTCCTGTTTAATGAATGTATAATAGACTGAAGTCAAGGGTGGAATGTACTGCTCGATTTCCCCGGCCTTTTCGTGTTAAGGGGGGCCTAATGTGACTTCAGTCTCTTTCCATTCAAGTCTAAGGGTTAGAGTAGTGTATAGAGCCTATTTATTAGGCACTTCAACATGATCCTATGTTCTTCCCCATAGATCAGGGTTTGCATACATATCCTAGGGGATAGATTCGTTAGCATTAGGGGTAATCTGTTCTGTAGTGAGGGTATCTAATGGAGCTGTGCTGCATTCAGGCCTGGTAGGCCTTAAACGGGAGAGACTCCATCTTTCCTCCTGCTCTGGCAGCTTGGGAAGTTTCTAGGTCATAGGCAGTGTTTTAGTTAGGAGGTGTTATTCGCTTGGAGAGAACCGGTTCAGGCCGGCCCTTATCGAAGGATTGTATTCTCCTTCATGCCGAAGACACTACATCAGGCCGGCCGGCTGGGAACGTGTCCTTGGCACGGGGAGGTACAGGAATTTGGTGGGCGGCAGGTTTCGAGCTGGAAATTTCCATGAGAGAATGCACATCTATATTAGTGAAAGTCTGAGGCAGACACTAGCACTTGCTTCTAGACCATAGGCGGCATCTGGCCGTTAGCAGAAAAGCTATTACTTATTCCAGGGAAGACAGATGACGAACTTGAATCTAAAGAGGAGAGAGTAGCCGATGAGGAAGAGGTTCCAGTGACTCGGAGAGGGAGAAGGGAGTAGACCCGCGACTGCGGAGGGGTGACTTCCAGGCGAAGCCGAGGCATAGACGAGAAGGGAACCTAGATGACCATTGAGCACAGGCTACATACGACCAAGGTGATGTCGACCCCTTTTTCTTTGAAGTGTATAACTTAACCTTTTACTTTCCTTGCAGGTTGTATATATGATGTATTTTGCAAATGTGCATGTGGCATTTAAATAAAGTATTTAGCTTGTCGTGAGTTAGCATGTGTTGTGTGTCTTTATATAGGAGGATAGCCTATTCTTTCAGTCAGAGTTAACTCAACATGAACAGAGGTTAATCCTGGTCAGGTAAGTGGTAACTGGATGAGGGGGAAACGAGCCCCTCGAACTAGAGAACAGGTTGTGCTCAACTAATAGTCTTTGTGTGATCTGACATATAGTAATCCCGATTCCCCTGTCGTGTACTACGGTAATAATAGGATGAGCTCGTGCTAAGGCTGCCGTCTGGTAGGAGATTCTGGGCCTGACTGAGGCCGCGAGACTATGTGTTGCTGCCGTCTGGGTAGGAGATTCTGGGTCTGACTGAGGCCGCGAGACTGTGTGTTGCTGCCGGCTGGGTAGGAGATTCTGGGTCTGATTGAGGCCGCGAGACTATGTGTTGCTGCCGTCTGGGTAGGAGATTCTGGGTCTGACTGAGGCCGCGAGACTGTGTGTTGCTGCCGGCTGGGTAGGAGATTCTGGGTCTGATTGAGGCCGCGAGACTATGTGTTGCTGCCGTCTGGGTAGGAGATTCTGGGTCTGACTGAGGCCGCGAGACTGTGTGTTGCTGCCGGTGGGTAGGAGATTCTGGGTCTGACTGAGGCCGCGAGACTGTGTGTTGCTACCGGCTGGGTAGGAGATTCTGGGCCTGACTGAGGCCGCAAGACTATGTGTTGCTGCCGTCTGGGTAGGAGATTCTGGGTCTGACTGAGGCCGCGAGACTGTGTGTGTTGCTGCCGTCTGGGTAGGAGATTCTGGGTCTGCCTGAGGCCGCGAGACTGTGGTTGCTGAGATCGCGAGGCTGTGAAGTCTTGGTATAGATATATAATAGGAATTCCCTGTCCTTAGGTGGTACATATATATGTGGTTGTTTAGGTGTAAAGAGACCCTAGGGAGGGGGTAACGTTCTGGTTTGGGTCAGAAGGGCTCTGTAGAGCGGGTTCCACCCGATCCGAAAACCCAAGCAGAACATTTGGCGTCGTGAACCGTTTACGTATTCTGTGTGCGTTGTGTTGTCCCGTGTTTGCTGCCGGCGTGTGCGTGACTTTGTTTGTATGTTCTTTGTGATATACTGGTGTGTCTAGCCTTTCTTCTTCTTTCTTTTCTTTCTCTTCTTCTCTCTTTTTCACGATCTGTTCTAGACAATGTTAATCTACTTTTAAGTTGCCCGTTGATATTCCCGGCTGGGATTCAATGCCTTGTGAAGCCTTAGCCCGTGAGTGGGCTGAGTAATTGGAAGCAGACTGTTACATATCACTTGATTTATTTGCATGGGGGCAGACCGTATGATGTGCTGGCTCGTGAAGTGAGCTACCTGTGCTGATTTAGAATTGGTATGTGTGTGTTTCAGCGTGTCTTGTAAAGAGTGCTTATAAATAGCTTGCTACGTGAGGCAGAGAGGGCTGGATCCCTTTCAAGTGTTAGTTAAGGAATGCATATCTAATGTTTTCAGTTGTACAGTGCATGTAAGATCTCAGAGCATGGCTCTGAAACGTGGGACTCCCTTGAAATTCCAGTCTCCGTAGTTGCAAGGACGGGTGTTATTCAGCAGGTGATTAATGACATTTTGGAGAGAGACAGCGGTGTTATTTTCAAGTGTTGGTTAACATGCATTACACATGTGGGCATTTGCAATGAGAACGTAGTGAGTTGAAAACAGAGCTGGTTGATGCCCAGTTTGCTAATATATCTTTGAAGACAAAATTAAACGTGTACCAGGCTGTGAAGTTGTTCACTTTGTCATGCCAGAATGATTCAGGTGTGATAAGTGTAACAGAGAATGCAGGCAGGCTATGAGCTACACAGACGGTTTTAGTTAATTCCTCTGAGGAGCTTTCTCAGCCTGAATGGAATGTGCATGAAAGTAAACAGACTAATGTTTTGGGCTTCACGATCACCGGTTGCGGACATAAATTAGACATGACAGTGTATGATACATTTTGCTTTAAAAGAGAATTGCAACAACGTGATTTTGGATGTGAACAGCTGATTGTGTACAATAAGTCTGATGTGTGGCCACTTCATTAACATGAACATTTATTTCGTGAGTTACTTCTAGAGCAATGTGCCCTTTTTAGTTACAGGAAAGTGCAGGGAAATAATAGGTCGCTTTTGGATTCAGATTGCTGTCTGGGAGTCTTGCAGTGAGATCATCCAGCAACGCTGGGCAGGGCTCGGGCTTTCTGTGAAGTCCGAGAAGGAATTCCTACGGGAGGGGTCATCTCATCTCAGCTCCTCTCCTCCGTAGGCAGGGACAGCTTCCTGGACATAGATGTCTGGGAGGCTTGCACAGGCGCAGGCCCCCCCCCATGAGGAGAGTCGCAGACAGTCCAAGAAAGTTGGCAGGCGTGCAGTTCTCTCCGACCTTGAAGGAGATAAGGTGTGAGCTAGGGGGCGTGGCTTGGCGCCCGAAGGAGATGGCGGCTTTCGGCTAGGAGCTCCGTCCACACCAGGGTCTACCGACGGCTCGCGCCTCAATTTCCACCAACAAAGGGCAGTCTTCCCTGTCGGAACATGCCAGGATCATTTTTAATCCTTTTTCGGCGCTGAGGCACAGTTATTTTAGGACTTACAGCCCATTTTATTTTCGGTCGCGGCTCGTTATCGGCCGCGGCCGCCATCTTGTTTATTCTCGCCTATGATCGCCTCAGAAGCGCGCCTTACCGCGCATGGATCCCCTGGACGCCTCACGCTTTTACTATTGTCCCCAGCACCCCCTGAAGCACAGATGTGGATAACCTGCACTCCAAGGTGACTTTTCTCTTCTCTCTCCAACTATGATTATTTTCGCTGCCTTTTTCAGTTGACTGGAATTTTCAATTTTCTTCATATACGGCGGCCATCTTTATGACTCTAGCCTCCAACATTTTTGACTCCAATTCTGTGGCCTGGCATTTTCCTTCCTTTCTTAATTTGCTCCCTGGTCCTTTTCCAGCTGGGCAATAAGATATTTTTTCTTTTTTTTTTTGACCTCACGTTCCATTAGCGTGCTGATGGCGCATTGCTCCAGTCAAGTTCAAAAACGTAATTATATTAAGAATTCCAAATTATTCACGGCACTGGCTCATTTGGAAGCTTCCCAGTCCCTATCTTCAACCGAGATGACATCAACTGCGGACATCTCCTCACAGCCTTCGGCAAAAGTGAACTCTAAGAGGTTAAAGAAAGACCCGCCTTCGCCTCCTAAGTCCTCCTCGCCCATCTCAATGGAGCTACTCCTCGAAGAGATACGGGCCCTACGCCCTTACATGGAGGAGACGAATGCTAAATTGCAGATTCTCACTGACAATTGGGCTTCGATGGACGAAAGAGTGTCGTTGGTGGAGCGCGACGTTTCCTCACTTCAGGAATCCGCGTCCAAGATTTCCCACATGCACACGCAGATTTCCTCTCTTCAGAAGCAGGTGGAGGACCTTGAAAATCGCAACAGACGTAACAATCTCCGTCTTTATGGCCTGGTGGAGGGTTGTGAAGGAAATGATCCCATCAGTTTTTTCAAGTCCTTTCTCCCGAAGCTTCTTCACCTACCTGAAGACACTTCATTGAATATCCAACGCGCCCACAGGCTTGGTCGAGCTTCCTCCTCTCCTTCCACGTCAACGAAGCCTAGAGGTGTAATAATGTACTTTCTAGAGTACACAGACTTACTGAAAGTCCTCTTAGCCGCTAAAGCCTCTCCTCGCCTCACATGGTCAGGCTCCACTTTGTTCTTTGCGCAGGATTATGCCAGGGCCACTGCAACTCGTCGCAAGGCCTTCCTAGATATGAGACCTGACCTTCGCTCCATTGGTGCCAGATATGGACTTTTTCATCCTTGTCTATTCAAGGTCACTCATAATAATAAGACTACGACATATGAAGATCCCGCACGACTTCGAAGTTTCCTGAATTCCTGTGGTCAACCTGACATGGAGATAGCTGGTCCCTCTTCCCACCCACCATGACTTGTTTTTGTGGTTGCATTTTGATTCTCTAATCTGTTCTGCTTTAATCCATTCATTTTTTTTTTTTTTGCAGGTTCTTCAGATTGTATGACTTCTAGTTAAGATTATATTTTTCATTTTTCCATCTGATAATGTTGTTCTGGCTCCTCAGTTGGCCACGTGTTTGTTTCTTATCTTTGTTGTATTCGAGTCTCTAACCATGTTCTTTTTCTCCCCTCACAGATCATTGTTTTGCGTTCCGTTGTGTTATCTCTGGTTGGACGTCTCCCTCACCCCGAATGCCTTGCCTCTCCCAGTTGGCCCTACCTCCCTCCCCTCATCTCCACGTGTGTTTCCGCTTGTCCCCAGTTCCTGATTGTATTTTTCCCCTGCTACCCCTCGTAAGTACCCTTTATTCCTTATTTATCATGTTTTGCTATGCTATATATCTTCTTATCTTACCTCTTCCCTCGTTACTTTCACATTTATTGGTGTCGCTACCTTCTCCTTGGCTCTCCTCCAATTCTCTCTCGTCACTCCTTCTTCTCCCCATTGCATACTGGCTCTCTTGCTCGTATTCATCTCCCTTTACCTATTTGATTCTCCCTTGGACCTTATTTATCACTATTTCTCAGAATTATTATATCTTCTTACCATTCTTTCTATTTTCTTGGCTTCCCCTATATATATGGCTTCACTGGTTCTTCTCTCATTTTTTCCTCTTTCCTTACTTCATCACGTCAGTTCTCACCTCATTCTTTTTCTTTCTTGTGCCCCTGCTCGCTACGAGGCACTTCCTTGCTGTCCTAGCCTCCAATTTACCCACTTTTTGATTAATCCTTAATGTCAGTTCGAATTATATCCTGGAATGTTAAAGGTCTGCATTCTCCTATCAAGAGACAAAAAATTCTCTCTCATTTAGCCAAATTAAATGTAGATATTGCCTTTTTACAAGAAACACATCTGTCTGATGATGAAGCTGCTAAACTTAAGAGAGGTTGGGTGGGTGCTGTTTTTTCATCTCCGGGTGATGGCAAGAGAAATGGTGTGGTTGTACTGGTTCGCAAATCTCTTGCTCACTTGCTCTTAGCTTCTGAATCAGACCCCGAAGGTAGATGGTTGTACGTCAAACTCTCCTCAAAAGGCGTCCCTCTCTCCCTCCTTAATATCTACGCCCCTACTGGTGGTGATCAGGTTTTTTGGCGCGCAATGGCCTCCCGTATTACTGAATATATTGATGATAATTTTGTTTTAGCAGGTGATTGTAACCTACCCCTTGATCCTTTTTTAGACAGAAACTCCAAGGCACCTTTTATCCCTAATAAATCTCACAAGCTTTTCACTCAAGCGTTATCCCAACATAAGCTCATTGACGCCTGGCGTCTCTGCAATCCTACCTCTAAAGAATTCACCTTCTATTCCCCGACTCACCACTCCCAGTCACGTATTGATTATGTTTTCCTCTCCCACCATGTGTCCCAATCCCTCACCCACGCTGACATAGGCCCCATCTTATTTTCTGATCATGCCCCTGTTTCGATAAACATTGATATTTTACCCAAGTCCACTGGACCAAAGAGATGACGCTTCAACAACACCTTACTCCTTGATCCCAAATTCTCCGCCTCCTTTGTAGACTTCACCACAGAATTTTTCACCATTGATGACACACCCACTATGCCTATCCACGTTGTCTGGGACGCCTATAAAGCAGCAGCTAGAGGTTTTATTATCAGCTTTGTTGCTACTAAACGCAAGAATGCTCGTAAACGCACCAGTGACCTCCTTTGCACGATTAAAAAGTTAGAGCATTCCTTCTATACATCCCACTCGCAAGAAAGTTTGACTGCTCTCATTGCTGCTAAGATGCAATATAACAAACAATCCACTGAGGATGCTTCATTGTATTTGTTGAAATCCAGTTCTAAATTCTATGGAGGTAAAAATAAGGCGGGGAAGGTCTTAGCCAATTATTTAAAAGTCAAACAAAACAAACTGAATATTGAATCTGTCTACGATGTTAATTCTGTTTTAAAGCATACAGATGTTGATATTTTAGAGCAATTCTCCCAGTTTTATTCCAAACTCTATTCTTCTGAGACGCACCCCACTGCTCATTCTCTTGCTACTTTCTTTGCCACCATCCAACCACCTTCCAATTTCCCTGTTGATTTATCCGCCCTTGAATCACCAATCTCCAGCGATGAATTACTTACAGCACTTCAGTCACTCAAGAGGGACAAGGCCCCTGGGCCAGACGGATTCACAGTTGAATTTTATTTGCATTTCTCCAAATTGTTGTTACCCAGACTCCACTCCCTTATTGATTCCTTCATATTAAATGGCTCTTCCTCAGGTACATTCTCAGACGCCCACATTTGTATCATCCCCAAAGAAGGCAAAGACACCCAGCACTGTAAGAATTACAGACCAATTTCTTTGGTCAACATTGATTATAAATTGTATGCCAAATCTCTTGCCATTAGATTAGACCCCTATCTTCCCGAGTTGCTAGGCCCTGAACAATCTGGCTTCGTCAAAGGTCGCTTCATCACAGATAACACCAGACTTTTGTTTAATGTCCTTTCTAAATCTCCACAGTTCCAACATTCACTAGCAGCCATTGCCCTAGATGCAGAAAAAGCGTTTGATAGGGTGGAGTGGACTTTTCTTTTCTCCGCCCTCAAATGGTTTGGATTTGGCCCACGTTTCATCTCTTTTATCTCCTTCCTTTACTCCAGCCCTAGAGCGGCGGTTTGCGCCAACGGTCTAGTTTCCTCTTTTTTCAATCTAGGTAGGGGCGTTCGTCAGGGATGCCCTCTTTCCCCTTTTCTTTTTAATTTGGCCCTGGAACCTTTTCTTTCAAAGCTCCGTCAGAATCCCAACTTACACGGCTTCCAAGTTTCCCACACTAACATTAAACTCGCTGCCTACGCAGACGACATTTTATTATTCATGTCTAACCCCACTACTTCCATTCCCGCATTTCTAACTGAAGTCCATGATTACTCTCAGATCTCAGGTTATAAGCTAAACAATGACAAGTGTGAGATTTTACCCCTTACTAAGTTCACTTTTAAACCGGACTTTATGGCGTCCAATTTTACTTGGAGCCCCTCACACATCAAATATCTAGGTTTACACATTACTTCCTCCCTCTCTGACACTGTTTCGTTATGCCTCAATAAATGCATCCAGAAATTATCCGACCTCACTTCCAGATGGCACCCATTATACCTCTCCTGGTGGGGTCGTCTTGATACGATTAAAATGATGCTCTCCCCGTTAGTCCTCTACACCATCTCCAACATCCCAATCCCTATCCCTGCTAAGTTCTTTAAGAAAATTAACACTATTCTCTCTTCCTTTCTCTGGTCTGGCAAAAAACCACGTATGTCCCTGCTCAGATTGCAACTCCCCAAGTCTGAGGGTGGAGTTAATTTTCCGAATTTTCCCGCTTACCACAAGGCATTCCTTCTGCGGCAAGCTTCCCATTGGTTGCAAGACCCTGCCGAGCCATCCCCCTTATGGGTTATCATTGAGCGACTTTCCTTATCCCCCTTCACTTTTGCTGAATACCTCTCATTCTCTCGTAAGCCTCACTTTTCCTCCATTCCTATCCATAAGTTTACAGCCAAGCTGCTTCTCTCCACCTCCCCAGGCCCCCCTTCCTCTGTAACAGAGCTTCTTAACTCTACTATCTGGCACAACAACAGTATAACCATCAATCGCAAACCCTTTTACTGGAAAACCTGGAGACAGAGGGGTTTAATCTGGGTATCTCAACTCTTCTCTAGTTCTGATTTCTTATCCTTCTCCGTTCTCAGCCAACGCTTTCATCTTCCCCGTTCTTTTGCCTGCAAGTATCTTGCGCTTAAAAATGCAGTCATGTCCACTTATGCTCTTCTCTCTAACCCCCGCGTGCATCCTCACCCTCCCAATCCTACCTCACAGCTTCATTCCTTCTTGCGCACTCACCCTACAGCCTCCTCATTATACCACTCATTTCATACAATCCTCACACCTAGACCAAAATCCAAAGTTGAGGAACAGTGGGAATCTGACCTTGCCATTTCTTGGCCCACCTCCCTTTGGGATAAATTATGGACCAAACTTCGCAAGACATCTAGAGCTGCTTCCCTTACACAAACTCTTTTCTTCATATACAACAGACTTCTCTTTTCTCCCCAGGTGTTGAATAAGAGATTTTCGTCTACACCGGATCTCTGTTGGTCCTGTTCTGCTCCTAACGCCACTCTTTTTCACATGCTTTTCTCTTGCACTTTCACGCAAGATTTCTGGACACTAGTCTGGGCCCAAATCAATGCCATATTCCACACTACATCCCCCTTCTCTTTTGTCAATATTTTTTTAGGGAGCCTTTCTCCTTGTTGGGATGACACTGATCTTAACACGCAAATTGTTGATTTGTTGTTAGCTGTTGCTTTCCAGCAAATCACCGTCAATTGGAAAAACTTTACGAATATTTCTTTTAAAGCATGGTGGTACAATGTTTGTTATAATCACAGGCTAGATACTGTTTTTGTGCACCCCCTTAGTTTAGCTGCTAAACGGCATGATTTATGGCTTCCTGTAACCTTGTACCTAGATACCTGTGCTAAACGCTCCTCTCATGTATCACCTATTCAGCAAGAGGTCTCTAAGCCTCCTTGAGTGACATTGCTTTTCATTTGCACTATTCTCTCTATATAAGTTACTTTATTGCTCATTATTACCAACGCTGTTTTTTGTTATTTAGCCTCAAACTTTTGTTATCCTCTGATCAATTGCATATTTTCATCACCATGTTTTACTTTTCTCCTCTATTTGAAGATATGTTTGTATTCTTTCTCATGTATTGACACCTCTACTTATTCAATAAAAACCTTTTGAACTTAAGGTGTGAGCTACAGACAGCCGGAGAAGCCTCTGCTTGTTATATTTGGCAAGGGGCCATTTAGTGTCCGCGGAGATTTGTGAAGGGGGGCAGCACCTGTGAGGGGTGCAGTGAGAGAAGTGGGAGAAGGAGACTGCCCCAGCCCTTCTTGCTGTGTATTGAAACAGAGGGATTTTATCAAGACTTTAGAGGCTAAAGCGTTAGTAGTATTATTACACGATTCCCCAGAGCTGGAGGAGACCTATATAGACAGAAATTAAAATATTGTACTTTTGAAAATGTTGTTTGCAAGAAAAGTGATGCTTGTTTCTTTTTCAGATTCGCCCAGTTCTCCGCGTGTGAGTGGGACTCCCTTCTCCCGTGTGAGTGGGGCCCTCCCTCTTCCCCCCCCCCTCCCCCCTTCCCTTCCCTTCCCCCCCCCAAGCCTGGAGTGATCACCAGACGAGACGGTGGCGGCTGATGCCGGTGGCTATCCAGACTGGATGGGGTCCTCCCTTATCAAGAAGATACAGCTGCTGATGTATACCGGAGAGCATGATGGCCTGCTTCTTTCCAAGCGAAATGGGATCAGCAAAGTGTGGAACTGTTTCCTTCACGTGCGGCCAACTTTATTTGCATGAAGGCTGTGTGTTTTTTTTTCATACTGAAGGACTGTTTTTTTTTTTAGGGATGGAGATCAATAGAGACGCTTTGCAGCGCTCAGAGTAGATATTTTCTAAGTTAGTGAACAGTAATAACTTGTAGCTGTTGCTACTATATCTGAGTTTGACAGTGGAGTCTCCAGTTTAATCATTAGAGGCATTAGGAGCGTTCAAAAGCTTGATTGATTTATTTTCTGTATCCATTCAACATGTATCCGGATGTCTATGAGCTATTTCTAGCTGCACCTGAGTTGTGGCTACTACATGTGTTTGGAGAATGCGGACTTTATTTGCTCTAAAGTGATTATCACATACCTTTGATGAGTTTTTTTTTTTTTTTTTTTGCATTTTAGTCATGCTTTGTTTTGAATTATGTATTTTTGTGTAGCAACTTCGAAATATGAGTTGCTGTTTCAACATGTGCTTTTTAGTAGTTGTGACTTTTAATTTAGACATGTGGTTTTCATTGGTTTTTGCTTTCAATTGCGATACGCAGTACTTTAATGATCATTTTGCTTTTCAGTTATGTAATACAGTTGCTATTTGCTAGATTTTGTTTTTGACATATGTGACTGGTGATGATCAAGGGTCATGGGGTGCGATGTAGTGAATCAGCCACTTGTGGTCTGACACCCTATGGTGACCCTCGACCACCACCATTCTGTACTGACTTAAGTGTGTTCTGATTATTATCGGCATTTTGATTTCTATCTGTTGCTTTATTCAAGTGTATTCCTTCAATGCTTCAATTCTGCACACTTGGTACTAGACATAGATCAGTTCGTTTTGTTTCATATTAGGTATAATAGACTGAAGTCAAGGGTGGAATGTACTGCTCGATCTTTCCGGCCTTATTGTGTTGTAGAGCGATTGATGTGACTTCAGTCTCTTTCCATTCAAGTCTAGGGGTTAGAGTAGTGTATAGAGCCTAGTTATTAGGCACTTCGACATGATCCTGTGTTCTTCCCCATAGATCAGGGTTTGCATACATATCCTAGGGGATAGATTCGTTAGCATTAGGGGTAATCTGTTCTGTAGTAAGGGTATTTCATGGAGCTGAATTCAGGCCTGGTAGGCCTTAAACGGGAGAGATATTATTCTTCCACCGATGTTAGTCCTGTTTAATGAATGTATAATAGACTGAAGTCAAGGGTGGAATGTACTGCTCGATTTCCCCGGCCTTTTCGTGTTAAGGGGGGCCTAATGTGACTTCAGTCTCTTTCCATTCAAGTCTAAGGGTTAGAGTAGTGTATAGAGCCTATTTATTAGGCACTTCAACATGATCCTATGTTCTTCCCCATAGATCAGGGTTTGCATACATATCCTAGGGGATAGATTCGTTAGCATTAGGGGTATTCTGTTCTGTAGTGAGGGTATCTAATGGAGCTGTGCTGCATTCAGGCCTGGTAGGCCTTAAACGGGAGAGACTCCATCTTTCCTCCTGCTCTGGCAGCTTGGGAAGTTTCTAGGTCATAGGCAGTGTTTTAGTTAGGAGGTGTTATTCGCTTGGAGAGAACCGGTTCAGGCCGGCCCTTATCGAAGGATTGTATTCTCCTTCATGCCGAAGACACTACATCAGGCCGGCCGGCTGGGAACGTGTCCTTGGCACGGGGAGGTACAGGAATTTGGTGGGCGGCAGGTTTCGAGCTGGAAATTTCCATGAGAGAATGCACATCTATATTAGTGAAAGTCTGAGGCAGACACTAGCACTTGCTTCTAGACCATAGGCGGCATCTGGCCGTTAGCAGAAAAGCTATTACTTATTCCAGGGAAGACAGATGACGAACTTGAATCTAAAGAGGAGAGAGTAGCCGATGAGGAAGAGGTTCCAGTGACTCGGAGAGGGAGAAGGGAGTAGACCCGCAACTGCGGAGGGGTGACTTCCAGGCGAAGCCGAGGCATAGACGAGAAGGGAACCTAGATGACCATTGAGCACAGGCTACATACGACCAAGGTGATGTCGACCCCTTTTTCTTTGAAGTGTATAACTTAACCTTTTACTTTCCTTGCAGGTTGTATATATGATGTATTTTGCAAATGTGCATGTGGCATTTAAATAAAGTATTTAGCTTGTCGTGAGTTAGCATGTGTTGTGTGTCTTTATATAGGAGGATAGCCTATTCTTTCAGTCAGAGTTAACTCAACATGAACAGAGGTTAATCCTGGTCAGGTAAGTGGTAACTGGATGAGGGGGAAACGAGCCCCTCGAACTAGAGAACAGGTTGTGCTCAACTAATAGTCTTTGTGTGATCTGACATATAGTAATCCCGATTCCCCTGTCGTGTACTACGGTAATAATAGGATGAGCTCGTGCTAAGGCTGCCGTCTGGTAGGAGATTCTGGGCCTGACTGAGGCCGCGAGACTATGTGTTGCTGCCGTCTGGGTAGGAGATTCTGGGTCTGACTGAGGCCGCGAGACTGTGTGTTGCTGCCGGCTGGGTAGGAGATTCTGGGTCTGATTGAGGCCGCGAGACTATGTGTTGCTGCCGTCTGGGTAGGAGATTCTGGGTCTGACTGAGGCCGCGAGACTGTGTGTTGCTGCCGGCTGGGTAGGAGATTCTGGGTCTGATTGAGGCCGCGAGACTATGTGTTGCTGCCGTCTGGGTAGGAGATTCTGGGTCTGACTGAGGCCGCGAGACTGTGTGTGTTGCTACCGGCTGGGTAGGAGATTCTGGGCCTGACTGAGGCCGCGAGACTATGTGTTGCTGCCGTCTGGGTAGGAGATTCTGGGTCTGACTGAGGCCGCGAGACTGTGTGTTGCTGCCGGTGGGTAGGAGATTCTGGGTCTGACTGAGGCCGCGAGACTGTGTGTTGCTACCGGCTGGGTAGGAGATTCTGGGCCTGACTGAGGCCGCGAGACTATGTGTTGCTGCCGTCTGGGTAGGAGATTCTGGGTCTGACTGAGGCCGCGAGACTGTGTGTGTTGCTGCCGTCTGGGTAGGAGATTCTGGGTCTGCCTGAGGCCGCGAGACTGTGGTTGCTGAGATCGCGAGGCTGTGAAGTCTTGGTATAGATATATAATAGGAATTCCCTGTCCTTAGGTGGTACATATATATGTGGTTGTTTAGGTGTAAAGAGACCCTAGGGAGGGGGTAACGTTCTGGTTTGGGTCAGAAGGGCTCTGTAGAGCGGGTTCCACCCGATCCGAAAACCCAAGCAGAACAACAGGTTGGGTGGGCATCCATCAGAAGAGGACCCTCCAGTAGAGGACTCTGATGAGGACCAGGAAGAGGATGAAAGTCCTGACCTGAAAGAAACAAACCACTCACAACATGGAGGTGATGGCCCAAGAGGCACTCTCTCCATCCCTAAAGGGAGGGTGGTGGATCCAAGAAGGAACAGATCCACCTCAGAGGGATCCAACCATTCTGGGAGATCCAAAGGGTCCTCTGCCTCTTCTCAGAGAAGAGAATCCTCTCATGAGAGGAAATGCAGACTGATCAAATTTGAGCAGGCTAAGCTTCAGCTTAAAAGAGAACAGTTAGCATTAGACAGGGAATCCCTGGAGCTTCAGAAAGCTTCAAGAAAGTGGGGTCTAGAGAACCCTGGTGGCAGTAATGAAACCCCTAGAGTTAGAGAGAAAGTCCCTGACAATAGGAACCTCCACAAGATTGTGCCCCCCTATAAGACAGGGGATGATATCCACAAATGGATCTCTGCTCTTGAGAGGGCCTGTAAAGTACAAAGGGTCCCAGTAGAGCAGTGGGCAGCAATCCTGTGGCTCTCCTTTGCAGACAAAGGAAGAGACAAGCTCCTCACTGTAAGAGAAGAGGATGCTGATGATTACTATATCCTGAGAGATGCTTTAATAGATGGGTTTGGCTTAACCACTGATCAATACAGACTTAAGTTCAGAGATACCCAAAAAGCACAGGATCAGGATTGGGTAGGGGCTGCAGAGGTCAGGGAGGTCAGTGGACCCTTAATGGGCCCCTGTCCAGAGGAACCCCCTCGTCAGCAGATTAGGGACACCCAGCAGAGTAGTTTCAGCCAGGTGAATATTCCTCTACAAACTGAAGGATCCCCCTTACCCCTAGGTATAGGCACCCCTCAAATGGATGATGGTGAGCACAGGGAAACCTGGGGCATAGTTGCCCCAAACCTTCCAGTGCCCTCCACTATTCCAGCCAAAGGGATCCGACCCCCAGCTGTAGGCAGCCAGAGGTTGACCCTTAGGGCCAGATATGACACAGTCATGGGCAGAAAGGCTTCCATAGTGGCCAGTGATCTGAGGAGGTTGAGACCAACCCAAGTAGGGCCTCACTTCCAGACTCAGACACCCCACCAGCCCACCTCTGACCCAAAAACCAATACAGGTAATTTCCCTAGACTTTGGAGAAACTCTAGAACCCCTTGGGGTAGAATTTCCCAAGTGGACCATGAGACAGGGAGCAACCATGCTAGTGCAGGTTCTTCCTTATATGGCCACTCAGGAAATAAAGGCTTATCTGGACAAGGTTAGCCTTATCTCCTTTCGTTTGGGGGGGGGGGGTTATGTAGGAGAGTGGAATCTGACTAATGGTTGCCCCCAACTCTTTGCCTGGTATTTGGGTGGTTTTTGACTAGTCTGGCTGGGATCCTGCTATCCAGGACCCCAGCCTATCTGCTTTCTCCCTAAAACTGATGTAAGTACTCTAGGTACAAACCTAATTGGATGCTGGGCATGCCATACCAGTCCCTTGTAGATGGTACCCTAGGTACCAAGGGCATGGGTCCCCCAGTAGGCCTACCAGGGCTGCAGCACTTATTGTGCCACCCTGGGACAGCCACACAAACTGACACCACCAGACCACTACTGTAGTCTGGGTAAGGTGGTGCTAGCACCCCTTACAGGGATGTAGGTACCCTATATCCCACACCCTTACACACATATACTCTCATAGGTCACCCCTATGGCAGGCCCTGGTAATCCTACAGGGCTGGGTGCTGAGGTATGTGTGAGGGGGGACCCCTACGTGAGTAGGGCCTCTCTGCAACCTTCGTAAAATCGTTACTGGGTTGTTTGTAGTGTAGCCATACCATATACTCTTAACCGCATTATAAGTAAATCGCGTCATCGCGATAACTTGAGAATGGCTACACAGAACCATATCGTGTTTGGTGTCAAACATGAAGGAATCATACCCCCAGTCCAGCCATGGGCATGAGGGTACGATTCCCCCTTGCTAGAAGGGCGATATGGGAAAAGCGGTAGAATTTAGACACCAATTTAAAAGTGCACAAGTTACACAAAATGGCTACTGCCCGCCACCTACACGACCCTGGCTGGCTGTTGCTGGGGAAAACCCCAGCCTCGCCAGCTGGACAATAGGGCTCCTGTGCCAGGGAGGTGCTAGCATCTCCCCAGACAGGATAATGTGGAATGGAACTGGGTGGGTGCACCAAATGTCCTTTCAGAGTTGCACGTAGGCAGCTGCAGAGCCCCAATTCTGCATACACCGCCTGGAACCGGTTCAGGGGCATCCTGCCCCTCGCCCAGGCAGGAAACACACAAAGGGGAGTGGGTGTAGCCACCCTTTCCCGCCTCTACTCTGATTGGTAGGTTCTAGTTGGGACCATCCCCTAATCTTGGGGATATATGTGAATAACGTAGCCCCAGAGCCGCAGATTAATCCAGAACTTCACAGAACTGACCTTCGACGAGCTGCTGCCCAGCTGACTGAAGAAATCTCCCTTGGGATAAAGGAGTTATCCCCCTGCTTGGCAGGCACCTGAAAGACTGCAAGATACCCGGTTGGAACTTTGCTGCTCTCACGAACTACGACGTCTTCCAGCAACCTTGAGGTGGGTCTCTAGAGCATCCCAGAGTCCTGTGAGCGTGCCCAGCAAGTCTGAGCACCGTGGGCCACGTGGGTGCCGAGATCCCTGCATACCCCGAGACACCGGCCACCTCTTGCATAGCACACGATCCCGACCAGTGGGGAAGTTGTGCTTTGGCCCATTTCTGAGCCAACCTTCAAGCAGCATCCGTGCCAAATCTCAGCTCCCTAGCCCACTCCGGTGGCCCGTGGGAGCCCTTTTACGCACTCCATTTTGCTGCCTTCCGCGGTCCCTTGTCTCTCGACTTGTGGGCCCTGGCGGAGGACAATCTTCACATCCAAGAGTTCCCCTGGTTGCTCCAGGCCTGCTCTGCGCTTCCTCCAAAGGAGAGCACCCTCAGACCTCGTGGGTCTGCACCAGCAGCTGCTTTGTTCATCTTGCGTGGGTTGCGGTTGCCAAGGCTTAGTGGATCCAATCGGGACACTAACACCGCAGCGACCCTCATCCGACGTGGGACAGTCGCCCTCCCGAAGCTGGCCTTCCTTGAAGCCTCCCGGAGCCCGTGACTGCAGAGCCAAGCTGCATCTTCCTCACCTGAAGCACCCGACATCGAAGGGCTCCTTGCTGTGAGCCCCCTGGTCACTGTGCCGTGACCCAGACTCTGTCCCCTCTGCTTTCAGGTTCTTCTCTACATTTTCTACATCTTAGATCTTCACGACTTCATCGACGCTTTCAGCTAGCAGCAGTTTGGACTACTTTTCCATTGAAAATCAGCCCGCGACCCGACACCAGAATCGACCTATGCACCCGGCTTCCCTGGGGCAGGTAACAGTGGTACTTCGGTACTCCCGTGGTGGTGGGCTCTCCAAAGTCTTAAGTCTCAAGCCTTAACTTTGTACTACTGCTAGAAGTGTCTGTATTCTTTAAATATTCAACCGCGACATTCTCCATAGACTAACATTGCGATCCCGATAGCAACTTCTTGTGCTGCACGCGTCTCCCGAGGGTCCCCTTCCTCTTAACAGTGAGTGGATTCTGAAGGGGCAAGCGATCCTGAATGCCCTAGGCATTGTCTGTAGAATTGTCGTGGTTCTTATACCACTATTTTAGTATATGGTTTGGCCCCCCCCTGGGGCCCATTGATTTCTGTGCTATTTATTGTGTTTATAAATGCTTGTTTAAAGTGTAACTTTGCCACTAGCCACATAAAGTGACTGTGGGATTCTGACTAGAATAAATACATATATTTTATATATATACCTGTGTGGGCTACTCTTTCATTTGGTTATTCAAGAGGTTATTATGGTAAAACAATAAGCTTAACACTCCTTCAAGACTTAGCCTGAAGGCTGCTCTCCACAGCTACCACTAGGATAGCTTTCTTTAAAGGTTGTCTTAAACCTATCATCAATAAGAGTCGAATTGGACTGGTGCAAGGTGTCCCTATAACTAGGAACAGCATATGCCAAGCCAACTTCTCACATTGGTGTGCAGCGGTTGGATTCAAGCTTGCCATTGTTTTACCAGATAACAAATTGAATTTCTAAAGTGAAAGCCACTTGGTACCAAAGGTACATATAAATTCAAGCTAGAATACAATAAGTTCTACTGAACTTAGAGTTGTGTGTAGAGGGTTTAGCACACCTTGACTACAACTCAAGAGAGGGTTCAGTAGGCCACACTTAGTGTAGGTAGATACACCACTATCACTACACTAGAAAATGTCTGAAGGTTCAGGTGCCCATAAGGCTCTGGAAGGACCCCAAAGGGTCCCAATAGACAAGTATGATCATCTCTCCTTTGCTGAGCTCAGGGAGATGTGCACCCTTAGGAAACTCAAGACAAACAAAGGTGCCAATACTCAACGTCTCAGGGAAATCCTGCTCATAGCAGACTTTATGCAGACTTTAGGGTCTGGTGGGATAGACAGGTTGGGTGGGCATCCATCAGAAGAGGACCCTCCAGTAGAGGACTCTGATGAGGACCAGGAAGAGGATGAAAGTCCTGACCTGAAAGAAACAAACCACTCACAACATGGAGGTGATGGCCCAAGAGGCACTCTCTCCATCCCTAAAGGGAGGGTGGTGGATCCAAGAAGGAACAGATCCCCCTCAGAGGGATCCAACCATTCTGGGAGATCCAAAGGGTCCTCTGCCTCTTCTCAGAGAAGAGAATCCTCTCATGAGAGGAAATGCAGACTGATCAAATTTGAGCAGGCTAAGCTTCAGCTTAAAAGAGAACAGTTAGCATTAGACAGGGAATCCCTGGAGCTTCAGAAAGCTTCAAGAAAGTGGGGTCTAGAGACCCCTGGTGGCAGTAATGAAACCCCTAGAGTTAGAGAGAAAGTCCCTGACAATAGGAACCTCCACAAGATTGTGCCCCCCTATAAGACAGGGGATGATATCCACAAATGGATCTCTGCTCTTGAGAGGGCCTGTAAAGTACAAAGGGTCCCAGTAGAGCAGTGGGCAGCAATCCTGTGGCTCTCCTTTGCAGACAAAGGAAGAGACAAGCTCCTCACTGTAAGAGAAGAGGATGCTGATGATTACTATATCCTGAGAGATGCTTTAATAGATGGGTTTGGCTGAACCACTGATCAATACAGACTTAAGTTCAGAGACACCCAAAAAGCACAGGATCAGGATTGGGTAGGGGCTGCAGAGGTCAGGGAGGTCAGTGGACCCTTAATGGGCCCCTGTCCAGAGGAACCCCCTCGTCAGCAGATTAGGGACACCCAGCAGAGTAGTTTCAGCCAGGTGAATATTCCTCTACAAACTGAAGGATCCCCCTTACCCCTAGGTATAGGCACCCCTCAAATGGATGATGTTGAGCACAGGGAAACCTGGGGCATAGTTGCCCCAAACCTTCCAGTGCCCTCCACTATTCCAGCCAAAGGGATCCGACCCCCAGCTGTAGGCAGCCAGAGGTTGACCCTTAGGGCCAGATATGACACAGTCATGGGCAGAAAGGCTTCCATAGTGGCCAGTGATCTGAGGAGGTTGAGACCAACCCAAGTAGGGCCTCACTTCCAGACTCAGACACCCCACCAGCCCACCTCTGACCCAAAAACCAATACAGGTAATTTCCCTAGACTTTGGAGAAACTCTAGAACCCCTTGGGGTAGAATTTCCCAAGTGGACCATGAGACAGGGAGCAACCATGCTAGTGCAGGTTCTTCCTTATATGGCCACTCAGGAAATAAAGGCTTATCTGGACAAGGTTAGCCTTATCTCCTTTCGTTTGGGGGGGGGGGATGGGGGGTTATGTAGGAGAGTGGAATCTGACTAATGGTTGCCCCCAACTTTTTGCCTGGTATTTGAGTGGTTTTTGACTAGTCTGGCTGGGATCCTGCTATCCAGGACCCCAGCCTATCTGCTTTCTCCCTAAAACTGATGTAAGTACTCTAGGTACAAACCTAATTGGATGCTGGGCATGCCCTACCAGTCCCTTGTAGATGGTACCCTAGGTACCCAGGGCATGGGTCCCCCAGTAGGCCTACCAGGGCTGCAGCACTTATTGTGCCACTCTGGGACAGTCACACAAACTGACACCACCAGACCACTACTGTAGTCTGGGTAAGGTGGTGCTAGCACCCCTTACAGGGATGTAGGTACCCTATATCCCACACCCTTACAACACATATACTCTCATAGGTCACCCCTATGGCAGGCCCTGGTAATCCTACAGGGCTGGGTGCTGAGGTATGTGTGAGGGGGGACCCCTACGTGAGTAGGGCCTCTCTGCAACCTTCGTAAAATCGTTACTGGGTTGTTTGTAGTGTAGCCATACCATATACTCTTAACCGCATTATAAGTAAATTGCATCATCGCAATAACTTGAGAATGGCTACACAGAACCATATCGTGTTTGGTGACAAACATGAAGGAATCATACCCCCAGTCCAGCCATGGGCATGAGGGTACGATTCCCCCTTGCTAGAAGGGCGATATGGGAAAAGCGGTAGAATTTAGACACCAATTTAAAGGTGCACAATTTACACAAAATGGCTACTGCCCGCCACCTACACGACCCTGGCTGGCTGTTGCTGGGGAAAACCCCAGCCTCGCCAGCTGGACAATAGGGCTCCTGTGGCAGGGAGGTGCTAGCATCTCCCCAGACAGGATAATGTGGATTGGAACAGGGTGGGTGCACCAAATGTCCTTTCAGAGTTGCACGTAGGCAGCTGCAGAGCCCCAATTCTGCATACACCGCCTGGAACCGGTTCAGGGGCATCCTGCCCCTCGCCCAGGCGGGAAACACACAAAGGGGAGTGGGTGTAGCCACCCTTTCCCGCCTCTACTCTGATTGGTAGGCTCTAGTTAGGACCATCCCCTAATCTTGGGGATGTATGTGAATAACGTAGCCCCAGAGCCGCAGATTAATCCAGAACTTCACAGAACTGACCTTCGACGAGCTGCTGCCCAGCTGACTGAAGAAATCTCCCTTGGGATAAAGGAGTTATCCCCTGCTTGGCAGGCACCTGAAAGACTGCAAGATACCCGGTTGGAACGTTGCTGCTCTCACGAACTACGACGTCTTCCAGCAACCTTGAGGTGGGTCTCTAGAGCATCCCAGAGTCCTGTGAGCGTGCCCAGCAAGTCTGAGCACCGTGGGCCACGTGGGTGCCGAGATCCCTGCATACCCCGAGACACCGGCCACCTCTTGCATAGCACACGATCCCGACCAGTGGGGAAGTTGTGCTTTGGCCCATTTCTGAGCCAACATTCAAGCAACATCCGTGCCAAATCTCAGCTCCCTAGCCCACTCCGGTGGCCCGTGGGAGCCCTTTTACGCACTCCATTTTGCTGCCTTCCGCGGTCCCTTGTCTCTCGACTTGTGGGCCCTGGCGGAGGACAATCTTCACATCCAAGAGTTCCCCTGGTTGCTCCAGGCCTGCTCTGCGCTCCCTCCAAAGGAGAGCACCCTCAGACCTCGTGGGTCTGCACCAGCAGCTGCTTTGTTCATCTTGCGTGGGTTGCGGTTGCCAAGGCTTAGTGGATCCAATCGGGACACTAACACCGCAGCGACCCTCATCCGACGTGGGACAGTCGCCCTCCCGAAGCTGGCCTTCCTTGAAGCCTCCCGGAGCCCGTGACTGCAGAGCCAAGCTGCATCTTCCTCACCTGAAGCACCCGGCATCGAAGGGCTCCTTGCTGTGAGCCCCCTGGTCACTGTGCCGTGACCCAGACTCTGTCCCCTCTGCTTTCAGGTTCTTCTCTACATTTTCTACATCTTAGATCTTCACGACTTCATCAACGCTTTCAGCTAGCAGCAGTTTGGACTACTTTTCCATTGAAAATCAGCCCGCGACCCGACACCAGAATCGACCTATGCACCCGGCTTCCCTGGGGCAGGTAACAGTTGTACTTCGGTACTCCCGTGGTGGTGGGCTCTCCAAAGTCTTAAGTCTCAAGCCTTAACTTTGTACTACTGCTAGAAGTGTCTGTATTCTTTAAATATTCAACCGCGACATTCTCCATAGACTAACATTGCGATCCCGATAGCAACTTCTTGTGCTGCACGCGTCTCCCGTGGGTCCCCTTCCTCTTAACAGTGGGTGGATTCTGAAGGGGCAAGCGATCCTGAATGCCCTCGGCATTGTCTGTAGAATTGTCGTGGTTCTTATACCACTATTTTAGTATATGGTTTGGTCCCCCCCTGGGGCCCATTGATTTCTGTGCTATTTATTGTGTTTATAAATGCTTGTTTAAAGTGTAACTTTGCCACTAGCCACATAAAGTGACTGTGGGATTCTGACTAGAATAAATACATATATTTTGTATATATACCTGTGTGGGCTACTCTTTCATTTGGTTATTCAAGAGGTTATTCTGGTAAAACAATAAGCTTAACACTCCTTCAAGACTTAGCCTGAAGGCTGCTCTCCACAGCTACCACTAGGATAGCTTTCTTTAAAGGTTGTCTTAAACCTATCATCAATAAGAGTCGAATTGGACTGGTGCAAGGTGTCCCTATAACTAGGAACAGCATATGCCAAGCCAACTTCTCACATTGGTGTGCAGCGGTTGGATTCAAGCTTGCCATTGTTTTACCAGATAACAAATTGAATTTCTAAAGTGAAAGCCACTTGGTACCAAAGGTATATATAAATTCAAGCTAGAATACAATAAGTTCTACTGAACTTAGAGTTGTGTGTAGAGGGTTTAGCACACCTTGACTACAACTCAAGAGAGGGTTCAGTAGGCCACACTTAGGTGCCGATCACGATCCGGTAAAAACCGGGTACGAACCGTCGGACGGAGCATATTCTCCGTCCGACGCGTACCCGGTCGTCAAAATTTACAAACAAGGAATTACGATTCGCACGGAACACCATTTCCGTACGATTCGTAAAAAAGCCCGACCGAACAAAATAAACCTACCAATGCGATCCGGGAAAGGGCCGACCTGACGTCGGGACGCTCGCAGCCTGCCATTCACGAACCAGGAATCACGATTCGCACCGACGTCATCCCGCACGGTGAATATTTTCCGGCTGCCAAAAACTGCCGGGAAATCAGGACGACGCGAACAAGGACCACCAGTACGCGACGGACAGACAGGACGCCGCGAACAAGGAGGACCAGTACGCGACAGGACGACGCGCACAAGGAGTACCAATACGCGACGGACAGACAGCACGACGCGAACAAGGAGGACCAGTACGCGACAGGACGACGCGAACAAGGAGGACCAGTACGCGACGGACAGACATGGACCCGAACCTACATGTCATCCCGGCCCTCATAGCAGTCCACCTCCTCTACAGGTTCCGACGCAGACGCCGCAGAAGGTCAGAACAACTAAGGGAGGGGGGAAAGTGGGGGGGCTGGGGGTGGCAGGACCAGGGCAGGCCACAAAACCCCCACCAAAGTCACACACCACACATGCCCAGGACATACCTGACACCCATGCCCTGGTCACTACGAGGGGGTGGGGGCGTGTCCAGCAAAGCCAGCGACCGCCACAACGGAAGTCCGTCACCACGCGAACCGGCAACACAACCAGACCGGTACGTCCCGTACCCACGCCTCAAGAGCGTGGGTACGAGACGTACCACGCCCACACCCACGTCACCCCAACAATGGCGGGACGGATCGTACCCACGTGGCAAAGGCCTGGGTACGGCCCGCACAAGCATCACATAGCGTGGGGACGGATATGTACGGACCCTACCCCCACCCGCGTACGTATGGAGCGTACACCCACCCCACCAGTGTAAGTACAACTCGTACCCTCACCCGCGGACGTACGGACCGCACCCCCACCCCAACATTGTAAGTACGACTCGTACCCTCACCCGCGGACGTACGGACCGTACCACCACCACACCAGTGTAAGTACGACTCGTACCCTCACCCGCGTATGCATGGAGCCTACCCCCACCCCAACATTGTAAGTACGACTCGTACCCTCACCCGCGTATGCATGGAGCCTACCCCCACCCCAACAGTGTAAGTACGACTCGTACCCTCACCCACGTATGCATGGAGCCTACCCCCACCCCAACATTGTAAGTACGACTCGTACCCCCCCGCGTATGTATGGAGCGCACCCCCACCCCAACAGTGTAAGTACGACTCATACCCCCCACCCGCGTACGTATGGAGCGTACCCCCACCCCAACAGTGTAAGTACGACCCGTACCCACCCGCGTACGTATGGAGCGTACCCCCACCCCAACAGTGTAAGTACGACCCGTACCCACCCGCGTACGTATGGAGCGTACCCCCACCCCAACAGTGTAAGTACGACTCGAACCCCCCCCCGCGTACGTATGGAGCGCACCCCCACCCCAACAGTGTAAGTACGACCCGTACCCTCACCCGCGTATGCATGGAGCGTACCCCCACCCCAACCGCGTATGTACGTACCGTACCCCCACCCCAACAGTGTAAGTATGACCCGTACCCTCACCCTCGTATGCATGGAGCATACCCCCACCCCAACAGTGTAAGTACGACCCGTACCCTCACCCGTGTATGCATGGAGCGTACCCCCACCCCAACCGCGTATGTACGTACCGTACCCCCACCCCAACAGTGTAAGTACGACTCGAACCCCCCCGCGTACGTATGGAGCGCACCCCCACCCCAACAGTGTAAGTACGACCCGTACCCTCACCCGCGTATGCATGGAGCGTACCCCCACCCCAACCGCGTATGTACGTACCGTACCCCCACCCCAACAGTGTAAGTACGACCCGTACCCTCACCCGCGTATGCATGGAGCGTACCCCCACCCCAACAGTGTAAGTACGACCCATACCCTCACCCGCGTATGCATGGAACGTACCCCCACCCCAACCGCGTATGTACGTACCGTACCCCCACCCCAACAGTGTAAGTACGACCCGTACCCTCACCCGCGTATGCATGGAGCGTACTCTCACCCCAACAGTGTAAGTACGACCCGTACCCTCACCCGCGTATGCATGGAGCGTACCCCCACCCCAACCGCGTATGTACGTACCGTACCCCCACCCCAACAGTGTAAGTACGACCCGTACCCTCACCCTCGTATGCATGGAGCGTACCCCCACCCCAACAGTGTAAGTACGACCAGTACCCTCACCCGCGTATGCATGGAGCGTACCCCCACCCCAACAGTGTAAGTACGACCCGTACCCTCACCCGCGTATGCATGGAGCGTACCCCCACCCCAACCGCGTATGTACGTACCGTACCCCCACCCCAACAGTGTAAGTACGACCCGTACCCTCACCCTCGTATGCATGGAGCGTACCCCCACCGTGTATGTTCCAAGCGTACATATCCAGAAATAGGAGGTGTGTGTGCAGAGTCCTCCCAGCAGTGCCCTGAGACAGGAGGGGTGGGTGTGGAGTCCTCCCAGCAGTGCCCTGAGACAGGAGGGGTGGGTGTGGAGTCCTCCCAGCAGTGCCCTGAGACAGGAGGGGTGGGTGCCTATCACTCCCAGCAGTGCCCTGAGACAGGAGGGGTGTGTGCAGAGTCCTCCCAGCAGTGCCCTGAGACAGGAGGGGTGGGTGTGGAGTCCTCCCAGCAGTGCCCTGAGACAGGAGGGGTGGGTGCCTATCACTCCCAGCAGTGCCCTGAGACAGGAGGGGTGGGTGCAAAGTCCTCCCAGCAGTGCCCTGAGACTGGAGGGGTGGGTGCCTATCACTCCCAGCAGTGCCCTGAGACAGGAGGGGTGGGTGCAAAGTCCTCCCAGCAGTGCCCTGAGACTGGAGGGGTGGGTGCCTATCACTCCCAGCAGTGCCCTGAGACAGGAGGGGTGTGTGCAAAGTCCTCCCAGCAGTGCCCTGAGACTGGAGGGGTGGGTGCCTATCACTCCCAGCAGTGCCCTGAGACAGGAGGGGTGGGTGCAAAGTCCTCCCAGCAGTGCCCTGAGACAGGAGGGGTGGGTGCCTATCACTCCCAGCAGTGCCCTGAGACAGGAGGGGTGTGTGCAGAGTCCTCCCAGCAGTGCCCTGAGACAGGAGGGGTGTGTGCAGAGTCCTCCCAGCAGTGCCCTGAGACAGGAGGGGTGGGTGTGGAGTCCTCCCAGCAGTGCCCTGAGACAGGAGGGGTGGGTGCCTATCACTCCCAGCAGTGCCCTGAGACAGGAGGGGTGGGTGCCTATCACTTCCAGCAGTGCCCTGAGACAGGAGGGGTGTGTGCAGAGTCCTCCCAGCAGTGCCCTGAGACAGGAGGGGTGTGTGCAGAGTCCTCCCAGCAGTGCCCTGAGACAGGAGGGGTGTGTGCAGAGTCCTCCCAGCAGTGCCCTGAGACAGGAGGGGTGTGTGCAGAGTCCTCCCAGCAGTGCCCTGAGACAGGAGGTGTGTGTGCAGAGTCCTCCCAGCAGTGCCCAGACACAGGAGGGGTGTGTGCAAAGTCCTCCCAGCAGTGCCCAGACACAGGAGGGGTGGGCGCCTATCACTCCCAGCAGTGCCCAGAGACAGGAGGTGTGCAACACATGTGTGTGAGGCTGGAAGTACCCACATGCATACTGCCTACAAGGGAACATGTCCCCATGAACTCATGTCAACAGACTCCACACACAAGTACAGTGATCACCAAGGATGCCACGAATGTTGCAGGTGGAGACATGGCCCTGCATGCATGGCCAAAGTAGAAGGGCTCCGTCACACACACAGCTCATGTAGACACAGCTCTGCGCTAAACATTGGGAACACCCTGCAGGGAAGATATCAGGGCACACAGAGGAAGGAATACACCCTGGGACAATTGCACCATGCAGTAACTGCTTACATGAACAAAGAAAGTTAGCTAACACCTTGTGATGGCACACAGATCCCAGGGTCCCCCCAATGAGCAGCACACTACTACATATCCCACACACCCAACACATAAACACCACCCAAAACCATGTAGCAGCCCCACCAACACCAATACCAGCATAGCAGTAGTGTTATAATGAAAAGAAAATTAGGCTTTATTCAGCATGAGCACAATGTCCGTGGATCGCAGGCAGTTCAATATTCACAAAGCCCATAGGGCAGTCAATGAGTCTCAGCTGGATGGGGGACACAGTGGGATGCGTGTCCCCTACCTTGCCTGCACATTTACATGCCATCGTCTTCCACAGGGGTGAGGGCATCATGGGGGGGGGGAAGCAACAGGCACCGCAGGGACATCAGGGCAAAGGGGAGGCGTTGTGGGTGCAGGGATGGAGGACTCCACCACAGGGGGTGGGGCAGGGCCAAAGGCGGAGGCCAGGATGGCACTACACACCTTTGCAAGGTCCTCCAGGGATTCCCCTGCACCCGAAGGATCCACAGGCCCCAAGGAGGGGGGGGGGGGTCAGAGGGATGGGTCGCAGCGCCACCGGGGGAGGGTGTAGACAGGGGGGGAGAATCAACCACCCTGACCGAGGACTTCCTTGACCGCTTGCGTGGTGGTGTCACTGTGGGGCTCAGGGACAGAGCGGCCATGAAGGAGTCCTTGGGGGAGATGTGGCCAGGAGAGCTGAGGGGAGGGGATTTGGAGGGAGTGGACTGGGTGGAATGCGGACTCCCACTATGGCTGCGTGTCACACGATTGCCCCCCGACCCAGTGGGTGTGCCTACCTCACCCTGTGTGTGCGTGTCAGGAGGAGTGCGGTGGACCTTCCCTGCTGGTGTGGTGCCTGTGTCTGTTGATGTGGGTGCATGCCGACGTCTGGGTGTACGTGGGACAGGCATGGGAGTGGGAAGTGTGGATGGGGCAGGGGTAGGTGGGGGGAGGTCGCGCTGCAGGAGACCCACTGCTGCAGTCAGTGTGGAGTCTATGGACCTCAGCAAGTTGCGTTGGTCAGCCCGAGATGAATGAATGCCCTCCAAGTATGCCTCGATGTTGTTGAGGGTTTGGCTGTGGCCATGGAGGACATTAAGGATCGCAGCCTGACCAACCTGCAGTTGCCGCTGGATGTCCACAGACTCAGCATTGGCGGCAGCAGTGGAGACAGGGGCAGGGGGTGCGGTGCCTGGCATGAAGGAGACATGCGGTGACCGGGCACGCTTGGAAGGGACACGAGCAAGTGGGAGGCGGCTGATGGGAACTGAGGGGGCGGTGCGAGGTGTTGTTCCGCTGTCAGCTGCTGGTGCAGCCACCGCCCACTCGGAGACATCCTCCTCGGACCTGTCAGCTTCGTATTCTGACGTGCCAGTCGACAGGTCCTCGGCCGCACTATCCTCCACCTCTGTCCCACTCGATGTGCCAGCCCCGATGTCACGGCTGGCACTGGTGCTCGGTCCCTCCGCCTTGTCTGTGTCCATGTCTCCCTCTGTGTCCCCCGACGATGCTGTGGGCAGGGTGGAGAGACAGAAATTAATCAGACACCTGTACACATCTGTCATATGAGTCCAATCTACATAGGTAACATTGCATAGCCTGAAAAGGAAGATCACTAACATCTACTAAACAAGGTACCGATGTAGGGCATGAAACACACAGTTGGTTGAGCCACCATGCCACTGAAATACCATGGAGAGCATGAGACAATAGCTAAAGACAGGAAACGGAGTCTGACATAGCACCCAGGCCCTGGGGACAATCCAGCACTGCATCTGCACCACACAGCGTTGGTGAAAATACCGATGACCAGGGACCATATCCATGAACTTGAGACACATGCTGCATAGGTAATGCTGAAAACATGCCCAACATGACTCGGTCACTGCACCTTGCGTGTGTGTCCAGACAAACATCACACACTGCCCAGACCCAGCAAGTAGAAATCAGGATTTGACATATAGGCTTTGCCCGCCCCAGCCACCCCCTACACGAGGCAAATAGTTGAGACACAGGTGGCACCAACATCTCATAGTCTGGGTGATAAACACAGGGGCAGGCAAAATGCAAGATTGGACGCCAAACACCCAAGGTGCGCCTGTACAAATAATGAGGTACCAGTGCCCATCCTCAGATGAGTATAACAAGACACACAGGCACTAGCAACTGTGAGTATGAAGAGGGACATTCAGGTCAGGCTGCACAGTGGACACCTGTACAAAATAGCACGTCTAAATACATGGTGCCAGGGGACAATGGCACAGAGCACAACCTACGCTGTAGACACTGAGAGTGTCCACGTTTATGATGACACATACAACAACGATGAAAAGGTGCCCCAGGGGACAGTAGTGGCCACGCAACTCCATGCTCCTGAATGGTAATGACTGCAACACACGCCACCATCCCTGCACTATGCGTATCGCACACTCATGCACATCATGTCACAGGCCACTACATAGGACATGCGCGCTGTAAGGCATGACACATGAGAGACCAACTCCCATGTCTGGAGTCAGCATCAGTGCCAACTGACATGGAACCCACATGCAGTGAACTTGACAGGGCACAGCCAAGGTCCCAAAACCTGTTACACACCACCCCCACACATGATGCTACAGGCATAGTTCTCGTGGACAAAGCGCCAGCCTACATTACCTTGTGAAGGAGTGACTACACACAGACCAGGGAACACATTGCAAGGAGGGGAAGGGTGGCAGGGGCGCAGCGCTACACTGGGGCAAACTGGATCTGCACAGCACCTTTAAACCCTGGCAGTGAATTCATGCTACTGTGCCCCTACAAATGCCGGTGACACACAACAAACACACATGTACCTACCCGCTTCCGGCTGCTGCTTCGCCTGTAAGCGCCTATCCAAGTCTGGAAAGACCACCGGCAGCACACGCCTGTGGAGGTGGTTCAGACGGCGGCGGCCGCGGTTCTTGTGGCCATCAGGTGAGTCCCCCAGCAGGACCCGTGCAATCCTCCGCGTCCAGCACCGGATATCCTGCCAGCGTTTCCTCACCTGGGACAGGCTCCGCCTCCGACCATCCACACCCCTCACGGCACTGACGGCGGTCAGCCAGATCTGCTCCTTGGCAGTGGCGCCTACCTGTGAGGAAGAACAAGTGACACCACATCAATACACCAGCCACATGTCACAGAGAGACATTTGATAACAAGTTAGCTGGTAACAACAAAGCATGTCATGCAGCCAACGCATTGCACCTTTGTCATAGGGACATGATCCTCTGGTGAGTGAAAAAGCAGTACGTGCCATAGTGGGTACACAGGTGGAATGATGGCAATGTCACAATCAATGATCAAGGCTCACACTGTGCATCACACCCACCCCTCCTGTCTCAGGGCACTGCTGTTAGTGATAAGCACACACCCCTCCTGTCTCAGGGCACTGCTGGGAGCACTCTGTACCCACCCCTCCTGTCTCAGGGCACTGCTGTTAGTGATAGGCACACACCCCTCCTGTCTCAGGGCACTGCTGGGAGCACACTGTACCCACCCCTCCTGTCTCAGGGCACTGCTGGGAGTTCTCTGTACCCACCCCTCCTGTCTTAGGGCACTGCTGTTAGTGATAGGCACACACCCCTCCTGTCTCAGGGCACTGCTGGGAGCACACTGTACCCACCCCTCCTGTCTCAGGGCACTGCTGGGAGTGATAGGCACACACCCCTCCTGTCTCAGGGCACTGCTGGGAGCACTCTGTACCCACCCCTCCTGTCTCAGGGCACTGCTGGGAGCACACTGTACCCACCCCTCCTGTCTCAGGGCACTGCTGGGAGCACTCTGTACCCACCCCTCCAGTCTCAGGGCACTGCTGTTAGTGATAGGCACCCACCCCTCCTGTCTCAGGGCACTGCTGGGAGACATCAGGCATCCCCCCCCCCTGGGACCCCCCCAACAGTACATGGCATGTGTGTCACACCAGGACACAATGCCAGAAGTCACAGTCACAACATAGGGACAGTCTGTGCCAGTGGCCTATGCACTCACCTGATACCCTGGTCGCCCATACAGCATGGGGTACTGTGGGAGGATCACATCCAGCAATGCCATGTTCTCCTCCAGGGTGAATGGCTGTGACCTCTCCACAGCCCTTGACATGGTTCCAGGGAATCAGTAGCAGCATCTGGGTCGACGAATTCAAAGATGTGCAGGCAAGTACTCCCTCATGGGACCTGGCTGCCTTATATGTGCCTTTCTGCCCTGTCTCATGCACAGGAGTACAGAGTGATTGGTCACTCACATTTGCATCCTACGTTTCCACCAATCCCTTCAAACCTAGCAGTCTGTGTGTACTCTATCGGTTTCATTCTCCTGCATGATGTCAGCTCCACAAACACATTGCAACAAAGTATTTTTATTCCAACTGACTTCTGCTGTTCACCTTCCAGAAGAAATTCGAATTTTGAACTTGGTCTCCATGACAACCAGCATGCATGTAGGCCTTAATACTTGTCCCTCATGTGTCCCCTATGTAATTTTGAGCTCCACACACGGGTACGGTGCGTTCCGTGGCCCTAGGGCACCCCAAATGCATTGCAACGGCCCGTACACGCGTGACTACGTTCACTATCAGTATGGGTGGGCTCGCGTATGCGTACTCGTAGTGGTACGGGCCGTACACACGCCTGTACGCTCCCTATCAGTATGGGTGGCCTCGCGTATGCGTACTCGTAGTGATAGGGAGCGTACAGGCGTGTGTACGGCCCGTATCACTACGAGTACGCATACGCGAGGCCACCCATACTGATAGGGAGCGTACAGGCGTGTGTACGCTCCCTATCAGTATAGGTGGCCTCGCGTATGCGTACTCGTAGTGGTACGGGCCGTACACACGCCTGTACGCTCCCTATCAGTATGTGTGGCCTCGCGTATGCGTACTCGTAGTGATACGGGCCGTACACACGCCTGTACGCTCCCTATCACTATGAGTACGCATACGCGAGGCCACCCATACTGATAGGGAGCGTACAGGCGTGTGTACGGCCCGTACCACTACGAGTACGCATACGCGAGGCCACACATACTGATAGGGAGCGTACAGGCGTGTGTACGGCCCGTACCACTACGAGTACGCATACGCGAGCCCACCCATACTGATAGGGAGCGTACAGGCGTGTGTACGGCCGTACCACTACGAGTACGCATACGCGCGGCCACACATACTGATAGGGAGCGTACAGGCGTGTGTACGGCCCGTACCACTACGAGTACGCATACGCGAGCCCACCCATACTGATAGGGAGCGTACAGGCGTGTGTACGGCCGTACCACTACGAGTACACATACGCGAGGCCACCCATACTGATAGTGAGCGTACAGGCGTGTGTACGGCCCGTACCCCTACGAGTACGCATACGCGAGGCCACACATACTGATAGGGAGCGTACAGGCGTGTGTACGCTCCCTATCAGTATAGGTGGCCTCGCGTATGCGTACTCGTAGTGGTACGGGCCGTACACACGCCTGTACGCTCGCCATCACGATGGGTACACATACGGCAGCACTCCCATAGTGATATGGGAACGTACACAGGCCCTCTTTGCAGCAGTACAGCGGTATTCACACATCACAGTGGTGACAGGCGGCACACAGGTAGGGATAGGGCGGACATACTTGTCCATGGATGGACATACTTGTCCATTAATTGACATCGAGGCATCGTCTGTGCATCACTACATGTGTGGGGCACAGGTGTGAAAGGCCTGTGATGTGGAACATTACTCCTGAGTTGAGAAGGCACCAGATGTATGATGAGATGTGTACAGATGTACTGTGTGATGGTGCGATGTGTGCCAGGCATGCCCTTGACTCCTTTGACATGTGTGCATGTCGTACTGCGCACTTGTGGTGAGCGTCACTGGCATGGCACGGACACCAACACACGGAAGTGTCCCCTGATGCCCGGTACAGGGGTTATGACACCTGACTTGTCACTACCCACGGTGCACAATGTGACTATGTCATGTATGTGTGGGTGCTTCCCATCAGGTTGATGTTGGAGCACCCTCAAAAGCTGCAGCCGTTGCAGCAACCAACATGTGTCTTTGTGTAGATTGTCATTGCACACTGTTCCGCACACCATGCCACATGTGGTATCGGATGTGAGGTGCACATGTATGCATGGGACACGGAGTAGCGTGACAAGGACATGTCAGCATCCTCACAAGGTATGTGTGGTGAGTCATGACATGTGCACCTTCATGGCAAGGTGTGTGGGCTGGCCTAGTGTAATGTCATGTGACCTGTGGCTCCAGTGTTCCGCTACCAATCTCTGCAATCGGCATCCTACTGCTGCTGATGTGTGGGCGTATGTCACTCCTGTGTTGCGTCTGGCTGTTCACTTGCACTGGGACACAGCTATTCCCATGGCGTGGCATGGGGAGGTTCTCAATCTCCGTGTGTAGCTGGGTCTTTGAAGGAGTGTCACCTTGCATCCATACGTGTCCTGGCCATGTAGCACATACCTGACTCCCTATGTAGCATGTGTGTATTGCTAGATTAACATGTGCTCAGTACACATGAGTTGTTGTCGTAGTGCACTCACTCTTCGTTGTCACTTCCAAATTACTGCAGAGCGCCGCCTCTTGCCCGAAGAATTCCAGACTTGGCTGCTATGCAGGATAATGACAGCATCCGGCTCTACCGCTTCACCCAACCGTTGATTCGGGAGTTGACGGTGAGACTGGCAACACACCTGCAACCGCAGCACAGGTATCCCACGTGTCAAGAATTCCTGTCATGCGAGGGGAGGAAAACGGTAACCAGCGTAAACGGACTACATCTCCCAGGATGCTTAGCGGTTGAGAGGTTATGTAAACAGGAGAGCTGTTACATAACTCAAGGAAAACACGCCCTTATGTAAACAGGAGAGCTGTTACATAACTCAAGGGAAAACACGCCCTTATGTAAACAGGAGAGCTGTTACATAACTCAAGGAAAACACGCCCTATAAAGGGAGGAACCGGGAGGTACAAGGCTGTCGGATATTGTGTTTACACCGACGTACCTGCTTCGTGAAGAGCAGTGTTCCGGAGTGGTGCTCCAGTAAGGCAAGAACGGAGGTAGGTCGAGTCGTTACTCCCTGGGCCGTGTCTTGCCCCATCGTCACCTGTGAAGGACCCGGAAGCTCTACCGGTCAACCATTGAGCTTCGCTTTTTGACTCGGCTGAGTCAAAGCGCAGTGGCGCTTTTGCTGGTTGGAGTCGTAACTCCCAGCCCGACCAGAGATACAGGGACTGCCAGCTGTAACGCACACCAGGAGGTGTTTGCCGCGTTACAGACTCGGAAGTCCACAGGATCGATCGAGCGGCTGCTCTCGGTTCAGTCTTCTTGCTTTTGATTGGGGTATCGGTGACGCATCACCAGGAGGTGACTCCGCGTCCCGGTGCAGTCGGAGGAAGAGGTTGAGCGGCTGCTCCCTTCAGGTAGAGACCCCGGCTGGGTGTTTCCCTGACTCCTCGATTCTCCCCAACACTCGTCGTGCCCCTCACAGCCTACCGATTGGCATTGTCGGCCATTTCATTTCTGCCCTCTGTTGGCATAGGCCGGGATCGGCGTATATGCAGAGGACGGTTAGGACCATCCGTGCTGTGGGCTGGTAACGTACTTAGCCTGGAGGATTCCAGTGACTATAACTTTTGTTTATTCGTTGTATTGTTTTTGCCTTCATTAAAATAACTAACCCTTCACAAGTGGTTGCGTCCTCATTATCGTGTCTGTTAAACGATCCTGAGACGTTCAGGGCGTTACACCACGGCACTGACACCCCAGCTGAAGGTAATGGCTGCCCTACATTTTCTTGCCACGGGTACCTTTCAAAATACCATAGCTCATGTTGGTGGCATGTCCCAGAGCACGTTCAGTGGTGTGCTGCATGATTTCTTAGAGGCCATGTTGATTCACCTGGATGACTTCATCAAGTTCCCAACCCCTGAACAGATGACTGAGGTCAAGCGTGGATTCTATGCCCTGGGAGGGATGCCCCATGTCATTGGGTCCATAGATGGGACACATGTAGCTTTGGTACCACCACACGCACGGGAGGTGGCGTACCGCAATCGGAAGCACTACCACTCCATCAATGCCCTTGTGGTGTGTCTGTCCAACATGGTGATTTCACATGTCTGTGCTCGTTTTCCAGGATCAGCACACGATGCCTACATCATGAGGCGTAGCGGGATGCCTGATATGATGATGCAGCTGCGCAACGAACGGGCATGTGTTGTTGGTGGGTACAGTCTGTCTGTCCTGTATTCAGTATAGCCTACCAGCACGACCGCTTCACCACTTCTAACGATGACCATGTGCTTTCCATGTAGGGGACGCTGGCTATCCCAACATGCCTTGGCTGCTCACACCTCTCCGCAACCCCATCACGCCGGCCCAGCTCCGCTACAACACCGCCCATGGCCGGACAAGGCGAGTGATAGAGAGGACGTTTGGCCTGCTGAAGAGCCGATTCAGGTGCCTCCACAAGACCGGCGGCGCACTCCCATATGCCCCGGCGAAGGTCTGCAAGATCTTCATGGTCTGCTGCATGCTGCACAACATGGCAGTTGAAAGAGCAGTGCCACTAATCCTGAATCAACATGACGAGGACCATCCACCCGTGGAGGACGATGGGCTTGGCAATGGGGCTAGTGATGTGGAGGATGTGGAGCCGCAAGAGGACATCCGGACTCGGCTCATACGTGACTTCTTTGCATAGTGGTGAGTACCAGTGTCTGAGTGTGCACGCATTGGTCCCCGTGTGGCATGCGTTGTGATGTGTGTCTCCACCTGCATGTATGGCACGTGAGTCAGAGGTGTGTGTGGGTGTGTCACTGGAGTGATGGTGCCAGTGATGGTTGTACTTCCTCAGTCATAATTGTGACCTAGCATGTTGTCATCCATACATGTGTCGAGTAAATGCACATGCAAGTGCCTGTGCTTTTTGTGGCTGACTTCTTGTGTGTCTCTCTTCCCCAGGTACCTGCGCATGCCGTCTGCTGGTTGCATTGTTGTGGCACTGCTATTCCTCATGGACATGACATCGTGGGCTGACTCAGCGTTACAGGCACGGACACGTTTGGAAGTCTCCATGGGGTAAGGGATGCATCTGGGGTGTATTGGGTGTGGCAGTTGTTCACGATGTGTGCACACTGCCCCTGTCGGTGTTTGGTTCCTCTGCAGCCATGTCGCATCCCCATGGGACACGACATGCAGCTGTGTACACCTGAATAGATGGTCTGCCTGGTTGACAGTCATCAGTGATGCGATAGGGGATTGTGATGATGGCATCAATGTGTGTGACACTGCCCTCGGACACATTCGGTTAGCATTGGCTTGACATGGTGTGGGACTTCGACATCCGCGGATCTATGGTGTATGGCAGGCTCTCCGTGTGCAGCTGTGGGTATTTAGCTGTTAGCCGACGCTTGTGTGCCAGTTCCATGGCAAACACGCATGTGTGCTGCTGAAGGGGGGTGCCAGTGTTGGACCCACATGTTACTCCACATGATGTGTTCATGTGTACTTCGAGTTGCCTCTGCAATCCCGAATACATGACTAATAAAGGTGTCCCCATGCCTCCAAGGTGCCTCTTCTCAGTCAATGCTGGTGTGTTGCCACGGTGCATCCTGCTTGTCTGGCATGGTATTCCCTGATTGTGGCTATGTGTCAATGTGTCGAGTGGCAAGATGCAATCTGTGTGTGTGGGCTGAGACTGTGTATTGGGCATGATGTCCATGACTGTGTGGGTATTGTGACATGTGCCATCCCCATGCATCCAACGTTGGCCAGGCCCCCATTCTCTGCATCCACCGGACTCAAGCTTGCAGGACATGTTTCTGCCACCTGTCTACACATACCTGGGTGCCCCCCAGGACACTGGACTGGATCCCTGACCTCTGCGCATGACTGTTGCTGTACTCAATGTGTGTGTCAGCACGGTTGTTCGGTCACCCCCTCAGCTGGTTGGGCCCATCACGGGTGTGTATGGTGCTCCAGGTCTGTCTTGCCTAATACACTGTGACCCATGTGTCCTGTGCCAGACTCAGGCCCCAGGGTGTGGGTGGTTGAAGACAAAAGATGACTCAGGCATGTTTTGACTTTACAAGACACATGTTAGGTAATAATGCTACCAGCAGGCATCTACTCTTCATAGTGTGATTTATTATTGGGGGGGGGGGGGGACAACAAAGTGAGTGTCTTTCCGGGAATTTGGAATCCAAAGTTTAGTAGGGGAGTTGGTGTCCTTGCCATTGGATGTCCTCAGAGTCCATGCCACAGTCTTTGTCAACATTGGTCAGCCAGTGACCAGCAGGGCCATGTGGCAGAGAATGTCTCTTGATGCTGTGATGCTGTTGCTCCAGTGGGCCAGGTGCCAGGCCAGGTGTCCTGGGAGATGGTGATGTAGCGCCGACCCTCACGGTCCTTTCCGTGGACGACCCGGCCTCCTGCGGGGAACCTCACCAGCAGGCCGTGACGACATCTGGGATGCTCCGTCGGATGTTTCCTCCTCCTCCTCCTCCTGATCCCTCCCTGTGGGTGGTGATCTTCTGGCACAGGGAGGGTCGGCCATGTTGTCGGCCATCCGACGGAGTGTAGCGTGAATCCCCTGGAATGCCGTCACTTGCTCAGCCTGTCTGTCCTCCATCCTCCGTTGGTGTACCAGTAGACAGGCATGTAGCTCCGCATGTTGCTGGGCCTGCTGGGTCTTTATCTCATCGAGGCTCCCCTTGATCTCATTGAGGGTGGACACAACCTGGGCCATGCCCGTGGTGTCCTGCCGGTATGAGTCCAGGATGTTACGGACATGGGAAAATACCGGATCCCCAGCCAACTGGTCAGGCTCGTGCCTCCGCCGTCCTCCACTCCCACCACCCCTGCCCACTTGCGCCTGGCCTGCCCTTGTGGGCACATGGGGTCTCCGGGACCCCTGAGGGGTGGCATTGGCGTTGTCGCCTGCCTCCTCCTGGGTGCCCGGGACACCGTGTCCCTCCTGACCAGCCTGGCTGCATTGTGGTGTTGGGGCAGGGATCCTGGGTGTCTCCTGGGATGTGGCAGGAGTGGGGGTGGTGGTTGGCACAGTTGTACCTGACGCAGGTGCTGCAGGCGGTTGGACACCAGAGGGGCCAGGCCGGTCGGGGTCATCCACAGAGTGGTGAGAGTGGTCGCTGCCGGTGGGATCGGGCTCCTGCAGATCCGGGTCCTGTGAGTGTTCCCCCCCAGTGTTGGGGGGTGCACCACGACGTTGACCTGTGTGTGAGAGAGACAATGTTAATTTTGGTCCATGCAACATCCATGTTTCATCATTTCCAAAGTTGGCACATTTCCTCTTGGAATTAGGATCTGTCTTGCATTCCACTCACAGTGCACTTGTGCATGGGTGTGTCCCTTGGGCACCACTTTGGCCCCTTTAACTATGTGTGGCACAGTCTTACTTGCTGCGTCAAGTGTGACTGCAGTCAGCAGTGGAGTGGGCAGGTGTTGCGAGCCATGCATTGGCGCCTTCCGTGTAGCACTGTACATGTGCACATGGAGTTGTTCCACACACTTATGTGATGCAGGTAGCTGTCATTGTGCTCGTGCACAGGTTGTGACATGGCCCTGTGTTTTGCCATGGAGAAGAGGGGGGGTTCTGGCACGGGCCACCCTTGGCTACATGCACGCAGTCTACCTGCTGACGAGCAGACATTCCCACACACCACACGGCTGATTTGCTCTCCCTGTGTCTCCCTCCCTCTCTGTCCCCCTCTCCCTCCCTCTCTGTCCCCCTCTCCCTCCCTCTCTGTCACCCTCTCCCTCCCTCTGTGTGTCAGCCTCCTCCCTCTGTCCGTCTCCCTGTGTCTCCCTCCCTCTCTGTCCCCCTCTCCCTCCCTCTCTGTCCCCCTCTCCCTCCCTCTCTGTCACCCTCTCCCTCCCTCTCTGTCCCCCTCTCCCTCCCTCTCTGTCCCCCTCTCCCTCCCTCTCTGTCACCCTCTCCCTCCCTCTGTGTGTCAGCCTCCTCCCTCTGTCCGTCTCCCTGTGTCCCCCTCCCTCTCTGTCCCCCTCTCCCTCCCTCTGTGTGTCACCCTCTGTCACCTCAGCCCAGCTTCCTGGGCACACACTGTTAGCAGATCTTTGAGTGGCCCTTGGCTTGTTGATGTGAGTTTGTTTCTGATCTCCGGGCACCCATTGGGTGTGATGTGTGTCTGTGCGCTGCTGCTGTGGTGGTGTGTGCTGCCACTCTTTCACAATGTTGGCTGTTCATTAGCTGCTGTCATGTGCAAAACAGTGCCTTCACCCCCATGTGTTGATGCAAGGTGTCCGCCATTTGCTGGCAAGTCATTCCTGTGCGGGGACACACTGTTTGTCTGGCTGTGACCTAGGCCATATGGGCAGATTGCATTGTTGTCTGCTTCGGAGTCGCACTATGTGATTTTTGGGGCCCAGCCTCCCGCCATCCGGGTTACCGTGTCATGTGTTGTTGTCTTCTGTGACTTGCCATTGTCCAGCTGGGTGCATGGGGCATGGTGGCAGCAGTGGCATGTGCGTGCTCATGGAGTGTGGTTGAGTAATGCGATGGCTTGTGGTGGTTGCGTGCCTGTTGGTGATTTTGGTTGTGGATGCCGTTCCCCCCATGTGAGGTGCGTTGATTGTGTACTCACCCGGGTCTCGGAGTCCTTCTAATCCTTCGACTGCCTCCACCGGCAGTATGGCCATCACCCTCTCCTCCCAGGGATGGTACTGTACGGGTCTGCGGGAGGGCCCTCCTCCGGTGGCGTTGGCCTGGTCGTGTTCCTCCTGCCTCTTGGCTCTGACCCTCCTCCGCAGATCGTACCACCTGTTCTGGCATTCCTGCCTGGTCCTCCTGGTGTCCGCAACAGCATTCACAGCATCGACGATGGTCTGCCACATGGCTGTTTTTGCTGCCAGGCTGGTGTTTCTGACCAATGTTCCAAAGATCTGTGGCTCGACTCTGAGGATTTGATCAACAAGGACCTCCAACTCTCGGTTACTGAACTTTGGATTCTTGGTAGTGGGCATGGTGAGGGGTGTGGGTGGGGATGGTGGGGGGGTGTGTGTGGATGTTGGGGGGGGTGTGTGGATGGTTGTGTGTGTGTGTGTGAATGTGATGAGGGGGTGTTTGTGAGGGTGGTTGTGTGAAGGTGTGCAAGTGTAAGGTGTGGTGTAGCTTGTTGTATGGTTCTGTGGTGTCTGGCAGCAGTGAGTCTGTTGCAAAGGCTCATGGTTTGTGTGTGTGGGCCCTTTTTATTGGTCCATGGGTGGGTGTGGCAGTGTTTGAATTTTGGGTGGGTGTGTTATAAGTAGTGGTGGTGTTTTGGGCCTCTGTTTGTCTTTGGCAGTTGCAGGTCAGTGAAGGTGTATTTGTAGTGTTTGTTGGCCATGTTTAGTGGCTTTGTGCCATTCGATTAGTGTCTTCTTGTGTTGTTTTGTTTTGTCCTGGTTGTGTACGTGGGTTTTGAGCGTGTGTACGGTGTGTAGATGGGCCATTTGGTTGTACGGTGCTGTCCTTGTGTGTGGGTTGGTACGACTCGTACATGCGGTTGTGATGTTGGGGCCTGGGGTGCGCTCCGTACTTAGGAGGTTGTGTTGGGGGTAGGACCGGAACGTACTGGGGTGTACATAGACGGTGGTACGACACGTACTGGGGTGGGGGTACGACTGGAACGTACTGGGGTGTAGGTACAAGGTGGTGCGACACGTACAGGGGTGGGGGTGGGGCTCGAACGTACTGGAGTGTACATAGACGGTGGTACGACACGTACTGGGGTGGGGGTACGACTGGAACGTACTGGGGTGTACATAGATGGTGGTACGACACGTACTGGTGTGGGGGTACAACTGGAACGTACTGGGGTGTAGGTACACGGGGGTATGACACGTACTGGGTGGGGGTACGACTGGAACGTACTGGGGTGTAGGTACACGGGGGTATGACACGTACTGGGGTGGGGGTACGACTGGAACGTACTGGGGTGTACATAGACGGTGGTACGACACGTACTGGGGTGGGGGTACGACTGGAACGTACTGGGGTGTAGGTACACGGGGGTATGACACGTACTGGGGTGGGGGTACGACTCGAACGTACTGGGGTGTACATAGACGGTGGTACGACACGTACTGGGGTGGGGGTACGACTGGAACGTACTGGGGTGTAGGTACACGGGGGTATGACACGTACTGGGGTGGGGGTACGACTGGAACGTACTGGGGTGTACATAGACGGTGGTACGACACGTACTGGGGTGGGGGTATGTTGGACAGGCCACACGAAGGGCTTGCTCCCTCCCCGCACGACAGGGCCCGAGCTCCGGCCCGCCAGGCATAACCCACGACAAGCACCTGCACCCCGTCTCCCGACGGATCTTCTGCCCTCGGACCTCTACTCATCACGGGCCCCAGCCCCACCGGCTTCCCCGGCCGGGTCAAGCCGCCATCTTGGGCCCTGCACCACGAGGCTGCGTGGCCTCGCCCCGACCCTAACCCCGGGCCTGGCCGGCCCCGACATCCCGGCACCACCATCCACCCAGGAGGTGAGCGGACCACTTGGCAGGTCAATGGGAGAACGAAGCGTCAAGAGCTCTTCCCCCGCCAGGTGCCGATCGCCTCCAGCTGCCCCAGGCGCTGGCTCCACCCCCTGCTGGGTGTCTGGACACCTTCATCCCGGGCCCTCCGACCTCCAAGTGCGAGGGTCCGGACATCAAAGGGCGCCTGCCCTATAACTGGGGCAACTCCGGAGCAGGAAGGCAGTTGTATCCTGGAGTCGAGAGACACCGAGAGAACTCAGCCTTGACGGACTACTGGCGCTGCCGTAGCCCTATCCTGTGAACCATCGTCTTGCCTGCTGGCGCTGCCGCGGCCTTCTGCAACATCTATCCTCGTCGGGACCTGCTGGCGCTGCCGCGGCCCGTTGTAACGACCATCCTCACCGGGACCTGCTGGCGCTGCCGCAGACCGTACATCGACCATCTTTCCGGGACCTGCTGGCGCTGCCGCGGACCGTGTACCGACCATCTCGACCGGGACCTGCTGGCGCTGCCGCGGCCCGTACCAGCTAAACCACCAAGCTCGAGGATTGTGAGCTAATCATCATCTTATCCGAACTACCTGACTGGTAAACAGACTGTCCCGCTACCCCCTTCCCTACTTTGAGAGACTTGAATCGAGGGGACCCCGGAGTCCAGACCTCCTTGTACCATTCAACCGTACCTTAAGAAGTGCTTATAAAGAACGCTGAATCTTATCCTTGTGTGGTATCTGTCTGTGGGGGGGAAGTTACTTGTCTGTACGATCGCTGGAGACGGCTCTCCCCGGAGACCTCTCCCCCTGACCTCGGCCGACCCTCCCGGTCCGTCTAACCTTTCTAACATTGGTGGCCAGCGGCGCGATCCGAATCAACGCGTAATCGTACAGAGAGTAGCTCACCCCACGACAAAACCACGATGTCAGCCAAAGATAGCGGTTCCACTGAGAAATTCCAAATGGATAAGTTAGAAGAGTACAGCCACCACGAACTGAAACAATTCTGCATAGAACTTGGCATTGCTACCACCGGCCTGAGTACCAAAGAGGATCTAAAGCACGCCCTTGAGTCGTGGACGGAAACTGGGATCGCCGGACCCTCCGACCAAAACAGTGTCGCACCAGAGGGGAACGCCACGGCTCCCGAGGAGCGGGGAACGGGCCTCTCGCAGGAGGAGATCCGAGAGAGAGAAAGAACCAGATTGCACGAGTTGGAAATGGCACGACTCAAGATGGATGGGGAACTCAAGTTAGCCGAACAAAAACTCAACCTAGAGCACATGCGGCTCCGAGAAGAACGAGAAGAAAAGCAGAGACAGAGAGAGCTGGAGGAAAAGAGAATAACACTCGAACACGAGCGCCAACTGGCGGAAATAGAACTTCGGAAACAGAATAAAGAACTGGGGGTGCCTGAGCGACCGCACACCCCGGGGCCAACCGAGAAAAAAGTCCACATCCCCAAGGATGTTGTCCGCGAGTATGTCCGAGAAGACGACATACAACAGTGGTTTAAAGCCTACGAGATCGCCATGACCTCCCACCGGATCGACCGGAGCGATTGGGGAGCCGGACTATGGGGGAGGTTCGTCAACGAGGGTCGCGATGCCCTGCTGCAGCTCCCAGATCACCAAATGTCGTCCTACGACCACATGAAGGCTGCCCTCCTCACCCGCTACGGCCTCACACCCGAGATGTACCGCCAGAGGTTCAGAGATTGCACCCGGATCCCAGGTACAACTTGGGTAGAATACGTGAACTATTTCAGCCGTGCCTTCGAGGGTTGGATCAAGGGGAGCCATGTCACCACCTACGAACAACTCTTTAACCTTATGGTATGGGAGCACCTGTCGAACAACTGTTTCGTCGAGCTCAGGCAGCACCTCCTCGACAGTAAGCTGACTGACCCCCGGCAGCTCGCCGCCGAAGCTGACCGATGGGAAAGCACCCGAGTGGGCCGGAAAGGGCCACACGAGCAGAACAGAAACCACCAAGGCCAGCACCGTCCTCGGGGAGGAGGAGGGGGCCAGGGGCGAGGGAGAGACGCCTTGCCAGCAACACCCGTGGCCAGCACCCCGCCTCCGGCCGGCCGGGGCAACCCCCCGTTGCGTCCTGGGTTCCGAGCCAACGTCACGTGCCACCGATGCCAGCGAGTCGGCCACTACGCCAATGACCCGAGCTGCCCGCAGAACCAAACACCCAAGCCCCGCCAGGTAGCTGCCGCCGCCCTGGGGGAAGAGCGATTATCGGAGGAACCAGAAGAGTATGAGCCGGCCCAGCAAGAGTGGGAACCGGCCGCCATGGTCCTGGCGTGCTTAGGGGGAAGAGACATGGTCCCGCGGGCTCCCCTACCCGCTAACACCAGGAAATACGGTCAGTGGGTGACCATTAATGGACAGCGAGCCGAGGCCTTGCGTGACACAGGCGCCAGTGTGACGGCCGTCCGCTGTCACCTGGTGAAGCCCGAACAGATCCTGCCGAACATTCTCTGCCCCGTCCGCTCGGCAGACAACTCTGAGAGTATGTGTCAAATGGCCTGCGTCCCATTCGAATGGGGAGGGGTCTCCGGCCTGTTGAAGGTGACGGTCCGGGACGATGCCCCCGTGGACTGCCTTCTGGGGAATGACCTCGAGAGTTCCCCGTGGGCCACTGTTGAGAGAAGAGAGCACCTAGGGATGCTGGGCCTCCCGGACTGGGCCTGCATAACCACCCGGTCCATGGCCGCCCGTGCCGTCCCCCGATCAGAAGAACCGGAATGGCCAGCACCTCCGCCCCCGGTCACCCCAGTAGAAGACAACGATGAGGCCAGCCTCCCAGACCCGACGACCGAAGGGGACGCGCAACCCCAGGACCTTCCTGACCTGGCTCAGTGGTGTCAAGAAGGGGGGCCCACCCAAGAACAGTTCCGCCAGGAACAAAAGACCTGTCCCTCCCTCGAGGGACTCCGCCAACAAGCCAGCTCCCAGAACGCAGGGGACTCCACCGGAACTCACTGGGTCTACTGGGATAACGACCTGCTCTACAGCGAGCAAAGAATCGCCGAGCTGGGGGCCGGTCGAGTACTGGTGGTACCTCTCCGCTTCAGAGACTTTCTGCTCGACCTGGCCCACGATGTCCCCCTGGCTGGACACCTGGGCCAGGACAAAACGTACAGCCGCCTAGTGACCCACTTTTTCTGGCCGAAAATGAGGAACGACGTCCTGAACCACTGCCGATCTTGCCCCACATGCCAAGCCAGCGGGAAGAGTGGTCGGAAGCTGAAAGCCCCTCTGCAACCCTTCCCTGTGGTCACCACCCCGTTCGAGAGGGTGGGGATAGACATTGTGGGTCCTCTGGACCCCCGCACGGCACAAGGACACAGGTTCATCTTAGTACTGGTGGACCATGCCACCCGCTACCCCGAGGCGGTGCCCCTACGGACCGTGACAGCTCCGGTGGTTGGCCGGGCCCTAATGGGGATCTTCTCCCGGGTAGGCTTCCCCCGAGAAGTCGTCAGCGACCGAGGCACGAACTTTATCTCCAAATACATGAAGTCCCTCTGGCAACAATGCGGGGTCACCTACAGATTCACGACCCCTTATCACCCCCAAGGGAACGGACTAGTGGAGCGTTTTAACCGCACTCTCAAGGGGATGATTGGGGGATTGGAAGAGCCCCTCCGTCGCCAGTGGGATGTACTACTCCCGTGCCTCCTCTTCGCCTACCGAGAAGTCCCCCAGAAGTCCCTCGGCTTTAGCCCTTTCGAACTCCTGTACGGGCACCCTGTGCGAGGGCCCCTCAGCCTAGTCAAGGAAGGTTGGGAGATGGCCCCCCTAAAGACCCCTCCAGACGTCTTCAAATACATCCTGGCCCTACGCAATCAGACCCGGCGCTTCAGGGAGATGGCCAAGGCGAACCTCGAGGCCAGCCAGGAGGACATGAAGAGGTGGTATGATCACAATGCCTCCTCCGTTGAGTTCGAGCCTGGTCAACAAGTATGGGTGATGTCCCCCACCGAACCATGTGCCTTGCAAGATAAGTGGACGGGGCCCTTCAAAGTGGTCGAGCGCAAAAGCCCCGTCACTTACCTCATCGACATGGGGACCTCCCGGAACCCCCTGCGGGTCCTCCACACCAACCGACTCAAACCACACTTTGTGCGCTCAGAACTCAGCCTCCTGATGGCTACGGACAGTGGTGCAGAGGAAGACTCCGAACCCCTCCCGGATCTCCTGAAGACTCAGGAGAATGACGGCTCCGTGGACGGGGTCCGGCTCTCTGACGCCCTCACTTCGGAGCAACGCCAGGGCTGCCGGAACCTCCTGCTGCAGTTCGCTGCCCTGTTCTCCCTCACCCCCGGGGTCACCCCTTGGTGTTTGCACGACGTGGACACCGGGGACAGTCCCCCTGTCCGACACCGGGCCTACCGCGTACCAGATCGGGTACGGGCCTGCATCCAGGAGGAAGTGGCCAAGATGCTCACAATCGGGGTCATCGAGCCCTCGGACAGTCCCTGGGCCAGCCCGGTTGTATTGGTTCCCAAAGCCGCTGCCACCGGCACCGCACCTGAACTGAGATTCTGCGTCGACTACCGGGGCTTGAACGCTGTCACCCGGACCGACGCTCATCCGATTCCCCGAGCAGACGAGCTGATCGACCGGCTGGGGGCCGCCCGCTACCTTAGTATCTTCGACCTAACAGCGGGCTACTGGCAGATCGGCCTCACACCCAGGGCTCAGGAACGGTCAGCCTTCTCTACCCCCGATGGCCACTACCAATTCAAGGTCATGCCCTTCGGCATGAAGAATGCCCCCGCCACGTTTCAACGCCTCGTGAACCAGGTCTTGGCAGGGCTCGAAGAGTTCAGCGCTGCCTACCTGGACGATATCGCTGTATACAGCCGCCACTGGTCCGACCACCTCCGTCACCTCCAAGAGGTCCTACAGACCCTCCAGCGGGCCGGCCTCACAATTAAGGCCGGCAAGTGCCAAATTGGCCAAGGGTCCGTGACCTACCTTGGGCACCAAGTGGGAAGCAGGCTGGTGGCCCCGCTGCAACTTAAGATTGCTGCCATCCAGTCCTGGCAGCCCCCCGTCACCCAGACCGAGGTCCGAGCCTTCTTGGGGCTCACCGGCTACTACCGGCGGTTCGTGAAGGACTACGGCAGCATCGTGGGGCCCCTCACGGGTCTCACGTCCAAGAACCAACCGAAGCGGATTAACTGGACCCCCGATTGTCACGCGGCCTTCGAGAAGCTGAAGGCCGCCCTGTGCACCGCCCCTGTGCTCCAGGCCCCCGATTACAGTCGGGAATTCGTGGTACAGACCGACGCCTCCGACCACGGCATCGGAGCCGTCCTTTCTCAGTTAAACCCCGAAGGTCATGACCAGCCGGTGGCCTTCATCAGTCGACGCCTCCTGGCCCGAGAACAGCGCTAGAGCACCATCGAGAGGGAGGCCTTCGCAGTGGTGTGGGCCCTCAAAAAGCTCCGGCCCTATCTCTTCGGTACCCACTTCCGGGTACAAACCGACCATCGACCCCTGCAGTGGCTGATGCAGATGCGGGGGGAGAACCCAAAACTCTTGCGCTGGTCCATTTCCCTGCAGGGAATGGACTTCACCGTGGAGCACCGACCAGGCCAAGACCACGCCAACGCGGATGGCCTGTCCCGCTTTTTCCGCCTCGACGAAGAGAGTCCCCAAGGAGATGGGTGACTCTCCCCGCCTTCAGCTGGGGGGGACGCATGTTGGACAGGCCACACGAAGGGCTTGCTCCCTCCCCGCACGACAGGGCCCGAGCTCCGGCCCGCCAGGCATAACCCACGACAAGCACCTGCACCCCGTCTCCCGACGGATCTTCTGCCCTCGGACCTCTACTCATCACGGGCCCCAGCCCCACCGGCTTCCCCGGCCGGGTCAAGCCGCCATCTTGGGCCCTGCACCACGAGGCCGCGTGGCCTCGCCCCGACCCTAACCCCGGGCCTGGCCGGCCCCGACATCCCGGCACCACCATCCACCCAGGAGGTGAGCGGACCACTTGGCAGGTCAATGGGAGAACGAAGCGTCAAGAGCTCTTCCCCCGCCAGGTGCCGATCGCCTCCAGCTCCCCCAGGCGCTGGCTCCACCCCCTGCTGGGTGTCTGGACACCTTCATCCCGGGCCCTCCGACCTCCAAGTGCGAGGGTCCGGACATCAAAGGGCGCCTGCCCTATAACTGGGGCAACTCCGGAGCAGGAAGGCAGTTGTATCCTGGAGTCGAGAGACACCGAGAGAACTCAGCCTTGACGGACTACTGGCGCTGCCGTAGCCCTATCCTGTGAACCATCGTCTTGCCTGCTGGCGCTGCCGCGGCCTTCTGCAACATCTATCCTCGTCGGGACCTGCTGGCGCTGCCGCGGCCCGTTGTAACGACCATCCTCACCGGGACCTGCTGGCGCTGCCGCGGACCGTACATCGACCATCTTTCCGGGACCTGCTGGCGCTGCCGCGGACCGTGTACCGACCATCTCGACCGGGACCTGCTGGCGCTGCCGCGGCCCGTACCAGCTAAACCACCAAGCTCGAGGATTGTGAGCTAATCATCATCTTATCCGAACTACCTGACTGGTAAACAGACTGTCCCGCTACCCCCTTCCCTACTTTGAGAGACTTGAATCGAGGGGACCCCGGAGTCCAGACCTCCTTGTACCATTCAACCGTACCTTAAGAAGTGCTTATAAAGAACGCTGAATCTTATCCTTGTGTGGTATCTGTCTGTGGGGGGGAAGTTACTTGTCTGTACGATCGCTGGAGACGGCTCTCCCCGGAGACCTCTCCCCCTGACCTCGGCCGACCCTCCCGGTCCGTCTAACCTTTCTAACAGGGTACGACTGGAACGTACTGGGGTGTAGGTACACGGGGGTATGACACGTACTGGGGTGGGGGTACGACTGGAACGTACTGGGGTGTAGGTACACGGGGGTATGACACGTACTGGGGTGGGGGTACGACTGGAACGTACTGGGGTGTACATAGACGGTGGTACGACACGTACTGGGGTGGGGGTACGACTGGAATGTACTGGGGTGTAGGTACACGGGGGTATGACACGTACTGGGGTGGGGGTACGACTCGAACGTACTGGGGTGTAGGTACACGGGGGTATGACACGTACTGGGGTGGGGGTACGACTCGAACGTACTGGGGTGTACATAGACGGTGGTACGACACGTACTGGGGTGGGGGTACGACTGGAACGTACTGGGGTGTAGGTACACGGGGGGTATGACACGTACTGGGGTGGGGGTGGGGCTCGAACGTACTGGGGTGTACATAGACGGTGGTACGACACGTACTGGGGTGGGGGTACGACTGGAACATACTGGGGTGTAGGTACACGGGGGTATGACACGTACTGGGGTGGGGGTACGACTCGAACGTACTGGGGTGTACATAGACGGTGGTACGACATGTACTGGGGTGGGGGTACGACTGGAACGTACTGGGGTGTAGGTACACGGGGGTATGACACGTACTGGGGTGGGGGTACGACTGGAACGTACTGGGGTGTAGGTACACGGGGGTATGACACGTACTGGGGTGGGGGTACGACTGGAACGTACTGGGGTGTACATAGACGGTGGTACGACACGTACTGGGGTGGGGGTACGACTGGAACGTACTGGGGTGTAGGTACACGGGGGTATGACACGTACTGGGGTGGGGGTACGACTCGAACGTACTGGGGTGTAGGTACACGGGGGTATGACACGTACTGGGGTGGGGGTACGACTCGAACGTACTGGGGTGTACATAGACGGTGGTACGACACGTACTGGGGTGGGGGTACGACTGGAACGTACTGGGGTGTAGGTACACGGGGGTATGACACGTACTGGGGTGGGGGTGGGGCTCGAACGTACTGGGGTGTACATAGACGGTGGTACGACACGTACTGGGGTGGGGGTACGAGTGGAACGTACTGGGGTGTAGGTACACGGGGGTATGACACGTACTGGGGTGGGGGTACGACTGGAACGTACTGGGGTGTACATAGACGGTGGTACGACACGTACTGGGGTGGGGGTACGACTGGAACGTACTGGGGTGTAGGTACATGGGGGTATGACACGTACTGGGGTGGGGCTCGAACGTACTGGGGTGTACATAGACGGTGGTACGACACGTACTGGGGTGGGGGTACGACTGGAACGTACTGGGGTGTAGGTACACGGGGGTATGACACGTACTTGGGTGGGGGTACGACTGGAACGTACTGGGGTGTACATAGACGGTGGTACGACACGTACTGGGGTGGGGGTACGACTGGAACGTACTGGGGTGTAGGTACACGGGGGTATGACACGTACTGGGGTGGGGGTGGGGCTCAAACGTACTGGGGTGTACATAGACGGTGGTACGACACGTACTGGGGTGGGGGTACGACTGGAACGTACTGGGGTGTACCTAGACGGGTGGGGGTATACATACACGGGGGGTACGTGTCGGACGTACGGGGGCTGGGGGGAGTGTTGGGCGCGTATGCGGGCACATGTCTCCAGGGTTGCTATAGGAGTTCGGTGCGGACGGTGTTTTTTCCATACGGTTGTAAGCTCGGACGCACGGGATGGATCGTGATTCCTCGGTCGGACTTGGCTTTTCACGTTTGTAAGGTAAATTGTCCGAGGACGTGTCGGACACATTTTCCGACCCGAGGACGTGTGGGGAATGATTCCCAGTGCGGTTCGTATGGACTTTTTACCATGCGAATCGTGATTGCCAGTTCGTACGGCACTTGTACGATTCGTACGGTAAAAAGACCCGATACGAGTCGTACGGGGACATTTTTTACCGGATCGTGATCGGCACCCAAGTGTAGGTAGATACACCACTATCACTACACTAGAAAATATCTGAAGGTTCAGGTGCCCATAAGTCTCTGGAAGGACCCCAAAGGGTCCCAATAGACAAGTATGATCATCTCTCCTTTGCTGAGCTCAGGGAGATGTGCACCCTTAGGAAACTCAAGACAAACAAAGGTGCCAATACCCAACGTCTCAGGGAAATCCTGCTCATAGTAGACTTTATGCAGATTTTAGGGTCTGGTGGGGTAGACAGGTTGGGTGGGCATCCATCAGAAGAGGACCCTCCAGTAGAGGACTCTGATGAGGACCAGGAAGAGGATGAAAGTCCTGACCTGGAAGAAACAAACCACTCACAACATGGAGGTGATGGCCCAAGAGGCACTCTCTCCATCCCTAAAGGGAGGGTGGTGAATCCAAGAAGGAACAGATCCCCCTCAGAGGGATCCAACCATTCTGGGAGATCCAAAGGGTCCTCTGCCTCTTCTCAGGGAAGAGAATCCTCTCACGAGAGGAAATGCAGACTGATCAAATTTGAGCAGGCTAAGCTTCAGCTTAAAAGAGAACAGTTAGCATTAGACAGGGAATCCCTGGAGCTTCAGAAAGCTTCAAGAAAGTGGGGTCTAGAGACCCCTGGTGGCAGTAATGAAACCCCTAGAGTTAGAGAGAAGGTCCCTGACAATAGGAACCTCCACAAGATTGTGCCCCCCTATAAGACAGGGGATGATATCCACAAATGGATCTCTGCTCTTGAGAGGGCCTGTAAAGTACAAAGGGTCCCAGTAGAGCAGTGGGCAGCAATCCTGTGGCTCTCCTTTTCCTTTGCAGACAAAGGAAGAGACAAGCTCCTCACTGTAAGAGAAGAGGATGCTGATGATTACTATATCCTGAGAGATGCTTTAATAGATGGGTTTGGCTTAACCACTGATCAATACAGACTTAAGTTCAGAGACACCCAAAAAGCACAGGATCAGGATTGGGTAGGGGCTGCAGAGGTCAGGGAGGTCAGTGGACCCTTAATGGGCCCCTGTCCAGAGGAACCCCCTCGTCAGCAGATTAGGGACACCCAGCAGAGTAGTTTCAGCCAGGTGAATATTCCTCTACAAACTGAGGGATCCCCCTTACCCCTAAATATAGGCACCCCTCAAATGGATGATGTTGAGCACAGGGAAACCTGGGGCATAGTTGCCCCAAACCTTCCAGTGCCCTCCACTATTCCAGCCAAAGGGATCCGACCCCCAGCTGTAGGCAGTCAGAGGTTGACCCTTAGGGCCAGATATGACACAGTCATGGGCAGAAAGGCTTCCATAGTGGCCAGTGATCTGAGGAGGTTGAGACCAACCCAAGTAGGGCCTCACTTCCAGACTCAGACACCCCACCAGCCCACCTCTGACCCAAAAACCAATACAGGTAATTTCCCTAGACTTTGGAGAAACTCTAGAACCCCTTGGGGTAGAATTTCCCAAGTGGACCATGAGACAGGGAGCAACCATGCTAGTGCAGGTACTTCCTTATATGGCCACTCAAGAAATAAAGGCTTATCTGGACAAGGTTAGCCTTATCTCCTTTCGTTTGGGGGGGGGGGGTTATGTAGGAGAGTGGAATCTGACTAATGGTTGCCCCCAACTTTTTGTCTGTTATTTGAGTGGTTTTTGACTAGTCTGGCTGGGATCCTGCTATCCAGGACCCCAGCATATCTGCTTTCTCCCTAAAACTGATGTAAGTACTCTAGGTACAAACCTAATTGGATGCTGGGCATGCCCTACCAGTCCCTTGTAGATGGTACCCTAGGTACCCAGGGCATGGGTCCCCCAGTAGGCCTACCAGGGCTGCAGCACTTATTGTGCCACCCTGGGACAGCCACACAAACTGACACCACCAGACCACTACTGTAGTCTGGGTAAGGTGGTGCTAGCACCCCTTACAGGGATGTAGGTACCCTATATCCCACACCCTTACAACACATATACTCTCATAGGTCACCCCTATGGCAGGCCCTGGTAATCCTACAGGGCTGGGTGCTGAGGTATGTGTGAGGGGGGACCCCTACGTGAGTAGGGCCTCTCTGCAACCTTCGTAAAATCGTTACTGGGTTGTTTGTAGTGTAGCCATACCATATACTCTTAACCGCATTATAAGTAAATCGCGTCATCGCGATAACTTGAGAATGGCTACACAGAACCATATCGTGTTTGGTGTCAAACATGAAGGAATCATACCCCCAGTCCAGCCATGGGCATGAGGGTACGATTCCCCCTTGCTAGAAGGGCGATATGGGAAAAGCGGTAGAATTTAGACACCAATTTAAAAGTGCACATGTTACACAAAATGGCTACTGCCCGCCACCTACACGACCCTGGCTGGCTGTTGCTGGGGAAAACCCCAGCCTCGCCAGCTGGACAATAGGGCTCCTGTGGCAGGGAGGTGCTAGCATCTCCCCAGACAGGATAATGTGGATTGGAACAGGGTGGGTGCACCAAATGTCCTTTCAGAGTTGCACGTAGGCAGCTGCAGAGCCCCAATTCTGCATACACCACCTGGAACCGGTTCAGGGGCATCCTGCCCCTCGCCCAGGCGGGAAACACACAAAGGGGAGTGGGTGTAGCCACCCTTTCCCGCCTCTACTCTGATTGGTAGGCTTTAGTTGGGACCATCCCCTAATCTTGGGGATATATGTGAATCACGTAGCCCCAGAGCCGCAGATTAATCCAGAACTTCACAGAACTGACCTTCGACGAGCTGCTGCCCAGCTGACTGAAGAAATCTCCCTTGGGATAAAGGAGTTATCCCCCTGCTTGGCAGGCACCTGAAAGACTGCAAGATACCCGGTTGGAACTTCGCTGCTCTCACGAACTACGACGTCTTCCAGCAACCTTGAGGTGGGTCTCTAGAGCATCCCAGAGTCCTGTGAGCGTGCCCAGCAAGTCTGAGCACCGTGGGCCACGTGGGTGCCGAGATCCCTGCATACCCCGAGACACCGGCCACCTCTTGCATAGCACACGATCCCGACCAGTGGGGAAGTTGTGCTTTGGCCCATTTCTGAGCCAACCTTCAAGCAGCATCCGTGCCAAATCTCAGCTCCCTAGCCCACTCCGGTGGCCCGTGGGAGCCCTTTTACGCACTCCATTTTGCTGCCTTCCGCGGTCCCTTGTCTCTCGACTTGTGGGCCCTGGCGGAGGACAATCTTCACATCCAAGAGTTCCCCTGGTTGCTCCAGGCCTGCTCTGCGCTCCCTCCAAAGGAGAGCACCCTCAGACCTCGTGGGTTTGCACCAGCAGCTGCTTTGTTCATCTTGCGTGGGTTGCGGTTGCCAAGGCTTAGTGGATTCAATCGGGACACTAACACCGCAGCGACCCTCATCCGACGTGGGACAGTCGCCCTGCCGAAGCTGGCCTTCCTTGAAGCCTCCCGGAGCCCGTGACTGCAGAGCCAAGCTGCATCTTCCTCACCTGAAGCACCCGACATCGAAGGGCTCCTTGCTGTGAGCCCCCTGGTCACTGTGCCGTGACCCAGACTCTGTCCCCTCTGCTTTCAGGTTCTTCTCTACATTTTCTACATCTTAGATCTTCACGACTTTATCGACGCTTTCAGCTAGCAGCAGTTTGGACTACTTTTCCATTGAAAATCAGCCCGCGACCCGACACCAGAATCGACCTATGCACCCGGCTTCCCTGGGGCAGGTAACAGTGGTACTTCGGTACTCCCGTGGTGGTGGGCTCTCCAAAGTCTTAAGTCTCAAGCCTTAACTTTGTACTACTGCTAGAAGTGTCTGTATTCTTTAAATATTCAACCGCGACATTCTCCATAGACTAACATTGCGATCCCGATAGCAACTTCTTGTGCTGCACGCGTCTCCCGTGGGTCCCCTTCCTCTTAACAGTGGGTGGATTCTGAAGGGGCAAGCGATCCTGAATGCCCTAGGCATTGTCTGTAGAATTGTCGTGGTTCTTATACCACTATTTTAGTATATGGTTTGGTCCCCCCCGGGGCCCATTGATTTCTGTGCTATTTATTGTGTTTATAAATGCTTGTTTAAAGTGTAACTTTGCCACTAGCCACATAAAGTGACTGTGGGATTCTGACTAGAATAAATACATATATTTTATATATATACCTGTGTGGGCTACTCTTTCATTTGGTTATTCAAGAGGTTATTATGGTAAAACAATAAGCTTAACACTCCTTCAAGACTTAGCCTGAAGGCCGCTCTCCACAGCTACCACTAGGATAGCTTTCTTTAAAGGTTGTCTTAAACCTATCATCAATAAGTGTCGAATTGGACTGGTGCAAGGTGTCCCTATAACTAGGAACAGCATATGCCATGCCAACTTCTCACAGTATCGACGCCAAATTTGCGTCCTTTTCTTCCAACATCATGGGAATTCTAAAGATACCCAGGGTTTGTGGAGTCCCTTGGAGGGGTCCCAGAAAATAGCCAAAATACAGCAAAATTTAGTTTTTTGGGGGAAAAATGGGGAAAAAGTGCTGCAAAGGAAAGCGTCTGGGTTTTTCCCTGCAAATGGTCTCAAAAAAGGGTTTGTGGGGCTGCAATCACCATTTCCCCAGCTTTTAGAGAATGACAGACTTTTGTCAGAAAACCAAAAAGTTTTACACAGTTTTGTCATTTTTCTGGGACATAGCCTATTTTTGCTATTTTTTGTGCTTTGAACCTCCTTCCAGTTAATGGTAGAAATGGGTATGAAAGCAATAATGGATCATGGAAAGCTATACATGTGTGAAAAGTAGACAAAATTCTGAATTCAACAATGGGTCATTTAGGTAGATCCTTCAAGGTGTCTTTATAGAAACTAACAGTTAAATATAGGAAAAATTGAAAATTAGTTGAAAAAAACAGCTTTTTGTGTCAACATTTTCACCTGTAACTTCTTCTTTTTATGACAGCTCTTTGAAAGCAATATACCGTTACATCCGCAGGACCTTACTGGTTGTGGGGATATGTAGGACTTCTAGGTTCACCAAGAACCCGACGAACCCAGAGCCAAAAACTGAGCAGCGACTTGCAATGGTTTTTTATTATGTAGCGGGTTATAGCAATTACTCCGGGAAAATGTATACATGGAAAAATTGGTATGAAAGACACCTATGTATTTCTGAAATGGAAAAAAAATATACAGTTTAGAAACAGTAGATATTTGCACATTTCCGAAATTGGGAACACTCATACTAGCACGAGAATTATCGGTCATTTTTCAAAATGACTTATTTTTTACACATTGTCTTTCATTTGGAAGGCAGAAATGCATTGAAAGTCAATAGGTAATAACAGTTGCTTTACAAATCTGAATTACCCTAAGTCTCTCGATAAAAATGGTACCTCACTTGTGTGGGTAGGCATAGTGCCCACGACAGGAAACGGCTCAAAACGCAACGTGAACACACCACATTTTCTCAATTAAAAATTACCCTTTTTTGCAAAGTGCCTAGCTGTAGTTTTTTAACCCTAGCTCTGCCGGCACCTAGGGAAACCTAGCAAACCTATACATTTTTTAAAACTAGACACTCAGGGAAATCCAGGACGGGGTGACTTGACTGGCTCTCACCAGGTTCTGTTACCCAGAATCCCTTGTAAACCTAAAGAATTGACAAAAAAAAGACATTTTCCTCACTTTTCAGTGGTGGAAAGTTCTGGAATCTGCGTGGATCCATTTCCACCCACCCCGCATTCCCCAAAGTCTTCCGTGAAAAATGGTACCTCACTTGCGTGGGTAGGCCTAATGACCGTGACAGGAAACGGCGCAAAACGCAACATGGACACACCACAATTTCACAGTGAAAAATGACCCTTTTTTGGCAAAGTGCCTAGTTGTAGTTTGTGAACCCTAGCGATGCTGGCACCTAGGGAAACCTAGCAAACCTATACATTTTTGAATAATAGACACCCAGGGGAATCCAGGATGGGGTGACTTGACTGCCTCCCACCAGATTCTGTTATCCAGAATCCCTTGCAAACCTAAAAAATGTAAAAAAACAAGCATTTTCCTCATATTTCTGTGGTGGAAAGTTCTGGAATCTGCGTGGATCCCCAAATGTTCACCTACCCCACGTTCCTCAAAGTCCTCCGAGAAAAATGGTGCCTCACTTTTGTGGGTAGGCCAAGTGCCCGCGACAGGAAACGGCGCAAAACGCAATGTGGACACAACACAATTTCACAGTGAAAAAAATTACCCTTATTTGGCAAAGTGCATAGCTGTAGTTTTTTAACCCTAGCTCTGCCGGCACCTAGGGAAACCTAGCAAACCTATACATTTTTGAAAACTAGACACCCAGGGGAATCCAGGATGGGGTGACTTGACTGCCTCTCACCAGGTTCTGTTACCCAGAATCCCTTGCAAACTTAAAAAATTGCCCAAAAAAACACATTTCCCTCACATTTCTGTGGTGGAAAGTTCTGGAATTTGCGTGGGTCCACAAATTTCCACCCACCCTGCGTTCCCCGAAGTCTGCCCGAGACAGAAAAAGTGCCTAGCTGTAGTTTTTTAACCCTAGCTCTGCCGGCACCTAGGGAAACCTACCAAACCCACACATTTCTGAAAACTAGACACCCGGGGGATTCCAGGGAGGTATGGCTTGCGTGGATCCCCTAAAGTTTCCTTACTCAGAATCCCTTGCAAGCCTCAAATTTAGCTGAAAAAAGCACTTTTTTCACACATTTTTGTGTGGGAAAGTTGTGACATCACCGCGCTGACACAAATTTCCTACCACCCAGCGTTCTCCCAGGTCTCCCGATAAAAATGGTTCTTCACTCGTGTTGTTGAAAATTAAAACAGCGATATGATTAAGCATTCACTAAAGACATGAATCTCCCTTCCTTAGACCAAGTTTCTCTTCTTATGTTGACCAATGTCTGGACTCCATTTTGTATTGTCATGTCTCCACGTGCTCTGCACGAGAAGAGTCCTATCTTCGTGTTAGTTGCTCTTGTAATCTGCCTAGTAACAGTCTATAAATAGCTCCTTTGTCCGTCTGGCGCATGCCCAGACTTGACCACATCTGTTATCAGTTAGTCCTCGCTTGACCATGTTTTCGCGGGCTTAGAGATGTGTTAACTCCGCCCACATATTGATTCTGTATCGAAAATGTCCATAAAAGGTAATGCTTTTCGCCTCATGTTGTATCCACCTACTTATGAGCCCCTCTGTTGTGTATAAAAGGGGACCGTGTACGCAAGTTCTGTGTGCTACTCTATGCAATACTGAAGAGTGTTGTATAGGTTGTAGGACCACCCTTAAGGGTTAATAAACTCTGTCTTTGTATTTGCAGTTTCCGTGCCAACTTCCTTCTAGTTTTCGTTACAGGAGAGCGAACCCTTGTATTCTGCGGGCCTAGCTGGGGCCTGTATTCATCAATTGGCGCCCGTCACGTGGGGCTCATCGGCGACTCGGATGCCCGAAGGACTGGTCGTGACGAAGGTGAGGAATTTGGCCGGGGATGTGATCACTGCCAGTGGCGTTTTTAGTCCTGGCATCCCGAGGTTTCTTCCTTCCCTTCCGAACTGACCTTCTGGGTGGCGCCGGTCCTCGACTGAGACCTCTTCTGTCGGTTTGCCGCGACAGCCGTTTGGGCGAATTTTGGAACTTGGCAGTTGGAATCTGGACACTCTTGATTGGTAAGAACCGTTGTACGGTACTTGCTCCGAGTTTTGAAGCCTGAGTTGGCTATTTGAGTTTGATTTGTGATGACCGGTCATATTTTGTATTGATTATTGTGAGAATATATGCGTTGCAACACATATAGGCAGGTAATGTGGAGATATTTCTCCGGAGCTGTGTAAATTTGAACGGCGCAAAGTTTAAGTGCCATTTTTTTGATAATACTGCATTTTGCATTATTTTTGAGCATGCCTGCTTTTAGCGCACTCCGTAAGTGATGCTGCTGCTTTGGAAACTGGTTAAACCTCGAGGAATCTGCTCCAGCCCCCCCCAGAGGGGACTCCTAATAGGGATATGTATGTGAAGCATGGTCTTTCCTCTATAATGTACAGCACAGTGTGGAGGAAATACACCAAAAAGGATCCTGAGTTACGATGGCCTTTGTATGGATCGTTTGACATGCGTAAGATTGAGTATGTGGAACAGTGTATGTGTAAACGGCGTGCTCGGCAAGACATGTTTGAATGTGTACGGTTATGGGTGAAGGAAGTGCGTGAGCGAGAGAAACGTGAGAAAGCGCTGTCTGATAAAGAGCAACGGAAAAATGATCATGTGAGAGCGCAGGAAGCGAAGCGTCGGGAAGAAAGAGAACTGGCGGAGAGACAAGAGGAAGAGCGTAGGTTGCAAGTCTCGGGTCAATATGCTGTCCGCCAGCCACTTTATCCTGTCCTTACTAATCTTGAAGATGATTTTTATTTATTAGATCGCTCTCCGCCCCCTTATGTTGGCGCGTCTGCCCCGAGGTCACAGGATTCTGGATCAGTTTCGGATAAGGTAGACACGCGGTCAATGTTATCAGTTGAGCGTATGGGTGAGCTTCGGAAAATTTCTTTGCGTGCACTTAAAGGCAAGCTACCTCTTTCTGAATTATTGGAGTCTTTGGAAAGTTGGCAGGATAGAGAGAAGTTGTATTTTCTTGAAACTTTTTCTGATGAAGTGATTACTGCCTTTCGGAAATATTCAGATGTTTTCGAGCCTGAAGCTGTAGTATTGGATGCTAAAGCATTACGTAACGGTGTTTTTTCTCCCTCTAAGGCACCTGATGCGGTCCGACGGCTGTTTGCATTGCGGGACGCGGCGTTTGAACTTAAAGAGAGAGCGCGCCTAAAGACAGGGGTGGAGGAGCAATCGGATTCACGTACCGGCGGCGACCAATCATCTACCTCCCACTCAGATAAGAGCGAACTAGTGCATGCTAAACCAATGCGAGAGGCGGCACCTTTGTATGTTCCTCCTAAAGGAGCAGGAACTAGCTCAGATATGTCTTCCCCCGATGCTAGGGGTTATTTTGTGTATAATTGGGTTTATACTCCCTGGCATAGGGCTGATGTTATGGCATTAAAGAATGCATTGCCTGACCCCCGCAAGAATCCAGCGGCCTTTTACGAAGAAGTCGAAGGGGCATTGAATTCTTGTACTATGACTTTAGCAGATATAGATTTGTTCTTTGGGCTTATTTTACCACCGGATATGTGGCGATCTGTGCGGAAGGTGGATGATCAAGCCGCTTTTAAGGCCAAATGGTCTGAGATTGAGGATGTGGATAGGGAGAGAAAACCCGCGCAAAAACCACCCCAGCTTATTTTAGATCTTCCTGCTGCTATTTTGACTAAATTGAAAACAATTATCCCCCCTAAAAAGATTGACTGGAATATGTTAGCCTCATGTAAACAGAAGGTAGATGAATCAGTTTCAGATTTCTTTACGCGCTTTGAGGAGACATTTCATGATTTCAGTGGTCAGTCACTTACGGATGATACGGGTCGACATCTTTTTGTTGATAAATATGTGGCGAATTTATTACCGGGAATAGCAGCTCGTTTAAAAGCGAGTGAAAGTTCTTGGTCCGCTTCGTCTCCGGCATCCCTCCTGACTATGGCTCAGTATTATGAGCGTCAGGAACAAGAAGCGAAGGGGCATGAGGAGAAGAAATCGAAAGATTTGAAAACAAAGGTGATGTTAGCACAAGTGTATGGTCCGCCTCGTCGGGGTGTCGACAGAGGTAGAGGAGGATTCTATGGCCCCCCTTCCGGTCGGTCAGATGTTAATAGAAATCAATGCGCGTATTGTAAACAGTCGGGTCATTGGGCTAGAGATTGTCCGGTATTATATGCATCTCGTCAGGGACGTGGTCAGGGACCACCGAGAGGTAGAGGGGGTTTTTCGAATTTCAGAGGGAATTCTAATGATCGTGCTCGCTTTGAACCTAACGTGCAGCAACGAGATAGACCTAATGTATTTGATCGGCAAAATCAGTATCAGATGTCTGGAAATGACCGCTCTTGGTACCATGATTCGCAGCATGCATAGGATTGCGTTGGATGGGGGTTGGAATCAGTTGAAGTACCGGTTGATCAGAAGGGTCCTTATGTTTCAGCAAATGTTTTGGGTTCTACTGATCGGTTCCTAGTTGATACAGGAGCTACTCGCAGTGCACTGTCCAAACAATTGGTTCCGAGGGCTCCCCCATCTGGCTTAATGGTTACATCGGTTGGGTTTGATGGTACACTCTCTCGAAGCCCTCTTTCCCGACCCCTTGCATTCCATGTTGACCACTTTTCTGCACCCTGTCCGTTTTTGCTCTCTCCGAACACGCCCGACAACATTATGGGTCTTGATATGCTTAAGCACTTCAGAGCTACGATCCGCTGCTCCCCTACTGGGGTACGTGTGATATTAAACGATAATCACCCAATGGCAGATCGGATGTGTGTGGTTACGGAGGATACTGTATTAGCTTCCCTCCCTCATTCTTTGTGGGCCACTTCGGATACTGATGTGGGACAGATGGTGATTCCGCCTGTCCACATTAGTGTCCAGGAGGGTGCGGTGTTACCACGCCTCCCTCAGTATCGTATTTCCCAGGAGGGGGAGGAGGCACTCATACAGATTGTGCAGGATTTGATTAAGGTGGGAGTAGTGGAAGAAGTTCCCTATAATGTCTGCAACAGTCCTATTTTACCCATTTTGAAGAAAGATACCGATACCAGGGTTTATCGTTTTATCATTGACTTAAGGGAAGTGAACAAGATAGTGATACCTCAGTATCCAGTGGTTTCTGATATCACGACGTTACTTACTCTGGTCCCGCCAACGGCGACCACGTTTTCAGTTATTGATTTGAAAAATGCTTTCTTTTCGATTCCTATTCACCCTGATAGCCGATATCTTTTTGGCTTCACTTTGAATAATAGGTCTTATAGATTTTGTAGAGTCCCTCAGGGTTATACAGAGAGCCCTAGTATTTACAGTCAAGCATTGAAAAGACAATTGGATTCCTTTGTTCTGCCTGATGGTGTCGCCCTTATACAATATGTCGACAACATCTTGTTGGCGGCTGACACCCTGGAGTTGTGTGAGCAGTGTACGTTATCTTTGCTTTCCTTTTTGGCATCTCATCATCACAAAGTGTCCAGAAAGAAATTGCAATTCTGTAGACCAAAGGTGACTTATTTGGGTCACCTTTTGTCTAAGGAGGGGCGTGCACTCACACCAGATCGTATTCAAGCAATTTTGGACACGCCAGCACCTTCCACACAGAAGGATGTGCGTGCATTTTTGGGTCTTGCTTCTTTTTGTAGGCAATGGATATTGGGGTTTTCACACATAGCTAAGCCATTGTTAGCACTTTTGACAAAAGACACTCCGATACCTCTTCCCTGGTCAAATGAGTGTGAAATTGCTTTCCAGCAATTGCGACAAGCCCTTTGTTCAGCACCAGTGTTAGGGACCCCTGATTATACGAAGCCCTTTTCACTGTATGTGCATGAGAAAGATGGATGTGCATTATCAGTTTTAGTGCAGATGCACGGCGACAAGCAGCGCCCTTGTGCATATTTTTCGGCTGTACTTGATCCTGTTGCCCGAGCATTGCCTGGTTGTTTTCGCTCGGTTGCGGCGACAGCTGTGTCAATACGCCAAAGCGAGGGAATTGTGTTATCTCACAAACTGTTGGTATTAGTCCCCCATGCTGTTGATGCCCTGCTTAATCAGACAAAGACGCAACATTTGATCAGTGCCCGTTTAACGGGATATGAGTTGACGCTTTTGGCTCCTCATATTACGTTAAAGAGGTGTGCAACGTTAAATCCAGCCACATTGTTGCCGTTCCCGGAAACTCAGTCTGAAGCACGAAAAGCACATGACTGTATTCTTGTGACTGAGGAACAGACAAAGGGTCGTATTGATCTCCAGGATACGCCCTTTACAGATGTAGATGGAGAACTATGGGTGGACGGATCATGCCTGAAGCTACCAGATGGTACGACTTCAGCAGCGTATGCAATTACCACATTACAAACAATAGTGGAGACATCACGCATACCGCAGAAATCAGCTCAAGCAGCGGAACTGATAGCATTAACACGAGCATGTGAGCTTAGTACAGGATTGTGTGTGAATGTTTATACAGATAGCCGCTATGCCTTCGGAGTAGCGCACGATTTCGGCCTACTCTGGAAGGAGAGAGGCTTTCTAAGGTCACATGGAGCACAGATAATGTACGGGGAGTTAGTTCACAACCTTTTGACTGCATTAACATATCCAAAGAAGATTGCTATAGTTAAATGTAGTGCCCATAAGAAGGTGGTTGATAAAATTGGAGAAGGGAATGCTTTGGCAGACAGAGTGGCACGAGAGACTGCGATGCAGCCTGGGGCTACTGCAATGTATGTTGTAAAGTCGCAGGCAGAAAGATGGCACGATGCAAGGAGAGAAGTGCTGGAAATACAGAGGACCGCTTCCGATAAGGAACGGGAGCAATGGTCCAATGATGGAGAATTAAATGATGAAGGGTGTTGGAGAAGTAAGCAGATGGATAAGTGGAAGTTACCCACAGCCTTCGTACAACCTATGGTTCAGATGGCACATGGACTAGCGCATGTCGGAGCTTCCGCAATTGTTAAATTACTCACACGAGTTTGGGAGCATCCGGAGATCGCTAGTATGGCAAAGAGGGTAGTGCAGACCTGCATGATTTGCTTGAGGTATAACCCAGGAAAGGGTACGCGAACTCCAGCAGGAGGATTTGCGACACCTACTGCACCCTTTGAGGTTTTGCAGATGGATTACATTCAGCTTGAGCGCTGTAACAATCTGAAGTATGTTCTAGTAGTGGTTTGTGCCTTCAGCAAATGGGTTGAGGCATACCCTACGAAAGACAATACTGCAATGACTACAGCCAAGATGCTATTGAAGGAGTTCTTCCCTCGATATGGTGTTTGCAGATTGTTGTGGAGTGATAACGGACCTCATTTTATAGCCAACGTTATCAAGTATGTCCTGAAAGGCCTAGGCACTACTCAGAAGTTCCATGCAGTATTTCACCCTCAGTCTGCGGGATTGGTTGAGAAATATAACGGTACTTTGAAGCTTAAGATCGCGAAGATCCAAGCTTCGACTTCTTTGACTTGGCCAGACGCTTTACCGCTGGCATTATTGTCAATTAGATCGATACCGCATTCTCGGACCGGTCTCACACCCTACGAGATTGTGTTCGGATGCCCAATGAATATTTGGGGTCCACCAAAACCGAAGTCAGTGTATGATGTACCTTGTGTAATGATGAATGATTATCTGGCACAGTTAACGGATAATTTGGTTTCTATTCATCAACAGGTTCGAGAGGCGCTCCCTGATCGGTCCACAGGTGAAGGTCATAATCTCCGACCTGGCGATCAGGTTATGATAAAAGTATTCGAAAGAACGAACAGTCTGGAGCCGAGATGGGTTGGTCCTGAGCAGGTCTTGCTTGCAACGAGGACAGCTGTGCGAGTTTCCAATCGGAAGAACTGGATCCACTCTTTGCACTGTCGTAAAGTGCCGCCTGGATTGGTGGAGCCTGCTGTGTTGACCGACCATCGAGAAATCCTGACTGCAGAGAAAGGCCGTGCTGTGGAACCGAAGGACGCTGAGCTCTTCCCGGACCAATCGATTCCTGGAGGAGGAAGATATCATCTCAGACCGAGGAAGTGATTTTCTTTTTTGTATCTAAAGACGTTGTCAGAACGGCCCTTAGGTTAGTGAAACGGAGAGCCAATGTGGCAAGGGGGGGGGGGGGATCAGCCCTGCATTAGTGTAGTGACACCCGTCTTGGCCCGCTGGTGAAGAAATCAACGGCTGCCTAAGGGGAAGAGTTCTGACAACCTTTTAGTTTCAGGAAGATATTGACTCTTTATTACAAGATGGAAAAGAAGAAGATTCTTTGTGCGACGAGTTTTATTATCATTGTAGCTATTGTTGGTATAACCACATGGTTTGTTGAAGACGTGACTCCTGCCCGTGAGTTGCTTGTTTTGACCACTCCAGTGCCTGAGGAGCACTACTTCTATACCCTTCCGTATCAAGAATTGAAGCATCGTCAGTCTTACTTGAATAACACTTTCATCCAGATGTTGCATCATACCCATGTTGCTACGAATGCTACGAACTGTTGGATATGTGGTATGATGCCAGCTCATCAGAAGAAAGGAGGAACGCCGTTCATACCTCTTCCTTTCTCTCATAATGGCTCTTGTAGAGCATGGTACACTTTGCTTTTTGCCACACGGAAACCTACAGTGGGACGATTACTTTTCAGACTTAATAGGGAATGTCATCAAGATAAAGATGGCTATCCACAAGCGAATGGGACAATATGGGAATGGGAAGAATATCGACCAGACAATGAATCGATCCCCTACATTTTCACGAACACCAGAGAAACTGCAGGGAAGGAACAATTCGTGATTCAAGTGGCACAGGCTCAAGCGGACCTGTGTGTTCAGAGTGTGGGTTATATTCCGGTTGGTGTTAGTGACTGTATTATTGTACTAAATATTGATGGGTTAAATAATAGTACTTTCTTAGCCTCCCATAATACATACTTTGTATGTGGGAATAAGGGTTATTATCGTTTACCAGCCGGCTGGTCCGGAGTATGCTATGTAGCATTTTTATTACCCCCTGTATTCTTAGCACCTGCATCCTATCATAAAGATTTGAAATTGTTGAACAATATAACTGTAAATAGATATAAACGTACTCTATCTATTGATGATGTTGATCAAACTGATACTAGCTTACAGCAGTATGTTGATTTTAACTTAGGATTGTTTTTCTTTGTTGGAGCTGCCCTAAATAGTAGGAAGGTTCGAAGGTTAACGAGAGTTGTAGAGGCTGTGACGAATCAAACCGCTGCTGCTCTTGGGAATCTTACGGAAGAATTACAAATTACTAGAATTGTTGCATTACAGAATCGTATGGTATTAGATGTTATGTTAGCTGATAGAGGTGGAGCATGTAAAATTATCGAAAGTAGTTGTTGTGTGTTTATTCCTGACCATACGCCATCAGTTTATAATGCTATTAATACATTGCATAAAATCGCAGCTGAGATTCATACAGAAAATGGCACTTGGACCTTTTCTGGATGGTTTTGGGCCTTGATCACTACATGGGGATGGAAGGTTTTAACTGGTCTCTGCATTATTGTAGCAATTCTGTTTTCCTGTTGCATCTGTGTCCAGTGTGGTCCTTTACTCTGTTCTCTATGTGTGTCATTCTGTATTCCTGATAAGAAAGCTATTGCCAATGTCACCCATCAGAAACATTTAACCAAAGAGGTGGAAGAGATGATGAAAATTGATATATATGATGATTATCCCAATAAGCCGAATGTCTTCAGTAAATGCTAAAAGGGTCGTCTGTTGAAAATTAAAACAGCGATATGATTAAGCATTCACTAAAGACATGAATCTCTCTTCCTTAGACCAAGTTTCTCTTCTTATGTTGACCAATGTCTGGACTCCATTTTGTATTGTCATGTCTCCACGTGCTCTGCACGAGAAGAGTCCTATCTTCGTGTTAGTTGCTCTTGTAATCTGCCTAGTAACAGTCTATAAATAGCTCCTTTGTCCGTCTGGCGCATGCCCAGACTTGACCACATCTGTTATCAGTTAGTCCTCGCTTGACCATGTTTTCGCGGGCTTAGAGATGTGTTAACTCCGCCCACATATTGATTCTGTATCGAAAATGTCCATAAAAGGTAATGCTTTTCGCCTCATGTTGTATCCACCTACTTATGAGCCCCTCTATTGTGTATAAAAGGGGACCGTGTACGCAAGTTCTGTGTGCTACTCTATGCAATACTGAAGAGTGTTGTATAGGTTGTAGGACCACCCTTAAGGGTTAATAAACTCTGTCTTTGTATTTGCAGTTTCCGTGCCAACTTCCTTCTAGTTTTCGTTACAGGAGAGCGAACCCTTGTATTCTGCGGGCCTAGCTGGGGCCTGTATTCATCAGTGTGGGAGGCCCAACTACCCGCGACAGGCAAGTGCCCAAAACATATTGAGGCAACATCAAAATTGCCTATCACCAAACAACCCGGTTTTGCAAGGGGTGTCACCTGGGTTTTTGGCCCCGTGCTCGGCGGCCATCTAGGGAAGCCTACTAAACCCACACATTTCTGAAAACTAGATACCCGGGGGATTCCAGGGAGGTATGGCTTGCGTGGATTCCCCAACGTTTCCTTACCCAGAATCCACTGCAAACCTCAATTTTAGCTGAAAAAATCACTTTGTTCACACATTTTTGTGTGAGAAAGTTGTGGCATCACCGGGTTGACACAAATTTCCTACCATTCAGCGTTTCCCCGGGTCTCCTGATAAAAACAGTGCCTCACTCGTGTGGGAGGCCCAAGTGCCCGCGACATGCAAGGGCCCAAAACGTATTGAGGCAACATCAAAATTGCCTATCACAAAATGCCCCCGGGGGGGCAGAAAGCCTAGTAGACGCCAGGGATTTTTTTGAGCAAAAAAATCCCTGGCATCTAGTGGGTTTTTTGCCCCCCCCGGGGGGCAGATTGAGGGCTACTGCCCCATCTGCCCCCCAGGAGGGGCAGGAAGGCTGTAATTTTTGCGGGGGAGGGGGTCAGGGCATGGGCATGCCCGTTTTGGGCAGCCCCACCCTAATTCAAATTTGCCCCCCAAAAAAACCCTGGCGTCTAGTGGGCTATTTGCCCCCCTCGGCCCGGCAGATTGGGGGCTAATGCCCCCATCTGCCCCCCAGGGGGGGCTGAAAGTCCACAAGACGCCAGGGAGTTTTTTGGGCCAATTTTAATTAGGGTGGGGCCTGCCCAAAACGGGCATGCCAATACCCCCACCCTAATTAAAATTTGCCCAAAAAATCCCTGGTGTCTACTGGGTTTTTTGCCCATCCCGGGGGGCAGATTTGGGGCTAATACCCCCATCTGCCCCACGGGGGGCAGAAAGGCTGTAATTTTTGTGGGGGAGGGATGGGGGCATTGGCATGCCCATTTTTGACAGCCCCCACCCTAATTCAGATTTGCCCCAAAATATCCCTTGCGTCTAGTGGGCTTTTTGCCCCCCCCATGGGGGCAGATTGGGGGCTGCTGCCCCCATCTGCCTCCCAGTGGGGGCAGAAAGGCTGTAATGGTGGCGGGGTTTGGGGGCATTGGCGTGCCCGTGTCAGGCAGCCCCACCCTAAAAAGAAGTGAGTGAAAAAAATCCCTGGCGTCAAGTGGGCTTTCTGCCCCCCCCAGGGGCAGATTGGGGGCTACTGCCCCCATCTGCCCTCTAGGTGGGGAAGAAAGGCTGTAATGGTGGCGGGGGTGGGGGCATTGGTGTGCCCATTTCGGGCAGCCCCCACCCTAAAAAAAATGGTGCAAAAAAAATCCCTGGCTTTTAGTGGGCTTTCTGCCCCCCGGGGGGAGGCAGAAAGGCTGTAATGGTGGCAGGGGGCGGGGGCATTGGTGTGCCCATTTCGGGCAACCCCCACCCTAAAATAAATGCACAAAAAAAATCCCTGGCATTTAGTGGGCTTTCTGCCCCCCGGGGGGGCAGATTGGGGGCTACTGCCCCATCTGCCCCCCAGGGGGGGCAAAAAGACTGAATTTAGCCCATTTCTTTATGGGGGAGCGAAGGCCCTTGCCCAAGGGGCTGCTCACCCCTCCCTGGTGTCTAGTGGGTGGATCCCTGCTTGATCGCCATCGGAAAGGGGAGATCCTTCCCTTTCCAATGATACCTCTTCCGTCTTTCTACGTGCCCGGGGGGCTGAGATATCCCCCTGAGCACATAGAAAGTGAAACTGAAATGAGCCTAAAGGCTCATTTCAGTTTTGGTTTCTGTGCAATGAGGACAGCGCAACGTGCGCGCTGATCTTCATGGCACAGAAACCAGGGAGGGGGCCTCGGGAGCTGGGGAAGCTCTTCCCCAGCTCCCAAGGTCACAGGGTGAAATAGAAATCCCTCTGCTGTCTGCAGCAGAGGGATTTCGTGCCCCTGGTCTCATGACGGAATGGTTCTGTCCTGAGCAGAGGGGCATCGATGCTCATGACGGAACCATACCGTCATGAGTATCGAAGGGGTTAACTCCAGTCATGGATCTGCAGAATTACCCCGGGTAAGATTTCATGGAATTGAAACTGCTTTTGATAATCCAAGGGGAGGAGATAAAACACATTGCCAACATAAATTGGAGGCAACCTGGATTAATAGATTGAGGGCAGTTGAATATGGACTCAACACTGACAGGGAGCTGTCAGTTTTTTTGAAAGATTAAAATCTGAAATATATGTTTCAATGATCTAGTTCAAATGAGATGTTGTACATTTATTTGGAAATTGAGCAAGAATATATAAAACAATAAGATCATGACACTCGCAATGTCATTACAGGGCTGACCGTAAGGTGATATCACTCTAATGTTTAGGATTCATGTAGATGCTGGTCCATATACATTATACAAAATAACTGCATCCACTTTTCTGCTGTGCCCGAATATGATGAAGGCTATTGCCATGCATATGATAACATATATATATTATCTAAACTATGTTATCTCCCTCATGCATTTTGCCAAAAAGATGCTCATAAATAATGGTTTTGGGAAGATTAAACATTAGGTTGCAATGTATTGCTGAACAACATGAAGAATATGACCGTACTCCTTGGTGAATTTACACATTGTTGATCAGGGCTATCCTAATATGCAAGGGTATGTCTATGATATGCTTATGTAAATATACTAGGACTCAATCATGTTTCCTTCTTAACAAATAATAATTGAACTTGTCTGTGATAAAATTGGGTAGATTGAAATTTGATGCTTAACACTTTGTTGATTGGGACTGTATTTCAACATGATGTAAGAAATTACGAGTTGAATTTGGTTACGATGTTGCTGAATGTATGTATAAAAATATGCCTTTGAATATTTTTAAGGTTGAAAAATGTGGTTTAAATACCGTGAAATGAAACACGCAAAGACTGCCCTCTATTTCTTGTTGAACCATACTACTATGGTGGTTGGCTCTAAACTTTACACTCTTTACATTTACTTACACGATGCCTGCATGATGTTGGGATTTGCTCTCTGCGCGAGATAATTATGTCATTCATGCTATGCCATATGTACTTTTGGAAATGCGGAAAAAGAGATATTACGGCCTTTAACGGTTAATAGTAGCAGCTGACGATGTAAACCCGTTGAGATAGCTGCATTGCTCCTTGATTAAGGAGCAATGTCAATACCGAGTTTAATAAGGTAGATCGATTATTTGGCAAAGTATTCATTTTGCCTTAGGAAATTAACCCTTTTCATTTGTCCGTAACCTCAATTGTTTCTAGAATCCTCAATTTGAATTTCGGAATGGCAGAAATGCCTTCCATTAGATATCTCTCTATATATTCTATTAGCAGACTATACTACAAGATGGCGCCGCTGCTGTTTTTAAATTTTTCTTGCTACGTATAAACATCACGTGATTGGTCGCTCTAGACATAGCGAAATGGCTGACCGCTCTTCGAGTCAACTACATCAAGACTCATAAGGACTTTCAAATGTTCTGTCAAAATTGTTATTGATATTTGTTTTTTACAAAATGATTACATACATTATATCTGAATTTGGATCTATTAAAACCATACTGACTACTAAGTCAGACAAACGATATATAAGTGGTTGTGCTCTGTAATTCTTTTTGTGCTTATATTGTATATGGGAAGGAGTTCTCTTTTCTGTATATAAGACGGACACTGATAAATGGCATAGTGCCCCACATAGAGCACACCTAGTAAGGATATACTGTTAAAATACTGGGACAAAACTGTGACGAAGGTGCTGACTTTTCTTGTAACCACTGCCATTTTCTTCTATATTTGGCTGTTATGAGTAGTGACTGAGGCATTATAACTTTACCTGAAGTTGCTGATCTATAAAGAAGATCTGGAAATCCAGTCACTCCCCCCCCCCCTTGATTTCCAGAGATCTTTCTCATGTTGTGGTGCTGTATTTTGAATGTCTAATAATGCCTCTATAGAGATAGTCTCATAGTGTAGTATCTCAACCTCATCATCTGCATCTAAAGTGTGTATACTGCATGTTTTCATTGCATATAAACTAGCTTCCTTTGCTGCTGTATCAGCAGCTTCATTTCCCTTAGACACCAAATCTGTTCCTTTTGTGTGGGACTGGCACTAACTACTGCTACTTGAAATGGTATTTGCAATGCAGCAATAAGGTCAGCTAAAAGATGTTGGTGCGCTACTGGTGTCCCATCAGATTTAAGAAATCCTTGCCTTTCCCATCTCTTCAGCCCTGAGTGAACTGTGGAATCTACATATGCTGAATCAGTGTATATTGTTACTGGCTGTCCCTGACAAGCCTGTAGGGCCGTTATCAATGCTTTTAAGTCAGCCACTTGGGCTGAGTCTTGGATGGCTAGGGTAAGAGGTGCAATGTGTGTAAGGTATAATCAGTAGGTGTACCAATAGCCTCAACAACAGCCGCACCTGTATGTCTTTTACCTGTCTCCTGATCTATCCATGAGAAAGCATCAATAAACAATTGTCGGCCATCAGACAAGGGGTCCTCATGTGCCAGGTGATCGTCCTCCTCCAATGTTGCACTACAGTCATGATCAGTGGGCTCTAGTGGGTGCACTAAAAAAGTTGCAGGATTGACTGAGTGAACTCGCTCAATGCAGATAGAAGGGTTTGACAGTATTACTTCATAAGTTGTTGCTCTTTCAGTGGTCAGTGTACTTTTACTTTTCTGCAGCACAGCGAATGGAGAGTGCTCAACATACAATGTTACAGGGCATCCTGCTGTAATAGTACTACTCTTCTCTACTGCAAAAGCTGCTGCTGCAAGTGCTCGCTCACAAGGAAAGTGACCTTTCATTACTGGATCTAATAGTCCACTAAAATAGGTGATGGGTTTGTGACCCATCGGTTATTTTTGAGTAAGGACTGATATCATGGAATCCTCTGTGGCAGCAAAAAACAGAAACAATAATGTGAGAAGTTGGCCTGGCATATGTTGTTCCTAGTTATAGGGACACCTTGCACCAGTCCAATTTGACTCTTATTGATGATAGGTTTAAGACAACCTTTAAAGAAAGCTATCCTAGTGGTAGCTGTGGAGAGCAGCCTTCAGGCTAAGTCTTGAAGGAGTGTTAAGCTTATTGTTTTACCATAATAACCTCTTGAATAACCAAATGAAAGAGTAGCCCACACAGGTATATATATAAAATATATGTAGTTATTCTAGACAGAATCCCACAGTCACTTTATGTGGCTAGTGGCAAAGTTACACTTCAAACAAGCATTTATAAACACAATACATAGCACAGAAATCAATGGGCCCCAGGGGGGGACCAAACCTTATACTAAAATAGTGGTATAAGAACCACGACAATTCTACAGGCAATGCCTAGGGCATTCAGGATCGCTTGCCCCTTCAGAATCCACCCACAGTTAAGAGGAAGGGGACCCACGGGAGACGTGTGCAGTGCAAAGAGCTGCTATCGGGATCGCAATGTTAGCCTATGGAGAATGTCGCGGTTGAATATTTAAAGTTTAAAGACACTTCTAGCAACAGTACAAAGTTAAGGTTTGAGACTTAAGGCTTTGGAGAGCCCACCACCACGGGAGTACCGAAGTACCACTGTTACCTGCCCCAGGGAAGCTGGGTGCATAGGTCGATTCTGGTGTCGGGTCGCGGGCTGATTTTCTATGGAAAAGTAGTCCAAACTGCTGCTAGCTGAAAGCGTCGTTGAAGTCGTGAAGATTGAAGATGAAGAGAAGATAAAGATGAACCTGAAAGCAGAGGGGACAGAGTCTGGGTCACAGCACAGTGACCAGGGAGCTCACAGGAAGGAGCTCGTGGATGTCGGGTGCTTCAGGTGTAGAAGGTACAGCTGGGCTCTGCAGTCACGGGCTCCGGGAGGCTTCAAGGAAGGCCAGCTTCTGGAGGGCGACTGTCCCACGTCCGATAAGGGTGGCTGCCGTGTTAGTGTCCCGATCGGATCCACTAAGCATTGGCAACCGCAACCCACGCAAGATGTACAAAGCAGCTGCTGGTGCAGACCCACGAGGTCTGAGGGGGCTCTCCTTTGCAGGGAGCACAGAGCAGGCCTGGAGCAACCAGGGGAACTCTTAGAAAGGTAGATTGTCCTCCGTCAGGGCCCACAAGTCGAGGACAAGGGACCGCAGAAGGCAGCAAAATGGAGTGCGTAAAAGGGCTCCCACGGGCCACCGGAGCGGACTAGGGAGCTGAGCTTTGGCACGGATGCTGCTCGAAGGTTGGCTCAGAAATGGGCCAAAGCACAACTTCCCCACTGGTCGGGGTCGTGTGCTATGCAAGAGGTGGCCGGGGTCTCGGGGTATGCAGGGATCTCGGCACCCACGTGGTCCACGGTGCTCAGGCTTGCTGGGCACGCTCACAGGACTCTGGGATGCACTGGAGACCCACCTCAAGGTTGATGGAAGGCGTCGAAGTTCGTGAGAGCAGCGAAGTTCCAACCGGGTATCTTGCAGTCTTTTAGGTGCCTGCCAAGCAGGGGGATAACACCTTTATCCCAAGGGAGATTTCTTCAGTCAGCTGGGCAGCAGCTCGTCGAAGGTCAGTTCTGTTAAGTTCTGGACGAATCTAAGGCTCTAGGGCAAAGTTATTCCCATATATCCCCAAGATTAGGGGATGGTCCCAAATAGAGCCTACCAATCAGAGTAGAGGCGGGAAAGGGTGGCTACACCCACTCCCCTTCGTGTGTTTCCCGCCTGGGCGAGGGGCAGGATGCCCCTGAACCGGTTCCAGGCGGTGTATGCAGAATTGGGGCTCTGCAGCTGCCTACGTGCAACTCTGAAAGGACATTTGGTGCACCCACCCTGTTCCAATCCACATATCCTGTCTGGGGAGGTGCTGGCACCTCCCTGCCACAGGAGCCCTATTGTCCAGATGGCGAGGCTGGGGTTTTCCCCAGCAACAGCCAGCCAGAGTCGTGTAGGTGGCGGACAGTAGCCATTTTGTGGTACATGTGCACTTTTAAATTGGTGTCTAAATTCTACCGCTTTTCCCATATCACCCTCCTAGCAAGGGGGAATCGTACCCGCATGCCCATGGATGGACTGGGGGTATGATTCCTTCATGTTTGACACCAAACACGATATGGTTCTGTGTAGCCATTCCCAAGTTACAGCGATGACGCGATAACTTATAATGCGGTTAAGAGTATATGGTATGGCTACACTACAAACAACCCAGTAACGATTTTACGAAGGTTGCAGAGAGGTCCTACTCACGTAGGGGTCCCCCCTCACACATACCTCAGCACCCAGCCCTGTAGGATTACCAGGGCCTGCCATAGGGGTGACCTATGAGAGTATATGTGTTGCAAGGGTGTGGGATATAGGGTACCTACATCCCTGTAAGGGGCGCTAGCACCACCTTACCCAGACTACAGTAGTGGTCTGGTGGTGTCAGTTTGGGTGGCTGTCCCAGGGTGGCACAATAAGTGCTGCAGCCCTGGTAGGCCTACTGGGGGACCCATGCCCTGGGTACCTAGGGTACCATCTACAAGGGACTGGTAGGGTATGCCCAGCATCCAATTGGGTTTGTACCTAGGGTACTTTACATCAGTTTTAGGGAGAAAGCAGATAGGCTGAGGTCCTGGATAGCAGGATCCCAGCCAGACTAGTCAAAAACCACTTAAATACCAGGCAAAAAGTTGGGGGCAACCATTAGTCAGATTCCACTCTCCTACATAACCCCCCCCCCCCCCAAAACGAAAGGAGATAAGGCTAACCGTGTCCAGATAAGCCTTTATTTCCTGAGTGGCCATATAAGGAAGAACTTGTACTAACATGGTTGCTCCCTGTGTCATGGTCCACTTGGGAAATCCTACCCCAAGGGGTTCTAGAGTTTCTCCAAAGTCTAGGGAAATTACCTGTATTGGTTTTTGAGTCAGAGGTGGGCTGGTGGGGTGTCTGAGTCTGGAAGTGAGGCCCTACTTGGGTTGGTCTCAACCTCCTCAGATCACTGGCCACTATGGAAGCCTTTCTGCCCATGACTGTGTCATATCTGGCCCTAAGGGTCAACCTCTGGCTGCCTACAGCTGGGGGTTGGATCCCTTTGGCTGGACTAGTGGAGGGTCCTGGAAGGTTTGGGGCAACTAGGCCCCAGGGTTCCCTGTTCCCAACAACATCCATTTGAGGGGTGCCTATACCTAAGGGTAAGGGGGATCCCTCAGTTTGTAGAGGAATGTTCACCTGGCTGAAACTACTCTGCCGGGTGTCCCTAATCTGTTGATGAGGGGGTTCCTCTGGACAGGGGCCCAGTAAGGGTCCACTGACCTCCCTGACCTCTGCAGCCCTGGGCTGACTGAGGCAGGGTAGAGAGGGGCAGGATACCTGCTCTAGACTGGGTACCACCTTGGAAGGGTCCCCTGCCATCAGAGAGGTGGGCAGGCCAGGCCTGTCCACTTCAGGGGCAGTTACTTCACAAGGGGCAGGATCCGTTCCCTGAGAAACTTGACCCTTACCTGTAGTCTGGTGGGGGGAGGACTGTTCCTCCTCCCCTATGCTCTCTGTTTGGGTAGAGTGATCCATAGTTTCAGGCTTCACTCTTTCTATTTTCTCCTGGGGTGGAGGTGAGGCCCTCAGGGTCTCATCCACTCTCTCAGGGATTCCTACCATTTTCAAATGGGCCTTGTGGTCAACCTCAGCCCAGGCTGAGATTTCCAGATCATTCCCCAGTAGACAATCTACAGGCAAGTTTGGGGACACTGCCACTCTCTTTGGGCCAGTGACCCCTCCCCAGCTGAGATTTACTACTGCCATGGGATGGTCTGTCCAGATTCCATCTATATTGGTCACCTGGTAGCTAAATCCAGGTAAAAGCTGTTCTAGGGGCACTAGCCTCTTGGTCACCATGGTGACACTGGCCCCTGTGTCCTTATAGGCCACAGCCTTCTGACCATTGATCATGGGCTCTTGTCTGTACCTGCCCAGAATACTGGGGCTCATGGTAAAGTTGGCAAACCCCATGCCACCATCACAGACTAGAGTTGCTAATGTAGGGGACCTGGCTAGGCCAGAGTCCACTGGTGTCCCCAAAGAGAACCCAACTAAGTTTTTGGGTGCACTCCCACCACCTGGGGGATTACTACTAGTAGTAACAGGGGGTGTTGGAGCTGGTTTTGGAGGAACATTTTCTTTATTGCCATTCTTTGGACAGCTGGAGTTCGTTTTCCAGTGGCCAGGTTGCTTACACACATGGCAATAGGGTTTCTTGTTATTAGAGGAAGTATTTTGGGACCCACCCCCAGCACTGGGTTTTTGGGGCCCTTCAGAGGACTTTTCTTGTTTATCATCCCCACCTTTCTCTTTGGGCTTAGTGGAATCCTTCTTCTGGTCACCAACTTGGTTCTTAGGCCTAATCCTGGTTCTGACCCATTTGTCTGCCTTCTTTCCCAATTCTTGGGGAGAGGTCAGATCAGAGTCCACCAGGTGCTGGTGTAAAAGTTGGTTCTGACAATTATTAAGAATCTGCTCCCTCATTATGAGATTATACAATCCTTGATAATCATTAACTTTACTGCCATTTAACCAACCTTCCAGTGCCTTGGTTGCACAATCCACAAAGTCTACCCAATCTTGATTCAGTGCTTTCTGGGTGTCTCTGAACTTAAGTCTGTATTGATCAGTGGTTAAGCCAAACCCATCTATTAAAGCAGCTTTCAAGATATAATAATCATCAGCATCCTCTTCTCTTACAGAGAGGAGCTTGTCTCTACCTTTATCTGAAAAGGAGAGCCACAGGATTGCTGCCCACTGCTCTACTGGGACCCTCTGTACTCTACAGGCCCTCTCAAGAGCAGATATCCATTTGTGGATATCATCCCCATTCTGATAGGGGGGCACAATCTTGTGGAGGTTCCTATTGTCAGGGACTTTCTCTCTAACTCTAGGGGTTTCATCACTGCCACCAGGGGTCTCAAGACCCCACTTCTTTGAAGCTTTCTGAAGCTCCAGGGCTTCCCTGTCCAAAGCTAACTGTTCTCTTTTAAGCTGAAGCTTAGCCTGCTCAAATTTGATCAGTCTGCATTTCCTCTCATGAGAGGATTCCCTTTGGATCTCTCAGAATGGTTGGATCCCACTGAGGGGGATCTGTTCCTTCTGGGACCCACCACTCTTCTTTTAAGGATGGAGGGAGTGCCTCTTGGGCCATCACCTCCAGTTTGTGAGTGGTTTCTTTCTTCCAGGTCAGGACTTTCATCCTCTTCCTGGTCCTCATCAGAGTCCACTCTGGGAGTGTCCTCTTCTGATGGATGCCCACCCACTCTGTCTACCCCACTGGACCCTATGGACTCCATAAAGTCTGCTGTGAGCAGGATTTCCCTGAGACGTTGGGTGTTGGCACCTTTGTTTGTCTTCAGTTTTCTAAGGGTGCACATCTCCCTGAGCTCAGCAAAGGAGAGATGATCATACTTATCGACTGGGACCCTTTGGGGTCCTTCCAGAGCCTTAGTGGCACCTGCACCTGAAGACATGTCTAGTGTAGTGATAGTGGTGTATCTACCTACACTAAGTGTGGCCTACTGAACCCTCTCTTGAGTTGTAGTCAAGGTGTGCTAAACCCTCTACACACAACTCTAAGTTCAGTAGAACTTATTGTATTCTAGCTTGAATTTATATGTACCTTTGGTACCTAGTGGCTTTCACTTTAGAAATTCAATTTGTTATCTGGTAAAACAATGGCAAGCTTAAATCCAACCGCTGCACACCAATGTGAGAAGTTGGCCTGACATATGTTGTTCCTAGTTCTAGGGACACCTTGCACCAGTCCAATTCGACTCTTATTGATGATAGGTTTAAGACAACCTTTAAAGAAAGCTATCCTAGTGGTAGCTGTGGAGAGCAGCCTTCAGGCTAAGTCTTGAAGGAGTGTTAAGCTTATTGTTTTACCATAATACCATTGTACCATTGTAGCTATTGTTGGTATAACCACATGGTTTGTTGAAGACGTGACTCCTGCCCGTGAGTTGCTTGTTTTGACCACTCCAGTGCCTGAGGAGCACTACTTCTATACCCTTCCGTATCAAGAATTGAAGCATCGTCAGTCTTACTTGAATAACACTTTCATCCAGATGTTGCATCATACCCATGTTGCTACGAATGCTACGAACTGTTGGATATGTGGTATGATGCCAGCTCATCAGAAGAAAGGAGGAACGCCGTTCATACCTCTTCCTTTCTCTCATAATGGCTCTTGTAGAGCATGGTACACTTTGCTTTTTGCCACACGGAAACCTACAGTGGGACGATTACTTTTCAGACTTAATAGGGAATGTCATCAAGATAAAGATGGCTATCCACAAGCGAATGGGACAATATGGGAATGGGAAGAATATCGACCAGACAATGAATCGATCCCCTACATTTTCACGAACACCAGAGACACTGCAGGGAAGGAACAATTCGTGATTCAAGTGGCACAGGCTCAAGCGGACCTGTGTGTTCAGAGTGTGGGTTATATTCCGGTTGGTGTTAGTGACTGTATTATTGTACTAAATATTGATGGGTTAAATAATAGTACTTTCTTAGCCTCCCATAATACATACTTTGTATGTGGGAATAAGGGTTATTATCGTTTACCAGCCGGCTGGTCCGGAGTATGCTATGTAGCATTTTTATTACCCCCTGTATTCTTAGCACCTGCATCCTATCATAAAGATTTGAAATTGTTGAACAATATAACTGTAAATAGATATAAACGTACTCTATCTATTGATGATGTTGATCAAACTGATACTAGCTTACAGCAGTATGTTGATTTTAACTTAGGATTGTTTTTCTTTGTTGGAGCTGCCCTAAATAGTAGGAAGGTTCGAAGGTTAACGAGAGTTGTAGAGGCTGTGACGAATCAAACCGCTGCTGCTCTTGGGAATCTTACGGAAGAATTACAAATTACTAGAATTGTTGCATTACAGAATCGTATGGTATTAGATGTTATGTTAGCTGATAGAGGTGGAGCATGTAAAATTATCGAAAGTAGTTGTTGTGTGTTTATTCCTGACCATACGCCATCAGTTTATAATGCTATTAATACATTGCATAAAATCGCAGCTGAGATTCATACAGAAAATGGCACTTGGACCTTTTCTGGATGGTTTTGGGCCTTGATCACTACATGGGGATGGAAGGTTTTAACTGGTCTCTGCATTATTGTAGCAATTCTGTTTTCCTGTTGCATCTGTGTCCAGTGTGGTCCTTTACTCTGTTCTCTATGTGTGTCATTCTGTATTCCTGATAAGAAAGCTATTGCCAATGTCACCCATCAGAAACATTTAACCAAAGAGGTGGAAGAGATGATGAAAATTGATATATATGATGATTATCCCAATAAGCCGAATGTCTTCAGTAAATGCTAAAAGGGTCGTCTGTTGAAAATTAAAACAGCGATATGATTAAGCATTCACTAAAGACATGAATCTCTCTTCCTTAGACCAAGTTTCTCTTCTTATGTTGACCAATGTCTGGACTCCATTTTGTATTGTCATGTCTCCACGTGCTCTGCACGAGAAGAGTCCTATCTTCGTGTTAGTTGCTCTTGTAATCTGCCTAGTAACAGTCTATAAATAGCTCCTTTGTCCGTCTGGCGCATGCCCAGACTTGACCACATCTGTTATCAGTTAGTCCTCGCTTGACCATGTTTTCGCGGGCTTAGAGATGTGTTAACTCCGCCCACATATTGATTCTGTATCGAAAATGTCCATAAAAGGTAATGCTTTTCGCCTCATGTTGTATCCACCTACTTATGAGCCCCTCTGTTGTGTATAAAAGGGGACCGTGTACGCAAGTTCTGTGTGCTACTCTATGCAATACTGAAGAGTGTTGTATAGGTTGTAGGACCACCCTTAAGGGTTAATAAACTCTGTCTTTGTATTTGCAGTTTCCGTGCCAACTTCCTTCTAGTTTTCGTTACAGGAGAGCGAACCCTTGTATTCTGCGGGCCTAGCTGGGGCCTGTATTCATCAGTGTGGGAGGCCCAACTACCCGCGACAGGCAAGTGCCCAAAACATATTGAGGCAACATCAAAATTGCCTATCACCAAACAACCCGGTTTTGCAAGGGGTGTCACCTGGGTTTTTGGCCCCGTGCTCGGCGGCCATCTAGGGAAGCCTACTAAACCCACACATTTCTGAAAACTAGATACCCGGGGGATTCCAGGGAGGTATGGCTTGCTTGGATTCCCCAACGTTTCCTTACCCAGAATCCACTGCAAACCTCAATTTTAGCTGAAAAAATCACTTTGTTCACACATTTTTGTGTGAGAAAGTTGTGGCATCACCGGGTTGACACAAATTTCCTACCATTCAGCGTTTCCCCGGGTCTCCTGATAAAAACAGTGCCTCACTCGTGTGGGAGGCCCAAGTGCCCGCGACATGCAAGGGCCCAAAACGTATTGAGGCAACATCAAAATTGCCTATCACAAAATGCCCCCGGGGGGGCAGAAAGCCTAGTAGACGCCAGGGATTTTTTTGAGCAAAAAAATCCCTGGCATCTAGTGGGTTTTTTGCCCCCCCCGGGGGGCAGATTGAGGGCTACTGCCCCATCTGCCCCCCAGGAGGGGCAGGAAGGCTGTAATTTTTGCGGGGGAGGGGGTCAGGGCATGGGCATGCCCGTTTTGGGCAGCCCCACCCTAATTCAAATTTGCCCCCCAAAAAAACCCTGGCGTCTAGTGGGCTATTTGCCCCCCTCGGCCCGGCAGATTGGGGGCTAATGCCCCCATCTGCCCCCCAGGGGGGGCTGAAAGTCCACAAGACGCCAGGGAGTTTTTTGGGCCAATTTTAATTAGGGTGGGGCCTGCCCAAAACGGGCATGCCAATACCCCCACCCTAATTAAAATTTGCCCAAAAAATCCCTGGTGTCTACTGGGTTTTTTGCCCATCCCGGGGGGCAGATTTGGGGCTAATACCCCCATCTGCCCCACGGGGGGCAGAAAGGCTGTAATTTTTGTGGGGGAGGGATGGGGGCATTGGCATGCCCATTTTTGACAGCCCCCACCCTAATTCAGATTTGCCCCAAAATATCCCTTGCGTCTAGTGGGCTTTTTGCCCCCCCCATGGGGGCAGATTGGGGGCTGCTGCCCCCATCTGCCTCCCAGTGGGGGCAGAAAGGCTGTAATGGTGGCGGGGTTTGGGGGCATTGGCGTGCCCGTGTCAGGCAGCCCCACCCTAAAAAGAAGTGAGTGAAAAAAATCCCTGGCGTCAAGTGGGCTTTCTGCCCCCCCCCAGGGGCAGATTGGGGGCTACTGCCCCCATCTGCCCTCTAGGTGGGGAAGAAAGGCTGTAATGGTGGCGGGGGTGGGGGCATTGGTGTGCCCATTTCGGGCAGCCCCCACCCTAAAAAAAATGGTGCAAAAACAATCCCTGGCTTTTAGTGGGCTTTCTGCCCCCCGGGGGGGGGCAGAAAGGCTGTAATGGTGGCAGGGGGCGGGGGCATTGGTGTGCCCATTTCGGGCAACCCCCACCCTAAAATAAATGCACAAAAAAAATCCCTGGCATTTAGTGGGCTTTCTGCCCCCCCCGGGGGGGCAGATTGGGGGCTACTGCCCCATCTGCCCCCCAGGGGGGGCAAAAAGACTGAATTTAGCCCATTTCTTTATGGGGGAGCGAAGGCCCTTGCCCAAGGGGCTGCTCACCCCTCCCTGGTGTCTAGTGGGTGGATCCCTGCTTGATCGCCATAGGAAAGGGGAGATCCTTCCCTTTCCAATGATACCTCTCCCGTCTTTCTACGTGCCCGGGGGGCTGAGATATCCCCCTGAGCACATAGAAAGTGAAACTGAAATGAGCCTAAAGGCTCATTTCAGTTTTGGTTTCTGTGCAATGAGGACAGCGCAACGTGCGCGCTGATCTTCATGGCACAGAAACCAGGGAGGGGGCCTCGGGAGCTGGGGAAGCTCTTCCCCAGCTCCCAAGGTCACAGGGTGAAATAGAAATCCCTCTGCTGTCTGCAGCAGAGGGATTTCGTGCCCCTGGTCTCACGACGGAATGGTTCTGTCCTGAGCAGAGGGGCATCGATGCTCATGACGGAACCATACCGTCATGAGTATCGAAGGGGTTAACTCCAGTCATGGATCTGCAGAATTACCCCGGGTAAGATTTCATGGAATTGAAACTGCTTTTGATAATCCAAGGGGAGGAGATAAAACACATTGCCAACATAAATTGGAGGCAACCTGGATTAATAGATTGAGGGCAGTTGAATATGGACTCAACACTGACAGGGAGCTGTCAGTTTTTTTGAAAGATTAAAATCTGAAATATATGTTTCAATGATCTAGTTCAAATGAGATGTTGTACATTTATTTGGAAATTGAGCAAGAATATATAAAACAATAAGATCATGACACTCGCAATGTCATTACAGGGCTGACCGTAAGGTGATATCACTCTAATGTTTAGGATTCATGTAGATGCTGGTCCATATACATTATACAAAATAACTGCATCCACTTTTCTGCTGTGCCCGAATATGATGAAGGCTATTGCCATGCATATGATAACATATATATATTATCTAAACTATGTTATCTCCCTCATGCATTTTGCCAAAAAGATGCTCATAAATAATGGTTTTGGGAAGATTAAACATTAGGTTGCAATGTATTGCTGAACAACATGAAGAATATGACCGTACTCCTTGGTGAATTTACACATTGTTGATCAGGGCTATCCTAATATGCAAGGGTATGTCTATGATATGCTTATGTAAATATACTAGGACTCAATCATGTTTCCTTCTTAACAAATAATAATTGAACTTGTCTGTGATAAAATTGGGTAGATTGAAATTTGATGCTTAACACTTTGTTGATTGGGACTGTATTTCAACATGATGTAAGAAATTACGAGCTGAATTTGGTTACGATGTTGCTGAATGTATGTATAAAAATATGCCTTTGAATATTTTTAAGGTTGAAAAATGTGGTTTAAATACCGTGAAATGAAACATGCAAAGACTGCCCTCTATTTCTTGTTGAACCATACTACTATGGTGGTTGGCTCTAAACTTTACACTCTTTACATTTACTTACACGATGCCTGCATGATGTTGGGATTTGCTCTCTGCGCGAGATAATTATGCCATTCATGCTATGCCATATGTACTTTTGGAAATGCGGAAAAAGAGATATTACGGCCTTTAACGGTTAATAGTAGCAGCTGACGATGTAAACCCGTTGAGATAGCTGCATTGCTCCTTGATTAAGGAGCGATGTCAATACCGAGTTTAATAAGGTAGATCGATTATTTGGCAAAGTATTCATTTTGCCTTAGGAAATTAACCCTTTTCATTTGTCCGTAACCTCAATTGTTTCTAGAATCCTCAATTTGAATTTCGGAATGGCAGAAATGCCTTCCATTAGATATCTCTCTATATATTCTATTAGCAGACTATACTACAAGATGGCGCCGCTGCTGTTTTTACATTTTTCTTGCTACGTATAAACATCACGTGATTGGTCGCTCTAGACATAGCGAAATGGCTGACCGCTCTTCGAGTCAACTACATCAAGACTCATAAGGACTTTCAAATGTTCTGTCAAAATTGTTATTGATATTTGTTTTTTACAAAATGATTACATACATTATATCTGAATTTGGATCTATTAAAACCATACTGACTACTAAGTCAGACAAACGATATATAAGTGGTTGTGCTCTGTAATTCTTTTTGTGCTTATATTGTATATGGGAAGGAGTTCTCTTTTCTGTATATAAGACGGACACTGATAAATGGCACAGTGCCCCACATAGAGCACACCTAGTAAGGATATACTGTTAAAATACTGGGACAAAACTGTGACGAAGGTGCTGACTTTTCTTGTAACCACTGCCATTTTCTTCTATATTTGGCTGTTATGAGTAGTGACTGAGGCATTATAACTTTACCTGAAGTTGCTGATCTATAAAGAAGATCTGGAAATCCAGTCACTCCCCCCCCCTTGATTTCCAGAGATCTTTCTCATGTTGTGGTGCTGTATTTTGAATGTCTAATAATACCTCTATAGAGATAGTCTCATAGTGTAGTATCTCAACCTCATCATCTGCATCTAAAGTGTGTATACTGCATGTTTTCATTGCATATAAACTAGCTTCCTTTGCTGCTGTATCAGCAGCTTCATTTCCCTTAGACACCAAATCTGTTCCTTTTGTGTGGGACTGGCACTAACTACTGCTACTTGAAATGGTATTTGCAATGCAGCAATAAGGTCAGCTAAAAGATGTTGGTGCGCTACTGGTGTCCCATCAGATTTAAGAAATCCTTGCCTTTCCCATCTCTTCAGCCCTGAGTGAACTGTGGAATCTACATATGCTGAATCAGTGTATATTGTTACTGGCTGTCCCTGACAAGCCTGTAGGGCCGTTATCAATGCTTTTAAGTCAGCCACTTGGGCTGAGTCTTGTATGGCTAGGGTAAGAGGTGCAATGTGTGTAAGGTATAATCAGTAGGTGTACCAATAGCCTCAACAACAGCCGCACCTGTATGTCTTTTACCTGTCTCCTGATCTATCCATGAGAAAGCATCAATAAACAATTGTCGGCCATCAGACAAGGGGTCCTCATGTGCCAGGTGATCGTCCTCCTCCAATGTTGCACTACAGTCATGATCAGTGGGCTCTAGTGGGTGCACTAAAAAAGTTGCAGGATTGACTGAGTGAACTCGCTCAATGCAGATAGAAGGGTTTGACAGTATTACTTCATAAGTTGTTGCTCTTTCAGTGGTCAGTGTACTTTTACTTTTCTGCAGCACAGCGAATGGAGAGTGCTCAACATACAATGTTACAGGGCATCCTGCTGTAATAGTACTACTCTTCTCTACTGCAAAAGCTGCTGCTGCAAGCGCTCGCTCACAAGGAAAGTGACCTTTCATTACTGGATCTAATAGTCCACTAAAATAGGTGATGGGTTTGTGACCCATCGGTTATTTTTGAGTAAGGACTGACATCATGGAATCCTCTGTGGCAGCAAAAAACAGAAACAATAATGTGAGAAGTTGGCCTGGCATATGTTGTTCCTAGTTATAGGGACACCTTGCACCAGTCCAATTCGACTCTTATTGATGATAGGTTTAAGACAACCTTTAAAGAAAGCTATCCTAGTGGTAGCTGTGGAGAGCAGCCTTCAGGCTAAGTCTTGAAGGAGTGTTAAGCTTATTGTTTTACCATAATAACCTCTTGAATAACCAAATGAAAGAGTAGCCCACACAGGTATATATATAAAATATATGTAGTTATTCTAGACAGAATCCCACAGTCACTTTATGTGGCTAGTGGCAAAGTTACACTTCAAACAAGCATTTATAAACACAATAAATAGCACAGAAATCAATGGGCCCCAGGGGGGGACCAAACCTTATACTAAAATAGTGGTATAAGAACCACGACAATTCTACAGGCAATGCCTAGGGCATTCAGGATCGCTTGCCCCTTCAGAATCCACCCACAGTTAAGAGGAAGGGGACCCACGGGAGACGTGTGCAGTGCAAAGAGCTGCTATCGGGATCGCAATGTTAGCCTATGGAGAATGTCGCGGTTGAATATTTAAAGTTTAAAGACACTTCTAGCAACAGTACAAAGTTAAGGTTTGAGACTTAAGGCTTTGGAGAGCCCACCACCACGGGAGTACCGAAGTACCACTGTTACCTGCCCCAGGGAAGCTGGGTGCATAGGTCGATTCTGGTGTCGGGTCGCGGGCTTATTTTCTATGGAAAAGTAGTCCAAACTGCTGCTAGCTGAAAGCGTCGTTGAAGTTGTGAAGATTGAAGATGAAGAGAAGATAAAGATGAACCTGAAAGCAGAGGGGACAGAGTCTGGGTCACAGCACAGTGACCAGGGAGCTCACAGGAAGGAGCTCGTGGATGTCGGGTGCTTCAGGTGTAGAAGGTACAGCTGGGCTCTGCAGTCACGGGCTCCGGGAGGCTTCAAGGAAGGCCAGCTTCTGGAGGGCGACTGTCCCACGTCCGATAAGGGTGGCTGCCGTGTTAGTGTCCCGATCGGATCCACTAAGCATTGGCAACCGCAACCCACGCAAGATGTACAAAGCAGCTGCTGGTGCAGACCCACGAGGTCTGAGGGGGCTCTCCTTTGAAGGGAGCACAGAGCAGGCCTGAAGCAACCAGGGGAACTCTTAGAAAGGTAGATTGTCCTCCGTCAGGGCCCACAAGTCGAGAGACAAGGGACCGCGGAAGGCAGCAAAATGGAGTGCGTAAAAGGGCTCCCACGGGCCACCGGAGCGGACTAGGGAGCTGAGCTTTGGCACGGATGCTGCTCGACGGTTGGCTCAGAAATGGGCCAAAGCACAACTTCCCCACTGGTCGGGGTCGTGTGCTATGCAAGAGGTGGCCGGGGTCTCGGGGTATGCAGGGATCTCGGCACCCACGTGGTCCACGGTGCTCAGGCTTGCTGGGCACGCTCACAGGACTCTGGGATGCACTGGAGACCCACCTCAAGGTTGATGGAAGGCATCGAAGTTCGTGAGAGCAGCGAAGTTCCAACCGGGTATCTTTCAGTCTTTTAGGTGCCTGCCAAGCAGGGGGATAACACCTTTATCCCAAGGGAGATTTCTTCAGTCAGCTGGGCAGCAGCTCGTTGAAGGTCAGTTCTGTTAAGTTCTGGATGAATCTAAGGCTCTAGGGCAAAGTTATTCCCATATATCCCCAAGATTAGGGGATGGTCCCAAATAGAGCCTACCAATCAGAGTAGAGGCGGGAAAGGGTGGCTGCACCCACTCCCCTTCGTGTGTTTCCCGCCTGGGCGAGGGGCAGGATGCCCCTGAACCGGTTCCAGGCGGTGTATGCAGAATTGGGGCTCTGCAGCTGCCTACGTGCAACTCTGAAAGGACATTTGGTGCACCCACCCTGTTCCAATCCACATATCCTGTCTGGGGAGGTGCTGGCACCTCCCTGCCACAGGAGCCCTATTGTCCAGATGGCGAGGCTGGGGTTTTCCCCAGCAACAGCCAGCCAGAGTCGTGTAGGTGGCGGACAGTAGCCATTTTGTGGTACATGTGCACTTTTAAATTGGTGTCTAAATTCTACCGCTTTTCCCATATCACCCTCCTAGCAAGGGGGAATCGTACCCGCATGCCCATGGATGGACTGGGGGTATGATTCCTTCATGTTTGACACCAAACACGATATGGTTCTGTGTAGCCATTCCCAAGTTACAGCGATGACGCGATAACTTATAATACGGTTAAGAGTATATGGTATGGCTACACTACAAACAACCCAGTAACGATTTTACGAAGGTTGCAGAGAGGTCCTACTCACGTAGGGGTCCCCCCTCACACATACCTCAGCACCCAGCCCTGTAGGATTACCAGGGCCTGCCATAGGGGTGACCTATGAGAGTATATGTGTTGAAAGGGTGTGGGATATAGGGTACCTACATCCCTGTAAGGGGCGCTAGCACCACCTTACCCAGACTACAGTAGTGGTCTGGTGGTGTCAGTTTGGGTGGCTGTCCCAGGGTGGCACAATAAGTGCTGCAGCCCTGGTAGGCCTACTGGGGGACCCATGCCCTGGGTACCTAGGGTACCATCTACAAGGGACTGGTAGGGTATGCCCAGCATCCAATTGGGTTTGTACCTAGGGTACTTTACATCAGTTTTAGGGAGAAAGCAGATAGGCTGGGGTCCTGGATAGCAGGATCCCAGCCAGACTAGTCAAAAACCACTTAAATACCAGGCAAAAAGTTGGGGGCAACCATTAGTCAGATTCCACTCTCCTACATAACCCCCCCCCCCCCCAAACGAAAGGAGATAAGGCTAACCGTGTCCAGATAAGCCTTTATTTCCTGAGTGGCCATATAAGGAAGAACTTGTACTAACATGGTTGCTCCCTGTGTCATGGTCCACTTAGGAAATCCTACCCCAAGGGGTTCTAGAGTTTCTCCAAAGTCTAGGGAAATTACCTGTATTGGTTTTTGGGTCAGAGGTGGGCTGGTGGGGTGTCTGAGTCTGGAAGTGAGGCCCTACTTGGGTTGGTCTCAACCTCCTCAGATCACTGGCCACTATGGAAGCCTTTCTGCCCATGACTGTGTCATATCTGGCCCTAAGGGTCAACCTCTGGCTGCCTACAGCTGGGGGTTGGATCCCTTTGGCTGGAATAGTGGAGGGTCCTGGAAGGTTTGGGGCAACTAGGCCCCAGGGTTCCCTGTTCCCAACAACATCCATTTGAGGGGTGCCTATACCTAAGGGTAAGGGGGATCCCTCAGTTTGTAGAGGAATGTTCACCTGGCTGAAACTACTCTGCTGGGTGTCCCTAATCTGTTGATGAGGGGGTTCCTCTGGACAGGGGCCCAGTAAGGGTCCACTGACCTCCCTGACCTCTGCAGCCCTGGGCTGACTGAGGCAGGGTAGAGAGGGGCAGGATACCTGCTCTAGACTGGGTACCACCTTGGAAGGGTCCCCTGCCATCAGAGAGGTGGGCAGGCCAGGCCTGTCCACTTCAGGGGCAGTTACTTCACAAGGGGCAGGATCCGTTCCCTGAGAAACTTGACCCTTACCTGTAGTCTGGTGGGGGGAGGACTGTTCCTCCTCCCCTATGCTCTCTGTTTGGGTAGAGTGATCCATAGTTTCAGGCTTCACTCTTTCTATTTTCTCCTGGGGTGGAGGTGAGGCCCTCAGGGTCTCATCCACTCTCTCAGGGATTCCTACCATTTTCAAATGGGCCTTGTGGTCAACCTCAGCCCAGGCTGAGATTTCCAGATCATTCCCCAGTAGACAATCTACAGGCAAGTTTGGGGACACTGCCACTCTCTTTGGGCCAGTGACCCCTCCCCAGCTGAGATTTACTACTGCCATGGGATGGTCTGTCCAGATTCCATCTATATTGGTCACCTGGTAGCTAAATCCAGGTAAAAGCTGTTCTAGGGGCACTAGCCTCTTGGTCACCATGGTGACACTGGCCCCTGTGTCCTTATAGGCCACAGCCTTCTGACCATTGATCATGGGCTCTTGTCTGTACCTGCCCAGAATACTGGGGCTCATGGTAAAGTTGGCAAACCCCATGCCACCATCACAGACTAGAGTTGCTAATGTAGGGGACCTGGCTAGGCCAGAGTCCACTGGTGTCCCCAAAGAGAACCCAACTAAGTTTTTGGGTGCACTCCCACCACCTGGGGGATTACTACTAGTAGTAACAGGGGGTGTTGGAGCTGGTTTTGGAGGAACATTTTCTTTATTGCCATTCTTTGGACAGCTGGAGTCAGTTTTCCAGTGGCCAGGTTGCTTACACACATGGCAATAGGGTTTCTTGTTATTAGAGGAAGTATTTTGGGACCCACCCCCAGCACTGGGTTTTTGGGGCCCTTCAGAGGACTTTTCTTGTTTATCATCCCCACCTTTCTCTTTGGGCTTAGTGGAATCCTTCTTCTGGTCACCAACTTGGTTCTTAGGCCTAATCCTGGTTCTGACCCATTTGTCTGCCTTCTTTCCCAATTCTTGGGGAGAGGTCAGATCAGAGTCCACCAGGTGCTGGTGTAAAAGTTGGTTCTGACATTTATTAAGAATCTGCTCCCTCATTATGAGATTATACAATCCTTGATAATCATTAACTTTACTGCCATTTAACCAACCTTCCAGTGCCTTGGTTGCACAATCCACAAAGTCTACCCAATCTTGATTCAGTGCTTTCTGGGTGTCTCTGAACTTAAGTCTGTATTGATCAGTGGTTAAGCCAAACCCATCTATTAAAGCAGCTTTCAAGATATAATAATCATCAGCACCCTCTTCTCTTACAGAGAGGAGCTTGTCTCTACCTTTATCTGAAAAGGAGAGCCACAGGATTGCTGCCCACTGCTCTACTGGGACCCTCTGTACTCTACAGGCCCTCTCAAGAGCAGATATCCATTTGTGGATATCATCCCCATTCTGATAGGGGGGCACAATCTTGTGGAGGTTCCTGTTGTCAAGGACTTTCTCTCTAACTCTAGGGGTTTCATCACTGCCACCAGGGGTCTCTAGACCCCACTTCTTTGAAGCTTTCTGAAGCTCCAGGGCTTCCCTGTCCAAAGCTAACTGTTCTCTTTTAAGCTGAAGCTTAGCCTGCTCAAATTTGATCAGTCTGCATTTCCTCTCATGAGAGGATTCTCTTCTCTGAGAAGAGGCAGAGGACCCTTTGGATCTCTCAGAATGGTTGGATCCCACTGAGGGGGATCTGTTCCTTCTGGGACCCACCACTCTTCTTTTAAGGATGGAGGGAGTGCCTCTTGGGCCATCACCTCCAGTTTGTGAGTGGTTTCTTTCTTCCAGGTCAGGACTTTCATCCTCTTCCTGGTCCTCATCAGAGTCCACTCTGGGAGTGTCCTCTTCTGATGGATGCCCACCCACTCTGTCTACCCCACTGGACCCTATGGACTCCATAAAGTCTGCTGTGAGCAGGATTTCCCTGAGACGTTGGGTGTTGGCACCTTTGTTTGTCTTCAGTTTTCTAAGGGTGCACATCTCCCTGAGCTCAGCAAAGGAGAGATGATCATACTTATCGACTGGGACCCTTTGGGGTCCTTCCAGAGCCTTAGTGGCACCTGCACCTGAAGACATGTCTAGTGTAGTGATAGTGGTGTATCTACCTACACTAAGTGTGGCCTACTGAACCCTCTCTTGAGTTGTAGTCAAGGTGTGCTAAACCCTCTACACACAACTCTAAGTTCAGTAGAACTTATTGTATTCTAGCTTGAATTTATATGTACCTTTGGTACCTAGTGGCTTTCACTTTAGAAATTCAATTTGTTATCTGGTAAAACAATGGCAAGCTTAAATCCAACCGCTGCACACCAATGTGAGAAGTTGGCCTGGCATATGTTGTTCCTAGTTCTAGGGACACCTTGCACCAGTCCAATTCGACTCTTATTGATGATAGGTTTAAGACAACCTTTAAAGAAAGCTATCCTAGTGGTAGTTGTGGAGAGCAGCCTTCAGGCTAAGTCTTGAAGGAGTGTTAAGCTTATTGTTTTACCATAATAACCTCTTGAATAACCAAATGAAAGAGTAGCCCACACAGGTATATATATAAAATATATGTATTTATTCTAGACAGAATCCCACAGTCACTTTATGTGGCTAGTGGCAAAGTTACACTTCAAACAAGCATTTATAAACACAATAAATAGCACAGAAATCAATGGGCCCCAGGGGGGGACCAAACCATATACTAAAATAGTGGTATAAGAACCACGACAATTCTACAGGCAATGCCTAGGGCATTCAGGATCGCTTGCCCCTTCAGAATCCACCCACAGTTAAGAGGAAGGGGACCCACGGGAGACGCGTGCAGTGCAAAGAGCTGCTATCGGGATCGCAATGTTAGCCTATGGAGAATGTCGCGGTTGAATATTTAAAGTTTAAAGACACTTGTAGCAACAGTACAAAGTTAAGGTTTGAGACTTAAGGCTTTGGAGAGCCCACCACCACGGGAGTACTGAAGTACCACTGTTACCTGCCCCAGGGAAGCCGGGTGCATAGGTCGATTCTGGTGTCGGGTCGCGGGCTGATTTTCTATGGAAAAGTAGTCCAAACTGCTGCTAGCTGAAAGCGTTGTTGAAGTCGTGAAGATTGAAGATGAAGAGAAGATAAAGATGAACCTGAAAGCAGAGGGGACAGAGTCTGGGTCACAGCACAGTGACCAGGGAGCTCACAGGAAGGAGCTCGTGGATGTCGGGTGCTTCAGGTGTAGAAGGAACAGCTGGGCTCTGCAGTCACGGGCTCCGGGAGGCTTCAAGGAAGGCCAGCTTCTGGAGGGCGACTGTCCCACGTCGGATGAGGGTCGCTGTGGTGTTAGTGTCCCGATCGGATCCACTAAGCATTGGCAACCGCAACCCACGCAAGATGTACAAAGCAGCTGCTGGTGCAGACCCACGAGGTCTGAGGGGGCTCTCCTTTGCAGGGAGCACAGAGCAGGCTTGGAGCAACCAGGGGAACTCTTAGAAAGGTAGATTGTCCTCCGTCAGGGCCCACAAGTCGAGAGACAAGGAACCGCGGAAGGCAGCAAAATGGAGTGCGTAAAAGGGCTCCCACGGGCCACCGGAGCGGACTAGGGAGCTGAGCTTTGGCACGGATGCTGCTTGAAGGTTGGCTCAGAAATGGGCCAAAGCACAACTTCCCCACTGGTCGGGGTCGTGTGCTATGCAAGAGGTGGCCGGGGTCTCGGGGTATGCAGGGATCTCGGCACCCACGTGGTCCACGGTGCTCAGGCTTGCTGGGCACGCTCACAGGACTCTGGGATGCACTGGAGACCCACCTCAAGGTTGATGGAAGGCGTCGAAGTTCGTGAGAGCAGCGAAGTTCCAACCGGGTATCTTGCAGTCTTTTAGGTGCCTGCCAAGCAGGGGGATAACTCCTTTATCCCAAGGGAGATTTCTTCAGTCAGCTGGGAAGCAGCTCATCGAAGGTCAGTTCTGTTAAGTTCTGGATGAATCTAAGGCTCTAGGGCAAAGTTATTCCCATATATCCCCAAGATTAGGGGATGGTCCCAAATAGAGCCTACCAATCAGAGAAGAGGCGGGAAAGGGTGGCTATACCCACTCCCCTTTGTGTGTTTCCCGCCTGGGCGAGGGGCAGGATGTCCCTGAACCGGTTCCAGGCGGTGTATGCAGAATTGGGGCTCTGCAGCTGCCTACGTGCAACTCTGAAAGGACATTTGGTGCACCCACCCTGTTCCAATCCACATATCCTGTCTGGGGAGGTGCTGGCACCTCCCTGCCACAGGAGCCCTATTGTCCAGATGGCGAGGCTGGGGTTTTTCGCAGCAACAGCCAGCCAGAGTCGTGTAGGTGGCGGACAGTAGCCATTTTGTGGTACATGTGCACTTTTAAATTGGTGTCTAAATTCTACCGCTTTCCCATATCACCCTCCTAGCAAGGGGGAATCGTACCCTCATGCCCATGGCTGGACTGAGGGTATGATTCCTTCATGTTTGACACCAAACACGATATGGTTCTGTGTAGCCATTCCCAAGTTACAGCGATGACGCGATAACTTATAATGCGGTTAAGAGTATATGGTATGGCTACACTACAAACAATCCAGTAACGATTTTACGAAGGTTGCAGAGAGGTCCTACTCACATAGGGGTCCCCCCTCACACATACCTCAGCACCCAGCCCTGTAGGATTACCAGGGCCTGCCATAGGGGTGACCTATGAGAGTATATGTGTTGCAAGGGTGTGGGATATAGGGTACCTACATCCCTGTAAGGGGTGCTAGCACCACCTTACCCAGACTACAGTAGTGGTCTGGTGGTGTCAGTTTGGGTGGCTGTCCCAGGGTGGCACAATAAGTGCTGTAGTCCTACTGGGGGACCCATGCCCTGGGTACCTAGGGTACCATCTACAAGGGACTGGTAGGGTATGCCCAGCATCCAATTGGGTTTGTACCTAGGGTACTTTACATCAGCTTTAGGGAGAAAGCAGATAGGCTGGGGTCCTGGATAGCAGGATCCCAGCCAGACTAGTCAAAAACCACTTAAATACCAGGCAAAAATTTGGGGTCAACCATTAGTCAGATTCCACTCTCCTACACAATCTCTTTGTATAGTCTGGATTTGCTAGCACTGGGGCTGAAGCAAATGCTTCTTTCAATGTCTGAAATGCACTGACACTGTCACAACTCCACTGTATGCCTGTGTTGTCAGTTTTAGCTTGCTTCATTGCATATAATAGTGGTTGTATGATGGTAGCATAATCACATACCCACTGACGTACAAAATTACAAAGGCCTAGAAATTTCTGCATGTGTTTTACTGGCTTGGGCTGAGGCTGATCACGTATAGTATGTATTCTAGAACCTGCTATCTTTTTGCCTTCTGCAGACAACACTTGGCCCAAATACAGCACTTCTTTTTGCACAAACTGTACATTTTTCCTGTCCACTTTGTATCCCTTAATAGCAAGTAGCGTTAGGAGATTGACAGTGTCCAAAACACATTCAGATTCTGTTTTACTGCATATTAATAAATCATCTACATATTGCAAGACTGTACTGTCTGACTGGAAATTTAACAAATCATCTCTCAATACTCTATTAAACACAGATGGAGACTCACAATAGCCTTGTGGGAGTCTAGAGTACTGGATTTGTTCACCATCAAAACTGAAGGCTGTCAAATAATGACTGTCAGGATGTAAAGGTATGCTAAAAAAAACATTCTTTAAATCCACCACAGAAAACCATTTGCTGTCACTTGGTATAATAGTCAATATCACAGATGGGTCTGGCACTATGGGGTACTCTGCTAATACTATGGCATTAAGGGGGCGAAAATCCTGAACCATCCTCCAAGTATTACCTGTAGATTTTTTTTACAGGATAAATTGTGGTGTTACACGGTGATGGACGGAAATCCTTCAGTCTTTTTATTGTCCCTTCATTTGCTTCTTTATACAGTAGATACTGTTTTACACGTGGCAATTGTGCACCTGGCTTCAACTTTATCTTAAATGGTTCCGCAGAAAGTATCAGTCCTACCTCATCTGGAGCTGATGTCCAGAGACAAGGCGGGACAACTGCAAGTGCTTCAATATCATTGGAGGGGGATGGCACAACTGGTAACGTGGTCTGTGCACGGTAAACACGTACTAACAAAGGTGCAGTGTGTGTATAAACTATCTCAGTCCTGGTGGGATCATCTGAAAAGAGTTCTGAATCAGAAATGTCACGTGGTCACAGACCTGGCATAAGAAAAATCAGGACCTTCCAAATTCCTCCATCATTATCTGATGCCACCAGAGCACCCCACCTACTGGATATTTCCATGCACTCAAGATAAAGGGTATTCACCTGTCCCAGTTCAACACCACCAGCTTGTCTCCTGAAAATTAGTCTTGGTGGCAATTCCATCCATCTCCCTAAAAGCATTTCCTCTGTCTTCAGAACCGTAAGTACTGCATCTGCTAGCAATGTATCATGCACTGGCTCTGCCCTTCCAACCACATTTATCCTTTGGTATTCTTAGTAAATGTAGCCCACATTTTGCTTGCCCTGGTATTTCACATGTCATGGACCCATCAGAGGAAAACCTTATTGTCATGTTTAATTTAGACATGATATCCCTTCCTAATAAATTTGCTGGTGAATTTGGAGAATAAAGGAGATGCTCCTGTGTTTGCACTCCTGCCACCTCGAAGGGCACGTGTGTTGTGTATGGAATGCGCTGTACTTCACCAGAGAAGCCCTGCGTATCCATGGTGGCAGAGGACAATGGAACATTTCCTTCTGAGAGGCAAGATTTTGTTGCCCCTGTATCAACCAAAAAAGCATACCTCCTTCCCATTATAATCATTTCTACCATTGGTTCTTCCTCTGGGTCTAGAGACCTAGCTACCACAGTACTATTGGGATTCCCTGGTGCGTCCCATCAGGCTGTATGATAAAAGGGGTTTCCGCCTTGAACAATCACTCCCCCTTGTCCTTGTCTTCCTGTGCTCACCAGTGCAGTAGTCTGCACCTGATGCTGGCCTCCTACCTGCGCAACAGGTGCTGGTGTCCCTTGAACAGGTACATTAGCAAATTGCTGTTGTGGCATATAAACCTGTGGTAGTGGAGTTATTTGTTGTTGAGGATAGGGGGCATACTGATAAGGACCATATTGAGGCGCTGGCCCTGATGTGTTCACATTTTGTCTTCCCCTTCCTCTCCCCATTCCTATCACTCCCTGTGCTTCATCACTCATCTTAAAGCGGCATTCAGCAATAAAATGTCCAATATCACTGCAGTAATGGCATTTAACATTTCTTCTTCCTGGCATCTGTCTCCCCTCTCTTTGACCCCTTCCTTGCTCCCTGTTTGCAACAGGAACCTGCACAGTCATTTCTTTTCGAGTCTTTTCCTTCTCATTTTTCTGTATTTTTTGTGTCACCAGTTTGGCTTGGGCTCTGTCACTTTGGTCTTTATTTCTCCTCTCCTTTTCTTCCTTTTTTCTACAAAAATTTATAATATGTGCGTGTATTTCTGCCCAGGGTTTTACATCTAAGGCCACAACCTGATCTAAATGGTTTTGTATGTCTCCTGGTAGCCCTTGTTTTAATACATTGTAGAATAATCTACAACTACCTCCCATGTCTACAGGCTCTACATCTACTTCCCACTTTTTCTTCATCATTGTTATGTAGTCTGCACAGGACTGTCCTGGAGACATAGTTTGTGTCATCAATGCCCCAATATCTGCTCGGTCTGGGTATCTATTCCTTAATTCAGTCCACACTCTAGAGCACACTATTCCAAAAGCAGACGCATCATGTTTTCCTTTAGTAATAGTTACTCCTTGTATCCCTGCACTTCTCATTATACTATCCACCTCATCCCCTACTATGGAGCTCATAAGGCTCTTTACATCCCCAAGAGCTAAAATGATTCCAGCTGTTGCATTTTCAAATGCTTTCATCCATTTCCCTGCTCCTTCATGTAATGGAGGCAGGCCTTTTTTTAGATTCTCTTTATCCATGTGTTGCCATGGAACATAGACAGGCTGTGCTCCCTGTGTCTAATACACCAGTGGCATCTGCATTACAGCGGTATTCCTGTCACCATGTCCCTCATAAGGTGTCTCAGACCTTAAAGCATATTTCTTCCACACACACAGACTTTGTTGCATGTAATCATAATCCCACTCTGGGTCCCCATAACCTTGAAAAATACATAAATCAGCTATATTTATCAATTCAGGGTCAAAGGATCCTACTCTTGGCCACACTTTCATATGTGGCACCATATCTGCTGTCCATCCTGCAAGGTTATTAGTAAATGGGACAACATTATACCAACTATTTTCTCCCTTTTCTACTATTTAATTTGGGTGTCAAGTCACTGTTTCCTTTCCTTTCTTTTCTCTGTATAACACTTGTCATTCACTGCATATTTCGTACATGAAGGGATGTTACTTCAGCTGGAGGGGAACTTTGTCCTAGCTATATCATACCCTCTGCGCGGAATGGACGCCCAGACCTTGTTGTACTACTGGGAAACACCTGCTTTTCTCTTAATTGTTCTCTAAAGGCACTCTGTTCCTCTAATCTTCATCTATTTATTTCAGCATTTCTGTTCTCAGCCTCTTGCCACAATTCCATGCGTTCCCGGTCAAGAACCCTTCTAATTTCACTCTCCACTGAGTTTATTTCTTCCTCATCTTTCTCATCCTTTCCTGTCACATTCTTGATTTCTAGATCATATCCCATTGCCCTTACAACTGGCTTTGCATCTGGTTTGAATGATATGGAGTTACATATATTTGAACAGTCATCAGCAATAAGGCTTAATCTCTTAATTGTATTCTGTATTCCCTTTACACTGGTGGTCATGTCACGATAACCCTTATCCTCTTCCTGATATATTTTTGATCGTACCCCTATATCAAACTTTACCTGTGGGGTGCTTGTATAATATCCATTTCCCTCACTTGAATTTTGAGGAATCTTGCTAGCCCATTCTAATATGTCTTTTGACTTTTGTTCCAGCAATATTTCATTGTTGTCTTGTCTTAATTTTACTGAAATGTCTCCTGTTAAGGACACTGTTCCTTCATATACTTTTTCAGGTTTAAGAGGGTCTTTATTAATTGTTTGAGCAAGATCAACCTCCCCCATTTTTAGTAAGTCATCAACCTTTGGTGTAACTTTGTTTATGTCAGTCAAGGGAATTAATATTGGATCTTTATAGCCTAAAGCTGGAACATCAGTGTCCACTGAGTCTATTGAGGTAGTGGATTCCTTATCTTCCACTGACAAAGATGGATACATACCCTGACGGCATACGGGCCCTTTAATTATCTCAGAATATGTCAGGGGGGTGCTGTGGCTTCTACATGGGAATCGTGACTGAATATCTTCCACATGTCGAATGATGATAATCTTTTTGTTCTCCTATCTCCTTTATATGCTCCTAAGATATATGATATTACATGGGCTATCACTGTATTATCAAAAGCGCCATCTGGTGGCCATGGAACCAGGGAAGTCTTTGTGCCTTCTGCCCATTCCTGACAATGTCTTTTTATTCTATCACAGTCTCCTGGAAATGTGGAAATCATTTGGCCTAAAAGAGTCCCTTTCTCTCCCTGCCTCCCCTGTGAAGATTTCTAAAAGAAAGGCATGACCTCACAAGTTTCCTTTTAATCTACCAAAAAACCTTTACTATTCTTAAAGACTCCTGTCCTAATGTAGTTAACACTAAAAACAAGTTGGTACCTATGCTAATGCAAGAGAACTCATAATCTATTACCCATGATATAACAATCACAATTCTACAATATATATATATTTTGTTTAGAAAAACAACTCGCATAACATAGTAATAGAAAATGTCAACGTTTTCTCTTTCTCTGACGCTTTCCTAATTCAAACTGTCAGGATAAACTTCTTATATAATTCCTATTCCTCTAATAATTCCCCAAGGAAAAGAAAAACAGTCTGCCAACTTAAACTAAATGAACATCTATTTCTTTGACGATTCCTAAACAAAGGGTCTGTCCGGATCAACAAAACACATTTAATTCTCTCTCTTCCTCTCTGACGATTCCTAAACAAAGGTCTGCCAGCATTAACTAAATAAACATCTCAATTTCTAACAGTTGTGGATCAATACAAAAGGATTCGACGATTTCCGTTTTTTCCTACCTTATCTGGCTGCTGCAGACGTCCCCCAGACTGGTACCCCTGTCGTCCAAAAAACAGATCTTTCGTCTCAACGGGCATCTGTCATCCTCCTCAAATTGTGCACGACTAAATTAGTTGTCCGAAGGGACCCCGAAGGGGAACCTCCCCAGCGGCAGGCCTGAGCAAAGGGGATCTCTTGGCTAGCTCTGTCACGATTTCGGGGAAAAATCCTTTAAGCAGTGCAAATCATTTGATCACCACATCTGCAACAAAAGGGAGTACAAAAAGGTTTATTGTACATGCCAGGCTAGTTCAGCTGGGAGAGTGATGTGCTATGAGAGAAGCACTAGTCAGTCTCAACTTAGATACACTTCAAGTCTACTCTTATAATACTAATTTTGGCCTGGATCCGTATTTAATACAGTGTTCACAATAGAAAAAGCTTCCTGCTTTTCCGTTATGTCCCACCCAGATTACATACATTTACTTCAAGAACAGCTCTTTCCTGTGTTCGTGACTTCTCACGCCAAATTTACAGACTACAAAGGAAAAATTCTTGCTGCTCTGAATTTCCTGTTAAATATTCTAGGCAGGACGTTCTCAGCCCAAATACAATGAAGAGGAAAAAACACTTAAACCAGACCACATTTAGACCTTTTTTGAAAGCAGGCTGTAGGTTATTTCCAGAGACAATTGTGCAACTTTAACATGTACGTTTAAACAGCATTATACCGTTTTTCTGTCTTTACATAATATTTCACAGTTTGTGGGCAAGTGATAGGTTAAACTGAATAATTAGGTCCTAAATCTAAATTAGGGTTTTTGATTCCTTTCAGCATGATGTGCAGTAGAAATATGTGGATAGTAATTATATTGCATTGGATGTACTGGAATAATGTGAAGTGAGATTGTGTGTCATAGACTGTAAATATGTGGAATGGCATTTTGTTTTGTGAGTTAATTGATGTGGTGGGCTGTTGAATTTTGTGGAATTCTGTGGTTTGGACCGATGCATGTGGTGTGTTGTGTAATTGTGTTGAAATATGTGGTTTGTTGTTGAATTACGTGGTATGAAATGGAAATGTGTAGAGTTGAATTGTGTGGCATGGAAGTGTGTGGCGTTGAGAGAAATTATGTTGATTGGAATTATGTGGCATGGTGCGAGTGTACTTGTGTGGATTGTGTTACCAAGTTGCTGAATCATAAGTACAAAAAAAGGCGACCTTTCATTGTACACACATTTCCAAAACCTTATAATATGCAAAGACTTGTCTAAATATCGAAATAAAAACAAAAAAAGTCAACCCCCAGCGACATTCGTGTTCAAGAAAGGACGGGGTACAGCATGGATCCTTATAAAATGGTAGCTCGTGGTTTCTGTTCTACTGTGTCTTTAAAAGCCAAACTCAGGGGGGCTTCCTTGAGCTTACAAAGGTAGAGGGAAATTTATGGGGAGAGGGCAGTGGTGGTGCGTCCATTGAGGGAGTTCGGGCGTTGCCCCACCAATGCCACGGGCCCATGGCCCCATTTAGAAATCGTTCTACTTCTGACGCTAATTCCAGCAAACAGGGCACCTGGTTGGAGTGGAATTAGCGTCAGAAGTAGAACGAGGGACGCTGATGGGGGTGGGGCTGCAGCAGCACTCAGGGTGAGTGACAGTGCAATAGTGCGCATGTTCGTTTTTGGGGTGGTCATTTTTAAGATCAGCCCGAACATGCGCACTAAGCCTTCCCCTTAGGAGAGCGAGGGTTGCTTCATTCGCAGCCCCCAGTCTCCTAATGAGCAGGGAGTGACCCTGCTCCAGGCCAATCCGGGCGCTGCTGGACTCTGGAGCAGCGTCTAGATTGGCTTAGAGCCTGAGAGGGCTTGCCAGCCACTCACACAGTAGACGGCGGTGAAGGCGCCAACCGGACCCCGGCCCAGAAGCAGACAGCAGAGGCGGCGGACCCGGTTAGGTAAGTTTAAGCTTCTTTCTTTATTTTCAAACCCCTGCGGCCCCCCACCCCCGTGCGAGACCCCCGCGAGACACCCCCCATGAGAGACCCTCCCGAGAGACCCCCTTCCCAAGAGACCTCCCCCCGCGAGTATTGCGAGCCGCGACTGGGTGTCGGTAAGTACAGGGTATAACTTTGAGCGCTGTTGCTGGGCACACAGGGCATGTCTAAAGCCTTCGAGTAGTTTTTGACTTACTACAGACAGTTCCTACTGGAGAGAAATGAATACCAAGTATCACAAGGAATGTGCACGAAGTGGTTGGTTGTCCTTGACTTCAGACAGGTGTATGTCCCCTGAGACCGGATTAACTCACCCAGGGCACATGTACAGTAGCGTGGCGACTGCAGGCTCGCAGGTGTGCAGTTGAAGTCAATTAGTGCTCACAAGTCAATTGCACAGAAGGGTTGAGGATGACACGCAGGGAATGTAACTGATGAATGGGAATTAGGTATGCACAAAGTAGGAATGGAGGGGATGTCTGTCTCTAGAAGTTGTGTGTACCAAAATGAGCTGCGGAGGAAACGTAGGACATACCAGCATGGAAGTTGTGGGCCACACAGAGGACATTAGTACATGTTGAGGAACTGGTATGGAACATTTGAGGCTACAGATGAATGCATACCATGCATGTACAGGTTGGGTGGCGAAGTTCCACACTTTATAAAAGGGATGTGACAAGTACACACCAATTTAATATGCAAAGGCCATGCCTTCAGGGAGCTAGTGTGTAAAACAGGAAATACTGGGGAATGAGGGGTGCACATTGACACTCTTTTTGGGTAGCTATGTGCTTTATAAATCATGTACGAGTGTGTTCATGCATGTCCGGCCTCACACAGTGGAATTTTTGTTCAAGTTGGCAGGTATGCGGAATCATAGGACAATGTAGGTTGGCAGGAACACGGGAATGGTGGGAATATGGTACATATATGCAAGCAACATCACAGAACACAACATAATATGTAATGAGAGACGTTTTAAAGCATGAGCAAAGTGGACTCTGGCCCAGGGCCCAAGTTTTTTAGGGGGGCCCTGTAAAAGCCAGCTCTATCACTCCGAGAGTCTTTCCCTGATGACCTTGACTAAATCTTAAACAGATAGTTATGAATACCGTTTTCAGTTTTTTTTTTGATGTGGGTGATAATCTATTACAGAAATTTTGCAGAGAATCGTTGTGTTTATGTTTCATGCAAAATCCATAAAATGTTTTTCTTTTAGATCAAAACACGACCTCACATATGCGGAATGGGAGGGTGTCACAGAGAGTACTTGCAGTAATATTAGTGAGCTGCTGCTGTGTTACAATACTGAAAACACACATCACTGTCCCTAAATATTAGATGTAAAACATTCAGAATTCGGACGGTATGCCTGTGCACTGTAAGTGATCTGGCCAAAGAGGGCATGAAAGAACTGAAACTTAAATTCAAAGCTGTTCCAAACGGGAGCCCCCAAAATACTTTTGGCCCAGTGCTCCCAGAATCCTCCTTAAGATGCCCCTGATCTCACCATTGTGGTGCCCCCAGCAGTCGCAGGAGCTGTATGGATCCCTGAAAAACCCACAAAGTTCATCACATGCCTGCCCCGGAGCCACAAGGCATATTTCGGAGCGACTCATATGGAGGTGATGGTTTTACCCGAGCTGGGAAGACACAGCAAAGATGAAGAAGCTTTTCATTTCAATCTGTGACAGCTATACCCCCCGCCTGGATTAAAATGTAAATTACAGTGCAGAGCAAAGAAAAGACAATATGTGGCAGGCGGCTAACAATGCTATTAAAACCACACAACTGATAAAAAACAGTCAAAATAATAATAGCCGACCACAATACCCATAAAAATGTGTTAGGGCTATGGGTTTCTACACATCGGTTTATAAAGAACTGACACTGCTATTAAGGTATAATGGACAGGATTTACTTGAAACAACAAGAGAGAGAGGGTTAAGCCACACTCTTAGTCCCCCTAAATTATCAAGAATAACAACAAAAGAGTGTGAAAACTAGTATTAGCAAAATCAGTGGTTCTAAGGATAACAGAATAATCAATAGTGAAAACTGCACAACAATCTGGTGTTTCTATGGAACCCTCACTCACCAACATAGTTGGTGACATGCTTCATCATGGGGTTCCTCTGGGGGTACCTTGTGTACCTCCAGGTTGCTTCGACGCTATGTTAAGGCGGAGCAAAAAAAGGGAGCAAAAAGACTAAAGGAATATAGTGACTCCTAGTGAAAAAGTGAAAAGGTTAAAAAGTCAAGGTTCATCCACAGGTATATTTAATTGTGATGAAGCCTGAACACTTTAAAAACAGTGGAGGATGTCTAATACTGACTATAATTGGGTCAGGTACATCCTATTTACATCATATTGGTCGACATGTTTCAGCTTGTTACTTGTATATCACAAAGCTTTCTTCAGGACCTAACAAAAAATTTTCACCTGGGCGGTATAAGCTTACCAAAGCTTATCCTGACCTCAGGTGCAGATAACCGATACACTCACGGTTTTACTATATGCCTTCCACAACTCCGAAAGGATATCTGTAAAGAAAACAAATAATACACATGTATTGTCTCAGCATGTGACTGTCATCTGAGTGTCATTTACTACCAGAAACAGATTAAGTGCAGTATGTGACTCACAACTAAGGGAAAAGTCAAATTCTATAACCATAATAGATAACTCATAACGGATATGAGTGACATTTACATTGTAAATGATTAATTCAGACCTCTATTTGGGAAATACTCAATCGGACCATTCGACCAACGAGTCCTTGTGAAGAATAAGGTTGTCAACAAGTGTAATCACATAAAGGCTAGGCACTAATGACCAAGTGTGTTAAAAACCAAGTTGTTAAAAACAACAGGAATTGGAAAAACAAAGGCACTTACATATACGCAAAATAAACTGGGCTCCTTAGGCAAGAAGGTGGGTGGCGGGACTACAGAACAGCTATAGAGGAGACAAAAAACGGGAAATGACAGGTTCGTATTTAACCCACCGGTCCCTCGGTTGCTCCACCATAACAGCGTTCCGTAAAAGAAAGAAATAAGAATAGAGCCAATGGCGGTACTTACATCTTCCAAGTCCACTGCCTGGTTCTTAAACCTACGTGTACCACCGAGCCTGGAGTCAGAGTCGTATGAGGCATACTGGTTAAAGTAGGGAAAGCCTCCGTAATGACCGGAAGTCAAGTTTCGGCAATGGCAACAAAGACGATGGACTCCCTCGTTTGTTGTTTGTAGAAAAACTAGACCGTCGAGTTAGTAAACGGAATTCAAAACTATACTCGATGGTCAAAGCACAGAAACAATATGACAGACAGGGACGATTCATAATCGAGGGAATTTAGATTTTATGCTCTTTTAAAAAAAGTTAGTTTCCCCTGGAAAAACGTCATCAATGTTGGAGACATGAATCGCTTAAGTGGGCAAAATCCTCACAAATCATTCTGTTAACCGCTGTGGTATGGTGATGCATACATAAATACATGCCCCCCCACAAAATGTTTTGGGAACGTATGACGAATCAGAAACCACAAGATGTTTAAGTGATCTAATTCATATATGGTTAAAGTAAGGAAAAGTATCCGTAATGGCCGGGAATCAGGTTCCGGCAGTGGCAACAGAGACGATGGACTTCCTCGTTTGTTGTTTATAGAAAGACTAGACCGTCGAGTTAGTAAACGTACTTCAAAACTTTACTCGATGGTCAAATCACAACAACAATATGACAGACAGGGACGATTATTATCAAGGGAATTTAGATTTTATGCTTTTTTTTAAAAAGAAAAGGGTTAGTTTCCCATGGAAAAACGTCTTCAATGTTGGAAACATGAATCACTTACGTGGGCAAAATCGTCACAAATCACTCAGTTAACAACTGTGGCGTGGAAATAAAAGCATAAATCCATACCCCCTCACAGAATGTTTTGGGAAAAAATTACGAATCAGAAACCACAAAATGTATAAGCGATCTAATTCATGTATAGTTGTCTTGGAATAAATCAGGTACTGAGATTCATAAACAGTATAAGCTGAGAAAATATATAAGCCAGAAACTGAAATGAGTTGGCAGAATTGATGACAGTGGTTAATTCCGTCTCAAGACTGTCCCCCACGGGATATTGTCATTCAGACCCGTCAGGTGTGTAGAAAGGCGGTAAATCCAGCGTTGTTCCTTTTCAAACAGAAGAGCTGGTTTTACCTGTTCAATGATGGTCCAATGCAGATCATCCACAGTGTGTTTAAAACGCAGAAAATGTTCAGTTAGTTTCGTCATACATTTCTTACATCGGATATTACTCCGATGTTCTCCAATGCGTAATTTCACCTTCCGTACGGTCATTCCCACATATCTCAAACGGCATGGACATGTGATTAAATAGACCACATTTGCAGTGTTATAATTTGTGTGGCTTCGTTGCGTCCAGATTTTGCCAGTTTCCAAATTCAGAGTTTTCGTGGTGGAAGTGAGATGACAAACACTACACGACCCACAGGGATAATGCCCTAGGACAGGTGGTAGACCCCATACATTGAGGATAGAAGTTTCAGTGAGAGTATTCAGGTTCCGTGGTCTAGTGTGAACCAGGGAATCCTTCAGGCTTGTAGCCTTCTTGTATGAGAATAATGGTTTTTCCCATCTAATGTTATTGCTCTCCAAAATTCGCCAGTGTTTTCGGATGGATTTTGAGATAGTGTTGGAGGCAACATTATAAGTAGTCACACATGTAAGTGGAATGTCTTTAGGTGGTTTAGGGTAGTCTTGTAGTAGCATTTCTCGGGGTTGATTTCTAGCCCTCTTGTAGCTCGTTGTCAGAATCCTTTCAGGGTACCCCCTTTGTCGCAGTTTTTCTGTAAGTTCCTTAGACTGTGTGCGGAAATCAGTCAGATTGCTACAATTCCGTCTAATCCGCAAAAATTGGCCGTACGGCAAGTTTTCCCGTAATGGGCGTGGGTGAAAGCTCGAAAAAGTTAGAAGATTATTTTTAGCTGTGGGTTTGTGATATGTTTTCGTCAATAGAGACCCATCCACCTTAGAAACAACCACATCCAGGAAAACCATCTCATTGCTGTTAAACGTGTGGGTAAACAGCAAGTTTGAGTCACGTGTATTAATCCAAGACAGGAAGTTCAATAGAATACTTTCGGGACCCTGCCAAATGATGAAAATGTCATCTATATATCTCTTCCAAAAGGAGAGGTAAGAAGAGAAAGGATTCGAAGGGTCCAAAATATGCCTACGCTCAAAATCGTAGACATATAATCCTGCCACACTCGGCGCAAAAGTGCTGCCCATAGAAGTACCCGTACATTGGAGGTACAGTGTACCCCGATACTCAAAAAAGTTCTTTTTAAGTGCTAAAGTGGCGCAATCAATGACAAAGCGTTTGGGGGTTTGAAAAGTCCAAGTTATCGAGTCTAAGGCTTCCCCAATGACCCTGATGGTATCGTCTTGGGGAATACTGGTATAAAGACTCTCAATATCTAATGATACAAGAATGGTATTGTCATTGTCAATTTTTAAGTCCTGTAGGGATGCCAGGAAGCTTTTTGTGTCCCTCAAATAAGTAACGGTATTTTGGATTATGGGCTTCAAAAAGTAATCACAATAGATGGACAAGGGCTCTAAAAGAGAGCCAATACCCGATACTATTGGGCGCCCTGGAGGGGGTGACTTGTTTTTATGGGTTTTAGGTAAGGTGTAGAAGTAAGGTACTACACCTTTACCCTTGGTCAAAAAGTCTGCTTCATGCTTCGTAATATGCCCATTAATCTCAGCATGTTCCACGAGATTGCATATGGTTGCCCTCAAGGATGGAGAGGGATCTGTGGTCAAAGGAACGTAATTTTTAGGACAGGATAACAGGTGGCACGTGCCAGGTGCACCTCATCTTTTCCACGTAATGATTGCTTTGCAAGTATAGGCCAAGAGGTTCATCTCAAACTAAAGATGTTTCTTGCCGCGCGATTGGTTGTCCTTGGGTATGCACTGCTCTTGTTGTTTGATTATCACATCGCATAACCTGGCAATTTGCCCTTTCCACGTGACATTAAACAAAAAGGCGTTTCTAGGAAGCATTTGCTTTCATCACGTGGACACAGGTGTGCTGACACCAACATTGCGCATATCCATGAAGGAATAGCATAGTGAGCAGCAGCTGACACCGCCTGCCTACTGGTGCAATGCTACAATGCTACTGTCCACACCTAATTTATGGCACAGTGCAAAGAACACTGCGACAGTGGCAGGCACATTAACCTGTTTTGTTACTTGCAGTTTGTGTAAGTTAAAATCCTAACATACAACAGTTAGCTATTAACTGTCATCTAAGAGCTGCATGCAAACTGCATTAATGTAATAACTGCACTTTCACAATTGCTTTTTAACCTTCCTGCTTTCTCAAATTTGCTTGAAAATGCACAAATTTTCCACTCTTTTTTCTAAATTTTCTCAGGGGGAAGAACCCTCCCGTACCCACCTTAGGTTGTTCGGGCTCGCTCGCTACACTCGCTTGCTACGGTGCAGTATGACCAGCTTTTTACACCCCACCACTTTCAAATGTCAACATCCACCACTGGGAGAGGGTTCTGCCCAGAGAGAATATTCTTTAGACACTTTGAGAAGGAATAGATGGAGTCTAAGCACAAAGATGGAGGAAGACACGTTAGCACCCATAGAGGTTAGATAAGAGAGACTAAGAGAAGACAGCTTGGTGCTTAAACTGCAGCCCCAGACCATTGGGTGGAAGACACAGTGCTGGCTGAATGTGAGGAAGGTGGGACAGGTGTGGGTGCTGGAGTGAGAGTGAAAGGTGTGGGCTGGGCGTCTTCTCCCATAGACCACCCGAAGCCAGTATACACAGTCCCAACTGGTGAGACAACACCGAAGAAAAGCACTCTGCCCCTGCCCGACAACCAAGGAGACAGCAGCTTTCCCTCAGCTACTATGCTTGATACAGCTTTTATTTGGAGGTGACACTTAAAATACAGCTAGCATTTGCAAATGCACAGAATAAAAAAAATAAAATGTATTGTTTACAAAGAGAGATGTTATGAACATACATTTGTACTATCTCTAAGAGAGATAAAAATAGGGCACAACTTCTGTGGTATTGTTATGATAAGAAAAATATATGGAGATAGAGGGAAACAGTAGGACAGAAGGGGAACTTCTTTTAAATTATTTAATGTTTTATTAAAATCAAAATGAAAAGAAGTATGAGTATATCTTGGTGATTTGGTGCAACAACATAAACAATCACACAAACTAGATCTAAACCTCGATTTGACCTATTTTCTTAATCGTTATTATGACACACGTTCTGGTGGTGCTTTTGTAAGGATTAGGTGAAAATCCACTGGCATTTAATTTACCAATGCAATATGCCGTATACGCTTTTATCAGACTGACAGCCGGGAAGGTGAATGCAGTGACATAATGTAATTATAAACTGTAATACTTAAATTTTGGGCCCTAATCTGAAAAGCAGGCCTACTTGTCAAATAAAGGTGACAACAAATTGCAGACATTGTCACAAAAAGTCCACTATGTCTCGTATAATTAGGGGAGAAAGTACCTATTTACATTTGCTGAGAAAATGTAATTTGTTTGTGTGTGTAAAGTGAACAGATGACAGGTTTAATCAAGCAAGGATATCAACCACTCAAGAAAGTGGGCAGAGAATTAAAGAAAACTGAAATGGCTAATCTGAAGAAAATCAAGAGCACCCAAGGGAAAGGAAAAGTAAAATTATTGATGTTAACTAATAATAATCATGCCACACGTAAAGTTATTTGGATCACAAACCATGTCTGACACCACATCATGTATCCAACTTATGACGCAGACCACCTTTCTAGATGCAAAAGAGTATATGAACATGGGTGCAAAAGTGTAAAAACGTTCAGACTGAAAGCACATTTATCAAACTCCTCAACATCATGTTTAAGCAACAGGGCACTTGCCTTGTATTTTCAAAGTTATCATTGTCCAATGCAGATGCCTTTGCAGAATGTATAGTTACAATTCAGAATGAGCAGAGGTGCCTTGCTATTGGCGTTTGTCATTCTGAGCTGCAGTGAACACATTGAGGGTTATTGCAATCTTCAAGGAGAAGGAGTGGGAATGGGCTGACCCCCTTCTTGCGACTAACAATGCATTGCACACTTTGTGAATGTTCCTACAGTTGTCAAGCATCGAGTGGCTATTCAATGAAAAGCACCGGAAATACCTCAGGGTTGTAAAAAGGACTGCCTTTGACAAGGCCGTTAATACTTACGGAAACGTAGTGCTACACCACTAGGTGGCCAGTTAAAACACTTGGCTTCTGCCAAATATGAAATCTACAGTGGTTACTGCCGATCATTCAGACATGCCATAACACTGAAAGAATCGTTGTGCTCAAATATGTTGAAACCCAGTGTCATGTAGCTCAAGTGAGCCAACTGGATGCATGTGTTTGGCAAGGCCAAGTAGCCTGTTTAAATCACTGACAGAATGAATGGGTCCCAAAATAGAAGAACATAATGAACCTTTGGAAGGAAGGCACAGAGGATATAGGAAAGACTACATGAGCTCAGCCAAATAATAAAGGGTTTACTATCCAAACCATGGATTCAAGGACAACAGTAGTTCTACTTGCACACCAGTACTCCAATTGCCCTGAGCATCGCTAAATGTACACGTGTTATATGAAACCAACGAGAGGCATGAGCATTCAATGAACATCTACTAAAACCCCTATTCTGAGTGCCATGTAATTCCCTGTGGGATACCAAAGCCGTGGTAAGCCCCAGAAAGCCAACCAGCTAGAACCTGATGACATTTCCCAGTGGGTAACCAGCGGGAAATTGAGAACTACATCAGTAATCGGCAGTAGTAACACTGATTCCAGTAATTCCCCTATTGTACGGTTCCCTTAGCTGCCACTCAGAATGCCACGGTACTCCAACATCCAGGAATTACCAATGTCTGTGACATCAATTCTTCAATGACTAACTAACAGTGTAGTATTTCAGGACTCCTCAGAATGGGGATCCACGTGATGTCATTAAAGGGAAAGTGATTTGAGCCTTGTCAGAAGAGTAGCCACCCAAGTACATCCCCTGAAGGCAGCAGCAATAGCTCTGGGACATCGGCCATGTAGTCCCAGCTAGTGAAACGTGTCCACAACTCGGAGAAAATACACTCTGCCCCTGCCAACAGAGAGGAGGGAGCAGCTTTCCCCCGCGTAATATTTCAGACAGCTTTTATTTAGAGATGGTGCTTAATCTGCAGTCCTAGACCAGTGGATCAAAGACACAGTGCTGGCTGAATGTGAGGGAAGGCGGGACAGGTGTGAGTGCTGGAGTGAGAGTGAAAGGTGTAGGCTGAGTGCCTTCTCACTCACGTACAGCACCCGAAGCCTGTGTACGCAGTCCCAGATGGTGAAACATGTGTTCACAACCCAGAGGGAAGCTGTTGTGTCCTGGGGCTACCGCTGTGCTGTGCGCGGGCCCAGGATCACTCTGTAGGCGCGACTAAGGCTGGGGCCTTAAATGATTACAGGAGCCAGTGTTGTGTGTACTTCTGGTCTTGCGGTCGTAGCCCTAGTGGCGTACGCACTCGCGTGACCAACCTTTATTCATGTTGAGGGTCACATGACCCTTACGCTTATGCTTACGCCTGTTGCGTCACATGCGCAACATTACATTCCTCCCCAACAAACATCAAAACAATATTGCTGCTAAACCCACTGAGTCAGCTCTTAGCCCAGTGCCACATTCTAGGCCAATGTTCGGACCCCAAAACAGCACCCAATAAAACAAAATAAAACAGTCTTACATTAGGTAGTCTTTCAAACGACAGGATGGCTCAGGATTGCCCCTCAGGCTGTATTGCGACGTACCACGGCCTTGGGAGTCCCCGCTTCCGCTGTCCGGCAAGCCGGCAGGGGCCAACACCCCTTGAGAGTGGCTGGCGTCGCCCGCCACTGGGCCACCAGCTCATTGGTGCAGAGTTGGCAAGTTGGTCTCGGGCCCTCCGGCATCTCCGGCTTCTTCCAGGACCGGCCCCGTTTCGGCTCCACGTAGCCTGGCCTCTTCCACAGCTCGTGTGTTGCAACTGTTCTCCGTCTGGCTAGGTGATGGCCCGGACCTTTCAGGATGGTCTTTCTTGAAGTGCGACACATTCCGTGTTACTCTCTCTCTCCCTCGCCTGGCCATGACACTAGTTCCCCTGACGGACACCACCGTCCAGGGTTCTCTTTCAAAGGTCAGACGAAACTATCTACTGGTGACTCGGTTTTTAAGTAGTACTGTGGGATGTATTAAGCCACGCCCTATTTACAACACTAAGTTAGCATAACCGAGATAATTGTTAGCAAGCCAGCTTGTCGTTTCTGCTGCGTTGCACACGCCACTGTTGTTATGTGTTATTCATTTTAGAAATGCTGACTCGACTTTGCCTTACAGGATAACAAACTGTTGTTTCACATTCTTAACAGTGAAATGTGCCCTTGGTCTGTACATCATGTAAAGAATGAGTCTGGGTCACTAGAAGGTACAGAGTGTTGTGATTAGATTGATCGTACCACTTTTTAGACATATCATGCATACAGCTGCCAATATCTGAAGGACAAGCGTCTTTAATATTGCAGAACAGTTTGGTTTTAGACACATTCGAACAGAAGAGCTGATGCATGAGAGAGCTAGCTGATCCTTTGATGTGATTCTACTAAGCTGATCTATACGGTATGGGGTCCCCCCTGTTAACCTAAGAGACCTTCTAATAGTCTAATAATAATGTATTAGATTCTAGGGAAAGGAGTGTGGCTATATACCACTGTTATTATTAGTATGATTGCTCCTTTTTATTTTGTATGGTATTTTAACAATGCTTATGGTTCTGATCTGTACTGTTAGTCTGCTAGTGTTAGCCAAAGTACTGCATCTTAGGACGTGAGGTTTATAAAATAAACTCTTTAAACTTTACCGTGTCTGTATTATTCTGTTGTGGACTAACAAATAGATACGAACAGGTATTTCGGATTCCCACCACTCCTGAGAAATATCTAAGTCGCTTGTTCTGGTTTGTCTATACATTGGGACCGCCTAGCTAGATGTAGGCTAACAAATGGGATACTAAGCTAGTCGGATAAGGGGTTCTGGGTTCTGAGGGGAGTTTTCTGCTACACCACAATTCTCTGAGGTCCTGGTCTCCTGCGCATAGTTCTGTGCAAAAGCAGAATCCCTGCAACATGGCGCACCTAACGTTTGGTCTTAAGATCTGAGACGCTTTAGTAGTACTTGTGTTAGTCCACAATCACCCTCACTCTCGTTTCCGGAGATTAGGAGTGACGGTTTAACCTACCTAGGTTTTGACTAAAGGTTCTATTAAGCTTGAAAATTAAAAAGGTTACAATTTTTGAGCCCACGTGCTACTGTAAAAATCGTTGTTACTCTTTAGAGTGTCCTTATGGCGGTTAATGTTCCCGCTCATAGTAGGGTTCCTCTGCGCACTCATTTGAGGGCGTATGGGGTACCTGATGACGGGATGGCCGTGGTATTTGTGGTGAGTGCTGATACCGGTACAAAAGGGGGTGGTGATGGACGGAGCATCAGAACCAATCAAACACTCACACCCAGTCAACAGATCTGGGATTAATCCATCACCGTTCTTTAGCCCACTCTGCCACCCCAGTTCAGACATGGCCATATGCAAATCAGTCTGACCCTGTGCCTCATGGGAACAGTCCAGCCCGAACTGCCAAGCCATGACTTCCCTGGACCGGAAACAAGCTTCCTAGGACCGGTGTCTGGCATTTCAGCCGTCTTCAGCCAGGCTTGCTTGAATCCAGTGGCAAAGTGAGCAAGGGACTCACGTCTGAGCATACCCTGCCAACTTATGGCGAACAAAGCGGTACAAAAGGGGGTGGTGATGGACGGAGCATCAGAACCAATCAAACACTCACACCCAGTCAACAGATCTGGGATTAATCCATCACCGTTCTTTAGCCCACTCTGCCACCCCAGTTCAGACATGGCCATATGCAAATCAGTCTGACCCTGTGCCTCATGGGAACAGTCCAGCCCGAACTGCCAAGCCATGACTTCCCTGGACCGGAAACAAGCTTCCTAGGACCGGTTTCTGGCATTTCAGCCGTCTTCAGCCAGGCTTGCTTGAATCAAGTGGCAAAGTGAGCAAGGGACTCACGTCTGAGCATACCCTGCCAACTTATGGCGAACAAAGCGGTACAAAAGGGGGTGGTGATGGACGGAGCATCAGAACCAATCAAACACTCACACCCAGTCAACAGATCTGGGATTAATCCATCACCGTTCTTTAGCCCACTCTGCCACCCCAGTTCAGACATGGCCATATGCAAATCAGTCTGACCCTGTGCCTCATGGGAACAGTCCAGCCCGAACTGCCAAGCCATGACTTCCCTGGACCGGAAACAAGCTTCCTAGGACCGGTTTCTGGCATTTCAGCCGTCTTCAGCCAGGCTTGCTTGAATCCAGTGGCAAAGTGAGCAAGGGACTCACGTCTGAGCATACCCTGCCAACTTATGGCGAACAAAGCGGTACAAAAGGGGGTGGTGATGGACGGAGCATCAGAACCAATCAAACACTCACACCCAGTCAACAGATCTGGGATTAATCCATCACCGTTCTTTAGCCCACTCTGCCACCCCAGTTCAGACATGGCCATATGCAAATCAGTCTGACCCTGTGCCTCATGGGAACAGTCCAGCCCGAACTGCCAAGCCATGACTTCCCTGGACCGGAAACAAGCTTCCTAGGACCGGTTTCTGGCATTTCAGCCGTCTTCAGCCAGGCTTGCTTGAATCCAGTGGCAAAGTGAGCTGATACCACCTACCCTTATGAGTTGTTTTACTCTTGGGTGACCTTTGCGGAGGTGGATACGGACGATAATTTGTTCCACGAATATACAGCCACGCCTGTGCCTGCGGTTTATGCCCCATATAGGACGCTAGAAATTCCTATTTCAGCCTGGCAGCATACAATTTGGTTTAATGGCGCCCTCCCCCATGAGGTCGTATCGGCAAGAATGGGCCCGTTGTCAATTGCAGGGGCCACTTGGCCGGTACTGGCCGGATATACTCCACACCCACGCTACCTGACGGTGGGAGTGGGTGATTTACGAACGCTACACACAGCCCTGATTACGGTCCATAGGGCTTTGGTGCAGTATGTGTCACGCACAGCACAGGTGGGAGCACCTGCGGTTGCTGGGCACGGGACAGATCACCATCACGCGGTGGTGATTAGCCCTGTCATGGTTAATGCGGTTGTCGGCAAGCGCCCCCTCAGTAAGGATGAGTTTCCTTACTGGCTTGCGGAAAAATTTGATCAATTAGAAGCCGTGTTTCCAAACACTACACCTGTGGATAAACACAGGATACTCACCATTACTTTGCCGAAGGACCTGGTCCCTGAACTTGTCGATTGTGACAATTGGGGCAAGGTCTTTGCTGCGACCTATTCGAAGTGCTACGGCACTCCGTCTATGTCTGTACTACCCTCCGTCATCAAGAAAGTCCAGGAAAGTCATGGTGCGGAGGCAGCTATTGAGTTAGGATTAAGGCTTGTCAACAGTTTCGATGTGGTTTGTTCCATGGTGATGGGCAACCTCAAAGGAGATGCCATGCAGTTCCAAGTTGGTAATATGCTGGAACTTGTGGCTGATGCCGATAAACCCAGGGAGTTCGCAAAAATTATTGCGAAAGCCTACTTGATGGTTGGGCGTAGTGCTTTGGGCGTGAAACCCACCATCAAAATTCCTGATGTAGTACAGCAAACTAAGGTGAGTTCGTCTACAAAACACGAAAAGCCCAACTTTCCTAAACAAAGTTGGCGAGCCAAAAAACAAGAGAAGCAGCAACAGAAACAGGTTTCTCGTCCTGCCTCACCCGTACAGTCGTATAGTGAACGCACTTATGATTTGCGCGATCGTACTCGTATTAAGTCACCTGATAGATTTCAGGTTTCTGAACAACGCTTTCCTCGTTCTTCACAGGAAACATCGACTTCGCACACTGGTGGTGGAGAGCGTGGGAGAGGACGGGGTACTCAAGGTCGAGACCAGCCCCGCCAGACTGACGGTAAAGGCAAGCAGGAAGACACTGCCAGACAACGTCCACAGTTTCAGAAAAAGAAAGTTGCTGCTATCTCAGCGAGATATGCCTCAGATGGTCAGGACACAGCTTCGGAACCTGACATGGGCACTAACGCTGCTAGACAGCGCGGCGGAGGTTACAGTAGTGCGGGAAGCATTGCGTCCATTTCTGGAGGCGACAGCAACTGACATTTATGTGACAGTTGAAACTGCTGATACTCGCGTAGCTCCCCCGGAAAGATTATTTGAGATAGTCCTTAATATAGAGGGTGACATACAACGCAAAATTAAAGTGGTATTTTGGGACAATCTTGCAACCACCTATGATATTCTTTTGGCGGAGAAAGATTGGCCTCCGGCTTTCATTTTGGACGCTCCAAGGGGTGAGGAAGTCATTCTTCCTTCCTTTGGGCACGCAGTGCCCACGGATGAGTCTAATAGGTTGGCCGGGGAGTGGGCACAGGTGCTAGCGCCTGCGTTGTATCGTAATCAGGTTGGCTGGGATAAATGTTCTCCCAATCATGAGATTCCATTGCGGTCCGATCCCCAGCCTCAACCCCAATACCCCATGCGTCGTGAGGCAAGACATCATGTCGCGTCCATCCTTGAACAATTGGAATATCAAGGAGTGATTGAGACATGTGTGTCACCCATGAATAATCCTTTATTCACTGTGACGAAGCCTGACGGGTCGTACCGCCTAGTTTTGGATTACCGGCATTTAAACTCACATTGCCGGGCGTGTGCGGTACAAAATACTCATAGTTCGGCTCTCGTCACTAGTCTTGTGAGAAAACGTTTCAAAACCACGCTCGACTTATCAAATGGCTTTTATTGCCATAACCTGTCCCCTCTTAGTTATGAGTGGACAGCATTCACCTCGGGTGGCAAACAAAAATTGTTCAAAAGGCTCCCGATGGGCTATAAAAACAGCCCTGGAGTTTTTGCCGCTCGCGTGGTCTCTCTCTTGGAGATGGTAGACCCGGAGGCATACTCGTATGTTGATGACATTTACCTGACTGACGACGAGTTGCTTCCACACCTTGCTCGTGTGGATAACATAGTGACTATGTTTGCAAACTTCGGTTACAAGTTTAACTTTAAGAAGTCCCACATTGCTGAGTTTACAGTGTTGTTCTTGGGGTACGAACTCAATAATGAGGGTCGAGGCTTGGCACCGCAATTCCTTGAGAAATGTGCACGCCTTCGCATCCCTACGACACTGAAAAAACTGCAATCCCTGCTGGGTTTTCTGAATTTCAGTCGATCCTACATTCCTGATTATGCCCAGCGTATCAAGACGCTTTATGCCTTGATACAACCAACTTTTACCAGATCTTGCTGGCTGCCAGAGCACTCATTGGCATTGTATACTTTGCAAACTGATCTTCTTACAGCTAAATATTTAAAAACTCGTGATAACCACACCAACCTGGTCATTAGAATTGTTCCAGGCGCGGAAGGTTTCACGTACTTAACGTTCAATGAGGGTGACACAGTCCCCATTGCTTACAAATTTCATCTGTACACTTCGGCTGAGCTGCGATTTTCCACTGTTGAAAAAGTCTTAACAGCAGTTCAGATGGCGATCCTGAAAGAATGAGCGCTATCACAAGGAAAGCGCATGCTGGTGGTAACACCGTTTCCTGCTCTCGAAGCAGTCACTAAAGCTAGTGTACCGAATTCTAAGGCTTTGCATCCTAGGTGGATACAATGGGCGACCTCCTTAGCTTCGCCTGACGTCGAATACATCTTTGACGCGGCGTTGCAGACTCAAGAGAGTTTGGAGTATGAATTCGTTCATCCTGCTCCTTTGTCATTGCACCCCATCGAGGAATACCATTGTGTCATATACACTGACGGGTCGGCGCAACCCGCAACTGGATCAAGGCACCCTTATTCAGCGGCTTGCGCAATTGTAGTCGGTACTTTCGTAAATGGAGAGTTCCAATCTGATGCAGTGCATACGCAGTCATTGGGTGATTGTACCGCGCAGTTGGCGGAGCTTCGTGCTCTAGTGCTTGCACTTGAGTTTGCTGATCACAGGGTCACTACTCTTATAGTGAGTGATTCTTACTATTGTGTTCAATCTTACAACGACAATTTGCTTTTTTGGATTATGAATGGTTTTCGTGATTCCAAAGGTGGCGCAGTAAAGCATAAAACGCTTTGGGCTCGAGTGGCAGAACTTAAAGGGAATCTGCCACTTGTGAATGTAATTCACACTCTTGGTCACCAACGAGTTGGTGTCCATGCTGTCGGTAACAGTTTGGCTGACGAGGCAGCTAAAACAGCAGTGGCAACATACTTAGTAGCAGCAGTTACAAGATCAAAATCTAAGATTGATGCTGACATCTTGGCAGCTATTGCTGCTTCTGAGACAGGGACAAACTTCCCTAGAGGTTTCCCTTCTCGATACCATTATCACTTAAGTCCTGATAACGTCCCGTTGGTGAGGATTAACGACGTTGGTGATAGATTGATTCCCAACGCGGACTGCAGACCAAATTTGATAATGGCTGCCCACGAAGGTGTTGCGTCTGCGCATGCTGGAGTGTCAGCAACTGTGTCTCTTTTACAGCAACGTTACTGGTGGTACGGTTTGTATAAACAAGCGCGGGCTTATGTGCTTAGCTGTGACATTTGCCAGCAGATTAAACCTTCTTCTGTCGCGCGTCCACCTCAAACGCAGTTGCATATATCTAATCAACCACTTGCGTGTGTTTATTTAGATCACTGCGGTCCTTTTACCTCTGATACTGCGTACAAGTACATCTTGGTTGCAGTGGATTCGTGCACACGTTTTCTGTGGGTGTGGCCACAAAGGAGTGCTGATGCCAGGACTGTCATCAAAGCATTGTGTGTCTTTATAGGGAGTTTTGCATGTGGTACCCTTCACTCTGATCAGGGCCCGGCGTTCGCCTCCAAGGCGTACAAAGAAGCAATGAGAAGTTTGGGGGTCCAAGTCAAATTTTCGTCTCCATACCGGCCTGAGGGCAATAGTGTTGTGGAACGGATGAACTGTGACCTAAAGCAATCGTTGACAGCCAAGGTATTAGGTACAGGCCGGAACTGGCTTGCCCACTTGTATGACGTCCAACGTGCACTTAATAATCTCCCTAGAAGGTCTCTGGGTGGGAGGACCCCTTACATGATGCTCTTTGGAGTGAGAATGTTTGTTCCGGACCTTGACGGTCTAGACATGGCGGCGGCTGCCGCGCCTTTTGACCTAGATGACCACTGTGCTGTATTGCAGAGTCTACAAGAAGCAAGAGACACTCTAGCAAAGGAACACGTGCCCTCTACATCCGAAGAAGCGCTCCAGATTCCTGTAGTCGGCTGGCTACCTTGAGTTGGTGACCTGGTCCGTGAGAAGGTGGAGAACAAGAAGTAGTTTGGCCCCTCTTATCGTGCACCAGTCCCGGTGCTTGGAGTATTGGGTACACGTACAGTTGTTTTACCCCCACTTCCTGGTCGCAAGGGTAACAGGTACATTTCAATTGAGAATGTCAAGCTACACAGGGTGGCCGATTCTCCATAGTATGACACCTTCGGTTTCCTGCCCTTCGATGCTGAGAAACTCTGTTGTGGTGCCACCCTCTATCATCGTGCCTGAGGTTTCCATTGAGATGCTCACAGTTACTGATCCGCCTGTGCCACCTAATGCTGGTGGTTTACCTGATGATCCTGAGTATGCTTATCCTACAGAAGTACCTTTGCCCCTATTACATACAACATCACTTACCCAGTCCCATTCTTCCTTTGAAACTGAATCATTGACTTCCACTGCCCCTTCCAAAATTTCTATATTTTTTGCCTGGTTCAAGAGACATTTTTTGGTTGCACCTTGGACTTACATCTGGCTGGTGCTGATTTGTATTTTTTTATTCATGACAATTGGCTTTGTGGTAGTGTTTTTTAGACTTATCAATGGACACTACCTGAATGAACGTTCTTCAATTCAATTAATTGATGGAACTTTGGCCCCCCATTCCTCATCACACATCATGAAAAGGGACCAGATTTTTGTGAACATCACTGCCTGGCCTGTACGTGATGGGATTGCTTGGGATGCAGTGAACTTTCAAATTCATGGTCCCACAGAAGTTATTAATGTGCCAACTGTTTTTCGTGTTTCTATGGGTGATGTAGTGAAACAAAACATCCGATCGGATGATTGGGATGTACAAGCTGTAGAAGCACTGTTTTCTGATTTGAAATATTATGCTGCATTTGATGCTGAAGATCTGTATTTAAATACTGCAAACTACGATGAACAATTTTGTTTTCAACATTATGGCACACATTTCCTACACAGAGCAAATACTTTTCGAAATTTTGTTAATTTCACTCAATGGGAACATTGTCCAGTCCCTATGACTGGCAGCTCTGCTACTTTATTGAAAAAATTCACATATTTTTCAGATTTTAGTGTGTCAGACCCTGCTTCTTTTTATTTTAAAGTGGCAGTAGAACCCACTTCTAAGGTTAGATTGACACACACAAAATTATTATATTCCGAATCCTTTATGGATGAGCTGGCTATTGGAGGTTATGACGTATGGAAAGCTACCATCGATCTTAAATCGGTTTGGGGAACTAAGCCGTGGTAGGTACAGGGAACAGAGGCTTTGCATCGTGCCTGTCTTATCCCAAACCATATATTATTTTTAAATTCTTCTATTTTTCAGACCACCTGTTGTGGATTGGCTATATCTAAAAAGTTAATTTCCCCCTCGATCCCGGATCTGGGTGCTTACCCTGGTTGGGAAAATCACTCAGATCTGTCCCTTACTATGTTGCAGTCCCTTGTTTCCAATGGCACCTTCAATATTTCAACATTGAATCCTGAGGGTTGGTTGGTATGGCAAACAAGCTCAGATTCCTGTCAACGTCGGTTTCTGGATTTGGCTCCAGGGTATACACAACTTAGGGTTGACCCTCGTTTTACATCTTCACACACGCTGACTACCTACTCTGTAGGTAAGTTATGTCAGTCGTGGCTGCAACATTCCACGTTAACTTCAGTTAAGCTTCATTTATCACGATTAAATGACAAAATAGATTTGAATGATTTTATTAAGGGTCCTGCAAGTGGCAGGTCTAAACGATGGGCTTATGCTATTTACAATGAAATTTGGAAATTATCGCAAATTGAAGCTGCTTCTAGATTACGTGCTATTGACCAGGCCAATATGGAAAAAGTATTGGCTGTAATAGATAATAGTATTAATACTTTGTCTTCTAGAATTTATACATTAGATAATATTGTTTCTTCTGTCGTGGACATTGTGCAAGATGATGTATCTGTGTTGTATCATGGCCAAAATCAGTTGCGTTCAATTATGCAGTTTGCATGGACATTACAAATGTTAAAGGCAGGGAAAGTCCCTTGGGATTACATGAATATTTCATCGTTGTTCCTACCTTTTAATTTGACAGCAAAACAGCAGTTCATGTCCATGAAAGACGCAACTTACGCATTGCTGCACATTGAAAAATTAGAGCCTTTACCTTTTTCTGTTGCGGAGTTGAATTCAGCCGTGTGGCTTATCCACGGATTAGTCACTTTACCTTTTAGTCTGTTCAAATTTAGTTTGTGCATGAAGCATTATGCCATTGGTAGATATGAACAACTTGGTGATGCGTTCCTGCACGAAGATTGGTCACTTCCGTTCACTTACAGATGCATAAGGGATGGCAAGGAGGTTTACTTAAAAGGTGAAGAATGCACTTCCGCTCCTGATCATTCTGTGGTTTGTAGACATATACAATTACATGGCGCTTGCAATATACACGCTCCTAATTTAGCTTGTGTCCTAAAGGGGATTCCGATGCCAGTTATAACGTCTTCTTTTAAGCTGCTGGCCAACGGTAGTTATTTGCTTTTAAATAGTGAAGCTTGCTGTGGGATGCTAGTGGGTATTCCTTACATAGTCACTGTTTCGCAAAAAGTAGTTTGCTGTAACAACGTCCTTTTCCCACCCCCGCAAGGCCGACTCGATATATCCATCTGGCCAGCGATTCCAACCTTGAACGCAGAGTTCAATAGGATGAGCAGAATAAGAGCTCTTTTGTCTAAACAAGAGGTTGCGTTGACTTCGTCCCGTGAAACATTTCTTCTTAATGTGGCGAACACACGCACTGAGGTACAAGCTCTTTTAAATACTGACCTCCCCCTCCATTTTGGAACTTTGATTCAAACTATCTTTAATGCTTCGTCTACGACTGGCCTTGTTAATTTTTTTAAAATTGTGGGCTCGGGCCTCGTGACATCTTTCCAGACTGTTTTTGGTGTGATCCCCGAATTTTTACATTCTATTTTTTCAAGTGTCTTCGGAGGGTTCCCCTTGCTCCTCGCTTTGGTGGCTGGGATCCTCTTGTTGATTTGCGCACTTTGATATGGCTGCACACCAGGAGTTGCAAGACAGCATGCTCCGCTTGCTCCATCTTCGTAGCCGGATTTTTGATTACTACGGCACCTTACCGCTGGCGGTATTAAGCGTCAAGTATGGATTGTCTTTCCGGTTTCCCTTTTTTACGTGTGTGCAACCTGTCTTTCATTGCCTAGATTGTCCCTTCCAATGGGCTCTGGACTTGTGCCTGTCAAACTTGGCGTCACCTGACCCGGATTTTGATGAACTAATGTGTCCCTTAGTGGCTCATGAATTTGATTGTTCTGGTGTCGGGTTTATGGCTTTGGGTGCTGCACACGGAGTCCTTGGTAACTGGGATATCGGAGAGGCGACTATTGAATTCCTTGAAAGGAGTTATATCGAGGATGCTGACAGTTGTCCTATCATGGTGCTGGATGCTCCGATAATCGATGACCACGTGTGTTCCTTTCCCTTGTTAAATTGGATGGCAGATACTTTTGCGGAACGCTCCAATGATTTCCTCTTGGAAGCTGTTGCAACTTACGGTGCATATACCTTTATGGATTGACTGATTGACATTGTCGCTCCAGGGTGCATCCGAGGCTGTTCAATTTTTTTATCGAAAATTTCTTAACCTATTTTTTTAATTCATGGACTTTACACTTACCTTATATGGACTTATAGTTCATGCCCTTGGTTCCGTTCTATATCGCTTGAACTCTGCGTTCTTGATCAGTGTATCCCTATTGGTTAGTGCTCCGATCATGGGGGGGGTGTGGGATGGATTAAGCCACGCCCTATTTACAACACTAAGTTAGCATAACCTAGATATTTGTTAGCAAGCCAGCTTGTCGTTTCTGCTGCGTTGCACACGCCACTGTTGTTATGTGTTATTCATTTTAGAAATGCTGACTCAACTTTGCCTTACAGGATAACAAACTGTTGTTTCACATTCTTAACAGTGAAATGTGCCCTTGGTCTGTACATCATGTAAAGAACGAGTCTGGGTCACTAGAAGGTACAGAGTGTTGTGATTAGATTGATCGTACCACTTTTTAGACATATCATGCATACAGCTGCCAATATCTGAAGGACAAGCGTCTTTAATATTGCAGAACAGTTTGGTATTAGACACATTCGAACAGAAGAGCTGATGCATGAGAGAGCTAGCTGATCCTTTGATGTGATTCTACTAAGCTGATCTATACGGTATGGGGTCCCCCTGTTAACCTAAGAGACCTTCTAATAGTCTAATAATAATGTATTAGATTCTAGGGAAAGGAGTGTGGCTATATACCACTGTCATTATTAGTATGATTGCTCCTTTTATTTTGTATGGTATTTTAACAATGCTTATGGTTCTGATCTGTACTGTTAGTCTGCTAGTGTTAGCCAAAGTACTGCATCTTAGGACGCGAGGTTTATAAAATAAACTCTTTAAACTTTACCGTGTCTGTATTATTCTGTTGTGGACTAACAAATAGATACGAACAGGTATTTCGGATTCCCACCACTCCTGAGAAATATCTAAGTCGCTTGTTCTGTTTTGTCTATACATTGGGACCGCCTAGCTAGATCTAGGCTAACGAATGGGATACTAAGCTAATCGGATAAGGGGTTCTGGGTTCTGAGGGGAGTTTTCTGGTACACCACAATTCTCTGAGGTCCTGGTCTCCTGCACATAGTTCTGTACAAAAGCAGAATCCCTGCAACAGTACCACGTCCCCTCTTTGGATGCTGGGCACCGTGGCTCTTCGCCGGAGGCTGACATGCGCGTGTGATTTCCGGCGCCGGGCATCTATCAGACTGTCCTTGGGGGTCTTCGGCTGCCACTCCGGGTGATGAGGGATCGAGTCGATGACCACCTGCCCCATTAACAGATGAGCCGGGGCTATGCCCATTGTCGTGTGTGGCGTTTGACGATAGCTCCTGCGAAACGTGAATATGGCCAGCTCCAGGGACTGGGCCTTATCATGCACAATCCGGATCACTTTGTTGAGTGTTCGCATAAATCTTTCAGCCTCCCCATTCGCCTGGGGCCACCGAGGGGTAATTCTCCGATGGTGAATGCCTAGAGCTTGCAGATATGATGCAAATTCTTGGCTTTGGAACAGAGACCCATTGTCTGTTCTCATTTCCTGCATGAAACCATGGGCCACCATGATTTTCTCAAGCTTCGGTATGACCTCCGTGGCGCTGAGCACTGACACTATTTCAACTTCCGGATATTTGGAGTGGTCATCAATGGCTATCAGGGTGTGGCGACCATCCGGAAGGCTGCCGAAGTCAAGACTCACTCGAGACCACGGAGCTCTCGGTCTGGGTTCCACGATGATCGGAGCAGGTCTGGGTGTCTACCCGGTTACTTGGCAAGCCGCGCAGGCCCGGACCGTGGCCTCCACGAGGTCGTCCATCAGCGGGAACCACACCTTGGTGCGAAGCCGCGACTTTGTTTTGACCATGCACTGATGCCCAATGTGTGCAAGGTCCACCACTCTTTGGGTTAAGGACGTTGGAATCACCAGCCGATGTCCCCTCAACAGGCACCCCGTGTCATCTTCGGTGAGCTCGTCCCTGACATGATGTAGACTGTTCATGATCCGTTGTGCAGTGGCTGTCAGACTTTTCCACTCCTCCTTGGCCCGGTGCCAGCTGCCGTTCCGTAGGGCTACCTTGGCGCGCTGCAGATATTCATCTTGGCTCGTCGCTTCCCGTAGGCTCTCCATGGAAATGGGTATGGGGCAGGATCGAGCGGTGACGCACCGGACGTATTCTTCGGTGTCAGCCGCATCTTCCATCTCCTGATCAGTGGCCTTCCGGGGATGGCGGGACAGGTAATCAGCCGGATTCCTAGACCCGGGTTGGTACTCTACTTTACAGTTATAGTTCTGGAGCTGCAGCATCCACTTCTCGATCCGTGGCGGCGGTTTGGTCGATGTTCCTGAGAAGAGTGCCACCAGCGGCTTATGGTCCGTTGCTACTACGAATGGCTTCCCGTAGACATACAGGTGAAAGTGGCGGCACCCCCAGTGGATAGCGATGGCTTCCTTTTCAATTTGGGAATATCTTTGTTCAGTTTCGGTGAGGGATCTGCTGGCGAATGCCACAGGGGTCCAATCTTCCTGCGGGTTCCTTCTTTGTAGGAGCACTGCCCCTAATTCTACAGGGCCAGCATCCACCGCGACTAATGTCAGCTTCCTGGGGTCAAAGAAGGCCAGTGTGGTAGCTTCTGAAAGAGCCTCCTTGATTTTCTCGAATGCCTGGGCCTGTTCAGGGCCCCACTTCCAGGTGGTGGATTCTTTTGTGAGTTCCCTCAGTGGAAGTGTCAGGTTGGCCAAGTCCCGGATGAATCTCCCGCAGTAGTTTACCATACCAAGGAAGCTGCGAACCTCCGTGACGTTGGTGGGAGCGACGGCCTCTTTAATGTCCCGAACTTTTTCTGGGTCCGGGTTGACCCCTCCGTGGAGAATGTTTAGCCAAAGAACTGTAACTTCTGGCGTAGGAACTCGCATTTTTCTCGATGAAGAGTGAGGCCTGCATCCAGCAACCGGCGTAGTACTTGAAGGAGGCGTTGTGTTCTTGGATGGTTTTAGTGTGTATCATGATGTCATCGCTGACACTGATGACACCGGGAATGTCCGCAATCAATTCCTGTATAACGTTCTGGAACACTTCCGCGGCACTGGACACTCCAAAACTCAACATCGTATACCTCCGGAGCCCCACGTGTGTTGAGAATGTGGTGATGTTGCGGGAGGCTTCGTCTAGCACTAATTGATGGTATCTGGATCTCAGATCCATTTTTGAAAACCAGCAGGCTTCTGCCATTTCCCCAATGAGGTCGTCTATCGTGGGGGTGATGTGACGTTCCCGCTTGATCGCGACGTTGGGCAGCCTCATGTCGATGCAAATTCTCACCGCGCCCGGCTGTTTGGGCTTCCGAGTGACGACGATCGAGGACACCCACAGAGTGGGACCCGACACCTTCTCAATTATTCCGGCAGCCTCCAGCTTCTTGAGCTCCTCCTCTATCAGGGGCCGCAAGATGGAACGCTATTCGCCGGTGTCGTAGTGCGACAGGCTGGACCGTTGGATCAATGTGTAGGTGGATTTCTTTCCCCCTGAACTTCCCGATCCCCTGGAATACTTCCGTGAATTCCGCAAGGAGGTGCTGAAGGGATTCTTGGTGTACTTCGAAGGAAAACGTTACGACTCCCAGGTCCTCAGCCGCTCGACACCCCAGAAGCATCCCCTGGCCGTCTTCGGTGACGTAGACGTTGGTCGTGATGGACTGTGTGCCGTGTGCTATGGTCGTCTGGAACCGTCCCCGTATCCTCAGAGGAGCATCTTGACCATATGAAAATACGGTGATGGTCGCAGGGTGGAGAGCTGGTCTTGGATTCATGGTGCTGTGTAGGGTTGATGCCATGATGTTGATGGTGGCACCTGTGTCCACAACTGCGGTAACCTCCTGGGATCCCACACGGATGTTGCACTGTGGTAGGCACCTCGCTTTTCGGGTGGTGGTACCGATCATGTGGATCTTGTGCACTACTCTCTCTTCCTCCTCATCATCGTCCATGTCACTGGGATCTGGGTCATATTCCTTGAGACTGTTCGCCACTTAGTGTCAGGGCTCGGGGACGGAGGAGCTAGTAGAGGCGCAGCGTAGGCATAGAGGCGACAGGAGGACTGGGAACTACACCTCCCAGGTCGCGGAGTCATGAACTTCCTTTCCCAGACTCCTCGTGCTAGCCGCGCGTGGCTTACATAAGCTCCGCCTACCTGAAACGCGGGGCTTGCCACTCGGAATACTTCCGGGTCTCAGACGGAGATCCCTTGGACTTTCCTGCAACTGATGAACACGGACTTTCCTGAATCTGACGAACCTTTCGCCCTTCTGAGAGAACCCCCCTTCGGGCGCCTGGCCCGTTTCCGAATCTGCCGCACATGGACGTGCTTCACGGAGCGGAGAATCCTATGACTCTCCGATGAGAGCGCCGCTCCCAGTCTCTATCTCGGGGCTTGTGCTTGGAAGTCCCGCACCTCTCCGGTGGGGACGCGCGTTGCTCATTGTGAGCTGACTAGGCGCTTCTCCCCCGGACTCCTAGAAACAACACCCTTGCATCGCGGTGACGACCGCAACGACTTGAAACGACGGAGAGCGCTCTGGCTCTCTGTTCACTTCCTCCAGACCATTTCCCCTGGCGCGAACTGCCCATCTATGGTGTGAGCGACTACAGTACCTACTCCCCACGGACACCCGGGATAAGCCTGAAGTCGCGCTCGCAGGGATAAGCTGCAGATACTTCTTGGTGAGCTAACCAAGGAAGGATTCCGTCTTCGCCTTTGGCACTCTGCAGCACTCGCAGATAAGTACTATAACATTGCTACAACAAGTACTGAATTCTCAGTTATGTTTACAAACCTGCCGGCCTATTAGAAGATAACAGCCTGGTCACTGTAAGTGTGCAAGCTGGGGGAGCTCAGGGAAAGGGGAGGTTGGTGCAGAGCGCGCGTCTGATGTATTGTGTGTTTCTGTCCCACTTATAGGGCCTCTGGGGTGGAACCTCACAAGAGATTGTATATCTAGCAAGGACCTCCCGTGCCAGAGCCTGCCAGCAGTAGATTATTTTCGTTTTGGTTCTTTTGTCGCTTTTTTCCCTTTCCTCTAGAGGGGTGGTATACGTGTGGTGTTTCTTGAGCACGCATGGGTGTCACCCCTAGGGGAAGAGGGTCTATTAGCTACGCATCGTTCCTGCTGTACCCGGCTGCCCGGTGAGTCAAGTCTCCCTCTACGTGATACTTGGCGAGGCTTGCGATACTTCTTTGACCGGCACACTTTTTCGAAGTGGTTAAACCGTCCACACCCCGAGCATCTTTTACCCTTCGCGGGGCACTCGGCCGCCGAGTGTGGTAGACCTCCGCAGTATCCGCAGGATTTGGCTTGTCCTGGAGAGGGTGTCCCTGGTCCCTTTCTGCCCCACCTCTGTGGGGGTTTGGTCGTTACCGCATTTACTGGCTCTGACTTTACTGGTGCTTGGAGAGCCGCTTCCATGTGCGCTGCACGCGCTTTTGACAATTCTTTGGTCCGCCCCAGGGTTAGTATTTCCACTAGGGACTTACCGGACTCTTCCAGTATGCGTTCTCGCAGCTTGGCCGACGCACACCCCTGGATGATCTGTCCCCTGATTTCTTCGGTTTCATCGCGAAATCCACACGTGGCCGCTAGGTTCTTTAGTCGGGCATGGTACGTGTCTAATGATTCCTCCGGAAGCTGGCGCGCTTTTCGGAAGATGAACCTTTCATAGTCCTGATTGGCCATCGGTTCGAAGTGTTCGTTGAGGGCATTTATCAGTGTGTGGTGGCTCTTGGGGGTGGCCTCGACTAGCGTTTTGACAATGTTGTGAATGTCTTTGCCTCCCAAGTGTATCAGCATTACCCGCTTCTGGTCCTTGTGGACCTTGGTGGCCTTAAAGAAGATTTGCAGGTGGTCCACCCAATCCTTCCATTTGGCCGCTAGCGACGATGGCGACCCCTCCACTGTGAATGGCTCGATGGGTGGAATTGTGGCCATCTTCCTGTCATGCCTTGGTGCCCAGGTCCCTCCTGACCTCTATGCCTTTTCCTGTTTGGACACATGCGTGTGATTCTGGTGCACGTGGGCTGTCCTTTTCCTGGGGCTCACACCCCTCTCCCTCCTGCACTGGGATGCTTTCCGTGGGTGGGGTCCTCTGTCCCTCCCGTTACTGGGCCTCTCTGTGGAGCTAGGTGCTGCTGCTCCCAGTAATGTGGACCTGCTTCTTCCCTTTCCTTCCCACAGCTAGGGATGCAGAAGTACTCACTGGGTATGTGGGTGCAGCTCCTGCCTTGAGGGGTGTCCTGGTGGGAGAGTGTGGGGCCCACACGTGGCGGCGAACAGCAGGGCCCAAGGTGAAGGCTGCACAGCAAGCAGCAAGGCCCGGACCACGTGGGCGATGGGGTGTTACTTCACGCGTCTCCCGGCACACAGAAGAGCACAAATCACCGGCAGCACTTCCGCGTCGGGCAGCGGGTGCTCCGCACCGCGCACCAATGGGGCACACGACGACCGACACGCACTGGGGCACGAGCGCCGCGAGCCGAAGGCAGCGCTCGCGGCTGCCACACCAGCGCACGGGTCGTCGAAGAGGGCACGCCCACCCTCGTCGCCAGTTTGTTGTGTCCTGGGGCTACTGCTGTGCTGTGCGCGGGCCCAGGATCACTCGGTAGGCGCGACTAAGGCTGGGGCCTTAAATGATTACGGGAGCCAGTGTTGTGTGTACTTCTGGTCTCGCGGTCGTAGCCCTAGTGGTGTACGCACGCGCGCGACCAACCTTTATTCGTGTTGAGGGTCACATGACCCTTACGCTTATGCTTACGCCTGTTGCGTCACAGGCGCAACATTACAGAAGCCCTCTGCTCCTGCCCGACAGTGATTACAAAGCAACTTTCCCCCAGCTATGTTTGACACAGCTTTTGTTTAGAGGCAGAAATTACATTTAAACAGGCATTTGTAAGTGCACTGTCTTTGATGAAGTGATGAAAGGCCTACCAGCGAGGCATCCCCTCCATGCTTTATGGAATGGCCGGAGTCTGAGGAATTTGTAAATTGCACTCTGCTGGCTGTTAAAGTGATGGTTAGTCGAGCCGTGTTACACTGCACCAATATATGGCATGAACAACAACACCAGAGCTCACTGAAAACGGCAGCACCACTGGAATGCTGGTGAGATCAACGCGCTGTGAGAAAGCGCTTGGCATGATGGGATATGTAGTCCCTGCAACTCATGCTATTTGTGCACTTAGAGCAGTTCAAAGGGAAAAAAGAACTGCATGTTCCGGGATTCAGCAGAACAGCCATTTCTTTCTGTGACTGGTGAAAAGACAGGAGCCGCAGAAAAACATGACAACGGGGAGATCAATATGAATTTTATGGAATAAACACACAGCGAGGCGGGGGTAAGTGGAGGTGGACATGTAGCACATGGGAGGAGGTGGGAGACATGGCAGGAGGGGTGAGGGAAGAGAGAGCAGGAAACAAAGAAATAAAATAGTCCCCGAAATGAGTGTAACTATACAGTAGTTGGTCCCTACTCCTGTGGGAGGAAACCAAAGACAAAAGGAGGGACAAGAGATAGGATTGACCACTGTGAGAAGTTGGCCTGATGTATGATGTCACTAGTTCTAGTGTACACCTTATATCAGTCCAAGCAACCCTTATGGTGATTGGTTGTAAAGTTAACCTTTTAGACCAGCTATCCTAGTGGTAGCATGGACAAGAGCAGTCTTAGGCTAAACTCTGTATGGCATGTGAAGCCAGCTGTTATACCATTTGTAACCCCTTGAATACCAAATGAAAGGACACCACAACAGATATATATATAAAATAAAGTGTATTTATTCTAGTCAAACCCTCAGCACTCTTTATGAGATTCGAGGTAAGTACAACACAGTCTTATTCAAGCATACATTAAGTCACACAGGTAAGTAATACAGTTAGGCCCTAGGGGCCACGCAAACCATATACTAAGTAAGCGGTATAAGAACCACTGTCACGGAAACAGGATAGGCCTAGGCCTAGGGAATCGCTGGGGCTACACTATACTACCCAAGGTTAGGAAGTGGGAGGCCCACGGGATTCAGGTGCAGAGTGGAAACACTCACGCGTAATGCGTATAATCGATGAAAACAGTACAGTTTAGAATTTAAGAGATTAAGGACACTTCTGAAGTAGCTAGGAAGTTGAGACTTGAAAACTAGACACTAGGACAGTCAATACCCTGATGAGCACCGGAGTACCCAAGTTACCTAGCCCACAGGCTGCGGGTGCATAGGTGTGAAGTTGCGTGGGGTTTTGTCGTCGACTCCTATGGATGCCTGAAGAAAGATGCTGACAGGCAGTCAGTGAAGAGTGTCCGGTGGATCCCAAGGCTGGGATCAAGAAGGAAGGATACCTGCAAGCAGAAGGGACAGAGTCTGGGTCACTAGCCAGTGACCACGTGGAACCAGAAAGGAACCAGGCGATGTTGTGAAGATGCAGGTGAAGAGGTGAAGCTTGTTGCAGCAGTTACGGGTGCCAGGAGACGTCGAGGACGACCAGGACCAGGAGGCGAGCTGTCCCACGAAGGCTCTTGCTGTCGGCGGCGTCGAAGTCGAACTAGGACTCACCAAGCCTTGGCAAGCGGAACCCACGCAGAATGGAGGACTTGCTTCTGGTGCAGACCAGGAAGGTCTGGGGTGCTTCTCTTTCACAGAGGAGCAGGAGCCAGTCTGGAGGAGCCAAACCAGCAGTGGAAAATTGAAGGTGTGTCATCACAAAGGTTACTAGCCAATGGGCAAGTAACCGGACAGACGCGGCAAGCAGGAAAATGCAGAAGGGTCCCACGCAGGACTCGTGGAGTGTGGGGGGCTGATCTTCGGTGCAGATGGTGCTTGGGGTTGGGGCTTCTCAATCCCCGGTGCACAACTTCGAGGGTGCCTCAGAAGCTGCGCTGGAAGATGCTCGATACTTTTCCCAGGTAGCCGGTCCCACGTCTTTCGTCGCCTCCATGGATCTCAGCTCTGCTGTGGATGTGGATCAGGGTCGGAGAAGTCTGGAAGTCAAGGCTCTGGTCAGGCTCTGCAGTCGGTCCCTCGTAGAACTTCAGCAAAGCAAAGGGCAAGTCTCTTGATGGTGCCTGTTTGCACAGGGTAGCCACTCCTTGGCTACAAGGGAGATTCTTCAGTCTTCTTCTTTCGTCGAATGTCGAAGGTCCAGAGTTTCTGTTCAAGTTGCAGGTTCAGGATAATCTAATCTCCTGGTTCCCAGCTACCACTCTTATACTAATCTTGGGGGCTGGGTTGCCTGCTAGGTCACGCCTTATGGGTGGGACCTGGGAGGGGGGTGGTTACACCCCCTTCCCTTTGTCCAGTTTCACGCTAGGACTGGGGCTGGAGTGCCTCAGCACCGGTTTGAACTGGACTATGCATGGGACACCTTGTGTGCCCCAGGCAATTCTCATTCCTTTCAGCCCTCCCTGCCCCAATACACTAAAGTCTGTCTGGGGAGGTGCTAGCACCTCCCCAAGCAGGAAACCTATTGTCCAAGCCTCCCTTGCCAGGATCACTCCCAGCAGCAGGAGGTCAGACTCGTGTCTGTGGCAGCAGCATCCATTTTGTGATGCTGAGGCTTTGGTTAGAGTTAAACAGCAAAGTAGGATTTTAACATGTCTCTCCCTCTAGAAGGGAGGAATAATATCCTCATCACCAGAAATGGTATGGGGGTATTATTCCAAAGTGTTAGACACCTTACACGACATGTTTTGATTCAGCCAAACCACAGTGACCATAACCGTTTAAGATTATAAGGTACTTTAAGAGTATATGGTAGGCTATATCATAGAACAGCTATAAGGACATGGTTCCGAAAGCTGCAGACAGGCTCAGCTCATGCTAGAGCACCATCTCACATGTTACCAAGCACTCTGCCTCCAGGATTGTTAAGGCCTGCCATAGGAGTGGCTGATAGGTACACATGTGTCTATATATAAGGTAGGTATAGGAATACTACACCTAAGCAAGGGGTGATTACACGACCTTGCCCCAGCTGAGTGATCAGCCAGTTGTGTCTGATTGGAAGGCCAGACCAGGGGTGGCATAATACATGCTGCAGCCCCTGGGAGGCCTAGGGTACACCTATGCCCTGGGTACCTAGGGTACACTGTACAGGGTCCAATAAGGTGATCCTTACCAATTGTGTATGTACCTAGGGTACATGGAGTCCATTTTAAAGAGAGAGCAGACAGCCTGAGACCCTGAATGGCAGGATCTCAGGCCAACTAAGTCGAAAAACCAGCTAGACACTAGGCAAAAAGTTGGGGGTAACCATAGTCAGATATCCACCTTCCTACAACCACTAGCAAACAAGTATTTTTAAATGACACTGAAACAGTCAAATGAAAGCAGTCGGTGGACTCTAAGCCCACATATGAGTATATATATAAGTATATACTAAAGTATATTGTCTATTCAGGAGAGGATACTCAAAGGAGGCTCTATAGACTGTATTCTTTTTCTTTCTCCGTTTTATTTGGGACACATATAATTGGTAACACTTGGTTAAGCTTGACGTCGAGTCCTGGTTTAGGAGGTATTCCTGTCTTCACCGAGGGTCCCGAGATGCACACCGGGGACCACGGATCTCCGTCGTTGTCCCAGAAAGTAAACAAAAAAACTCAAGTCAGTATGAGGGACCGAAAGAACTTCTTAGACATGGGGTAGGAGCTGTGAGGGAGTATCACCACTTGCCACCACATTCTGCAGCCCAGATTGGGTTTTAGGTAGAGAGACGGTGTCCTCCCGTTACGATGTTCTCTTCCCTGCCCAGTGCCCTGAGAACCCCCGTAGCCGAAACCGTACCTTGTCCAGCCACGCTCCTCCTGGAGAGTGGCGGGGCAACGCGTAGTCTCGTTGGCCTTCTGGCGTCTCCTTGTCCTCCTGGACGTTGGCTTGGGCTTCCTCTTCCTCAGACGTCCGGGGTCTCGTCCACGGGATTGGCGGGGGCTCCGTTTCTTTGCATCCTCTAGTCTTCGCAATCGCTTCCTCTCTCTGAAGTGCATTCTCCTCCCCTTTGCTTACGCTGCTCTCTTTTGATAGGGCTGTCAGAGAATACATCATCCGGTACGTCCTACGTGGCTCCTCCCCGAGGACACTCAGTGAAGAATTAAAGGGACACTCAGTAGCCTGTGTGTGGAGCAACAGTTCTTCAGTCTCATCACTTAAGGGGGAGTAAGGCACCACCTCTCCCAGTCCATCCTCAGCCTCATGACATATATACAAGAGGTCTCGAAAGCTCGACCTAAAAAAGAGTTAGTAGTTAATCCAGTGGCTATTAATTATTGTGGATCTGTTGGTTATTGTATACATGCCAGTAGATCCGACTGAGGCGGAAGACTCACGGTTTTGAAGCAAAGAATTGCTTTATTTTTTCTGTCTCCCATTTGAAATTGCCTCTCCTGTAATAGAAGTCAATGGGAGAAATACATTCTCCGGATTAATATTTTTTGTTGTTCAAATACTGTCAAGGGGCCTCTGACTTTTCACCGAATAGCGACCACGACAATAACAAGGAAGACCCCTTACCTGCTCATGCCATGCCCTTTCTTCTGTTGCAGCTGGATAATTCGTCAACGGTTCCTCCCTTACCAGTGAAATATTATCGCTGATCCTTTAAGGAAGGAAGCTTCCTGGACTTCACCTCCTCCCATATGGATTTCGTCAGTTCCGCCTTGCCACCAACCACAACTGAGGACCAAGAGACGGCAAGTTTAAATGCCGGAAAAACTGCAGGACTGGGTGTGGTTACGTCAAGAATCGAGAGAACGCCGTCCGGACCGATGAAGGAGAATCACCTCCCTGAAGAACCCGGTGACGGGCGTCGAGAGACGTCACACACCAGAGCTCTGACTCGACCCCGGGAGAAAGGACAGCGGTACCCGCAGCAGCCCTGAGGAGTGAAGAGCCTAGGCAAAGTAACAACGTACAAGCCAGCCACATTCCAAGAGGAGCGTGGCTTGTAGAGGTACGAAACCGCTTAAGGGGTTTAGGTGGGAGACGGGCATCCAACGCCACATAAGTAACCTTAAGGGAGAGGCAAGAGAGACGGATCACTCCCTCTGATAAACCTCCTGACACTGTTGAAGGGTTATATTGAATAAGGTGGAAGCAACCCGTCACTACCCCCCCTAACATAAACTTTGGCCAACAAAAAGGCCACTCATTCTGGTTTCTCTTTTTCCTGAGGCACTCCTGAGAAAAGAAGATTCCAGGTGGAGACCTTGCAGCCCCGAGTGACGTAGCAAGACCGGCAATCCTTGTGCCTGTGGATTTTGAAACCCAGATACTCTAGACTATGAAATAAAAATAGTGAAAAGAAAGAAAGTATCTGAGAAACTTTATTATTTCATCATAATTCCCTACAAATACTCTTCATTGAATGTATTACACAAAATACCAACATAAGGACAGTGGCAAAACTCAAATAAGTAAAAGAGTGCAGTTTGTTCTTCGCTGACAAACAAATGGCATTGGGAATTTTGCAATCAGTTAAGGCACATATACGGGGTGTACAGAAAGAAGAGGGGGTGGTAAAAACGGCATAGGTCTTACACCAAAATTTAGATTATACTCATATTCATATATTCATGTACATATACATAGGTATCTGCAAGTATTCAGATAGGTATTGTATTGTAATTGCATTTATATAACACTTACTACCCCTGATGAGGCGTCAAAGCGATTTTTCGGCGAGTAGCACGCTACTCCGGAACCCTTAAATGATTAGTGGTGAAATTAGCATAGTGAAATCTGAAACTAATTTGAGCTGTGGATATCTTGGTCTATTATTTGGATAGAGAAGGATAGTGGAGGGATAGAGGAGGGAAAAGGTTTGCAATTTATATAGTGCTTGCCAACCCCGATGAGGCATCAAAGCACTTCTAGGCGAGCAGCAAATTACTCCAGAACCAAAAAGCATTAGTGGTGAATTAGTCGGGGGGAATATGTAATTTGGGTGGTGGAAATGTTAGTCTGTTATATGGATTGAAATGGATAGTGGAAAGATGGAAGAGAAAAGGGTTTGCATTCATATAGCGCTTGCTACCCCTAATGAGGTGTTGAAGAGCTTTTCGGCAGGTAGCACGCTGCTCAAGAACCCAAAAAGGATTAGTGGGAATTGGTATAGGGATTGTGTTTTTTTGGGGGGGTGAGTTGATAGCAGTAGGAGGGGGTTTGGGATGAGTAAGGGGTGGTGTAGGGAGAAGAGTCAGAGGGAAGGGTTTAGAAAGGCTTTTTTGGGGAGATCTGAATAGTAAAAAGGGTATGAGATGATGCAAGGAGGGGTAGAGAAGAGAGGAGTCCAGAACGGGTTATTTTGGGCATCATGGTAGTGGTATGTGGTTTGGGATGAATGAGAGAATGGAGGTACAGGATACATTGAGAGTGGTATATGGTGAGAAATAGTGTAGTGCATTGGAGAGAGTAGTAGAATGAGGTTTGAGATGAGTCAGAGTAGAGGTAGAGACTACATTGAATATATTGGGTGAGATATAGGGTTGTGCATTGGATATGCTGAATCTGATGCAAAGTAATAAATATAAAGATACTTAAATACACGGAAGGTATATCATAAGTACATTGAAGGTATAAATGCATAAGGAAGGTAATGTATTGTCGCCTATGGCTGTGCTTCCCTCTGAGTGTAACAAGGACACCACTAGACGATTTGGAGTGTTTTCGTGGTTTATTAAAGTTTTGGTACAGTCTCTGGGTCTCTCTTTCTTTTCTCTCCCTCGTCCGATGGGGCAGGTTCGAGGTCGTCTTCTCCGACGGTGGGGTCCTGGTCAGGGGGTATACCTCCGTGGGATATGAAAGGAAGGTAATAGCAATGATTAGTGGACTGTTCTAATTCTTCTGGGGTTTTGAGGGGGAAAGGGAAGTGAGGAATCACCGGGGGTCCGTCACCAGAAATACATGTGACCTAAGAGGAACTCTGTGAGTGCTTCGGGACACAGAGAAAACAAGACTAAGCCTCTAGACACCCCGTGACCTCCCCACAAAAAGAAAAAGACCTCCCCGACTATCTCCCTCCCCTTGTGGACATTAAACCCAGGAGCCGGCCCCGTACCTTTCCCAGCCACGCTCCTCCGGGCGCGTGGCGGGGCGAGACGCGGTGAAGTTGGCCTCCTGGCTCTGCTGCTCCCTCGGCTCCGTCTTCTCCTCCACGGGCTTTCGCCCCGTCGTTCATCCGGACTTCCGCTTTACGGGGCTCAATGGCCTCTGATTCGTCCGTCCTCGGTGACGTCGTCGGGGGCGTTCCTCTTGCTGCGGTGAGCCAGTCAACGTTAAAGGGGCCGCCAGCACTCTGTATAGGAGGTGTAAAGGGCCCGTCAACAATGGTACTCTCAAGGTTCTCCTCCGCGCCTGGGGCTAGGCGACATGTATGTATATTAAAGTTACATTTAATAAACTGAGACTTTCAAGTGTTGCTGTACTCTAAAATAATATATTTGGTTCTATTTTTGTAATTCAATAGTGAAGCAATTGTAGATAGTTATGATAAAAGATTTACTTATTTATGCAGTCACTTATATACATGTTGAACACAGAATAATGTAAGTATAAGTAATATGTATATTTTTAAGCAGAAATAACGAATATCCATATCTTTAAAACCAATTATTATACAAAGCAATACACATATGTAGGTACACATCTATAGTCCAAATGCTTATATACGGAGGGAAAAGCTGTATATTTATCTTTGAGTATCGTTGTTGTGTGGGGAGAAGCCAATTCTTGAGTAGCCTTCTGAAGATAAGGTGCTTATCCGTGGATCTTATATTCGGGGGTAAAGAGTTTCATAGTTTGGCTGCTTAAACAGAGAAGGATGTATGACTCCTGTTTTTTTTCTTGTACATTGGGATTTTAAGGCGAGGTGCCAATCTAGAGCGGAGGTTCCTTTGTTGAACATGTTTGGTGATTTTATTCCTGATGAAGAGTGTTCCTGTTCCATGTATCGCTTTGTGGGTGATACAAAGCAGCTTGAAAGTTGACTTCTGGCAACCGGTAACCAATGTAGGGCTTTCAAGGCAGGGGAGATGTGGGCTTGCTGCTTTATAAGTAAGAGTAGTCTGGCAGCTGCGTTCCAAATCCGTTCAGAATGTTGTAGTCTTTTCATAGTTGTTAAAGGTGATCCATGGTAGAGGCTACAGGCGTAATCGATTTTGGACAGACAAGAGAGATGATAGCTTGGACTTTGTGTGGGAATCCGAGGTAGGGGAAAATGTGTTGCAGAGTTTTTATAGTAACAAAGCTTGATCTTGCAAGTTTGTCTACTTGGGCATTCATTGATAGCTTGGAGTCCATGGTCATTCCGAGGTTTCTTACTTCCTTTGATATTTTAGGCGTTGTTCCAAGATCATCAGGCCATGCGGCCAGTGGGTACATTTTTTCCAATCGCCACACATGAGTATTTCTGTTTTGGAAGCATTCAGTTTGAGATGGCACCACGTCATCAATTGATCCTCAGCACTGAGACAACAAACTCAGTGATTTTTCAACATCTTTGGGGCATTCCAGTTGAAGGAATATTTGTGTGTCGTCTGCATAGTTATAACAGGTGATGTGAAATTGATTGATGAGTGCAGGTGATGACTTCATGTAGATGTTGAAAAGCAATGGGTGAGATGATAGAGCCTTGAGGGACCCTGCTTTTGTGAAGTACGGTTTGGAAGAGAAAGAGGGGTATGGATGACATTAGTTCTGTTGGGAAGGTAGGATATGATCCAGTCTAGAGCAGTCTCCTCAATGCCGGCTTCGTAGAGTTGATGGAGCGCGGGTTACCAGCTCTGGTCACACATACACCCAATACTCACCTGGGCCCAATAAACATTCATAGAACAAGCTAGTAAAACACCTCTGGCATCAAATTTGTGTAATACCTGTAATTTTGTTATTCACCTTCTACCAAGTCTTACCACTCGATAAATGTAATTTTTCCTTTCCCCAATGAATCTAGTTGCTGAGTTAGTTTAAGGAAGAATTACATTAACTTTATTCTCTGAATAACCACAGACTCAAGAAGTTTTGAAAATCTTTATCTAAATTAAGATTTGTGAGTCAAGTATCAATTACAGTAAACACCTTCAATTCAAGAGGCAAAATAAATCAATCATTGCAAAGTTATTAATGATCAATTAAAACGGCACCTGGAAAGGAAGAAAAGGAAAGAGCAGGAATAAAGACAGATTTTGCTGATTTATATTTACCTATGGTCAAAGATGAACCCAACTCCGTAAATGGGGTCAGATTGAATCTCCAAGACAGGATACAGGTAGGAGATTAGGCAGATTCCGATTTGGAAAGGAGACCTCTTCTAATGTGCAACGCCAGCGTCGCACCCCTCTCTGGTACTACTCTCCTCGGGTGTCCCTCTTCCGCAATCCCTCTAAGTGATTAGATTATTGATCAGTATCTCAAATTTTCGGGCAGAGTTTCTGGCAGCAGCAAAGTCTGAGACAGCGTCTCGGACAGAATCTGGAGCAGCATACGCGTTGGGTCAGTGACGAGTCGGAATGACAGATCTGACAAGCCGGACAATTTCTCTAACTAACTTACCTCTTTTATATAATTCTTTATTCATGTACCACCCCCATTGTATTAAGTTTGTGTTTTCCCTTATTCTAATTGGTCAGGGTGAGGAGGTGAGTTCATCACACCATACCAAAGTAATTTTTCTCTATGGGCAATTGTTTATGTACGCGCCCCTTAATTTCCTTTCCCATAGCTTTAGTCCCACCCAGATTAGAGCTTGGGTCGACTTTCTAAAATACTATATTCGAATTTTAAAATCTTCAGGGGATACCTTAAAAAGCTGCCTCAGAGACATATTTGAAAAAACTGGTTCGCCATGGAACAAGCAGCTCATGTAAGCCATGGATTCCATTGAAATAAATAAATCGGCACTTGCTCTAACTTGCATTTCCTATGCCATCTGGAAAAAGCGTATCAATAAACAAGTACAACAAGTTTCTTATCAGCAAGACCAGGCTGCATTAAAAACATTACCTTTCCAGATACCGCTGAACGACTCATATTTAATAAATAAACCTCAGCCTTATCTCACCGCCTTGCTCAACCCTAAGGCCAGAAGAGAGATTATGTACATGCGACTGCTGGCGCTCCCAATCGCGGATTTCAGTCAAGCTTGGGCAGACCAAAACACAGGAGGAGCATGCCGCCTATGTGAATATAAACGAGAATCATGGCTGCACCTTCTGTGCTGCTGCCCGACTTTAACTACAGAAAGGATGCTTCTCCTTAGAGCCCTCTGCTTGACAGAAAAAGTAACCACCTGCCAGGGAGCCTCTGCTCTATGCTATACACAAAATGAACTTTATATCCTGGCTCGCTGTGGAAGATTCGTTCAAACTATCAGGGGTGCAATGTACCCTGGCTTCGCTCCCCGACCTAGTCCTCGAATTGTTTAAACTCTGATATTGGACTACTTTAAATACAGGCCTGCGAAAGTCCATTTCCCCATATAATCGCCAAGCATAATCACTTGATAAGAAAAAGACTATCAGCAAAAAGAAAAGAAATTAAAGCAGCCTTGGTGACTTGAAGGAGCCAGCAGGATAACTCTATCTTATGGAAACAAAAAAGCAATGCCCAAGCAAAACTATGTTAAGAAGTTCTTAAACAAATACTGGCATTTTAATTATTGCACTTTTTTTAGACCTGTTTTATTTTTATGTATTGTGTGGCTTTTTCTTTAGTTTTTGTTCTTTCTTTTAATGTTCGATTGTAATGCAATGGTTTTAATTAACTTATGCATTTAATTAAATAAATACCAAATACCAAAATGTATTCCCACACGTATTCCACATTATGCTCATTCAAAATTGTATCAATTTCATTATAGTTGTAACTCTTCTTAAGTCCAAAAGTTCCGCTTCCCAAGCTGTCAGGCTCAAGGTGGCCTTAGCGGGGTTACAAGCGATGCTGTCATAGGGTTTCAGCAGATTCTTGTACGCATGCGTAGTCTCGAGTAGGTAGGATTTCAGTCACCCTCCGAGGCCCAAATAAGAACTAATAGTAAGTCAGAAAAAGATACATTAGATCACGTAAACAAATGATTTCACTGTATACCACATACGTCTATTCTATCCCCATTTACTTATTTAAATCTTTTGCATTAGTGTTTAATAGAACTTACGAGGTTTAGTTTAGCAGTAGCATACGCATTAATGTGTGAGTCTAAAGCGGCCATTTAATGCCATTGCGCAGCTGCAAAAGTTTCCCACTAAAAGCGATAGTGTCATACTACGTAGATGCAGTAGACGCATGCGCAATAGAAATCCCACATTTTGTCGCCCATTTTAGGACATTCAGGTTACGGGTTAGTAATGAACATAGAAAAGCTTCCCCTAGATAAAATGTTTTCAGATTGTAGTGTAGTATTTACAACACAGGTTGATTAAGTAGTTACATATTCAGAATCAGAAAATGCTTTATTCGATTTTAAATACATAATAAAATCATAAAAGCAGAAAGTACAATAAAAAAACAATTCATTTAAGATAAACATAAAAAGTGCCATAGTATATACATCTAATCTAATAGTACATAATTTTACGATACAAACTAACAGGCTATACTTCTTCTTTTCCTCAATATGCTTTTCAGGAGTCCAGACATAATTCCAATACAGTACACAATATTCAATAATTTTTAAAAAAGGAAAGCCGGGCGACATTGCTTCCATGCTCCTTGCTTTAAAAAAGGCATAATCCATCTGGATTGTTCCTTAGCATAAAATTTGCAAAAGAGGACAACATGCATTGTTGTTTGTAGCGCTAAATTATCACACGGGCAGTGGCAAAGATCCCTGGACTAATCATTTATAGCAGGGAATGATACCAAACGATGGAAGCAATCAAATCTGAACCTAGTTAATATATATCTATCATAGTCCCCTATGCACCACACTAGATAAGGTTGAATGAAATTACTGGCCAAACTCAACTGATGCTGGATCAGTGTTTTTATTTATTTCACTGCCAGTCTGAGAGTCTCGAAATGATTTAAACCTATCGTTTTAAGCTCTTTTCTACATAAGGTGCTCATAGTGTCTGGTTTAAAATAAAAGTCTGATCTACGCAAATCATTCGATAATTTTCTTATATAGTTTAGCCAGGGGATTTTTTTGGCCTGATCTAATCCCATTGAGTCTCTAATAATCTCACGATTCAGCCCTAGGCTAGGGGAAGTCCAGATTCTATGCCAGAGTAAAATTGGTTGTATTTTGATCAGATCGGAGATGTGGGGAATCCCCAGTTCACTGTGGCAGTTAAAAACAGATGAGCTCTGGGGAACAGCTAGTATAAATCTTAAAAAAGCATTTTCAACCACTTGAATCGACGAAACATCATAAAAGCCCCAAATCCCCGCCCCATATGTAGCAATACTTGTGCATTTAGCTTGGTATATTTTTAATAATATTCCCGGGGGCCTTTTTCCCATTTTTGTTTAAAAAGTCATCACGGCCGCGGTCGATCTTTTAAACAAAAGCGTCCTTCTCTTGACCGTGGGTCCCCAAGAGCCCGAATCCTCCAGTAAAATGCCAAGGTAGGAGAACGTTTTGGTTGGTTCACTTTTGCCATTCTCAGTAGCTAGACTTCTACATATATTCTTCCCCTTTCCACATGACATCACAAATGTTTTCGTACATTCATTTTCAGTCCCCTATTGTCCATAAAATCAGAGTAAGTTGTAAGGGCCCTCTGAAGTCCAAGCTGGTTTCTGGCCATTAGCACCGCGTCATCCGCGTAAAGAAGGGAGACAATCTGCTGGTTATTGATTTTCGGTGGATCTCTCGCTCTGGCCACCAGTTCCTCTTCCAGAGAGTTGGTATACAATGAGAAGAGGCACAGGGCCAGTACGCAACCCTGCCTTGCACCCCTCTCCACGCGGAATGACTTTGTGCACTCACCCGTTAGTCCATACCTCACCTTGGCTGTGGCCCCCATATATAAATGTCTCAGAAATTGCACAAGTGGAGGCTCGACCTTCAGGTCCTCTAAAATATTCCAGAATCTGTTGTGATCAACACAATCGAAGGCAGCGGTAAGATCTACGAATACCACAAATAATTTTCCTGCCTTTGCTTGGGTATACTTCCCCTGTATCAGGGAGAAGTTTAGAACCTGCTCGATTGTGCCCATCCCCTCCCTAAAACCGTATTGGACCTGGCTTAAAATGTGGTTGTCCTCGGCCCACTGTTGAAGTTTATTCAAAACGACCCTTCCTGCAATTTTCATCAGTGAATCTAATAGAGAGATGGGTCGGTAGCAGGCAGGATTTTCCCAGTCCCCTTTTTTAAAAATGGGTATTATCACGGACTCGACCAGGATTTGATAAAACCCATAGCACAACAGGCTTCTAAAACTTGAGTTAACAACGGGGACCAAAGCTCTATCGTGCTTTTATACAGGTCGATCGGAATCCCATCGGGGCCTGGGGCCTTGCCTCCTTTGCTCTCATTTATAGCCGCCACCACTTCACCATGTGTGAAATGGATTTCAATTGGCGAGAAGTCAATAAGATCGCCAGGTGAATTTGATTCCAGAGGAATAGTAATGTCCTCATTGCTCTTATTTTCATACACCTTGGAGAAAAATTCGATCCATGATTTCTCATCAATTGCTAGCTAACCCCTTGCTCCCTCGTTTTTGACAAAAAACGGTGCCTTTACTGCCTGTCAGAAATGGGAGCAATCCCTGCGTAGATACACATGATTATGTAAGGTTATAATGAGTTATTGACATTAAAATACACACCTGAACTCTTACCAAGCCGCAGAGACCAGCGACATACCGCAGCAGGGGAACAGCTGACCGGGGCCTTCTTGCTGGGTGTCTCCCTCGCCGGCGGACCATCGTAGCCACAGCCGCGAGGAGAGACTACAATCCCCATGAGCCCCTGCTCCTCCTGACGTAACTTTCGCCGCCAGCGCGCCCGGAGGCGCTTGATAAACGACAGCTCCCTCGGTGGAGCGGGGGGCACACCTGAACTCTTACCAAGCCGCAGAGACCAGCGACATACCGCAGCAGGGGAACAGCTGACCGGGGCCTTCTTGCTGGGTGTCTCCCTCGCAGGCGGACCATCGTAGCCACAGCCGCGAGGGGAGACTACAATCCCCATGAGCCCCTGCTCCTCCTGACGTCACTTTCGCCGCCAGCGCGCCCGGAGGCGCTTGATAAACGACAGCTCCCTCGGTGGAGCGGGGGGCACACCTGAACTCTTACCAAGCCGCAGAGACCAGCGACATACCGCAGCAGGGGAACAGCTGACCGGGGCCTTCTTGCTGGGTGTCTCCCTCGCCGGCGGACCATCGTAGCCACAGCCGCGAGGGGAGACTACAATCCCCATGAGCCCCTGCTCCTCCTGACGTCACTTTCGCCGCCAGCGCGCCCGGAGGCGCTTGATAAACGACAGCTTCCTCCGCGTCGCGGGACGCGGGCGACGCCGGGCTGAGCCCGGGCAGAGGGCGGGCCGTCTGTGGCCGTCCGGGGCTGGCAGAGGCTGGGCTGGGCTACGGACTGTGTACCTCCGACTCGGACTATAGTTCACGTGAGCTCTCCCAGTATTGTGGACTCTCTTTAATAAGGTCTAAATACTGCCCGGTATATTTCTTGGCTTGGCCCCCTTTAGTAGCCTCATTAATCCTTTTTTGGTATATTGTTGCTGATTATGTCTAACGGTAAACATATTAAACCGGTAGCTGGAACTGGAACTGGTCTTATGGACAATTACCTTGTCAAAGTGGTCAATAAAATTAATAATGACCGAAGAGTATCCCTCGGTAAGGGGGGTCTCCCTGCCCTTTCTGATATTACCCCTAACCCGGAGGTTGTTAGTTCACTTGAGGATTCAATTAGTGTGAGTACCTGTCCGGTTTTAACGGCCGTAGAGCAGGTTCATTCAGAGCGCTTGGTGGATCCTCTGGATACGTCCACAATAGATTTAGAGGAAGTCCCCCCTAGTTCGAGACCGGTGAGAGCTTGTAGGAATCAATTTAACAAAAGGGGGGGGAAGCACATTAAAAAAAGACCGGAAGCTCTACAACAAGCTCCTAATACCTCTGGTCGTGGAATTGCATTACAGGGAGGTAATAGCCCAGCCTGCATTAATCTATTACCAGACCAATTTGCATTATTAGTAGCCACCCTCGAGGCTAAATTTGAAGCCAAGTTAGCCGAGCTCACTCAATCTTTATTGCTTCAACTTAGTACGGCTAACCTGGATGTTAAGAGGCTTGGTGACCTTATAGCAAATATTGTGCCTGGTAGTGGTAAAATTAAGGCTCTAGACACGGGTATTGTTGGTGTCTCTGATGGCACATTATGTGACTCTCCCCAGCGACCCACCAAGTCCCTTGTTATACCGGTAATTGTCCCCTCTGACCCTTTACTATCTAGTGGCTTAGTTAACCATTCTTCTATGGGTTAAGGTGGCATTTCTACCCCTAGGATTGGAACTAATATCGGTTATACTAACCTTCCCCCTGAGTGTGCGCCTTTTGTAGTAGTTTTGACAAATGTGCCTACCTTAGAAAATCAGCATGCCCAGCTTCGTGACGAAACACATGAGTCCCTAAAAAATAAAACTGTGTCCTGGCTCAATAGAAGATGTGGTTTCCCGATAAATTTTGCAGATCACATTTTGTCCACTAGAAGGACTAAGTGGGTCGGGCCATCCCGAAAAGGTTGTAGTGGGGACTGTGTCATAATCAACTTCAGATATCCCCAACATGTTAATACAGTCCTGCTACGTGCAGCATCTTTGGTGGGCGACACCAACAGTGTTGGTGTGCGACCTCTGGGCTATTTTTATAAGCACTTACTCAGATCCCCTATTCGTGCGAGACCAAGCCCACCCTTATTCATGAAACCTCAGACGCCTGTAGCCCCTCAAGGGCTTAACATGGCTAACCCTGGTGAATACGGTTGTAATATTACTACCCATAATAGATTTGGGGCACTTTCAGGTTTGGAGGCCTGTGATTGACGGGAGGTTCCTGAGCCGCAGGGGAGTGTGAGTCCGGTTGTTTTGGATCCTAGAGAAACTATTGATCCTATAATGAATAATGGAAATTCACAATCTAATTTTGATAGTACAATAATTGACTCTGGGGAAATAATAAAAATGTTAAGCTGGAATATTGCAGGCTTACGGACCAAAAAGACTGATAATGGTTGGCTGAGTTTAGTAAATCAATATGACATTATAGCCCTACAAGAGACTTGGGATAAGGATTGTGATTTTTGGATGGATGGTTTCACCTCTTATTTCGTGCCTGCACAGAGCTCTATAGCAGGAAGAGATAGGGGTGGTCTCATGTTTCTGATCTCAGTAAATATCATGGGAAGTGTTAAGAAGGTTGTATGTACTTCCCATAATTGCCTTGTATTGGAAGTTAGCCTGCCAAATAATACCAAGCTCATTCTAATTAATTGTTATAATTCACAGCAAGAAGAGTCCCCTAACGAGTACATCCATTAGCTGTCAAAAATTTTAGAATCCTATAAGGACAATCAAACCACTTTTTGTTATTACATCCTGATGGGTGATTTTAATGTACATCTATGTAAATTAAATTGTCATTACAGAGACAAGGATGGCCCACAATTCACAAACCCTCAACATTTTGAACATAGTCCGAGGGGGGTAGCCTTGGAGTCCCTTTTGTCTAATAATGATTTGTATGAAGTAGGGTTCTCGGACAAGAATACCCGTGTTCCTACTTATGCTGCTAGGGATAGTGAATCTATAATTGATTTTATATTTTTATCCGCAGGGCTTTTAAGGTATGTCTTTTTTTATAATGCCCGACGTTCTTGTTTTAGTGATCACAATCCGGTGGTATTGTTCTTAGCTAATGTTTTCCCCCTTATGGATAAATCAGCCTTGACACCCGCGTTGGTTACCATGAAAGTTAAAGACCAAGGGAGGAGATTAAAATGAAGTAGGGTAATCCCTGAAGACTTTTTTAATTTAATCACCCTAAAGGTTGGCCCACATTTAAGCACTTGTGCCGACCCCTCCTCTTATGGTAGGGATGTAATATTGGCTTTTGAAGCTATTTGCTTACAAGTGGCTAACGATCTCACCACAAAAGGCAGAGTTGTCAAAAGTAAATCTGCCTGTGGTTGGTTTAATCATAGTTGCACCTTAGCCCTAAATCAACTTAAAAAAGCCCTTAATGATAAACCTAGAAACAAAGGGCTAGTCACACAGCTAAGGAAAGAGTATTCGCAAGTAACACAGGCACGGAAAAGGGAAATCAAACAAGATGCATGGGTAGCCCTAATGGATAATGCCATTCTAAAAGATAGCTCCAAATTTTGGGAAATTATTAATACCCCTTTGCTATCCGGTTCCCAGAATTCTGTGCTAGAATTGAATATCTCTGAGGAGGACTGGTTAGGTCATTTTGAAATAATATATGGGAGTAATCTCGTAATGGACGCTTTTACGATACCAATTTCCAGTTCGTCCCTCCCCCTTATTAATTTCACCTTAGAAGAGGTGGAGAAAGCTATCGAGGGTACGGCCGGGCGTAAGGCGCCTGGTCCAGATGGGGTGCCTTCGGATATGTACAAGGCTAATCCGAGGTATTGGGCCAAAATTTTGTTAAATGTGTTTAACTCAGCGATCGTTACAGTCCCCCCGAAGTCGTGGTCCCATTCAATTATAATCCCAGTGTTTAAAAAGGGCCAAAGGGGTGACCCTAGATGTTATAGGCCCATATCCTTGCTGGATTTTTCGTTTAAAATCTAAGGAAAGATTATTCTGGCTAGAATAACAAATTGGGCCACAGAGAAAGGTGTAATTTCTAACGCACAGTATGGTTTTAGACCGGGGAGGGGTACTGAGGATCAATGTCTTAATCTGCACTCCATCATCGCAAAGTACACAAAAGCTGCAGGGGGTTCGCTTTTTTTAGGCTTTATGGACCTGTCCACGGCTTTTGACCTCGTTAACAGGTCTAAGCTGTGGTCAAAACTTCTGGAATTGGGTCTGGATAGGCCTCTTGTGTATTTTTTGGCAGAACTACATAAAGACCTGAAAGCCTCAATAAGGATGTCTCAGGAGGGGAAATGTACTGCCAGTTTTAAATCTGGTAGAGGGGTACGTCAGGGTTGTATCCTTGCCCCTATGTTATTTACATTATATATAAATTCCCTTGAAGATAGTTTGCTAGCTGCATCTCTTGATATCCCACGGATAGATAGTACTCCCATACCCGTACTTCTCTATCCCGATGACACAGTTTTATTGGCCAGGACACCGCTTGGTCTGCAAAGACTATTGAATTCCTTTGGGGATTTTATGAAATCCTTGGACCTTGTGGTTAACAACGGTAAATCCCACACCATGGTACTGGGCAAGGGGAAAAAACAATCATAAAACGTTTTATTGTAATGGAAATCTTATTTCTAGAGTGAAAGTATTCACCTATTTGGGAGTCGTTTTCGATGATAAGGGTACCTGGGCATCGCAAATAGCTACTAAGGTGAAAGCAGTACGTAGCTCCTCAGCTGCAATTTTGGGTTTCGCGAAAAGGCTGGGAGGGAAACCCTGCGGGGCCATCATAAAAATATACCAAGCAAAATCTGTCTCAATAGCTAGGTATGGGGCTGCAATTTGGGGGTACACTAATCCTGAACCCATTCAAACAGAAGAGAACACATTTTTACGTGCTCTTCTTGGTCTTCCCCAATCCACAGCGACACACTCGGTCCACCTTGAATTGGGGTTAGGATATATTTCTGACATTATAAAAATTGCTCCAATTCTGTTATGGATTAGAACCTGGCTGAACCCGGACCTTACGCTGAATCATAGTATCTTGAAAGATTGCACTAAATTAGACAAATGGAAAGAAATCCAGTGGCTGTCCTATATTAATATGATTTCTAAGGAAATAGGACGCCCCGAGCTTTTTACCAATCCTGAAGGTTTATGTAAAGCAGATCTAATGTGGGTCAAAACATATTATATTAAGCACTGCGAGGTTGCCCGTGAATCTCAAGAGCTCTGTAAATCTACAGTAAGGGCTCACCTCTTGCTTAATCTATCTATGGCTATGCATCCGTATTTGTTAACGGTCACGAATTTGTACCATAGATGGGTTCTGACTAAACTCCGTTTTAATCAGATCCACTTAGTATTAGGTGTTCCACAGGGTTGGTTTAGGCAGGATGATGGGGTCCCTTGTAAATGTGACGATTTCTCTGCCCAAGATACAATGCATTTTATGTTTTTTTGCCCTTTGTATTGTGAAGCTAGGAAAGTTCATTCTCCCTATTTTGAGAGAGGAAGCTTTCGTACAAGTTAAACCTGCATTATTGTTTTTACAATTAATGGAATCCCCTAGAACTATGTTTTGTGTAGCTAGCTTCCTCGTTGCTTCTATCAGGTCAAGGAGGATCAGACTGGCTGTATTGGAGGAAATTAATTAGTTTTTATAAATCTGATTCACCGTGTAATTTATTTTTTTAACTAAGAAAATGTTGGGCTGCTCTTAACTTGTTTAATCATGTATTGTACACTTTTATGATTTTAAATTATCGAATAAAGTGGTTTTGACTGACTGACCTGCGTAGGGAAGCCTTGTAAAGGTTATTCCAAGCTTGATTTTTAATTTCCTTCTTGCGTTTATTCCTGGCAAGGTTATAGGCCTTCCTACACGCTCTGATTTCCTCATAATCCCTCTCTTATCTATGGAGGGCGGCCTTTAACAGGGAGTAAGTCTTAGTACACATATTGTCAAACCAGCCGTTTACTTTATTAGATGGCGTCCTCCTGGGGCACTCATAAATGGGGGTTAAAGCCTTAGATATAATCTTTGTGTTCAGGACCTCAGGGTCCTTCCTACCACAACTCAGGGAGTAGCCATTTTGGCGGGCCAACACAATATTTCCTGGCCAAACTTTCCACAATTGAAAATGTGCTCTTTAGGGGCAGTAAGATGTTAATACTTAATGGTAAGTGATCGCTCAGGCCATTTGGCTGAATGCGAAATTGCTCAAACCAGTTAGCATAGCGATTTGGGATAACGATGAAGTCTATCAAAGAGTTAAAGCCACGGCCAATAAAAGTGGAACATATTATTTGAGGGAATTGCATCCGAGCAAGTTTCTTTTACGAATCCTTGCTCCATCAATCCCCTCTCTGATGGCATTTATTGCCATCATCGATTTTCTACTGAAACAGATGCCAACTTTAGCACATCTCTATTTCTTCTTCTACCTTTACATTTCTTTTCTTTTCCTTTTTGCATTGTAATCCTCTCATTCTTTTATAAAAGTCTCCTTTCAATTCTTCTAGCTGTATTTCTTCACGTTTTCTTTTCTTTCCCCTTTCAGTCACTTCATATTTCTTTCTTCCTTTACAACATTTGTGCCAACACATTATTGCTAAGACTAATAGAGTTATTCTCATTATGGGCAATATTATTTGACCTAGAATACCTCTACCTAAATTAGAAAACCAACTACCTATGGTGAGAAAGCCAATTGTCATTTTATTCCATACACTTTCAACTTCCACTGGTTTCAACTCTTCCTCTAACTTTGTAATTTTTAAAAATATATTTTCCAATCTCAACACTTTTATTTGGAATATAAGTGCAACAATGTTGCGTTTTCAATAATTTACAGACTCCACCCTCTTTTGCCAATAATATGTCAAGGGCAAGTCGATTTTGCAGAACCATAGATCTGACCGCAACTAATTCAGTGTTGATGAGAAGAAATCCTCCAGCAGTGTCAGCAGATAACCGATCAACTACTGTAGATAACTGGCACATTTTTTGTGAATTCAGAAGAACTCCCACTGAAGGTACTAGTGCACCAAAAATATCACCTACAATTTCTGAAAAACTAGCTCTTTTTACACGCGTTAGTCCATTTTCGTCTTCATTGTTTCCAGTGATTCTTTTCACATGATAAACCTTAGGGAATACTATTCCAAAACAGCAACTCCCATACCAATGGTCTGGCAGCCAAAAATAGGCTTTATTGCCACACACATAATAGATTTCAGGAAATACTGGATCAGTCCCTCCTTTTAGACCCCATCCCCCAATTATTAGGAAATTATGCTCACATTCACTGGAACCAATGAATACATTGTTATACTCTGTTTTTAACCCATGGAGACAGATTTTCCCTTTATTTTCAAAATCTAATGACATAGCAGCATGAGTTTTGCCACTTGCAAAATGCTCTTCTTCCTCAGCCCATTTAGGTATCTGAGGTTTAGGTTCGGAAGCCCTTCTTTGGAATTCCTGTCTCCTTTGTTCAACTGAATTCAAAAATATGTTCTCTTCTTCATGTAATTTACATGTTAAATTGTGATTATGTGCATCAGCTATTTCTATTGTTTCCATGGTTAAGAAATATTCACCCATAAATTCAGAAACTCTCGTACTAAGTACAGGGTTCATGCTCTTTCACATAGGAACCTCGGAAAAAAATCTCATCTATATTAGAATAATAATATTGCAATTTTCCTGTTCTATAAAATAAGCTTGCTAAAACACTACAGGAGATACCATACGTTAATGGTAAATGATAAGTCACTCCTCCTGCTACAGATGCAGGTAATTTCATGCAGACATAACAGTCACTAACTTCCATAGTTTCTACATATTGTACTAATAGATTTGTAAAAACATTTAAATCAGTGCCATTTTTATTCACAGTGTGATGTAGATCTGGTGCTTCTAATTCTACTCTATCTCCTTTGATAGTAGCTACCCTTTCATGTATATTGGTGTTATTCTGTAAATTTTTGGCCATTAAATAAGGTATGGCCCTTGTTAGTGCTAACCATACTATAAGTACTATAAGTATGCTACATATATATATTCTACAACATTTCTTTAAACAGGTCGGTTTTCCAGTAGTTCTATTGTCAGCCATTGTCTAAGGGGATATGAAGATTTCTCTTCTATATTTGAGTTATTCAACTCTAGGATAGAGTTACAAGGGGAAATTTGTTCAGGGTGGTCTTACTTCTTTGTCAATTAGCTCTTCATTCAAATTTTCAATTTCTTATTCAATTATCTCCAAATTCTTGAAATCTTCAAGAATTACGTATGTCCATTCAGGACCTTTGAACTTATTATGAACAAATTTTGCTCTGGGACTTCTTTGTTTTGAGTTTTCAGCTGCCTGCCCAGACCGACTGAATACTTCTTCTAACTGTTCAGGCTCTTATGGTATTGTTTTGAGGTGATATTTCAATCTTTTGATAACACCTGGCCTAAGCCAACAGATTCCTAATAAACAAATTCTTACCTTAATTTGGGCGATGTGCATTCGCGCGCAACCACTGATCCTATAACAGGTGTTGATTGACTATACATCCTGTTTACCATCCTGTGTTTTTGCTCTCTGTCCCTTCTGATGTAAGGTTTGCCCCCCGTAGCAGCCTGTTATTGACCTGCTTATGTCATTACTCGCTGTGTACCACCTGTCTGTGATTATTGTGACTATAACTGTTTGGTATTCTTATCTGATATAATTACTGGAGCTGTATTCTCCCTCTCTTCTCGTTGTGTATCACTTGTATGTGATTTTTGTGACTACAACTGGTTGGTATTTTTACTTGATATTGTTACTGGAGTAGTACTCTCCCTTTCATTCTTTTGTAAAGCGCTCTGATATCCCTTGGGATCTGGTTATAAAATAAAAAATAAATGATCACCTTTTCTGATTCTTTTAGCTTGCACTGAACTATCACCTTTTTCAAGTGTTCTTTTGTTCTTGTTAAATTTAGGCACAACTTGGTTATTTCCGTCTACAGAATCTTTTACTATCTGATCTTGTTCAGGGCCCTTTGTCTCACTGTCATCTGCCTGAATACTGTTTTCATTACTAGTCTGACCCTGTTCAAGTTCTATTTTTAATGTTGTGTCTTCCTCCTTCACCTGAACTTCTGTGATTTTTTCCTACCTGGTCCTGCTCAGGTTCACTAACAATTGTGCTATCTATTTTGTGAGCACTTTCTTCTGTACCTATCTGATCCTCACTCTTTTCCTGACTAGCTTGCTTTATCCGGCTCCTTGTTCTTACAATTATTCCTGGTATATCCACTACAGGTATCAAATCATTCTGACTGGTGCTCGGTTGTTTTTCGTCAGCTACTTCAGGATCTATTACTTGGGATCCCTCAGCTGTGCAACCTTCCGCCCCCTCAACTGCCTGAGTCAGTCGAGGTTCCTCCTCGTCAGGTGCTGGTACTCTTTCTGTGTGGCTTGCATGAATCCAATTAGGCAAGCCTGCACACTTCACTGGTGTTGTTGTAACTATTATAACCTGATGTGCTTTATCCCACCTTGGTGCTAGGCACGTTTCTCGAGTGTGATTTTTCACTACAACCCGGTCACCAGGATTCAGATCATGCACTTAGTTCGGCTGCCTTGGCACTGCGTCTTCCCCAACCTGGTGAGAGATAGAACACACTTGGTCAGCCAACTCTTTGCAATACTCCAGTACCAAATCATCAGTTATGTTCAACAACTTATGTCCTGGTATACATGCCTGCCTCATTGCTCTTCCCATGATTATTTCACTGGGACTCAATCCAGTATTCTTGTCTGGGATACTTCTGGGTCCCATCAGAACAAGAATTAAGGCATCAGGCCAGTCCACAGGAGTGGAAGCACACACTTTCCCTAACCTAGACTTAATTGTGCCATTCAATTGTTATACCACTCCAGAAGCCTCTGGCTGGTATGCGCAGTGCAGCTTCTGCTCAATTTTAAATGCTTCACAAATTAACCAAATTATTTCATTATTAAAATGAGACCCTCGGTCTGATTCAATAGTTACTGGAAACCCGAACCGAGGAATGAGTTCTCTTAGTAAGATTTTGGCTACGTCAGGCTGTCATTCCTTCCGGTGGGCTACGCCTCCACCCACTTTGAAAATAAGCAGACAATGACAAGTACATATTTCAATCCTCGACAAGCAGGTTACTGTATGAAATCAATTTGAAGTCTCATAAAGGGACCTTCAGCTTTTTCCAATTTTCCCCATATAGACGAATGTTTTCTTGCCTGGATTCATTTGCTGGCATGTCAAACATCTTTGACATAATTTTTCTGCAATATTTCTAAACCTTGGGTTAAACCAATCTTGTCTGAAAAGTCTGATCATTGCATCTCTGCCTATGTGGGTGTCTCCATCATACATTCTAGCCATTGGTGCAAGCATGCAATCTGGTAACACAGGGAAGGCATGGCTTGGCAGTTCGGGCTAGACTGTTCCCATGAGGCACAGGGTCAGACTTATTTGCATATGGCCATGTCTGAACTGGGGTGGCAGAGTGGGCTAAAGAACGGTGATGGATCAAACCCAGATCTGTTGACTGGGTGTGAGTGTTTGATTGGTTCTGATGCTCCGTCCATCACCACCCCCTTTTGTACCGCTTTGTTCGCCATAAGTTGGCAGGGTATGCTCAGACGTGAGTCCCTTGCTCACTTTGCCACTGGATTCAAGCAAGCCTGGCTGAAGATGGCTAAAATGCCAGAAACCAGTCCTAGGAAGCTTTCTTCTGGTCCAGGGAAGGCATGGCTTGGCAGTTCGGGCTGGACTGTTCCCATGAGGCACAGGGTCAGACTGATTTGCATATAGCCATGTCTGAACTGGGGTGGCAGAGTGGGCTAAAGAACGGTGATGGATCAAACCCAGATCTGTTGACTGGGTGTGAGTGTTTGATTGGTTCTGATGCTCCGTCCATCACCACCCCCTTTTGTACCGTCTAAGTAAACCCATACACCATCTTCTGTCCGTTGTGTACAACCAATTTTCACCCATTCATCCTGCTCTTTGGTTTCTGCTTCATCTTGTAGTTCTCTGACTTCCCTCTATGTTTCTAGAACTGACAATAGCCTAAGTTGGCAGCTGTTTCTACAATTTTCAATCTTTCTGTTTACGGCCATTGGAAATTTTGCACAATGTTGAGCAACCTGGTCATCATACCGATTTCCTGCAGTCACATGGTCATTTCCTGACTGGTGTGCGGCACATTTGACCACTGCCACCTCTTTTGGTAATTGTATTGCTTCAAGCAATTCTTTGACAAATTGTCTCTTTTTAACGGGAGACCCTGAAGAAGTCAGGAAGTCTTGATGCATCCAAAGCTGGCAAAAGTCATGCACAACCCCATAACCATACTGACTGTCAATGTAAATGGTTACTCTCCAATTTTTCCCCTTTTTGCAGGCTTTAATTAAAACAATCAATTCAGCTATTTGTGCAGATCTGACTCCTGGTAAGTAGGATGCTTCGACTATTTCAGCCAATGTACATACAGCATAAGCAGCACTCAATCCTCCTTCTTCATGACGCATGCATGAACCATCTACAAAGAATTCATGTTCAGCATCTTTTAATGGCTCAAGTTTTATGTCTGGACGTGGTTTTGTACTAAGTTCTGTTACATCAAGACATTCATGTTCAGGTTCAACTTTTACTTCTTTATTGTATGGATCTGGTAGCAAAGTAGCTGGGTTAAGTACAGTACATCGAACTATGGTCACATTTTCTGCTCCTAATATGATCCTTTCATATTTTGTTAACCTGCTTGGAGTAAGGTACTGAGTTTGGGTTCTTGTTAAAAGAATAACAACGGCATGTGGGACATACACTTTTACAGGGTGTCCCATCACAATTGACTCACTTTGCTCCAGACTTACACACTTTGCTGCCACAGCTTTTAGGCATCCTGGCAAAGCGGATGCTACAGGATCTAAGGTAGCAGAAAAATATGCCACTGGGCGTTGCATCAGGCCATGTATCATTAGTTAGGACTGAGAGGGCACAGTTATCTCTCTCACAGCAAAATAATGCGAAATCTTTCGTATAATCGGGCACACCTAAGGCAGGTGCTTCACACAAGCAATTTCGTAATCTATGAAAGGATGCCATGCTCTAATCATCCCATTCTATCTGCTCGTTTCTTTGTCATCTGTATTAAGGGTTTCGCCAGTAGGGAAAATCCCATAATCCACTGCCTGCAATACCCGACTACGCCAAGGAACATTCTTATTTCCTTCTGGGTTTGCGGTAACTTCATTTGTTTTATTATTTTTATTCTTTCTGTGGTCACTCTCCTATCTGGTGTCCCAGATATTTTACTTCTTTTCTGCAAAACTGTAGCTTTTCTGGGGACACTTTGGTGCCGATCAGGATCCTGGAAAAAATTTCCCCGTCCGACTCGTATCCGTTCTTTTTACCGTACGAATCGTACAAGTGCCGTACAAACTGCCAAGTACGATTCGCACGGGAAAAAGTCCATACGAATCTCATTGAGAATAATTCCCCACACGTCCTCGGGTCGGAAAATGTGTCCGACACGTCCCCGGATGATTTACCGTACAAATGTGAAAAGTGAAGTCCGACCGCGTAAGTACAATCCATCGCGTGCGTCCGATGTTACAACCGTATGGAACAAACACCGTCCGCACCGAACTCCCATAGCAACCATGGAGACATGTGCCTGCATACGCGCACAACACTCCCCCCAGCCCCCGTATGTGCGCGCCCAACTACCCCCCAGCCCTCCTATGTACGAGTCGAACCCCCACCCGTGTATGTACACCCGTGTATGTAGGAGACGTACCCCCACCCGTGTATGTACACCCGTGTATGTAGGAGACGTACCCCCACCCGTGTATGTACACCCGTGTATGTACACCCGTGTATGTACGAGACGTACCTCCACCCGTGTATGTACACCCCCGTACCTACGGCCCGTAACACCACCCCCGTATGTATGGAGCATACCCCCACCCCAACCGTGTACGCACGGACCGTACCCCCACCTGCGTATGCATGGAGCGTACCCCCACCCCAACCGTGTACGTACGGACCGTACCCCCACCTGCGTATGCATGGAGCGTACCCCCACCCCGACCGTGTACGTACGGACCGTACCCCCACCCGCGTATGCATGGAGCGTACCCCCACCCCGACCGTGTACGTACGGACCGTACCCCCACCCGCGTATGCATGGAGCGTTCCCCCACCCCAACCGTGTATGTACGGACCGTACCCCCACCCGCGTATGTATGGAGCGTACCCCCACCCCAACCGTGTATGTACGGACTGTACCCCCACCCGCGTATGTATGGAGCGTACCCCCACCTCAACAGTGTACGTACGGACCGTACCCCCACCCCAACCGTGTATGTACGGACCGTACCCCCACCCGCGTATGTATGGAGTGTACCCCCACCCCAACAGTGTATGTACGGACCGTACCCCCACCCACATATGCATGGAGCGTACCCCCACCCCAACCGTGTATGTACGGCCCGTACCCCCACCCGCGTATGTATTGAGCGTACCCCGACCTCAACAGTCGAAGTACGGAGCGCACACCAGGCCCCAACACCAGCACCTTCACCCAACATCGCGCATGTATGAGTCGTACCAAGCCAGAGACAAGGACGGCACTGTACAACAAAATGGCCGATGTACACACCGTACACACGCTAAAAACACACGTACACAACCAGGACAAAGCAAAACAACACAAGAATACTCTATTCGAATCGCACAAAGCCACAAAACATGTCCAACAAGCACAAATACAACACATTCACTGACCTGCAACTGCCAAACTCCCAAACAGAGGCCCAAAACACAACCATTCCTTATAACACACCCACCCAAAGTTCAAACACAGCCACACCCACCAATGGACCAATAAAAAGGGCCCACAGACACAAACCATGAGCCTTTGCAACAGACTCACTGCTGCCAGACCCCACAGACAACCCACAGCACCATACTTGAACCTTTACTACACCTTACACTTGCACACCTTCACACAACCACCTTCACAAACACCCCCTCATCACATTCACACACACACCTGCACACCCACACCCACACACCCACAACCATCCACACCCACACCCCCACCCCCCACAACCATCCACACCCACACACCCCACAACCATCCACACCCACACCCCTCACCATGCCCACGAACAACAATCCAAAGTTCACAAGCCAAGAGTTGGAGGTCCTTGTCGATGAAATCCTCAGTCGAGCCACACCTCTTTGGAACATTGGTCAGACAGACCAGCATTTCCGAAAAAACAGCCATGTGGCAGACGATTGTCGATGCTGTGAATGCTGTTGCATCCACCAGAAGGACCAGGCATGAATGCCAAGCCAGGTGGTACGATCTGCGGAGGAGGGTCCGAGCCAAAATGACCGACGACCACAACCAGGCCAACATCACTGGAGGAGGGCCGCCCCGCAGACTCGTACAATACCATCCCTGGGAGGAGAGGGTGATGGCCATACTGCCGGTGGTGGCAGTGGACGGAGTAGAAGGACTCCGAGAGCCTGGTGAGTACACAAACAACTAACCTCACATGGGCGGAACGTCATCCACAACCAAACTCACAATCATGCACGCAACCACCCCCAAGCTATCGCATGACTCAACTACACTCCATAAACACGCACATGCCACTAGCGCCACCATGCCCCATGCACCCAGCTGGACAATCCCAAGTCACAGGCCACAGAAAACACCAACACAAGACACGGTAACCCGGATGGCGGGTGTGAAACCGGCCTCGTGGCGTGGGTCCTCCCGACCAGCCAGCTACCCTGCAACCACGCCAAACCTCGATGTTACAGCCTCCTGGCCCCCGTGGGCCAGCCTCCCGAGGGCCGACCAGATCCCCAACATGCATGCCCGGCCGAGGGAGAGCGAAACCCCCCCCCCCCAAACCAGACCGAGAGGCGCCGATCCTGTCACACCTCTGGTCTCTCCCCCGAGGGAGGTTTCGATCGACCACCAGGCTCCCGGGGAGCAGGCGCCTCGCCCGCTGGGTGTCTGGAGTCTCTCCCGGACCCACCTGAACAGATCAAAGGGGCCGAGCGACAGGAAACCCCGACACACCGCCCCCAGGCACCAGACCCCTCTCCGCGAGGACCCCGGACTTCAAAGAGGAGGGGGAGTATAACAAGGGGTGCTGAAGGGACGAAAGCAGAGAAGACCTGGACTGACGAGAGCCTGCTGACCTGGTCGCGGCTCGATCGCTCCCCGAACCGAGGAACGCTACCCGAACTCTGAACCATCTGAGCCCTGCTGACGCTGTCGCGGCTCCCCGAACTCTGAACCATCTGAGCCCTGCTGTCGCGGCTCCCCGAACTCTGAACCATCTGAGCCCTGCTGACGCTGTCGCGGCTCCCCGAACTCTGAACCATCTGAGCCCTGCTGACGCTGTCGCGGCTCCCTGAACTCTGAACCATCTGAGCCCTGCTGACGCCGCCGACGCCACTCGAACTACGAACCTCCGGTGCCTGCTGAGTGACTCGCGGCCCGCTCCTCCAAAATAACCGGCAGAGATCGCCGAGAGAAGCAACACCCCCTCAGCTCGAGGATTGAGAGCTGTGCGGCAGGTACTCCGCAGAGACACTGATTCAAAGACTGTCCCGTTACCCATTACCCCTCATCACAAGACCACTGCCGCTTGTGGCACAAATTCTGCTCCTGCCTTCCGGATCATAAAGATCCCTAATAACCTATGATAAAATCTATTATCCTGCAAAGAACTACTGTGTGGTATCCCTCTATCTGAAAAGAGTAGTGCAGCGTGTGCGATCCTAGGTACGAGACCCTTCCAGGAAGGGCCTCCCCGCTCTTGCTCGGCCGAACTCGAGGAGAGGTGGGCCTCCGGGTGGTCAGGAACGTATTCCGCCACCTCCTGGGGGAACGCTTTCCAACATTGGTGGCAGCGGCGGGATCCGAGCCAACACCTAGAGATCGTGCAGTAGACGGCTAACGCACTACCCAGAAGAAATGGAAGGAGAAACTTCCCTAGGTGCCGCCGGCACCAACCCGAGCACGACATTCCGCGAGGACCAGTTGGAATCTTATACGCACCGAGAACTGAAACAATTTTGCAAAGACCTTGCAATCGCTACCACCGGACTAAGCACGAAAGAGGACTTCCAGGAAGCATTAAGAACCTGGGTCGAGGCGGGGACTCCCCAGACACAAACAGAAGGAGAGCCTCCTAACGAACCCCGAGGCAGCCCGGGGAGGAACGGCGCCCCCGAGGGGGGCCTATCCCCAGAGGAAATAGCGGACCGAGAAAGAGGTCGCAACCACGAACTAGAACTAGCAAAATTGAAAATCGAAGGAGAGATAAAGCTGGCCGAAAAGAAGCTGGCGGTAGAACAGTTACGCCTACAAGGAGAACTTGAGGAAAAGAAACGACAAAGAGAACACGAAGAAAGAAAACTCCAGCTAGAGCACGAACGTAGCCTGAAGGAGATCGAGCTCAAGGCTAAGACCCCCGGAAACCCGACTCCCTTCCGCCAACGTGGAACTAAAGGTCCACATCCGCAAAGATGTGGTGAAAGAATACTATAAGAACGACGACATCCAGCAATGGTTCAAAGCCTACGAAGTCGCCATGACCTCCCACCGAGTCCCGCAGAAAGACTGGGGGGCTGGGCTGTGGGGCCGGTTCCTGAGCGAGGGGAGAGATACCCTGCTGGACCTGCCTTCCACGGTAATGAACTCCTACAGTCACATGAAAGAGGCCCTAGTAGCCAGATATGGGCTCACCCCTGAAATGTACCGGCAACGGTTTAGAGACTGCAAGAAGATTCCCGGTACCACCTGGGTGGAGTACGTGAACTTTTACAGCCGGGCCTTGGACGGGTGGATCAAGGGCAGCAAGGTCTCCACCTTTGAGGAGCTGTTCGACCTGATCGCTTGGGAACACTTGGCCGCTAATTGCTTTGTAGAACTACGCCAGCACCTCTTGGACAGCAAACTCACAGACCCTCAAACTGGCCGTCGAGGCTGACCGGTGGGTAAACACCCGGGGTCCCGTGGGAGACTACGGCCGCCACAGTCAGGGCCCCCCCCCCGCCAGAGGGGCGGAGGGAATCCAGGCCGGCCAAGGGAACTTCCGGGGGGATCCCCACGCAGCCCCCCCAGAGGACAACCTCCACCCTTTCCAGCTCCACCTCCAGCCAGCACCGGGCCACCGGGGAGGCCGGGGCCTCGCGTGAGGATCACCTGTTTCCGCTGCCAACAGACCGGACACTATGCCAGTGACCCTCAATGTCCCATGTACCAGCGAACCGCCACAACGACTCCGCCGGCTCGACAAATGGCCTCCGTAGCCCTGGGGGAGGAGATGGAAGACTCCGAAGAATGGGAACCAGCCGTCATGGCCTTGGTCTCCCTAGGGGACCGGGAGATGGTCCCCGGAGCGCCCCTGCCCGCTAACACGAAGAAGTACCGATGGCAGGTGACGGTCAACGGTCACCGCGTCGAGGGACTCCAGGACACGGGGCGAGTGTCATGGCGGTTCATTGTCACCTGGTCTCCGAAGATCAGATCCTGCCCGGCGCCTTTTGTCCCGTCATATCCTCAGACAATTCCGAGAGCCTCTGCCGGATGGCTCTGGTCCCCTTCGAATGGGGGGGAGTCACCGGCAAGTTAAAGGTGGCGGTACGTACCTCCCAGCCCGTGGACTGCCTCCTGGGCAACGACCTCGAGAATTCCCCGTGGGGACAAGTGGAACGAAGAGCCCATCTCGAGATGATGGGCCTACCTGAATGGGTATGCGCCACCACGCGCTCGATGACTCTCAGAGTGCCTTCCTCCGAGGAGGGGGAGGCCATGCCGCGGAGCACCGCCACCCTCCCCGAGGTCCCAGATGCGCCACCCGAGGCCAACGACCCCCTTCCGGACGAAGCGACCGTTCCCGACGAGGGGTCCGTGCCTTCCGACCCCGAACCCCTGACCGAGCTCGAAGACCTGCCAGAAATGGCCCAGTGGCACTGCGAAGGAGGCCCCTCCCGAGAAGAATTCTGCCAAGAACAATCCACCTGCCCTTCCCTCATTGGACCCCGACAACAGGCCGAGGCCCAAGCAGCAGGCGACCAGACTGGCAACCACTGGGTATACTGGGAAAACGGCCTCCTGTACAGCGAACAGAAGTCTGCCGAGTTGGGATCGGCCCGAGTACTAGTGGTACCCCTGCGCTTCCGAAGTCTCCTCCTGGGCCTGGCCCACGATGTACCCCTGGCCGGACACTTAGGCCAAGATAAGACCTACCAGCGACTCGTCACCCACTTCTATTGGCCCAAGATGCGAGCAAATGTGGAGGCCCACTGCAAATCCTGCCCCACGTGCCAGGCCAGCGGAAAGAGTGGGTGGAAGCGCAAGGCTCCGCTGCAACCCTTCCCAGTCGTCAGTACCCCTTTTGAGCGGGTAGGGATCGACATCGTGGGACCACTGGACCCCAAGACAGCCCAGGGCCACCGGTTCATCCTCGTCCTGGTGGATCATGCCACCCGTTACCCCGAAGCCACCCCTCTCCGCACCGTGACGGCCCCCGTGGTAGGCCGGGCCTTGATGGGGATCTTCTCCCGCGTGGGGTTCCCCCGCGAAGTCGTGAGTGATCGGGGTACGAACTTTATCTCCCGATACATGAGGTCCCTCTGGCAGCAGTGCGGAGTATCGTACAAGTTCACCACCCCGTACCACCCCCAAGGGAACGGCCTAGTCGAGCGCTTTAACAAGACACTGAAAGGAATGATCATGGGCCTCGCTGAACCCCTACGCCGGAGGTGGGACGTCCTCCTCCCCTGCCTCCTGTTCGCCTACCGGGAGGTTCCCCAAAAATCCCTGGGGTTCAGCCCATTCGAACTGCTATATGGACACCCCGTCCGGAGACCCTTGAGCCTGGTCAAGGAGGGTTGGGAAACGACCCCTCCGGATGTGTTCCGATACATCTTGGCGCTCCGCAACCAGACCCGGAAATTCCGAGAACTCGCAGAAGCGAACCTCGAGGCTAGTCAGGAAGAGATGAAGCGCTGGTATGACCAGAATGCTACGCTGGTCGAGTTTCAGCCGGGCCAGCAAGTCTGGGTCATGGCCCCGGTGAAGCCCTGCGCCCTCCAAGATAAATGGACTGGACCCTTCAAGGTGGTCGAGCGGAAGAGCCAAGTCACCTATCTCATCGATGTGCAGTCCCCGCGGAACCCCCTCCGGGTTCTCCACGTGAACCGCCTCAAACCCCACTTTGTAAGGACAGAATTGAGTTTGCTCCTGGCCACCGACGATGGGGCCGAAGAAGACACCGAGCCCCTTCCAGACCCCCTGGGGGCGAAAGAGACCGATAGTTCCGTGGAAGGGGTGAGACTATCAACCACCCTCACAGCCCAACAGTCCGCCGACTGCCGCCAGCTCCTAAGGCAGTTCGCGGACCTCTTCTCCCTAACCCCTGGGGTCACCAACTGGTGTGTCCACGATGTGAACACCGGCGACAGCCCGCCCGTGAGACACCGGGTCCCTGATCGGGTCCGAACCAGCATCCAGACCGAGGTAGCGAAGATGCTGGCCCTCGGGGTGATTGAACCCTCCGACAGCCCCTGGGCCAGCCCGGTAGTCCTGGTTCCGAAAGCGGCTACCCCGGGTGTTGCCCCCGAACTGAGGTTTTGCGTGGACTACCGAGGACTCAATGCGGTCACCCGAGCGGACGCTCATCCTATCCCCGTGCCGACGAGCTCATTGACCGCCTCGGGGCCGCTCGCTACCTCAGCACCTTCGACCTAACGAGTGGGTACTGGCAGATTGCCCTCACCGAGGGAACCAAGGAGCGCTCCGCCTTCTCCACCCCGGATGGGCACTACCGCTTTAGGGTGATGCCATTTGGAATGAAGAATGCCCCGGCCACCTTCCAGCGGCTGGTGAACCGGGTCCTGTCCGGACTAGAAGGGTTCAGCACAGCGTATCTCGACGATACAGCGGTATTTAGCTCCCAATGGACCGAACACCTCCAGCACCTCCGACAAGTCCTGCTGGCTCTGCGCCGGGCCGGCCTCACCATCAAAGCCAGCAAATGTCAAATTGGGCACGGTTCCATAACCTATCTGGGGCACCAGGTGGGAAGCGGGTAGGTGGCCCCCCTCCAGCCAAAGATCGACGCCATCATGTCCTGGGAACCCCCCACGACCCAAACGGAAGTCCGGGCCTTCCTGGGCCTCACCGGGTACTACCGGAGGTTTATTAAGAACTATGGCAGCATCGCAGGCCCCCTCACAGAACTAACCTCCAAAAAACACCCCAAGAAAGTGCAATGGACTCCCTCCTGCCAGAAGGCGTTCGACACCCTAAAAACCGCCATGTGTGCGCCTCCGGTGCTCAAAGCACCCGACTACGCCCAGGAGTTTGTGGTCCAGACGGACGCCTCGGAACACTGCATCGGGGCAGTCCTCTCCCAGTTCGACGACAAGGGCATAGATCGGCCCATAGCTTTCATCAGCCGAAGGTTGCTGCCCCGAGAACAGCGGTGGAGCACCATTGAGAGAGAGGCCTTCGCAGTCGTCTGGGCCCTCAAAAAGCTACGGCCCTACCTGTTCGGAACACACTTCCGAGTACAAACGGATCACCGACCCCTGCAGTGGTTGATGCGAATGCGAGGAGAAAACCCCAAGCTGCTACGCTGGTCCATCTCCCTCCAGGGGATAGACTTCACGGTGGAACATCGCCCCGGGACGGACCACGCCAACGCGGACGGCCTGTCCCGATTCTTCCGCTTCAGCGAGGAGAACTCCCAAGTGGATGGGTAGTTCTCCCCGCCTTTCAGCTGGGGGGGCCCGTGTGAGACCGGCCTCGTGGCGTGGGTCCTCCCGACCAGCCAGCTACCCTGCAACCACGCCGAACCTCGATGTTACAGCCTCCCGGCCCCCGTGGGCCAGCCTCCCGTGGGCCGACCAGATCCCCAACACGCATGCCCGGCCGAGGGAGAGCGAAACCCCCCCAAACCAGACCGAGAGGCGCCGATCCTGTCACACCTCTGGTCTCTCCCCCGAGGGAGGTTTCGATCGACCACCAGGCCCCCGGTGAGCGGGCGCCTCGCCTGCTGAGTGTCTGGAGTCCCTCCCGGACCCACCTGAACAGATCAAAGGGGCCGAGCGACAGGAAACCCCGACACACCGCCCCCCAGGCACCAGACCCCTCTCCACGAGGACCCCGGACTTCAAAGAGGAGGGGGAGTATAACAAGGGGTGCTGAAGGGACGAAAGCAGAGAAGACCTGGACTGACGAGAGCCTGCTGACCTGGTCGCGGCTCGATCGCTCCCCGAACCGAGGAACGCTACCCGAACTCTGAACCATCTGAGCCCTGCTGACGCTGTCGCGGCTCCCTGAACTCTGAACCATCTGAGCCCTGCTGACGCTGTCGCGCCTCCCCGAACTCTGAACCATCTGAGCCCTGCTGACGCTGTCGCGGCTCCCCGAACTCTGAACCATCTGAGCCCTGCCAACGCCCCTCGAACTACGAACCTCCGGTGCCTGCTGAGTGACTCGCGGCCCGCTCCTCCAAAAGAACCGGCAGAGATCGCCGAGAGAAGCAACACCCCCTCAGCTCGAGGATTGAGAGCTGTGCGGCGGGTACTCCGCAGAGACACTGATTCAAAGACTGTCCCGCTACCCATTACCCCTCATCACGAGACCACTGCCGCTTGTGGCACAAATTCTGCTCCTGCCTTCCGGATCATAAAGATCCCTAATAACCTATGATAAAATCTATTATCCTGCAAAGAACTACTGTGTGGTGTCCCTCTATCTGAAAAGAGTAGTGCAGCGTGTGCGATCCTAGGTACGAGACCCTTCCAGGAAGGGCCTCCCCGCTCTTGCTCGGCCGAACTCGAGGAGAGGTGGGCCTCCGGGTGGTCAGGAACGTATTCCGCCACCTCCTGGGGGAACGCTTTCCAACAGCGGGAGTGTGGGCCTCAAAAATCACATAGTGCAACTCAGAAGCAGACAACAATGCCCTCTGCCCATATGGCCTTGGTCACAGCCAGACAAACAGTATGTCCCCACACAGGAAAGACTTGCCAGCAAATGGCGGACGCCTTGCATTAAGACATGGGGGGGGAAGGCACTTTTTGCACATGACAGCAGCTAATGAACAGCCAACACTGTGAAAGAGTGGCAGCACACACCACCACAGCAGCAGCACAGACACAGACACTACACCCAATGGGTGCCTGGAGATCAGGAACAAACTCAAATGAAAAAGCCAAGGGCCATTCAGAGATCTGCAAAAAGTGTGTGCCTAGGAAGCTGGCCTGAGGTGACAGAGGGTGACACACAGAGGGAGGGAGAGGGGGAGAGAGAGGGAGGGAGACACAGGGAGACGGACAGAGGGAGGAGGCTGACACGGAGTGAGGGATAAGGGACAGAGAGGGAGTGAGAAAGGGAGACACAGGGAGACCAATTCAGCCTTGGGTGGTGTGGGAATGTCTGCTCGTCAGCAGGCGGACTGCGTGCATGTAGACAAGGGTGGCCAGTGCCTGAATCCCCCTCTCTTCCCCATGGCAAAACACTGGGCCATGTGTCAACCTGTGCACGAGCACAACAGCTACCTGCATCATAGAAGTGTGTGGAACAACTCCATGTGCCCACGTACAGTGCAACACGGAAGGCGCCAATGCATGGCTCGCCACACCTGCTCACTCCACTGCTGACTGCAGTCACAATTGACGCAGCAAGTAAGACTGTGTCACACATAGGTAAAGTCTCAAAAGCTGTGGCCAAGGGACATACCCATGCACAAGTGCACTGTGAGTGGAATGCAAGACATATCCAAATACCCAGAGGAAATGTGCCAACTTTGAAACGAATGAAACATGGATGTAGCATGGAACAAAAATAACATTGTCTCTCTCACACACAGGTAAACGTCGTGGATCACCCCCCAACACTGGGGGGGAAGACTCACAGGACCCGGCTCTGCGGGAGGACGATCCCACCGGCAGCGACGACTCTCACCACTCTGTGGACGACCCCGACCAACCTGGCCCCTCTGGTGTCCAACCACCTGCAGCACCTGCGTCAGGTACAACTGGGCCAACCACCACTCCCACTCCTGCCACATCCCAGGAGACACCCAGGATCCCTGCCCCACCAACACAACGCAGCCAGGCTCACCAGGAGGGACACGGTGTACCGGGCACCCAGGAGGAGGCAGGCGACAACGCTAATGCCACCCCTCAGGGGTCCCGGAGACCCGATGTGCCCACAAGGGCAGGCCAGGTGCAAGTGAGCAGGGGTGGTGGGAGTGGAGGACGGCGGAGGCGCAAGCCTGACCAGTTGGCTGCGGAACCGGTATATTCCCATGTGAGAAACATCCTGGACACATACCGGCAGGACACCACCGGCATGAGCCAGGTTGTGTCCACCCTCAACGAGATGAAGGGGACCCTCGAGGAGATCAAGACCCAGCAGGCCCAGCAACATGCGGAGCAACATGCCTGTCTACTGCGACACCAAGGGCGGATGGAGGACAGACAGGCTGAGCTCGTGACGGTGTTCACGGGAATTCACCGTACACTCCGTCGGATGGCCGACAACATGGGCAACCCTCCCTGTGCCACCAGGCCAAGAACATCACCACCCACAGGGAGGGATCAGGAGGAGGAAGAGACATTCGACGGAGCATCCCAAACATCGTCACGGCCTGCTTCTGAGGGTCCCCGCAGGAGGGCGGGTCGTCCACAGAAAAGACTGTGAGGGTCTGCGCAACAGCACCATCTCCCAGGACACCTGGCCTGGCACCTGGCCCACTGGACCAACAGCAGCACATCAGCAAAAGACATTCTCTGCCACATGGACTTGCTGGTCACTGTCTGACCAATGTTGACAAAGACTGTGGCATGGACTCTGATGATTTCCAATGGCAAGGACACCAACTCCCCCAGTGAACTTTGGATTCCACACACCCAGAAAGCCCCTCTTGTCATACCCCCCCCAACACGTACCCCAACACAAATAAAAAGTTACACGATCAAGAGATGATGGCTACATTTTGCATTATTACCGTACATGTGTCTTGTAAAGTCTAACCATGCCTGAGTTCTCATATGACTTCAACCATCCATACCCTGGGGCCTGAGTCTGGCACAGGACACACATGGGTCACAATGTATTAGGCAAGACAGACATGGAGCACCATACACACCCGTGATGGGCCCAACCAGCTGAGGGGGTGGCCGCACAACCGTGCCGACAGACATATTGAATACAGCAACAGTCATGCGCAGAGGTCAGGGATCATGTGGAGTGTCCTGGGGGGCACCCAGGTATGTGTAGACAGGTGGCAGAACCATGTCCTGCAAGCTTGAGTCAGGTGGATGCAGAGAAAGGTGGCCTGGCCAACGTTGGATGCCTGGGGATGGCACATGTCACAATACCCACACAGTCATGGACATCATGCACAATACAGAGTCTAATCCCACACACACACAGCTTGCATCTTGCTACTCTACACATAGACACTATCATTGAAAACCCTGCCAGACATGCCGTATGCACCGTGGCAACACACCAGCATTGACTGAGAAGAGGCACCTTGGAGGCATAGGGACACCTTTATTAGTCATGTATTCCGGAATGCAGAGGCAACTCGGAGTACACATACACAGGTCATGTGGAGTAACATGTGGGTCCAACACTGGAACCCCCCTTCTGCAGCACAAATGCGTGATAGCCATGGAACTGGCACACAAGTGTCGGGTGACAGCTAAACACCCCCTGCTGCTCACGGAGAGGCTGCCATACACCATTGATCCTCTGATGTGGAAGTCCCACACCATGTCAAGCCAATGCAAACCGTATGTGTCCGAGGGCAGTGTTACACACATTGATGCCATCATCACAATCCACTATCCCATCACAGATGACTGTCAACAAGTCTGACCATCTATTCAGGTGTATCCAGCTACATGTAATGTGTCCCATGGTGATGCGACATGTCTGCAGAGGAACCAAACATTGACAGGGGCAGTGTGCACACATCGTAAACAACTGCCACACCCAATACACCCTTGATGCATCCCTTACCCTAAGGAGACTTCCAAACTTGTCCGTGCGTGTAACGCTGAGTCAGCACACGATGACGTGTCCATGAGGAATAGCAGTGCCACAACAATGCAACCAGCAGACGGCATGCGCAAGTACCTGGGGATGAGAGACACACAAGAAGTCAGCCACAAAAAGCACAGCCACTTGCATGTGCATGTACTCGACACGTATAAGGATGACAACATGCTAGGTCACAATTATGACTGCGGAAATACACTCATCACTGGCACCATCACTCGAGTGACGCATCCACACACACCTCTGACTCATGTGGCATACATGCAGATGGACACACACATTGCAACACATGCCACACAAGGACCAATGTGTGCACACTCAGACACTGGTACTCACCACTAAGCAAAGAAGTCGCGTATGAGCTGACTCCGGATGTCCTCTTGCGGCCCCACATCCTCCACATCACTAGCCCCATTGCCAAGCCCTTCGTCCACGGGTGGATGGTCCTGATCATCTTGATCCAGGATGAGTGGCACAGCTTTCTCAACTGCCATGTTGTGCAGCATGCAGCAGACCATGAAGATTTTGCAGACCTTCGCCGGGGCATATGGGAGGGCGCCGCCGGTCTTGTGGAGGCACCTGAATCGGCTCTTCAGGAGGCCAAATGTCCTCTCTATCACTCGCCTTGTCCGGCCATGGGCGGTGTTGTAGCGGAGCTGGGCCGGCGTGCTGGGGTTGCGGAGAGGTGTGATCAGCCATGGCATGTTGGGATAGCCAGCGTCCCCTACATGGAAACCACATGGTCAAAAGTAGGACAGGAGAAGCAGTCGGGCAGGAAGTCTACGCAAAATACAGGACAGACAGTGTACCCACCAACAACACATGCTCGTTCGTTGCGCAGCTGCGTCATCATTTCAGGCACCCTGCTACGCCTCATGATGTAGGCATCGTGTGCTAATCCTGGAAAACGAGCACAGACATGTGAAATCACCATGTTGGACAGACACACCACAAGGGCATTGATGGAGTGGTAGTGTTTGCGATTCCTGTACGCTACCTCCTGTGCCTGTGGTGGTACCAAAGCCACATGTGTCCCATCTATGGACCCAATGACATGGGGCATCCCTCCCAGGGTATAGAATCCACGCTTGACCCCAGTCAACTGTTCAGGAGTTGGAAAATGGATGAACTCATCCAGGTGAAGCAACATGGCCTCTAAGAAATCATGCAGCACACGGCTGAACATGCTCTGGGACATGCCACCAACATGAGCTATGGTATACTGAAAGGTACCCGTGGCAAGAAAATGTAGGGCTGCCATTACCTTCAGCTTGGGTGTTAGTGCCGTAGGATACCTGTGCAGCGGTTGCAGGTGTGGTGCCAGCCTTGCCGTCAACTCCTCAATCAACGGTTGGGGGAAGCGGTAGCAGCGTATACAGTCATTCTCCCGCATGTCAGCCAAGTCCGGAATTGCTCGGGGAAGAGGCGGCCCTCTGCAGTAATTTGGAAGTGACAAGGAAGAGTGAGTGCCCTACAACAACAATTTATATGTACAGAGCACATGTTAATCTGTCAATACACATATGCTACATAGGGAGTCAGGTATGTGCTACATGCCCTGGACACGTATGGCTGCCAGGTGACACTCCTACCAAGACCCAGCTACACACGGAGATTGTGAACCTCCACATCCCATGGCATGGGACTAGCTGTGTCCCAGTGTAAGTGAACAGCCAGACGCAACACAGGAGTGACATACATCAGCAGAAGTAGGATGTCGATTGCAGAGACAGGTAGCGGAACACTAGAGCCACAGGTCACATGACATTACACTAGGACAGCCCACACACCTTGCCATGAAGGTGTACATGTCTTGACTGCCCACACATACATTGAGAGGATGCAGACAGGTCCTTGTTACGCTACTCCGTGTCCCATGCATACATACACACCATACATCCGATACCACATGTGGCCTGGCGTGCGTAACAGTGTGCCATGGCCATCTACACACAGACACATGTTGGTTGCAGCAACTGCAGATGCATTTGAGGGAACACCAACATCAAGCTAATGGGAACACACCACACATACATCACATAGTCACATCCTGCAACGTGGGTAGTCACATGTCAGGTGTGGTAACCCCTGTAGCGGCCATCAGGGGACACTTGCGTGTGTTGTTGACTGTGCCATGCCAGTGACGCTCATCTCAAGTGTTCTGTACGACATGCACACATGTCAAAGGAGTGAAGGGCATGTCTGGCACATAGTGCACCATCACACATTACATCTGTACACATCTCATCATACATCTATTGCCTTCACGACTCAGGAGTAATGTGCCACATCACAGCCTTTCACACCTGTGCCCCACACATGTAGTACTGCACAGACAATGCCTTGATGTCCATCCATGGACAAGTATGTCAGCTCTATTCCCTTCTGTGTGCTGCCTGTCACCACTGTTATGTGTGAAAGGAACCGTACATTCGCTCAGAGGGCGTGTGTACGTTCCCTATCACTATGGGAGTGCTGCCGTAGGCCTACCCATGGTGATAGTGAGCGTACACGCGTATGTACGGTCCGTATCACTATGGGTACGCATACGCGAGCACACCCATAGTGACAGTGAGCGTACACGCGTATGTACGGTCCGTATCACTATGGGTACGCATACGCGAGCACACCCATAGTGACAGTGAGCGTACACGCGTATGTACGGTCAGTATCACTATGGGTACGCATACGCGAGCACACCCATAGTGACAGTGAGCGTACACGCGTATGTACGGTCCGTATCACTATGGGTACGCATACGCGAGCACACCCATAGTGACAGTGAGCGTACACGCGTATGTACGGTCCGTATCACTATGGGTACGCATACGCGAGCACACCCATAGTGATAGTGAGCGTACACGCGTATGTACGGTCCGTATCACTATGGGTACGCATACGCGAGCAAACCCATAGTGATACGGACCGTACATACGCGTGTACGCTCACTATCACCATGGGTGTGCTCGCGTATGCGTACCCATAGTGATACGGACCGTAAACACGCCTGTACGGCCCGTTACAATGCATTTGGGGTGCCCTAGGGCCCCGGAACGCACCATACCGGTGTGTGAATCTAAAAATTACATAGGGGACACATAAGGGACAAGTAAAAAGCCCTACATGCATGCTGGTTGTCATGGAGACCAAGTTTTAAGTTTGAATTTTTACATCCGGTGCCCAGCAAAAGTCGGTTTGAAAGAATCTACATTGTTGCAAGGTTGTTGTTGACATTACATCATGCTGAATTAAAAAAAAATTCTAAGCCCCTCACAGGGGTAGGTTTAAATGGATTGGAGGAAACATAGGATGCAAATGTGAGTGACCAATCACTCTGCAATCCTGTGCATGAAACAGGCCAGCAAGGCAGATATAAGGCAGCCAGGTCCCATGAGAGAGCACTTGCCTGCACATCTATTGATTCCACTACACTGCTGCTGCTCGTGATTCCCTGGCACCATGTCAAGGTCTGTGGAGAGGGCCCAGCCTTTCACCCTGGAGGAGAACCTGGCATTGCTGGATGTGATCCTCCCACAGTACCCCCTGCTGTATGGGCGACCAGGGTATCAGGTGAGTGCAGTCCACTAGCACAGACTGTGTCCCTTTTTTGTGACTGTGACTTCTGGCATTGTGTCCTGGTGTGACACACATGCAATGTACTGTAGGGGGGGCACCAGGGGGGGAATGCCTGATGTCGCCCAGCCAGAGCATGCTGTGGTGCATGTCTGCCGTCCTCACTTGCATTGTGTTTACTGTGACAATCACTGCATGCCACATTCTGCCTGTCTTATCCTCCTGGGAATGTTGCCTCTACAGTCCTCATGTGATTATGTGGTCAGCCCAGTGTGACAGGTGACTGTACCCACAGATGTGTGTTAGTTCTGTGTGCCTGTGCTGAGTGTCCACATGATGTGTTCGTACCCTGGACATCAGTGTGTGTTAGTCCCCTGTCATGTGGGTGGGTGCTTATGTGGAGTGTAGCACCCAAGCTGCATGAGGGATGGATATACCCTGCCCATCTGATGTGAGCAGGGAGCAGTGCTGTGTGTCTGACGTGCAGAGCCAGCCCCACACCTATGAGCCCCCCCCCCCGTCTAGTGTCACATGTGCAGAGTGAGGTTTGTAGCTGCATTTGGCAATGGCAGGTGAATGTACTGTGCCTGTGTGTGTCTGTGTACTCTGCTGAGGTAGCGTCAGTGGCCTGTGGCATGTGACTGCTTTGAGGTGCTGCACATAATCCTGGTGTAGCTTGTGATGCACAGTGTGAGCCTGGATCATTGATTGTGTCGTTGCCCTCATTCCACCTGTGTACTTTCAATGGCACGTATTGCTTTTGCCCTTCCCCAGAGGATAATGTCCCTATGACAAAGGTGCAATGCGTTGGATGCATACTATGCCTTGTTGTAACCAGCAAATTTGTTCTAATATGTGTCTCTGTGACATGTGCCAGGTGTATTGATGTAGTGTCACTTGTACATCCTCACAGGTAGGCGCCTCTGCCAAGGAGCAGATCTGGATGAACGCCGTCAGTGCCGTGAGGAGGACGGAGGGTCGCAAGCGCCGCCTGGCCCAGGTGAGAAAACGCTGGCAGGATATCCGGTGCTGGACGCGGAGGATCGCACGGGTCCTGCTGGGGGACTCACCTGAGACCCATAAGAACCGTGGGCGCCGCCGTCTGACCCACATCCACAAGCGTGTGCTGGCGGTGGTCTTTCCAGACTTGGACAGGTGCTTACAGGAGAAGCAGCAGCAGGAAGGGGGTAGGTACATGTGTGTTTGTTGTGTGTCACCAGCATTTGTAAGTGCGCAGTTGCATGGATACACTGCCAGGGTTTAAAGGTGCTGTGCAGATCCTGTTACCCACAGTATAGCGGTGCTCTCCTGCCTCCCTTCCCCTCCTTGCAATGTGTTCCCTGGTCTGTGTGTAGTCACTCCTTCACAAGGTTATCCAGGCTGGCAGTTTATCCACGTGAACAATGCCTGTAGCATCATGTGTGGGGGTGGTGTGTAACAGGTTTTGGGACCTTGCCTGTGCCCTGTCCAGTTCAGTACTTGTGGGTTCCATGTCAGTTGGCACTGATGCTGAGTCCAGACATGGGAGTCAGTCTCTCAAGTGTCATGCCTTACAGCACACATGTCCTATGTTGTGGCCTGTTACATGATGTGCATGAGTGTGCGATACGCATAGTGCAGGGATGGTGGCGTGTGTTGCAGTCATTCCCATTCAGGACCATGGAGTTGTGTGGCCACTACTGTCCCCTGGGGCATATTTTCCTAGGTGTCATGTGTGTCATCACAAAATGTGGGCACTCTCAGTGTCTACAGCATAGGATGTGCTCTGTGCCATTGTCCCCTGGCACCATGTATATTTACGTAACGTGTTCTACAAGTGTCCACTGTCCAGCCTGACCTGATTTTCCATGTTCATACTCACGGTGGCCAGTGCCTGCGTGTCTTGTTACAATCATCTGATGATGCCCATTTGTACATGATTATTTGGACAGGCGCACCTTGGGTATTTTGTGTCCAATCTTGCATTTTTCCAGCCCATGTGTATTTCACCCAGACTAAGAGATGTAAGTGCTTCCTGTGTCTCAACAAATTGTCTCATGTAGGGGGTGGTTGGTGCGGGCAAAGCCTACATGTCAAACCTGAAATCTCCTTGCCAGGTCTGGCCAGTGTGTGATGTTTGTCTGGACATACACTCAAGGTGCAGTGAGCCAGTCATGGTGGGCATGTTTTCAGTATTACCTAGGCAGCATGTGCCTAAAGTTCATGGATATGGTCCCTGCTCATCCCTATATTCGGCAACGCTGTGTGGTGCAGATGCAGTGCTGGATTGTCCCCAGAGCCTGGCTCCTCTGTCAAAATCCATTTCATGTCATTTGCTATTGTGTCATGCTCTCCATAGTTTTTCAGTGGCATGGTGGGTCAACCAACTGTGTGTTGCAGGGCCTACATATGTACCTTGTTTTGTAGATATTACTCATCTTTCTTTTCAGGCTATGCACTGTAACCTATGTAGATTGGACTCATGTGACATATGTATACAGGTGTATGATTAATTCCTGTCTCTTCACCTTGCCCACAGCATCGTCGGGGGACACGGATGGAGACATCAGCACAGACCGAGCGGAGGGACCGAGCACCAGTGCCAGCGGTGACATCTTGGCTGGCACATCGAGTGGAACTGAGGCGGAGGAGAGTGAGGAGGAGGACCTGTCCACTGCCACCACTGAATATGAAGCTGACGGGTCCGAGGCTGAGCTCTCCGAGTGGGCGGAGGCTGCACCACCGGCTGACAGCGGTACAACATCTCTCCCCGCCCCCTCCATTGCCATCAGCTGCCTCCCACTTGCTTGTGTCCCTTCCCATCGTGCCCGGTCGCCACATGTCTCCTTCCTGCCAGGCACCGCACCCCCTGCCCCTGTCTCCACTGCTGCCGCCAATGCCGAGTCTGTGGACATCCAGCGGCAGTTGCAGGTTGGTCAGGCTGCGATGCTTAATGTCCTCCATGGCCACAGCCAAGTGCTGAACAACATGGAGGCATACTTGGAGGGCATTTTCTCATCGCAGGCTGACCAACGCAACTTGCTGAGGTCCATTGACTCAACACTGACTGCAGCAGTGGGTCTCCTGCAGCGCTTCGTCCAACCCCCTACCCCTGACCCTTCCACACTTCCCACTCCTATGCCTGTCCCACGTACACCCAGACGTCAGCATGCACCCACCACAACAGACACAGGCACCACACCAGTAGGGAAGGTCAAACGCACACCTCCTGGCACGCACACACAGGGTGAAGTAGGCACACCCACTGGGTCGGGGGGCAAACGTAAGACACGCAGCCAGAGTGGGAGTCCGCATTCCCCAAAATCCACTCCCTCCAAATCCCCTCCCCTCAGCTCTCCTGGCCAAAAGTCGGATACAGGGTCAGTCCTGCCCAGTCTGTCCATCAGCCCCAGTGTGGCACAACCCCGCAAGCGGTGGAGGCAGGACACCGGCAGGGGAGTTGAGTCCCCCCCCTGTCCACACCCTCCCCCAGTGGCGCTGCGACCCATCCGTCCGACCCCCACCCCCCCCCTCCTTGGGGCCTGTGGTTCCTTCGGGTGCAGGGGAGTCGCTGGAGGACCTTGCTAAGGTGTGCAGCGCCATCCTGACCTCCGCCTTTGGCGCTGCCCCACCCCCTGTGGTGGAGTCCTCTGTCCCTGCACCCACAACGCCTACCCTTCGCCCTCATGTCCCTGCGGTGCCTGGTCATTCCCCCCACATGATGCCCCCCCCCCCCCGGAAGACAAAGGAGTCTGACTGTGCAGGCAAGCCAGGGGACACGCATCCCACTGTGTCCCCCACCTGGATTTGAACTTTGGATTGCCCTAGGGGCATTGTACATTTTGAACTTTCAAGGGACTAACAGATTTTTGGATGCTGAATAAAGCAATTTCTTTTTCCTTAGTACACTACTGTCTATCTGGTATTGCTGTTGGTGGACCTGCTCCATTATTTTGGGTGGTGATAATGTGTTGGGTGTGTGGGAATTGTCGTCTTGTGCTGGTCATAGGGTGGACCCTGGTATCTGTGTGCCATCACAAGCTGTTGGCTACATAACTTTGTTCATGTAAGCAGTTACTGCATGGTGACATCGTCCCAAGGTGTGTTCCTTCCTCTGTGTAACCTGACATCTTCCCTGCAGGGTCATTCCAATATGTGGTGCTGAGCTGTGTCTACATTGGCTGGGTGTGTGACGGACTCGTTAGACTTTGGCCATGCATACTGAGCGATGTCTCCACCTGCATCATTCGTGGCGTCCTTGGTGGTCACTGTACTTGTGTATGTAGACTATTGACGTGACTCCATGTGGACATGTTTTCTTTTCGGCGCTATGCATGTGTATACTCCCAGCCTCGCACACATGTGGTACATGTACTGCAGGATCTTTGTGCACCTGACTGACATTTGTGGGCATTGGATCTGTGGGTACTCTACCCTTTTCTTTGCAGGGGCACTGCTGGGAGTGTTAGGCACCCACCCCTCCTGTGTCTGGGCACTGCTGGGAGTGTTAGGCACCCACCCCTCCTGTGTCTGGACCCTGCTGGGAGGACTCTGCACACACCCCTCTTATGTCTGGGCACTGCTGGGAGTGTTAGGCACCCACCCCTCTTATGTCTGGGCACTGCTGGGAGTGTTAGGCACCCACCCCTCCTGTGTCTGGGCACTGCTGGGAGTGTTAGGCACCCACCCCTCCTGTGTCTGGGCACTGCTGGGAGTGTTAGGCACCCACCCCTCCTGTGTCTGGGCACTGCTGGGAGTGTTAGGCACCCACCCCTCCTGTGTCTGGGCACTGCTGGGAGGACTCTGCACACACCCCTCTTATGCCTGGGCACTGCTGGGAGTGTTAGGCACCCACCCCTCCTGTGTCTGGGCACTGCTGGGAGGACTCTGCACACACCCCTCTTATGTCTGGGCACTGCTGGGAGTGTTAGGCACCCACCCCTCCTGTGTCTGGGCACTGCTGGGAGGACTCTGCACCCAACCCTCCTATATCAGGATATGTACGCTTAGAACATACACGGGTGTGGGTTCGCTCCATGCATACAGGGGTGGTGTTACGGTCCGTACGTACACTGTTGGGGTGGGGGTGCGCTCCATGCATACGCGGGTGGGGGTACGGTCCGTACGTACACTGTTGGGGTGGGGGGTACGCTCCATGCATACGGGGGTGGTGTTACGGTCCGTACGTACACTGTTGGGGTGGGGGTACGCTCCATGCATACGCGGGTGGGGGTGCGGTCCGTACGTACACTGTTGGGGTGGGGGTACGCTCCATGCATACGCGGGTGGGGGTGCGGTCCGTACGTACACTGTTGGGGTGGGGGTACGCTCCATGCATACGCGGGTGGGGGTACGGTCCGTACGTACACTGTTGGGGTGGGGGGTACCGTCCATGTATACGCGGGTGGGGGTACGGTCCGTACGTACACTGTTGGGGTGGGGGTACGCTCCATGCATACGCGGGTGGGGGTGCGGTCCGTACGTACACTGTTGGGGTGGGGGTACGCTCCATGCATACGCGGGTGGGGGTACGGTCCGTACGTACACTGTTGGGGTGGGGGTACGCTCCATGCATACGCGGGTGGGGGTGCGGTCCGTACGTACACTGTTGGGGTGGGGGTACGCTCCATGCATACGTGGGTGGTGGTACGGTCCGTACGTACACTGTTGGGGTGGGGGTACGCTCCATGCATACGCAGGTGGGGGTACGGTCCGTACGTACACTGTTGGGGTGGGGGGTACGCTCCATATATACGGGGGTGGGGGTACGGTCCGTACGTACACTGTTGGGGTGGGGGGTACGGTCCATGTATACGCGGGTGGGGGTACGGTCCGTACGTACACTGTTGGGGTGGGGGTACGCTCCATGCATACGCGGGTGGGGGTACGGTCCACACGTACACTGTTGTTGTGGGGGGGGTACGCTCCATGCATACGCGGGTGGGGGTACGGTCCGTACGTACACTGTTGGGGTGGGGGTACGCTCCATGCATACGCGGGTGGGGGTGCGGTCCGTACGTACACTGTTGGGGTGGGGGTACGCTCCATGCATACGTGGGTGGTGGTACGGTCCGTACGTACACTGTTGGGGTGGGGGTACGCTCCATGCATACGCGGGTGGGGGTACGGTCCGTACGTACACTGTTGGGGTGGGGGGTACGCTCCATATATACGGGGGCAGGGGTACGGTCCGTACGTACACTGTTGGGGTGGGGGGTACGCTCCATGCATACGCGGGTGGGGGTACGGCCCATACATATCAGTACCCACGCTGTGGAATGCTTGTGCGGGCTGTACCCAGGCCTTTGCCACGTGGGTACGAGCCGTCCCGCCATTGACGTAGGTGTGGGCGTGGTACGACTCGTACCCACGCTCTTAAGGCGTGGGTACGGGACGTACCTGTATTGTTGTGTTACCGGTTCGCGTCGTCAACCACTTCCGTTGTGGCGGACGCTGGCTTTGCTGGACACGCCCCCACCCCCTCGTAGTGACCAGGGCCTGGGGGTCAGGTATGTCCAGGGCATGTGTGCTGTGTGACTTGGGTGGGGGTTTTGTGGCCTGCCCCTGCTCCTGCCCCCCCTTTACCCCCTCCCTTTGTTGTTCTGACCTTCTGCGGCGTCTGCGTCGGAACCTGTAGAGGAGGTCGACTGCTATGAGGGCCGGGATGACACGTAGGTTCGGGTCCATGTCTGTCCGTCGCGTGCAGGTACTCCTTGTTCGCGTCGTCCTGATTTCCCGGCAGTTTTTGGCTGCCGGAAAATATTCTCCGTGCGGGATGACGTCGGTGCGAATCGTACTTCATGGTTTGTGAAAGGCAGGCTGCGTGCGTCCCGACTTCACGTCGGCGCTTTCCCAGATCACATTTGTATGTATTTTTTCGTCGGTCGGTGTTTTGTATGAATCGTACGGAAATACTATTTCCGTGCGAATCGTACTTCCATGTTTGTATCTTGTTCCGACCGGGTACGCGTCGGACGGAGAATATGCTCCGTCCGACGGTTCGTACCAGGTTTTTACAGGATCGTAATCGGCACCTCTATGCCCACCTTTGGCTAAATGGTTTAGTAGTGCTATGGAATCTGTCATACAGTCACTTTTTGTTTTGGATGCAACCAAAAGATCATCAATGTATTGTACTAGGACAGACTCTTTAGGCATTACTAAAGTCTTAAGGCATTTTTTCAAAATCTGGTTAAAGATTGAAGGACTCTCTGTGTACCCTTGAGGAACGCGATCTCAAACGTAAACACAATCCTTAAATTTGAAAGAAAATAAAAACGGACTATCTGGATGCAATGGGATTGAGAAACAGGCATGGCATAAATCAATCATGGTAAATCACCTTGCATTCTATGATATTTGATACAGAATCACTGCAGGGTTGGGCACTACCGTACAACAGGGAACAACAATTTTATTAATCTTCCGTAAATCTTGAACTACCCTGTATTTGCCGTTCGGTTTCTTAATGCCAATTATAGGTGAGTTACAGGGACTACTCAAAATGTCCTATAAAATGCCCTGTTCTACCATCCTGTTTATTTCTGCTGGAACTCCAGCTTTAACTTCAGGACTCATTTTATATTGCCGGGTGTTAACTGCACCTTCCTTTACCGTCACCTTCACAGGGCCTCCATCTGTCATTAACCCTACTTCCTTTCCGGTAAAATCCCACACATCTGGATTTACTGTCAATTTTATCTCTTCAGGAAAGTCATCTTGAGTTATCATTGAATATAATTCATTTACTTCTGCTCCTTGCTTAGCTAGAGTGATTTAATATATTCCGTCTTCATCTGGGGTTTGAATAGCAACACCGTCTGGTGTGCAGAAAATGGTGCAATTCATTTTGCACAACAAATCCCTTCCTAATAAATTCACGGGACTGGAGTTGCATACAACAAATTTGTGCATTTCTTTGAAGTTCCCAATGCATACCTCCATTGGTTTTGTAATCGGGGTCCTAATCTGTTTATTTGAAACACCCACTACTTGGATCGCTTCTCCCGAGAGGGGTAGGTTTGGAATGTCTGCTGTTCTCACAGTGTCCAACAAGAAGGTAATGTCATTTCCTTCTACCTCTCAGTCTATATATGGACCTGACTGATCTACTGGTAAGGATGTGCCAAGTACGCAATCCTCATTTCCCCCTCTCAGGCACAGTCATTTATCTTGATCCTTAAAGTATGGATCCTGCAAAAGAAACTGTGAGGTTTGGTAATTTTGCTTACCACTTCCTTCTTGAAATCCGGTGTCTGCACTGGATTGAGCTTGACTCACAAATTTTGGCATAGGGACAGGTGGCATTTGACTCTGCAGGTTTACGACCTGTTGTGGTTGATTCATTATCACCTCATTCTGCGTCTGTGGATTTAAATTTTGATTTGGGCTATTATTATTTTGTATATTCTTACACTTGTTTTTCCAATGCCCCAATTTTCCACACTCGTGACAAGGAAACCTTTTCTGTGCCTCTTCTCTGCTTAATCGCCCTTTTGGTTTACCCCCATTATTTTCACCATTCCCTTGCCCCTTTCCTGTTCTCCCTGCTATGTTAGCTAACTGGAGTTCTTGTTGTTCTGCCAGCTTAACTTGAGCCCACATCACTTTCTCTTCTAAAAAGTTTCGTCTATTGTCGATTTCATCTCCACAGTACTTTGCATATTTTAAAATCTCATCTATGGGTTTTGCTTGCCAACACAAATGATGCTGTTTATTCATTTCAGAAATGTCCTTTTTCAATCCGTTCACAAATCGATACTCAAAATGGGTCATGTCTTTATTCCCAATACTTTCAACCCACTATACTGTTTGAACACCTGTAGGAGGCACTCATAGAACGCATGGACAGACTCATCCTTTTCCTGTGTCGTCCTGTCTATCCTTACCCAATCTGTCTCTTTTGGGGGGATTTTCCCTTTCAGTGAAGTAATAACCTGGTTATATTTTCTCATAACTTCTTTGGACGGGGCTCCCGTTTTCTTGTCTCTCGGGTATTCATCACTTGGCCAATCTACCGTGATTTTATACTCAGCCCACAAATCAGCCGGTACCACTATGTCAAACAGACCATCCAAGTCTTTCAACAGAACTTTCGAAACTTTCAAAAACCTCTCAACTTGTCTGTATCTCTCTCAATTTTGGGAAATCATTCGTAAATGACAAAATAGCCTGTCTAGTCCATGGGACATGTACATAACCTCCTCCTGGAACTTCTCTCATTGGGTACAACCCTTCAACCTTTTCGGTTTCTTTCATTAAATACTCTGATGTTACTTAACTGGTCTGTGCTTCCTTCTTTTTCTTTGTCCACCTCGTCTTCCATCTTTCTAAGTCTCCCCATTTCTGCAATATCGTCATTAATTCTTTAACCTGCAATTTTTTTTCCCCGTCATGTTCATATTTTCCAAATCTTTATCAGAAAATTCTGCTCTATAAGGTTTTTACAAGACTTTGTGTCACCCTACATCTATTCCCATTTCGGTAGCCAGATTCATGAATTTTTCATGAAATGCTCTGGTATTTCGAGTTATGCTTCTGCAAATGAACAGCAATTCTTCCTCATTAAAGGTATTCAACCTATCCACCCCTATATTTCCTGCTATCATTTCTTCCAATTCGACTTTTAATTTAAAAATATCTAGTATTTTTGGTGGTGGATCGGGTAAACAGTCATAATATCGAAAAAAAAAATATCGACTGGACAGAATATCGAGTTTTTAATATAGAATGGACAGAATATCGAGTTGCCAAAATATAGTGGTGAAGAATATCGAAAATCAGGTAAGAAATATCGATTTGCATAATATCGAAGTTTGTAATATCGACAGTCATAATATAGTTGTTAAAAATATCGATTTATTTATTTATTTATTTTTTAATTTTTTTTTTTATAGTGTTTTAAGTGTTAGTATATGTGTTAAAAGTATGTATTAATATTGGAATATATCTTTGAATATTTTTAAAGTAATGAATTTTATGTTATTTAAATTTTTGTGTCATTTAATTCCGTAGCGGGTTGTGGGTTTATAGGGGATTAGGGTGGGAAGTAATTTAATTATAGTACATTAAATAATAATATTTTGAAATTATTAAATATTTTAAATTTAATTTTGTGTTTTATTTCTGTAGCGGGTTGTGGGTTTATAGGGGAATAGGGTGGGAAGTAATTAAATTATTATTAAGTAATTATTAATTGGTGTTGTTAATTAATGTATTGTAATTAATTATTAATTGGTAATTAAATTTTAATAATTGGTATTTTTTTTTATTAATTTGTATTAATTGGTTAATTGATAATTATATTAATTGTATTAATTTATTATTCGGAGTGGGTTGTGGGTTTATAGGGTAATATGCTGGGAAGTAATTTAATTATAATTGTCATTATTGAAAATATTTTTGTGTATTGATAAATAATTTACTGTTAATTATTTTGTATTTTTTTATTATTTATTAATTTTTGTTATTGAAAATTATTTGGATGTTAATTAATTGGTAATTAATTTGTATTAATTGGTATTTAATTTGTATTAAATTTTGCAATTGATAATTATGTTAATTGTATTGATTTATTATTTGTAGTGGGTTGTGGGTTTATAGGGGAATATGGTGGGAAGTAATTTAATTGTAAATAATTAATTATTGATATTATTTTTGTATATTGTTAATTAATTTATTATTAATTAATTATTAATTGGTATTATTTGTATTTATTAATTTTTGGTATTGAAAATTAATTGGTTGTTAATTATTAATAGGTAGTTAATTAAAAAAATAATTGTTGGTATTTATAATTGATTTATTATTAAATATTTTGTGATTGGTAATTAATTTTAATACTTTTTTTATTGGTATTAATAATTAATTTTTTAAAATAAAATATTAAATTATTATTTTCCCTACTATTGCACTCACTGGAGTGGGAATAGTAATTTTTACCCCTAAGCTATCCAATGCTTTCCCTACTGTTGCACTCTTTGGAGTGGGAATAGTAATTTTTACCCCTACGTCATCTGACATTTTCCCTACTGTTTCACTCACTGGAGTGGGAATAGTACATTTTACCCTCACGCTATCCAAAGCTTTCCCTACTGTTGCACTCTCTGGAGTGGGAATAGTAATTTTTACCCCTACGCTATCCAACGGTGTCCTTACTATTGCACTCACTGGAGAGGGAATAGTAATTTTTTCCCCTACGGTGTTCAACGCTTTCCCTACTGTTGCACTCTCTGGAGTGGGAATAGTAATTTTTACCCCTACGCAATCCAATGCTTTCCTTACTGTTGCACTCAGTAGAGTGGGAATAGTAAATTTTACCCTCTCGCTATCCAACGCATTCCCTACTGTTGCACTCACTGGAGTGGAAATAGTAATTTTTACACATACGCTATCCAACGCTTTCTCTACTGTTGCACTCTCTGGAGTGGCAATAGTAATTTTTACTCTCCCGCTATCCAACGCTTTCTCTACTGTTGCACTCTCTGGAGTGGGAATAGTAATTTTTACCCTCTCGCTATCCAACGCTTTCCCTACTGTTGCACTTACTAGAGTGGTAATGGTAAATTTTACCCGCGCGCTATCCTACGCAAAAAATATTGAATATTTTTAATTAATATTACGTTAATATATATTAGTCCACGCGGCACCCCTTTACATTGACCTGCTCCCTGCTGACGAGAGGCAACTACCTCGAAACACGTGTCCAGGGATGGCTAACGCATACACATACTGTTCTATTTACATTTTGTGGCATAGGCGTACCCGCCGTCGCCACTACATTTCCCACAGTCCTTTGGGGCAACTTGCTGGTGTGACGAGCGGTGTGCGACCTACTTTTCCTCAATTTAAACGGCTTCCTTAAGCTAACGGGCTGACGAGCCTTGAGTCTGCACCTGCGCGCCAGGAGAGGTACTTGACCTGCTTTTAATTACATTTGGCAGTCCACGCGGCACCCCTTTACATTGACCTGCTCCCTGCTGACGAGAGGCAACTACCTCGAAACACGTGTCCAGGGATGGCTAACGCATACACATACTGTTCTATTTACATTTTGTGGCATAGGCGTACCCGCCGTCGCCACTACATTTCCCACAGTCCTTTGGGGCAACTTGCTGGTGTGACGAGCGGTGTGCGACCTACTTTTCCTCAATTTAAACGGCTTCCTTAAGCTAACGGGCTGACGAGCCTTGAGTCTGCACCTGCGCGCCAGGAGAGGTACTTGACCTGCTTTTAATTACATTTGGCAGTCCACGCGGCACCCCTTTACATTGACCTGCTCCCTGCTGACGAGAGGCAACTACCTCGAAACACGTGTCCAGGGATGGCTAACGCATACACATACTGTTCTATTTACATTTTGTGGCATAGGCGTACCCGCCGTCGCCACTACATTTCCCACAGTCCTTTGGGGCAACTTGCTGGTGTGACGAGCGGTGTGCGACCTACTTTTCCTCAATTTAAACGGCTTCCTTAAGCTAACGGGCTGACGAGCCTTGAGTCTGCACCTGCGCGCCAGGAGAGGTACTTGACCTGCTTTTAATTACATTTGGCAGTCCACGCGGCACCCCTTTACATTGACCTGCTCCCTGCTGACGAGAGGCAACTACCTCGAAACACGTGTCCAGGGATGGCTAACGCATACACATACTGTTCTATTTACATTTTGTGGCATAGGCGTACCCGCCGTCGCCACTACATTTCCCACAGTCCTTTGGGGCAACTTGCTGGTGTGACGAGCGGTGTGCGACCTACTTTTCCTCAATTTAAACGGCTTCCTTAAGCTAACGGGCTGACGAGCCTTGAGTCTGCACCTGCGCGCCAGGAGAGGTACTTGACCTGCTTTTAATTACATTTGGCAGTCCACGCGGCACCCCTTTACATTGACCTGCTCCCTGCTGACGAGAGGCAACTACCTCGAAACACGTGTCCAGGGATGGCTAACGCATACACATACTGTTCTATTTACATTTTGTGGCATAGGCGTACCCGCCGTCGCCACTACATTTCCCACAGTCCTTTGGGGCAACTTGCTGGTGTGACGAGCGGTGTGCGACCTACTTTTCCTCAATTTAAACGGCTTCCTTAAGCTAACGGGCTGACGAGCCTTGAGTCTGCACCTGCGCGCCAGGAGAGGTACTTGACCTGCTTTTAATTACATTTGGCAGTCCACGCGGCACCCCTTTACATTGACCTGCTCCCTGCTGACGAGAGGCAACTACCTCGAAACACGTGTCCAGGGATGGCTAACGCATACACATACTGTTCTATTTACATTTTGTGGCATAGGCGTACCCGCCGTCGCCACTACATTTCCCACAGTCCTTTGGGGCAACTTGCTGGTGTGACGAGCGGTGTGCGACCTACTTTTCCTCAATTTAAACGGCTTCCTTAAGCTAACGGGCTGACGAGCCTTGAGTCTGCACCTGCGCGCCAGGAGAGGTACTTGACCTGCTTTTAATTACATTTGGCAGTCCACGCGGCACCCCTTTACATTGACCTGCTCCCTGCTGACGAGAGGCAACTACCTCGAAACACGTGTCCAGGGATGGCTAACGCATACACATACTGTTCTATTTACATTTTGTGGCATAGGCGTACCCGCCGTCGCCACTACATTTCCCACAGTCCTTTGGGGCAACTTGCTGGTGTGACGAGCGGTGTGCGACCTACTTTTCCTCAATTTAAACGGCTTCCTTAAGCTAACGGGCTGACGAGCCTTGAGTCTGCACCTGCGCGCCAGGAGAGGTACTTGACCTGCTTTTAATTACATTTGGCAGTCCACGCGGCACCCCTTTACATTGACCTGCTCCCTGCTGACGAGAGGCAACTACCTCGAAACACGTGTCCAGGGATGGCTAACGCATACACATACTGTTCTATTTACATTTTGTGGCATAGGCGTACCCGCCGTCGCCACTACATTTCCCACAGTCCTTTGGGGCAACTTGCTGGTGTGACGAGCGGTGTGCGACCTACTTTTCCTCAATTTAAACGGCTTCCTTAAGCTAACGGGCTGACGAGCCTTGAGTCTGCACCTGCGCGCCAGGAGAGGTACTTGACCTGCTTTTAATTACATTTGGCAGTCCACGCGGCACCCCTTTACATTGACCTGCTCCCTGCTGACGAGAGGCAACTACCTCGAAACACGTGTCCAGGGATGGCTAACGCATACACATACTGTTCTATTTACATTTTGTGGCATAGGCGTACCCGCCGTCGCCACTACATTTCCCACAGTCCTTTGGGGCAACTTGCTGGTGTGACGAGCGGTGTGCGACCTACTTTTCCTCAATTTAAACGGCTTCCTTAAGCTAACGGGCTGACGAGCCTTGAGTCTGCACCTGCGCGCCAGGAGAGGTACTTGACCTGCTTTTAATTACATTTGGCAGTCCACGCGGCACCCCTTTACATTGACCTGCTCCCTGCTGACGAGAGGCAACTACCTCGAAACACGTGTCCAGGGATGGCTAACGCATACACATACTGTTCTATTTACATTTTGTGGCATAGGCGTACCCGCCGTCGCCACTACATTTCCCACAGTCCTTTGGGGCAACTTGCTGGTGTGACGAGCGGTGTGCGACCTACTTTTCCTCAATTTAAACGGCTTCCTTAAGCTAACGGGCTGACGAGCCTTGAGTCTGCACCTGCGCGCCAGGAGAGGTACTTGACCTGCTTTTAATTACATTTGGCAGTCCACGCGGCACCCCTTTACATTGACCTGCTCCCTGCTGACGAGAGGCAACTACCTCGAAACACGTGTCCAGGGATGGCTAACGCATACACATACTGTTCTATTTACATTTTGTGGCATAGGCGTACCCGCCGTCGCCACTACATTTCCCACAGTCCTTTGGGGCAACTTGCTGGTGTGACGAGCGGTGTGCGACCTACTTTTCCTCAATTTAAACGGCTTCCTTAAGCTAACGGGCTGACGAGCCTTGAGTCTGCACCTGCGCGCCAGGAGAGGTACTTGACCTGCTTTTAATTACATTTGGCAGTCCACGCGGCACCCCTTTACATTGACCTGCTCCCTGCTGACGAGAGGCAACTACCTCGAAACACGTGTCCAGGGATGGCTAACGCATACACATACTGTTCTATTTACATTTTGTGGCATAGGCGTACCCGCCGTCGCCACTACATTTCCCACAGTCCTTTGGGGCAACTTGCTGGTGTGACGAGCGGTGTGCGACCTACTTTTCCTCAATTTAAACGGCTTCCTTAAGCTAACGGGCTGACGAGCCTTGAGTCTGCACCTGCGCGCCAGGAGAGGTACTTGACCTGCTTTTAATTACATTTGGCAGTCCACGCGGCACCCCTTTACATTGACCTGCTCCCTGCTGACGAGAGGCAACTACCTCGAAACACGTGTCCAGGGATGGCTAACGCATACACATACTGTTCTATTTACATTTTGTGGCATAGGCGTACCCGCCGTCGCCACTACATTTCCCACAGTCCTTTGGGGCAACTTGCTGGTGTGACGAGCGGTGTGCGACCTACTTTTCCTCAATTTAAACGGCTTCCTTAAGCTAACGGGCTGACGAGCCTTGAGTCTGCACCTGCGCGCCAGGAGAGGTACTTGACCTGCTTTTAATTACATTTGGCAGTCCACGCGGCACCCCTTTACATTGACCTGCTCCCTGCTGACGAGAGGCAACTACCTCGAAACACGTGTCCAGGGATGGCTAACGCATACACATACTGTTCTATTTACATTTTGTGGCATAGGCGTACCCGCCGTCGCCACTACATTTCCCACAGTCCTTTGGGGCAACTTGCTGGTGTGACGAGCGGTGTGCGACCTACTTTTCCTCAATTTAAACGGCTTCCTTAAGCTAACGGGCTGACGAGCCTTGAGTCTGCACCTGCGCGCCAGGAGAGGTACTTGACCTGCTTTTAATTACATTTGGCAGTCCACGCGGCACCCCTTTACATTGACCTGCTCCCTGCTGACGAGAGGCAACTACCTCGAAACACGTGTCCAGGGATGGCTAACGCATACACATACTGTTCTATTTACATTTTGTGGCATAGGCGTACCCGCCGTCGCCACTACATTTCCCACAGTCCTTTGGGGCAACTTGCTGGTGTGACGAGCGGTGTGCGACCTACTTTTCCTCAATTTAAACGGCTTCCTTAAGCTAACGGGCTGACGAGCCTTGAGTCTGCACCTGCGCGCCAGGAGAGGTACTTGACCTGCTTTTAATTACATTTGGCAGTCCACGCGGCACCCCTTTACATTGACCTGCTCCCTGCTGACGAGAGGCAACTACCTCGAAACACGTGTCCAGGGATGGCTAACGCATACACATACTGTTCTATTTACATTTTGTGGCATAGGCGTACCCGCCGTCGCCACTACATTTCCCACAGTCCTTTGGGGCAACTTGCTGGTGTGACGAGCGGTGTGCGACCTACTTTTCCTCAATTTAAACGGCTTCCTTAAGCTAACGGGCTGACGAGCCTTGAGTCTGCACCTGCGCGCCAGGAGAGGTACTTGACCTGCTTTTAATTACATTTGGCAGTCCACGCGGCACCCCTTTACATTGACCTGCTCCCTGCTGACGAGAGGCAACTACCTCGAAACACGTGTCCAGGGATGGCTAACGCATACACATACTGTTCTATTTACATTTTGTGGCATAGGCGTACCCGCCGTCGCCACTACATTTCCCACAGTCCTTTGGGGCAACTTGCTGGTGTGACGAGCGGTGTGCGACCTACTTTTCCTCAATTTAAACGGCTTCCTTAAGCTAACGGGCTGACGAGCCTTGAGTCTGCACCTGCGCGCCAGGAGAGGTACTTGACCTGCTTTTAATTACATTTGGCAGTCCACGCGGCACCCCTTTACATTGACCTGCTCCCTGCTGACGAGAGGCAACTACCTCGAAACACGTGTCCAGGGATGGCTAACGCATACACATACTGTTCTATTTACATTTTGTGGCATAGGCGTACCCGCCGTCGCCACTACATTTCCCACAGTCCTTTGGGGCAACTTGCTGGTGTGACGAGCGGTGTGCGACCTACTTTTCCTCAATTTAAACGGCTTCCTTAAGCTAACGGGCTGACGAGCCTTGAGTCTGCACCTGCGCGCCAGGAGAGGTACTTGACCTGCTTTTAATTACATTTGGCAGTCCACGCGGCACCCCTTTACATTGACCTGCTCCCTGCTGACGAGAGGCAACTACCTCGAAACACGTGTCCAGGGATGGCTAACGCATACACATACTGTTCTATTTACATTTTGTGGCATAGGCGTACCCGCCGTCGCCACTACATTTCCCACAGTCCTTTGGGGCAACTTGCTGGTGTGACGAGCGGTGTGCGACCTACTTTTCCTCAATTTAAACGGCTTCCTTAAGCTAACGAGCTGACGAGCCTTGAGTCTGCACCTGCGCGCCAGGAGAGGTACTTGACCTGCTTTTAATTACATTTGGCAGTCCACGCGGCACCCCTTTACATTGACCTGCTCCCTGCTGACGAGAGGCAACTACCTCGAAACACGTGTCCAGGGATGGCTAACGCATACACATACTGTTCTATTTACATTTTGTGGCATAGGCGTACCCGCCGTCGCCACTACATTTCCCACAGTCCTTTGGGGCAACTTGCTGGTGTGACGAGCGGTGTGCGACCTACTTTTCCTCAATTTAAACGGCTTCCTTAAGCTAACGGGCTGACGAGCCTTGAGTCTGCACCTGCGCGCCAGGAGAGGTACTTGACCTGCTTTTAATTACATTTGGCAGTCCACGCGGCACCCCTTTACATTGACCTGCTCCCTGCTGACGAGAGGCAACTACCTCGAAACACGTGTCCAGGGATGGCTAACGCATACACATACTGTTCTATTTACATTTTGTGGCATAGGCGTACCCGCCGTCGCCACTACATTTCCCACAGTCCTTTGGGGCAACTTGCTGGTGTGACGAGCGGTGTGCGACCTACTTTTCCTCAATTTAAACGGCTTCCTTAAGCTAACGGGCTGACGAGCCTTGAGTCTGCACCTGCGCGCCAGGAGAGGTACTTGACCTGCTTTTAATTACATTTGGCAGTCCACGCGGCACCCCTTTACATTGACCTGCTCCCTGCTGACGAGAGGCAACTACCTCGAAACACGTGTCCAGGGATGGCTAACGCATACACATACTGTTCTATTTACATTTTGTGGCATAGGCGTACCCGCCGTCGCCACTACATTTCCCACAGTCCTTTGGGGCAACTTGCTGGTGTGACGAGCGGTGTGCGACCTACTTTTCCTCAATTTAAACGGCTTCCTTAAGCTAACGGGCTGACGAGCCTTGAGTCTGCACCTGCGCGCCAGGAGAGGTACTTGACCTGCTTTTAATTACATTTGGCAGTCCACGCGGCACCCCTTTACATTGACCTGCTCCCTGCTGACGAGAGGCAACTACCTCGAAACACGTGTCCAGGGATGGCTAACGCATACACATACTGTTCTATTTACATTTTGTGGCATAGGCGTACCCGCCGTCGCCACTACATTTCCCACAGTCCTTTGGGGCAACTTGCTGGTGTGACGAGCGGTGTGCGACCTACTTTTCCTCAATATATATGTATTAAAAATTTTTTTTTTTTACTTACATTAATTATTAATTTTAAAATTATTTAAGTATTTTTAAGTATGTTTTAGTTAATTATATTTATTATTTCATTAATTTTACATTACTTTTAAGACATTTAAAAAATTCGATATTTTGACCAACTATATTTGTTACAACGATATTTTGGAATCGATATTTTAGTACTTACCTGTTTGTAGATAGGGATTCGATATTTTGGTATTCGATATTTTTACCTCGATATTTTTGTAGGTCGATATTCTTCTCCTCAATATTCTGTCAGTGATCCGGTGGATCGGGTTTCTCTGTCCCGTGTCCATCTTTCTACCTCTTCTGGCGTTATTAGTGTGGCACTCTTTGTTCCAGTGGATGTCTCAATCTGCACCTCTTTTGAACAACCTGGCGTAACTCTTCTGGGTGTGTCATTTATTTGCCCCCTTATTGGCAGGTCCATTAATGAAATTACAGACTCGCAATCACTAGCTTGGTGCTCGACTATTATCTTTTCTTTTCTAGGTTCAATGATCGGTGTGGTCATGAAAGGAGTTTTAGGACAGTTGGATTTATCTCTGTACAATGGGACAACAGGACCTATAGTCACAGGTATAGTTAGAGCTTCGGGATGCACATTTAACGGTGTTATTTTTTGTATTAATTCATTTCTATTTTTATTTATTGCTTCTCTTTCTTTTTCTTGGAGTACCCTTTCCATTGTTTTATCATTTATTATTTGTGGCACCATGGGTGGCTCTAGGAGTGGAGCCCTCGGGGTAACTCTGCTTGGCCCTTCCTGATATCGCGGAGGATTTTTCATTAATATGTTATCTAAATAATCTTCATCAGACTCTCCGCCACCTGTTGCCATTAAATGTTTTCTCTTCTCTGTGCATTTGCTTCCTGTCTGTTCATCAGCCATTAATACAGGATATAACCCTTCGGTTAACATGGATTGCCTCCATTGTTTCATCTGCTTGTTTCACGTGGGAATTTTAGGTAAAAAGTGCTCAAATTCCTGTTGCACCTTGGTGTATCCCGTTCAAATGCCTCAGTTTCCCACTCTTCTAGTGCCTCATACTGAGTTAATCTAGGTCTTGGTTCTAACTCATTCATTCTTGTGCGCAAATTATGTAAAATTGGCCCATTGAATATTCCGTACTCTGGGAAAGCCAAAATTCCATCATCTTTGGTGTATTCGATCCAATTTTCTAACCATACACAAGTGTGATACCCTCTCTCTACCATCATGTAGAATGCAGGAGTTTCTGGGGGAGGAATGAGAATTCCTTCTCTGGTTTTAATCGGTTTATCATTTTTAAAATAATTCTTTACTTTCTGCAAAAATAAATGTTTCTCTTCTCACCATACATTTTGCGTGATCTCCCTCTCAGGTACTGCTGGTAAGCAAACCCCAAATAATTTCTATCTGGTCGACTCCCTGTTAATGTTGAATCATACATACACAATCCGTTATCTATTATTATTCTTGGGATTTTTATGTTTTCAGTCGGTCAGCCCTTTTCTCCAATACTAGTGCATCTTTTAGATTTGTAACCAATCAGAATCTCTTTCACTTTGTGCGTTTAGCCAATACTAGCGCGGCTTTCAGTGACGTCAGTATCACTCTGTTATTCCAACCCCTCCTTTAGAATTTTACGTGAGTCACACACCCACTGTCCTTACCAATCCCAGCGCGGCTCTTTGTGACGTCAGTGCAGCACCCGCAACTGACCCCTTCTTTACAAGGTAATGCTTAACTTTAATTTCTCAATAGTTTATACGTATTTTGCATGAATCAACAGCATAAAACATTCGCTACCGTGTCAGATTCTCTAAATTCCAAAAAATAGTCCGTTTCTTTTACTGTGAGTAAAACCTTTCCGCTTTCTCTTCCCACACTACGAGTAAAAACCTTTCCGCTTTCTCATCACTCAATCATCAGAGAACCTGCTACTCCTTCAGTATTACCCTTTCTAGGTGATATAAGACCAAAGGTATGCCAACGAACTTCTTTACTACCACTTATTCTCATTTACATACATAAATAGTCCCTAAAACAGTGCCTCTAGTTTTACCTAACTTTTCAGCACCTTTCCGAATCCTGGCAAGTAATCTCACTGCAGTTTGGCTTCCATTCACCAAACGCTATTCAATATTCCCGGGAACTTCAGACAACACGAATAACGACAACAAAAATAACTACAAATATATCTCAATAATTCAATCCACAATTTTTTCACTTCCTAACTAACTAGATCTAAACCATGCCTCTGCTACCAAGAAAAAACTGATGGAGCTCGGGTTACCAGCTCTGGTTACACATACACCTAATACTCACCTGGGCCCAATGAACATTCATACAACAAGTTAGTAAAACCCAGCTGGCATCAAATTTGTGTAATACCTATAATTTTGTTACTCACCTTCTACCAAGTCTTACCACTCGATAAATGTCATTTTTCCTTTCCTCAAGGAATCTAGTTGCTGAGTTAGTTTAAGGAAGAATGCCATTAACTTTATTCTCTGAATAACCACAGACTCAAGAAGTTTTGAAAACCTTTATCTAAATTAAGATTTGTGAGTCAAGAATCAATTACAGTAACCACCTTCAATTCAAGAGGCAAAATAAATCAATCATAGCAAAGTTATTAATGATCAATTAAAACGGTACCTGGAAAGGAAGAAAAGGAAATAGCAGGCATAAAGACAGATTTTGTTGATTTATATTTACCTATGGTCAAAGATGAACCCAACTCCGTCAATGGGGTCAGATCGAATCTCCAAGACAGGATACAGGCAGGAGATTAGGCAGATTCAGACCTGGGAAGGAGACCTCTTCCAATGTGCAACACCAGCGTCGCACCCCTCTTTGGTACTACTCTCCTCAGGTGTCCCTCTTCCGCAATCCCTCTAGATGAATAGATTATCGATAAGTATCTCAAATTCTCGTGCAGAGTTTCTGGCAGCAGCAAAGTCTGAGACTGCGTCCCGTGACGAGTCGGAATGACAAATCTGACAAGTCAGACAATTTCTCTAACTAACTTACCTCTTTTATATAATTCTTTATTCATGTACCACCCCCATTGTATCAAGTTTGTCTTTTCCCTTAGTCTAATTGGTCAGGTTGAGGAGGTGAGTTCATCACACCATACTAAAGTAATTTTTCTCTATGGGCAATTGTTTATGTACCAGCCCCTTAATTTCCTTTTCCATAGCTTTAGTCCCACCCGTATTCCACATTATGCTCATTCAAAATTGTATCAATTTCATTATAGTTGTAACTCTTCTTATGTCCAAAAGTTCAGCTTCCCAAGCTTTCAGGCTCAAGGTGGCCTTGGCGGGGTTACAAGCGATGCTGTCATAGGGTTTCAGCAGATTCTTGTACGCATGCTTAGTCTCGAGTAGGTAGGATTTCAGTCACACTCCGAGGCCCAAAAAGAACTAATAATAAGTCAGAAAAAGATACATTAGATCACGGAAACAAATGATTTCACTGTGTACCACTTACTTCTATTCTATCCCCATTTACTTATTTAAATCTTTTGCATTAGTGTTTAATAGAACTTACGAGGTTTAGTTTAGCAGTAGCATACGCATTAATGTGTGAGTTTAAAGCGGCCACTTTAATGCCATTGGCAGCTGCAAAAGTTTCCCACCAAAAGCGATAGTGTCATACTACGTAGATGCAGTAGACGCATGCACAATAGAATCCCGCGTTTTGTCGGCCATTTTAGGACCTTCAGGTTACGGGTAAGTAATGCACATAGAAAAGCTTCTCCTAGATAAAATGTTTCCGGATTGTAGTGCGGTATTAGTATTTACAACACAGGTTAATTAAGCAGTTACATATTATTTGAGGGAATTGAATCCAAGCAAGTTTCTTTTACGAATCCTTGCTCCATCAGAGTCTTTGTATCAGAGTGTCATGGTCAACCGTGTGAAAGGCAGTCGAGAGATCCAAGAGAAGTAGCACGGCAACCCCGTTGCGGTCAACTATGTTCTTCAGGTCATTCCAGATGGCAACGAGGACAGATTCTGAGTCTCTTCCCGGACGGAATCCAGTTTGGAAGTCTGAAAGTATGGCCTTATTCTCATTGAAATGTGCAAATGCTGCTCTTTCTATCACTTTGCCCAGGAAAGGTCCATTTGTAAATCGGTCTGTAGTTGTAGGGGTTCAGCGGGTCGAGGTTTGTTTTCTTCAATAATGGGCATATTTATAATGTTTTTAGTTTTTCTGGAAACATTCCTATAGTTAAGGAATGGTTGTTTATTCTTCTTACTGGTGTGGCAGCAGAGGTTGTTAGAAGAATTGTCTTGAAGGCTTATGGTGGACAAGGGTCAGAAAGGCTGCCGGCAAGCCTGCTTGCTTTGACCAGGTCCATAAATTAATTCTGTGAAATTTGTTGGGAGGAATGGGTTAGAGTATTCTTGGATTTTTGTTTTGGAAAAGGGTTGGTGCTGGTGCTTTTTCTCTGTTATAAATATGATATTATAGTCATTTTTGTGGGAATTTTATATTAATCATATGGTCATTGTTATGTTTAAGTGTTGGTGGGTTCATCCACTCTGTTAACTATGAGAGGGGTGTTTGTGGAGTAGTCCCTTCCTGTCCGATCGGAATAGTCGCGACCATGACATAGGGATTGGAGGGAATAAACAGCCTTGGGTTATAACCCAGAGGCAGAGTAACGCTAATACCAGTGTACGTGATTACTTGTCCAGGTTACCTTCGGTACGCGGTCAAACTGCTGAGCGTGTCCGCAACAGTCATCATACGTATATCATACTGATATCTAAAGGTGTACAAGATGTCATCTCAATATGGTCTTGTATGCACAGAGGAATAAATTGCCAACTGGCGACGAGGCGATCTGAACCCGCCGCCTTCCCACTGTGGTTCCTAGGTGTCGCGGGTGCTCTTCCGCCCTGTGGTGTCAGCCCAGGCCCATTTAGCCTTGCTGCCCTCTGCTGCTGCTTCCGCCGAGGCGACCTTCATAACCGGTCATCGGCTGTTCGTCCTCCTGCTCTGCCTGGCCGCTGACAGCGCACACTCGCCCTGGGGCGCCTTTCCGCCCCTCCTGGCATTTTCCCATACGGAGTCTCACGGGTTGCTTCACGTCACCGTCCTGCTGCATCCTGGGGCGAATGTTGGTTTATCTTGCCAGAGGAGCAGTTTGACAGCACTCCTGCATGACGTGATCCACGAAGAAGGTAGATCCATCTGAGTGTCTCTTTCTCTGCCCAGCCTGAGACCGCCCTAGATGGGTCAAATGAACACGCTAAAGACCAAAGAATAAACACCTAAAAAAAAATGTTTTAAAGGAAGGAAGGAAGAAAGGAAAGGAAAGGAGACAAGTCAAACATTTTCAGTCTGCCTTGCAGTGTATGGGTTCCCCTACTGGCCCTCATGCCTCCTGCACCTGCCCTGCAGCCCACAGTGGGTGAAATACAAAAAAACCCATAAGGACATCAAACAGAAGGTTCCTTGCTGCCCTGTCGCCTGGCCTGCATTGCTGCTCCTCACCTGCTCGAAGGCCGATTGCCGGCTCTCCAGGCATGTCTCACTGCCTCTTGTCCTGGAGGGTGTAGAGTAGACTGAGTATGAACTGCCTCTGTGGTACAAGGAGTGGAGTGAGTGGAGCATGCAACATTTCTAACACCCTCATTGCTAGATATGTGTGAATATGCACCCACCTAATCTTACCATTATATGGGAATGACAGTCGACACCCACCGTTGATAATATTATGTCCCTAAGTAAGTGAATCAAAATGGTTCTCAAAAATGGATTTAAAAGTTGGCTATAACCAGCTGATGCTGGACCCAGAATTGTGAGGGATCACTACATTCTCCACCCATGTAGGATTAAGAAGGTACAAATGTCTCAGCTTTGGAATTTCTAGTGCCACCAACGTTTTTAAGGACACCACCGAAATGTACTGGCTGGCCCTGATGGAGTCCTGAACGTCAGTGATGACATTCTGGTCAATGCTCTGAAGCTTGAAAGACACCTTGAGCACTTGAGAGCCACCTTTCAGCGCCGCAAGTAGAATGGTCACACCCTCCATCGAGAAAAGTGTGCTTTTTTCCAAAAGGAAATATCATTCTTGGTCATCGCTTCTCCCTGATCCCATCAAGGTCCAAGACATGCAAGCTGCCCCAGCTCCCACCACCGTGACTGGGGTGAGAAGTTTTCTCAGCATGGTCACATACTGTGGCGATTCATCAGCAATCTCATGGATCTCATCGCTCTCTTGCGAGAACTGACAAAGGCCAATACACCCTGGGATTGAGGGCCTACTCAGGAGGAAGCATTCCTGGCCACAAAATGAGCACTGTCTGCTGATACAACCCTGGTCTATTTAGACCCGGCCAAAGACTCTGAAGCATCTTTCGACACCAGTCGCATGGGACCAGGAGCAGTGCTATCCCAGAAGCAGATCATTAGGAAGTGGGCTCCCGTAGTCTACGCCAGTCAGGCACTAACTGAGACGAGCAACGTTATTCTCGGAGAAGGAAGCCATTGCTGTGCATTTGGGGTACCATCATTTTTAACTGTATCTATATGGCCAGCCCTTTGTGGTGCATACTGACCACAAACCCCTTATCCTGTTCATGGGGTCCTGCTCTAAACCCCCACCTCGGATCGAGAAGTTGATTATACACTTGCTAGACTATCATTTCATAGTCATTTTATGCCCAGGTGCTCAGATTCCTGCTGACTATCTATCCCAGCATGCCAGTCCTGCAACGGAAACAGAACATGACGCAGAAGATGTGGAATAATGTGTGCGGTTTCTTGTTGAATGCTCCAGCCCACGCCCCATCTCACTCAAGGAGATCGTCAAAGTTACTCCAACGGACAAATGTATCCAGCTGGAAACTGTTGTACCTTGCTGTATAAAACCACATATCGCACAGACGATGCAAGGTTGACGTTAACCACACTGCACAATGTTTGTATGGATATGGTGGTGTCCCTGGAAGGTTGTCATGAGATGTCCCCACCTGGAAGGTGGTCAATGCGATCCTACAACAATGAGTGGTGGTCCTTGCACATTTAACGTATCAAGGAGTCATCAAGACAAAATCTCGGCTGCAATGTAAGGTGTGGTTTCCTAACCTGGAAGTCCTCATAGATTGGACTGTATGTCTGTGCTCCCTGTGCCAAGCGTCTGGCCCTGCTGACTCACCTGCACCTATCATCACAAAAGATATACCGCCATTTCCCTAGCAATGAGCCATCGCTGATCTTGGTAGTCTACCTGATGGTCGACACATGTTAGTGTTTATCGATTACTTCTCAAAGTACCCCGAGGTTGAAGTCATGGAATCCACTACCTCCAGTCAAACTGCACCCCCTCTCGAAGATTATGGCCACCCATGGTCTGCTTAAGGAATTGCATACTGACAATAGACGGAAAAAACAATGTGAATAGGGGTCTCGGGGGAATTAATTATGGACTGAAACACCTCCAATCCCCAATCAGTACCTAACAACTAACAGGAGGTGCTCAGTCTGTTCATAAGGAACAGACAGCCAGTGACTGCTGTGAAGCATGCTAAGAAACCTCTTCAGATAATTTGATCATCACCAGGCAAGAGTTAAGAGTCCATCAGCCCACCCTTACTGGCGGAGCTTCGTCATCTGGACCTCTAGGAGATCTAGATCTAGGGCCACAGTCTTGGGTCACATGGACCTGCTGGGTACCTGACCTGACGTTTCCTTAGAAGGGCTCTTGCCAAGGTGTATGTTCAAACCATATGAACTCTAGTGATGTGCAGTGCTCTAGTGTAAGTGACAATTTAAAAATGGCTACCTGGGCAAAACATAAATTTATTAACAATTGTCCAAGTGTCAAACTTAAAAGAACCTAATAGTCTGGAAAAAATTGACTATTTCCTGGCTAAGTCTAAAGCGGTCGACATGTTTCAGCCGAATAGGTCAGTTGACCCGGCTTTCTTCAGGACCTAGATGTAATCGAGTAAAGGCTACTGCAGGATAAACACAATTCGTGCAAAAAATAGTGTGGAACAATACCCATAAAGGGAATATAATAATCAGGTAAGTATGTGGCAATTGCCACCCTACCAGTACAAGCGAACTTCGTGCTTGAAGGTAAGAGCTACCTCTTCTTTCCTGAAAAAAATTCAAACAGTCGCACCATCAAAAAGGCGTCTCCACATAAATCACAGCATCAGTGACTACTATTCAGCAGTGCCCTTTATGCCCTGCTCAAATTGCGAAAGAACCCAAACAGTGGTTCCATGCACAGAAGATTAGAAGAGAACTGTCCTTGACTTACCCAGCTTTATGTGGGAGAACAACCTCACCCGGCTGACTGCTCGGAGATGGAGGCACCGCTCTGTTTGTATGCAAAGTAAAACAGAAAAGTTGCATACTCATACTAGTCTGTCTACATACTTTGCATGTAAATCAAACACTTTAATTAACCTAAAAAAATCAAAGACCATACACCACTCAACCCCTAATAGGTGTAATTCTGCAGGTAGATGGAAGAGATGTCCTTCCTGAAACCTCAGTCTTAATAAAGCACTGAATACTCATGCAGTTTAAAATAATAAAAACCTCATTCTGGGTGGTTCCCCTTGGCTCACTACGAAGCTACATTCAACAGAGTCCAAGGAGAACACCATACTATACAAGGTTTACGCAGGAAAGTATTGCCATATCACTGCTACAATTGGTCAAAAAAGACACGTCTCGCGGACAAAAACGAGGACTCTCCACTCCTTACCTGTCCGTCGGTACTTCAGACCAGACTACGAGCTGTCTGGGAGGTGACGGCAGGGGGAGGGAAAGCTCCTTATATATCTGCCTTAAGTATTCGAAATTGCCTGATTTAGACCAGCTGCCAAAGTTTCTTTAGCCAATCTGCATGCACCTGAAAAGCGAGATGCGCGCAGTTTGAAACACTCACTCTAGGGCATGCGCATTCTGATAAACGACTAGCTACGTGGCGCGATACCATCTGTAGTTATGCTCGATGAGAAGACACTTCACTTTGCACATGCGTGGCGTCAGGGACCAGTAATGTACCCTGGCTCCGCCTCCGCGCATGCGCGTTCGAATCCGAAGGACTCGATTTGGTAGTTCTCAAGAGTGGCAGAGTCAGCACCAGTTATTTACTAGGCCCGTTGCAATTATACAATGCTATAGCGATAAACTAGCTTAGTATATTAATTTATTAGTTCATTGGTTTTCTCCATGGACCCGCCTCTTCAATTAAAGGGCCCATCTCATAATGTAAGCCTGTACCCTCAGCTCATAACCAAATATCACCTTAGTCAGGTAAACTGTGTAGCGACCGCCAAGCACTGTACTGGGCCGTTTTTTAACGTTGCGAGTAACACATCTTCGAACGCAACATGAGAACAAGCCACAGCTAGCGAGTCGTATCCACACACAGGTATCGTTATAGCACAGTCCAAGTCATACACATTAATGACGAGAAATAGCGGCCACATACCGCATTGGGGTCAATAGTTAAATATATTTACCCAAAATATGTTAGATCAAAGATAGATGGAAGATGACAAATACCTCAATATACATCTGTCTATATGGAATGATATCTGGGCTTATTCTTTACTAATGCGCAGGTACCAGTTGAGATCAAAAGTACTAATGATGACTCTTAATATCAAAAGTGATAAAATGTAGTCACATGCTCACATGTTTACACACTGGTCAGTTATAAAGGAATCTAGGGCAATCAAAACTGATTTCAGATAGAGGCCCATGGTATACTGTCATTCAGGCCATGAATGTCAGTTTTCAATCTGAAAATCCACCTCTGCTCTTTGGTGAACAGAAATTTTGAAATATCTGCTACATGCTGGGGAATAAATGGACGTTCAAGCACAATCCATTTCAAATTATCGGCCTTGTGTAGTTTAGAAAGAAAATGGTTAGTCAAACAGGTGGACTGTTTCATACACCGTATGGTGCTCTTGTGCTCGCTTATACGGAGCTTCACTTTGCGTGTAGTGTGACCAATGTATTGCAGAGCACAAGGGCATGTGATCATATAAATCACACACTCAGAATTGCAATTTGTGTGATTCTGCAGTATCCAAGGACGGCTGGTACCTATATCCACTGATGTCGTTTTGGTTGTCTGAGGACATACACTGCACGAGCCACAAGGATAGTGGCCTCGTACAGGGGGTAATGACCACAAGGTGTTAACGTCACATGTAGGTTGTGACAGTGGTCGTGTGTGAACCAAACTGTTCCGCAAACTTGGGCCCTTCTTAAATGCAAAAAGCGGGGGCGGGATGGTTTCAGATGCCACATTGAGGATTCGCCAGTGCTTACGGACTGTTTTCTGTAATCGATTAGACAGGGTACAAAAGGTAGTTACAAAAGTCAACCTGTCATTGGAGATTTTTGGAGTGCTGTCGTCCAGCAGCGCATCCCGATTATTATTCGATGCTCTCTTCCAAGCCTGACGTACCAAACGCTTGGGGTACTGACGTGACCGAAGTTGGAGTGCCAGTTCACTAGCATGCTTATCAAAGAGATCCCCGGTGGAACAATTCCTTCGCACTCGCAGAAACTGTCCCACCGGAAGATTCTCCCTGAGAGCCCTCGGATGGCAACTATCAAAGGATAGAAGGGAATTCCTTGACATGGGCTTTTTAAATAATTCGCACTGCAATGTGCTTTCATGGGAAAAGATGGAGATGTCAAGGAAAGATAACCGTTGCTGACTAACCTCAATGGTGAATTTCAAAAAGGCATTTTGTTGATTGAGCCAAGTGTGAAAGGCCAAGATCTCTAGGCTAGTGCCACGCCAGACCACCAATATGTCGTCTATGTACCTCTTCCACAGCACCAGATGTTGACGATATGGGTTGCTGTGGTTCAGTACATAGTTCTGCTCGAAAAGATGGACATAGAGGTTGGTGAGGCTGGGCGCGAAAACAATTGAAAACTGACATTCATGGCCTGAATGGCCTGAATGACAGTATACCATGGGCCTCTATCTGAAATCAGTTTTGATTGCCCTAGATTCCTTTATAACTGACCAGTGTGTAAACATGTGAGCATGTGACTACATTTTATCACTTTTGATATTAAGAGTCCTCATTAGTACTTTTGATCTCAACTGGTACCTGCGCATTAGTAAAGAATAAGCCCAGATATCATTCCATTTAGACAGATGTATATTGAGGTATTTGTCATCTTCCATCTATCTTTGATCTAACATATTTTGGGTAAATATATTTAACTATTGACCCCAATGCGGTATGTGGCCGCTATTTCTCGTCATTAATGTGTATGACTTGGACTGTGCTATAACGATACCCGTATGTGGATACGACTCGCTAGCTGTGGCTTGTTCTCATGTTGCGTTCGAAGATGTGTTACTCGCAACGTTATAAAACGGCCCAGTACAGTGCTTGGCGGTCGCTACACAGTTTACCTGACTAAGGTGATATTTGGTTATGAGCTGAGGGTACAGGCTTACATTATGAGATGGGCCCTTTAATTGAAGAGGCGGGTCCATGGAGAATACCAATGAACTGATAAATTAATATACTAAGCTAGTTTATCGCTATAGCATTGTATAATTGCAACGGGCCTAGTAAATAACTGGTGCTGACTCTGCCACTCTTGAGAACTACCAAATCGAGTCCTTCGGATTCGAACGCGCATGCGCGGACGCGGAGCCAGGGTACATTACTGGTCCCTGACGCCGCGCATGTGCAAAGTGAAGTGTCTTCTCATTGAGCATAACTACAGATGGTATCGCGCCACGTAGCTAGTCGTTTATCAGAATGCGCATGCCCTAGAGTGAGTGTTTCAAAGTGCGCGCATCTCGCTTTTCAGGTGCATGCAGATTGGCTAAAGAAACTTTGGCAGCTGGTCTAAATCAGGCAATTTCGAATAATTAAGGCAGATATATAAGGAGCTTTCCCTCCCCCTGCCGTCACCTCCCAGACAGCTTGTAGTCTGGTCTGAAGTACCGACCGACAGGTAAGGAGTGGAGAGTCCTCGTTTTTGTCCGCGAGACTTGTGTCTTTTTTGACCTATTGTAGCAGTGATATGGCAATACTTTCCTGCGTAAACCTTGTATAGTATGGTGTTCTCCTTGGACTCTGTTGAATGTAGCTTCGTAGTGAGCCAAGGGGAACCACCCAGAATGAGGTTTTTATTATTTTAAACTGCATGAGTATTCAGTGCTTTATTAAGACTGAGGTTTCAGGAAGGACATCTCTTCCATCTACCTGCAGAATTACACCTATTAGGGGTTGAGTGGTGTTTGGTCTTTGATTTTTTTAGGTTAATTAAAGTGTTTGATTTACATGCAAAGTATGTAGACAGACTAGTATGAGTATGCAACTTTTCTGTTTTACTTTGCATACAAACAGAGCGGTGCCTCCATCTCCAGTTCTCTTCTAATCTTCTGTGCATGGAACCACTGTTTGGGTTCTTTCGCAATTTGAGCAGGGCATAAAGGGCACTGCTGAATAGTAGTCGCTGATGCTGTGATTTATGTGGAGACGCTTTTTTGATGGTGTGACTGTTTGAATTTTTTTCAGGAAAGAAGAGGTAGCTCTTACCTTCAAGCACGAAGTTCGCTTGTACTGGTAGGGTGGCAATTGCCACATACTTACCTGATTATTATATTCCCTTTATGGGTATTGTTCCACACTATTTTTTGCACGAATTGTGTTTATCCTGCAGTAGCCTTTACTCAATTACATCTAGGTCCTGAAGAAAGCCGGGTCAACTGACCTATTCGGCTGAAACATGTCGACCGCTTTAGACTTAGCCAGGAAATAGTAATTTTTTTCCAGACTATTAGGTTCTTTTAAGTTTGACACTTGGACAATTGTTAATAAATGTATGTTTTGCCCAGGTAGCCATTTTTAAATTGTCACTTACACTAGAGCACTGCACATCACTAGAGTTCATATGGTTTGAACATACACCTTGGCAAGAGCCCTTCTAAGGAAACGTCAGGTCAGGTACCCAGCAGGTCCATGTGACCCAAGACTGTGGCCCTAGATCTAGATCTCCTAGAGGTCCAGATGACGAAGCTCCGCCAGTAAGGGTGGGCTGATGGACTCTTAACTCTTGCCTGGTGATGATCAAATTATCTGAAGAGGTTTCTTAGCATGCTTCACAGCGGTCACTGGCTGTCTGTTCCTTATGAACAGACTGAGCACCTCCTGTTAGTTGTTAGGTACTGACAATGGACCCCATCTCTCCAGTAAAGAGTTTACTGAATATGTGCCGTCCAGTGGCATTGTCCACCAGAAAACTACACCCAGGTGGCCTCAAGCGAATGGAGAGGCAGAGCCCTTCTTGCGCACTCTTAATAAGATGCTCAGAATTGCGTTGGCCAATGGCCAGAATATGGACTGTGCTCTCTATGTCTTTCTACAAGAGTATCACTTGACTCCTCATTTGGCGAATCATGTCAGCCCAAGTTCCATATGCATGAATCGTCCTGTGGGTGATATCTTTCCCTATGTGGAAAAACCATTCGCTGTGCACCAACAGGTTGCTGAGAATTTGCAGAAGCGCAGGACACAGAATAAGCATATATCACAAACTCGAAGAGGAAGCCGGAGTTCACATCGAGTGGGTGATCTAGAACTGGTCAAAAATAGACATCCCCGAGGAAAATCCATGCTACCATTTGAGCCTCAACCCTGGAATGCGCGAACAGTGAAAGGAACCATGATTAATGCTCAGAGAGTTGGAGTGACTATAACGAGGAATTTCTCGTTCTTCAAAAAATTTCAAGCCCCGGCAAGTGCATCTGGATAAGATCTGGACACCTTGGGCAGTGTGGAAATACCGGTCGATGCAGAGCTATTCCCTGCTGAGCCTCCTGATCCATGAGAATCAACAGGGGAGATGCTCTCTTTTCTTTCTTTATCGCTCTCTCGAGCGATTAACCACTGGTGATGTTTTTACTGGTTTTTCTTTAATTTGTGGGTGAAGGAGGAATGTTTTAAGTGTTAGTGTGTTCACACACCCTGTCAACTATGGGAGGGGTGATTGTGGAGTAGTCCCTTCCCGTCTGGTCGGAATGGTCATGACCGTGACGTAGGGACTGGAAAGAATAAATAGCCTCGGGTTATGACCAGGGGCAGAGGAACACTAGTACCAGTGTACGTGATTATTTGTCCAGGCCTGCCTTCTGTACAAAGGCCTCACTGTCAAGCGTGTTCGCAACAGTCATCATATGTATATGATACTGATATCTCAAGGTGTACAAGATCTCAATATGGTCTAGTATGCACAGAGGAATAAACTGCCAAAACTTAGGTAGAATATGTAGACAAACAGTAGTCGATTATGTACTCATATTTGTGTACCATTCACTTGATCTTAGATGGAAGGAAGTATCGTTGAGAAATGACCTGGGCTTGCCTGTCTCTGCATTAATGTGCTCTGCGTATGTGAGGTGGATCTGGGCTTATGGGGTTCAAAGTTCAGGGAGGTGGCATCAAGTGAGTTACCAATAGGCCTTTGAGGTGAACGCCATGGCGAAAGTTGCAGTGAGGTGTTATCTGCACCTCTTAAGAAATGTGAGCCATTCTCGCCACATATGGAATGTGTCAGGCTCACCTGAAGTCTCCGCGGGAGCAGGAGGCAGGAGTCAGATGAATAATTCCCAACTTCCCTCTACCACTAGTCCGCCCAACAAAGTCAAAGCGGTACCAGTGAATACGGGGAAGAGGGGAGACAAGGGAAGGAGAAGTAGAGACAGGGCAGGTCCAGCACACGTCCAACACCACGGCAACTCCACTGGGATCCGGAAGAATTCCTGTGAACAGAAGGCTAAATCAACAGCTGGATAGACTAAGAGCAAACATATATATAACTAATGGTCTGCGAAATGTTCTACCTGGAAATCTCCCCTCTTCCGCTTGTGTCCACAGTGAGTGTAAAAGTACAACAGATGCAATATTCCTAAACACAGATAAAGATAATGTTAAGACCTGGTAACACTGATCCCTAGTTGGGTACTTATGTGGTAAAGTAGTTGCATATCTTACCCCCCCAGGCATGTGAGGAACACGTTATACATGGTGGCTTCTAAAGAAGTATTTTGGTTATAGATTGTTACCAGCACAGCCTTCCAAACGATCAACATAAATTCAGTAAACTGCCACCTAATCAATTGCGTCAGCAGGTTTGTTGATTGTCCCCAAAGGGGTAGAGACGACTGCCAATACTGCACTCTGTTCAAGCTACTAAATGCTCCTTGCCTCAGGAGACACGATAGCTGTCATGTGGGGTATATATATCATGTCACACGAATAATGCCAAATCATATGCAAAACACTTATCCAGTTCGAGAATATGAGGAAAATGCAGATGTCTGCCTACTCGTAAATGAGCCCTTGTTCAAATAAGCAGAGGGAGCAACAGGGGGAGGGGCGCGGCCACATAACTAGTGCTAGCGCGTTACCGCCAAACCCAGAGGTTTTGAACGAAGGTTCCAAGGTAGCTGAGAAGGGCTAAGGAAGATCCCCGTGCTGCCTTCAAAGGACCCGAGTCCGAGAGCAGAAGTGGAACCTCCGTAGAAGCAGAAACCTCAGACACGACGCGGCAACGCTGGAGCCCAGGACCCGGAAGAGACAAGAGTTACCCGGAAGTGCTACAGCGAGAAGTCAACAACTAGAACGCGAAGCGTCTGTATTCCTGACGGGTTGCATTTTATGCAGACGAAGACTCGACCTTCTCCTCCTCTTGTACTGCGGCGCTAACTCGGACACAACCATGACAGACTGAGAATATACTGAGGTTTTTCCAATTATTGAGAATCAGTCTGTATGCAAGAGTGAGCATTAGATCCAATAAGTATCTGTCGGATTCAGTTTTTACTTGGGGATCTAAGTGACCAAGTTGCACATATCTGAATTCCTGGGTGGGATTCATATCTAGACTGCTTTTTTATAAATGTAAAGATCATATGATCCATATCACCATCATGAACTCCTCAATTCCAACACTTGGGTCCTCTAAAAGGTTGAGTGTGTGGAGTTTAACAGTTGGCCAGTAGGGTTTATTAATAATCATGTTGCCTGTTTTGGATAATGCAGGAGGTATTTTATTCATGAAAGTGGATCTAAAATGCGTTTTCAGTCAAATTTTATATTGCTTTTATTTCGTGTCTGCTTCCCGTTGTTGCTCGTTTTGAATGCGAGTTCTACGGGCAGTAGGAAAAAGTAGTTTATATACTCTGGACACAATGTGTCATGTTTTGTATAAGCCACTAATTAGCATAATTAGCAAGGGGCTGTTTATTAGTAGTGGATACTTTGAAATCCCATGCCCTAGGTACAAGGGGTACAATTTACTAGGGACTTCGAGAGATGGCTGAAGTTGTGCCAATTGTGGTGCAGTTTGGGAAAGAGATTAGGCACTGGGAACATGGTTAGCAGGGACCCATTCCACTTGCAGTTCGAAATCACATTAGGCATCAAGCAAAAAGTGGGGGCTTGCCATATCAAAAGAGGCACTTTTCTACAAGAAGCTTAATTTCAGATTTGTCCTTGTTAAGTTTATAGCCCGATAACTCAGTAAACTCTTGGATTGATGTCATTAGGGCAGGTATGGAGGAGGAGGCATCTTCAGTGACAACTAAAATATTGTCTGCGTATGCAGCTATTTTGACAGTGATGTTTCCGAATGGAACACCAGTTATGTCTTTGTTCTTCTTCAGGTTATGTAAGAATGCTTCTAGTGCCAGTAGAAATAGAGGGGGCAATTGTGGGCAACCTGGTCTGGTCCCTTGTTTCAATGAGATTGTAGAAGAGATAGTGCCTCCCGCTCAAACCTTAGCGACTGGTTTGTGATAGAGTACCATAATCATGCATGTCAGGAGTTCTCCAAGAATACATTTCGCAAGGGTCAAATGTAAATATTTCAAATCCACTTAATTGAATGCTTTCTCCACGTCAAGTGTGATTGCTTCGATGAGAAATTTTGTTATTTTAGCATTTTCAAGGATATGACAGAGTATTCTTGTGCTATCGCTAGATAGTCTCTTTTATAGAAAGCCCAGTTGAGAAGGGTGAATGAGTTTAGACATGTGTTTTTGTAACCTGCTAGATAATACTAAGGCATATAGTTTACAGTCCAAATTGATTCAGAAAATTGGCCTGTAGTTTATTGGCAGCAGGGAGTTTTTGTCCTATTTAGGGATGACTGTTATCATAGCTTCAGCCGGTTTCCTGTAATTTGTCTGGAATTGGTGAAGAGAGTGTAAAGTCTTAATAAATGTGGGATAATTGTTGTAGAGAAAGGTTTGAAAAATTGTGCATTATAACCATTCAGGGGCTTTGCCGGTTTTGAGTTTTTTAATAGCTTCAGCTATCTCCCCTTTTTTATTGGGCTATTAGTCGATTCCTTTTCTTGCTCTGTTAGCATGGGTAGTTTGGCTTTATCTAAGTATATTTTACATTTCTTGTAGTAGAGTGTGGTATTGTCTTTATAAAGGTTTTGATAAAAGTCTCTAAAAACCTCCGCAATCCTATTGGAACTGGGGTGTACAAGACCTTTCTCATCCTCGATGGTGTTAATGGCATTTTTTTGTAATCTGTGTTTTAGTTATGAAGCTAAGGTATTGCCTGCCTTGTTGCATTCACATAATCCTATGCTTGTTTGCTTATTGACCTATATACCTGCCCTTCTGCTGATAATTGTGTTGTATTCATATTTTTTCTTAATGATCTCATAGTCATATATCGCTTTATTTGGTGTCATGAAAAAGAAAACCTCCATAAAAGCAGTTGCACAAATATAAACATAGCTCAATTACACTTCATTTCCAGAAGTAAATAGTACAATCCAAAACACTTTTTAAAAAAAGCCATCGGATCAGGTTTTTAAAAATTATCTGCCGGCAATATATTCCATTTGTTAGATATGCAAATATGGCCCCTAACCTTTAAAGGTGCAAATATACCATATTTCCCATCTTGAGTTCCAGTAGTAGTTAATCTTGTGGCACTTACTAGCTGTGCCTCTAAGGTATGTGAACCCTTTGACTTGTTCTAGGTATTAGTTAAAATCAGACTTTTGCTGACAAAGAAAGCGGCCCATTAAATGAGGACAATCTACATCAGATTTCAAGAGAGGGCAGAGATTGTAGGTACAACTAAGCAGGGCGAAATTGTGTAAGGCCTAACTGGCTTATAATAGGTACAGTGTACCGCTTCCTTTGTCGAGAGTAAAATTTACACATGAACCAGGTGCATGGTGTTTTGGGGCATCCTGCTGTATCGTTCATAGTGGAAAAAGTGCATAGTCGGTAGAATATATCTAACTTTAAACGTGTAAGGACAAATCTGTGCCGCAAATTTACAACAGATTTAAGATATGGCTGCATGTTAAAAGTAGTTAAAATCAATTTATTATTTAAAAAGGTCGGTTTTGGGAGTTCGGATATAAGGTCAGGGTTCTCCAGATGTGCCATAGCTTCGCTTTTCAGAGATTTTCTACTGATTGTCGCGAGCAACTCTGGGTTATCAAAATATTCTAAATGATCCATATCATGGAAAAACCATTTGACATACACCAGCCATGGAATGGACAGATATTAGGTTAGTTTAAGACAATCAGCTATTGTCAATCTATTCAGGTCTGTATACTCTGATGTCCAGATGTTATGCCAAAGTAAAATAGGTTCGAGTTTGATTACATTTGTAAGGAGTGGTGCACCAAGTTCAGAATGTAATACATGTACTGAGGTACTTTTGGGAGTTGCCAGTAGATGTCTAAAGAACTCATTTTCTACTGTTTGCAGCTCTATACATGTCTTGTGTTCCCATATGCCAGCCCTGTAAAGTGCTATGCTTGTGCATTTTGCTTTATAGATCTTCATCATTATATCTCTCTCTCCACGCTGAAGGCTTTGGTGCATTCTCCGTTTACACCAAATCTTACCTTGGCTCTGCACCCCGTATACAAGTTTCTTAGAAAACCAATAATTGGCATTTCCACCCCCATATTTTTCAGTTTTAACCATAGTTTATCGTGTGTTACGCAATCGAAAGCCGAAGAAAGATCGACAAAGGCTAAGTAGATCTGCCCCTTTTTGATCTTAACATATTTGCCGACAATCAGGCTCAAATTGAGACTCTGCTCTACTGTCCCAATCCCGGGGCGAAAGCCATATTGTAGATCTGACAGTTTACCATGCAGTTCCACCCACTGTTGTAATCTATCCAAGATTATCGATCCCGCTACCTTTGCTAGGGAGTCAATTAAGGAGATTGGCCTATAGCATGCTGGATTTAGACGGTCTCCTTTTCAGGTCTCGTGACGTAAGTAGCGCATGCGTTGTTCTCATCTTACGAGGCTTCTTGGAATCGATACGATTCCAGAAGTCGTCTCGCGGCTCCGCCTCCAGTTTTCATTCGTGTACGTTGTTTTGCGTCATGGCTGATGCAAAACACAGTGAAATGATTGCACCGGAGGCAATCATTACACTGAGGGTTGCCACCCTGTCCCCTTTTGGCCCCGCCCACCGGGATTTGATCGTTTACTTGCGGAGGGACATGGCCTCCTTCAATTATTCTGTAAGCACTATTTACATGTTAGCATGTCGGGGAAAAACACAAGCGAGTCAAACTTCTTTCTGTGTCAGCTTTTGGCTCGTGGATAAGCGAGCACGCCTAGTTTTTTTGTTGGTGTACGAATTTTAAATTCCGAGACATCCAAGATGTCTATGTTATAAGCCTGAATTAAAAAACGTGAAATCAACAAAATGTCAATGGCTGTTTTACGTATCCATATTACAGTATCTTTATACTTCCGGTACAGCCTCTACAGTTGCTCCTAGCAACCAGATGGCATTCTTAAATATTTTCGTAAATGTTGTTTACCACATGTTGTTATTGCTGTTTGACAGTTCAGTTTTTTAATCTTCATTCACACTTATGCGAAGATTTACTTGTATAGAGAAGCAAATACGAACAGCTAAGAGGCAGGTGGTTTGAAGGCACCCAGTGGCTGGTGCGGTTGGTTACTAGATTTTGATTCTATTTCAAAGGTATTGACTTCGAAGTCGCTGTCCATGCTTAAGCTTGCCGGGGTTTAAAGAGATTGGAAGTACACAGCTTGCCGCATTTTGGTGTTATAGCAATGGGAATGCTGTTTCCTGTACGGAGCTTGTAGTAGTTTGATGACTTTGTATTTATTTTGTTGAAACGCGTGTTGTGTAACTTGGCATTGGCATACTACTCACTCTCTACTACTCACTCTCTACAACTCTCTACTACTCTCTACTCACTCTCTACTACTCTCTAATCTCTACTTTCTACTACTCACTCTCTACTACTCTCTACTACTCACTCTCTACTATTCACTCTACTACTGACTCTCTACTACTCACTCTACTACTCACTCTCTACTACTCACTCTACTACTCTCTACTATTCTACTACACTCTACTACTCTACTCTACTCTCTACTACTCTACTCTCTACTACTCTACTCTCTACTACTCACACTCTACTACTCACTCTCTACTACTCACTCTCTACTATACACTCTCTACTACTCACTCTTTACTACTCTCTACTACTCACTCTCTACTACTCTTTACTACTCACTCTCTACTACTCACTCTCTACTCACTCTCTACTCTCTACTCACTCTCTACTCTCTACTCACTCTCTACTACTCTCTACTCTCTACTCACTCTCTACTACTCTCTAATCTACTCTCTACTACTCTCTACTACTCACTCTACTACTCACTCTCTACTACTCTCTACCCTCTACTCTCTAATCACTCTTTACTACTCTCTAATCTACTCTCTACTACTCACTCTCTACTACTCTCTACTACTCACTCTCTACTATTCACTCTCTACTACTCACTCTCTACTACTCACTATACTGCTCACTCTCTACTACTGACTCTACTACTCTCTACTATTCTACTACTCTCTACTACTCTACTCACTCTCTACTACTCTAATCTCTACTAATCACTCTCTACTACTCTCTACTACTCACTCTCTACTGCTCACTCTTTACTACTCTCTACTACTCACTCTCTACTACTGTCTACTCTCTACTCACTCTCGACTACTCTCTACTGTCTACTCTCTACTACTCACTCTATTCTCTACTACTCACTCTCTCCTACTCTCTACTACTTGCTCTCTACTGCTCACTCTTTACTACGCTCTCCTACTCACTCTACTACTCACTCTCTACTACTCACTCTCTACTCTCTTCTACTCACCCTCTACTACTCTCTACTACTCTCTACTACTCGCTCTCTACTGCTCACTCTTTACTACTCTCTACTACTCGCTCTCTACTGCTCACTCTCTACTACTCACTCTACTACTCTCAACTACTCACTCTCTACTACTCTCTACTCACTCTCTACTACTCTCTACTCACTCTACTATTCTCTACTCTCTACTACTCACTCTACTACTCTCTACTACTCACTCTCTACTAATCTCTACACACTCTCTACTCACTCTCTACTACTCTCTACTCACTCTCTACTACTTGCTACTACTCACTCTCTACTGCTCACTCTTTACTACTCTCTACTACTCTCTACTACTCTCTCTCTACTACTCACTCTCTACTACTCTCTACTACTCACTCTACTACTCTCTATTAGTCACTACTCACTCTCTACTACTCTCTACTACTCACTCTCTACTCTCTACTCACTCTCTACTGCTCACTCTTTACTACTCACTACTACTCACTCTACTACTCTCTACTACTCACTCTCTACTACACTCTACTCTCTACTCACTCTCTACTACTCTCTAATCTACTCTCTACTACTCACTCTACTACTCACTCTACTACTCACTCTCTACTACTCACTCTCTACTCCTGACTCTACTACTCTCTACTATTCTACTACTCTCTATTACTTACTCACTCTCTACTACTTACTTACTCTCTACTACTCACTCTCTACTACTCTTTACTACTCACTCTCTACTGCTCACTCTTTACTACTCTATACTACTCACTCTCTACTACTCTCTACTGTCTACTCTCTACTACTCACTCTACTCTCTACTACTCTCTACTACTTGCTCTCTACTGCTCACTCTTTGCTACTCTCTACTACTCACTCTACTACTCTCTACTACTCACTCTCTACTTTCTTCTACTCACCCTCTACTACTCTCTACTACTCGCTCTCTACAGCTCACTCTTTACTACTCTCTACTACTCACTCTACTACTCTCTACTACTCACTCTCTACTACTCACTCTACTACTCCCTACTACTCACTCTCTACTAATCTCTACTCACCCTCTACTACTCTCTACTCACTCTCTACTACTTGCTACTGCTCACTCTTTACTACTCTCTACTACTCTCTACTACTCATTCTCTACTACTCATTCTCTACTACTCACTCTCTACTACTCTCTACTACTCACTCTCTACTAATCTCTACTACTCACTCTACTGCTCACTCTTTACTACTCTCTATTACTCACTCTCTACTACTCACTCTACTACTCTCTACTACTCACTCTCTACTACTCTTTACTCACTCTCTACTCACTCTCTACTACTCGCTCTCTGCTACTCTCTACTCTCTACTACTCACTCTCTACTACTCACTCTACTACTCTCTACTACTCACTCTCTACTACTCACTCTCTACTCTCTACTATCTCTACTCTCTACTACTCACCCTCTACTACTCTCTACTACTCACTCTCTACTAATCTCTACTCACTCTCTACTAATCTCTACTCACTCTCTACTACTCTCTACTCACTCTCTACTACTTGCTACTACTCACTCTCTACTACTCACTCTCTACTACTCACTCTACTACTCTCTACTACTCACTCTACTACTCTCTACTACTCACTCTCTACTAATCTCTACTCACTCTCTACTACTCTACTACTCACTCTCTACTGCTCACTCTTTACTACTCTCTATTACTCACTCTCTACTACTCTTTACTCACTCTCTACTCACTCTCTACTACTCGCTCTCTGCTACTCTCTACTACTCACTCTCTACTACTCACTCTACTACTCTCTACTACTCACTCTCTACTACTCACTCTCTACTCTCTACTATCTCTACTCTCTACTACTCACCCTCTACTACTCTCTACTACTCACTCTCTACTAATCTCTACTCACTCTCTACTACTCTCTACTCACTCTCTACTACTTGCTACTACTCACTCTCTACTGCTCACTCTCTACTACTCTCTACTACTCACTCTCTACTACTCTCTACTACTCACTCTACTACTCACTCTCTACTACTCACTCTCTACTACTCACTCTACTACTCTCTACTATTCTACTACACTCTACTACTCTACTCACTCTCTACTACTCTACTCTCTACTACTCTACTCTCTACTACTCACACCCTACTACTCACTCTTTACTACTCTCTACTACTCGCTCTCTACTGCTCACTCTCTACTACTCACTCTACTACTCTCAACTACTCACTCTCTACTACTCTCTACTCACTCTCTACTACTCTCTGCTCACTCTACTATTCTCTACTCTCTACTACTCACTCTACTACTCTCTACTACTCACTCTCTACTAATCTCTACACACTCTCTACTCACTCTCTACTACTCTCTACTCACTCTCTACTACTTGCTACTACTCACTCTCTACTGCTCACTCTTTACTACTCTCTACTACTCTCTACTACTCACTCTCTACTACTCACTCTCTACTACTCTCTACTACTCACTCTACTACTCTCTATTAGTCACTACTCACTCTCTACTACTCTCTACTACTCACTCTCTACTCTCTACTCACTCTCTACTGCTCACTCTTTACTACTCACTACTACTCACTCTACTACTCTCTACTACTCACTCTCTACTACACTCTACTCTCTACTCACTCTCTACTACTCTCTAATCTACTCTCTACTACTCACTCTCTACTCACTCTCTACTCTCTACTCACTCTCTACTACTCTCTACTCTCTACTCACTCTCTACTACTCTCTAATCTACTCTCTACTACTCTCTACTACTCACTCTACTACTCACTCTCTACTACTCTCTACCCTCTACTCTCTAATCACTCTTTACTACTCTCTAATCTACTCTCTACTACTCACTCTTGCCGCATTTTGGTGTTATAGCAATGGGAATGCTGTTTCCTGTACGGAGCTTGTAGTAGTTTGATGACTTTGTATTTATTTTGTTGAAACGCGTGTTGTGTAACTTGGCATTGGCATACTACTCACTCTCTACTACTCACTCTCTACAACTCTCTACTACTCTCTACTCACTCTCTACTACTCTCTAATCTCTACTCTCTACTACTCACTCTCTACTACTCTCTACTACTCACTCTCTACTATTCACTCTACTACTGACTCTCTACTACTCACTCTCTACTACTCACTCTACTACTCTCTACTATTCTACTACACTCTACTACTCTACTCACTCTCTACTACTCTACTCTCTACTACTCACACTCTACTACTCACTCTCTACTACTCTCTACTACTCACTCTCTACTATACACTCTCTACTACTCACTCTTTACTACTCTCTACTACTCACTCTCTACTACTCTTTACTACTCACTCTCTACTACTCACTCTCTACTCACTCTCTACTCTCTACTCACTCTCTACTCTCTACTCACTCTCTACTACTCTCTACTCTCTACTCACTCTCTACTACTCTCTAATCTACTCTCTACTACTCTCTACTACTCACTCTACTACTCACTCTCTACTACTCTCTACCCTCTACTCTCTAATCACTCTTTACTACTCTCTAATCTACTCTCTACTACTCACTCTCTACTACTCTCTACTACTCACTCTCTACTATTCACTCTCTACTACTCACTCTCTACTACTCACTATACTGCTCACTCTCTACTACTGACTCTACTACTCTCTACTATTCTACTACTCTCTACTACTCTACTCACTCTCTACTACTCTAATCTCTACTAATCACTCTCTACTACTCTCTACTACTCACTCTCTACTGCTCACTCTTTACTACTCTCTACTACTCACTCTCTACTACTGTCTACTCTCTACTCACTCTCTACTACTGTCTACTCTCTACTACTCACTCTATTCTCTACTACTCACTCTCTCCTACTCTCTACTACTTGCTCTCTACTGCTCACTCTTTACTACGCTCTCCTACTCACTCTACTACTCACTCTCTACTACTCACTCTCTACTCTCTTCTACTCACCCTCTACTACTCTCTACTACTCTCTACTACTCGCTCTCTACTACTCACTCTTTACTACTCTCTACTACTCGCTCTCTACTGCTCACTCTCTACTACTCACTCTACTACTCTCAACTACTCACTCTCTACTACTCTCTACTCACTCTCTACTACTCTCTACTCACTCTACTATTCTCTACTCTCTACTACTCACTCTACTACTCTCTACTACTCACTCTCTACTAATCTCTACACACTCTCTACTCACTCTCTACTACTCTCTACTCACTCTCTACTACTTGCTACTACTCACTCTCTACTGCTCACTCTTTACTACTCTCTACTACTCACTCTCTACTACTCACTCTCTACTACTCTCTACTACTCACTCTACTACTCTCTATTAGTCACTACTCACTCTCTACTACTCTCTACTACTCACTCTCTACTCACTCTCTACTGCTCACTCTTTACTACTCACTACTACTCACTCTACTACTCTCTACTACTCACTCTCTACTACACTCTACTCTCTACTCACTCTCTACTACTCTCTAATCTACTCTCTACTACTCACTCTACTACTCACTCTACCACTCACTCTCTACTACTCACTCTCTACTCCTGACTCTACTACTCTCTACTATTCTACTACTCTCTATTACTTACTCACTCTCTACTACTTACTTACTCTCTACTACTCACTCTCTACTACTCACTCTCTACTACTCTTTACTACTCACTCTCTACTACTCTCTACTACTCACTCTCTACTATTCACTCTCTACTACTCACTCTCTACTACTCACTATACTGCTCACTCTCTACTACTGACTCTACTACTCTCTACTATTCTACTACTCTCTACTACTCTACTCACTCTCTACTACTCTAATCTCTACTAATCACTCTCTACTACTCTCTACTACTCACTCTCTACTGCTCACTCTTTACTACTCTCTACTACTCACTCTCTACTACTGTCTACTCTCTACTCACTCTCTACTACTGTCTACTCTCTACTACTCACTCTATTCTCTACTACTCACTCTCTCCTACTCTCTACTACTTGCTCTCTACTGCTCACTCTTTACTACGCTCTCCTACTCACTCTACTACTCACTCTCTACTACTCACTCTCTACTCTCTTCTACTCACCCTCTACTACTCTCTACTACTCTCTACTACTCGCTCTCTACTACTCACTCTTTACTACTCTCTACTACTCGCTCTCTACTGCTCACTCTCTACTACTCACTCTACTACTCTCAACTACTCACTCTCTACTACTCTCTACTCACTCTCTACTACTCTCTACTCACTCTACTATTCTCTACTCTCTACTACTCACTCTACTACTCTCTACTACTCACTCTCTACTAATCTCTACACACTCTCTACTCACTCTCTACTACTCTCTACTCACTCTCTACTACTTGCTACTACTCACTCTCTACTGCTCACTCTTTACTACTCTCTACTACTCACTCTCTACTACTCACTCTCTACTACTCTCTACTACTCACTCTACTACTCTCTATTAGTCACTACTCACTCTCTACTACTCTCTACTACTCACTCTCTACTCACTCTCTACTGCTCACTCTTTACTACTCACTACTACTCACTCTACTACTCTCTACTACTCACTCTCTACTACACTCTACTCTCTACTCACTCTCTACTACTCTCTAATCTACTCTCTACTACTCACTCTACTACTCACTCTACCACTCACTCTCTACTACTCACTCTCTACTCCTGACTCTACTACTCTCTACTATTCTACTACTCTCTATTACTTACTCACTCTCTACTACTTACTTACTCTCTACTACTCACGCTCTACTACTCACTCTCTACTACTCTTTACTACTCACTCTCTACTGCTCACTCTTTACTACTCTATACTACTCACTCTCTACTACTCTCTACTGTCTACTCTCTACTACTCACTCTACTCTCTACTACTCTCTACTACTCTCTACTACTTGCTCTCTACTGCTCACTCTTTGCTACTCTCTACTACTCACTCTACTACTCTCTACTACTCACTCTCTACTTTCTTCTACTCACCCTCTACTACTCTCTACTACTCGCTCTCTACAGCTCACTCTTTACTACTCTCTACTACTCACTCTCTACTACTCTCTACTACTCTCTACTCTACTCACTCTCTACTACTCTCCACTCTCTACTACTCACTCTCTACTACTCTACTACTCACTCTCTACTACTCACTCTACTACTCCCTACTACTCACTCTCTACTAATCTCTACTCACCCTCTACTACTCTCTACTCACTCTCTACTACTTGCTACTACTCACTCTCTACTGCTCACTCTTTACTACTCTCTACTACTCTCTACTACTCATTCTCTACTACTCACTCTCTACTACTCTCTACTACTCACTCTCTACTAATCTCTACTACTCACTCTCTACTGCTCACTCTTTACTACTCTCTATTACTCACTCTCTACTACTCACTCTACTACTCTCTACTGCTCACTCTCTACTACTCTTTACTCACTCTCTACTCACTCTCTACTACTCACTCTCTGCTACTCTCTACTCTCTACTACTCTCTACTACTCACTCTCTACTACTCACTCTACTACTCTCTACTATCTCTACTCTCTACTACTCACCCTCTACTACTCACTCTCTACTAATCTCTACTCACTCTCTACTAATCTCTACTCACTCTCTACTACTCTCTACTCACTCTCTACTACTTGCTACTACTCACTCTCTACTACTCACTCTCTACTACTCACTACTACTCTCTACTACTCACTCTACTACTCTCTACTACTCACTCTACTACTCTCTACTACTCACTCTCTACTAATCTCTACTCACTCTCTACTACTCTACTACTCACTCTCTACTGCTCACTCTTTACTACTCTCTATTACTCACTCTACTACTCTTTACTCACTCTCTACTCACTCTCTACTACTCGCTCTCTGCTACTCTCTACTACTCACTCTCTACTACTCACTCTACTACTCTCTACTACTCACTCTCTACTACTCACTCTCTACTCTCTACTATCTCTACTCTCTACTACTCACCCTCTACTACTCTCTACTACTCACTCTCTACTAATCTCTACTCACTCTCTACTAATCTCTACTCACCCTCTACTACTCTCTACTCACTCTCTACTACTTGCTACTACTCACTCTCTACTGCTCACTCTCTACTACTCTCTACTACTCACTCTCTACTACTCTCTACTACTCACTCTACTACTCACTCTCTACTACTCTCTACTGCTCACTCTACTACTCTCTACTACTCACTCTACTACTCTCTACTACTCACTCTCTACTACTCACTCTCTACTCTCTACTATCTCTACTCTCTACTACTCACCCTCTACTACTCTCTACTACTCACTCTCTACTAATCTCTACTCACTCTCTACTAATCTCTACTCACTCTCTACTAATCTCTACTCACCCTCTACTACTCTCTACTCACTCTCTACTACTTGCTACTACTCACTCTCTACTGCTCACTCTCTACTACTCTCTACTACTCACTCTCTACTACTCTCTACTACTCACTCTACTACTCACTCTCTACTACTCTCTACTGCTCACTCTACTACTCTCTACTACTCACTCTACTACTCTCTACTACTCACTCTCTACTCTCTACTATCTCTACTCTCTACTACTCACCCTCTACTACTCTCTACTACTCACTCTCTACTAATCTCTACTCACTCTCTACTAATCTCTACTCACTCTCTACTAATCTCTACTCACTCTCTACTACTTGCTACTACTCACTCTCTACTGCTCACTCTCTACTACTCTCTACTACTCACTCTCTACTACTCTCTACTACTCACTCTCTACTACTCACTCTACTACTCTCTACTACTCACTCTCTACTACTCTCTACTCACTCTCTACTCACTCTCTACTACTCACTCTCTGCTACGCTCTACTACTCGCTATCTACTGCTCACTCTTTACTACTCACTACTACTCACGCTCTACTACTCACTCTACTACTCTTGACTACTCACTCTCTACTATTCTCTACTCTACTCACTCTCTACTACTCTCTACTACTTTCTACTCACTCTCTACTACTTTCTACTCACTCTCTACTACTCTCTACTCACTCTATACTACTTGCTACTACTCATTCTCTACTGCTCACTCTTTACTACTCTCTACTACTCTCTACTAATCACTCTCTACTACTCACTCTACTACTCACTCTACTACTCACTCTACTACTCTCTACTCTCTATTACTCACTCTCTACTACTCACTCTACTACTCTCTACTACTCACTCTACTACTCTCTACTCACTCTACTCACTATCAACTCACTCTCTGCTACTCACTCTCTGCTACTCTCTACTACTCACTCTCTACTACTCACTCTACTACTCACTCTCTACTACTCACTCTCTACTACTCACTCTACTACTCACTCTACTACTACTCTCTACTACTCACTCTCTGCTACTCTCTACTCACTCTCTACTACTCTCTACTCACTCTCTACTCACTCTCTACTCTTTACTATTCACTCTCTGCTACTCTTTACTTTCTACTCACTCTCTACTGCTCACTCTCTACTACTCACTCTCTACTACTCACTCTCTACTGCTCACTCTCTACTACTCACTCTCTACTACTCACTCTCTACTACTCTCTACTACAAACTCTCTACTGCTGACTCTCTACTGCTGACTCTCTACTACTCTCTACCTCTACCACTCTACATCTAACTCTCTACCTCTCTACCTCTCCTTACCTCTCTACACGCACACATATATGTATATGCATTTATATATAAAATTCACTTAAAAAACCATTGGTTTAACACATGTTATAGTTAGGTGGATATTTCACTTGTAAAAAACCAATGAAATTCCCCCGTTATAGTTAGTTCATATAACTATAACTCGCGCGACCGCAATCCACTGCTGATGACGTCACATATTGCATCACTCATGACATGGTCAGTGGCATCACTCATGACATCACTGATTACATCATCCTTGTGATAGAGTGGCGGCCGCGCGAGTTATAGTTATCTGAACTAACTATAACGGGGGAATTTCATTGGTTTTTTACAAGTGAAATATCCACCTAACTATAACATGTGTTAAACCTATGGTTTTTTAAGTGAATTTGCAAGGTTTTTTAAATGCTAATTCCTAACTATAACGTATGTGAAACCTATGGTTTTTTCAGTGAATTTGTACGGTTTTTTAAATGCTAAGTTATGTATGTATTATTTTTTTTACATATTTATTTTACAATAAACTACGTATTATTTTATTTTTTTCGGTTTCTCACCGTGCGCGCACGGTGCGCGCACCCACGCGATTTTAAATTTTTTTTTTTTTTTCTACCTTCTGGGTCCTTCAGGGACCCCCTGACAAAGGCTAGGGGGTCAGGAACTCTCTACCCTGCCCCCTTTTCACGTTCGCCACCTTCCTTTTTCACTCTCGCACTGAAAACAAACAAAATGGCGGCCGACACTTCCTGATTTCGACCGATTTGAACGTTGACTAACATGTAACCACCAATCAGAATTACGCTCGCGCACGTTAGGGTGCTCGCACGGTGCACGCACGGTGCACGCACAGTGCGCGGCTATAGATTTGTATGTGCTTTTAACTGCAATTTTCTCAGGAACTACTGAACAGATTGACTCCATATATGCAAAAGGCACATCCCTGAGCTGAGGACTACCTCTCTGTCAAATTTCAAGTAATTCTGTTCAGCTGTTCGGGCTGTACCTTGGACTAAAGGTCCCTATGGAAAATTGCATGGGGAAAACGCGTTTTGGGAACCCCCTTTTTTCTCAGCCCCTGCTTGACGAATCCCCCCGAGACTTTCAGGGTAAGAGCGGAGCGGAGCGCCCCACCTATTTTGAACATTTCGCGAGGATTCGTCAACCGACGCCAAAGTTATTCCAAATAGAATGTTGCGAATTTCCTATGGAAACACGGTCCTAACTATAACTATCTACTGGCGACCACCAGTAGATGATATATGTGTATATATACATACATATATAAACATATATATATATATATATATATATATATATATATATATATATATATACATCTGCATATCTTTATAAATACAAATGCATGCATACATATACAATCAATCAATGCATATATGCATATATGCATGTTATGTACATGAAAGTTTGAAAAACACTAATAAAAGCAAAGCTAAAAAGCAACCTAATTACAAACAGAATTGCTTTAAGTTAAACGAGGGCGAGACCTATTGCATTTTCAATGCTTGTTTATATATGGGGACAATAATGGATTCTCCCCAAGATGGTAGAGATCCCATGTGAGAAGTTGGCCTGGTATATGCTGTTCACTAGTCCTAGTGGACACCTTGCACCAGTACAATTCGACTCTTATGGTAGATAGGTTTAAGACAACCTTTTAAAGAAAGCTATCCTAGTGGTAGCTGTGGAGAGCAGCCTTCAGGCTAAGTCTTGGAGGAATGTAAAGCAGCTTGTTTTACCTTATTGTCAGGTTCCTCCGTTCCGATGTCCCCGGGGCTGTGTTGATGCTCTAAAGGGGCCAACCTCTGGATGACCCCAAGTCCGGCTTGAGTGTGAACACAGACTTTTGGGGTGATCGAGCGGGGGAAGGAAAGGGTGGGGACTGCAGGGAGGGAGATCTGAAAGGCAAAAAAAATAAGACACCATATGAGACCCTTTTCTAGATACCCTGATGATCGTGTTTAACAAGGACGCCAGCAAATTCTACTCTAGCTCGCCCCTCACCTGTAAAGCAAAGAAGGTACATCAAGACATGTACGGGAGAGCAAGAGGCAGTGGTCAGTGGTCTCAGGCAACTAATATAAAAGAAAAGAAAGACCACACGTATGGATCAACACTTCAGCGAGCAAACACAGGGAACACGACATGTCTTTAGTTCATTCATCTTGCATGTACCCACTTGTGAGTGCCCTTCTAGTCCTAAGCCACCGGTTACGGCACCACCCCTTCGTGATGAGGCTCTCTCCTATGTCTGAATAAACGAATTGCAAAAGAAACAATAATGAGGACTGGCGGCGGTATCGTGTCTTTTAGCACGTCTTGCTTCTGCCAGTATATGCAGGAAACACACAACAGAACATCCCACATACGTTTATGCACACCAGATGATGGTCGGACTTGACTGCCACATACGGCAGCGAATACAAACGAAGAACTTTGCCACCACAGGTCGTAAGTCATGGGGTTCTCTCACCTCGAGAGAGTCAACTGGGCTTAAACCTGCCCCTTAGTGGTTTAATGGCCTTACAATATAACCGCTCCTCTGCATGAGACCGACCGGTCTCTCCAACAGAGGGGCGATACCTCTCAAAATTAAGTCGTTCAGGGAAGCACCCTAAACGTTCAGGTCTGCTGAGACAGTGTCTCGGAACTCGGTCCTAGAAGGAGCCGAGGAGCGAATCAGTAACAACACACCTACCTCGGTAGTGATGACTCCGGGGGTACATGCGGTCCTCGCTACCTGATTCCTTCTCCTTCCGTGCTCCTATTACCAAACAACAGAGTTTCCTCGGTGCGTCTTCTTCCAAAGAATTATCGGCTCCGAAGGAGTCGACCTTTCCCCTCTTTACGTCCACGACGGGCGTAGCGGGAGTCACGTGATACGTCTCTCGCAACGCCCGTCGGGAGTTGTAGTCTTGACTCGAACGTGTTGTACCCTCCGCGCGAACAGTACACGGCAGGCGGTGCGCTGTCGTGATGATCCTGACAGCACATCCCCCTTCCGAGGGTCACCGACTGCAGCGCGGCTTGCACGGGTGTAAGCGATGAAACCTAGCAGTCAGCCTGGGCGAGTGGACCGCCGACGCGGGTTCCCACGAATCATCTTCCGGCCCATACCCCTTCCAGGAAATCAGGTACCACAACCTACCCCGTACGGTTTTGCCATCCAGGACTGCTTTCACCTCGTATTCCTGTTGTACCAAAATGGGTGCTGGACGCCGATCCCGGGGTTGTTTGGCAGGTTTCAGAAGGGAGACATGGAAAACCGGATGTATACGGAAATGTGCAGGCAATCGCACTTTTACGGCTACGGGGTTTACATGCTTTATGACCCGATAAGGTCCAATATATCTGGGGTTGAACACACTATGTTTCCTAAACCGGATATTCCGGGTAGACAACCATACCCAATCCCCTTGCTTGTATATGGGACCTGGTCTCCGGTGTTTGTCTGCTTGTTTTTTATACTGGTCCTTCGCTTTCAGTAAATTAGCTCTAGCCTGCGCCAGTATTTTCCGCATAAGCACTAGCCTTTCTCGTAATTCTGGAAATTGGGTGTCGGTGTTCGGCAAAATCAATTGGGTGAATCTAGGATGGAACCCGTAAGTACAAAAAACGGGGTGTGTTTAGTGGATGAGTGTGTGGCGCTGTTGTAGGCGATTTCTGCGGACCATAACCACTCCACCCACGCATCAGTAGCTGTATTCACGTAACACCTAAGGTATTGCTTCAATGTCTGGTTTAGCCTCTCGGTTTGGCCATCCATCCGGGGATGGAAGCTCTTAGAAAGGGAAGAGGTGAACTGGAGCTTGGAACACCAAGTCCTCCAAAAGCCTGATTTAAATTGGGCCCCCCTATCGGACACTATGACTTGTGGCAGTCCATGAAGGCGGACAACATGGGTAAGCAGTAGTATGGCCAACTGTCCCGCTGTGGGGGCCTGTTTGCAGGCTACAAAGTTGCCCATTTCGGTGTAATAGTCTATCACCGCCATGATGGCCGTCATTCCTTGATCCCGGGGGAGCCCGACTATAAAATCCACCGATATCCTTTCCCAGGGCCGCTCGGGAGTGGGCATCGTTTGTAGCAATCCCTGGGCTGTTCGGTGATCTGTTTTCATTTGAGAGCAGGTGGAACACTCTTGCACCCATGTCTGGATGTCCGGACGGATGGAAGGCCACCAAAAGTGTCTTAACACCCTTTCCAGGGTCTTTTCGCATCCAGCATGTCCTGCACAAGGGAGGGCGTGACACCACAAAAAAAACGTCTTCCTCAGTGTTTTGGTGGGGACGAGCACTTGTCGTCCTCTCATGGGGAGGCCTTGACGCAACCTCCACTCGGGGTGGAACCAAAGCCAGGTTTTCCAATCTGCAGTCCGTATCCCTCATCTAGTGCTGTTCAAGAAGTCTTCGGTGGCCACTATACCCACCACTCGACTAGGTTCGATGATCGCTTTTTCCGCAACCATTTGCTTATGCTGAGGGTTTTCCTGTCGAGTGAGAGCGTCGGCTTTCCTGTTGTTCACGCCTGGGCGAAAGGTCACTATGAAGTTAAACTCTGCAAAAAACAACGTCCAATGGAGTTGCCGCGGTGTGAGATGTCGAGCTGCTCGTAAAAACTGAAGGTTGCGGTGATCGGTATATACCGTAATCTGATGCTCTGCCCCCATAAGCCAATGCCTCCACTCCAGGAAAGCATCTTTAATTGCCAAGAGTTCCTTTTCAGCAATAGTGTAGTTTTGTTCCGCTGAGTTCAATTTCTGGGACATAAAGGCGATGGGGTGGAGGTAACCTGTGGTCTCGTGTCTCTGTGACAGCACAGCTCCCACCGCTATTTCGGAAGCGTCTGCTTCGACAAAAAAGGGCAACTCAGGTTTTGCATGCACCAGGACGGGAGCGGAGGTGAAGGCCTTCTTTAAGCGCTCGAACGCCTCCTGGGTTTTGGGGGACCATATGAACGGCACCTTCACTCTGGTCAGCTTGGTCAGGGGTGCGACTGTGTTGGAAAAGTTTTTTATGAATCTCCTATAGAAATTCGCGAACCCCAGTAGACTTTGGATGTCTTTAACGTTGTGTGGACGGGGCCATTCAACCACGGCCTTCACTTTCCTCTCTGCCATGACCTGTCCGGAGGGGCTAAGCATGACCCCGAGGAATTCTACTGTGGTAACGTGAAACTCACACTTCGTAAGTTTACAGAACAACAGGTTTCTTTGTAAGGCCTGTAATACTCGTCTCACATGGGAAATGTGCTCTTCTTCTGTAACGGAGTACACGAGAATGTCGTCGATATACACGACCACAAAGACATCCAAAAAGTCTTGCAACACCTCGTTGAGGAAGAATTGAAACGCGGCAGGGGCGTTACAGAGCCCAAAGGGCATTACCAAATATTCAAAGAGCCCGTACCGCATTTTGAAGGCCGTCTTCCATTCATCGCCTTCTCGCATCCGCACCAGGTGATATGCTCCTCTTAGATCCAGCTTGGTATATATATTCGCAGCTCTCACCTGCTCCAGGAGAACTGGAATCAACGGGAGTGGATATCGTTTTTTTACCGTGATAGCGTTTAATGCTGGGATATGTGTGAGGGGGGACCCCTACGTGAGTAGGGCCTCTCTGCAACCTTCGTAAAATCGTTACTGGGTTGTTTGTAGTGTAGCCATACCATATACTCTTAACCGCATTATAAGTCTATCGCGTCATCGCTATAACTTGGGAATGGCTACACAGAACCATATTGTGTTTGGTGTCAAACATGTAGGAATCATACCCCCAGTCCAGCCATGGGCATGAGGGAATGATTCCCCCCTGCTAGAGGGGCGATATGGGAAAAGCGGCAGAATTTAGACACCAATTTAAAAGTGCACATGTACCACAAAATGGCTACTGTCCGCCACCTACACAACTCTGGCTGGCTGTTGCTGGGGAAAACCCCAGCCTCGCCATCTGGACAATAGGGCTCCTGTGGCAGGGAGGTGCCAGCACCTCCCCAGACAGGATATGTGGATTGGAACAGGGTGGGTGCACCAAATGTCCTTTCAGAGTTGCACGTAGGCAGCTGCAGAGCCTCAATTCTGCATACACCGCCTGGAACCGATTCAGGGGCATCCTGCCCCTCGCCCAGGCGGGAAACACACAAAGGGGAGTGGGTGTAGCCACCCTTTCCCGCCTCTACTCTGATTGGTAGGCTCTGGTTTGAACCATCCCCTAATCTTGGAGATATAAGTGAATACTGTGTCCCCAGAGCCTCAGATTAATCCAGAACTTCAAAGAACTGACCTTCGACGAGCTGCTGCCCAGCTGACTGAAGAAATCTCCCTTGGGATAAAGGAGTTATCCCCCTGCTTGGCAGGCACCTGAAACACTGCAAGTGACCCGGTTGGAACTTTGCTGCTCTAACGAACTTCGACGATCTCCAGCAACCTTGAGGTGGGTTTCCAGAGTATCCCAGAGTCCTGTGATTGTGCCCAGCAAATCTGAGCACCGTGGACCACGTGGGTGCCGAGATTCCCGCATACCCTGAGACACCAGCCAGCCCTTGCCTAGCACACGACCCTGACCAGTGGGGAAGTTGTGCTTTGGCTCACCAGCGAGCTAACCACTGAGCAGCAATTGTGCCAAGAATCAGCGCCCTAGCCCACTCCGGTGGCCCGTGGGCCCATCTTTACGCACTCCATTTTGCTGCCTTCCGCGGTCCCTTGTCTCTCGACTTGTGGGCCCTGGCGGAGGACAAGCTCGACATCACAGAGTTCCCCTGGTTGCTCCAGGCCTGCTCTACACTCTCCCCAAAGGAGAGCTCTCACAGACTTCGTGGGTCTGCACCAGCAGCTGCTTTGTTTATTCTGCGTGGGTTGCGGTGGCCAAGGCTTAGTGGATCCAATCCGGACACCAACACCGCTGTGACCCTCATCCGACGTGGGACAGTCGCCCTCCAGAAGCTGGCCTTCCTTGAAGCCTCCCGGAGCCCGTGACTGCAGAGCCAAGCTGCACCTTTCATCACCTGAAGCACCCGACATAGAAGGGCTCTTTCCTTTGAGCCTCCTGGTCACTGTGCCGTGACCCAGACTCTGTCCCCTCTGCTTTCAGGTTCTTCTCTATAATCTTCACATCTTTGATCTTCACGGCATCATCGACGCTTTTGGCTAGCAGCACTTTTGACTATTTTCTCATTGAAAATCAGCCCGCGACCCGACACCAGAATCGACCTATGCACCCGGCTTCCCTGGGGCAGGTAACGGTGGTACTACGGTACTCCTGAGGTGGTGGGCTCTACAAAAGCTTAACTCTAAAGTTTTAACTTTGTACAACTGCTAGAAGTATTTTTAATCTGTTTATTTCCAACCGCGACATTCTCCATAGGCTAACATTGAGATCCCGATAGCAGCTATTTGCACTGCACGCGTCTCCCGTGGGTCCCCTTCCTCATAACTGTGGGTTGATTCTAAAGGGGCAAGCAATCCTAAATGCCCTAGGCATTGTCTGTAGAATTGTCGTGGTTCTTATACCACTTTTTTAATATATGGTTTGGTCCCCCCCTGGGGCCCATTGATTCCATTGCTAACTATTGTATCTATCAATGCTTGTTTGAAATGTACTTTTGCCTCTAGCCTCATAAAGAGACTTGTGGGATTCTGTCTAGAATAAATACATATATTTTATATATATATACCTGTGTGGACTACTCTTTCATTTGGTTATTCAGGAGGTTATCTATGGTAAAACAATAAGCTTAACACTCCTTCAAGACTTAGCCTGAAGGCTGCTCTCCACAGCTACCACTAGGATAGCTTTCTAAAAGGTTGTCTTTACCTATCATCAATAAGAGTCGAATTGGACTGGTGCAAGGTGGCCACTATAACTAGTGACCAGCATATGCCAGGCCAACTTCTCACAACCTATATCTCAGTGAGGAGTGCTAAGACTACCTCACCCAGGCTGCAGTAGCAGGCCTGTGGTGTCAGATTTAGTCTGCTTCCCAGGGATGGCATAATACATGCTTCAACCCCTTGTAGGCCTGTGAAGTACCTATGCCCTTGGTACCCAAGGTACCATATACTAGGGGCTCATAAGGTACCATAGTATCCAATCACTAGTGCATCTAATATGCACTCCAAGTCGTTTAGAGAGAACAGAGAGACTGGGGCCCTGATTAGCAGGGACCCAGTCAGACTATAGCCAGAAACCAGTGTTAACATCAGAAAAAAAGTGGGGGCAACATAAGTGCAGATTCTACTCTCCTACACAATCTCCCCCCCCCCCCAACGCAGGGACAGTAAACTAACCTTGACCAGTTGAGTCTTCGTGTTCTAAGTGGAAATACCTTGAGAGTCCATCTGCATTGGCATCTTGGATCCCAGGTCTATGTTCCACTGTGTAGTCCATCCCCTGTAGGGAAATGGACCACCTTAAAAGTTTTGGGTTTTCACCTTTCATCTGTTTGAGCCATAGGAGGGGCTTGTGGTCGGTCTGAACTATAAAGTAAGTGCCAAACAAGTATGGCCTCAGCTTCTTCAGGGCCCACACCACAGCAAAGGCCTCCCTCTCTATAGCTGACCAACGTTTCTCTCTAGGGGTCAGCCTTCTGCTTATAAAAGCTACTGGCTGGTCTTGACCTTCATCATTCAGTTGAGACAGTACAGCTCCCACACCCAGCTCAGAAGCATCTGTTTGGACAATGAACTTTTTGGTGTAGTCTGGACTCTGTAAGATGGGGGCAGTGCACATGGCCTGCTTCAGGTCTTCAAATGCCTTTTGACAGCTAGCTGTCCACTGAACCTTTTTTGGCATTTTCTTTGAGGTAAGATCAGTTATGAAGATGAAGACCCACGGGGGACGCGTGCAGTGCAAATAGTTGCTATCGGGATCCCAATATTAGTCTATGGAGAATGTCGCGGTTTGATATTTAGAGATTAAAGACACTTCTAGCAGTAGTACAAAGTTAAGGCTTTAGAGTTAAGCTTTTGGAGAGCCCACTACCATGAGAGTACCGTAGTACCACCTTTACCTGCCCCAGGGAAGCCGGGTGCATAGGTCGATTCTGGTGTCGGGTCGCGGGCTGATTTTCAATGGCAAATGATGCAAAACTGCTGCTAGCCAAAAGCGTCGATGATGTCGTGAAGATCTAAGTTGTAGAAGTTGAAGAGAAGAACCTGAAAGCAGAGGGGACAGAGTCTGGGTCACGGCACAGTGACCAGGAGGCTCAAAGGAAAGAGCCCTTCGATGTCGGGTGCTTCAGGTGATGAGAGGTGCAGCTTGGTTCTGCAGTCACGGGCTCCGGGAGGCTTCAAGGAAGGCCAGCTTCTGGAGGGCGACTGTCCCACGTCGGATGAGGGTCGCAGCGGTGTTAGTGTCCGGATTGGATCCACTAAGCCTTGGCCACCGCAACCCACGCAGAATGAACAAAGCAGCTGCTGGTGCAGACCCACAAGGTCTGTGAGAGCTCTCCTTTGGGGAGAGTGTAGAGCAGGCCTGGAGCAATAAGGGGAACTCTGAATTGTCGAGATTGTCCTCCGCCAGGGCCCACAAGTCGAGAGACAAGGGACCGCGGAAGGCAGCAAAATGGAGTGCGTAAAAGGGTGCCCACGGGCCACCGGAGTGAGCTAGGGCACTGGTCTTTGGCACAAATGCTGCTCAGTGGTTGGCTCAATAATGAGCCAAAGCACAACTTCCCCACTGGTCAGGGTCGTGTGCTTGGCAAGAGGTGGCCGGTGTCTCGGGGTATTCGTGAATCTCGACACCCACGTGGTCCACGGTGCTCAGACTTGCTGGGCACACTCACAGGACTCTGGGATGCTCTGGAAACCCACCTCAAGGTTGCTGGAGGTCGTCGAAGTCCGTTGGAGCAGCGAAGTTCCAACCGGGTCACTTGCAGTGTTTCAGGTGCTTGCCAAGCAGGGGGATAACTCCTTTATCCCAAGGGAGATTTCTTCAGTCAGCTGGGCAGCAGCTCGTCGAAGGTCAGTTCTTTTAAGTTCTGGATTAATCTGAGGCTCTGGGGACCCAGTATTCACCTTTATCCCCAAGATTAGGGGATGGTCCAGATCAGAGCCTACTAATCAGAGTAGAGGCGGGAAAGGGTGGCTACACCCACGCCCCTTTGTGTGTTTCCCGCCTGGGCGAGGGGCAGGATGCCCCTGAACCGGTTCCAGGCGGTGTATGCAGAATTGAGGCTCTGCAGCTGCCTACGTGCAACTCTGAAAGGACATTTGGTGCACCCACCCTGTTCCAATCCACATATCCTGTCTGGGGAGGTGCTAGCACCTCCCTGCCACAGAAGCCCTATTGTCCAGCTGGCGAGGCTGGGGTTTTCCCCAGCAACAGCCAGCCAGAGTCGTGGAGGTGGCGGACAGTAGCCATTTTGTGGTACATGTGCACTTTTAAATTGGTGTCTAAATTCTGCCGCTTTTCCCATATTGCCCCTCTAGCAGGGGGGAATCGTGCCCTCATGCCCATGGCTGGACTGGGGGTATGATTCCTACATGTTTGACACCAAACACGATATGGTTCTGTGTAGCCATTCCCAAGTTATCACACTATCGCAATATACTTATAATGCGGTTAAGAGTATATGGTATGGCTACACTACAAACAACCCAGCAATGATTTTACGAAGGTTGCAGAGAGGCCCTACTCACGTAGGGGTCCCCCCTCACACATCTCAGCACCCTGCCCTGTAGGATTACCAGGGCCTGCCATAGGGGTGACCTGTGAGAGTACATGTGTTGTAATGGGGTGGGATACAGGGTACCTATATCCCTGTAAGGGGTGCTAACACCACCTTACCCAGACTACAGTAGTGGTCTGGTGGTGTCAGTTTGTATGGCTGTCCCAGGGTGGCACAATAAGTGCTGCAGCCCTGGTAGGCCTACTGGGGGACCCATGCCCTGGGTACCTAGGGTACCATCTACAAGGGACTGGTAGGGCATGCCCAGCATCCAATTAGGTTTGTACCTAGGGTACTCACATCAGTTTTAAGGAGAACGCAGATAGGCTGGGGGCCTGGATAGCAGGATCCCAGCCTGACTAGTCAAACACCACTTAAATACCATGCAAAAAGTTGGGGGCAACCATTAGTCAGATTCCACCTTCCTACAACCTGACTCTGCCCTATCTGGCACTTGGTGGCCTTGCTAGTGAGGCATGCTTTTTGCGGGGCCTACAAAACATTTCTGAGGTGGACCAGGTGATCCCGTGATGAGGAACTAAAGACAGCAATATCATCTAGATAAGCTGAGCAATAAGTTTCCATACCTGTCAGAACTTTGTTCACCAACCTCTGAAAAGTGGCAGGTGCATTTTTCAAACCAAAGGGCATCACCACAAAGTGGTAGTGCCCACCAGGGGTTGAAAATGCTGTTTTGGCCTTGGCATCCTCAGCTAACTTGATTTGCCAGTAGCCAGCTGTTAGATCAAATGCACTAAGATACTTGGCTGAGGCCAAAGTATCAATTAGCTCATCTGCCCTTGGTATGGGATAGGCATCAGTCCTGGTGACTGCATTGAGGCCTCTGTAGTCTACACAAAACCATAAGTTCTTTCTTACCACCCTGGGTATGAGGTTTGGGTACTAGGACTACTGGACTAGCCCAAGGGCTATCTGAAGGCTCAATTACACCTAACTTCAACATTTTCTGGACTTCAGTCCTGATACAGTCCCTGACATGGTCAGGTTGCCTGTAGATTTTACTCTTGACAGGCAGACTGTCTCCAGTGTCCACCTCATGGGTGCACCAGGAAGTCTGACTAGGGGTCAGGCTAAATGTTGGAGGGAGGACCACCGGGGAGTCGGGGGGACTGCTCCGGCCACCTTCCTTCCGCAAAGTTATAGCCGAGAAGCCTCCTAGGAGAGGTCCTTCTCCTGAGATCGTACTAGGCCCAGTAACACCACCACACAGGACTCTGTATCAGTTGCTTATCTTGGTTCTTTATCAAAGGTAGCACATTCAATATTTACAGTGGGATCGAGCGATCCAAAAAGAGTCTCAATGTCTTTAGGGGGATAGGGTAGCGGGTCAGTCTCAGTTCCAGCCAGGTACGGGGAGGCTCTGCGCCAGACCTTGCGTGCTGGTCTCAAAGTAGCTCGGACGTGGAGAGCCGCAACGGCGTCTGCAGGGCTCGGGTGGTAGTTCCGCTTGGGTCGAGCCGCGACAGTCAGCAGGGCTCCGGTGGTAGGTCCGCTTCGGTCGAGCCGCGACGAGGTCAGCTGGGCTCTGATGGCAAGTTCAACAAGGTCGGGCCGCGACAGCGTCAGCAGGGCCCCAAAGGTTCATGATGGTCTTTAAGCACGGTGGAGCCGCGACGTCGTCAGCAGGGCTCAGGGTGTAGTTTCAGGATGAGTCTTTCTCCGTAGGGTCAGCCGCGATCCGATCAGCAGGGCTCTTGACTCCGGGATACAACTGTTGTCTTGTTGCCGGGTCGCCCCAGATATAGGACTGGAGCCCTTTGATGTCCGGACCCTTGCGCCCGGGGGGGGCGGAGAGGCCGGGTTGGGAGCGGCCAGACGCCCAGCAGGAGAGGCGCCAGGCCCCAGAGAGCTGTGGGGCGATCGCACCTAGGTGTGGAAGGACGGTTGGGGGTCCCATCGATACTGCCCTCCGCCGGGAGTGGGAAGGGTTCACGTGGTATCCCCCGGGCCAGGGGTTGGCGCCTCGATGTAGGGCCTCGCTGGGACCGAGGCCGGGTGGAGCGGGGTCACGTAGGTGGTCACGTAGAGTGACGTACAATCCAAAATGGAGGAGCCCCGAGGTGCATGGGACCTCGTGCGGCTTAGCGAGGGGGAACAGGACCACGCCATGAGGCCGGCTCCAACACTAAACATATCTCTAAACTGTTGCAAAACTTGTCTGCATTCAGTTTGCTGATGATCAGTGAGGCTGCTTGCCAAAGCAACACCATCCACTGACCCATCATCAGGGTTCTGTGAGAGCAGGTCAGGGAGAGGGTCACTCTCCTCCTCCTGTTCCTCATCAGTTGCCATGAGCAAGCCCATGTCAGCCCTGTTAACATATGGTTTCAATCTGTTGACATGGAGCACCCTAAGGGGGCTCCTGGGAGTTCCAGGATTCACCAAGTAGGTGACTTCTCCCTTTTGCTCAACAATTGTATGGGGGCCACTCCACTTGTCTTGGAGAGCTGCTGGGGCCACAGGCTCCAACACCCACACTTTCTGTCCTGGCTGGTACACAGTCAGCACAGCCTTTTGGTCATGCCAGGTTTTTTGTAGTTCTTGGCTTGCCTCCAGGTTTTTAGTTGCTTTCTTCATGTATTCAGCCATCCTGGAGCAGAGACAAAGTACATAGTCCATCATATCCTGTTTGGGAGGTTTGAGAGGTAACTCCCAGCCCTCCTGCACCAAACATAATGGACCTCTTACAGGATGCCCAAACAGAAGTTCAAATGGGCTGTAGCCAACCCACTTCTGTGGAACCTCTCTGTATGCAAACAGAAGGCAGGGAAGTAAAAGGTCCCATTTTCGCCTAAGCTTATCTGGGAGGCCTTTAATCATTCCCTTTAGGGTTTTGTTGAAACGTTCAACTAATCCATTGCATTGTGGGTGATAGGGAGTAGTGAATTTATAAGTTACACCACACTCCTCCCACATTGCTTTTAGATATACTGACATGAAGTTGGTACCTCTGTCAGATATGACCTCATTTGGGAAACAAATTCTGGAGAAAACTCCAGTGAGGGCTCTTGCCACCACAGGGGCTGTGGTGGTCCTCAGGGGAATTGCCTCTGGGTACCTGGTGGCATGATCCACTACCACCAGGATAAATCTGTGCCCAGATGCAGTAGGAGGGTCAAGGGGACCAACAATGTCAATCCCTAACCTTTCAAAGGGTACCCCCACCACAGGTAGTTGTATAAGGGGGGCCTTTGTTGTGCCACCTGACTTGCCACTGGCTTGGCAAGTGACACAGGAGCGACAAAACTCATTGGTGTCCTCTGACATATGTGGCCAATGAAAATGTAGAACAAGCCTATCCCAGGTCTTGTTTTGGCCCAAGTGTCCTGCTAAAGGGATGTCATGTGCTAGGGTCAAGAGGAACCCCCTAAACTTCTGAGGTATGACCAACCTCCTGGCGGCTCCAGGGGTTGGATCTCTAGCCTCGGAATATAGGAGTCCCTCATCCCAAGAAACTTTATGGGACCCACTAGCACTCCCAGCAGCCTCCGCAGCAGCCTGCTGTCTGAGGGGTCAAGAGAGGGGCAGCACTGTTGCTCCTTACTCAGATCTTCCCTAGAAGGTCCCCCTGCCCCCAAGTACTCAACCTGCTCAGGCTCAAGTCCCTCTGGGGCAGTTCCTTCTTCAGGATCTGCTTCTCCTCCCTCAAGAGGTGAATCTGTGATCTGAGACAGAGGGGAAGGCACTGCCTTAACCCTACTGCTCCTCTTCTTGGGTAGCATCTGGTCCATAGTTTCAGGATCCAGAGCTGGTTCAGCTTTATGCATTTTGGCCTGTGACCTGGTCACAGCAAATACCTCTGCAGGTATGCCCAACATCTCAGCATGAGTCCATAACTCTAATTCAGACCAGGCTGAAGTCTCTAGATCATTGGCCAATAGACATTCGACAGGGAGGTCTGCACTGACTACTACATTCTTGAGGCCAGTTACCCCTCCCCAGGAGAGATTCACAACTGCCAGACTATGGTTGGTCCTGACATTGCTTGCATTGGCAACCTGGTACATTTCACCCAGGATGGTCTGTCCAGGGTCCACAAGATCCTCTGTCACCATGGTGACACTAGCACCTGTGTCCCTAAATGACAAAGCCTGTTTGCCATTTATTACAGGCTGCTGTTTGTATTTGCCCAGATTACTGGGGCTCACTAGGAAGGACATATCAATGTCTCCATCACAAATCAGCAATGCCTGAGTGGGTACTCTGACTAGGCCAGAGTCCAAATCGAACCCAGGGTCAACCCTACTACAACCTTATTCTGAGTACCACCTCCACCAGTTGCTGAACTAGGGAGAACAGTTGCCTTAGGGGCAGGAGTGGTGGTGGTTTGGTCTTTGGACTTGTTACAATCAGAAGTCCAGTGCCCTTTCTGTTTACAGAATTCGCACCAGGGCGTCTTTTGGCCTTTTCCCTTGTTGGATTTTGACTCCCCACCAGATGCAGATTTTTGGGGCCTTTGTGAAGACTTCTGGTCTTTTGACTTATCCCCACCTTTCTCAGAGCCTTTAGGATCTTGCTTCTTGGTGTCACCCTCTTGGTTCTGGGTTTTCTGCCTCACCCTGGTTCTGACCCATTTGTCTGCCTTCTTTCTCAATTCTTGGGGAGAGGTCAGATCAGAGTCCACCAGGTACTGATGCAACAACTGGTTCTGACAATTATTAAGGATCTGTTCTCTCATCATAAGATTATTCAATCCCTTAAAATCAGTAACTCTACTACCAACCAGCCAACCCTCCAGAGCCTTGGTTGCACAATCTACAAAGTCTGTCCAGTCCTGAGTCTATGCTTTCTGGGTGTCTCTGAACTTCAACCTGTACTGCTCAGTGGTTAAGCCAAACCCATCTATTAATGCACTCTTCAGGACTTCATAATCATCAGCATCCTCTTCTCTAACAGTGAGGAGCTTGTCTCTACCTTTATCTGAAAAGGAGAGCCACAAGATTGCTGCCCACTGCTTTTGGGGGACCTGTTTTACTCTACAGGCCCGTTCCATAGCAGTTATCCACTTGTGGATATCATCCCCACTCTGGTAGGGAGGACCAACCTTGGACAGGTTCCTATGGTCTGGAATGTATTCTCTGACTCTAGGGACACTGTTGATGCCACCAGGGGTTTCTAAACCCTCTCTTCTAGAAGCTCTCTGGAGCTCAAAGGCTTCTTTATCTAATGCCAACTGCTTGGTTTTGAGGGCAAATCTTGCTTCCTCATACTGCAGCAGTTTGTACATTCTTTCAGAGGAGGTTTCCCTTCTAGAACGGTATAAGTTCCTCTGCTGGACAGATTCTCTGCCAGAGTGATAGGAGTGGTCATATTCCCTAGAAGGGGACCTAGGCCTCTCCTCCACTCTGTCAGTTCTCTTAGGGAGAAAACCTCTGTCCTTTTCAGATCCCTGTGGATCTGGCCCTTCAACCACAGAGTCCAGGTCATCTTGATTTTCATCTTCTGACCCAGAGACTATAATTGACCCACCCCCTGATTCAGACCTATTAGCTCCTAGAGCTAATCTAAGATTATCTGCTGTCAGCAGATCTATCAGGTGTAGTGTGGAGGGACTCTGTCCTATCTTCAGGTGCCTTGTAGCACACATGGTTTTCAAATCAAAGAAAGTCATGTCCTTATTCTGAGGCTGAGTGGACCCACTGGCTCCACCCTTTGAGGACATTCTAGTGTTGTGCAGTGATGTACTACCTACACTAGTTTGTGGCCTACTGATCCTAGCTTGAGCTGTAGAAAGGGTGTGCTATCCCTTGACAAACAGCTCTAAGTTCAGTAGAACTTATTGATACTAAGCTTGACTTTATATGTACCTTGAGTACCTTTAGTGGTTTTCAGTTAGTAATTCAAATAGAGATTTTCTGGTAAAACAATGGCAAGCTGGAATCCCACATGCTGCCCACCAATGTGAGAAGTTGGCCTGGTATATGCTGTTCACTAGTTCTAGTGGACACCTTGCACCAGTACAATTGACTCTTATGGTGGATAGGTTTAAGACAACCTCTTAAAGAAAGCTATCCTAGTGGTAGCTGTGGAGAGCAGCCTTCAGGCTAAGTCTTGGAGGAATGTAAAGCAGCTTGTTTTACCTTATAATCTCTTGATTTACTAAATGAAAGGAAACCACACAGGTGTATATATATAAAATATATATGTATTTATCACTAGACACTCTACTAATCTCTTTATGAGATTAGAAGTCAGGAACATATGCACAAATCAACGTTTCCCAACAAGTTAAGCACAAATATGGCTGGGGCCCTAGGGGCATACCAGACCATATACTAAACAAGCATTTGCAATGCAATAGGTCTCGCATTTGCGTGAGTTTAAGCTATTGACATTGTGAATGACAAGGCCTGTTATTTATCTGTTTTTAATAATTAACACATAAATAAGTCATTGTCATTTACAATGCCAATAGCTCAAACTCCTGGAAATGCGAGACCTATTTCATTTCAAAGAAGCGTCCGCCATTTTCACGGGCTGCTTGGAAAGTAAAAGCACGCATGGTGCGCTGAATGCTGCAGGAAAGCATGTCGTGCCTCCAGTAGGAGAAACTCATTAAAGAAAATAGTGCTTACAGATTAAATACAAAGTAAAAGGGCCAGCCCTCATCTGAGTTTACAAATGAAGACAAGGAGGTACTAAGGAGGGACTAACAAGCCTATTAACGAATCCGAAGCCAGCATTTACAAATGACAACGACGCAAGCCAATGAAAAATATGGGTGGAGAGTGAGCGGAGCTTCATGTCCATACTCGAATACAGCATTGCTCCAAATGGGTATGTCTGTGCCTTCCATGCAGTGTGGGGTTTACAGAACACAGAAGTGAATCTACACATAGCAAACACCTGGTCCGATGCCTTTTAGCAGTTAATCAAGGTATCAATCAATTTCTGAAAAAACAATCATTATTACTAATGTGCTTGCATATTCATTTATTTGATGGCTTTTTTTGACAGCATATGAACTGTCTCCCGCCATTGATTTACCTCCAAATTTAATATCTTAAATGGCTAATGTAATAGATAATGTGCTGCCTGGCTATAAACGTATAAGGTCCCAAAGGCGAGACCTATTGGCTATGCCAATGCTTGTTGTAAACAAAGGTGTCTTGCAGCGAGATGTGCTAGCTTATACTCTTGCTGGGTCAACCATAAAAAAGTGGTTATGATGTCAAAGTAATACCTCACAGGTGATGACTGGGAGGAGGAATATAGAGTAATGAAGATTACCAGTAAATAATCAGCTCACACTGAGGGGACAATTGTTTTCTCCTCTCAAAGAGTACCGCCAAAGCCAGTAAAATGCCACACATAGGTAAACTACAAAAATGGGAATGCAGAGATGTAATATTTCCCAAGTACCTCTCCAGTTGCTTTTTTCTATTTGCAGTATAATTCATGTCGGTATTACACTGAGACTACAAGTCTCACCATGCAAAGAAAAAACGTGGCCTGGACGAGCAAAGCCTGAGATAAAGGGAAGGACCGGGTAAGAAGCAAAGAGCCTCTGGTGAAAGGAGGGACAGAATGACGAAAGGGGAGAGAACCTATGATGAGCAGTTGGGAGCGAGTGAGAAGCGGAGAATAAAAGTGTAAGATGAAAGGAGGATCAGAGTTAGGAAAAGAAGCAGGGAGTCTCGTGATGAATTAAGGGAGCTAAGAGTAGGGAAAGCAGAGAGCTCGCAATGAATGTATGGTCAGGATGAGAAAAGGCAGAGGGGGCCTCTAGAGAATGGAGGGGCAATGAACGACGGACAGAATGCACCGAGTAAAGGAACAGGGTAAAAGAGGATGAAGACCTGCATCACCCCGTCAGTGGTACTATGCGCTATAAAAATGCAATTAAATGAATAGCGGGGCTGAGTGAGGAAGGCAAAGCCAGGGCGTGAAGGGGCAGTGAGGACAGAATGACAGCCTGCAATAACCGACGAGACAGAGTGAGGAGTAGAAACATGTGATGGAGGGACAGGAGCAGGAAAGGGCAGGCAGGGGCCTGTGGTGTGTGTGGGCACAGGGAGGTTGCTTTGAATGGAGAGTCAGAGGGAGGAAAGACAGGCACTGTTTTTGCAGAGAAACGTTACTAGGATGTGAGAGTGAGAGAGTTTTGGGTTGCTAGAGTGAGAGAGGAAGTCTGCGTGCGGGAAGAGATAAGGTTGGAGTGGAGACACAGCCTGCAAGAAAATACAAGACAGAGAGACAGGGCCGTTATTGGGTGCAGGTTATGGAGAGAAGGAAAGAGCACCAACCAGCGGCGGATCGACAGTCAGGGTGAGGAGAAACTGATGACAGCCCCTGCCTCAGGGGTGCACTCCCTCTGTACAGAAGCAGGGGAAAGTGTCCCGGCGCACATCACTCTGAATGCATAATTGAGGAATGGGTTCCTGGCACTCCGCGCCGGCCACACGCCCATGCACTGCACCTTGGCCTCTTTGCTGAGACTGCAGACGTGGCCCAACCTAGGAGGGCAAGAGGTTCTGCAGGGTTAGGGGCAGAGAGGGTCTCTCTTATCATGGACAGGGTTAGCAGAGGCGGGACTCAAAAACATGCTTTGCTACCGCGAGAGCCACTAACAGAAAAAACATGGAAAACGAAGACAGCATTAAGTACAGGCTGCAGAGAAAAACGAGAGTTTGAGCTATTAGCATTGTAAATGACAGTGCCTTTTATTTATGTTTAAAAAAAAAAAACTTAAATAAAAAGCAGTCATTTACAATGCCAATAGCTCAAAAACTCAAGCTGAGTGGTTAAAACAAGACCTCCAGACAACCTACAACGTTAGCAAGTACGACCCACGGTCCATTGTGGTAGCACGAACATTCAATAGGTGAGATGAGGAAGGCAGGTACTCACTGTCTGTTCCTGTAGTCCGCCACACGCCACTCTATTGTTTACAGAGCATCACAGTTGTGCACGCGTTTCCAGTCCCCAATCCACGATAAACAGCAGAGTAAAAATTGAACAAGCCGGGCCACGGAACGGAAAGCGAGAGGCCAAAATTCTAAGGGGACTATGTGGGCGTGTGACACTAGGACCCTCGATCAGTGCTCCGTCGTAGAAGAAGGACTAAAAAGGATAGAAGCCTTTCGAAGCTGGTTAAGGCTAAACAGGGCGGCCATCTTACAAAGACACAGTTGTGGATGGAGTGGAGGAGAAAGCGGACCTGCTGAATAATATCTTCTTGAATTTTGATAGTGTTTTTTCTTAATTGAAAAAATGAACTAACTTGTAAACATATTTATGTACTTTTTCAATTTTCGTCCTCAGTGGGAATGCTTCAGTTTCACATTGGAAAAAAAATGAAAATTAAAGATGGACGATAAACGGATAGTTGACGGACGGCGAGAGCGCACTGCCTGTGGTGTAAAGCTTGAGTGCAAGTGAGTGGTGCGCGCGCAGCAATGATTGGCGGCTGCGCGCGTGCACGCTCACGTGCACTCAAGCTTTAGGCCACAGGCAGCACTTTAAAAATCCCAACTATAAAATGTCTCTCCGAGCCAGCGCATGCGCTGGCATCAGCGAGACCTAAAAAGAGGTTTAGGAATATCGACTTGAGAAGGGACTAGGCCTAGGGCCTTCAGAAGCGCTGGGCCCTCACTAATCCACCCAAGGCAGGTAAGTAAAGGACCCACGGGAGACGCATGCAGTGTGAGAATACAGCCGCGGATCCCAATAGACTTCAATGGAGCAAGTCGCGGTTGGAATTTTAAAGTTTTAGGATACTTCGGGAGAGTCTACAAGCAGGTCACTTACAGGGTAAGTAGATCTAGAGCCAACACACACAGGAGCACCGTAGTGCTGGAGTTACCTCACCCAGGGAAGCCGGGTGCATAGGTGTCTTTTGGTGTCGGGTCGCGGCGTCGTTTTCAATGGGAGCCAAAGAAGACTTTCTGCTTGTGAAGACCGAAGAAGTGTCCGGTGGAATCCAAGGCTGGATTCAGAAGAAAGAAGACCTGAAAGCAGAGGAGACAGTGTTCAAAGTCACTTGCCAGTGACCCTGGACCAGGAAGCTGGATGCCCACAGTAGTCGGGTGATTTCAGGTGTTCACGGGTGTCTTGACTCTTCAGCCACGATGTCCAGGAGGCGTCGATGACAACCAGGAGTTGGATTCGGTATGTCCCACAAAGTCTGCAGCTTACTGCGGTGTCGGTGACTAGGTTGGAGCCAACAAGTCTTGGTAACAGCAAGTCTTGTGAAAAGTGTAAAAAGTCAGCGGTGCAGACCAGCAAGGTCTGAGGGACTCACCCAGCAAGGGTAAATTAGGGCAGGCCTGGCGCAACCAGGGGAGCCCTTTGGTTTTGTAGAAAATTCTTCAGGGGACCCACAAGCCAACCGGCAAGGGATCGCAAAGACACCTCATGAGGATTCACTTCACAGGAGCCCACGGTCACTCGGGACAAGGTAGGCCTCTTATCTTCAGTGGAAATCCTGCTGGAGGCTTGGACCACATGTGGTCCAAAGCACAAGTTTGTAGAACGTCGTTAAGGGATTGCACTCGACAATAGTGCATGGTACCCGGGTATTGCTGTTCCTCGTCACTCGTGGGGTCCACTTGCCTCAGCTTCACTGGGGACTCACGATGGTCTTGGACAAGTCAGGAAATCTACTTCTGGGGCTGCAGTGACTTCGGACTCCGGCAGGAGCGGGAAAGTTTGCGACCATTGAATCAAAGTTTTGGTGCCTGCCAAGCAGGGGAGTCACTCCTTGACTCCAAGGGAGATTCTTCAGTCTTCCAGAGGTAGTGGAATGTCGAAGGTCCAGGATTCTTCTTCAGAACGTCGTCCAGGGATATCTAGTTTGCAATGGCAAGGGTTCCCTAACTTATAGCTCAAGGAAGGGATGGACTAGCTCTATGACCCCTCCTATGGGAGGTTCAGGGGAGTGGGTGGATACACCCACTTCCCTTTGTCCAGTTTCGTGCCAGAGCAGGGGCAGGTAGCCCCTGAACCAGTTTGAGCTGGCATATGCACAGAGGAGCCTCCTGCTCCCCTAGTGCAGGACTTCAAAGCACTCTAGGACTGCACCCACCCAGCCCCAATACACTAAATCCTGTCTGGAAGGTGGTTACACCTCCCTGTGACAGGATGCCTATTGTTGGGCCTCCTCCACTGCAAGTTTCGGTCAGCAGCAGGAGGGCAGCCCAGTGTCTGTGCTGGTGGCATCCATTTTGTGATGCCAGGGCTCTTTCAGGATTCTACCGTGTTTCCACAGTAGGTACATGTCTATCCCTCTAGAAGGGTGGGATCATACTCCCACACCAGTTACTGGTGTGGGGGTATGATTCCAAAGCGTTTGACACCAAACACGACATGTTTTGATGCAGCCATCCCAGAGTTAGCATTTACAGCGAAGTTATAATGCACTTAAGAGTATATGGTTTTAACAGAGAATAGACTGAGGGCTGCAGAGGGGCCCTGCTCAGGCAGAGGCACCCCCTCACATGGAAACCAAGCACCCTGCCCTTAGGATTGATAGGGCCTGCCTTAGGGGTGACTGATAGGTGTATATGTATGTGCAGGTAGAGATATAGTGAACCTATATCTCAGTGAAGAGTGCTAACACTACCTCACCCAGGCTGCAGTAGCAGACCTGTGGTGTCAGATTTAGTCTGCTTCCCTGGGGTGGCATAATACATGCTTCAACCCCTGGTAGGCCTGTGAAGTACCTATGCCCTTGGTACCTAAGGTACCATATACTAGGGGCTCATAAGGTACCACAGTATCCAATCACTAGTGCATCTAATATGCACTCCAAGTTGTTTAGAGAGAACAGAGAGACTGGGGCCCTGATTAGGAGGGACCCAGCCAGACTATAGCCAGAAACCAGTGTTAACATCAGAAAAAAAGTGGGGGCAACATAAGTGCAGATCCTACTCTCCTACATCCCACTTTACAGGTAGCCCTTAAAACGTGTGTCTCAGCAGTGGGCCCCACAGATTGAGATTATCTTTGTAAAGGTCAACAGGAATGCATCTGGTCCAGGGGCTTTACTAATTTTGCTTGCTTGGATTGTGCCAATGACTTCTTCCAGTGAGAAGGGAGAGATAGTAGAGGTTTGAGACATAGCTACCCTCTCATTATTAGTATTCCCCTGTTCTTGTGACTTAATTGTGGAAGGTGCTGAATAAATATTAACAAAGTGGTTGATCCACTCTTCCTCCAATATTGCTGCCTCTATTGTGGGGTGCCCCTCTGAGCTCCATGGTGAGGAGTTAATTATCTTCCAGAATGATCTATCATCTTTGCCAATACTTGCCTCCATTAAAGAATCCCAAGTCGTCTCCCTTAGATATTGTTTCCTCCTCTTAACTGCCATTTTATACTCAGCTCTACATCGGTGACCTCACTCTTAATTCTTGGTGTTTTGTGCAGAGCAACCTTAAGGCGCTATGGGCTGTACTGCATACAGTATCAAACCAGCCCTTTTCCATGGTTTTTGCCTTTCCTCTCTTGGCAGACAGGGTCTCTTTCCCGCCATGTGTAATGTCCAAGAAAGCCGTAGTAATTTCTCTTGGAGGTGTTTTCGCTTAAACATACGTTACATTGTTCTGTCTTGTTGGATATTAACTGATTAATAAGATCTTTTCGGTTTATTTGAGTCCAGCGCAAAGTATATCTCTGTAAACGGACAAGTTCAATCCTCTCTACCTGTGGAATCACTTTGTCCTTCACTTGGTTAAACAAGCATTTGCAATGCAATAGGTCTCGCATTTACGCGAGTTTGAGCTATTGACATTGCAAATGACAATGCCTTTTATTTTTGTTTTCGTTTTTAAAACATAAATAAAAGGCACTGTCATTTACAATGCCAATAACTTAAACTTGCGTAAATGCAAGACCTATTGCTTTGCAAATGCTTGTTTCAATGATGCTTGCATTTATTAAAATGCTACTAATAGTCTTATCAGTACTCTTTTTTACAGATTTATATAGGGCAAACTCGACCCGAAGGTATTGGGCTGCTCTACCCGAGCACCAGTTATGTTACACAAGGACACATTTATTTGTTGGTAGGCACCAAGGGGGGCCAGGTCCTCTAGCCGTGAGACCGCATCTCCTCACTACTTCAACAGGGATGAGATCGACAGCTTTGTGACATGCTTTTTGGCATGTATTCAGCACATAATGGGCTGTTACCACGCCTGCGCACGTGACGCAGTTTTAGGGCATTAGGGCAAGCCCAGTCCCATAGAAGATAATTTACTGCCTCATTTATTTGAATCTGTGTAAAAAAACTACGAGCTTCACTCTTTGCTCCTGTGATGCATAAAAAGGACGTGTCCAAATATTCAAGACATCTTTACCCCCACACAAAAGAAATACATAGCAAAGGCAACAACGTTTCCAAGGAAAATACTCCTTTGTGTCCCCTGCCTACGTTTCAACTTTGACCTTTTGCGTTATTATACTAAGATATGATTATAAAGCGGAAGAACTCTTTATAGAGCGCATACTTGATTTATTTTGAAGACGCCGGGCACAAGGTAAGGAATCAAGCTATCGTTTTATATACGTGCCAGGTGACCTATATCATTTTAGAGATGCAAGAGGCATATTTTATTTCCGACAGAAAATATTAATAATTTGTTTTATTATAGCGCTTCAAACTGCAGGTTTTCTGCACTGTGAATAATATGTGTTGTACTACATAACTGAAGTGTACTGAAGTGTACTGAATTTTCCAACCTTAAAAGAAAGCCAGCGTGGCTGGCTTGTAAACTTGTAACTTGCAATACACTATGGTGCCGATCACGATCCGGTAAAAACCGGGTACGAACCGTCGGACGGAGCATATTCTCCGTCCGACGCGTACCCGGTCGTCAAAATTTACAAACAAGGAATTACGATTCGCACGGAACACCATTTCCGTACGATTCGTAAAAAAGCCCGACCGAACAAAATAAACCTACCAATGCGATCCGGGAAAGGGCCGACCTGACGTCGGGACGCTCGCAGCCTGCCATTCACGAACCAGGAATCACGATTCGCACCGACGTCATCCCGCACGGTGAATATTTTCCGGCTGCCAAAAACTGCCGGGAAATCAGGACGACGCGAACAAGGACCACCAGTACGCGACGGACAGACAGGACGCCGCGAACAAGGAGGACCAGTACGCGACAGGACGACGCGATCAAGGAGTACCAGTACGCGACGGACACACAGGACGACGCGATCAAGGAGGAGCAGTACGCGACGGACACACAGGACGACGCAAACAAGGAGGACCCGTACGCGACGGACAGACATGGACCCGAACCTACGTGTCATCCCGGCCCTCATAGCAGTCCACCTCCTCTACAGGTTCCGACGCAGACGCCGCAGAAGGTCAGAACAACTAAGGGAGGGGGGAAAGTGGGGGGGGGTGGGGGTGGCAGGACCAGGGCAGGCCGCAAAACCCCCACCAAAGTCACACACCACACATGCCCAGGACATACCTGACACCCATGCCCTGGTCACTACGAGGGGGTGGGGGCGTGTCCAGCTAAGCCAGCGACCACCACAACGGAAGTCCGTCACCACGCGAACCGGCAACACAACCAGACCGGTACGTCCCGTACCCACGCCTCAAGAGCGTGGGTACGAGACGTACCACGCCCACACCCACGTCACCCCAACAATGGCGGGACGGATCGTACCCACGTGGCAAAGGCCTGGGTACGGCCCGCACAAGCATCACATAGCGTGGGGACGGAGATGTACGGACCCTACCCCCACCCGCGTACGTATGGAGCGTACACCCACCCCACCAGTGTAAGTACGACTCGTACCCTCACCCGCGGACGTACGGACCGCACCCCCACCACACCAGTGTAAGTACGACTCGTACCCTCACCCACGTATGCATGGAGCCTACCCCCACCCCAACAGTGTAAGTACGACTCGCACCCTCACCCGCGTATGCATGGAGCCTACCCCCACCCCAACATTGTAAGTACGACTCGTACCCTCACCCGCGGACGTACGGACCATACACCCACCACACCAGTGTAAGTACGACTCGTACCCTCACCCGCGTATGCATGGAGCCTACCCCCACCCCAACAGTGTAAGTACGACTCGTACCCTCACCCGCGTATGCATGGAGCCTACCCCCACCCCAACATTGTAAGTAGACTCGTACCCTCACCCGCGGACGTACGGACCGTACACCCACCACACCAGTGTAAGTACGACTCGTACCCTCACCCGCGTATGCATGGAGCCTACCCCCACCCCAACAGTGTAAGTACGACTCGTACCCTCACCCGCGTATGCATGGAGCCTACCCCCACCCCAACAATGTAAGTACGACTCGTACCCTCACCCGCGTATGCATGGAGCGTACCTCCACCCCAACATTGTAAGTACGACTCGTACCCTCACCCGCGGACGTACGGACCGTACACCCACCACACCAGTGTAAGTACGACTCGTACCCTCACCCGCGTATGCATGGAGCCTACCCCCACCCCAACATTGTAAGTACGACTCGTACCCTCACCCGCGGACGTACGGACCGTACACCCACCACACCAGTGTAAGTACGACTCGTACCCTCACCCGAGTATGCATGGAGCCTACCCCCACCCCAACAGTGTAAGTACGACTCGTACCCTCACCCGCGTATGCATGGAGCCTACCCCCACCCCAACAGTGTAAGTAGACTCGTACCCTCACCTCGAATGCATGGAGCGTACCCCCACCGTGTATGTTCCAAGCGTACATATCCAGAAATAGGAGGTGTGTGTGCAGAGTCCACCCAGCAGTGCCCTGAGACAGGAGGGGTGGGTGTGGAGTCCTCCCAGCAGTGCCCTGAGACAGAAGGGGTGTGTGCCTATCACTCCCAGCAGTGCCCTGAGACAGGAGGGGTGGGTGTGGAGTCCTCACAGCAGTGCCCTGAGACAGGAGGGGTGGGTACAGAGTGCTCCCAGCAGTGCCCTGAGACAGGAGGGGTGCAACACATGTGTGTGAGGCTGGAAGTACCCACATGCATACTGCCTACAAGGGAACATGTCCCCATGAACTCATGTCAACAGACTTCACACACAAGTACAGTGATCACCAAGGATGCCACGAATGTTGCAGGTGGAGACATTGCCCTGCATGCATGGCCAAAGTAGAAGGGCTCCGTCACACACACAGCTCATGTAGACACAGCTCTGCGCTAAACATTGGGAACACCCTGCAGGGAAGATATCAGGGTACACAGAGGAAGGAATACACCCTGGGACAATTGCACCATGCAGTAACTGCTTACATGAACAAAGAAAGTTAGCTAACACCTTGTGATGGCACACAGATCCCAGGGTCCCCCCAATGAGCAGCACACTACTACATATCCCACACACCCAACACATAAACACCACCCAAAACCATGTAGCAGCCCCACCAACACCAATACCAGCATAGCAGTAGTGTAATAATGAAAAAAAAATTAAGCTTTATTCAGCATGAGCACAATGTCCGTGGATCGCAGGCAGTTCAATATTCACAAAGCCCATAGGGCAGTCAATGAGTCTCAGCTGGATGGGGGACACAGTGGGATGCGTGTCCCCTACCTTGCCTGCACAGTTACATGCCATCGTCTTCCACAGGGGTGAGGGCATCATGGGGGGGGGGAGCAACAGGCACCGCAGGGACATCAGGGCAAAGGGGAGGCGTTGTGGGTGCAGGGATGGAGGACTCCACCACAGGGGGTGGGGCAGGGCCAAAGGCGGAGGCCAGGATGGCACTACACACCTTTGCAAGGTCCTCCAGGGATTCCCCTGCACCCGAAGGATCCACAGGCCCCAAGGAGGGGGGGGGGTCAGAGGGATGGGTCGCAGCGCCACCGGGGGAGGGTGTAGACAGGGGGGAGAATCAACCACCCTGACCGAGGACTTCCTTGACCGCTTGCGTGGTGGTGTCACTGTGGGGCTCAGGGACAGAGCGGCCATGAAGGAGTCCTTGGGGGAGATGTGGCCAGGAGAGCTGAGGGGAGGGGATTTGGAGGGAGTGGACTGGGTGGAATGCGGACTCCCACTATGGCTGCGTGTCACACGTTTGCCCCCCGACCCAGTGGGTGTGCCTACCTCACCCTGTGTGTGCGTGTCAGGAGGAGTGCGGTGGACCTTCCCTGCTGGTGTGGTGCCTGTGTCTGTTGATGTGGGTGCATGCCGACGTCTGGGTGTACGTGGGACAGGCATGGGAGTGGGAAGTGTGGATGGGGCAGGGGTAGGTGGGGGGAGGTCGCGCTGCAGGAGACCCACTGCTGCAGTCAGTGTGGAGTCTATGGACCTCAGCAAGTTGCGTTGGTCAGCCTGCGATGAATGAATGCCCTCCAAGTATGCCTCGATGTTGTTGAGGGTTTGGCTGTGGGCATGGAGGACATTAAGGATCGCAGCCTGACCAACCTGCAGTTGCCGCTGGATGTCCACAGACTCAGCATTGGCGGCAGCAGTGGAGACAGGGGCAGGGGGTGCGGTGCCTGGCATGAAGGAGACATGCGGTGACCGGGCACGCTGGGAAGGGACACGAGCAAGTGGGAGGCGGCTGATGGGAACTGAGGGGGCGGTGCGAGGTGTTGTTCCGCTGTCAGCTGCTGGTGCAGCCACCGCCCACTCGGAGACATCCTCCTCGGACCTGTCAGCTTCGTATTCTGACGTGCCAGTCGACAGGTCCTCGGCCGCACTATCCTCCACCTCTGTCCCACTCGATGTGCCAGCCCCGATGTCACGGCTGGCACTGGTGCTCGGTCCCTCCGCCTTGTCTGTGTCCATGTCTCCCTCTGTGTCCCCCGACGATGCTGTGGGCAGGGTGGAGAGACAGAAATTAATCAGACACCTGTACACATCTGTCACATGAGTCCAATCTACATAGGTAACATTGCATAGCCTGAAAAGGAAGATCACTAACATCTACTAAACAAGGTACCGATGTAGGGCATGAAACACACAGTTGGTTGAGCCACCATGCCACTGAAATACCATGGAGAGCATGAGACAATAGCTAAAGACAGGAAACGGAGTCTGACATAGCACCCAGGCCCTGGGGACAATCCAGCACTGCATCTGCACCACACAGCGTTGGCGAAAATACCGATGACCAGGGACCATATCCATGAACTTGAGACACATGCTGCATAGGTAATGCTGAAAACATGCCCAACATGACTCGGTCACTGCACCTTGCGTGTGTGTCCAGACAAACATCACACACTGCCCAGACCCAGCAAGTAGAAATCAGGATTTGACATATAGGCTTTGCCCGCCCCAGCCACCCCCTACACGAGGCAAATAGTTGAGACACAGGTGGCACCAACATCTCATAGTCTGGGTGATAAACACAGGGGCAGGCAAAATGCAAGATTGGACGCCAAACACCCAAGGTGCGCCTGTACAAATAATGAGGTACCAGTGCCCATCCTCAGATGAGTATAACAAGACACACAGGCACTAGCAACTGTGAGTATGAAGAAGGACATTCAGGTCAGGCTGCACAGTGGACACCTGTACAAAATAGCACGTCTATATACATGGTGCCAGGGGACAATGGCACAGAGCACAACCTACGCTGTAGACACTGAGAGTGTCCACGTTTATGATGACACATACAACACCGATGAAAAGGTGCCCCAGGGGACAGTAGTGGCCACGCAACTCCATGCTCCTGAATGGTAATGACTGCAACACACGCCACCATCCCTGCACTATGCGTATCGCACACTCATGCACATCATGTCACAGGCCACTACATAGGACATGCGCGCTGTAAGGCATGACACATGAGAGACCAACTCCCATGTCTGGAGTCAGCATCAGTGCCAACTGACATGGAACCCACATGCAGTGAACTTGACAGGGCACAGCCAAGGTCCCAAAACCTGTTACACACCACCCCCACACATGATGCTACAGGCATAGTTCTCGTGGACAAAGCGCCAGCCTACATTACCTTGTGAAGGAGTGACTACACACAGACCAGGGAACACATTGCAAGGAGGGGAAGGGTGGCAGGGGCGCAGCGCTATACTGGGGCAAACTGGATCTGCACAGCACCTTTAAACCCTGGCAGTGAATTCATGCTACTGTGCCCTTACAAATGCCGGTGACACACAACAAACACACATGTACCTACCCCCTTCCGGCTGCTGCTTCGCCTGTAAGCCCCTATCCAAGTCTGGAAAGACCACCGGCAGCACACGCCTGTGGAGGTGGCTCAGACGGCGGCGGCCGCGGTTCTTGTGGCCATCAGGTGAGTCCCCCAGCAGGACCCGTGCAATCCTCCGCGTCCAGCACCGGATATCCTGCCAGCGTTTCCTCACCTGGGACAGGCTCCGCCTCCGACCATCCACACCCCTCACGGCACTGACGGCGGTCAGCCAGATCTGCTCCTTGGCAGTGGCGCCTACCTGTGAGGAAGAACAAGTGACACCACATCAATACACCAGCCACATGTCACAGAGAGACATTTGATAACAAATTAGCTGGTAACAACAAGGCATGTCATGCAGCCAACACATTGCACCTTTGTCATAGGGACATGATCCTCTGGTGAGGGAAAAAGCAGTACGTGCCATAGTGGGTACACAGGTGGAATGATGGCAATGTCACAATCAATGATCAAGGCTCACACTGTGCATCACACCCACCCCTCCTGTCTCATGGCACTGCTGTTAGTGATAGGCACACACCCCTCCTGTCTCAGGGCACTGCTGGGAGCACTCTGTACCCACCCCTCCTGTCTCAGGGCACTGCTGGGAGCACTCTGTACCCACCCCTCCTGTCTCAGGGCACTGCTGTGAGGACTCCACACACACCCCTCCTCTCTCAGGGCACTGCTGTTAGTGATAGGCACACACCCCTCCTGTCTCAGGGCACTGATGTCAGTGATAGGCACACACCCCTCCTGTCTCAGGGCACTGCTGTGAGCACTCTGTACCCACCCCTCCTGTCTCAGGGCACTGCTGTTAGTGATAGGCACACACCCCTCCTGTCTCAGGGCACTGCTGTGAGGACTCCACACACACCCCTCCTGTCTCAGGGCACTGCTGGGAGACATCAGGCATCCCCCCCCCTGGGACCCCCCCAACAGTACATGGCATGTGTGTCACACCAGGACACAATGCCAGAAGTCACAGTCACAACATAGGGACAGTCTGTGCCAGTGGCCTATGCACTCACCTGATACCCTGGTCGCCCATACAGCATGGGGTACTGTGGGAGGATCACATCCAGCAATGGCATGTTCTCCTCCAGGGTGAATGGCTGTGACCTCTCCACAGCCCTTGACATAGTTCCAGGGAATCAGTAGCAGCAGCTGGGTCGACGAATTCAAAGATGTGCAGGCAAGTACTCCCACATGGGACCTGGCTGCCTTATATGTGCCTTTCTGCCCTGTCTCATGCACAGGAGTACAGAGTGATTGGTCACTCACATTTGCATCCTATGTTTCCACCAATCCCTTCAAACCTAGCAGTCTGTGTGTACTCTATCGGTTTCATTCTCCTGCATGATGTCAGCTCCACAAACACATTGCAACAAAGTATTTTAATTCCAACTGACTTCTGCTGTTCACCTTCCAGAAGAAATTCGAATTTTGAACTTGGTCTCCATGACAACCAGCATGCATGTAGGCCTTAATACTTGTCCCTCATGTGTCCCCTATGTAATTTGGAGCTTCACACACAGGTACGGTGCGTTCCGGGGCCCTAGGGCACCCCAAATGCATTGCAACGGCCCGTACACGCGTTACTACGTTCACTATCAGTATGGGTGGCCTCGCGTATGCGTACTCGTAGTGGTCACTACGAGTACGCATACGTGAGGCCACCCATACTGATAGGGAGTGTACAGGCGTGTGTACGGCCCGTACCACTACGAGTACGCATACGCGAGGCCACCCATAGTGGTACGGGCCGTACACACGCCTGTACGCTCCCTATCAGTATGGGTGGCCTCGCGTATGCGTACTCGTAGTGATAGGGAGCGTACAGGCGTGTGTACGGCCCGTACCACTACGAGTACGCATACGCGAGGCCACCCATACTGATAGGGAGCGTACAGGCGTGTGTACGGCCCGTACCACTACGAGTACGCATACGCGAGGCCACCCATACTGATAGGGAGCGTACAGGCGTGTGTACGGCCCGTACCACTATGGGTGGCCTCGCGTATGCGTACTCCTAGTGGTACGGGCCGTACACACGCCTGTACGCTCCCTATCAGTATGGGTGGCCTCGCGTATGCGTACTCGTAGTGATAGGGAGTGTACACATGCCTGTACGCTCGCCATCACGATGGGTACACATACGGCAGCACTCCCATAGTGATATGGGAACGTACACAGGCCCTCTTGGCAGCAGTACAGCGGTTTTCACACATCACAGTGGTGACAGGCGGCACACAGGTAGGGATAGGGCGGACATACTTGTCCATGGATGGACATACTTGTCCATTAATTGACTTCAAGGCATCGTCTGTGCATCACTACATGTGTGGGGCACAGGTGTGACGGCCTGTGATGTGGAACATTACTCCTGAGTCGAGAAGGCACCAGATGTATGATGAGATGTCTACAGATGTACTGTGTGATGGTGCGATGTGTGCCAGGCATGCCCTTGACTCCTTTGACATGTGTGCATGTCGTACTGCACACTTGGGGTGAGCGTCACTGGCATGGCACGGACACCAACACACGGAAGTGTCCCCTGATGCCCGGTACAGGGGTTATGACACCTGACTTGTCACTACCCACGGTGCACAATGTGACTATGTCATGTATGTGTGGGGGCTTCCCATCAGGTTGATGTTGGAGCACCCTCAAAAGCTGCAGCCGTTGCAGCAACCAACATGTGTCTGTGTGTAGATTGTCATTGCACACTGTTCCGCACACCATGCCACATGTGGTATCGGATGTGAGGTGCACATGTATGCATGGGACACGGAGTAGCGTGACAAGGACATGTCAGCATCCTCACAAGGTATGTGTGGTGAGTCATGACATGTGCACCTTCATGGCAAGGTGTGTGGGCTGGCCTAGTGTAATGTCATGTGACCTGTGGCTCCAGTGTTCTGCTACCAATCTGCAATCGGCATCCTACTGCTGCTGATGTGTGGGCGTATGTCACTCCTGTGTTGCGTCTGGCTGTTCACTTGCACTGGGACACAGCTATTCCCATGGCGTGGCATGGGGAGGTTCTCAATCTCCGTGTGTAGCTGGGTCTTGGAAGGAGTGTCACCTTGCATCCATACGTGTCCTGGCCATGTAGCACATACCTGACTCCCTATGTAGCATGTGTGTATTGACAGATTAACATGTGCTCAGTACACATGAGTTGTTGTCGTAGTGCACTCACTCTTCCTTGTCACTTCCAAATTACTGCAGAGCGCCGCCTCTTGCCCGAAGAATTCCAGACTTGGCTGCCATGCAGGAGAATGACAGCATCCGGCTCTACCGCTTCACCCAACCGTTGATTCTGGAGTTGACGGCGAGACTGGCACCACACCTGCAACCGCAGCACAGGTATCCCACGGCACTGACACCCCAGCTGAAGGTAATGGCTGCCCTACATTTTCTTGCCACGGGTACCTTTCAAAATACCATAGCTCATGTTGGTGGCATGTCCCAGAGCACGTTCAGCGGTGTGCTGCATGATTTCTTAGAGGCCATGTTGATTCACCTGGATGACTTCATCAAGTTCCCAACCCCTGAACAGATGACTGAGGTCAAGCGTGGATTCTATGCCCTGGGAGGGATGCCCCATGTCATTGGGTCCATAGATGGGACACATGTACGTTTGGTACCACCACACGCACGGGAGGTGGCGTACCGCAATCGGAAGCACTACCACTCCATCAATGCCCTTGTGGTGTGTCAGTCCAACATGGTGATTTCACATGTCTGGGCTCGTTTTCCAGGATCAGCACACGATGCCTACATCATGAGGCGTAGCGGGATGCCTGATATGATGATGCAGCTGCGCAACGAACGGGCATGTGTTGTTGGTGGGTACAGTCTGTCTGTCCTGTATTCAGTATAGCCTACCAGCACGACCGCTTCACCACTTCTAACGATGACCATGTGCTTTCCATGTAGGGGACGCTGGCTATCCCAACATGCCTTGGCTGCTCACACCTCTCCGCAACCCCATCACGCTGGCCCAGCTCCGCTACAACACCGCCCATGGCCGGACAAGGCGAGTGATAGAGAGGACGTTTGGCATGCTGAAGAGCCGATTCAGGTGCCTCCACAAGACCGGCGGCGCACTCCCATATGCCCCGGCGAAGGTCTGCAAGATCTTCATGGTCTGCTGCATGCTGCACAACATGGCAGTTGAAAGAGCTGTGCCACTCATCCTGGATCAACATGACGAGGACCATCCACCCGTGGAGGACGAAGGGCTTGGCAATGGGGCTAGTGATGTGGAGGATGTGGAGCCGCAAGAGGACATCCGGACTCGGCTCATACGCGACTTCTTTGCATAGTGGTGAGTACCAGTGTCTGAGTGTGCACGCATTGGTCCCCGTGTGGCATGCGTTGTGATGTGTGTCTCCACCTGCATGTATGGCACGTGAGTCAGAGGTGTGTGTGGGTGTGTCACTGGAGTGATGGTGCCAGTGATGGTTGTACTTCCCCAGTCATAATTGTGACCTAGCATGTTGTCATCCATACATGTGTCGAGGAAATGCACATGCAAGTGGCTGTGCTTTTTGTGGCTGACTTCTTGTGTGTCTCTCATCCCCAGGTACCTGCGCATGCCGTCTGCTGGTTGCATTGTTGTGGCACTGCTATTCCTCATGGACATGACATCGTGGGCTGACTCAGCGTTACAGGCACGGACACGTTTGGAAGTCTCCATGGGGTAAGGGATGCATCTGGGGTGTATTGGGTGTGGCAGTTGTTCACAATGTATGCACACTGCCCCTGTCGATGTTTGGTTCCTCTGCAGCCATGTCGCATCCCCATGGGACACGACATGCAGCTGTGTACACCTGAATAGATGGTCTGCCTGGTTGACAGTCATCAGTGATGGGATAGGGGATTGTGATGATGGCATCAATGTGTGTGACACTGCCCTCGGACACATTCGGTTAGCATTGGCTTGACATGGTGTGGGACTTCGACATCCGCGGATCTATGGTGTATGGCAGGCTCTCCGTGTGCAGCTGTGGGTATTTAGCTGTTAGCCGACGCTTGTGTGCCAGTTCCATGGCGAACACGCATGTGTGCTGCTGAAGGGGGGTGCCAGTGTTGGACCCACATGTTACGCCACATGATGTGTTCATGTGTACTTCGAGTTGCCTCTGCAATCCCGAATGCATGACGAATAAAGGTGTCCCTATGCCTCCAAGGTGCCTCTTCTCAGTCAATGCTGGTGTGTTGCCACGGTGCATCCTGCTTGTCTGGCATGGTATTCCCTGATTGTGGCTATGTGTCAATGTGTCGAGTGGCAAGATGCAAGCTGTGTGTGTGGGCTGAGACTGTGTATTGGGCATGATGTCCATGAGTGTGTGGGTATTGTGACATGTGCCATCCCCATGCATCCAACGTTGGCCAGGCCCCCATTCTCTGCATCCACCGGACTCAAGCTTGCAGGACATGTTTCTGCCACCTGTCTACACATACCTGGGTGCCCCCCAGGACACTGGACTGGATCCCTGACCTCTGCGCATGACTGTTGCTGTACTCAATGTGTGTGTCAGCACGGTTGTTCGGTAACCCCCTCAGCTGGTTGGGCCCATCACGGGTGTGTATGGTGCTCCATGTCTGTCTTGCCTAATACACTGTGACCAATGTGTCCTGTGCCAGACTCAGGCCCCAGGGTGTGGGTGGTTGAAGACAAAAGATGACTCAGGCATGTTTTGACTTTACAAGACACATGTTAGGTAATAATGCTACCAGCAGGCATCTACTCTTCATAGTGTGATTTATTGTTGGGGGGGGGGGGGGGGGGACAACAAAGTGAGTGTCTTTCCGGGAATTTGGAATCCAAAGTTCAGTAGGGGAGTTGGTGTCCTTGCCATTGGATGTCCTCAGAGTCCATGCCACAGTCTTTGTCAACATTGGTCAGCCAGTGACCAGCAGGGCCATGTGGCAGAGAATGTCTCTTGATGCTGTGATGCTGTTGCTCCAGTGGGCCAGGTGCCAGGCCAGGTGTCCTGGGAGATGGTGATGTAGCGCCGACCCTCACGGTCCTTTCCGTGGACGACCCGCCCTCCTGCGGGGAACCTCAGCAGCAGGCCGTGACGACATCTGGGATGCTCCGTCGGATGTTTCCTCCTCCTCCTCCTGATCCCTCCCTGTGGGTGGTGATGTTCTCCGCCTTCTGGCACAGGGAGGGTCGGCCATGTTGTCGGCCATCCGACGGAGTGTAGCGTGAATCCCCTGGAATGCCGTCACTTGCTCAGCCTGTCTGTCCTCCATCCTCCGTTGGTGTACCAGTAGACAGGCATGTAGCTCCGCATGTTGCTGGGCCTGCTGGGTCTTTATCTCATCGAGGCTCCCCTTTATCTCATTGAGGGTGGACACAACCTGGGCCATGCCCGTGGTGTCCTGCCGGTATGAGTCCAGGATGTTACGGACATGGGAAAATACCGGATCCCCAGCCAACTGGTCAGGCTCGCGCCTCCGCCGTCCTCCACTCCCACCACCCCTGCCCACTTGCACCTGGCCTGCCCTTGTGGGCACATCGGGTCTCCGGGACCCCTGAGGGGTGGCATTGGCGTTGTCGCCTGCCTCCTCCTGGGTGCCCGGGACACCGTGTCCCTCCTGGCCAGCCTGGCTGCATTGTGGTGTTGGGGCAGGGATCCTGGGTGTCTCCTGGGATGTGGCAGGAGTGGGGGTGGTGGTTGGCACAGTTGTACAGGTGCTGCAGGTGGTTGGACACCAGAGGGGCCAGGTCGGTCGGGGTCGTCCACAGAGTGGTGAGAGTGGTCGCTGCCGGTGGGATCGGGCTCCTGCAGATCCGGGTCCTGTGAGTCTTCCCCCCCAGTGTTGGGGGGTGCACCACGACGTTGACCTGTGTGTGAGAGAGACAATGTTAATTTTGGTCCATGCAACATCCATGTTTCATCATTTTCAAAGTTGGCACATTTCCTCTTGGAATTAGGATCTGTCTTGCATTCCACTCACAGTGCACTTGTGCATGGGTGTGTCCCTTGGGCACCACTTTGGCCCCTTTAACTATGTGTGGCACAGTCTTACTTGCTGCGTCAAGTGTGACTGCAGTCAGCAGTGGAGTGGGCAGGTGTTGCGAGCCATGCATTGGCGCCTTCCGTGTAGCACTGTACATGTGCACATGGAGTTGTTCCACACACTTATATGATGCAGGTAGCTGTCATTGTGCTCGTGCACAGGTTGTGACATGGCCCTGTGTTTTGCCATGGAGAAGAGGGGGGGGTTCTGGCACGGGCCACCCTTGGCTACATGCACGCAGTCTACCTGCTGACGAGCAGACATTCCCACACACCACACGGCTGATTTGCTCTCCCTGTGTCTCCCTCCCTCTCTGTCCCCCTCTCCCTCCCTCTCTGTCCCCCCTCGCCCTCCCTCTGTGTGTCAGCCTCCTCCCTCTGTCCGTCTCCCTGTGTCTCCCTCCCTCTGTGTGTCAGCCTCCTCCCTCTGTCCGTCTCCCTGTGTCTCCCTCCCTCTCTGTCCCCCTCTCCCTCCCTCTCTGTCCCCCTCTCCCTCCCTCTGTGTGTCACCCTCTGTCACCTCAGCCCAGCTTCCTGGGCACACACTGTTAGCAGATCTTTGAGTGGCCCTTGGCTTGTTGATGTGAGTTTGTTTCTGATCTCCAGGCACCCATTGGGTGTGATGTGTGTCTGTGCGCTGCTGCTGTGGTGGTGTGTGCTGCCACTCTTTCACAATGTTGGCTGTTCATTAGCTGCTGTCATGTGCAAAACAGTGCCTTCACCCCCATGTGTTGATGCAAGGCGTCCGCCATTTGCTGGCAAGTCATTCCTGTGTTGGGACACACTGTTTGTCTGGCTGTGACCTAGGCCATATGGGCAGAGTGCATTGTTGTCTGCTTCGGAGTCGCACTATGTGATTTTTGGGGCCCAGCCTCCCGCCATCCGGGTTACCGTGTCATGTGTTGTTGTCTTCTGTGGCCTGTGACTTGACATTGTCCAGCTGGGTGCATGGGGCATGGTGGCAGCAGTGGCATGTGCGTGCTCATGGAGTGTGGTTGAGTCATGCGATGGCTTGTGGTGGTTGCGTGCCTGTTAGTGATTTTGGTTGTGGATGCCGTTCCCCCCATGTGAGGTGCGTTGTTTGTGTACTCACCCGGGTCTCGGAGTCCTTCTAATCCTTCGACTGCCTCCACCGGCAGTATGGCCATCACCCTCTCCTCCCAGGGATGGTAGTGTACGGGTCTGCGGGAGGGCCCTCCTCCGGTGGCGTTGGCCTGGTCGTGTTCCTCCTGCCTCTTGGCTCGGACCCTCCTCCGCAGATCGTACCACCTGTTCTGGCATTCCTGCCTGGTCCTTCTGGTGTCCGCAACAGCATTCACAGCATCGACGATGGTCTGCCACATGGCTGTTTTTGCTGCCAGGCTGGTGTTTCTGACCAATGTTCCAAAGATCTGTGGCTCGACTCTGAGGATTTGATCAACAAGGACCTCCAACTCTCGGTTACTGAACTTTGGATTCTTGGTAGTGGGCATGGTGAGGGGTGTGGGTGGGGATGGTGGGGGGGGGTGTGTGGATGTTGGGGGGGGGGGGTGTGTGGATGGTTGTGGGTGTGTGTGTGTGAATATGATGAGGGGGTGTTTGTGAAGGTGGTTGTGTGAAGGTGTGCAAGTGTAAGGTGTGGTGTAGCTTGTAGTATGGTTCTGTGGTGTCTGGCAGCAGTGAGTCTGTTGCAAAGGCTCATGGTTTGTGTGTGTGGGCCCTTTTTATTGGTCCATGGGTGGGTGTGGCAGTGTTTGAAGTTTGGGTGGGTGTGTTATAAGTAGTGGTGGTGTTTTGGGCCTCTGTTTGTCTTTGGCAGTTGCAGGTCAGTGAAGGTGTATTTGTAGTGTTTGTTGGCCATGTTTAGTGGCTTTGTGCCATTCGAATAGTGTATTCTTGTGTTGTTTTGTTTTGTCCTGGTTGTGTACGTGCGTTTTGAGCGTGTGTACGGTGTGTACATGGGCCATTTGGTTGTACGGTGCTGTCCTTGTGTGTGGGTTGGTACGACTCGTACATGCGGTTGTGATGTTGGGGCCTGGGGTGCGCTCCGTACTTAGGAGGTTGTGTTGGGGGTAGGACCGGAACGTACTGGGGTGTACATATACGGTGGTACGACACGTACAGGGGTGGGGGTAGGCCTCGAACGTACTGGGGTGTACATAGACGGTGGTACGACACGTACAGGGGTGGGGGTAGGACTGGAACGTACTGGGGTGGGGGTACGACTCGAACGTACTGGGTACACGGTGGTACGAAACGTACAGGGGTGGGGGTAGGACTCTAACGTACTGGGGTGTGGGTACACGGTGGTACGACACGTACAGGGGTGGGGGTAGGACTCGGACGTACTGGGGTGTGGGTACACGGGGGTACGACACGTACAGGGGTGGGGGTAGGACTCGAACGTACTGGGGTGTGGGTACACGGTGGTAGGACACGTACAGGGGTGGGGGTACGACTGGAACGTACTGGGGTGTGGGTACACGGGGGTAGGACACGTACAGGGGTGGGGGTAGGACTCGATCGTACTGGGGTGTGGGTACACGGTGGTACGACACGTAGAGGGGTGGGGGTACGACTCGAACGTACTGGGTACACGGTGGTACGACACGTACAGGGGTGGGGGTAGGACTCGAACGTACTGGGGTGTGGGTACACGGTGGTACGACACGTACAGGGGTGGGGGTAGGACTCGAACGTACTGGGGTGTGGGTACACGGTGGTACGACACGTACAGGGGTGGGGGTAGGACTCGGACGTACTGGGGTGTGGGTACACGGTGGTACGACACGTACAGGGGTGGGGGTACGACTGGAACGTACTGGGGTGTGGGTACACGGGGGTAGGACACGTACAGGGGTGGGGGTAGGACTCGAACGTACTGGGGTGTGGGTACACGGTGGTACGACACGTAGAGGGGTGGGGGTACGACTCGAACGTACTGGGTACACGGTGGTACGACACGTACAGGGGTGGGGGTAGGACTCGGACGTACTGGGGTGTGGGTACACGGTGGTACGACACGTACAGGGGTGGGGGTACGACTGGAACGTACTGGGGTGTGGGTACACGGTGGTACGACACGTAGAGGGGTGGGGGTACGACTGGAACGTACTGGGGTGTGGGTACACGGGGGTAGGACACGTACAGGGGTGGGGGTAGGACTCGAACGTACTGGGGTGTGGGTACACGGTGGTACGACACGTAGAGGGGTGGGGGTACGACTCGAACGTACTGGGTACACGGTGGTACGACACGTACAGGGGTGGGGGTAGGACTCGAACGTACTGGGGTGTGGGTACACGGTGGTACGACACGTACAGGGGTGGGGGTAGGACTCGAACGTACTGGGGTGTGGGTACACGGTGGTACGACACGTACAGGGGTGGGGGGTAGGACTCTGACGTACTGAGGTGTGGGTACACGGTGGTACGACACGTACAGGGGTGGGGGTACGACTGGAACGTACTGGGGTGTGGGTACACGGTGGTACGACACGTACAGGGGTGGGGGTACGACTGGAACGTACTGGGGTGTGGGTACACGGGGGTAGGACACGTACAGGGGTGGGGGTAGGACTCGAACGTACTGGGGTGTGGGTACACGGTGGTACGACACGTAGAGGGGTGGGGGTACGACTCGAACGTACTGGGTACACGGTGGTACGACACGTACAGGGGTGGGGGTAGGACTCGATTCGTACTGGGGTGTGGGTACACGGTGGTACGACACGTACAGGGGTGGGGGTAGGACTCGAACGTACTGGGGTGTAGGTACACGGTGGTACGACACGTACAGGGGTAGGGGTAGGACTCGAACGTACTGGGGTGTACATAGACGGTGGTACGACACGTACAGGGGTGGGGGTAGGACTCGAACGTACTGGGGTGTGGGTACACGATGGTACGACACGTACAGGGGTGGGGGTAGGACTCGAACGTACTGGGGTGTGGGTACACGGTGGTACGACACGTACAGGGGTGGGGGTAGGACTCGAACGTACTGGGGTGTACTTAAACGGGGGTATGACACGTACAGGGGTGGGGGTAGGACTCGAACGTACTGGGGTGTGGGTACACGGTGGTACGACATGTACAGGGGTGGGGGTAGGACTCGGACGTACTGGGGTGTGGGTACACGGTGGTACGACACGTACAGGGGTGGGGGTACGACTGGAACGTACTGGGGTGTGGGTACACGGGGGTAGGACACGTACAGGGGTGGGGGTACGACTGGAACGTACTGGGGTGGGGGTACGACTCGAACGTACTGGGTACACGGTGGTACGACACGTACAGGGGTGGGGGTAGGACTCGAACGTACTGGGGTGTACCTAGACGGGTGGGGGTGTACATACACGGCGGGTACGTGTCGGACGTACGGGGGCTGGGGGGAGTGTTGGGCGCGTATGCGGGCACATGTCTCTATGGTTGCTATCGGAGTTCGGTGCGGACGGTGTTTTTTCCATACGGTTGTAACCTCGGACGCACGGGATGGATCGTGATTCCTCGGTCGGACTTGACTTTTCACGTTTGTAAGGTAAATCGTCAGAGGACATGTCGGACACATTTTCCGACCCGAGGACGTGTGGGGAATGATTCCCAATGCGGTTCGTATGGACTTTTTACCATGCGAATCGTGATTGCCAGTTCATACGGCACTTGTACGATTCGTACGGTAAAAAGACCGGATACGAGTCGCACGGGGTAATTTTTTACCGGATCGTGATCGGCACCTATGTCTCAGCGGGGAGTGTTTAATTCGATAAATCACTCTGCTACCTTTTTGAATATAACCTGTCCTTCCGAAATCGAGATTCAGTATCGATAATCAAATAAAGGTTTGGTCATGTTGACTTCACACCTAGACTTCATGCATCACAGTTATTCCAAAGGCTTCTTTTTTAACAGCGTCCTCATGCCTCATAGAAACAAATAGAGGCCACCTTTCTGTAGAACAAGTAACCCGAGACTGCTAATTAACACCAGATGGACCCGACAAAAATAAGAATTTGTTTTACGACAGCCGTGAAGCAGACGAGCCTGTCCGGATGGGGCGTCTGAAAAGGAGAAAGGGCTACAAAACCCCATTTCCAATGGCAGGCCACCGTTTAGCATAAATGGTAACGCCAGCCAATGGAAATGAGGGGCGGGGCTTCAAGCCCCCTTCTGAAAGTCCTCATCCACAATATCTCTCGCCAGCCAGCAGCGCATGCGCTGCAACACTAGGCGAGACCTAAAAAACGGGACCATTAAAAATTGCAGACTCGGAGGGTAATGATCGCTTAAGGATATTGAATGAGTTTGAAAGTTAGAAATATACCCCAAGCAGTTATTTGACAATAGAACTTGATCAATGATACTGATATTCATTGTTCCATTAAAAGTCCTCTTACGGTTCGCATAAGGTGTTGAAATTTCATTAGCAAAGGAAAGATCATATTTACATATTACTTGTTGCCATATGGACTGTGTGTAAAATGGGGCTGCTCTAAATCCTCGTTATTTGTCACTCCACATGTGTTTCCTGAGTGGACCTTACACAAATGCTTGTTAAAATCCCCACCCGTATGATTGTCACATGTTTTTCATTGCCCACCTCAATACGCTCCAGGTCGTTGTTTATTGTTTGTACAACCTCCATCAAAATCAATTAAACTAGAACAGCCTGTACTTTTGCGTTACAAACCAGTAATTGGTAATATGGGTTGTCAGTCACAAAAGTAATTTTAGTAAATTGTAAAGTATTGGCTACATTAATGCACAGGCCCCCTTTCGCTCTCCCATCATTTGACGGAATGGCCGAAGTAAAGTATGTCCTGTAGCCATTTAAATGGACATTCTCCATGAGCCATGTCTCTTGGAGACGTATAACTTGATATCTTTTTACAAGCTCTAGCTAATCTCTGTTCTGTATTTTATTGTGTAACCCTGCCACATTCCAAAACAAGCATCCACATGATCTAGTTTCTAGTGGGTCCAGTTTTTGTGTATGAATGTCTGTGAGGAGGGGTCTTGCATTGCTATTCGCCACGAAGAAGTTTATTCGTAGTTTGTGTGTAATTTCCTCATGTGGAGTTTTAGCAGGAGTACTTATGTAAGTGACCACCGAAGTTTCAGTGCCATGTCATTTCTGCACATTCTCATCTCCCATTACCTGGGGCCCTACATCAAGTCAATCTAGACCGTCCAACGATGAAAGACATTGAAACTTGTTAGAGGTTGGAATTGTGCAATTAATAGGTCTTGGTTTCTGCTGAAGGTTTAGGGGTGGGCGCATCAGCTTTCCGAAATATGGGGAAGATAGAAGTAGCCCAAAGGTCAAATGAAGATACTGCTACCACAGGTAGCCGAGGACCCTGACCTACTCAGGACTTCATTCACCAGCTGAGGATTTCTAAAAGTCACGACCATGCAGTCACCACTTTGATTTTTATTTCCTCTCCCTTCCCACTTTACTCTTCTAACCATTTTAAAATCATAGAATAGGTGATCTGTTAAACCCGTTCTGCCACCTAGCCAATTTAGGTATTTATTCCTCAGCGAAATCCAGCTTACCCTACTATTTGTGGGTAAAGGCGGAACATTAGTTAGAACTATTACATATAGAGCTGCAGCTGGCAGCAGATCTATTTGATCATCTATACGTTCAGCTGGTCCCCCTGATGATTATTAGGTAGTGATGTTAATGCTAGGGGTCTACTATAGATGTTGTTCCTATCCCCTTCTACTATCCCTTGTCTGTTAGCCTCCCGTCCTCTAAGGATTTTATCACCTACTTTGCTGCGTGAGTGAGTAGTTAGTTTTTTTACTGTGGTGTTTGCTGTGCTAGAGGTTCCAAGGGTACTCCAGATAATGGTAGGGCCAATAATTTTTTGGCCTGTAGACACAATTGTCAACAATTCCAGGCAGGACTCAGTTCTTATTTCAACTTTCACCAGTCTAGATTGGATTGTTCCCATTATATCATTGACTTTTAAATGCCTCATTTAAGGAGTCTAATTTCCCAATGATTATGTTATATTTGGGGTCTGAGGGAGTTTCTGCTACACTTGATTTTACTTGGGGTAATCCCTGCAAGTGGATGTTGCCCTTCTTAAGAGCGGCTAGATTTTTGCTCGCAAGGTTACCTGCACAAGGTGTGCGAGGATTTTTTCACCCGTTTAGGTGGGGGTGTGTGGGATTTAGCTGAAGAGACAAGGTCATCTTCTATGTATTGAATGCAACCATTTACTTTATTAACCCTTCCCCCTATGTTCTCCCTTTGTACACCTTCCCCTTTATTCACCCTCCCTGGTTCCTTCCGCACTGCTGTTTCTCCCAGGATCTCACAATCATTGATCTGGATGAAATCAGTTGTTTTAATTAGCCCACAGGGTCCTACCCCACCCATTCCCCCATCACCGCCTGCCCTCATCGTTATATAACCTGAAGTTTACGGTTAATATACGGGTGCCTGGGCTCTCATGGCTGCGATCATTTCGTTCCCCCTACATAATGACAGGGATTCCTCAATGGTAGAAATCTGTTTCTCTATAGCTCCCATTGCTCCAGTGATGTATTTTAGTGGGGATGTTTGGCACTTGGGATGCGCGCAGAGCCTGATCGAGAGGTAATGCCGCTAGCTGCTTAGCTGATGTTTTATCATTTTAGTCATGCCCACATCATATTGTGTATATATTTCTTGCACACGCTGCTGCTCTAATTGTAAATTGCACACTTACCGGCCTCATCCACCGTCCCTGAGTGCTCCATTGCCCCGGTCCGACTCGGCAAGTGCCGTTGAGCGGAGGGCTTCTCGGAGTCACTCTCAGGGCGGGACACTTCCGGTGCAGGTAGCACTCTAGCCTATGCGCTGCCTGGCTACTTAACCGGATGCAGATTCCTTCGCGCAGCAGACGCGCGCAGAGCCTGATCGAGAGGTAATGCCGCTAGCTGCTTAGCTGATGTTTTATCATTTTAGTCGTGCCCACATCATATTGTGTATATATTTCTTGCACACGCTCCTGCTCTAATTGTAATTTGCACACTTACCGGCCTCATCCACCGTCCCTGAGTGCTCCATAGCCCCGGTCCGACTTGGCAAGTGCCGTTGAGCGGAGGGCTTCTCGGAGTCACTCTCAGGGCGGAACACTTCCGGTGCAGGTAGCGCTCTAGCCTACACGCTGTCTGGCTACTTAACTGGACACAGATTCCTTCGTGCAGCAGACGTGCGCAGAGCCTGATCGAGAGGTAATGCCGCTAGCTGCTTAGCTGATGTTTTATCATTTTAGTCATGCCCACATCATATTGTGTATATATTTCTTGCACACGCTGCTGCTCTAATTGTAAATTGCACACTTACCGGCCTCATCCACCGTCCCTGAGTGCTCCATTGCCCCGGTCCGACTCGGCAAGTGCCGTTGAGCGGAGGGCTTCTCGGAGTCACTCTCAGGGCGGGACACATCCGGTGCAGGCAGCGCTCTAGCCTACGCGCTGCCTGGCTACTTAACCGGATGCAGATTCCTTCGCACAGCGGACGCGTGCAGAGCCTGATCGAGAGGTAATGCCGCTAGCTGCTTATCTAATGTTTTATCATTTTAGTCGTGCCCACATCATATTGTGTATATATTTCTTGCACACGCTGCTGCTCTAATTGTAATTTGCACACTTACCGGCCTCATCCACCGTCCCTGAGTGCTCCATAGCCCCGGTCCGACTCGGCAAGTGCCGTTGAGCGGAGGGCTTCTCGGAGTCACTCTCAGGGCGGGACACTTCCGGTGCGGGTAGCGCTCTAGCCTACGCGCTGCCTGGCTACTTAACCGGATGCAGATTCCTTCGCGCAGCGGACGCGCGCAGAGCATGATTGAGAGGTAATGCCGCTAGCTGCTTAGCTGATGTTTTATCATTTTAGTCGTGCCCACATCATATTGTGTATATATTTCTTGCACACGCTGCTGCTCTAATTGTAATTTGCACACTTACCGGCCTCATCCACCGTCCCTGAGTGCTCCATAGCCCCGGTCCAACTCGGCAAGTGCCGTTGAGCGGAGGGCTTCTCGGAGTCACTCTCAGGGCGGGACACTTCCGGTGCAGGTAGCGCTCTAGCCTACGCGCTGCCTGGCTACTTAACCGGATGCAGATTCCTTCGCGCAGCGGATGCGCGCAGCGGGCGCGCCAAAGGCAGGCCCATCTGCGCCCGTCCGTGCCCAGCCGGGTCCAGGGGCCATGACCTCTGGCAGTTCTCATAATATTCTCAGCTACAGTGCTCAGTCACTCACTGCTCTGAGAGGAGCCACCGGAACTAACTGCCTATATTCTATGAATATCGCTAACAACCACTCCAGCTGCTCCTTTTGTAACTACAAACTTCAGCCTTGCTGGAAGGATGCTCCCGTACTTGGCCCCCCCCCTTGAAATTCTTCCTCCTGAACTGTCGCTCCCTTTCTAGACACTCCACGGAACTCACACTTTTGTTAGATGACCTTAAAGCAGACGTCTTATACCTAATGGAAACCTGGTTACACGACGAAGTCGATCCTGTCATCATCCAAACCTTACCTCCTGGCTATTTAATACAAAAGGTAGACCGTAAGACCGGAAGAGGTGGGGACTAGCCATAATATTTAAAGACCTCTTTAGCTGCCGGTCCTCTACGGATGGCCCACTAGATTGCGAAAGCATGCATTTCTCTCTAGAAATCTCACCTACCTGCACCTTCTCAGGTCTTTTGCTTTACCGTCCCCCAGGACCTATTGGCCAATTTCTCAATTCTCTCCCCATACTTGTGGCAGATTTAGCTCTAACTTCAGCGAACTTCACAATTCTCGGTGATTTTAACATCCATCTGGATGATCTCTCCAACCAACTGGCCATTGAGTTATCAACCTGCATATCCGCTCTTCAAATAAAACAGAAAGGCTTCGCCTCTACACATGATAAAGGCCATCTCCTTGACCCAGTGTTTAGTAATGATCAGAAGCTCTCGGTTGGCACTCCCATCCCCCTCCCTTGGACCGATCATTCGCTAGTTCCCCTGGTATGGGAGACTTTGGCCCCTAACCACCCTCAGAAGACCACCTTGACTTTTGAGAGGAAATGGTCGAATCTCTCAGCTAGCCAAAGGACCGCTGTCCTTAATACCACTAGACCACACAATGACCCTAACCCTGAGTTGGCTAATAATAATTTCAACTCATGGATCCTTCACTCATTGGATATGCTCCTGCCAAACAAACCCTCCCACAAAAGATTCAAGCAAAAATCTTCTCCATGGTTTTCTCCTCAGTTAAGGAAACTCAAACAGTCCTGCAGACAATTGGAAAGGAGATGGAGACAGAATTATGAAGAAGATAGGAAACTTGATTATAGAGAAGCAATAAGGACCTATAAAGCAGAGATCAAAACTGCACAATTAAACTTCTATGAGGAAAGGATCAAAGCAGCCGCCAACTCTCCTAAAGAGGTTTTTCGGATCGCCAAATCTCTGTCCACCTTACCGCAGAAACCTCCCAAAGAGGAGGAAGCCCCAAATCACTGCAATGACCTAGCCGAATACTTCCATCATAAAATTCAGTCAATCTGTCTGCCTTTTTCCCCTTATGTGCCTGAGTCTACCGATCCTAGCACAGAAAATCTACATCCTAAAACACAGGGCTCCCTAGGAGAATTCCCTCTAGTAGACACAAAATCCCTGGAAATCCTTCTGTCTAGGGCAGAGGTCTTCAAACTTTTGGATGCCGAGACCCCCCTGTCAACATTTTGAGGCGTAAGGACCCCCTCCTGACAAAAATGTCTAAACCTGTTGACTAAATTGCGTGGGATGAAAATGTAAATGAGGTTATGTGATGCCGCGTATTTTGGGATAGCATTGCTTCATTATTTTGATATTTGTTACACACAGTAACGCTGAGGAAAGATTTCACCCAATCAGTACCCATTTATAACCAAAATACAGCAATTATCATCAGAAAGATTTCAAGTCATCCTTTGTGAAGGGCCTTCCACTCTGCAGCAATACGTGCTGCCACATTAGAAGCTCACCTGGCCCTGACCGGAAGAAGCAGGGGTCCCTTAAAACCCCGGCGGTTTTGTGTAGAGTTAAGCCGTTTACCCATGCAGCTTTCCTCTCACCCCCTCCCTTCCATCCCTCTCTCCTCTCCTAACCCCGGATCCCTCTCTCACTTTGCAGGTCATTTTCTTTCACCCCTTTTTACAACTTCTGAACTCTCCCCATTCAACCTCTCACTTCACCTTTAATCACCTCTTGCCATTCTGTCCTTTCACTGCCCTCATCTCGAACAGTCTCTCACATTTATCTCATGGCCTCTCTGGCCCTGTCACCTCCCGTGCCCCTCAGCACTTCTCATTCACCTCGTCTCGTCATTCAAATTTTTGTCTATTTGTATCTTACACCTCTCCAGTCCCCCCATTCCTCTTTCACATCTCCCCTTTGTTCTAACAGGAGCCCTCACCTTTGGATCACACTCACTTCTTGCGTGTCCACACTTCTCTTCGGCAATTCACATTTCTCCTCATCCCTGACCTCTTCAATCAAATTCTCTCACTCCCTTGCTGTCCTCTCTCATTTTGGGTGCGGATGCAAGTTCAGAATGGGATGAATGAATGTATGATTACTGATGGGCTTGTTTGAGTGAGTTGCATATTGAGTAGTGAGGGGGACAGGTGAGTGAAGTGTCACATGAGTGCAGGATGAGTAGTGTACTCGTGTGACTGCAGGTTGAGGTATAGTGTGAGCAGGACAAGTGCATTTTGAGTGCAGAGTGATCACTGAGTGCAAGGTGAGCGAGTGAATGGTGCAAGTGCATGGTGATCAGTGTGAGTGCATTGTGATCACTGTGAGTGCAAGGTGAGCGTGACAATAAAGGGCGAGAATGAGGAATGAGTTGTCTGAATGCAGGGTGCATTCCCAGACCCATGAAGTAACTCAGCATGTTATTGCCGGGGCGTAGACTTTAAGATCTAAGTTAAACTATTGCGGCATTAATCGGGGATCGAGGGTGAAGGAAATGAATAATGTGCTGATCCTGCAACAAACTTCCAGTCCTATGGTTAGGGTAACCAGCAGATTATTTTGATGGCCCAGTCAGTACAAAAAAAGCAGTCACCTAAAGCGGTATTTTCAGCGCTTATCTGTGCATACTTCCCAGGGCCGGCTTTAGTGCTGGTGGTGCCCTGTGCGACAATGTTTGTTGGTGCCCCCCCAATGACCACCCCCACCACGGATTCTCTCACTAGCACCCTTTAACAGTGACCAAGTCTCCATAACCCCACACTCTCAGATGCATTGAATTAGTTATATAGTGCCACTCATACCAGTGTAGGGTGTCCGAGCACTTTGCATCACACACACATTACACAGAGACAATCAATCATAAGTGTGTAAATCAGTGTATAGGAAATGTTACATAAGCCAAAGGACTAAAAGTGTAGGAGTCACATGCCATCCATACTGGTAGGCAGTATAGTTCAAGAGTGCTTGGTGTGGAGAGGCACAAACTCAGAGTCGAAAAAGAAACAGCATAGTTGGGAGTTTCCTTTAATAATAAGAATTGATTTCTAGCCAAATTAACCCTTTTTGCAACATTAATCAATGGTCTAATAAGGTATTCTTTGTAGTGTGCATGCAGTTCTAGGATGAAAGTTAATAGCTCACTATTCTATATTAGTACTTTAAGTTATAAATTGCAAGTAACAAAAGGATGTCTCTTTTGAAAGCAGTAACCTGCTGATCTCTTCACATCATACACACTCTGTAATCTACTTGGTACACGTTCTTTGCAGCAGGCATATTAACCCTCTGCACTAACTTCACCCAAGTCAAAACCACAACTATACAAAATGCTGATCTCTCTCCAGGAAGATAATTAATCACACGAGTTATCTTGACATTTATGTGAGGCCTGGCAATTGCCGGGGAAAGAAACGCTGTAGCAGGTGTTTCAAAAGCACAATAAACTTTCACACACGGCGCCCCCAGGAAGCCAACTTTGTATTCCTTTCCATGAAATGCATTCTCACACTACGGCAGTGAATGTAAAATCCAAATGTAAGGAATAGGCACAGTGGGGACCCAGGGGGTACTGGAAACAGCAAAAAAACCTAAGCCTCTGTAACCAGTTTACAAAGGCATGTTAAAATGCAAATGGTCTTTAAAGACCTGTGAAAAAACACGGGGGTGCCGGAGATAGGAATCCAGACACTGCCCAGCTGAGCCCCCAGCAGCTCAAGTTTCACTGCAGCAGCCCGGGCTGAGACACAGGACGGGGGAAGTGTGGGGGGGGGGGCTGAAGCCCTTGGGCCTGGGCATAAGTGTGACTGGGAAGGCGGCGACCCCCTTTGCATCACTCCACGGCCCCCCTGGGGGTCGCGCCCCACAGTTTGAAGACCCCTGGTCTAGGGTAACTTCTGGCTCACCAACGGACCCCGCCCCTCCACAGTACCTCACACTAGTATCCAATACAATTGGCCCAGTCATTCTAGACGTATTAAACTCCTCCATCACCTCCGGCACAGTGCCCCTGGCTTGGAAATTTGCTCAGGTTAGATCCCTTCTAAAAAAAACAACCTCGACCACTCGAATATGGCCAACTACCGTGCCATCTCTCTCCTCCCTTGGCTGAGCAAACTAATTGAGAGACATATAAATTCTACATTAGTCCATCATTTGGAATCCAACAACCTGCTTCATGCCTCTTAAACAGGGTTCCGCCCTCAGTTAGGGACAGAGACGGCCCTTCTAGCGGTGACTGAAGAAGCCAGAAGACTTCTGGACCAGGGCGGCTCGGCAGCTATCATTCTTTTAGATCTCAGTGCCGCCTTTGACACTGTTAACCATAACATCCTGCTCGAGCGGCTGGAAAATATGGGAGTGGGAAATATGGCACTCACCTGGTTTCAGTCCTTTTTAAAGGCTCGATTCTTCCAAGTATTTGAGGGAACCGCTACATCCAATCGATGGCCACTCAGCTGTGGGGTTCCACAGGGATCCTGCCTGAGCCTGTCACGACTCGGAACTCCCGCGCAGCGCGAGTGAAGCGCGCGCGGGGAGTAGGACTACACCTCCCAGCATGCCGAGCGGAAGGCGCGAATACGGGACCTATATAGGCCCCGCCTTCCTTCGCTCCGGCGCTTGTCAACCACCGTTTGAATACTAACCGAGCCAGGAACGCTGCCCGTGTTTCTCATCTTCCCGTGAACCACCCGCATCTTCGTTCCCACCATCGGCCGAACGCCACGAGGGTGTAAGGCGTACTCCAACGCCCAGCCGATTCCCGACACGCCAACGGAACTCCCGACGCCCAGAGGCTCCGTTACGGAGCAACCGTGCCCTGCAACGCCAGGAACACCATCGGAGCATCAACCCGGCGCCAGCACTGAGGATCCCTACCTTCACAGGCTAGAACGCAGGGACGCCTTATCCGGACGCCGCGTTAGCCTTCAGGGGGTTGTGGTGCGACTCCCATCACCCCTTATTTTGCCTTCCTGTTTTGCAACCCCAGTTTGACAGAATCGCTTGTTCCTCGACTGATTCTACAAGGTGCGTCAGGAACAGACCAGCACAGCCTTGAGGAAACCCCTCCTTCCCGCTTGGGGCCGCTTGAAAGGCTCGGAGAGCGTCCAGGATCGCTATCCCTATGCGCTTGTGGCCGCTTGAAAGGCTTGGAGAGCGGCATAGACCATAGAAACCACCCTGGGACACCGCGCTGGACATGTGAGTACTGCTCTCGACATTGGGCTCTGTGCTATCTATCTTGTGCTGTGGTGCTCACTTACTGGACCCCGGTTATCACACTCTGTTCTCTCTTTACAAGGTTGCTAGGGATGCGCTTCTGGAGTGAGGTTACCTTCAAACGTTCAACCCCCCCGAGAGTTCTTTTCTTACCCCGTTCCTGGGGTCCCTTCCGTTCCTTTTCCCCCTTCAGGTGGTGTTCCACGCTAGACGTCCCAGTTAGGGGTCGGCGGGCAACACCACATAGGGGGAGGGGGTTCCCAGCATCGCTCCCGCTGTATCCAGCTTACAAGGTGAGTGGTTCTCAACCTTGTATCTCACAGAACCTGACAGGTTGACAAGCCCACGGATACCTACAGCCTGAGCGATGGATGCGGATACCACCCTTTCCGCAATATTGGACACTTTGACTGCCTTGCGAGGGGAGGTAGATGCCTTTCGGGCAGAAAACGCCGCGCTTAAGCAAGAGATGTGCACTATGAGAAGAGAGGTGGCAGGCCTCTCCCGCCAAAAGGGAACTGGGACAGTAGGAAGCTCGTATATCAGAGGCTGGACTCTGCCACCCCCTTTCGCTCCGCAAGCGCCCGCTACAGATTGGGGAGCGACCGCTTCGGTAGGGGGACAGGGCACAGGGGTCTTCCCACATACCTCCTTTTCTTCCGTGCCGCAGACGGGTTCTGCACCTATACATGTCATACAGCCCATGCACCTGCCCCTCGCCCCTCCTGAAAGGTTCTTTGGGGACCCAAAGAAATTTGGGGTATTCATGGGGCAGTGTAGACTGTATTTCCTGTGTAAACCAGCGGTCTTTCCTACGGATCAAGCGAAAACCGCCTTTGTGCTGTCCTACCTCGGAGGCAACGCAGCGAACTGGTCTTTTCCCCTGATAGAAAGTGACGACCCGGTGTTATACCACTTCCCGAACTTCTGTGTGGAAATGCGACGGCTATTCGACCGGACGGGTCATCAGTTGTCCCTGGATAAAGAACTCCTTTCCCTCAAGCAAGGTACACAGGACCTGCTTACGTATATCACCACTTTCAACCGGCTGATCGTGGAAACTGAGTGGCCCGAGGAAAAGAGGACGTCGCTGTTTTATCAGGGACTGAGAGCGGAGTTGAAGGACGTCCTGGCCCAAGTGGTTCAGCTACCCGCTACGTGTGATGATCTAATTGACCTGACCGTTCAGCTAGACCACAGTCTTCAGGAGCGGAACCGAGATTCCTCCCTTCGCGGCTCCGTGTAGGTCCCGAGGAACGAAGCGCTCCAAGTGACGGATCGGAGCCCATGCAGATCTGGGGAATTAGAGGCCCCCTCAGCCCAGCCGAAAGAGAGAAAAGGAGAAGTCAGAGGTTGTGCTTATACTGCGGGAAACCAGGGCATTTCATTGAAGAATGCAAGAGCCGGATGAAAACCAGTCAGCCCAGGAGGACCAGGGAACAAAACCCTGTCTGTGGTGAACACTGCGGCAGAGTATCAGGAAAACTGACGTTCTCAAACAGGTTGGAGACCCCCTGTTTGAGGCCTACAGTCACCGAGGTCTCACCTGCAGTCGCCAACACCTTGCAGTCATCAGTAGCCCACATGAACATATGTGCTGTGCTGGACTTGCTGTCAGGGCCAGCAGGCCATATTCAAAAACGAACTTTACAGTTAGAACTAAGGTTCTGTTCCCCCGCAGCAAACACTGTACAGGGAAGCAAAATGAAGGCAGTCTAGAATCTAAGATGGCCGCTACAGTAAGAACGATTGAGCAGCAGGTTAGCGCTCTAGCGTTCCATGGAAATCATCAGGATCCAGGTGTCAGCGCATTGGAGTGGCGCACTTCACCAGAGCTTTGAGGAGAGAAGGTTACCTGTCATGCGTCGCGCGTTTCAGTGAGAGAAAAGTCTTTTCGTCGAGTTTCCTGAAATTCAAGTTCCAGGTTCCGAATTACAGTAAGACTGTTCCGTTTAGAGTTTCCAGTGCATTGCGCTATTGTAGTAGCGTCTGAAGGTTTTAAGCTTGTGTGTGAAGGAAATAGCACGCAAGCACGAAACTTCCCCTTAGAATATTTGTATATAATGGCGATGTACAGAAAGAAATAAGAGTATTCATTTCGTGAAGAATTTAGTGGAAGCGAGCAGCATTACCCCTAAATATCTGTCAGCTGCACAAAACGTATTCCAGATACCAGTCAATTCAATTCAATTCAGCTTTATTCGATTAAAAGAAACATTAATCATAAAAGCATAAACACAAGGCATAAAAAAGACATTAAACATAATTACATTAGCAGCTGATTTCTTAATTTAAAAATGAATTTTAAAAATGCAGAAACGGAGGCTACAACGTACGGTGAATCTAACATTTGAAGGGCTAACAGTGCGGGGCAACACTGCCTGACACCGAAGGATTTCACAACTGGAAGGATCCATCTTTTCCTGGGAATGGAGTAAAATTTACACCGTAAAACAACATGTAATGTAGATTGGATTGACATGTCGTCACACGGACAATTACAGAGTGATTTAGACCAATCATTACAAACAGGAAAACTTAGTAATCTGTGGATGATACCTAAGTGGAAACGGACTAACAAAAATCTGTTAAAATCTCCAGTAACAGTTATTATATACGGTTGTATTAGAAGGTGGGTGGAGATCAGCTGGTGTGCCTGAACTGAAATCTTCTTCATTTCTAAACACAATCTAAAATCATTTAAATAGTCTAGGCACATTTTTTTTAAGTCCTTTCTCGCAATCAAAGTCAAAGAGGTGGGATCATCGTAATATTCACAGTGATCCAATTTACAGAAAAACGATTTAACATAAGTTAGCCATCTTATCCTTGACGCCCCTTCCAGTTTTAAGACATCCCTAATGATGTTACGGTTCAAGTCCAAATTATCAGAGGTCCAGATCCTATGCCATTCGAGTATAGGTTGTATTTTGATTATGTCTTCTAGATAACCAGTACCCAATTCAGTGTGGCAAATGTAAGTAGATGTGGAATCTGGAACTGCCAATAGAAACCGGAGAAATTTGTTTTCTACCGTCTGTAGGGAGGAAACATCAGCAATCCCCTAAACGCCAGCGCCATAGATGGCAACAGAAACACATTTAGCGTTGTAAATTTTCAACAATTCAGACGGGGGCCTCCATCCCAGTTTCTTGCTAAAATTATGAAGGGCAGTCACAGTTCTCGCAAACAGGGCCCTCCTAGCTTTTACAGCGAGTTGCCAGCTTAATTTATTGTCAAATAAAATGCCCAAATATGCAAAAGAATTGGTGTATTCTATTGGCTTGTCATAGACATACATGGTCTTTGGACCCCTGCTACCACCACTGCCACTGGTCATAGCAAAGGTTTTGGAGACATTGATGGTAAGCCCCAAGTTGGACATAAATTTCTCAAAGGAAGAAATAACACGTTGGAGGGCAAGGGGGGTACGAGCCATTAACACGGCATCATCTGCGTATAATAGGGCTGGGATAGTTCTCGATTCTATTTGGGGAAGGTCATTACGATTTTGAACTAGATATTTTTCAAGGCCATATAAAGGTTAAAAAGGAAGGGAGCGAGGACACATCCCTGTCTCATTCCTTTACCTATTTTAAAATCCTTTGTACATTGACCCTCCAGCCCATATCGTACCCTAGCCTTGGCCCCTGCCATAAAGTTGTCTCAGAAAGGTGATTAAAACAGTGTCAACATCAAGCTCTTCTAAAATTTCCCATAACTTTGCGTGTACAACGCAATCGAAGGCTGATGATAAATCAACAAAAGTTAAATAAAAATTACCCCTTTTAGCCACCGTATATTTGTTCATTAAAAGATTTAAATTAATGCTCTGGTCCACGGTCCCCATGCCCTTTCGAAAACCGTATTGGATGTCACATAAGATTCCCCGATCCTCAGCCCAATCTTGTAACTTATTTAGAATGACTCTACTAGCAATTTTCATGGACGAGTCAAGCAAAGAGATAGGGCGGTAACAAGCTGGATTATCTCTATCTCCTTTCTTAAAAATAGGGACTAAAATGGAGACTAACCAGGTTGGAGGAAGACTATTTACTACAGTTGCATTAAAAAGTGAGGTTAAAAGTGGTCCCCATAATTCAAGGTTGGATTTAAAAAGATCTGCAGGGACACCATCCGGGCCTGGTGCCTTGCCCCATTGGCTAGTCATAATGGCTTCGTTTACTTCCTGTAACTCGAAGACCAAATTCTTTTCACATTGAGATCCCTGGTGACCCGGCTCAACTTCTTGGGGCCCAGGAGGAGCAAGTGCATCAATCGGGCAGTCATAGAGATGTGAGTAATGACCAACCCAGGCGTTTTCTGATATTGCGACCTCTATGTTGGCTCTGTCCGAGCTAGTTAAAAAAGGAGTATTAACGGCCTTCCAGAAGGCTGCCGAGTCTTTGGATGCGGCTGCCTCCTTTAAAGCCAGCCACATTGATCTTTTTAACTCTTGTTTCCTGTTTTTCAGGGCAATTTTGTACTCCCTTCTGGCATTGGCGATGTTACAGGCATTTTTAATTTTAGCGTGGAGGACCGACTTCAGGTTTGAATGAGCTAGGGTGCATGAATGATCAAACCAACCATGCTTCACTGGTTTACTTTTGTTAGTTTCAATGAAGAGGGCCGTCTTAATACTTGCAGCGATTATTGTAAAATTCTTAACAATCTCGCTTGGTTCGCCATCTTCATTTAAGCAGTACATAAGATTACTGTAGCAGTTGGAGATTATTTTATTCAAAAGATCTTCATGGTTTGCGCGTTCCCAGCTTAATGCATAGCCATTTTGCCTATTAAGTTTGATATTAATATCATCAATATTTCTGCCCCTCAATTTTACAGCTTGGCATTGTATCATCAAACTTAGGCTTATTGGAAAGTGGTCGCTTAAAGCCAAGTCATGTGTGTTAAATGTCTTTACTCTGGTAAAATGCCTGTTAAACATCAATATAAAATCAATTGTAGACAAGACACCACGGCCGTTAAAGGTTGGGGAAAAATCTATCGGGGGAGATGTTAACTTATTACAGAAACCCATATCGTATGTTAATAATATGTCATTGAATAAGTCCCCTTGGACCGTGTGCGCAAAATGTGGGAGGCAGTCTTCATCATTAAAATCATATGTCAATCCGCAGATCCCTTTGCCTATATGTTTGCATAAGGGACAATTAAAATCGCCCCCCCCCCATAAAATAAACACATCTTTTTCCATTAAATCATTGTATCTCTCCAAAACGTCTAATAAAGATTTCAGAGTACAGGAAAAGAGGTGCTGTGGGATGTTATTATAAAAGTTAACAATAACCACATTCACAGACAAATCACAATTTAAATCGATAACTTGATAGTAGGGATTATCCAAAAAATTGCATTTATCATAAGTCACAAGGTTTGAAATATAGGTACAGAGACCTCCTTTTGCTCTACCACTGGGGGACGGAACCGCTGAGGTAAAGAAGGTACGGTAACCGGCCAAATGGGCAGGATCTAATAGCCAGGTTTCCTGTAGACAAAGAAAGCAAAGGACCCTATGAAGTCCAGCCACAAATCATTATGTATCTTTGATTTTAGTCCAGCGACATTCCAATATACAATTCGAATTCCTTCGTGGTCAATTTTTGATTTATTCCCCCTGTTCCCGTTGCCCAGGATTAATTGCGATGGTGATGAATGTGTGGAGATATAAGGATCTATAGTAGGCCCCGCTCCCAGGGTCAAATTATTATCCTTAGGTGGATTTATAAGGATCAGGAGATCAGGGCTAAGTCTATCGATACCGCCAGAGGGAGATGGACTGATACAAGCCTTGTAAGAACTCATCACCCTAGAGGCGTAGGACGCCTCATTATACATAGAATTAAGTGCAACTTGAGTCGTATTGGGTGGACCTTCCCCCGGATCTTCAGCCATATTGCCCACTGGGTTCACCGGGCTAAAGCGTCAGTCTACCTCTTCTAAAGAAGGTAGGTGCTCAAAGCGATTATATGTCTGAAGGGAGTATTTATAACCATAATTTATGTTTGGAGTACCTAGATACTGGGTGCTGGGCTTGTAAAAGAAACCTAAAGGGACCACGCCAATGTTGCCAGAGGCCAAGGCGTGTTGATCCATGCTGCACAGTATCCAACGTACAAATTGGGGGGTCTTAAAGTTCAACACCACACAATCTCCCGAAAAGGCTTTAGGATCTCTTCCCAGCCAACTCACCCTTCTTGCCATCTTAAACTCCATGAACAACCTATCAGTATGGCCCACCCTAGATCCCAACCATGCTAAGGACTTGTTTCTCAACACCTGCCAGGGTTCAGGTAGGTCATCTCTTACTTTTGGAACGTTGGTTAAGATGATTGTATAAGGCGTAGCGGCAGGTGGTAGATCTAGAACAATGGCTGAGGGGGCCTGAACAGGATTAACAGGTAACGTGGGATTATGTTGATTATCATCATCAACATGACGATCAGCCACAGTTTGCCTGGAGTATGAATGATTTTTAATAGCACCCTGGGAGGAATGTACGTTATTATCAAGTTGACTTAAGTTCGAGTGAGTGCTCCCTAAATTAGGAGGGGGCTTACCCTGAACCTTGTTTGTACTAGGTTTAAGTACGCTAGGGATGAGTGGTGGCGCGTCGATGGTTGACATAGGTTTCGGATATTTAGATATTATTTTTTCGATCGCGCCTAGCCTTACAGTAATGTTACTGATAGAATCTCTCAGAAACGTGTCTAGTGCCTCAATCTTTGTTTGTATCGCCATTATGTTAGAATGTGGTATGGCATTGGTGGGAGTTGATACAGCGCCACGAGTCGCTTTTTTCAATTTGGGGGGGGGTTTGTGGGTTCCCTTGTTGCTGTGTTTTCCCTTGGCCTTAGGTGTTAGTCCAGCCACTACCTCTGAGGTAGAAAGTGGGTTTTTTGATCGCTTGGTGGGTGGCTGGAACTCGGTATCCTGGTCGGAGAAAGAAATATGATCAGAGATATCTACCGCACACCCATTCACAGCAACAATGGACTCGTCTATTACTTGCCTATTATGATTTAATAATGGGGCCTCTGAGCAAGTTGTCGCAGCCGTACTGTCGCGAGTGATTGCTTCTTCAACTGAAACAATTTGCTCCTCCAGTGCTCCCATAGCTCCCGTGAGATAATTTAAAATAGATACACAGGGTCCCTCCCCAGATTTCGACTGCTTCTTAGATTGAGAACTTGTGGCTTTTCTTTTCGCCATTGTAATAAAGTGCCTGAGAAAGAAGTTAGGGGGACGGTAGTAAAACAAAACAGTATCAAATTCAACAGCGATCGTTTGGTCATACACCTCCAACAGAGGGTCATGTGCTACTAGATGACAAGAACTTATCTGGTACAATGGTATTGGCAAAGGTTCAATAAATCAAGATCTGTGGCCCAGCCCAGCCTACTCCTGGCTAAGACGGGCCCGTCTTGGCCCGGTCTTCGCCCGGGCCACGCCCGCGCGCGTCCCGCGTTGCGTGGCCTCGCTGCCGGTAATGAGGGGTTTGCAAGGGACCGGCTTCAAAGTGCTGCGTGCATGTCCTGGGTGCCCAGGGGCTGTGCAAAAGGGCTTTCTTCCACCAACGATTGTCCGAGGTCTCCCGCGTTGCGTGGCCTCGCTGCCGGTAATGAGGGGTTTGCAAGGGACCGGCTTCAAAGTGCTGCGTGCATGTCCTGGGTGCCCAGGGGCTGTGCAAAAGGGCTTTCTTCCACCAACGATTGTCCGAGGTCTCCCGCGTTGCGTGGCCTCGCTGCCGGTAATGAGGGGTTTGCAAGGGACCGACTTCAAAGTGCTGCGTGCATGTCCTGGGTGCCCAGGGGCTGTGCAAAAGGGCTTTCTTCCACCAACGATTGTCCGAGGTCTCCCGCGTTGCGTGGCCTCGCTGCCGGTAATGAGGGGTTTGCAAGGGACCGGCTTCAAAGTGCTGCGTGCATGTCCTGGGTGCCCAGGGGCTGTGCAAAAGGGCTTTCTTCCACCAACGATTGTCCGAGGTCTCATGCGTTGCGTGGCCTCGCTGCCGGTAATGAGGGGTTTGCAAGGGACCGGCTTCAAAGTGCTGCGTGCATGTCCTGGGTGCCCAGGGGCTGTGCAAAAGGGCTTTCTTCCACCAACGATTGTCCGAGGTCTCTCGCGTTGCGTGGCCTCGCTGCCGGTAATGAGGGGTTTGCAAGGGACCGGCTTCAAAGTGCTGCATGCATGTCCTGGGTGCCCAGGGGCTGTGCAAAAGGGCTTTCTTCCACCAACGATTGTCCGAGGTCTCCCGCGTTGCGTGGCCTCGCTGCCGGTAATGAGGGGTTTGCAAGGGACCGGCTTCAAAGTGCTGCGTGCATGTCCTGGGTGCCCAGGGGCTGTGCAAAAGGGCTTTCTTCCACCAACGATTGTCCGAGGTCAGATACCAGTCATTGTTGGGAGTGCGGTGCACAAATTATTGTGGTGTATGATAGGGTCAGCACAAGGAGCTTCCACCACTAAGAAGAGCGTTCTAGTAGATCTGTATACCAATTGAAGTCCAGTGAAAGAACTGCCTAAGAGAACTGTTAGTTAAGGCTTCCCCTTCAGAGTCCTGTTAGCGAAGGAAGGTCTGCGGAAGTACCGAACCAGGTTTAACAGACAATAACATTAGAGGAGATAAAGAAGTTAAGAAGAGAAGGAGAATTACCTACCCAGAATCCAGTTAAGGCATCGCTAGTAGAATCTTGGGTAAGAGAACCAGTAGAAGAAAAGAATAAGAGGAGAGAGCTAGATTACTAGGAAACAAGGTAACTCAAAAAATTAAACTCTTGTTACTTACAGCAGATCAACACCAAGACAACACCTAATCAGAAGAGGAGCATTGGTCACTAAAGACAGGGTGGGTATTTAGAGAGGAATAATCACACCAGAGCATAAACAGAGTAGGTTGAGAGATAGAGCAGACCATACTAATGTGAACACTTCTTTTGCAGTATAAACACATTTGTCATCCCAAAAAGAAGATAGAAGGAACGACAACACTCAAGAAAGAAAAAGATGTAGTGACTGTCTCTTCTCTGTCCCATCCCCTTCCCCCCCCCCTTAGGTTTCTTGGACGGACCCGCATTTAAAAGTGCGTAGCCCAGAAAGCTGGGAGGGGGTATTTGGGAACAGTGACATTCTGCTCCCGAGCGATTCCGAAGAGCACTGATTCTTGACAGAGTGAAGTGCCCACGTATTTTGTTCGCTCTTGAGCAGAATGGCTGAAGGATTGGATTTGAAGAAATTAGGAGAAGTTTTGGAGGGAATCCAAAGAGAATTAATCTCTGTTAGAGAGGAGAATAGGGAACTGAGAAAGGAGACCACAGATTTAACCTTAAAAATGAGTAGCCTAGTCTCAGACCCAAGTTTAAGGTATTCAGTTAACCCAGAAGGAACTTCTAGTGAGCCTTCAGTCACTCAGCCTAAAATAACGACACAAGTAATTCATTCTTTGTCACCGGTAATTCCTTTGGCGCCCCCAGAACGTTTTAGTGGTGACCCTCAAAAGGCACAGGTGTTTTTAACCCAATGTACATTACACTTTATGTGTCGTCCGGCCCTTTTCCCCGATGCGCAGTCTAGAGTGGCCTTCATATTGTCGTACTTAAGTGGGGATGCTGCGTCTTGGTCCATGCCTCTGGTCACCAGCAACGCTCAGCTATTATATGATTTGGATGAATTCAAGAAGGAATTCCTTCGTATCTTCGACAGAAGAAGGGTCTCCCAGGCGACAGACAATGAGTTATTAGAAATAAAACAGGAGAATAGAGACTTAGTGGCTTACTTGGCTCAATTCAACAAATTAGTGGTAGAAACTGAATGGCCAGAGAATAAAATAGCTGCAGTGTTTTATAGAGGCTTAAAGGATGAATTAAAAGATGCATTAGCACAAGTGCCCAATCGACCCACAGAGATCTCGGCACTAATTGATCTAGTATTAGAGATTGACTTCCGTCAAGGAGAAAGAAAAGGAGAAAGGAAGCGAGACTATCGACCGAGTGTGGCCAGGTTTTATCGAGTGAAATCTGAAGGCGGCAAGGAAAGTGACATCGCCCGTGGGGGAGAACCCATGCAAATTGGAATGATTCGGGGTCCGCTTTCCAAGGAAGAGAAAGAAAAGAGGAGGTTGAACAAGCAATGCTTATATTGTGGAGGAACTGGGCATTTTGTTCGGGATTGCCAAAAGAAGCCCAAGCAGAAACCGTCGGGAAACGCCTTGCACCACCAGTAAGTGGAGTTGGACTGGTGGTTGCTGATACTGAGACAGCTCCAGATGCCCATACCCTGGCGAATACCTTGCAGTCGTCGGCCCCGCATCTAATCGTAATGATGACATTACGATACAGGGAACAAATATTAAGGCGAGTCACAGTAATGATTGATTCAGGAGCTACAGGCAATTTCTGTGATCTAAAGTTTGCTGAGAAAATTGGGTTAAAGGCAATCCAGAAAGAGAAAAGTGAGGCTGTTCGAGCAGTAGATGGAACGAATCTTTCATCTGGACCCATTGTGAGCCATACCGAAACAATGGAGTTGGAATCTGAAGAGGGCCATCGAGAAGATCTACAATTCAATCTGATTGATGCTCCACAGTTCCAACTAATATTGGGATTACCGTGGCTCACCGAGCACAACCCAACAATAGATTGGGGAGCCCGTACCGTGACTTTAAACTCAGATTATTGTAAAGAAAATTGTTATCTGGAAGGTCATAAAAGTCAAGAAAAAACGCAGGCATTTCTTTTAAGTGAGAAAGAATCCACAATTTGTGTAATCAGTACAACAGAACTACCTGAAGAATACGTCGAGTATTCAGATGTCTTTAGTGAAGTAGAAGCGGAAAGGCTTCCTCCACATCGAAACTTCGATTGCAAAATAGAATTGGAACCAGGGTCCAATCTCCCATGTAGTAGAATTTATGCTTTGACAGAAAAAGAAGATGAACACCTGAAGGAGTACCTGCACAAGTATTTGGAGAACGGATTTATAAGACCGTCACAATCCCCAGTCTCCTCCACTTTTTTTTATTTCAAAGAAAAATGGAGATTTGAGAACATGCATCGATTTATAGGGCAATAAATAGAATAACTATTAAGAATCGATATCCCTTGCCCTTGATTTCAGTATTATTGGACCAGGTGAAAGAAGCCAAAATCTATACCAAGCTGGACTTGAGGGGGGCCTACCATCTGGTCCGAATTCGAGAAGGAGATGAATGGAAGACGGCATTTAGAACAAAGCATGGCCTCTTTGAATATCAAGTAATGCTGTATGGCCTATGTAATGCCCCAGCAGCCTTCCAGCACTTCATCAATGATGTCTTGAAGGAGTTTATTGATCAGAATGCATTGGTGTATATTGATGATATACTAATCTACTCGAACGACGAGGAAGCTCATGAAGAGCATGTAAAAAGGGTTCTGCAGAAATTGCGAGAACACAATCTATTTGTCAAATTGGAAAAGTGTGCCTTTAGTGTAACGTCTGTGGAATTCTTGGGTTTTGTGCTGGCCCCCAGTGGAGTGACTATGGATGAAAGCAAAGTCAAGGCAGTCCTGGAGTGGGAATCTCCGAAATCTGTGAAGGAAATCCAAAGTTTCATCGGATTTGCTAATTTTTATAGGAGGTTTATTCAAAATTTCTCTCAGAAACTAATTCCAATGACCAAGTTACTAAGGAAAGGCGTCAAATTTGACTGGACAAAGGAAGCAGAAGAGTCGTTTAAGCAGTTAAAGAAGGATTTTACGTCAGCTCCAATTTTGCTGCATCCCGACCCATCTGAGCCGTTTTTTGTGGAAACAGATGCCTCCAATTGGGCCTTAGGAGGAGTGTTATCACAAAGGCATAAGACAACTGGACAACTGCACCCGGTGGCCTATCGATCTAGGAAGTTAACTGCAGCGGAAGTGAACTATACCATCACAGAGAAAGAGTTATTAGCGAATAAAGATGCTTTCAAGGATTGGAGACATTATTTGATGGGGGCCAAGCATGTGGTAACAGTTTACACAGATCATCGAAATTTGAAATTCTTGAAGTCTGCTAGAACCTTAACACCAAGACAGTTAAGATGGTCATTATATTTTGCAGACTATGATTTCATAATTACTTATCGTCCTGGCGCACAAAATGGCAAGGCGGATGCCTTATCTAGAAGAGGTTCTGGACAAACCAAAACCTACGTGAATCACAGCTAGGACCCGGAGGTCTCAATATGTGTAGACAAAAGTACATAAAATATTTTGAACTTGTATTGAAAGAGAAAATTGCTCAGTAAAGTTCTTTATCAAAATGAAAAGAGAGTTCAAAGGTTAATTGCTGTTCACTTTGTATTTAAAGCAATTCAGTATAGATGTACTGTTAACATCACTAGTCATCTCATACATCATATGAATTTCAAAACTATGAATTCAAATAAACATCAGGTGTTACATAAAAAGTCCCAATGCATTTTGGGTTAATACCTAACCCTTCGTCAGGGGATTAATGAAATCACAATAAACAATGGTCAGTAATCAAAGATTCTTGCGGTCCAGTCTTGTCGACCTCCAACCGGAGCTACAACAAAAGTCACATGTATTCTATTAGCGAAGACAAAATACATATATAGATTATATAATTTGCACTCGAAAAAGAGAATAAGAAGAAAAAGACCCTTGAAAGGATTCCTCGTCTGATAGTCAATGTGAGGGCAGATTGAATATCACCAAAGAGTGTGTAAGACGGATACTTCAGTGAAAAAAGTACCAGAAAATTTGCATCAATGTTTTGTGCGCTTACCACAGCGGTGACGAGACTTGTGTTACAAACGGTTCTCTGGCCGATACATGGGGAAACGTCTGGAAAAAACATTACCAGTGAGCTGCTGGCTTCACTAAAGTCATGCCTGTTTAGCACGAGTAAACTAGATACATTGTAACGCCATATTAACTAACCCTCCTCTACTGGATGGTGCCGAGAGCTGTTTCGCGACTTCACCGATAGAAGAAAATGCTGTGCCTGTAATAAAAGCACCCAAAGTAACTACTCACTATTACGATTCGCTAGTGGTTTTTTTAAAAAAAAGGGTTCCGTGAGCTGTACAACACGAAGCGTTATCGCGTCTCACCTTCCAAGGGAATCCGTATGTCACCAAAGTGCTTCCGACGTTGCCAAGCTCAAGTTAGCGCATGCGTGGGAGACGAAAATGTAAATGCTTTAAAAAGAAAAGAAGTGGTTCTCAAATAGTAAAGTTAGAGAAGGGACTAACGCGATTTGTATGTAAGAGGATCGTGTAGAAATAGGACACAGTGTCAGGTGAGCCTTAGTAAAAGCGAGCGATGCTGGGCAATCCTGAGGTTAAGGTATTTGAGCTAGAGGCAAATAAGCGAAAATAAGAGTGTATGTAAATCAAACTCATGTGTGAATGACACAGCCTCCTGAACTCGCGAGGGGTAGGGCTAAAATCTGTGTTAGAATACGATATGAGAGGAGAGAGATTGGTAGGGAAAGTGGATAAAAAGCATAGATGCGATAGGCGCATCACAAGTGAAATTGAATACGAGTGCAAATCCTTTACAGAGGAACGTCATAAGAGAACACTGACATAAAATCTCAAATGAAGCATAATAATTCATAATGGTCATTTAGACCACCCGGAATCACCGTTCCCAGGAATTTAATCCAGTGTGTCTCTCTGCATGAAAGGACATTGTTCATGTCAGTGTCTGCCTGCATGTGAAGGCGTTCTAGAATTGTGAAACGTAGCTGGGGAATAGTGTGAGATGTGTTTATCCAATGTGTAACTAAGGAAGAGTTCATGTTGCTATTGCGGATTCTGCTCTTGTGTTCAATAATCCTGGTTTTAATCTTGCAACTTGTCTTCCCTACATATACAAGGCCACATGGGCACTTGATGGCATAGATTACCCACTCTGTGTTGCAGTCTGAGGTGTGTTTCAATTTTATTTTTTTGCCTGTGTGAGGGTGTGTGAACACGTTCCCTGGAATTACATTGCTGCATTGCCCACAGTTGTGACATTTTCTCATGCCTGGATTTTTCATTGTTATGGGGTGAGTGTGACTTTTGAGGAGGTCCCTCAGGTTCTTTGGTCTGGTATGTGCGAAAAGTGGGGGATCCTTGAACAAATCATGAAAATCAGGCTCCTGATCAATTATGTCCCAACGTTTACAGATGATAGATTTGATCTGTGTGGATTGAGCTGAATGTTTTAATACAAAAACTTCCCGTTTGGAGGAGGTCTTGGGGGTGGTAAGAAGTAAATCTTCTCGTCTCTTACGTGCCACCTGTTTTTCTGCCTCCGTGAGGATGTCTTCAGGATAACCTCTCAGCTTGTATCTCTCTAGTTGCTGTTTTATGTCAATCTCACATTGATGATGATCTGAGGTGATTCTTTTGATTCTGGTGAGCTGAGACACAGGTAAATGTTTCTTGAGAGAGTATGGATGGGCACTCGAATAATGCAATGCATTATTAACATCTGTAGGTTTTCTGTACATCATGGTGGTTAAACCGTGGGTGGATTTGTGGATCTCTATGTCCAAGAAATTGATTTTTTCAAATTGAATGTCATAGGTGAACTGGATTCTTGGATTACACTGATTCAATTCCGCAATGCTTTGTTCCAAAAGGGTTCTAGGACCTTTCCATATGATTAGAATGTCATCAATGTATCGCAGGAAGAGAGTCAAGTTGGATTGCCAAACTGGGTTTTGTAAAATATGTTGGTGCTCGAAATGAGCCATGAAAGTATTGGCATAGGCTGGGGCTCCCGGAAAGCCCATGGATGTGCCGGTGATCTGTAGATAGTATCTGTCCCTCCATGAAAAGTAGCTATGGTAAAGTGAAAAGTGTAAAAGTTCCAGCAGAAAAATGCTTTTGTCTTTAGTCAGTGTTGAGTGAAGAAGTCTCCATTCTACTGCTTCGAGTCCTTCATTGTGGGCAATAGAAGTATAAAGCGCCACTACGTCAATGGTACAAAGAAGGTAATCGTTGTTAAGATGGGGTTTAATTGCTTCCAATTTCAATAGACAATCAGTAGTATCCCTAATGTATGTTTGCCAGGATTGAACCAACGGTTGCAAATGGTGATCCAAATATCGTCCTATTGCCTCATGCATCGATCCACAGCCCGCTACTATGGGTCTAAAAGGTGGATTGTGTCTGTTTTTATGTATCTTAGGAAGCATATAAATATGCAGAACCTTGGGTGTGGGTTGAAATAGGAATTTCTTGGTGTTGGCGTCAATGTTGCCATCATCTTCTCCTTTCTGTAAAATACAGTTGAGTATTTTTAAGAATTCTTTGGTTGGATCTTGGTCCATAGGGATATACGTGTGTACGTCTTTCACATGTTCATTGACGTTTTGTGTGTAGAAATCTGTGTCCAGGACTACTAGGGCTCCTCCTTTGTCAGCTGGTTGGAATGTAATAGATGTGTCTTGGCGTAAGGCATTCAAGATGCGTGAGGCTGTGTCATTCACACATGAGTTTGATTTACATACACTCTTATTTTCGCTCATTTGCCTCTAGCTCAAATACCTTAACCTCCGGATTGCCCAGCATCGCTGTCTTTTACTAAGGCTCACCTGACACTGTGTCCTATTTCTACACGATCCTCTTACATACAAATCGCGTTAGTCCCTTCTCTATCTTTACTATTTGAGAACCACTTTTTTTCTTTTTAAAGCATTTACATTTTCGTCTCCCACGCATGCGCTAACTTGAGCTTGGCAACGTCGGAAGCACTTTGGTGACATACGGATTCCCTTGGAAGGTGAGACGCGATAACGCTTCGTGTTGTACAGCTCACGGAACCCTTTTTTTTAAAAAAAACCACTAGCGAATCGTAATAGTGAGTAGTTACTTTGGGTGCTTTTATTACAGGCACAGCATTTTCTTCTATCGGTGAAGTCGCGAAACAGCTCTCGGCACCATCCAGTAGAGGAGGGTTAGTTAATATGGCGTTACAATGTATCTAGTTTACTCGTGCTAAACAGGCATGACTTTAGTGAAGCCAGCAGCTCACTGGTAATGTTTTTTCCAGACGTTTCCCCATGTATCGGCCAGAGAACCGTTTGTAACATAAGTCTTGTCACCGCTGTGGTAAGCCCACAAAACATTGATGCAAATTTTCTGGTACTTTTTTCACTAAAGTATCCGTCTTACACACTCTTTGGTGATATTCAATCTGCCCTCACATTGACTATCAGACGAGGAATCCTTTCAAGGGTCTTTTTCTTCTTATTCTCTTTTTCGAGTGCAAATTCTATAATCTATATATGTATTTTGTCTTCGCTAATAGAATACATGTGACTTTTGTTGTAGCTCCGGTTGGAGGTCGACAAGACTGGACCGCAAGAATCTTTGATTACTGACCATTGTTTATTGTGATTTCATTAATCCCCTGACGAAAGGGTTAGGTATTAACCCGAAATGCATTGGGACTATTTATGTAACACCTGATGTTTATTTGAATTCATAGTTTTGAAATTCATATGATGTATGAGCTGACTAGTGATGTTAACAGTACATCTATACTGAATTGCTTTAAATACAAAGTGAACAGCAATTAACCTTTGAACTCTCTTTTCATTTTGATAAAGAACTTTACTGAGCAATTTTCTCTTTCAATACAAGTTCAAAATATTTTATGTACTTTTGTCTACACATATTGAGACCTCCGGGTCCTAGCTGTGATTCACGTAGGTTTTGGTTTGTCCAGAACCTCTCTCCATTCATGTTACACCCAGGGATGTAGACTCACACCCCTTAACGTGAAAGCACGCTCAAAACAGAACAAGATTTATGTGAACTTCACAATTTTTACACTTCGCTATATGATAGGTGTGCAGGCCCACTCAACCACTGTTTATCTAGAAGAGGGACAGAAGAAGTAATGGAGTAGGTTAAGAACCAGACTATCATTCCAGCAGAAAAGGTGACTGGAGCAGTTTTGCGAGAGTCGCAGGAAAAAGAAAATCAGTTCTCTATGTCAGCAGAAGACTTGGAAGCATGGGTGAGAGAAGATTCAGGACGAGAGATTCGGGAAGGGTTACCGTACCATCATGGCGCCCTTTACTTACCGACAGTAGAAATGCAGCTAAAGGCATTGAAAAAGTCATGATGGTCTTTTGGCAGGCCATAAGGGAATAACAAAGACAGAAGACCTAGTGAAACGACGTTTTTGGTGGCCCAGTTTGGCAAAGGATGTGCGGCAATATGTGGCCACTTGTGATATTTGCGCTAGGGGAAAGTCGGAAAGGCAGGCTCCAAAGGGGCTGCTTCAGCCCTTGCCTATGCCACCGCATCCATGGCACACTATAACCTTAGACTTAATAGTTGATTTACCATCTAGCAAGGGTTTTGATACAATTTTAGGGTGTGTAGACGCATTTACTAAAATGGCCCATTTTGTACCCTTGAAAGGAGTTCCCACGGCAGCAACCTTGGCACATGCTTTTAGTCAACATATAGTTCGAGCCCATGGGGTGCCTAAGGTTTTGATATCAGACAGGGGTTCCCAATTCTTATCCCACTTTTGGAAGGCCTTTACTAAGAAACTCAGTATAGACTCCAGGTATTCAACTAGTTACCACCCAGAGACTGATGGCCAAACAGAGCGCACCAACCAAGAATTAGAGCAGTACTTAAGGTTGTGTTTACTAGAGCAGGAGGGAGACTGGCCGGATTATCTGTGGGCAGCAGAGTTTGCCCACAACAATGCGAAAAACATGTCCACAGGTTATTCACCTTTTTATTTAAACACAGGAAGACATCCCCATCAGTCTGTAGATTTTCAAGAGGTAGATGTTCCAGCAGTAACTAATTTAGTAGAACACATGACACGAGTGCATTCGTTAGCTACAGACAATTTAAACAAGGCAAAGGCAACTTATAAGTTCTATTCAGATAAAAAAAGAAGGAAGGAACCAGACTTACAAGTAGGAGATAAGGTGTGGTTAAACACAAAGAACCCTAGACTTAAGGGAGTCAGAAAATTTCAACCAAGATTTGTAGGCCCCTATGAGATTGAGAAAAAATTAAGTGCAGTAAATTATCAGTTGAAGTTGCCAAAAGGATTACGAGTGCATCCAGTGTTTCATGTCTCCTTGTCAAAAAGGGTGTCAAAAGATTTACGAGTTAAGAATCCCCCCTAAACCACTCCACACAGAAGTAGGGGAAGAATTTGAGGTGTGAGTGTTAGATTCTAAGATACGTAATGGTCAGATGTATTATTTGTTGGATTGGAAAGACTATGGGCCCGAGGAAAGATCTTGGGAAGGATCTTCAAACATTCATGCTCCTAGATTGATTAGAGAGTTTCATAAGAGATTTCCTAATAAGCCCAGAGTGGGAGGACGCCCTTTGAGAGGGGGTACTGTCAGGGCCAGCAGGCCATATTCAAAAACGAACTTTACAGTTAGAACTAAGGTTCTGCTCCCCCGCAGCAAACACTGTACAGGGAAGCAAAATGAAGGTAGTCTAGAATCTAAGATGGCCGCTACAGTAGGAACGATTGAGCAGCAGGTTAGCGCTCTAGCGTTCCATGGAAATCATCAGGATCCAGGTGTCAGCACATTGGAGTGGCGCACTTCACCAGAGCTTTGAGGAGAGAAGGTTACCTGTCATGCGTCGCGCGTTTCAGTGAGAGAAAAGTCTTTTCGTCGAGTTTCCTGAAATTCAAGTTCTAGGTTCCGAATTACAGTAAGACTGTTCCGTTTAGAGTTTCCAGTGCGTTGCGCTATTGTAGTAGCGTCTGAAGGTTTTAAGCTTGTGTGTGAAGGAAATAGCACGCAAGCACGAAACTTCCCCTCAGAATATTTGTATATAATGGCGATGTACAGAAAGAAATAAGAGTATTCATTTTGTGAAGAATTTAGTGGAAGCGAGCAGCATTACCCCTAAATATCTGTCAGCTGCACAAAACGTATTCCAGATACCAGTCATTGTTGGGAGTGCGGTGCACAAATTATTGTGGTGTATGATAGGGTCAGCACAAGGAGCTTCCACCACTAAGAAGAGCGTTCTAGTAGATCTGTATACCAATTGAAGTCCAGTGAAAGAACTGCCTAAGAGAACTGTTAGTTAAGGCTTCCCCTTCAGAGTCCTGTTAGCGAAGGAAGGTCTGCGGAAGTACCGAACCAGGTTTAACAGACAATAACATTAGAGGAGATAAAGAAGTTAAGAAGAGAAGGAGAATTACCTACCCAGAATCCAGTTAAGGCATCGCTAGTAGAATCTTGGGTAAGAGAACCAGTAGAAGAAAAGAATAAGGAGAGAGCTAGATTACTAGGAAACAAGGTAACTCAAAAAATTAAACTCTTGTTACTTACAGCAGATCAACACCAAGACAACACCTAATCAGAAGAGGAGCATTGGTCACTAAAGACAGGGTGGGTATTTAGAGAGGAATAATCACACCAGAGCATAAACAGAGTAGGTTGAGAGATAGAGCAGACCATACTAATGTGAACACTTCTTTTGCAGTATAAACACATTTGTCATCCCAAAAAGAAGATAGAAGGAACGACAACACTCAAGAAAGAAAAAGACGTAGTGACTGTCTCTTCTCTGTCCCATCCCCTTTTCCCCCCCTTAGGTTTCTTGGGCGGACCCGCATTTAAAAGCGCGTAGCCCAGAAAGCTGGGAGGGGGTATTTGGGAACAGTGACATTCTGCTCCCGAGCGATTCCGAAGAGCACTGATTCTTGACACTTGCCCTCGGAGATATCATTGGTTGTCCATGCCTTATTGGACTCGGGGGCTACTGGCAACTTCATAGACCAACAGTACGCCAGAGAACTTCACCTGCCTTGTGATCAAAAGGTGGCGCCTGAGAAGATGAAGGCCGTGGACGGATCTGCACTGACGTCTGGTCCTGTGCGGTTTCACACACAACCGATCCGGATGCAGATCGGAGAAAACCACGTAGAACGCATACGTTTCGATCTCATCGATGCTCCCCAGTTTAAACTGATATTAGGAATGCCATGGTTGACGTTACATGACCCTCTGTTGCGATGGGCCGCTCGCACAGTGACTCTGAACTCTCCTTTTTGTCGGGATCACTGTACCATGAAGGCAGAGAGCAGCGCCCTACCTACGACGAGTCCAGCTGAGATGCTCGCAAGTGCAGGCTCGGATCCGGCGGTGTGCTGTCTATCGACTCTACCTGCAGTATACGACGAATTCAAGGCTGTGTTTGACAAAAAAGAAGCAAGCCAGCTGCCCCCCCCACCGGGAGTACGATTGTGTCATCGAACTGGAAGCAGGGGCCAGCATTCCCTGCAGCCGGGTCTACCCCCTCACAGAAGCCGAAACAACTTACCTGCAGCAATATCTAGCAGACATGCTGGCTTCGGGATTCATACGCTCCTCTTCCTCTCGCGCTTCCTCGCCGATCTTCTTTATACCGAAGAAGGAAGGGGGATTGAGGGTGTGTATTGACTTTCGTGCCATTAACAGAGTGACCGTAAAGAATCATTACCCGCTACCCCTGATCCCAGTACAGTTGAAGACAGCCAAGGTCTTTACCAAGCTCGACCTCAGGGGTGCGTATCACCTGGTAAGGGTGAGGCGGGGGGATGAGTGGAAGACGGCATTCAGAACGAAGTTCGGGCTGTATGAATACCGAGTAATGCCCTTCGGTCTCTGCAACGCCCCCGCCGCCTTCCAGTTCTTTATGGACGAAGTGTTGAGAGGGCTTTTGGACGTCTCATGTATCGTCTATATAGACGATATCCTGGTCTATTCTGCCTCAATGGAGGAGCACGTGCATCATGTCTCAGCGGTACTGGAGCGCCTGAAACAATACGCCCTCTACGCTAAACTGGAAAAATGCCTGTTTCACGTCCCGGAGGTAGAATTCCTGGGTTATGTCATCGGTCCTGGTGGAGTGTGCATGGATGACAAGAAGACGCAAGCCATCATCCAGTGGAAAACTCCCACCACTGTGAAAACCTTGCAAAGATTCCTCGGCTTCGCGAATTTCTACCGGAGATTCATACAAGGCTTCTCTCATATCATCCAGCCTCTTACCAAGTTGCTGCGAAAGGGAGCTATCTTTGAGTGGTCGGAAGCAGCTGAACGAGCATTCCAGGCCCTGAAGCATTGCTTCACCACAGCACCTGTGTTGCGACATCCTGACGCTGCGCAGCCCTTCGTGTTGGAAACTGATGCATCGCAGTTTGCAGTGGGAGGGATTTTGTCGCAACGCCACCCAGACACGGGCCAACTACACCCCGTCGCCTTCTTTTCCAGAAAACTATCCGCTTGTGAAACCAATTACAGCATTACGGATAAAGAGCTGCTGGCGATTAAGAAGGGATGTGAGGAGTGGCGGCACCACTTACTGGGAGCTCGACACACGGTGGAGATATTCACGGACCACCGGAATCTCCTGTTTTTGAAGACAGCCAGGGCTCTTACTCCCAGACAACTCCGCTGGTCATTATTTTTCTCCGACTATGATTTTGTGATTCAGTATCGGCCAGGACCGCAAAATGGAAAGGCAGATGCCTTATCAAGACTTCAGTACCCTCCTGAACCCTGTGAAACACCCCCCGAGGAACCCCCCATCATTCTGCAAAAGGCCTCCTTTCCAGAGGACCTCCTAGCCGCAACCTGCGTAGACGACTTTCTAGAGGACGTACGCACGCAGACAGAGAAGGTGGACTCGCCTGCATGGGTGGCAGAACACCCCACCCGTCGCTCCACCTCCCAACGTCTCTTGTACCATGAGAAAAAACTATTTCTTCCTTCAGAGGAATTAAGGTGGCGCGCTTTGCACTGGGTACATGATACTCCATTAGGGGGGCATTTGGGAGCACGCAAGACCACTCAAGCCCTGCAGCGTTACTTCTGGTGGGCAACCTTGGGACCAGATACGACAAACTACGTGTCGGGGTGTGCTGTGTGCGTGCAAGGAAAAGCGCAGCATCGGAAGCCCTGTGGGAAGCTGCATTCTATCCCTATTCCTCCGTCTCCCTGTCACACGGTGTCCATGGACTTCATCGTGGACATGCCCCCTAGCCTGGGCCTGAATACCATCTTGGTAGTAGTGGACCACCTTACCAAAATGGGTCACTTTCTAGCCCTCGAAAAGCTGCCTTCGTCCACCACTCTTGCCCTCATCTTCCTGCAACAGATCGTGCGCTTACACGGAATACCGGCTGTTCTCATCACGGACCGAGGGACACAATTTACCTCTCGCTTCTGGAAAGCTTTGTGTGAGGCTATGAGAGTTGATGCCCGCCTTTCCACGAGCTATCACCCACAGACAGATGGAAAAACGGAGAGGTTAAATCAAACCTTGGAACAATACCTCCGCTGCTTCACTATATCGCATGAGGAGGAGTGGAGCAGACTGCTGTGGCTAGCGGAGTTCGCATATAACAACGCTGAACATTTCTCTCTGGGGTGCTCGCCCTTCTATTGTCTATCAGGTCACCACCCAAACATGTTACCCTTCGAATGGCCAGTGCAAACACAACATCCCACCATACAGGAACATCACTCACACCTCCGCTCCATTCTCCAGGCAGACAAGGTACAGTTGGCTGCAGCGCAGAGGCGCGACAAACAGTACGCGGATAAACGAAGGTCACCTGAGCCTGTGTATGTGGTGGGGGACAGGGTCTGGCTTAACACTAGGTACCTTCGATTCAAAGGCAACACCCGTCTGCAGCCCCGATACGTAGGGCCTTATGCCATAGAGAGGGTGATAAATCCGGTAGCAATGAAGCTAGGCCTCCCCGCGTCCTGGCGCATCCACCCCGTGTTCCACGTATCGCTGTTAAATCCTTGCCTCCCACATACCAGGCTCCTCTCAAAACCCCAGCCTCTGATGGTAGATGATGGAGAGGAATACGAGGTCAAGAGAATTCTTGACGTGAAACGTGTGAAGGGGAGACTCCTCTACCTAATCGACTGGAAAGGATACGGACCAGAGGAAAGATCATGGGAGCCCGTGGCTAATTTACACTGCCCTGGTCTGCTAAGGCGCTTTCACGCAACCTATCCTTCCAAGCCTGGAGGCCCGTCGAGACGCCGGCCGCAGGGAGGGGGTTCTGTCACGACTCGGAACTCCCGCACGGCGCGAGTGAAGCACGCGCGGGGAGTAGGACTACACCTCCCAGCATGCCGAGCGGAAGGCGCGAACACGGGACCTATATAGGCCCGCCTTCCTTCGCTCCAGCGCTTGTCAACCGCCGTTTGAATACTAACGAGCCAGGAACGCTGCCCGCGTTTCTCATCTTCCCGTGAACCACCCGCATCTTCGTTCCCACCATCGGCCGAGCGCCACGAGGGTGTAAGGCGTACTCCAACGCCCAGCCGATTCCCGACACGCCAACGGAACTCCCGACGCCCAGAGGCTCCGTTACGGAGCAACCGCGCCCTGCAACGCCAGGAACACCATCGGAGCATCAACCCGGCGCCAGTACTGAGGATCGCCAGATTTCACCCTGTCTCCTTCATACCCCTTGCCCTAGGAGCACCCACATCCCTACCTTCACAGGCTAGAACGCAGGGACGCCTTATCCGGACGCCGCGTTAGCCTTCAGGGGGTTGTGGTGCGACTCCCATCACCCCTTATTTTGCCTTCCTGTTTTGCAACCCCAGTTTGACAGAATCGCTTGTTCCTCGACAGATTTTACAAGGTGCGTCAGGAACAGACCAGCGCAGCCTTGAGGAAACCCCTCCTTCCCGCTTGGGGCCGCTTGAAAGGCTCGGAGAGCGTCCAGGATCGCTATCCCTATGCGCTTGGGGCCGCTTGAAAGGCTTGGAGAGCGGCAAAGACCATAGAAACCGCCCTGGGACACCGCGCTGGACATGTGAGTACTGCTCTCGACATTGGGCTCTGTGCTATCTATCTTGTGCTGTGGTGCTCACTTACTGGACCCCGGTTATCACACTCTGTTCTCTCTTTACAGGGTTGCTGGGGATGTGCTTCTGGAGTGAGGTTACCTTCAGACGTTCAACCCCCCCGAGAGTTCTTTTCTTACCCCGTTCCTGGGGTCCCTTCCGTTCCTTTTCCCCCTTCAGGTGGTGTTCCACACTAGACGTCCCAGTTAGGGGTCGGCGGGCAACACCACATAGGGGGAGGGGGTTCCCAGCATCGCTCCCGCTGTATCCGGCCTACAAGGTGAGTGGTTCTCAACCTTGTATCTCACAGAACCTGACAGAGCCCTACACTTTTTAACTTCTATATGGCCCCATTAGCTGAGATAGTCCTTACATTCGGCATAAAAATCATTACCTACGCAGAAGACACCCAACTGGTGGTTGCACTAAACCACCCTGAGGGATCATCCTGCGCTCTAGGTGCTTGCCTAGAGGCGGTAGCCGAATGGATGGACCGTTCCCACCTCAAGCTAAATGGGGAGAAAACCGAACTAATGTTCTTGGGTAAAATTCCATCACCCGCCTCGGCACTCATTTGGCCGACTTGTCTTGGCCCCATGCCCATCCCAAAGCAACAGATTAAAAGCCTTGGCATGTGGCTCGACAGCTCCCTCTGCTTCAACCATCAGGCCATCAAGCTCTCTGCTACGTGTTATTGCCTGATGCAGATGCTCAGGAAAATTCTTCCTCTGCTCCCTTTTCAGGCGAGGAGGATTATGGTACAGGCCCTCATACTGTCCCGCTTGGACTACGGGAATGCACTATATCTGGGAGCCCCTCAGTCTACTCTCCATAGACTTCAAGTAATCCAAAATTGTGCGGCTCGCCAATTGCTCCAGATTCCCCGGAGACAAACGGCGAAACCTGCTCTGAGGAATCTCCACTGGCTGCCAATCCGAGCCAGGATCCATTTCAAAGCTATGTGCCTGGCCCACAAAGCTATTTGGAAAACTGGCCCTCATATTATTCAGTCTTTGGTTACCCCCTATCAACCCTCTAGGAATCTTCGTTCCAGTTCTGCTTTTCGTGCCACTCCCCTGAAAGTCCGAAGATCTAGGTGGGTGGGACGCTCGTTCTCTCTGAATGCCTCCAACCTTTGGAATGCCCTCCCCCCCACTCTCCGAGGAGAACCTAATCTGCTGGTCTTCCGGAAACTGCTCAAAACACACCTCTTTATCACAGCACACAAGCAGGATTATCTCTTTAGTCTCTCCACTCCGCAAAGCGCTATGAGGCCTCAGGGTAACTAAGCGCTATACAAATCCAATTTCATTCATTCATTCACTTGTCTGGGGAAGGTATTTTTTCAGTAATGGCCAGGTGTTTCCTTTTACCCATTTTTATCAGTGATTGGCTCAGGTACGTCTATTTACTTTTTTTCCAGGCGGAGTTTAAGATTAAAATAATACTAATAATAAACCCAGTCACAATTTACACATTGATGTGAAACAAAAAAAACAGTCATTAAGAGGATTACAATATTAAAATGATGTCACGACCGCCAACTTATCAATGCCTAATTATAGGTCCAGAAGTGCCTAACCTTAACCCCCCCTTGCTTCTTCCACGTATATCTCGTACACAGTCTCAGTTCGTTAATACCACGATCAGTGCAATAAGGCTCTAGACCTCCGGGTCGCACCGCCACGACCGGCGCGCCCAGCCAACCCAACCAGCAGAGTCAGTCCCTCCTGGAGATTCACACGTTCAAAAGACTGCAAGAGCAGCAAGGGCCGCACAATCCAGCTTACACAGACCGGTGGGACACAGTCTTCGTGCAGGGGGCTTTTAGCTGACGTGGATACATATACCTTGACAGAGCCCCAAGCTCTTGGTCGAAATGACAAGGGGGCTGCCCCCCACCTCCTCCTGTCACCGACGGGCGCAGGGCGGGCCTGCTCCGCTCTTGGCCCAGGTTTTGCCTGGGAGACAAGGGGAAAGGGCGGCCTGCACCGCCGCCTCCTGTCACCGACGGGCGCAGGGCGGGTCCGCCCTTGGCCCAAGCTTTGCCTGGTCGCGCCCGCGCGCGTGCCACACAGCAGAGGGAGAGGCAGCACTTTTATGTGCGAGTTGACTCTAGTGTCTCCCCCTCGCTTGTGGTAGCAGTTGTAGGCGCGTAGCACCCTCGGACTGGTAGTCCCCCACCAGGGTGATGTGCGTTGGGGCAGGTGAAAAATAGAAACAAGTTGGCAGTGAAAAACCCTGGGACTACGATCCCACCAGAGTTCACAAGGTTCAGTTAATGGCCCCAGACAGCAGCAAAGTCTCCAGGAAACATTAGAGCAAACTCCCCTTAACTTAATGATCTCATTTAAAGTATGATTGCCACCGGTGACAACATGTTGTTCTTCTTGATCTGTAATTTCTTTTGCTAATTTTAAGAGCGCATTGTTTGCTTCTTTATTCATATTGGATCTAACTTTAAGAATCACTCCCCTCGCTGTGATTTTAGGGCTTCCCATCTTGTGAGCTGTGAGGAATCGTTCTCCTTATTGTCTTTAAGGAAGTTTTCTATTGAGTCTTTGATAATTTCTGTGTTATTTTGATGTACTAGAATTTCATCACTGAACCTCCATTGCGTCTGTTTTGGGTCAGTGATGGACAACGTTATGTAGGAGTGGTCTGATATCACTCTTGGCTCAATTGTCATTTGGTCCACTTTCCTAAAAGAATGACCGGAGGTTAGTAGGTATTCAATATGTGATTATGAGATATGGGGAAATGAGTAAAAGGTATAGTCCCTTTCATCCGGTTACTGCGTTCTCCACGCATCAATCAGGTTGAATTTGTTGCAAAGGTTTTTAAGAGCCTTATGTGTTTTATTAGGACGGAATCTGTACAGTGAGTTCCAGTCTAGCATAGGGTCCAAAGGCAAATTAAAGTCACCTGCTAAAATTATTGTAGCGGAATCAGCAAACATTTTGAGTTGTGCAGAAAGATCACTCCAAAAGAAGGGCATCATCCTTTGTAGGTGCATAGACATTGACCACAAAGACTCATTGTTGTTTATGGATAATTTAGAAATAATCCATCTCCCTTGTGTGTCTGAGACATTTGATTCCATGACTTTCTTAGATTTCTTAGTGATCAGTGTCAAAACCCAATTTTTTCTTTCCTATTGCAGCAGTGCATGCACCATGGGATAATTGTTTTTTCTGAGTGATGTAAAATGTCAGGAATCAAAATTGTTTTTTTTTAGGAGGATAATATCTCCCTTTAATTTATATAAGTAATCAAGTACATAACAGGGATGGCAATAAGAGGAAGAAACTGCTCCTCCAGGGAAACAGAACATTCGAATTAAACCACAGGTATTTCATACATTTTCTCAATAAAGAAGAACACTCGTAAGCATAGTGCTAAGCTGTTTTAACTTTGTAGCATTATAATCATAAAACCAGCTAGTAAGAGTACCCGTTATTTATAAATGCATCTTATGTAACGCATTACAACAGAGGATGTAAGTGGATGCGCCATTTGGAACTAGTTTCACAGTGTTATAAACAACAAGCATTTATTTAATGTAAAAGACATACAATTGATGGACGGAATGCAGAACAAATCAAAACATTCACCCCCAGTCAAGAGATCTGGGTTAAATCCATCATTCTTTTACTCAGCATGTCACCCCAGTTTAGACCTGGCCATATGCAAATCAGTCTTGACCCTGTGCCTCATGGGAACAGTCCAGCCAGAACTGCCAAGCCAGGTCCTCCCTGGACAGGAAACAAGCATCCTAGGACCGGTTTCGGGGTTTCACCAGGAACAGGGTCAAGACTGATTTGCATATGGCTGGGTCCAAACCGGGGTTGTGTGGTGAGCAAAATAATGATGGATTAAACCCAGATCCTTGTGACTGGGGGTGAATGTTTGCATTGTCCAGTATTCCGTCCATCAATTGTTTCTTTTGCATTTATTTAATGTAGGCATAGATTGTAGGCATAAATTATACATAAACTGTATGTAGATCAGCATAACTGAGGAAGTGAATTGGGGCGGCAGTTGGGACCAGCTTCATCGGCCTGCTGTTATCATATACATAAATGTTTATGCATTACACATAATTTCTCAAACCTTACTTGTTGGCAGAGGTCACCTGGTGTAACTTAGTATGAAAGGTTAGTCCAGATTATACCTCAGATTTACCTACAGCAACCGGGATTGTCTTTGTGGCAGTAATTTGAAGTATTGAGATTAAGGCAACGAGTTAACACTTATATCTTCTAGTTGAAGCCATGTTCGATGAGGTATCCATGTCCGTTTCATCTTTTTCATCCAAGAATTTCTTGAGAGCATAGTGATCAATGAATATGTGTGGAATGCCCTGTATTGCAAAAAGAACAATTGATTGACAGAATGCAGAACAATGTCATACATTCACCCCAGTACAGAGATCTGGGCCTAAATACATCGTTTTTTTGCTCACCATGCCAGTGTGGACCTAGCCATATACAAATCAGTATTGACCCTGCGCCCATGGAAAGAGTCCAGCCCAAACTGCCTGGCCAGGTCCTCCCTGGACCGGAAACAAGAATCCTAGGACCGGTTTCGGGCTTTCAGCCCTCACCAGCCAGGATAGCTTGACTCCAGTGGCACGGAGAGCAATGGGACCCACGTCTGGGCATACCCGTCCCACTCGGGGTGGCAAATGCAAAAAGAACAATTGATGGACAGAATGCAGAACAATGTCATACATTCACCCCAGTACAGAGATCTGGGCCTAAATCCATCGTTGTTTTGCTCACCATGTCATTCCAGTTTGGACCCAGCCATATGCAAATCAGTCTTGACCCTGCGCCCTATGGGAACGGTCCAGCCCAAACTGCCAGGCCAGGTCCTCCCTGGACCATTAGCAAAAATCCTAAGACCAGTTTCGGGCTTTCAGCCCTCATCAGCCAGGATAGCTTGACTCCAGTGCCATGGCGAGCACGGGACCCGCGGTAGAAGCTTTGCTACCTGCAAAACTAGGGCATGGAATGAACTTCCTTTCCATATACCGGCCTCCCCAGACCTGCTGTCGTTTAGGAAGGCACTGAAAACTTGGGTATTCAGCAACTAGTTTGAACCTGGGTCTCTATGTTATCCTGTTAGTACGGCTGTTTGAGCTTAGCACCAGGACACCTTTAGGTAACCGTTGCACTCTAAAATTATATACCATACCATACCTATTGTTACTTGGTATTTGGAGTGCCTGCAAAAGAAAACTAACAGTTCATCGCTTTCAGTCTGGGTCGTAGGGCAAGAAAGCCCTTTCTTGTCTCAACAGTAGATTTAGAGTAATCTTGTTAAATGAAAACCTTGTTGCCCTTTCATTGTATGTGTTTATGCTTTCTCATGAATGAGAGAATTTGTTTGACATGTTGATGACTAAGTGGTTTACATACAATTGAACGTGAGCATGTTTGGTTAGGGATCTTCCTCATTGGCACCCTGTGTGCTCTATCAAACTCTAAATTTTTATCAAAGGTTATGTCCGTATCTTGTGTGAACCATTTTTCTAGAAAGAGGATGCAGGATCCTGCTGGATCTTTTTCTCCTTCAGGGATTCCAAAGATACGAAGGTTCCCCCATCTATTCCTGTCTTCCAGCTCTGCAAGCTCCTTAGATAGAGATCAGGTGGTGTTGTTTAGGGCTGAGATAGTTTTATATGGTTTGTTTTCTAAGTCTTCCAGGTTACTAATTCTGCTTTCGGCCTCAGCAATTCTGGTGTTAATTTGTTTTATATCCTGTCGGATGGCACAGATCTCATTCTGCATTGCGTCATTGTTGTCTTTGGTGGATTTGGGTAGATCATGGACATCTGCCAGTTATAAAGAAAAATCATTTTCATTGTAGATTTAATGTCACTCTTATTTTTGACTGATGAGGCTGGGTTCGGTGGGTCTGCTTTGACACTTTTCAAGCTATTTTTTTTTTTTTTCGCCATATTGTGTAGATCTGGTACGTTTGTGAAGCAATGCTGTGAAATTGCCATTAATATTGTACTGTTGGACCTGTGAGACTAGAGTAGAATTAACCACGTTAGGTATTCACCTTATCGTCAGAACTACTTTAGGTTTTCTTTTGTGAGGTATATTAACCCAGATTCTGTGGTTGGTGCCTTGTTTGTTTCAACGCTGAGGTTAGTTTTGTGTCAATCTAGGGTACCACAGTTATGTTAAATAGGGCAGTTGTTACCTTAGAGGCAGGTAGATTAGTGCCTATATAGAAACCATTCCACATGGATCATTCACTGTAACCCTATATTTAGCTGTGTATGGACAGCTTTGGCGGAGGTTACTACAGGACGACTGGACGGCACCAGACAGCCTCAAAAGCTTCAATAGGCTCTGAGTCTTTCTTAATTATATCCAAGTTGTCATAGAAGCATGTGGTAGAGGCACATGTAGCTGTAGTGTGGAGATGTTTCTATAACCTCCAGAACCAATGGTGGGAGCAGCGGAGACGGACGTGAGCAGCAAAGTGAGGAGAGGTGAGCAGCGGCGAGCCCTTGAGTTGCAGAGCTCTGGGGGCTGTCCCTGAAATCAGAAAGCCAGGAGCCATTCCTGAGCCACCCAGGTATTGTTTGAGTACCCGTGCGCCCGGTGGGAAAACTCCTCACACGGCTATACGACCCTCATCCGCATAGGTGATACTCCAGCAGACCTGCGAGGAGCAACGGAGGCAAAGCGAAGGTGAGCTGTCTGTCCCTATTTATTTATTACTTTTATAAAGCGCGACAGCTACCCAAAAGGGTTTCCCGGCGCTAGAAGACGAGGGCACTAAACAGACACCAGAGGAATTATTGGTTGAAAAGCCAGGTCTTGATGGCTCTGTGGAAGCGGACATAACAGTTCTCGCTACGAATTTCAAAGGGGAGTGAGTTCCATAGTCGCGGTCCCAAGTTAGCAAAGGCGGCACCTCCTTTTTTAGAAAACCTGTACCTGGGTACAGTGAATAGATGCTGAGAGGAGGAGCGAAGGGAACGTGAGGGAGTATAGTGTTTGACAAGAGACTGAAGGTACGCTGGAGCGACCCCAGTTCTGATCCTGTGCATGAAGCTCAAAGCCTTAAACTTCACGCGGCTCTCAACTCTGAGCCAGTGGAGTTCCCGGAGTCGAGGGGTGATGTGGTCCGATCTCCGACAGCCACAGAGGAGGCGGGCGGCTGCATTTTGCACTAGTTGGAGTCTACGGGTGACTGCCCTGGAAGCCCCCAGGTAGAGAATGTTACCATAATCCAACCTCGAGGTCACCAGGGCATTCACTACGGACTTCTGCACGTCCGTGGGTAACATCCAGAAAATTTTCCGGAGCCATCTCAGGATGGTAAAGCAGGTAGCCGCAACTTTGTTTGCTTGATGTTTCATGGACAAGGTGTTATCAATCGTAACACCTAAATTCCGTACATGCTCTGAGGGAGTGGGGAGAGGGCCCATCACAGCTGGCCAGTGCCTAGGGTTCCAGAGTTCTGGTTTGTTGCCAAGCACCAGAACCTCAGTCTTGGCTCCGTTAAGTCTGAGTAGGTTAAGGCACATCCAATCAGATATCTCACTGAGACCTGTCTGTAAGGGAGAAGGCAGAGTTGGGTCTGCTTGGGAAAGGGAGAAAACAATTTGGGAATCATCAGCATAAGTGAATAAATTTAAACCGGAACGTTGTGCAACAAGGGCTAAAGGGGCAACATAAAGGTTAAAAAGGAGGGGGCTAAGGATAGAACCTTGGGGAACCCCGTGAGGCGAAGGATAAATTTTGGATTTCGAAGGATGTGAAGAAATTTGGAAGGTACGGTCCGAAAGGAAGGAAGTAAGCCATTTCAAGGCTTTCCCACCAATCCCCTAGACAATATTGCAGCGCCTGGGAGCCCTGTTTCCCATGAGTGAGGCTGGAAAGGAAGCAGAAAATACACACAACTCGGCATTGATTTATTAATACTGGTAACAGGACTGATAAACTACCATTGAGTGAACACTGTGAACCAAAATTCGAAGTGTCTGGCTGCTGCAGAGTTACTTGACTTTAACTGAATTTGGGCTGGAGCGTTCCTCCATGGGGGTATCCAGGTGGGTAGTTTATGTGCGACGCAATGTCAGTTTTTCCTGAGTTTCTGCGAGGACGCACAGTAGAGGCTGCCGCTGCCTGTGAAAGGGAATCCGGGTGTTTCAACTCCTGAGTGTTTTGAACCTTGAAGACGCACTGCACTGCGCGCATACTCTTCGTTCTCCTGGAAACTGACATCAACACCGGACCCCCAAGAATCTTTTAGTGGCATGTTGACTGGTGTGCTAATTCCTCAAAGTACCGACTGTCTTCCCGACGGAATTCACTCGCGTTTTCTCCCTGCCTCTGAACAATTGTAGCAAGAAAGGACACGTGCTGCTTTCTGCATCAAAGGCAAGGACGGATGGTTTATTTTGGGCTACTTGCTGTATTGTATTGTTTCTCGCTATCACGGAGATATTGTTTGGTGGAGAGAATTTGAATCACAAAAGCCAGTACTGAGCTGTTTCCAATTTTTTTTTTTTTTAAACAAAAACTTTATTGAAGACTCCTCTTGTGACAAGGAGTTGGAAGCTGGCAGGCGTATGCCTTTGAATTTTTGAGATATGTGATTCTACATTTTGAGAAAGATTTGCCTCATTAATATTTTCCTTTTTTGCGGGACTTTTGAACACCTTCCGTACTTGTTTGGTGAGGCGGTGGTGGGCTGCGGTGCTGCAGTGCAGCAGTGTAACAGTGTAACAGTGTAACAGTGTAACAGTGTAACAGTGTAACAGTGTAACAGTGTAACGGACCTGAAGCCACAGAGTGGAGCCCCGGGTTGGACTGTGTTTCGTGCTCTGAGGTCTGAGGAGGTCTCTGCGGTCCGTTGGCTTAGCTGGCTGGCTGAGGATATGTAGCTGTTTCGTCAGCGGTCCCTACCCCCGCAGCGGTGCTGGTGACTGTGATTACTCCAAGGAACTGTAAGGTGCTCTGTGTTTGTGACTGGGAAGCACCCTTGGATAAATTTCCACTACTGGGGGGCAGGATAAAAACCCAGTAACTGGCTATTTTTAATTTCTGTCAATCTGTTGCGTTTGTTACGTGTGCCTAGCACTATTTGCCCATCTTGTCTATTTTTGACTATCTTGACTGCAAGCACGGTTCCCACATCTACTACAGTGCAGTACTATACCCGAGGATTTGGGCTGAAGTAGCGAAGAGTTGTACAGGCCTCAGCCAGGCTTGGGTCTGGGCCTGGGTTATCCGGTTCGGGGTCTGGGCTATCTTTGTGTTTCTACAAAGAAATACAAGGAAAGGATTGCGCCGGTCCAAACTGCTGTGGAGAGAGTACTTAGTTTTGGACCAAAATTATGAAAAATAAAGAGATTGTAATCTCTGATAATCTCTGATAAATGCACAAATTAGTCCACAACAACCTCATAAGGGTACATAAGGGTATCTAATGGGCATATAGGCATATAGTCCTGACAAGATAGTTTGAATATTTAAAAATTGCAAATTGAAAACTTGCGTCCTACTCTCCCTAAGAGTGCACACTTTTGCAGGGCTTAAATAATGACAACAAAAAAACTAAGATCAGGGCGCCTACTGCTGGGTAGGTCCTGTGCTAAAACTAAATCAAATGCCCTACGTAATAAGGAAAAAGTCAACTATTCAGTCTATGGGAAAGGGGAAAGGAAAAAAGTCTTAAAGCTGTGTCTTCTATTCCAAATTTTTATAAAGAGGGAGATAATATGACTGGGAGTAACAATGGGATAGTCAATACTATCAATAATACCATAATTATGAAAACTGCTGATATGTAATTTTATACTACTAATTTAGGTGGTGCACGTGGAGGAAGAGACCCCATGGAATCCCAGAGGCATCCAGTACGGTGCCCTGGTAGCCCAATCAGTTCTCCATCCCTTCTGGTACTTCCTTGATCTTTTACATCATCCCCAAAAATAGAAAATATAATCTCAGATAGAACAACACAGACACCTCAGGGAGCCAAAGAAGAGCCCCTTGGTCGTTATTTAGTAGAGGATGTTCAAAATATAGATTTTACCCTTCCAGATCTAGATTTAGAGCTATGTAGAAGGTATATTTCTCCTGATACTGGCAAGGTAAATGAACCAGCAAATATTCCAACAATAGCAGTCCCTATAGGATTAAAACTATTTAGTAGCACACCATTTAATAAATCAGATAAATCGAATTACTCCCTCTTGCAATCTCAACCCTCCTTTTCCCCTGACCTAAATATTTGTGATACCCAACCCAGCCAATGTGTTAGGAGGGATATTTTTGTTTCAGAATCACTAGCATCCTTAGAACATTTATTATCCTCTATCTTGAAGCTGCTTGAAAAATTTGTAAGAGGGTCAGATTGTGTGTTGGAAACTGTAACTCAAATATTGAAAGTACTGTTAAAAAATAATCAGAAGAAGGTGGCTAACACAAGCGTAGACACTGTACAAATAGAAGCTGTACATATAGAAACGGAAGGAAATGGAGAAAAGGCCTCAGGGAATATTCCCGAGAGTGCTAGTAGTGAACCTTCAGGGTCTGGTACTGTTGGCAATTCCTCTTTTGATAATATAGAGAATATAGATGTGTTGCAAGAGAAGAGCTCTGAACTCTCTCCGGAACCCATACTGGCTATTTCTGACTCCGCTCCAAAAGCTAAAGGCTTGGTGGGCGCTGTCAGAAAAATAGATCAGGAAGTATTTCCTATCTTTAAAATCCAACTAAGTGAAGATAAAACCAACACCTTAGATGCTTCATATTTGGAAAACAAGAGAAAGTAGAAAAAGGTAACGATTAAAGGGAAAAAGGCGAAAACAAGACGAAGATTCTCAAAAAAGAAGCAAAGGAGAATTCGTTTTAAAGAAAACTTTGAGGTTCCAGTTATTATGGAGACTTCTTCACAATCTCTGCAAAATACATCACAAAATATAGAGTTGGTAGATGGCATCGTCTCTGTGCACCTCGCGAACACAAATCAAACTACTGTTTCAATGGGGATGTGTGAGGCTTCCTCCGCGAATAGTGCTCAATCTATGAGAGATGGTGCAAATACCGAAATAGAGGGGCCCATCCTTCCTACAATACCGGAGCAGCCAAGGTCAACAATCCCCTTCTTATCTGTACTTAATCCCCTGGCTACCCCGTTTTTTGATAGTGAAAGAATGAGAGGTAACGTGGAGATAGTAGGCTCTGAACCCCCTTGGGAAAGTATGGACACACACCAGTTAGTTTTTATTCCTCTGTTTGATACATATTTAATCTTAAATAGGACTTCACTTCTTAAATGTCTTTTGGAGATTAACAGTTTAAAACTTATCCAAAGTAATGATATAAGTTCTGTTTCTATTTTAAAAACAGAAGTTGGTTATAAATCGAAGGTGAGGTTTAGTTCTAAAATCATCGTAAATCTTATAGTACAATGGTCAGAAGGCCTGCAATGCAGAGGAATTGACGTCATCCCTTACTTTGAGTCACCCCGAAATAGTTCTCGGAGTAAAATCCCGTCGTTAATTTTCCCACTCTCCAATAATAGATTTGGTATGAATACATCAGAGGAATTAAAAATCTGTATTACAAAAAACGTTCGACAAGTAAAACTGAAGGATGGCCCTCCACCATCCTTTAAATGGAACTCTAAAGAAGAGAGCTCAAAATGGAATTGGCTACCAGGTGTATTATCAGGCTTCTCTAACAGTAATCAGACTCAACAGCCATCTTTCTAGCAATGAACTAAAAATAATATCTTGGAATGCTGCAGGAATAAAGAATAGTAGGGAGAAGTTACAATACCTTTATACGTTAGATGCAAATGTGATTTGCCTTCAGGAAACATGTTGTACAGAAGATTTGCTATGCAAGGATTATTTCGTTTTAGACTGCAAGGCAACCCCGACCAGGAGGGGACACGCAAAGGGTGGGGTTATCTGCCTATTGTCAAATAAGATAAAATGGAATTATGAATATTATGAAGATCCCAGTAATCTCTTCTTGGCAATAACGTTGCATAATTTTGATAATAACATAAAACGTCCTCTGTTAATGCTGATAAACGCCTATATTCCTCCGGATGCCCCTCTTGATGTCCTTTTAAAGGCAGTTTTTTCCTACATTAAAAAAGTCAATGAAGTTGAATCTCCCCCCCAAAATAATTCTGGTAGGGGATTTGAATTGTAAAGTTTCTAACGCTACCCTGGATATATTCCGAAATAAGGAAAAAGAAGAATCCCTGCAGATCCCACAAGCATTATTTCCTCAAAATATTAGAACAAATAAGAGAGGGAAAATTCTTATGGATGAATTAATGAAGATTGATGGTATTGTAGTAAATGGAAGACTCCCTTCGGATAGTCCGGCTTCTCTAACTTGCAAATCTTATAACGGAGAATCTATTTTAGATTACATAATAGTGGGAATCTCCTCCTTCTTTCTATTAAAAGATCTAAAGGTTTCTAATTCCCCCTATAGTGATCATAAAGTATTAACTCTTTCTGTAAACCTAAGTTTGCTTTCGCAGGACCCGTGAGTATTAAATGGTGAATCTGATGCTTTTTCTAAGAAATCAGGGAGATGTCATTGGGATAGCATATTGGAGTTCGCAGTAGAAAATTTGCCCAGTTGAAATGGAATAGAGATCACCAGTTTCAATGTATTAATGAATAAAGCAATAGAAATCGTAAAAATGTCGAATCGAATGAAAAGTACTAAGGTAGTCCCTAGATCCATTCTGTCGCTCAATCTCGAAATAAATAAATTAATTAGGGAACAACACTTGAACTATTCTTCTGAAAGATATCATAGATTACTAATACTAAAAAGGAGGAGGACGCGGGTAAAGGTTAAGTTACGAAAAGAGAGTGAAGACAATATGTGGATTAAATTGAGAGAAGCAGCCTTTAAAGGCTATGTAAGAACATTTTGGTCTCTCACTGGGGAGGGATGTGGTGTTAGATCTCGTCCACTGCCGGTGGCTATTGAAGAGCAAAAATGGATCAGCTTTATCCAGGACTTATATGCAGATAATACAAATTGATTAACTGTATGGTATTAAAGGAGGACTCCCTTCTGTATGGACCCCCATCGGAAAAAGAAATTGAAAGGGTAATCAGAGGTATGTGTTCCTCCGGGCGATGGGCCCGGATGAACTACCCATCACAGTGTTAAAACAGAATAGCTTATTATGGAGTAAAATTCTCTACCCAGTATTTAAGTATTGTTATGTAAACAAGATGGTTCCCCCATCTTGGAAGGGGAGCATATTAGTCCCTCTGTTTAAGAAAGGAGACCGAGGTGTCCCGCATAACTATCGTCAAATTGCACTTCTTAATGCAGTGGGTAAAGTCTTTGCTAAATGCCTTTTGACACAAATTAATGATTGGCTGCTTACGACTGAGATCTTACCATTGGAACAAACTGGGTTTAGGCCAAAACATGGAACAATCGACAACTTAACCGCTCTACAGGTAATCTCTGATAAATATGTTAAAGTTAGAGGAGGAAAAGTGTATACAGGCTTTATAGACTTCTCCACAGCATTCGATAAAGTTGATCGTTTGGTATTGTGGAGAAAATTGTCGGATCTGGGTATGCCTGTAATTCTTTTGGAGTTAGTCCGTGCTCTTCATTCGGACACTTGGTGTAAAGTCCTAATGGGAGGAGAAAGGGGCCTCTCCCAAACTATCCCTACTGCAAATGGTCTAAAACAAGGATGTCTTTAGGCTCCTCTACTTTTCTCATTATATATTTCTGATCTTCCTCAGGATTTGGCGTTAAGTGAGGGCATAGCCCCCTTGCTGGGGGGAAAACCGATAGTTTGTTTATTATATGCTGACGACATTATAATATTCGACCTAACGCCAAGAGGTTTAAATAATCGTCTACAGGCATTGCATAATTTTGCAGAGGCACTTTACTTAAAGATTAATGTATCTAAAAGTAAAATTATGTGCCTGCATGGGATAAAAAAATTGCAGTATGAGAATTATGTATGGTCTGTGGGTGGCCAAAAACTAGAACTGGTAAAGTCGTATGTTTTCTTGGGAAAAACAGTGTGTGGTAATTTAAGTAATAAAGCTTATATTGAAAATAACATTCATAAAGCTATCTCTCAAGGGAAAAGCTTGGGCGCCCTTTATAGATCAACTGGGAAAAGACACTTTGCACTTTTATTAGAGGTTTTCCGCGCAACAATCCCCACTTCTCTGTTGTATGGTATTGAGCTGCTTGACATAGAGAAATTGGGTTTTTTAGATACAACAGAAGGAAAAATTCTAAGGTGTCTAGCTTCGGTCAACTCTGCTTGTCCTGTGACAGCCCTAAGGCTAGAATTTGGCCTAAGAAGTAGCTGGGTACAGGGTCTGGCGGGGATAGTGTGATGGGTTGTAAGCTTGGTAAAGAGTGATCCCGGTTCACTAAGATCCTTAATTAAGAGAGAAGTATTAGAAAATTTAAAGGAGCAGTCTGCAATTTGTAAATATTTTAGAATTGCAGTCGACCTGCTACGATTAGATGAATCTGTTTTTCTCCCTATCGCCACATCAATTATAGGCCACTTTGAAACAGGCACTTGGGAATTAAGCTTCACTAGGGATAGGGAAGCTCGTATTTTAAAGAAGGGCTTCCATCCGGCCATAGACTCTTGTATGATACAGAAGGCACAGGCTTATATTTTGTGGAACCAGCCTCATGGGGTGCGCCGGTTTTGGCTTCTTCTGAAACAAGATATACTCCCTTTAAATAAAACTTTGTCTAAATGGTATGGTTCCTCTGAGACTTGTAACTTTTGTAATAATTCTATCCAGGACATTAATCATGTGTTATTTATCTGTCCTGCTCTATTATTATGCCGGCGCAAATGGGTGAGACCAATCTGTTTACAATTATCTATTCTTTCGGCCTCCGCATTAACTGCCTCTATCTATGAGCCTCCTAATGAAATGTTTTGTCACAGGATTTTTAATTTTTTTAAGTGTTTTTTAAAATTATATTAATTGTACCTATCATGATAATTGTAATTATTTATTCTGATTTTACTGGATTCCTTTATAGTATTAAGGGTATAAGGATCTTTTTATCTTTTCTGTTGGAAAAAATGTTTATAATGTTTCGTAGCTTGTGATTTCTTATTATCGATTTTTGCCTATTTTGTAGAAACTTTGTTGTATATTTTTTGCTTTTTGCGTTGTTGGTTTATGTGGATCTCTTCTGAGTTCCAAGATCATAAATAAATAATAAAATAAATAAATAAGGTGGTTACAGAGCCGCCATTTGTTTTCGGGTGAACACTGACATGTGCGGCAACAAATACGCTGTTTTCTGTCATCTACATTAGTTAAGCATATGTTGTGGCGTAGAGCTAGTAGGATTAAATGATCTTACTTGTTTATTTTTAGAAGGCAAGGACTGGTGACCTGGTAGAAGATGTAAGCACAAAAAGGAGTACAGCGCTGCCCAGGATCATACAGGAAGTCAGAGGAGAAAAGGGATTCAAAATGGAAGCCTGCACAAGGCAACAAGATGGCTAAGACTCAGAAAGGACAAGCACTCAAGAGGCAATTTAACATTCAGAATAACTACACCCTGGACTGACCTGTAAGATAAATATGTATATATAACAACATTAACAATGAAGGGAATGTCGGGTAAAGTACTCGGGAGCTTCACAGGTTAGGACTGGAGCTCAGTAAGTTCCTAACCCACAATTGCTGTTACAGATACTGACTGCGAATACCCATTTATTGGATTTACATGCAAAGGCAGGGTCTGTGGTGATGTTATAAAAGTAACTGAAAGACAATACTCACAGTAGACAAACGCCACCTAGGTTTTCAGCTGAGCCCACGGATCCTGGTGATCAAACAGGAATATGCAAGGCGGGAACAGCAAGGGTGTAGCACTAAATACACAGCCATGATAGACAAGGAGCTAGCAAGAAGGATTGCTAAACAGGAAAGAAGGGAAAACAAGGGCCCACTTAACAGAAAACAAGCAACAAACATAAAAGGAAATTAGAAACAAGACAGAAGGAACAGGATGACAGCAACCTAGGAACTGGAACAAAGGTAAAGGGAAGAAAGACAGGGTCTGGGAAAAGGTAAGTACAGAAGGAGAAAGGCTCAAGGGAGTACTGGATCAGAAATCAAGTTAACAAGGAAACAAGGTAGCACTCAGGCAGTGCTAGTTCAGAAACAAGGAATTAGCTAAGATCAGGAACCAGCAGTGCTAGTTCTGGAAACAGGTAATAGCTACAATTCAGTAAACAAGGATTCAAGGGAGCAGTGCAAATCAGGAACAAGGAATAACTGCAGCTCAGGAAAAGGAACAAGGACTAACTATAGCTCAGGAACTCAGGAAACAATGTAGCACTGCAGACAGTGCTAATTCAGGCACAAAAAATAGCTATAGCGCAAGAATCAAGGAATAAGGATTAACTATAGCTCAGGAATCAAGAAAATCAAAAATCTCAGGAAACAAGGATATCAAAAAGCTCAGGAAACAAGGATATCAAAAGCTCAGGAAACAAGGATTGGTCTTACTGGAACACAACTACAATGAGCAACACTGAACTGAAAGGAGTTGGGCTTACAATAGCTCACAGTAATCACATGCATCAGGTGCAAGCAGGCTAGCAGCAGCCAGCCACAAGTGATTTGAATTCCTCCACCAATCATTGGCCTGCTGGGGTGGAGACAAAGCAGTGAGCAGGGAATTATAGGTAATTGAGTGTTAAACATGAGTTTGCTTGCTTCAAGCATGAGCAGGCTGGTTTCAACAAAACCCGGCATGGACTGGGAATGGAAGGCAATTTCCAAGTAGTGTCCAAATAGCAGGAAGTCAGTAAATGCATGAAGGAGAAAGTCCAAAAGCTTATTAGAACACTGGAAAGTCCCACAATTCGGCCCCCTGATGGTAGGCATGAGAGCGCATGGAGCAGATCTTGAACAGCATCATTCTGAAATCATCTGATAGCTAGAAGAGCTATTCTTCGAATTATGCAATGAAGTCACCTCAAACCATCGTGAAGTATGTGTACAGGGTATGTAGGGTGAAATATTTAAATGCAATGACTATAGTGTCATCACAAAAACTTCTGATGACTTCTATTGAAAATGCAAAATGAAAATATACTAGTCAAGGAATACTACTTGACAACTTAGCTTCAGGAGAGAGTGGATTACTTTAAGATGATTCTCTGGCAACTACAGGAAGAGTGTGCTTCATTCTAGGATGATTCGCTAACACATTCAGGATGAGTGTGGATTACTTTAGGACTGTTCTCCAACAACTTCAAGATGAGTGTGGATCAGATGATTCAGTAACAACTTCAGGAGGAGTGAAACTACTCCAGGGTGATTATGTAAAAACTTCAAAATGGTGCTGTTAGACCTGTCAGCCCTAGGTTGCTCTTCCCGATTTATTTAGCCCTTGTTGCCTCATTTTTTTGCGCGATCTTTTTGTTGGCCCTAGGTCTCAACAGTGCTGAGGTGCAGGTGCTCTCTCCTAACAACATGGCTGCCACAGGCCCCTGCTACTGCGGAGTGGCCATTGCATACACACACACTAGTGGTTAGGAGCAGGCTGGGACATTTTGATACAGTATCTTTTTCCATCTGCCCTTTTTGTCCCATAGACTATTATGTGGAAGCTCCTGGAACCTTCCAGCCCTGGGAGGGATTATGCTTTGCCGCCTTTGCAGGAGGGTCACCTGACCTGAGGGTATAAGAGGAAAGGAGGGAAACCTGACTTGTCAGTTGGGGCACCACTGGACCTGGGGGAACCTCTGCCGGAGCGTAGGCGGTTGGGCCTAGGGGAGAAACCTCCACTACTGGGACTGACTGAGTCTAGGCCCTGCTGTACCGAAGTTAGATGAGGGACTCTGCCTGCCTGCTGATCTTGCCTGGTGAGGGGGCAACCCAGGGGACCATCCCCAGTGTGCTGCAGGGACCCACCCTGCCTCTGATGCCTGCCAACTCAACCCCCTTCTCCCCCTTCTAAGCCTACCAGGGAGACCGGCCATCTTCTTTTCCCCCTCCAAGATAAGTGCTGCCGTGAAACTTGGACTGTCGCTGTGCGCCCTGCAGGACCAACAGGTAAAGCGCTGTGTCCATCTAGCGCTGTGCTGCCAGGACTGTGCCCCTAAGAAAGAAGTTGCCTGCTGTTACGCGCTGAGTCACCCCACAGTGCACTCTCCCTGCTCCAGGACTGAATTGCGTCTGTGCCTCCCCCGTGCACTTGGTGCCTGGTGAATGTGGTGCCTTTCAAGCGCTATGCCTTTTAAGCGCTAGGCCCTTTAAGCGCTATGCCCTGGTGAACGCTGTGCCTCCCGAGCGCTGCCCCGTTCAAGCGTTGTACCTGCCAGGTGCTGTAAGGGCTATCTGCTGTTCCGCAGGAGCGTCAGGAACCTGAAGCGTATTCCTCAGCCTTCCCCCGCGGTCTTCCGACTCTATCAGACTCTAGAGACTCAGAAGACTCACCAGGGAAAACAGGGAAACAAAACAAGGGAAGGAGGGTTTGCACTTCAATGGGTCACCGGCGTCTGGTTCCATAGATAAGGAGATCTACGTCTGGCATACACCCTGTAAAACAAATACTGTGTAAACAATGACACCTACAAACAACCCCCTGTGATACAACTCCGCCCTTGACCTCACCTACCCCTGTGTCGTGTTTTCTAATCTTGCAACGAGAAGGCGTCAAGGCTTCACTGTAAGGTCCTATACGAAGGAGAGTACACTGTTAGAACGGAGTAATAATCATCCCCAAACTTCTCCTCTATCTCTGCTGTCTGCTTAACCCCCTGTGGTGGTGTAGAGGATCTACCAACTCCCTGGACTCTATTTGTCTGATGAACACTGTGGAAGGTAGTCTACTGAAATAGCTAATACAACATGTCAGAGTAAACCTAAATACCCATTGAGCTCTTTCTTATAAATAGCAAACAGTACTTGATGGAAAATGTGGCGCAGTGCGCCTTTACCGTGTTTCTGTCGAGAAGATCATCAACACAGTGATTCACGCAAATCCCAGGGAGTGACAGGAAACGGATGGAGAAGGAGAGGTCTGGAAAACACCTCACTAGAGGGGACACTCTATGGAACACTATCAGGGTAATATTATTCTGAACCATGTATGTGGCAGATGGAAGGAGCGGTGTCAGCCTATGGAGTGCTTATCGTAGGTAGGGATAAACGAGGGAAAACTAATGAGGGGTCAGAATAGGGAAATACCTGCTCGAACGAGCGGAGATAGGCTCCCCTGGCTAATATGGTAGGTTCTGGGAACCGCCCGACAGGCAGGGGCAACCTGTGCTTTACAAGGCAGCACAGCTATCGATCCATGCAACAATTAAGGGGACAAATCCGTTATTACATGAACGAGACAGGGTTACCGGGGTACCTCTCTCTTGAGCACGAAGGGAAAAAGGGTAAATTCCGCCCGCTAGCGTTGGTCTGGAAACGGGCAGGAACAAAAACGCCACGAGGTTCGCTGAACGCGGCGATCTACAGCTAACCGGCTTCGTACACTAGAGCGAGGCCGGAAACAGGAAATGCAAATAACGGAAGTCAGGCAGCTGAGCGTCGGGACAGAAATGAATCTCGAGACAAGAACGCTAAGCGAGTTTCCTTGCCTCGAGATTTCTTAAATACTACCGCGTCGGGAGTCGCGGACCGCGGGGCATGACAGCTGCTGGCCTTCAAGGCGCTGTGCCCCTGGAGCGCTGTGGACCTCCAGCCACCACCGTGGGCCCCTGCTCCGCGTAGGAGAAGTGCTGTGGCCGCCATCACCGCCACTGCCCGGGAGTTGCCGCCCTGCGAATTCCTGTGGCGCCATCACCGCTGCGGCCCCCGAAGCCAGGAGAGGGCCGCCACAGCATCGAAGAAGCTTGCAGTAGGCCCAGGAGAAGCGATGGGGCGTCGGCCGCGTCATCCGCCACGCCCCACCAGGGCCGGGCCCCCATTGGGCAAGACCGCCGCACACCCCAGCAAGCCGCGTAGAGATAGGCCGCTGCGGGTGCGGCCTGGGAGATCTGTGTACAGGGCCCCTCCCTGGACGAAGGAGGCGTCGCGAGGAGGAGATCGGCACCGGAGCCCCCGACCTCGCTCCAGCCGGTGGGAAAGTCGCGGGGAGCCCGCCTTGCCGACGTGGGCTCCTCCCCTTGCCTGGAGGCCCCCACGAGAAGGTAAACCCCCCCTGGAGGAGGGCGGAGAGACAGCGGGAGTCGCGGGGGCTGGCCCGAAGCTCCCACGTCTCAAGTAGCAGCCCCGCACCCACCCCTCCCCTCCGGGCACTGCCCTGGGCCCGTCAGGCCCCTTTGAACTCCCCAGGTTGAGACGGGAGGCCCGGGGCCGGAAGCCCCGAAAATGGGGGAATTCACTGCAAGACTGAGCCTGATAGTCTAGCGGTAGGAGGGACACGATTGTCACCATGAAATGCACTGTTTGCCTCCCAAGAGTGATTTACTGGTTGTATAGAAATGCACTGTTTGCCTCCCAAGAGTGATTTACTGGTTGTAGAGAAATGCACTGTTTGCCTCAGAAGAATGATTTAACCGTTGTATCGAAATGCACTGTTTGCCTTACAGGAATGGATTCACTGTGGTATTGAAATGCACTACTTTATTCCCAAGAATGAATTAATGGTTGCCCTGCTATTCACTGATTCACATAACTGAATGAAATGGTTTTCGCTCTATGATTACCGGATGTAGTTATCCAGGTGGATTTACTGCTGCCTTGCTAAGTACCCGCATTGTTCCTGAAATGAGTTGATTCCCCCTATTGGAAATAGATAAAGAATCTTGTGTTTTTACCAAACAACCTGTTATGGTGTCCTTCATTGTGTGCGCATGTCTGACTCCGTGTGAGTGAGTGCTGCACCAGTGCTTTACACATTGCCTTCGGGTGCCTTCCTACCTCGCGCCAAGCTACCGTGTCGGAATTGGTGACCCAAGCTGTGGAAGGAAGCCTCAGACAACCTGGAGGCTAGTCAAGCCGTCATGAAGGAGTGGTATGACCGCAATGCTCGGACAGTGGAGTTGGATGTTGGACAGAAGGTGTGGGTCATGGAGCCCGGAGAGCTTAGTGCCCTCCAGGACTGGTGGACTGGACCATACGACATCGTGGAGAAGAGAGGCCAGACCACTTACGTCGTTGACCTCAAGACCCCCCGACAGCCCCATAGGGTGTTCCACACCAAACACCTGAAGCTGCACCATGAGAGATCGGAGCTTGCTCTCCTCATGGTGACGGATGGGAGCGAAGAGGACGAGAGTGAGCCTCTTCCGGACCTTCTGGCGACCCAAGAGAAGGATGGATCGGTGGAGGGGGTGGTCCTCCCCCCATCCTTGACCCCTGAGCAACAGAGGGACTGCCGCCAGGTCTTGGAGCAGTACGCCTCGTTGTTCTCCCTCACTCCTGGGATCACGCATCTGTGTACCCATGACGTGGACACAGGGGACAGCCCGCCCATGAAAACCAAGTCTTATCGGCTGTCCGACAAGATAAAGTCCAGCATCCAGAGTGAGGTGGCCAAGATGTTGGAGCTGGGGGTGATTGAGCCTTCCAGCAGCCCCTGGGCTAGTCCGGTGGTGTTGGTGCCGAAAGCGGCCCTACCGGGCACCACACCGGAACTTCAGTTCTGTGTGGATTACCGTGGCTTGAACTCCGTGACCAAGAATGTTGATCACCCGATCCCTAGGGCGGATGAGCTGATTGACCGGCTGGGAGCAGCTCGGTATCTAAGTACCATCGACCTGACGTCAGGATACTGGCAGATTGCCATGGCTGATGGAGCAAAGGAGTTGACTGCGTTCTCAACCCCCGAGGGCCACTTTCAATTTCCGGTGATGCCCTTCGGGCTCAAGAATGCTCCGGCCACTCTCCAGCGGTTGGTCAACCAGGTGCTTTCTGGCCTAGAGGCCTTCTCAGCTGCCTACCTGGATGACATAGCTGTCTTCAGCAGCAGCTGGGAGGACCATCTGGAGCACCTCCAGGAGGTGCTACAGGCTCTGCAACGGGCTGGCCTAACCATCAAGGCTAGCAAGTGCCATATTGGACAGGGATCTGTCGTCTACCTGGGACACCTGGTGGGCGGGGGTAAGGTGCAACCCTTCCAAAACCCAAACGGAGGTCCGGGCTTTCCTTGGCCTCATGGGTTACTACCGCCGTTTTGTTAAGGGGTATGGAACTATCGTGGCCCCTCTGACTGAGTTGACATCTAAAAAGCAACCCCGTAGAGTCATCTGGACGGCTGCCTGTTAAGAGGCCTTTGAAACCATGAAGCAAACGTTGTGCACCGCTCCAGTGCTTCGGATTCCGGATTTCAACAAGGAATACATCGTGCAGACAGACGCCTCTGAGCATGGCATTGGAGCTGTGCTCTCTCAACTGAATGAGGAAGGCCAAGACCAGCCAGTGGCGTTTATTTCCCGAAGACTTCTCCCCCGGGAACAGCGGTGGAGTACGATAGAGCGCGAAGCTTTCGCCGTGGTTTGGGCCCTGAAGAAGCTGAGGCCATATCTTTTTGGCTCTCACTTCCTCATTCAGACCGACCACCGACCCCCTTCGCTGGCTCATGCAAATGAGAGGCGAAAACCCCAAATTGTTGAGGTGGTACATTTCCCTCCAGGGGATGGACTTTCGGGTGGAACATCGACCCGGAGTAGACCACGCCAACGCTGACGGTCTCTCTCGGTTCTTCCGCCTTAGTGAAGAGAACTCCCTAGAGGCTGGGTAGCTCTCCCCACTTTCGGCTGGGTGGGACGCATGTTAGACCTGTCAGCCCTAGGGTGGTCTACCCGATTTATTTTGCCCTTGTTGCCTGATTTTTTTCCGCCATATTTTTGTTGGCCCTAGGTCTCTGGGCGCCTTACCACTGCTAAACAGTGCTGAGGTGCAGGTGTTCTCTCCTAACAACATGGCTGCCACAGGCCCATGCTACTGCGGAGTGGCCATTGCATACACACACACTAGTGGTTAGGAGTAGGCTGGGACATTTTGATACAGTATCTTTTTCCATCCCGCCTTTTTGGCCCATAGACTATTATGTGGAAGCTCCTGGAACCTTCCAGCCCTGGGAGGGATTATGCTTTGCCGCCTTTGCAGGAGGGTCACCTGACCTGGGGGTATAAGAGGAAAGGAGGGAAACCTGACTAGTCAGTTGGGGCACCACTGGACCTGGGGGTACCTCTGCCGGAGCGTAGGCGGTTGGGCCTAGGGGAGAAACTTACACTACTGGGACTGACTGAGTCTAGGCCCTGCTTTACCCAAGTTAGATGAGGGACTCTGCCTGTCTGCTGATCTTGCCTGGTGAGGGGGCAACCTAGGGGACCATCTCCAGTGTGCTGCAGGGACCCATCCTGCCTCTGATGCCTGCCAACTCAACCCCCTTCTCCCCCTTCTATGCCTACCAGGGAGACCGGCCATCTTCTTCTCCCCCTCCAAGATAAGTGCTGCCCTGAAACTTGGACTGTCGTTGTGCACCCTGCAGGACCAACAGGTAAAGCGCTGTGTCCATCTAGCACTGTGCTGCCAGGACTGTGCCCGTAAGAAAGAAGTTGCCTGCTGTTACGCGCTGAGTCACCCCACAGCGCACTCTCCCTGCTCCAGGACTGAATTGCGGCTGTGCCTCCCCCCCTGCCTGCACGTGGTGCCTGGTGAATGTGGTGCCTTTCAAGCACTACGCCTTTTAAGCGCTAGGCCCTTTAAGCGCTATGCCCTGGTGAACGCTGTGCCTCCTGAGCGCTGCCCCGTTCAAGCGCTGTACCTGCCGGGTGCTGGCCTTCAAGGCGCTGTGCCCCTGGAGCGCTGTGGACCCCCAGCCACCGCCGCGGGCCCCTGCTCCGCGTAGGAGAATTGCTGTGGTCGCCGTCACCGCCGTGGCCCGGGAGTTGCTGCCCCGCAAATTCCTGTGGCGCCATCACCGCTGCGGCCCCCGAAGCCTGGAGAGGGCCGCCGCGGCATCGAAGAAGCTTGCAGTAGGCCCGGGAGAAGCCAGCGCGGCCCGGACCACGTGACGGGGGCGTCAACCGCGTCATCCGCCACACCCCGCCAGGGCCGGGCCCCCATTGGGCGAGACCACCGCACCCCCCAGCGAGCCGCGTAGAGATAGACCGCTGCGGGTGCGGCTTGGGAGATCTGTGTACGGGGCCCCTCCCCGGACGAAGGAGGCGTTGCGAGGAGGAGACCGGCACCGGAGCCCCCGACCTCGCTCCAGCCGGTGGGAAAGTCGTGGGGAGCCCGCCTTGCCGACGCGGGCTCCCCCCCCTTGTCTGGAGGCCCCCACGAGAAGGTAAACCCCCCCGGAGGAGGGCGGAGAGACAGTGGGAGTCGCGGGGGCTGGCCCGAAGCTCCCACGTCTCAAGTGGCAGCCCGCGCCCGCCCCTCCCCTCAGGGCACTGCCCTGGGCCCGTCAGGCCCCTTTGAACTCCCCAGGTTGAGACGGGAGGCCCGGGCCGGAAGTCCCCAAAATGGGGGAATTCACTGTGAGACTGAGCCTGATAGTCTAGCGGAAGGAGGGACACGATTGTCACCGTGAAATGCACTGTTTACCTCCCAAGAGTGATTTACTGGTTGTATAGAAATGCACTGTTTGCCTCACAAGAATGATTTAACCGTTGTATTGAAATGCACTGTTTGCCTTACAGGAATGGATTCACTGTGGTATTGAAATGCACTACTTTATTCCCAAGAATGAATTAATGGTTGCCCTGCTATTCACTGATTCACATAACTGAATGAAATGGTTTTCGCTCTATGATTACCAGATGTAGTTACCCAGGTGGATTTACTGCTGCCTTGCTAAGTACCCGCATTGTTCCTGAAATGAGTTGATTCCCCGCTATTGGAAATAGATAAAGAATCTTGTGTTTTTACCAAACAACCTGTTGTGGTGTCCTTCATTGTGTGCGCCTGTCTGACTCCGTGTGTGTGAGTGCTGCACCAGTGCTTTACACATTGCCTTCGGGTGCCTTCCTACCTCACGCCAAGCTACCGTGTCGGAATTGGTGACCCCAGTTCTAAGAGGTGCTGATTATTTTATGATTCTATTACAATTTCAGTATAGAGCTGAATTACTCCATGATTGATGGTCATTCTGTCTCCTCCATGCCAGACCTTCAAGGTGAACCACCACCATGGGCTGCCATCCTCTAGGTTATTTCACCCACTTCAAACCTCTGATTTGCATCCTACCAAGCAGTATTATGGTTTGGGAATATCCCTTTCCCTACTCAGTATACTGAGAAAGTTAGTTGGTTATAACAAAAGCAAGTGGCAATATAGTTAAATGTTGATAAGTGGCATGGATGTGAAGAAGCCCTGTGGGTGAGTTTTGGTTGATGTTTTTAGTGAAGAGATAAAGGAATAAGGTGAGGTAAGCACTAAATGATAAGGGACTGAGATTGAGGGGCACTGTAAGCAAATGGCTAGCATTGAATGATTGAGGCCGAGGAGTACTGTGAGTTGCTGGGCGTCTGAATGTTCAGCATCAGCAAGGTAGTGAAAGCTGGTGATTGACAGTCTGTTGGCAAATGGGTAAGGTAAACTGAGTGGCTGAGTGTTAATAAGTAAGTAGGCGTGCAAAAGGGATGCTATGAGTGAGTGTCTCTAGGGTGGGGGAGCTATAAGTGGCTGGGAAATTGAAACAGTGAAGCTATAAATGAGTGGATATCTGTAGGTTAACATGTGTGGATAAGTAAAGTTGTAAGTGAAAGGGTCTAGGTGAATGATTATGGTTAAGAAAAGCTGACAGTTTGTGGCTAAATATGCATGTCAGATGGTCAGGGAAAGTATTAGTGAATCACTAAGTATCCGTATGTGAGGGGCAATTTAAGAAAGAGCCGCTTCCTGTTGTTCGGTACTAGAAACAAAACCAGTCATATTTATTTTCTTTTGTATTCCGGCTACTATAGGTTTGTCCATTACAAAATGCATGTCTGCAAGTACGATACAAAAGAAAACTGGTCTAAATTAGGTACTTATAACTTAAATGACATATTTGAGAGCTTTGATTATGAGGATAGGGAAAGCTACGAGTATATCAATGTCTGAACTATGTGCATCAGCTAAATTATCTGCCTGCGTAACAGTGGAGGTCTATCCTGGATGCATGCAGGGTCCTGGTGTTGGATCTGGCCATTATGTCATTAGCTGGCACCTGATGTCTAGATAAGGCCTGGTTTGCAGATTAGGCCCTTATGTTTATGGCAAGGATGGGTACCTCGGCCTGGGGCAGCTCCCCCTTATAAAGTTGTGGCTCCCCCTCCTTGTTTTTTGCCCTTTTTCATCACACTAGTAGTGAATAATATATTATTATTATTTACTGTTTCGTGTAATAAGAAATGTAGACCTTCCCAATCAACAAGGGTAGAGCAGTCTATGGTAGGCAGCAACAACTGTCCAATAGTTGTCACAGGCGCATGCATCCTCCTGCGTCTTCCATCAGTGAGACTGGCCATGGCTGAGAAGTCCAAGCCCTGGCCTCAGGGGTGGCCCATCTCAGGGCCTTCATATTTCATATTTGTGATGCATTGCAGCATCAAAGGTAGCCCTGGGGGGCTTTCAGCTAAAGCTCTGCCGTGCCAGGACCTGGAATAAGAACTGTGCCAAGGTAAGTGAAAAATATATATAATTCAGATATATTTTGTGCAGGTGAGAGATAGTGTGTGTGAGCTGGTGCATGTGTGAGTGTCTGTGGAAGAGTGTGTGAGCATGTGTGTGAGTGAAAGTGAGTGAGAATGAAAGTGCATGAATGCGTCTATCAGAGTGAATGACAATGAAGGAACAAGAGTAATAGTAAACTCAAGGGAGTGAAATATTGAATGAGATTGAGTGGAGTGCAAGTGAGAATCAGCAAATAACAGAGATCTGTCAGTCAGTGAGTGTGAGTGATGGAGTGGAAGTGAGAATGAGTGAGTAACTGTATAAGGTAACAAGCTCAGGCACTGGCTTTTTACCTAACTTACAGGCAAACAAAAGTGCCCCTCCACTACTCTACCAGTTAAGCTAATCTCCTGAAATATAGTAGTTATTTGCTCGAAACTAACAGATGAGGTTTGGTTGGAATACATCAGGGGTTTCGATGCAATCTGTCTACAGGAGACGTGGGCTAAAGAAAGTATAGAGATGGAAGGTTATCAGGCCTTTGAAGTGCCTGCCACAGCATCGTCGACGGGGTGGGCAAAAGGAGGGTTGGTAACCTTATTCTCAGTTAGATTTGGTTCCATAAAAGTTTTTTGTGTAGGATCCTCTCAGTGGTTTGATTCTGAATGTTAACATGCTCCAGATGAGAGTCCTTCTTGTAAATTGGTACTATAATATTTTTGACCCAAAGAATTGTCATGTTATAGGAGCCTTGCAAATGGAAATCGCTAATGTTTCTGGGAAGTGGCAACCTTTATGTGTTTTATGGGTGGGGGACTTAAACCGCACATCCTGTGAATACAGTAATGAAAGAGTCTCTTGGACACAGATGATCAGCCTTTGGCGCATTTTATTCACACCCCACAGGGAGAGGCACTGAATACCAGTATCATTGAGAACAATTTGGACAGTCTGACTAATAGTTTTTCAGTCCAGTGCCCTACTTTTGTTGGCGGGGTAGGGAAAGTTCTATTGATTTTATGTTTATTTCTAGGGAGTGCTACTCACTGGTGTGCAATTTTCATGTGGATCCGGAAATAGCGAGTGACCACAACCCACTAATTGTTTCACTTAAAGTAATAGCCAGAACCACGGGGGGATGGTCGCTTGACCGATTATTATCGCAATAAAGGTGTAAGAGAAAACTGGGAAAATATAAATCCAACACTTTTTGAGGAGGAAATAGTTATATCTAACTTCGACCTGATCATGGATTGTTTGGAGCAGGACTCTTCCTCATCCACGATTGTACAGAACTTTGAACGGCTCAGCATTAATGTAGCTAATAGATTAACATGCCCAGCCAGGCCCAAGCAGCACAGAGAGAGTCGCTGGTTTAATGCAGAATGCGCTAGAGCCCACAAAATCTTAAAAGCCGCCCTCCAGACATACCCCTGTAACAGAGAACAAATAAAATGTGCGAGACGCTTATATAAAACCACCATCAGTGAAAGAAAAGAGGAGCTGAGGCGCATAGCGTGGGATGATCTGGAGAGAGCTAGTGCTCTTAGACATAGTAAAAGCTTCTGGGCCATCATTAATCGACCATAATTCACTGAGGAAGCGGGAAAAATTGAGTCATTGATCCTGGGTAAGACCTGGGAACTACAGTTTGCGCCTATCTTTAATCCAAATGATAGGGAGCTGTCGATGCTTAATGAGGAGCTCCTGGCCGATATGGCACAGGCAGTTGAGCTTAGTGCCTCACTTACGGTGGCTGCGTGGAGGATGCACTCGCAAAGGGAATTAGTAGGAGAGCTCCATGCCCAGATGGAGTTCCAGTAGATCTTTTTAAGATAAATATAAATCTTTGGCACCCCTGTTAAGCCAAGTTTTTAAATCGGCGGTGACTGGTCCAATTCCAGTATCCTGGAAAGGGGCCATAGTTGTACCCTGTCAGGGGGAATCCAGATGGGGGCCGAACGGGGCTTGCACAGGGACTCGGCAGACATATACGAAAAAAGACAGGTCCAGCCACGCCAGGGTTAATGAGCACCTTACACCCTCCCATTTGCAGGATGATGCAGGCAGCGTCAGCGGAGACGACCAATTGCAGCCCCAGGAGGTGGAGAAAAGGAGCTTTCCAGGAGTAGGCGGCGCCAACCCGGAAGCCGGAAAAGACGGAGGAGCCGATGGAGAAGCCGAAGCGGAGGACACACGGAAGCAGACGCCACCAGTGGGGCTCAAGGAGGACTTCCCACGGACCAGCACCTAAGCAGAGGAGCCAGAGACGTGGAGCGAGGAGTGGTGGTCGCCCCCAAGAGACGCGCGCTTACCGCCGTAACTCTGGAGAGTTACAGCAACGGCGGTGAGTGAACGGGTCACCAGGGAGGTAGATGGGTTCAAGGGGGTGGTTTGTGAGCATTGAATCCCCCTATTTGTCTACGAAACCTTGAGTTAACCACTCCGTGTTGTCAGGAATCACCTCTAGCAGCTGCGGGCGCTTTGCCGGCAGAAGGCTCGTGTATCAGAAAGAGATTCTTTGTTGTTTTGCAGGACCGTACAAACCCGAATCCGGTTTATATGTTTGTGGTGTCTACCTTACTAAAAGTTGCTCACGCGGTACTCCCCGCCACCGTCCTAAGGGAAAAGCCCACATCCCTGATCTAAGCTGAAAAGCACTCATTGATAGCCCGGAGTGTTTTTTTTCTCTTTCCCTCCCTTTCAACCTCTGAAGCCCGGCACTCCCCTCCCTCACATTCCTCACCATTCTTTCCCCCCTTTTCCATTTGTATAGCACCATCAGCACCAGGGAAGGTGAAGGGTAGCTCGAAGAGAGTTAACACAGCCAAGGATACTTACCGCCATTGTTTTTGTTTTTCCTCCCGAGCCTCCTGGGGAATTGCCACCTGCAGCAAGGAGGAACCCAAGACCCTATGATGAAGGTTGCCTGCCCCAGCGACAAGACCCAGTTCCTAACCGGACGGACTACACTTAATGGACAAAAACCCCATTCTCTGTTACTCTTCATTAAACTGCCCTAAAACCTGCCTTACTCAAACCTGTGCAATAAAGATCCAGTAGCAACTATTCATCCTATACGGCCTCCTAGCTTTCATTTCGGACCCTCCCTCCGACAAGTGGTGTCAGAAGTGGGATCGCCTGAAATGGAGGCCGTATTAAATAAGATGGCTGAAAACCAGGAAAAATTAGGCCAGGTGATGGAGAGGTTCCTCACAGTGGCCGAGGAGGACAGAGGGAGATTACAGAAAGCCCTTGCAGAACAAAGTCAGACGCAAGAAACCGCGATTACCAGCCTGGCCGAAACCCTGACACAACAAAGGGGCAACCCTACCCTTCCCTCCGTAGTGCTCCAAAAATATGTTAGCGGGGAGGACCCAGATTTTTTTTCCGCAAATTTTGAGTGCATGGCCCGTGTGGCGGCCTGGCCAAACGATAAGTGGGGCCAATATTTAGGTCCCCCTCTTTCAGGGGAACTCCAGGCCGCCTACCAGGCCGCGAATCCTCTCGGGCTTACGCCCTATCCTGTTTACTAATATTGTCTTGGGAGCTATGCAGTTGCTTGTTTACTATTAATCAGTTGCCGGTGTATAAGGTATATCCTAAACGAACTACTTTAGGTTGTTTTGGCTTTTATCTTTACTCACTAGACGCTCAGAAGACACTACAGCTTTTGCTGGAAGTTAGCAAACAGTAGACACTTTAAAACACCTAACCTTTGTGAAAGTTAGGGGAATTATTCCCTAAAGTTTTTTTGGACTGAAAGCACCATAGCTGACAAAGAGAGCACAAGTGTATATGCTTTTGCATTGTAACGCTGCTATGTGGTATGGCTTGCGTGATATGCTTTTCCCCCCTTTTTTGCCTCCAAATTTCTCATCCACGGTGTTTGATTTGTTTGTAATATTATATCTCTCTATTAAAAATTAAACAGTATAAACTATGTACACTGCTGTGCTCAATCGGTGAGGCAGTGGCCATTGCATGTCTATATAGGTGTTTTTAAATACCTGTTTATTAGCTGCTTGGCGTCTTTTCTGAGCGCACCATATGATGCAGACTGTTAAAGTATTTAGACAATTTGCACGTTGATTGTTTGGCGTTTTTGCTACGAGAACAGAACGTAGGGGATTGCAAATGTGTTTGTTACCTCCTTGGCCTTTCCCTTGAGTAACAAAGTGGGTTTGTTTAATTGTAGGCTAAAGTAAAGTAGAATGCAAGAAGCTCACAGAACGCGCATGGAGCAGCCCATGTGGTAACTCTGAGGTACTTAAGGGCGGAGAAACAAAAACGTGAGAGGCTGCTTTGGCTAAGACCACTGGGTTTATGGGTCCCTTTAGGAGGCATCCCTTCTATAAGCTACACTTAAGACAAGAAGACTTACAAAGGACTACATAAACACTTACACTGCAGCAAGGTGGAAAAAGAAAGAAGGGCCACCTATGTCAACATGGCATGCAAGTATCTGGAACACTAAGGCATTAGAAAATCTCCTTGATAGTGTGGAGAGCGAACATTGGAAATGGAACACCACCTGGAAGCCAGTGATGGCCTGTATGTTGTATAGTCTGGCAAGCCGTTAGTCTACAAGCGTCAGCTCGGTTTGATTACACTGCTCCGTGTCCTCCGTCCCACTACACTTGGCACACTGCATGAAAGCAAAGTGGGGTTCGCATAATAATCTTGAGCCTTGTTTTTATTACTGGACTGGTGCTGCACGAGGGTGGGTGGCATTGTGCGGTTTTGAGGGAGAGGGTAGGATGGGTGAATGGATGGATGGGTGGGTCATTCATTTTCTCTCTTTTGTACTTCTGTGAACAGTTCGTTCTGTGAGATACTTACACTGTTTGAGGTGACATGCATTGGTGATCATACTTCAGTTTAAAGTCTTTCACACTAATTAAATAAAAAATAACGTTAAAAAAGTAAAAGGAAAAATAAGTTGTTTGTGCGTCCAGACATTGGATGAAGGAAGCAAACGTGAAAGGATGACCCTTCACACCCGTCCCAATGGGCCTTCTTTGTGCGAGGGCATAGATATCGGGAATGCCTGCATTGTTATGTATTCTTCTGCTTGGGAAGGGTTCTTCAGGGCCTTTGTAGGTCAAATTATGTTCAAAAAGATCCGAGCCCTATTAACCTTTAACTTCCGAGCCTGTGGGATTTGTGGCCAGTTGAAAAGATAGCAGGAGTCTCAGCGAAACACGCACTGACTGTGCTGTTCATTGCAAAATTAATGAGGCAGAACCGCAAAAAACTCGTAAAAGGTTTAAGGGGGAGTGAGAAGGGGCGTAGCGCGTGTGCTGCCTGTCTGCTACTTCAGCCAACAGGCCCCGCGGCAAAGAAACTGAGGTCATTACATTTAATCGCTGGACTGTGAAGATTCCACCCGATACGGTGTCACGCTTCTGGTCCCAAAGGCAAGCTGGTGAAAAATAAGATGGGCAGGAGAAGGCAGTGCCAATGCGGGCATCGGGATACACAGAGCGCTGAACTAAGCTCCGGCCCAACGGGGGGTGGGCACAGCAACCAGGGCCTGCAAGAGGAGAGGCTCCGGAGAGGCTCTGCGGTGCCTTCACCTCTTACTCAGTGCTTTTAATGGCATGGAAAAACTGAGCACAACACACGCGGGCGCAAGTGTTAGGCAATGTCTCGGTGACAAAAATGGCGACACAAAGTAATTCTTTGCGATAAAATGGCTATAATGCACATTTTAACTACACATCCATTTACAAGGTTTCGCTCTAAAAAAACAAGCAATGGAGAAACACAGCGGAAAAGCAAGCCTTGTAGTTAACAGCCACAATTCAGCCTTGTTAACATCTACATGGCATTTTATAAACTTGTGAAGAATTTACCTTGGTCGGTGCAGCGAGCCACTCCTGCCGCCTCACACACCGCGTTAAATGATTTGTGATGTTTACCCAGAGGTCGAAGTGCAGTAAAAACAAGAAGGGCTGGGCGAGAAGGGAGGGGGGTATGCGAGGAGCCTGAATACAAGTGACAAAAAAAGAGGAGGAGAAGGGAGATGCGAGCAGAGCATCAAAGGGCTGGGTGAGAAGGGAGGGGGGAATGGAAGGAGCAGAGGAGCAGCTGTGCACGTGCACGCCATCGTGAACGCAATCTCTAGGCCAGCAAAACCATGTGGGTAGCACTTTTGAAAACCCACTTACAAAATGTTTCAAAGAGACAGCTTTCGCTGTCTCAGCGAGACCCAAAAATCCCTTAGGGAAAAAACTCTGATGGAAGTGGGACTCTAGGAATGAAAAGGAAGGAAAGAAGCTACCAGTAAAGAGGAATTGGAAGGCAAGGAATCCAAACTGGAATAGAAGACTATAATTAGGAACAAGGTACATCAGCAAGAATTACAGTAACACAAGGTAGGAGCACAGGATACTGACCGGAGCGAGGACACATCAGCAGGAGCAAAGAGTGTTGCAACACAAGGAAATTAAGGATTCAGCCCTTTAAATGCCCATGAATAGTTAGTGACCAATCAGGAACAGGAAGTGACCAAACAGGAACAGGAAGTGACCAAATAGGAACAGGAAGTGACCAAACAGAAAGTCAGTAACCACCATCTTGGATAAGGAAAAGGATAGTGGACGGAAGAGGAAGGTCGCCATCTTGAATTGGTAGAGCAGAATCTTCCCAAGGCTTTCTGGGAAGAAGAGTAAGGAATCATGGGAAGGCAAAGATGGCCCCAAGAAGAAATGAAGAAAGAAATATATATTCAGTGAAAGGAAGGTAAGAATATAGTGCCCCAAGGTGAAAATAGGAAGCTGCAGTTCCAAAGCCGGAGCAGCGGCATTCCTGTCATGCAAATTGTCAGATAACAGGCCGCCGCATAGGTATGCGGCGTGCACGACACAGAAAGTGAGCAGGCGCCGTGGGACGCACCGCGATGCCAAAATGGCAACAGCGGGCCACCGTGCAGCACCGCGACACGCCCAAAGAAAAGAAGGAGGCGCCGGGGCTGTACCGCGGCCCGCATGGAAGAAGCGGGCAGCACCGGGGGCCGAATCATGGTCCGCGGTGCAACATATCTTCCCAACCAAATTCACACAGATCTTTCGCTACACATACATGATCCAAAACATTTACACATCTTCTGATGAAGTAGAATACTCATTTAATGGGTCCACGCACAGAATAAGACATTGATGGAAGATTACTTAGCGGGACTGATCTCTTAAACTCACTGTACCAAAGATCGTCAAATGTGTGACAGTCAGAACTCATTTTCCACACACGCACAAGGTATTTATCTACGTCTTTAAAGTCACATTCTTCTTCCGTCTTAGCAAATATTTTAGAAACTTCACTGGTTCAGCAGTTAAAGCTCCAAGCTTTGTTCCAATTTTGCTCATAATGTGATCACCTGTGAGAAAATGTGCCTTGATAAGAAGACTGAAGCAAACACAAGGAGATGATGGACAGAGCGCTGAAACTTTTCAGACACTCACCCCCAGCCACAGATCTGGATTGAATCCGTCATCATTCTTTAGCTCACTTCGCCACCCCAGGGACACAGCTATAAGCAAATCAGTCTTGGCCCTGTGCCTCATGGGAACAGTCCTGCCTGAACTACCAAGCCATGTCTTCCCTGGACTGGAAACAAGCATAATTATCTCCTTGTGTTTGCTTTGATAAGAAGACTGGGCATCTTTGGGTCAAGGTTCTTGTACAGAATATGATTCGGGATTAAGTGTCTTTGCTCGCCTGTTCCATAACGTATCAATAACTCTGACAATCCTTGATTTATGAGCATTGCAACAAATCCAAGTAGCACAATATTAACATCAGTGTCATTTGACAGTACAATGACTTGATTGGAACCATTTCAAACAGCCTACTCAACATGTGGCACAACACGGTGGTCAACTTCCTCCAATATGCTGTTAAGTTCTTGAACAATATGGCACATATCGTTTTGATATATCTCTGCAGGCACCAACTCCTCACTGACAATCATTCCACTTGCAATAAATGGAAATTCAGTGTTCACTGAAGCATCAGCAATGTTTTGGCAAGTTAACATCTAACAGTTCAGCTTGTTAGATGTTGATGACCAGAATGTATCAAGTTGCACAGGTATAGGTCTCCAATTTTTGATGCCAGCAAGGTCAATTGTTCCACTTGGAGACATTCCTCTGATGCTCTCATTCTTTGTCAGATAGTTCAAGATAACTGTCAAAGACAATGTGCAGTTCTTGCAAAGTGCACACTGACTTTGATATCTATAAAACAGTCTGAACGACCTCTGCAATGTTTTGCATGGCTGAAATCTTGACCATTTACAATTCTGACATATAGCCCACAACAACAGCAGTTTTCAATGAGGACACCTCTTTGAATTGAAATTCTTCAGGTAAAATATTTCTTTGAGCTTGTACGAGTTTGTGCTTCACTGGTTTGGTTGCAGCATCTCCATCAAATAATAACATTTGTTGGAAGAAGATCATGTGACAGAATGCCCTTGATAAATGCACCCCTTTCTTTTGCTACATCCGTCTCTATATGTGCTTGCAAAAGTTGTTTTTTTGTAACCTGTTTTGTAGTGGCTGGTTGGACAAAACTCTTACTATGGCAATTAAAGCGTGGAAGTTTACCTTTAGTGATTATCTGTATTGCTTCGCCCTCCCAAATAATAGAAAATACAGCACCCCCACACGGAGGTACACACAAGGCAAAGCAATAAAAGTGATAGGAAAGGGTTTTCACTTTCATAAAATGAGGCACATCAAAGGCATTTTTCAGAATAAAGCATGGCGTTTTATTTGTGACACACTCTCTAACAAAAAGACTTTCCCACATGTCAAATGAAAACAGCATATATATGTGTGTGTATATATATATATAAATTCACTGAAAAAACCATAGGTTTCACACATGTTATAGTTAGCTGTACATTTCACTCGTAAAAAACCAATGAAATTCCCCCGTTATAGTTAGTGCAGGCAACTATAACTCACGCGACCGCAATCTTCTGCTGATGCTAATACTGTATTTAGACACTTATTTGCCCATGTCTTCTTCCATTAAATTTTAGCTATACATATATAACAAATATTTTTTTTTCATAAAGACACATATGTCATCAGCAGAAGATTGCGGTCGCGTGAGTTATAGTTGCCTGCACTAACTATAACGGGGGAATTTCATTGGTTTTTTACGAGTGAAATGTACAGCTAACTATAACATGTGTGAAACCTATGGTTTTCTCAGTGAATTTGCAAGGTTTTTTAAATGCTAATTCCTAACTATAACGTGTGTGAAACCTATGGTTTTTTCAGTGAATTTGTACGTTTTTTTAAATGCTAAGTTACTTTACGCCATTCGTGGCGTGCGCGCCCAGTTAACGCAGTTCGTTCCGTGCGCGCACAGTGAGCACGCGGTGCGCGAAGCGCACCGCGCGCCCACTTTACGCAGTTAGTGCCGTGCACGCACGGTGGTCACGCGGTGCGCTGCGCGCACCGCGTGCCCACGTTATGCGGGATGGGCCATGTACGCACGATGCGCTTCGCGCACCGTGCGCACATGGGGGACATATTATGCGCATCTTTGTGAAATGTATTCTTTGTTAATTTCATAGCTGTGATATGCCATGCACAAATGGTGCCCTTCGGGCACAATTTGCACAATGGGTGGGTAGAATGTGGAATTTTTTTTTTTTTTTTAATTTTTACCGTACGCGTACGGTAAGCGTAATCGGCAATTTACCGGAAAAAAAAAAATATTTTTTTTTTGGGCTTGGGGGTTGTTTGGGGTACCCTATATCAATGCTGGGTGGTTAGGATGTCAAGAAACTGCCTCTTTAGACATTTTTTGGCTTCGTTTTTGTTGCCCTACTCAGAGAGCGAGAAATAAAATGGCGGCCGCCGCTTCCTGGTTTAGACCGATTCGAATGTTTACTAAGATCTAAGAGCCAATCAAAATCGCGCTCGCGCACGCCACCGTACGCGTACGGTAAGCTTACGGTAAGCGCACCGTAAGCGCACCGTAAGCTGTCACAGATATATATATTGATTTAAAGGCTATTTTCTCAGAATCTACTGAACAGATTTACACCAAACCTACAAAAGGCACTTCCTTGACCTGAGGACTACCTCTCTGCCAAATTTCAAGTAATTCTGTTCAGCCGTTCGGGCTGTAGCTGTGTCTAAAGGTCCTATGGAAAAATGCATGGGAAAAACGCGTTTTGGGACCCCCCTTTTATCTCAGCCCCCGCTTGACGAATCCCCCCGAGACTTTCAGGGTAGGAGCGGAGCGTAGCGCCCCACCTATTTTGAAAAATTCGCGAGGATTCGTCGACCGGCGCCAAAGTTATTCAAAATAGAATGTTGCGGATTTCCTATGGAAACAGGGTCCTAACTATAACTACCTACTGGCGACCGCCAGTAGGTAATATATATATATATATATATATATAACCTACTGGCGGTTGCCAGTAGGTAGTTATAGTTAGGACCTATTTTCCATAGGAAATCCGCAACATTCTATTCCCAATAGCTTTGGGGCCGATTGACGAATCTTCGCGAAATTTTTAAAATTTTTGGCAAGCTCTGGTCCACTCCTATCCTGAAAGTCTCGGGATGATTCGTCTAGCGGGGGCCGAGAAAAAAGGGGGGTCCCAAAACGTGTTTTCCCCATGCAATTTCCCATAGGACCTTTAGCCGCAGCTACAGCCCGAACTGCTGAACGGAATTACACCAAATTTGGCAGAGGTAGTCCTCAGTTCAGACTCATGCCTTTTGCTTAAATGGTGTCAATCTGTTCAGTAGTTCCTGAGAAAATCAAAATCAAAATCACATATATATCTAGGCGGAGCCTAACCACACATCTCATCGTGAGATCTGATTGGCTGTCAGCACTTCATCCAAGAAGTGTTGGCAACCATCTTGGGACCAATATACATGATAGCACCTCATTAAAAAGCATTGCAGTTAATAGAAGGTTTTAAGACTTTAGTTACATTATAAATCATTTGGTGATGGTATCATACTTATTTTAGGAACTCTGGTGTGCTCTAAGGTGATTTTACCATGTGAAAAAGCCCTCTGCTGGGATATCATGAATCATGTTTGAGAGAAAAATATTTTCTCATGCTTTTCCCACAGCGGTTTGGAAGGTGATCTATAAGCTAACCTGAGAGCATATTTTCTGTAAATTCATATTATCTTTTTCAGTCATGTGAGAATGAAGTCTGACATTCTCAGTAAAACATGTACATCCAACAAGGGCAGAGACTGTCAGTTGATTCCTTTGTGTTCTACTGCAGCTTCCCAGAGTGTTCTAAAGAACAACTAGAGCGCTAACAGTCCTACTTATGACAAACGTATGGCACACCTGAAGCCATCTTGATTGGAATAAAGTGGTAACTCTTAAAACATTTAATATAAAAAGGAACAAAATGAGGGGGTTCATTTTGCCATAGAAAGTATGATTAGTGCTGCAGAAAGAAAAATTAGGGCACGTTTTGAGTGACTTCTCAAATCCTCTTCTATTTCATTAAAAAATTCTGACATGCAGACTGAAACATGCACTTTGAATACCAGCAGCAGACTTCCCTGGTGAGCAGTAGCTTTACTACAGTAATCTAATGAGCAACTAGAGTGCTAACATTCTGAATTTATGGCAAATGTGTGACACGTCTGAATGCCTTCCTGATGGAATCAAAGTAAATAAAACTGAAAGTATTCCTACTGAGGAGACGGTAGTAAATGAGGAAATTAGGAAACTTCATAACAAATAAGTCTCCCAAGATGGCCACCAGAGAAAAAAGAGCCCAAATGTAGCACAAATATCACCCAGATGTAGCCCAAGTATAGCCCAATGACAAAATGTCCCAGAGTGTTCTAAATAACAACTAAAGCGCTAACAGTCTTACTTATGACAAAAGTATGGCACACCTGAAGCCATCTTGATTGGAATAAAGTGGTAACACTTAAAACATTTAATTTGCAAAGGAATAAAATGAGGGGGTTCATTTTGCCATAGAAATTATGATTAATGCTGCAGAAAGAAAAATTAGGGCACATTTTGACTTCTCAAATCCTCTTCTATTTCATTAAAAAATTCTGACATGCAGACTGAAACATGCACTTTGAATACCAGCAGCTGACTTCCCTGGTGAGCAGTAGCTTTACTACAGTGATCTAATGAGCAACTAGAGTGCTACCATTCAGAATTGATGGCAAATGTGTGATACATCTGAATGCCTTCTTGATGGAACCAAGTAATGAAGCATTGAAAATGCAATAGGTCTCGCCCTCGTTTAAGTTAAAGCAATTCTGTTTGTAATTAGGTGGCTTTTTAGCTTTGCTTGTATTAGTGTTTTTCAAACTTTCATGTACATAACATGCATATGTATGCATATATGTATATGTATATAAATGCATGCATTTATATTTGTATTTATAAAGATATGCAGATTATATATCTGTTTATATATGTATGTATATATAGATATCTATATATATATACACACATACATATATAAATGCATATGCATATATGTGCATATATATATGTGCATATGTGTGCGTGTAGAGAGAGGTAGAGAGGTAGAGGTGTAGAGGTAGAGAGGTAGAGGTAGAGAGGTAGAGAGTAGTAAAGAGAGGTAGAGTGAGGTAGAGAGATAGAGAGTGGAGGGTGAGTAATAGAGAGTGAGTAATAGAGTAGAGAGTGAGTAGTAGAGAGAGTAGTAGAGAGTAGTAGAGTGAGTAGGAGAGAGTGAGTAGTAGAGAGTAGTAGAGAGTGAGTAGTAGAGAGTAGTAGAGAGTAGTAGAGAGTGAGTAGTAGAGTGAGTAGTAGAGAGTAGTAGAGAGTAGTAGAGTGAGTAGCAGAGAGAGAGAAGTAGAGAGTAATAGAGAGTGAGTAGTAGAGAGAGAGTAGTAGAGAGTGAGTAGTAGAGAGTAGTAGAGAGGGAATAGTTGAGAGTAGTAGAGAGTGAGTAGAAGAGTGAGTAGTAGAGTGAGTAGTAGAGAGGGAGTAGTAGAGATTAGTAGAGAGTAGTAGTAGAGTAGTAGAGAGTAGTAGTAGAGTAGTAGAGAGTGAGTAGTAGAGAGTAGTAGAGAGTGAGTAGTAGAGAGTAGAAGAGAGTGAGTAGTAGAGAGTAGAAGAGAGTGAGTAGTAGAGAGAGTAGTAGAGAGTGAGTAGTAGAGAGTGAGTAGTAGAGAGTAGTGGAGTAGTAGAGAGTGAGTAGTAGAGAGTAGTGGAGTAGTAGAGAGTGAGTAGCAGAGAATAGTAGAGAGAGAGTAGTAGAGTGAGTAGTAGAGAGTAGTTGAGTGAGTAGTAGAGAGTAGTAGAGAGCGAGTAGTAGAGAGCAAGTAGTAGACAGTGTGTAGTAGATAGTGAGTAGTAGAGAGTGACTAGTAGAGAGAGTAGTAGAGAGTGAGAAGTAGAGAGAGTAGTAGAGAGTAGTAGAGTAGTAGAGAGTGAGTAATAGAGTGAGTAGTAGAGAGTAGTTGAGAGCGAGTAGTAGAGAGTGAGTAGTAGAGAGTGAGAAGTAGAGAGTAGTAGAGAGTGAGTAGTAGAGAGTGAGTAGTAGAGAGTAGTAGAGAGTGAGTAGTAGAGAGTGAGTAGTAGAGAGTAGTAGAGAGAGAGTAGTAGAGTAGTAGAGAGTGAGAGGTAAAGAGTAATAGAGAGTAGTAGAGTGAGTAGTAGAGAGTAGTAGAGAGTGAGTAGTAGAGAGTAGTAGGGTAGTAGAGAGTGAGTGGTAGAGAGTGAGTAGTAGAGAGTAGTAGAGAGCGAGTAGTAGAGAGTGAGTGCTTGTGAGGGACTGGGGGCTTGTTGATTGTGCTTTGCTCTTTTCATGCTGCTATCCTTGCCTATTTGCACAGTTATATTTGTTGGACCACATACCAGCATTTTAAAAACTTTTAAGTTGCACATGCATTTTCCCGACTGCTACTTCTGCTAATTTGCACATTGGTTGTTTGTAGACCAATTTTAATGTTGTAGGACGCTCTTTACAATTCTGTTTACCTACTTGTTATTGCTTGCCAATTGCGAGGGGTAGAGTTGACTCTATTGTCGATTGGAGGGATGCTGGGGACGCCATTTTTGAAGTTGGTGCTCTAGTGTTTCAGTACCTCAGCGTATTTAATGCATGCTGCCCTAAGGCAAGCCCGTCTGCGCCCGTCCGCAGAAATGCGGAAATGCTGCCCTTTTACCCAGCGATCGAAGATATGTGTACAGCAGCTTAGAACTGATGGCGTGTCGACCCCCCTTCTGCCCTCTTATGTCCTGCATGACATTACAGGATTGTTGGCAGGTAAAATCTTGCTTGGCTTGTGGATTTTCGACCTACGCTACCAATATCCTGAGCCCTCAGACTTTTCTACCCGCCCCTGCGATGGTAAAACTAAAAGCTGAGCTGATAAATTGTAGATCATTACCAAAGCACGCTCTGGATATTTTTCAATCCATAACTGATAACAATTGGGATCTGCTATTTTTGACAGAGACATGGCTGCGGGAGGATACTAATCCTACGCTGGCTTTAGCCATTCCAGACAACTATGGCATAACTTGTGCTAATAGACAAAAAGGGAAATTGGGTGAGGGAGTAGCCATCATTTATAAATCGGTTTGGGAGTTGGTAGCTAGTAATCTTGATCAGCTAGACTCCATTGAAGGCCTCTCTTTCTGTATCAAATTTACAGCATCTTTATCTTTTTTCTGGCCTGTTGCTTTATAGACCCCCTAATGCCAGTCTCAATCAAATTCCTATTTTAGCAGACTTCATCGCTCAAGCTAGTATACGCCATTCTAACTTTATGGTGCTTTGGGACATGAATCTACATGTGGATAATCTCCTTTGCCCCCATAGCTCCAACTTTATTTCCACATTAGCTGGCTGTAATCTTTTACAACTCACAAGGCTGGCCATACTCTAGATCGGATCTTTTCTAATTTTTCTGGGATTATTGTTGACTCTCCATTGCTGGTACTTTGGTCAGATCATTATCTGATCCCTTTTTCATTTCAGATGACTGGCAATGGAAGAATCTCTACGATTCCTAAAGAGTATAGCAGAAATTGGAGAAGAGCCTCTCCAGAGCATTTAATTCAACATCTCATCAATTCGAAGCCTTGCCCTTCTATGGATCTTGAAAATAGTATTTTAAACTTAAATAAATGGATAGTTGATGCGCTTGATTATCTTGCTCCTTTGAAAGCAATAAAATCACACAGATCTTTTTCTTTTGCCCCCTGGTTTTCGGAGGAGGTTAGAGCTAAGAAATCGGAATGCAAGAGACTCGAGCGCAGTTGGAGACTTAATTGTTCCACGGCTAGCAAACTAGATTATCGGGCAGCACTCAAAGAGTATCGTAAACTTCTTATTGGACATAAAAGAGACTTTCTTGCTAACCGCGTTCACAGTGCAAAAAACTCTTCGAGAGAAATCTTTAAAATAGTGAAATCTTTTACTGACCCGTCAGCTCTTTCCCTTACTCATCCTCCATCACAGAAGCTCTGTAATATTCTCTCAGAGTTCTTTGAGGAAAAAATAGCTTTGATTTATGCCTCCTTTCCAGAGCATCGGGAGACTTCCCCGCTATCTGGGGATGATGACATGAGTTTGATCTCTTCATCTGGCCTATCAGAATTTGCCAAGGTTTCCATGGACGCCTCTCTTCTTGAACTGTAGACAGTGTAAATCTGGCTCGCCGAATGATCCTTGGCCAGCCAAACAATACAGCGCTTTGGCAGAACTCCATAATCCATATCTGAATGATATTTGGAACTCCTCACTCAGATATGGCATCTATCTTGCAGTGTGGATGCACACTTTTCTCCTACCTATTTTAAAAAAAGCTAATGCAGATCCGGAAATTACTAGCAATTATAAACCCATCTCGCTGCTTCCTGCTCCAGCTAAGGTCTTGGAGAAACTGGTTTACCAACAATTAGCTGGCTATATTGAGACTAATAGTCTCCTTCATGACTCGCAATCGGGTTTCCAGCCAGGCTATAGCACGGAAACAGCATTGATTGAAATGGCTGATGCTATACGCTGGGCGGTGGATGGAGGCTCTAAGGCGGTGTTGGTGCTGCTGGATCTTTCTGCAGCATTCGACACCGTCTCTCATCCTATTCTTCTGAATCGGCTCAGAAAAATTGGCATTGAGGGTGTTGTGTTGAAGTGGATATCTTCTTTTTTATCGGATCGTAAACAACAAGTCCGGATATATCCTTTCACTTCTCCCATTAACCCCCTCAAATGGGGTGTGCCTCAGGGCTCTGCTCTAAGTCCGCTACTGTTTAATGTTTATCTGACTCCTCTGGCGGAAATGATTGCAAATACTGGGATCAAAATAATATCCTATGCAGATGATACCCAGCTTTTGTTTACTTTTAGGGATGTTCATACTGCCACCTTTGATCCTTTAAAAGACTGTTTGAAAAGTATTGCGAGCTGGATGGATCTGAATTTTTTAAAACTTAATGCTAACAAGACTGAGATCTTGTTTTTTAATCAACCCTGTTCCCTTTCTTCGAGTCTGTGGTGGCCGGATGAATTGGGCGATGCTCCTCTTCCTAAGAACCTAGGTGTGAGATGGGACAAACACATGTCCTTGTCTACACAGGTTCAAACAGTGGCGGCTGCGTGTTTTGGCAAAATTAAAATCATTTAAAAATGTATCAATTATCTCCCCAATACTACTCGTAAAACAGTGGTTCACGCATTGATAACATCCCATCTGGATTATGCCAATGGACTGTACTTGGGCCTTTCTATGGGGTTGATGCGGAGATTGCAGACAGTTCAAAATGTGGCAGCCTGGCTGATTTGCGGGGCTCATCTACGTCATCACATTACCCCCTATTTAAGAAAACTTCACTGGTTACCCATTGCCAAATGTATTGAATTTAAGGCTCTGACCCTAGCTTACCGAGCCAGTATAGGTAAAGGGTTGTTATATTTAAGAAAGAGACTTCGCCCCTACCATCAAACCAGATCTCTTCACTCAAATAATAAGCATTCACCCCTCGGTTTGTAAAATCTAGAATCTGAGGTAAATCCTTTGCGGTAGGAGCTACTCAATATTGGAATAACCTACCGCTTGAGCTCCGCCTGATACAGTCTGACTTGGAGTTCCGTAGGTCCTTAAAAACCTGGTTGTTTAGTCGCTCCGTCTAGATTTTAGCCTCTCGATTTTCCCTTGTCCACTCCAGCGCCGGGACACCCCTTTTGGGGTAGCTGTGCGCCTAATAAAATGCATTTATTATAGTAGAGAGTAGTAGAGAGCAAGTAGTAGTGAGTGAGTAGTAGAGAGTGAGTAGTAGAGAGTGAGTAGTAGAGAGTGAGTAGTAGAGAGTGAGTAGTAGAGAGTAGTAGAGTGAGTAGTAGAGAGTGAGCTGTAGAGAGAGAGAGTAGTAGAGCATGAGTAGTAGAGCATGAGTAGTAGAGCGTGAGTAGTAGAGAGTGAGTAGTAGAGAGTGAATAGTAGAGAGTGAGTAGTAGAGAGTGAGTAGTAGAGAGTAGCAGAGTGAGTAGTAGAAAGTGAATAGTAGAGAGAGAGTAGTAGTGAGTAGTAGAGAGTGAGTAGTAGAGTAGTAGAGAGTGAGTGGTAGAGAGTAGGAGAGTAAGTAGTAGAGAGTTTTAGAGAGTGAGTAGTAGAGAGTGAGTAGTAGAGAGTAATAGTAGAGAGTAGTAGCGAGTAGTAGAGAGTAGTAGAGAGTGAGTAGCAGAGAGTGAGTGGTAGAGAGTAGAAGCGAGTGAGTAGTAGAGAGTGAGTAGTAGAGAGAGAGTAGTGGAGAGTAGTAGATATTGAGTAGTAGAGAGTGAATAGTAGAGAGTAGTAGAGAGTAGTAGAGAGTGAGTAGTAGAGAGTGAGTAGTAGAGAGAGAGTAGTGGAGAGTAGTAGAGAGTGAGTAGTAGAGAGTGAATAGTAGAGAGTGAGTAGTAGAGAGTGAGTAGTAGAGAGAGAGTAGTAGAGTAGTAGAGAGTAGTCAGTCAGAGTCAGTGTCAGTCAGTCAGTCAGTGTCAGTCAATCAGTGTCAGTCAGTGTCAGTTAGTCAGTGTCAGTCAATCAGTGTCAGTCAGTGTCAGTCAGTGTCAGTCAGTGTCAGTCAGTCCGTGTCATTCAATCAGTGTCAGTCATTGTCAGTCAGTCAGTGTCAGTCAGTGTCAGTCAGTGTCAGTCAATCAGTGTCAGTCAGTCAGTGTCAGCTAGAGCAGCTCTGCTGACCTGGTTCTCTGGCTCTAACGCAGCTCTGCTGACCTTGTTCTCTCCTTCTAAAGCAGCTCTGCTGACCTGATTTCTCTGGCTCTACAGCAGGTCTGCTGACCTGGTTCTCTGGCTCTAGAGCAGCTCTGCTGACCTAGTTCTTAGGCTACAGCGCAGCTCTGCTGATCTGGTTCTCTGGCTCTACAACAGCTTTGCTGACCTGGTTCTCTGACTCTAAAGCAGTTCTGCTGACCCGGTTCTATGGCTTTAAAGCAGTTCTGCTGACATGGTTCTCTGGCTCTAGAGCAGCTCCGCTGACCTGTTTCTCTCCCTCTGGAGCAGCTCTGCTGACCTGGTTCTCTCCCTCTAAAGCAGCTCTAATGACCTGGTTCTCTGGCTCTAGAGCAGCTCTGCTGACCTGGTTTCTCTGGCTCTACAGCAGCTCTGCTGACCTGGTTCTCGGCCTCTAGAGCAGCTCTGCTGACCTGGGTCTCTTGCTCTAAAGCAGCTCTGCTGACCTGGTTCTCTGGCTCTAGAGCAGCTCTGCTGACCTGGTCCTCTGCCTCTAGAGCAGCTTGGCTGACCTGGTTCTCTGCCTCTAGAGCAGCTCTGCTTCCTGGTTCTCTAGCTCTAGAGGAGCTCTGCCGACCTGGTTCTCTGGCTCTAAAGCAGCTCTGCTGACCTGGTTCTTTCCCTCTAAAGAGCTCTGCTGACCTGGTTCTCTGGCTCTAAAGCAGTTCTGCTGACCTGGTTCTGTGCCTCTAGAGCAGCTCTGCTGACCTGGTTCTATGGCCCTAAAGCAGCTCTGCTGACCTGGTTCTCTGGCTCTAGAGCAGCTCTGCTGATCTGGTTCTCTGGCTCTAAAGCAGCTCTGCTGACCTGGTTTCTCTGGCTCTACAGCAGCTCTGCTGACCTGGTCCTCGGCCTCTAGAGCAGCTCTGCTGACCTGGGTCTCTGGCTCTAGAGCAGCTTTGCTGACCTGGGTCTCTGGTTCTAAAGCAGCTCTGCTGACCTGCTTCTTAGGCTCTAGAGCAGCTCTGCTGACCTGGTTCTCTGGCTCTACAACGGCTCTGCTGACCTGGTTTCTCTGGCTCTACAGCACCTCTGCTGACCTGGTTCTCTGCACTCACGATGCACGCACCCGACTTCGTGAAAATATATTTAAAAATAATATAAGTACAAATATGTTATTTTTATGACTATTTTAGATAATCTCTTGCCCTAATATGTATATGAAAGACATATACAAAACATTTTGGAACATACCATTTTTTTGCGGGAGTTGCATACCCTGCGCGCCCCAGCACGTATATGATATCACGCGGGACCCGCCACCGCGCAAGCATCTTGTACCGTAATGCGCATGTGTCGTGAATGTACGGGAGCAGAAGTCGCGGACTGGTCGCATACCAATCGCGCACATCACGTAATATTAAATGTATATGATGTAACTGAAAAACACGCAGCCGTCGCACATCGTACGCGGATCCTTCACGACTTTTCTAAAATAGCGGCTAGAATCCGGGCACCCACCGTGATGTATATGGTTTGAGTGCGCGACTCCTAAAAATTTTGGGAAAAAACATTTTTTTAAAGAAAATAATATAAATATATTAAAATAATTTTTTACTTTTTTTTGCAATTTTCAGAAAAATATATAATGTTATTTAATGAATAAAATATTTATAAATGAACAGTTAAAAAACTGTAGAAAATCAGTACAAAAAAATAGGTATAACTACTATCACACTTAAAAATTAGCATTTAAAAAATCTTTGAAATTCACTGAAAAAAACCATAGGTTTCAGAGATGTTATAGATCGAAATTAGCATTTAAAAAGCTTTGAAATTCACTGAAACAACCATAGGTTTCAGAGACGTTATAGTTAGAAATGTGCATTTAAAAAACCTTAGAAATTCACAGAAAGAACCATAGGTTTCAGGGGTGTTATAGTTAGCTGGCCATTTCACTCGTACAAAACCATAGAAATTCCTCCGTTATAGTTATTTCTGCTAACTATAACTCGCGCGCCCGTAATGCACTGCTGATGATGTCACATATTGCATCATTCATAACATGGTCAGTGACATCACTGATGACATCACTGATGACATCTCAAATGACATCACTGATGACATCATCCACGTGACAATCTGATACACCTCATCATACACTAGTATAACCTTTCATCACTCACTGTAAAATACAGAGTACCATATTTGAAACCATTGACACACCAATACCAGTTACTACATACCCACTTACTGATTCCTAAATCTACACACACAACTACCCATTCAACAACAGAATCATTTATACATGCAGTCACTAATTAATAGAACACTATCAAATGCACTTATACACATATATAGACATTGACACATCAGCAGTCATCTTAGTCGGTTATGCAGTCATCCTACTCACTCATGAAAAAAATTAATCACACTTACATTTACTCACTTACACAATTATCCAAGAACACCTCATTTATTCAAACACATAGTAACTCATAGTTAATATGTTAAAAAATCACCATCACAATTATACACTCATTCATATAGTTACTCTCACAATCACTGACTCTTACACATACTTATTTATATACTCCAACTCGCACATACAATGCCTTTTATTTTTTTACTTTGTTGAAGATGTACAACTAAAATATATATTCGCTCACCAACACACAAATAAATACACTCAGTCACCCAAACAACTGTTTCCACATGCACTCTTAAACCTATACACCTAGTCAATCAACCATTCACACATCTATGAATAGAGTTACACACACCCCATCCAACAACACACAAACTCAGTGTCCCATACAAATACTCACTCAACTTATCAATAACTAATATACACACTCATGTAGTTACTGACCAACTGATGCAGCATGTTATACAACAACAGACAGTGATGCACACATTCACATAGTTTAGTGACTAATCCATGTATTAAGTGAGACACTTTTAATTACTCACTTAAACAGACAGTCAGATAGCTACTAAATCCTCCATCCAGACAGTTATATATCCACTCAATCTTCAATACAGATTGGTATATATCTATATATATAATATTTAAATTTCAAACTAAACTACATTCACTGGATGGCGTCATCAGTGATGTCATCACTGATGTCATTTGAGATGTCATCAGTGATGTCACTGACCATGTCATGAACGATGCAATATGTGACATCATCAGCAGTGCATTGCGGACGCGCGAGTTACAGTTAGCAGAACTAACTATAATGGAGGAATTTCTATGGTTTTGCATGAGTGAAATGGCCAGCTAACTATAACACCCCTGAAACCTATGTTTTTGTCTGTGAATTTCTAAGGTTTTTTAAATGCACATTTCTAACTGTAACGTCTCTGAAACCTATGTTTTTTTTAGTGAATATATATATATATATATATATATTTTGTACACAAAAGTTACTGGAATCCACAGGAACCACTCGGACACTTTCACGTGCTGCAAAATGCTCGTATTTAATGGCAAGTTTGAAACTACGCGTTTCGGCTTTACGCCTTGGTCACGTTTACCGAAGCTCATTGTCATCATGATTATATTCACTTTTTACAAAACAAACAAAGGACTATTGCACAGCCTGTGTCTATACACTACTATGGCGGCCATTTTGTGATGTGTAAAGCTGAGAGCGTATCTAAGCATGGCTAGACTAATATCTTGCAAACATATGCATGTAACAGTTTATGCATCAAGTAAATCAACTTCTATATTACCAAAAACCGCAGGCTACATTCTAATGCCAATAATACACAATTTTAATGTCACATAATGTGCAATGATTGGGCCTCACCCCCCACAGCCAAGCTCCACACACCTAAGTATACAACATATCAGTTCAAGCCCTAGTGGGCTACGAATTTAATGAAACAGTAATATCAGTAATTGCTATCGACTTCTTTGACCAAAGTGGGTGTAAAGTATACATCAGTACTTAGATCCAATCATCTCAGTCTGTCACATTTAGTGAATTTACATATGGCCACAAAGATCTTCAAATAGTAGATAGATGAAGTGCCACCACCTAAAATATAAAAGATTAAAATTACTGAAAGCTTCTATTGCTCTATAACAGTCAACAAGCCATTATTTGTCATGCAAGTGGATTGCCAGCTCTTCACTTGAGTTTAGACCATTAGGTGCTAAACTTTCTGAATCAATAATATATCTTGACTCTAATTTTCTAAGAGACAGTTCTCTGTTGCCACCTCTCAATCCCAAATTTATTGAATCAATAACAACCATGCGAACTCGAGTCTCATCCTGGAAGTGTTTAGCATAAAAATGGCGGGCTACTGGATATTGTCTGTTATTATTCCTAATCGCCCGAATATGCTCCAAGACTCACTTCTTGGCCGGATGTTTAGTAGTCCCCACATACCATTTGTTACAAGGACAGATCAATACATAAATACAGTATGTCGTATTACATGTCAAGCTTTTCCTTATTTGAAATTCTCTTTAGGAATTAGGTAGTGTTAATATGCCGCAATCAAAACTACCTTTGCAGGCTTTACACTTCCTACAGCATTTAAAACCAGATTTGCCCTTAGAATTTGCCTGCCCCCCCTCTGTCACATAATTGTGACTTAGTTCATCTTTAAGTGAGCGACTTTTCCTAAATGTTATTTGTGGGTTACTGCCAAGATTTCTCTTTAGATGTTCATCTGTTAACAATACATGCCAGTGTTTGTTAAAAATTCTACGAACTTCGTTCGCCTGTCCTGAAAATGCGGCAATGAATCTTATACCCTCATTGCCCTCTTCATTTCTTCTGGGGTGTAACAATTCATTTCTGGTTACTCCTTCAACCCTTGATTTTGCCTCTACAATAGTTTTGTCACTATATCCATGTTCCTTAAAGCGTTCACACATGATTGCCTCCTCATTTTTATAGGCACTAATTGTACTGCAGTTTCTTTTTGCACGTAATAGTTCCCCATAGGGGATACTGTAAACAAGATTCCGTGGATGTGCACTGCTTGCACTGAGAATACTGTTGCCAGCAGTTTCCTTTCGAAACAATCTAGTTTCCAATACATTTCCTCTAACTTCTAAAAATACATCTAGAAATTCCATAGTACTTTTACTGATGTGTTCAGTAAAGATTAAATTGTACTTATTCACATTCAATTTATCAATGAAACTCTTTGCTGAGCTTTCATCACCACTCCAAATGAAAAAGATATCGTCAATATAGCACAGCCACAGGGTTACATTGCTCTCAAATTCAATCATCTGTGAGACCATCTGCTCCTCCCACCAGCCCATAAACAAGTTCGCATAGCTGGGGGCGAAGCAGGTGCCCATCGCAGTACCCTGTGACTGCCTATAGATGGTATCATTGAAGATAAAAAAATTGTTAACCAAGCAGAATTGAATCATGTCAACAATCATCTGTGAATGGTACAATAATGAGATAGATCGTGACTTCAGGAAGTATTGGATAGCTTGTACACCTAGATCGTGCTGGATACATGTATAGAGGCTACTCACATTCATGGTCACTAAGGTGAAGCTTTCTTCCCAATGAATCCCATCAATTACTGTGAGAAAGTGTGTAGTGTCTCTTAGGTAAGAAGGAAGGGCTACCACATACGGTCTAAGGTAATGATCGATAAATCTGGAAGTATTCTCTAACAAAGAGCCAATTGAGGAGACAATAGGTCTCCCTGGGGGGTCATGCAAATTTTTATGGAGTTTGGGAAGTAAATAGAGGATGGGAATCCTTGGGTGGGCACAATACAAAAAATTGTATTGAAGAGAGCAGGTTCCCAAAATCCAGCAGGTAGGCGGAAACGGGTACAGACCACAACACGCTGAAAGTATATTTCGTGCAGATTTATTCCAGGTAGATCGGCATGACGCGTTTCGGCCGTGTTGCCACGGCCTTGATCACATGACACGTTAGGAACCAATCAAGTAAAATATAGTGCAATGTGGTTAACTTCCTCCTACGCAGACCAATGGAATTGCGGCAAACAAAACAGCAAACTGCAAGTACAAGCAGGGTGGAAATGGAAGAAATACTTTAACTTAAGTAATTCCGAATTATAAACTTAAAGTTTAAACAAATAATACCATAGTGGTAAAAAACTCAATAAATCCTGATTTATATACTGAGCACAATTCCAAAAAAACAAATGGCCATTTAGGCTATAAATCAAAAAGACCTGACAGTCAAATTACAAAAGCATATAAGCGGGAGGAAGGAAGCCCAATGAAAAAAATAAAAAGAGGTCATAGCGAAAAAAACCTCTAATAAGCAAATTGTAAATCAGAAAATGCAGTTTGTTTGACTTAAGAGAAAAAATTAATTAATTAAGTACAACCCTCATATTTCTTAGTCATGTCGTTAATTCTCCTGATTACATGATATTGTTGATATGCACAGTACTGATGTAATAATAGATCCAATGTAGTCATTAACAAAAATCTCAACATAAAGAGCATAAAACATCAATATGTATGCGCAATAATATGTTTAAAGATTCCCTGATTGTAACAAAACATCTCATCCATTAACAATATAATGAAAGAAAAGAATATAACAATCTCCAATAAAGTGCAAGTGCAATAGATATTGGAATTCAATCAGGCTGGAAGAATATTCATAATTATAAAACATTCTCCAAACATTAATAACATACCCCAGGATAAAATTAATAGTACACGCAATAAAGTGCAAGTGCACCTGGGCAAACACAGCAAAACATGTGCAAATAGCATCAAGTTAGCAGCAAAGGAAAGGGAGAGGGAGTAGTCTGGATGAGATTGATATCTTACAGTGTTTGAACCTTACAATACTAGGGGTCGCATAGTTAAATAAATAATAAGATATTCATAAAATCGTTCATAAAACTCAGACAAACGTCAGTAAAAACCCAAAACAATCCCAAGGGGATAAAATTAGGTTAAAACCAAAGCACGTACTGACATCCGAGAACGATAAAATGATGACCAACAAAGAGTACTCTACAGTGAATGAAATACTGATCAGGAGAAATAAGTCACATACTGACACAGAAAACACACCACTAAATAACAGAATCATAGGAAGTTGTGCATATCCCCCCTGTATTGAGGCCATTTGGCATCTTGGTAACTAATAGTAGTATGTATTGGGTTTCTAGTTGTCTAAGACGTTTTTCCCTGTTGCCTCCTCTCGGTAATTTTGGTACCGCATCAATCACAAAGTATTTTAAATCGTTCAAATTGTTATGATGAACTAATTTAAAATGACGTGCAACAGGGTAACTAGGGTCAGAATTGACAATGGCACGTAGATGTTGTAGAATCCGTGTTGATACCTGCAATTTTGTGCTGCCGATATACTTTAGATTGCAAGAACATTCAAGTATATAAACTGCCTAATCGGTTTTGCACATAAAGAAACCCTTAAAACTAATGGGAGTCTGATCAAATGCACTCATAAATTCAAAGGTGTTAATGCCAAATTTGCAAGCTCGACACGAACTGCACTTAAAAAAGCCCTTACGATTAGACAACAAAGGTGCCGATTCCGATCCTGGAAAAATAATCCCCGTACGAATTGGATCCGGATTTTTTTCCGTCCGAATCGTACAAGTAGCGTACAAACTGCCAAGTACGATCCGTATGGGAAAAAGTCTGTCCGAATCGCATCCGGAAAAGTTCCCCACACGTCCTCGGGTCGGAAAATGTGTCCGACACATCCCCGGACGAACAAACGTACCAGTCGGAAAAATAAAGTCCGACTGCGCAAGTACGATCCGTCCCGTCCTTCCGATCTTACAACCGTATGCAAAATACACAGTACGAACCGAACTCCCATAGCAACCATGGAGACATGTGCCCGCATACGCGCCGAACACCCCCCCCAGCCCCCGTATGTACGTGCCAAACGATCCCCCCCACGCCCTCGGATGTACGTGCCGAACCCCCACCCGTGTATGTACGGACCATACCCCCACCCCACCCGTGTATGTACGGACCATACCCCCACCCCACCCATGTATGTACGGACCGTACCCCCACCCCACCCGTGCATGTACGGACCGTACCCACACCCCACCCGTGTATGTACGGACCGTACCCACACCCCACCCGTGTATGTACGGACAGTACCCCCACCCATGTATGTACAGACCATACCCCCACCCCACCCGTGTATGTACGGACCGTACCCCCACCCCACACGTGTATGTACGGACCGTACCCACACCCCACCCGTGTATGTACGGACCGTACACACACCCATGTATGTACGGACCGTACCCACACCCCACCCGTGTATGTACGAACCGTACCCACACCCGTGTATGTACGGACCGTACCCCCACCCCACCCGTGCATGTACGGACCGTAATCACACACCACCCGTGTATGTTCGGACCGTACCCACACCCCACCCGTGTATGTACGGACCGTACCCACACCCGTGTATGTACGGACCGTACCCCCACCCCACCCATGTATGTACGGACCGTACCCCCACCCCACCCATGTATGTACGGACCGTACCCCCACCCGTGTATGTACGTACCGTACCCACACCAAACCGGTGTATGTACGGACAGTACCCCGACCCATGTATGTACGGACCATACCCCCACCCCACCCTTGTATGTACGGACCGTACCCCCACCCCACCCGTGTATGTACGGACCGTACCCACACCCCACCCGTGTATGTACGGACCGTACACACACCCGTGTATGTACGGACCGTACCCACACCCCACCCGTGTATGTATGAACCGTACCCACACCCGTGTATGAACGGACCGTACCCCCCCACCCATGCATGTATGGAACGTACCCACACCCCACCCGTGTATGTTTGGACCGAACCCACACCCGTATATGTACGGACCGTACCCCCACCCGCGTATGTACGGACCGTACCCCCACCCGTGTATGTACGGACCGTACCCCCACCCCACCCGTGTATGTACAGACCGTACCCCCACCCGTGTATGTACGGACCATACCCCCACCCCACCCGTGTATGTACGGACCGTACCCCCACCCCACCCGTGTATGTACGGACCGTACCCCCACCCCACCCGTGTATGTACGGACCGTACCCCCACCCCACCCGTGTATGTTCGGACCGTACCCCTACCGGTGTATGTACGGACCGTACCCCCACCCCACCCGTGTATGTACGGACCGTACCCCTACCCCACCCGTGTATGTACGGACCGTACCCCCACCCGTGTATGTACGCACCGTACCCCCACCCCACCCGTGTATGTACGGACCGTACCCCCACCCGTGTATGTACAGACCGTACCCCCACCCGTGTATGTACGGACTGTACCCCCACCCCACCTGTGACTGTACGGACCGTAACCCCACCCGTGTATGTACGGACCGTACCCACACCCCACCCGTGTATGTACAGACCGTACCCCCACCCGTGTATGTACGGACCGTACCCCCACCCCACCCATGCATGTACGGACCGTACCCACACCCCACCCGTGTATGTTCGGACCGTACCCACACCCGTGTATGTACGGACCGTACCCCCACCCCACCCGTGTATGTACGGACTGTACCCCCACCCGTGTATGTACGGACCGTACCCACACCCCACCCGTGTATGTACGGACCGTACCCCCACCCCACCCGTGTTTGTACGGACTGTACCCCCACCTGTGTATGTACGGACCATACCCCCACCCCACCCGTGTATGTTCGGACCGTACCCCCACCCGTGCATGTACGGACCGTACCCACACCCCACCCATGAATGTACGGAGCGTACCCACACCCGTGTATGTACGCGCAGAACCCCAGGCCCCTACACCAGCACGCTCACCCAACATCACGCATGTATGAGTCACACTAAGCCATAGCAAAGGTCAGCACTGTACAACATGGCCCATGTACTCACCGTACAGACGCCCAAAACACTCCTACTGAACCAGGACAAAGCAAAACAACACAAGGAGAGTCAATTCGATTCGCACAACACCACAAAACATGACCAACAAGCCCAGAAACATCCTATACACTGACCTGCAACTGCCAAACAGCTAAACAGAGGCCCAAAACACAACCACTCCTTATAACACACACACCCAAATTTCAAACACAGCCACACCCACAAATGGACCAATAAAAATGGACCACACACACAAACCATGAGCCTTTGCAACAGACCCACTGCTGCCAGAGCCCACAGACAACCCACACCACCATACTTGAACCTTACACTTGCATACCTTCACACAACCACCTTCACAAACACCCCCTCATCACATTCACACACACACCTCCACTACCACACTCACACCCCCACAACCATCCACACCCACACCCCCACAACCATCCACACCCACACCCCACGCCATGTCCACTACCAAGAATCCAAAGTTCACAAAGGATGAGCTGGAGATCCTTGTCGACGAAATCCTCAGAGTCGAGCCACAGCTCTTTGGAACATTGGTCAGACAGACCAGCATATCCGAAAAATCGGCCATGTGGCAGAGGATTGTCGATTCTGTGAATACTGTTGGGGCCACCAGAAGGACCAGGCATGAGTGCCAAGCCAGGTTGCGGAGGACGGTCAAGAGAAAAATGGCCGACGATCACAACCAGGGGAACATCACTGGAGGAGGGCCGCCCCGCAGACCGGTACAATACCATCCCTGGGAGGAGATGGTGATGGCCACGCTGGCGCCGGAGGGAGTACACAGACTACAGGGACTCCCAGACCCTGGTGAGTACACAAACAACTCCCCTCACATGTGGGGGAACGCCATACACAACCAAAATCAAAATCATGTACGCAACCCCCCCAAGCCAGCACCGGACACAACCACACTCCACAAACACACACATGCCACGAGCGCATCCATGCCCCATGCACCAATCAAGGCCATGCCAAGTCACAGGCCACACAAAACACCAACACAAGACAGGATCTCCCCGATGCTGGGAGGGGGGGCATCAAAACCAACATTGAGCAACTCACAAGCACTCAACAATGGCCTCAGCCCATATGGCCCAGGGCACAGCCATACAAACAGTGTGTCCTCACACAGTACTGTGTTGCCTGCAAATGGTGGCCGCGTTGCAGGATTACATGGGTATGAAGGCACAATTTGCACATAACAGCAGCCAAAGAAGATGCATCACTCTGAAAGAGTGTCAGCACACACCGCCACAGCAGCAGCGCAGACTCAGACACACTGCCCAATGGGTGCCCGGAGAATAGAAAGAAAGCCACACGAACAAGCCAATGGCCATTGAAAGACCTGCAAACTGTGTGTGCCCAGGAAGCTGGCCTGAGGTGACAGAGGGTGACACACAGAGGGAGGAGGGAGACAGAGGGAGCAGGGTGACAGAGGGAGACAGACAGAGGGAGGAGGGTGACAGAGGGAGGAAGAGAGGGCGACAGAGGGAGACAGACAGAGGGAGGAGGGTGACAGAGGGAGGGAGAGAGGCCGACAGAGGGAGGGAGAGAGGGCGACAGAGGGAGACAGACAGAGGGAGGAGGGTGACAGAGGGAGGAAGAGAGGGCGACAGAGGGAGACAGACGGAGGGAGGAGGGTGACAGAGGGAGGGAGAGAGGGCGACAGAGGGAGACAGACAGAGGGAGGAGGGTGACAGAGGGAGACAGACAGAGGGAGGAGGGTGACAGAGGGAGGGAGAGAGGGCAACAGAGGGAGACAGACAGAGGGAGGAGGGTGACAGAGGGAGAAAGAGAGGGTGACAGAGGGAGACAGACAGAGGGAGGAGGGTGACAGAGGGAGGGAGAGAGGGCGACAGAGGGAGACAGACAGAGGGAGGAGGGTGACAGAGGGAGACAGACAGAGGGAGGAGGGTGACAGAGGGAGGGAGAGAGGGCGACAGAGGGAGGGAGAGAGGGCGGCAGAGGGAGACAGACAGAGGGAGGAGGGTGACAGAGGGAGGGAGAGAGGGCGACAGAGGGAGACAGACAGAGGGAGGAGGGTGACAGAGGGAGACAGACAGAGGGAGGAGGGTGACAGAGGGAGGGAGAGGGGGAGACAGAGGGAGACGAAATCACCCTTGGGTGGTGTGGCCATGTCCACTCGTCAGCAGGTGGACTGTGTGCATGTAGACAAGGTCTGGCAGTGCCTCAAACCCCCCTCTTTCCATAGAGAAACACCGGTCCATGTGTCAATCTGTGCACGAGTACATCTGTGCTGCAGGCACAAACCTAACCTTACACCCAGTATACCCACCCACTGTGTTCGTAAGAACCCTGTCACAAATGCTCAAGTTACCCACCTGCATGATCAAATAGCATGGAACAAACACCATTTGGCCACATACAGTGCAACACGGAAGGCGGCTCCGCATGGCTCGCTACGCCCGATCACCACACTGCTGACTGTGTTCCAAAATAGATGCATCAACTAAGATTGTGTCACACATAGGTCAAGTGTCGAAAGCTGTGGCCAAGGGACATACCCATGCACAAGTGCACTGTGAGAGGAATGCAAGACATATCCAACTACCCAGAGGAACTGTGCCAACTCAAAAATGAATGAAACATGGATGTTGCATGTAACACAATTAACATTGTCTCTCTCACACACAGGTCAACGTCGTCAATCTCCCCCCAACACTGGGGGGGAAGACTCACAGGACCGGGCTCTGCGTGATGAGGACCCCACTGGCAGCGACGACTCTCACCACTCCGTGGATGACCCAGACCAACCTGGCACCTCTGGTGTCCAACCACCTGCAGCACCTGCGTCAGGTACAACTGTGCCAACCACCACCCCCATTCCTGCCACATCCCAGGAGACATCCAGGAGCCCTGCCCGCACACGACAACACAGCCAGTCTGCCCAGGAGGGACACGGTCCTCCGGGCACCCAGGAGGAGGCAGGCGACACCGCAAATGCCATCCCTCAGGGGTCCTGGAGACCCGATATGCCAACAACGGCAGGCCAGGCACATGTGGGCAGGGGTGGCGGGAGTGGAGGAAGGCGGAGGCGCGATCCTGACCAGTCGGCTCAGGAACCGGTAATGTCCCAGGTCAGCAACATCCTGGACACATACCGGCGTGACCACAGGGGCATGGACCAGCTTGTGTCAACCCTCACAGACATCAATGGGAGCCTCGAGGAGATGAAAACCCTGCAGGCCGAGCAATATGCCTGTCAACAGCAACAGCAACACCAAGGCAGGATGGAGGAAATACAGGCTGAGCTCGTGGCGGTGCAGACGGAAATGACCCGTGTACTCCGTCGGATTGCCGACAACATGGGCAACCCTCCCTGTGCCTCCAGGCGAAGAACATCACCACCCACAGGGAGGGATCAGGAGGAGTCATCCGATGGAGCATCACAAGCACCGTCACAGCTTGCACCTGAGGGTCCCCGCAGAAGGGTGGGTCGTCCACGCAGAAGACCGTGAGAGTCCGCGGAACCTCTGGCCTAACAGCAGCACATCATCACATGACATTCTCTGCCACATGGACTTGCTGGTCACTCTCTGACCAATGTGGACAAAGACTGTGGCATAGACTCTGATGATTTCCAATGGCAAGGATACCAACTCCCCCAGTGAACTTTGGATTCTACACTCCCGCCAAGCACCCCTTGTCATCCCCACAAACCCGTACCCCACCAAAAATAAAATTCATCACAATCACGAGATGATGCCGTCATTTTGCATTATTCCACTACATGTGTGTGTTGTAAAGTCAAACCATGCCTGATCTCAGAAGTAACTCCAACCATCCAAACCCTGGGGTCTCAGTCTGGCACAGGACACACATGGGTCACAATGTATCATCCAATACAGACATGTAGCGCCATACTCACCCGTGCTGGGCCCAACCAGCTGAGGGGGTTCCTGCACAACTGTGGCCACAGACATATTCAGAAGAGCAACTGTCATGCGCAGAGGTCAGGGATCATGTGGAGTGTCCTGGGGTGCTACTCCCAGGTATGTGTAGACATGTGGCAGAACCATGTCCTGCATGCTTGAGTCAGGTGGATGTGGAGAATGGTGGCCAGGCCAAGGTTGGATGCATGGAGATGGCACAATGGGGACTTGGATCATAGTTCCACAAGATTGAGTTGGGGTTGTGGGCTGGATCATGAGTGTGGGCGTGGATTAGGAAGGTCATCCTGCAGCTGGCAGTGAACAATTCCCCCCATCTCTGTTGGACGTTGATGTGGCCTGGTTGCCGGATGTAGTTGCAGAGCTGTGCAGATGCACCCTGGATGTGGACAAGTATCATGGGAGTTGTAACGCACATGTCCGTAGAGTGCAGGGTAGGATTAGACACGGATGTTGTAGTTGCCCTGGGGGATGGTCTCTCTTGCCTTGAGGTGGATGGAACTGTGGATCATGTGCACAATGCAGAGTGTGCAGCAGCATGAGGCACAGATGCTGCTGATCAGCACAGCACATGTCAGCAAGCAATCCATGATGAACGCCAGCTCGTTTGCGTGGACCCTGGGTGCCCTTGCTGCAGGGCCAGCAGCAGCATGCGCCATGTCAAGAAACAAATGCCACAAGTTGAGCACAAAACAAAAACAAGGATTTCAGGAAGGAACTATGCAAAAGGTGTATGTCAAGGAAGGAATGTCTGGTCCAACATGGCACACATACACACAATGGATGCACATGCCGCACAGTGGCCGTCGTGGAGACTGACATGCCACACTGGCGAACCTGATCGGCTGACAGGTTTACAGGTTCCTAAAAGAGGGTGATACATTTTCCATTCTCTGCCCGATTACTCGCCGACCCGGCCCTACTTCATCTCAGGGCTTGGGACTGCTTGCTGACAACTGTGGGCTCTCCACGAGAACGCTGCGCTGCCTTGGGGGCGATACCTACCGGACCATCACCATCAGAACACGGGACTGCGAGGACCAGGCTGCTTGGCGGTGAGCGCAGCTGCATCCTCTTCCCGGCTCCTCCCCCAGAAGGTTCTTGACGCCTCGCGGCCCCCGCTTCACAGGTGCCGCTCGTAGGCTTGGGACTGCTTGCTGACAACTGTGGGCTCTCCACGAGAACGCTGCGCTGCCTTGGGGGCGATACCTACCGGACCATCACCATCAGAACACGGGACTGCGAGGACCAGGCTGCTTGGCGGTGAGCGCAGCTGCATCCTCTTCCCGGCTCCTCCCCCAGAAGGTTCTTGACGCCTCGCGGCCCCCGCTTCACGGGTGCCGCTCGTAGGCTTGGGACTACTTGCTGACAACTGTGGGCTCTCCACGAGAACGCTGCGCTGCCTTGGGGGCGATACCTACCGGACCATCACCATCAGAACACGGGACTGCGAGGACCAGGCTGCTTGGCGGTGAGCGCAGCTGCATCCTCTTCCCGGCTCCTCCTTTTCCGCCCCTTTGTCTTTATTTTGTAATTTTGTTACCGCGCGCCAGCGGGACGCGCGCGGGTCTAAGCTCGGGGCGAAGACCGGGCTAAGAGCGGGCCGTTTGAGGCCGTTCGAGACTGGAGACACTGGGCTGGGCCACCCCCCCCTATATCTTATTAAGTGTATTTGATCGTGCTCATAATATTGACATTGGTGGGAGAAATGTCTAGGAATAAAAGTGCCGCAGCTGGTACTTCTATGGCAGGGACTCTGGATAATTTTATTGTTAGAGCTGCAAATATATTAGAACGAGAGATAGACCTTACCGAGCGTCGTTTATCGTTGGAACCTTTTACAACTAAACGCTCATCCCTAGGGAAAATCGCTTTATCTGCTACACCTGGGGTAACCACTACTAAACCTATATCAACTGAATGTTTGACTAGTGAGACTGAAAGCATAGACCTCAGCACGGATCTAACTATGGAAAGTAATAAGTGCAGAAACATTAGAAGGTCTACTACATCTGTAACTACCTCGGTTGATGCTGCCAACAATTTAACTGAAGGTGTCTCTACTCGTGCACAATTACATGCAATAACTGAGGCTACCTCTTTTTCTTCTTCCTCTCCTTTAATTTTAGGAGCAAAACCAAAACTCAAGGCTGCTCCGCAAGCAAAAAAGGGGAGACAACCAAGAGCGTCAAAAAATAAAAATAAAACAAATGCGTCTAATATCACTCTGGGCGCTGCTGATTATCCCCTGAACGAAGTCACCTCAGACTTGACTAGGCAACTAGATGTTGGGTTTCACTCCAAAATAATAGAAGTGTTTGAAAATTCAACCCGTCTGATCCTGGATAGACTTTCCAAGATAGAGGAGCGGCTACAGAAACTAGAAAAGACTGCCTCTACAAATCTAGAACACAATCAATTTCTGAGGACAGACTTACTTAGGGAGCTTCACGAACATTCTCTTCTTGCCAAACCTGCAAGCAACCCAAAAGAGAAAATTCCTCCCCCTATGTCTCTGCCGCTAACGGATAGGCACTTGGGATTATCAGGGGATAAATGTGAAAACACAGCCTGTATTGAAAATACCACAACTAGTAGTGGCCTCCAAAATTCACATACAGGAGCAAAGCCCCCGCAGAAACTTCTGGAAGTTAATATAAAAACCAACAATCTTATTACGCAAGATAAAAATGTGGTAGAAAATGGAACTGCTCCTGCCCAAGATGTTGCTCCCAAATTACCTATTTTAGATCTCCCCCCAGAATCCTTACCCTACGTCATTATATTGGCGGGAGTACCTGGCCTGGAGGGAAAATCCAATGAGTCTTATCTCGAATTGAGGAACAAAACTATGCATTGGCTCAATATCAACCGACCCCTCCCTCCTCACATCCACACTAAAATCTTATTTGTACGGAGAGTCAGCTGGGTGGGTAGAAGGAGTAAAGATATACCGGGAGATTGCATAATTGTTAACTTTAAGGATACCCAGGCTGTAAAATACATCCAGCATGCACAATCTTCTGTCCTCAATACAAACATCATTCCACTACCTCTCGATTACTTTTATCCTTATCAATCAATCAACAAGATGTGGGAACAAGTAGGGAGGGCAAAAATACATATTAACCGGGAAAGAGGCATGTTGCCTATATTTAGTCAAGGCTGGATAGAGACCATTCCATTGTCAAACAGGTACAGCTGTCTGGATATGGTCGACTGACTACCCCTAAATTATAATGTCGTCGAATATGTGGGGGAAGTCGCAGTCGGTGATAAGCCAACTTCACCGACTGACTTACGGCCCGTACAATTGTCAACTTCCTTAGAGAACAACTTAGAAACCATCCCCATTAATACTGAGGATGATGAGTTAATTGACCATCTCACACTGATGAGCAGCGGATCTTCTTCTGAAACTGTGGCTCCTGGTGCAACTCCTATTGTGACTTCATCCTCAGAGGGCGACATAGGCCATTCTATCACATTTTTGTCTTGGAATGTTGCAGGGCTGTCTTCCAGGCTAGGCGACATAAACTGTGTTTCCTTTGCAAAACGGTTTTCGATTATTTGTCTCCAGGAATGTTGGACGGTCGAGCCCATTCATATGAATGGTTATCGTACCTACCATACGCCAGCTGTACACACCTTGAGAGGGAGAAATAAAGGAGGCCTTTGTATTTATGTCTCAAATTGTTTAAAAGAAACTAAGATTTCTTTTTTCTCTGATTCCATCTTCTACCAGATTTTGCATATAACGCTGGGGGGCAATCAACACATTAACCTGATAAATTTTTATAACAACATACCGAAAGATGTATGGGCCTCGACCTTTAAAGAATTATTTGAGACCCTCAAAAACATAGACGAAAAAGAACTTTCTGATAGTTGTGTGATTTGGATGGGCGATTTCAATTACTTCCTATGCCCATTGAGCGACCAAAATCTATGCGGATTGGGAGAGATGGACGGTGTTCCTGTGACACATTTTTCACATACATCTCTGGGAAAACACCTTAATCATATACTTTTCTCCCTGGACCTGGGCTTTGTGAATGAACTATGCTCTCCACCAGTCTCTTTTAACCCCACATTCATTGGACGGGGCTGCAAATCAATAATTGACTTCATGTTAATATCCAAACGTTACTCTCATTATATCCTCGCGTTTGAAACATGCGAGGTAGCAATGAGTGACCACTTACCGCTTAGTATGTCCCTTATTACAATGATGGGTAAGAACAACACTGTTACTATGACTCAAACCCTTTATGACTTTAGATTAGAACTTGCAAGGAAGAACGGTTATACCCTAAAATGGGACAAAGTGGAACCAGTGGCCTTCCTAGGAAATTTAATTCGTTCCAAGGAAGAGGAATTTAATATCTGTCTCACAGAGCACGTTGAGCTTCTCAAAGTCAATGATGCATTCCTTAGTATCTCGGAGGAAATTAAAAAGCTACTCACGAGACCACTGAATTCTGGGGCAAACAAAATCAAGAGATGGTTTGATAGAGAGTGTAGTAAGACCCACGCTCATTTAATGGAACAACTAAAAAGGGAGCCTAGGGTAATGGTTGAAGTTAGATCAGCCAGATCTGCTTACCAACAGGCAGTTAAAAAAAGGAAAAAACAAATCAAACAGGAAGCCTGGAGTACTCTTCGGGAAACCTGTAATTCTAAAAATAATACCGCATTTTGGAAAGCGGTGAATGCTCCTTTTTTCTCCAATGATTTAACAGACTCTATCGTAACAGCTATCTCGGAAGAGGGTTGGTTGTCTTTCTTTCGGGAACTTTATACAAAGGACTCTCAGGTTGAGACAGAAGGGGATTTTAACTCAGGCGATAAGGATGTAGTACCCTACCCAATAAATATTGATTTCACTATGGAGGAAGTTTTGATAGCTATCAACAAGAGCCCAGCGGGAAAGGCCCCGGGTCCGGATGGAATTCCCGTAGACGTTTTTAAGGCTAACAGTAAGTTATGGGCCCCACTGTTAACTAACGTCCTCAACAGTTTTACTAAAACGGGCTTCCCAAAGACTTGGCAGGAAGCCATTGTGGTACCCATTTTCAAGAAAGGAGATCGCAGTTTACCGAAATGCTATAGACCGATCTCCTTACTTGATTCACTCATGAAGATCGCGGGGAGAGTTATACTTAACAAATTACAAATATGGGTGAACGACACAGGTACTCTCTCCCAATTTCAATACGGTTTTAGGGAAGGCCTAGGAACAATAGAGCAAGGTCTGAATCTAGCACTCCTAGTAGCCAAATATGTCGAGGCAAAAAAAGAGAACTTATTTCTAACATTTGTGGACTTAAGTTCGGCCTTTGACTGCTCAGTCACAATAAACTTTGGCTAACCATGCAGGATATGGGAGGGGACCCAAACCTCCTAATATTCATTAGAGAATTATATCGGGAGGCGGGCGCAAGGGTACGCTATGGGGAGAAGGGGGACTGCACTTCCAAATTTCCCATAGAAAAGGGCGTGAGACAAGGCTGTATTTTAGCACCTTTTTTATTTAATTTATACATTAACTCGGTCGCGTCTCACCTCCTGGAAGATAAGCAGGATTACCCCAAAATTGGTAACTCCTTTATCCCCATTCTTTTATATGCAGACGATGCTGTAATCATGGCCGGACCCAAATCGGTCTCCAGAGATCGATTACCAGCTTTTCTGAATATATGGGTAGCAGAGGCCTAAAGATTAACATAAGCAAAACATTTAACATGTGCTGCACAAAAAAGAAGAATCTTAGCTGTAATTCATTTTTATCTAACACGAAAATTGAGACTGTTAATACTTTTTCGTATTTAGGTATTACTTTTGACAAAAAGGGAACTTGGACAGCGGCAGGTGAATCCCGAAAGCTAGCATTCTCGCGAGCAATTGGGGCGGTAAAACATTTTTCAAACAAGGTTGGAGGCCGCCCGGTACCAGTCTTGCTTGATATCTATAGGGCTAAGTGTGTATCAATTGCACTATATGGCGCAGGAATCTGGGGGATTGTGAATACCCCAAGTATTCAAATTCAGATCTGTCAGAATGCTTTTCTGCGGTATTTATTGGCTGTGCCGGGGTCAACTTCTTTTATGCCTGTCATCAAGAGTTGGGCGTGCCCTATATTGTTGATCTCATTAAACTGGAGCCCATCTTGCTGTGGCATAAAGTTTGGTCTGGAACTGAGACAGACCTGAACAGGGACATAATTAAGGACTGTCTAGGCTTAGATGGAGCACTGAAAATTCCCTGGTTTAATTATGTAAGGAACTTCTTTACGGAGTTGGGCCACCCAGAGTTCTTTGACTCTCCAGCTAGCATGACGAATTTTTCAAGAAAGAAGCTTAAGCAAATTTGTCTGCATTTCCTTTCAGAGCAACGCTGGATGTCAGAGAAATGTAAGAGCTCTGCTATGGCCAATCAGCTACTTATTACTAACCTGGGTATCCAACCATATTTGAAACTAGTCCCCAGCTGCTATATTCGTATGCTGTTATCTCGTTTTAGGGCTGACATCTTTTTTAGAATGGTCACCTTTCCTGAGAAGAATTGTTGGCTCAAGGAACTTATTCCTTGTCCCTGTGATCAGATTTCTGTCCAATCTTCCCTCCACTGTATTCTTTTTTGTAAATTTTATTCAGAACCTAGAAAAAGTATTCTTCGACCCGTTTAAAAAAAGTTAGGGTTGAGACAATGTAGAGCGGCGTTGGTCAGATTACAAATGTTAGATGATGAATTTCTTATCTTTTCGGTCTCTATGTTCCTAAAAACTGTTATTAGATTCAGGATCTCCATGAATTAGATTATTTTTAATATGCCGATATTTTTAATCTTCAAAGTTTGTTTCAATGAATGAAATGTGATACATGTTTGCTTTTATGGTTTTGTCCTTTAAAAATCGAATAAAGCTGTATCTGAATCTGAATCTGACATGCCACAATACCGACACAGCCATGGACATCATGCACAATACAGATTCTAATCCCTGACAAACAGCTTGCATCTTGCTACTCTACACATAGACTCATATGTACCATCTCAGACAACTATGCCAGACATGCCGCATGCACAGTGGCAACAGACCACCATTGACAGAGATGAGGCACCTTGGAGACAGAGGGACACATTTATTAGTCATGTGTGTAGGAATGCCAATGCAACTCTGTCAACACATACACAGGTCATGTGGATGAATATGTCGGAGCAACACTGGGACCCCCCTTTGCAACACAGATGCTGGTAATCCATTGAACAGGCACACAAGTGACGGGTAACAGCTAAACACCCCCTGCTGCTCACGGAGAGGCTGCTATACACCATTGAGGCTCTGATGGGGCATTCACACACCATGTCAACACGGTGCAACCCATATGTTTCCGAGGGCATTGTTACACACATTGATGGCTTCATCACATTCCCCAATCCCATGACAGATGACAGATGACAGTCACCAAGTCTGACCATCGTTTCAGGTGAAGTCTGCTCCATGTCATGTTCCCCATGGTGATTCTACATGTATGCTAATTGACCAAACATGAACAGGAGCAGTGCCCACACATTACAAACAAATACCACACCCAAAAACCCGTGATGCATCCCTTACCCTAAGGAGATTTTCTTACTTGTCCGTGCATGTGACGCTGATTCAGCACATGTTGCTGTGTTCATGAGGAGTAGCAGGAGTACAACAATGCCACCAGCAGACAGCATGCGCAAGTACCTGTGGATGAGAGACACACAATGAGTCAGCCAAAAGAAGCACATCCGCCAGCATGTGCATGTACTCAACACGTATCAGGTCATCAACATGCTAGTTGACAATGATGACTCTGGAAATACATACTTCTATTGCACCATCACTCGAGTGACACATCCATACACACCACTGACTCACTTGGCAGACATGCAGATGGACACACACATTGCAACACATGCCACACACGGCCCAATGCGTGCACACACAGACACTGCAACTCACCACTAAGCAAAGAACTCCCGTATGAGCCGACTCCGGATGTCCTCTACCGCCTCCTCCTCCTCCACATCACTTGCCCCGTCACCAAGCCCTTCATCCTCCACGGGTGGATGGTCCTGGTCATCTTGATCCAGTATGAGTGGCACGGCTTTCTCCACTGCCATGTTGTGCAGCATGCAGCAGACGATGATGATCTTGCACACCTTCACCGGGGCATATGGGAGTGCGCCGCCGGTCTTGTGGAGGCACCGGAATCGGCTCTTCAGGAGGCCAAACGTCCTCTCTATGACTCGCCTGGTCCGCCCATGGGCGTTGTTGTAGCGGTGCTCGGCAGCCGTGCTGGGGTTGCAGAGAGGCGTGATCAGCCATGGCATGTTGGGATAGCCAGCGTCCCCTACATGGAAACATCATGGACAAAAGTGGGTCAGGAGAAGCAGTGAGACAGGAAGATGAAGCTAAACACTGGACTGCCAGAGTATACCCACCAACAATACATGCTCGCTCGTTCCGCAGCTGCAGCATCATTTCAGGCACCCTGCCACGCCTCATGATGTAGGCATCGTGTGCTGATCCTGGAAAACGAACACAGACATGTGAAATCACCATGTTGGCAAGACACACCACAAGGGCATTAATGGAGTGGTAATGCTTGCGGTTCCTATATGCTACCTCCTGTGCCTGTGGTGGTACCAAAGCCACATGTGTTCCATCTATGGACCCAATGACATGGGGCATCCCTCCCAGGGCATAGAACTCACGCTTGACACCTGTCAACTGTTCAGGAGTTGGGAATTTAATGTACTCATCCAGGTGAACCAACATGGCCTCTAAGAAGTCATGCAGAACACGGCTGAACATTGTTTGGGACATGCCCCCGACATCAGCAATGGTATGTTGAAATGTACCCGTGGCAAGGAAATGTAGGGCTGCCATCACCTTCATCTTGGGTGTCAGTGCACTGGGATACCTGTGTCGCGGGAGGAGCTGTGCTTCCAGCCGGCCAGTCAACTCATCAATCAACCGTTGGCTGAATCTGTAGCGGCGTATACAGTCCCGTTCATGCAGGGCAGCCAGGTCTGGCATTCGTCGAGGGAGAGGCGGCGCCCTGCAGTACATTGGAAGGGACAACGAAGAGTGAGTACAGTACAACAACAATGTCAATGTACTGGGCACATGTTAAACATCCAATACACATATGCTACATACAGAGTCAGGTCTGTGCAACATATCCTGGACACGTATGCCAGGCAGGTGACACTCCTACCAAGAGCCAGCCACAAACGTTGAGTCTCAAGCTCACCATGACATGGCATGAGACTAGCTGTGGGCCAGTGTAAGTGAACAGGCATCCACACATGTGCAGAAGAAGGATGTGGATGGTACAGACAAGTTGCGGAACACTAGATGCACAGGTCACATGTCATGGGAAAAGGACAGCCCACACACATTGCCATGAAGGAGTACATGTCAAGATTGATCATTCATACATTGAGAGTATGCAGATATGTCCTTGTTTTGAAACTCTGTGTAGTTGCATGCATACACACCTTACGTCGGATCACACATGTGGGCTGGTGTGCGCAACAGTGTGCCATGCCCATCTACACACAGACACATGTTGTTTGCAGCAACTGCAGATGCATTTGACCAAACACCTACAGCAAACATATGGAAACACGACACACACATGACATGGTTACAGCGTGCAACGCGGCCATTCACATGTCAGGTGTAATATTCCGTGTACCTGGCATCAGGGCACAGGTGTGGGTGTCGGTGACTGTGCCATGCCAGCGACGCATGGCTCTACAAGTCTGTACTACATGCACACATGTCAAAGGAGTGAAGGGGATGTGTGGCACATAGTGCACCATCACACACGACATGTGTACACAGCTCATCGTACATTTCTTTGCCTCACACCTCAGGAGTAATGTGCCACATCACAGCCTGACACACCTGTGCCCGACACATGTAGTACTGCACAGACAATGCCTTGATGTCCAGCCTTGGCCAAGTATTACAGCTCCATTCCTGTCTGTGTGGCGCCTGTCACCACTGTCACATGTGAAACGCACCTTACATACGCTCGGAGGGCGTGTGTAGGGTCACTATGTCAATGTGAGTGGTGGCGTACGCCACAGTAGTACGGACCATACACGCACGTGTACAGTCCGTATTAGTATGGCAGTGCTCACGTAAGCCACGGTAATACGGACTGTAGACGCGCGTGTACAGTCCGTATTAGTATGGCGTACGCGTATGCGAGCACTGCCATACTAATACGGACCGTACACGCGCGTGTACAGTCCGTATTACTGCATTTGGGGTGCCCTAGGGTATGGAACGCACCGTACCTGTGTGTAAATATTGAAAACACATAGGGGACACATGAGGGACAAGTATAAGGGCCTAAGTGCATGCTGGTTGTCATGGAGTTTGAATTTGAGCAACAGGTGCCCAGCAGAAGTCAGTTGGGAAAAATATACTTTGTTGCGAAGTGGTTGTTGACTTGACATCAGGCTCAATTTTGAAACTATGCAGAGCCACACACTGGGGTAGGTTTGAAGGGATTGGATGAAACGTAGGATGCAAATGAGATTGACCAATCACTCTGTACTCCTGTACATGAAACAGACCAGCAAGGCAAATATAAGGCAGCCAGGCCCCATGAGAGAGCACTTGCCTGCACATCATTTCATCCATGACCACTGCTGCTGCTCGTGATTCCTCTGGCACCATGTCCAGGTCTGTGGAGAGGACCCAGCCATTCACCATGGAGGAGAATATGGCGTTGGTGGATGTGATCCTCCCACAGTACACCATGCTGTATGGTCGAACAGGGGAGCAGGTGAGTGCAGACTCCACTAGCTTAGACTGTGCCCCTTTTATGTGACTGTGACTTCTGGCATTGTGTCCATGTGTGACAGACATGCACTGTTGTTTTGAGTGGGTCCCAGGGTGGGGAAGGCCTCATGTCTCCCCTGCAGGGCATGCTGTAGTTCCTGTGTGCACTCCTCACTTGCATGGTGCCTACAGTGACAATGAATGCATGGTGCATGCCACATTCTGCCTGGCTCCTCCTCCTGGGAATGTTGTTTCCACAGTCCTGATGTGATTCAGTGGTCCCCCCAGTGTGACAGGTGACAGTACCCATTGATGTGTGTTTGTTCAGTGTACCTGTGCTGTGAGTGTCCAAATGATGTGTTTGTCCCCTGGACATTGGTGTGTGTGTGTGTAAGTCCACTGTCATGTGGGTGAGTGCATATGGGGAGTGTTGCACACCAGCTGCATGAGGGATGGATATACCCCGCCCATCTGATGTGAGCAGGGAACACTGCTGTGTGACTGCCGTGCAGAGCCAGCACCACACCTGTGACCCCCCCCCGTCTCGTGGCACATGGGCAGAGTGCTGTTAGTACCCGCAGTTGGCAATGGAAGGTGTTTGTCCTGTGCCTGTGTGTGTGTCTGTGTACCCTGCTGAGGTTGTGTCAGTGGGCAGGGGCATGTGAGTACTTTGAGGTGCTGTACATGATCCTGGTGTGGCTCATGATGCACAGTGTGATCCTGGATCATTGACTGTGTGGCACCCCTCATGCCACCTGTGTATTTGCAATGGCACGTAGTGCTTTTGGCCTTCCCCAGAGGATAATGTCCCTATGACAAAGGTGCAATGAGTTGCCTGCATACCATGGCCTGTGCAAACATGACTAATTATTGATATGTGTGTCTCTGGGTCATTGCTCAGGTGGATTAACGTATTCTCACTTTTGCATCCTCACAGGTAGGCGTCTATGCCAAGGGGGAGATTTGGAAGCGAGCCTTCAGTGCCGTGAACAAGACCGAGGGTCGGAAGCGGCGCATAGCCCAGGTGAGGAAACTCTGGCAGGATATCCGGTGCTGGACGAGGAGGATTGCACGGGTCCTGCTGGGGGACTCACCTGTGAGCCATAAGAACCGTGGGTGCCGGCGTCTGACCCACATCCATAAGCGTGTGCTGGCGGTGGTCTTCCCCGAATTGGATAGGCGCCTAGCGGACAAGCAGCAGCTGGAAGGTGTGTTTGTTGTGTGTCACCAGCTTTTGGAGGTGCGCAGTTGCATAGATGCACTGCCAGGGTTTGAATGTGCAGTGCATGACCTGTTCCCCAAAGTAGACCGTTGCTGTTCTTCCTCCCTTCCCCTCCTTGCCATGTGTTCCCTGGTCTTTGTGTAGTCGCCCTTGCACAAGGTTATCTAGGCTGGCAGTTAATCCAAGTGCCCAATGCTTGCAGCATCATGTGTGGGGGTGATGTGTCACAGGTTTTGGGACCTTGCCCGTGCCCTGGCCAGTTCAGTCATTGTGGGGTCCATGTCAGTTGGCACTGATGGGGAGTACCGACATAGGATTGTGTCTTCAAAGTGTACTGCCTTACAGCATGCATGTCCAATTTTGTGCCCTCTGACATGATGTGCATGAGTGGGAGTGATGCATAGTGCAGGGATGGTTGCTTCAGTTGCAGTCATATCCATCCAGGTCCATGGAGGAGTGTGGGCACTACCGTGCCCTGGGGCACCTTTTCCTAGGTATCATGTGCGTCATCCAACAATATGGACATTCACTGTGTCTTCGGCATAGGTTGGGCTGGGTGGCAGTGTACCCTGGCCTCATCTGTATTTACGTAAAGGGTGCTACATGTGTCCACTGTACCGGGTGACCCAATTTTGCTGCTGCATACTCACAGTGGGCAGTGCCTGTGTGTCTTGGTACGACAATCTGATGATGGTTGTTTGTCAATGATATATGTGGACAGGCGCAACAGGGGTAGTCTGTGTACAGTCAGGATTTAGTGGAGGCCATCTATTTTTATCCCAGAATAAGGGGTGTAAGTACTTCCTCTGTCTCAATGACATTGTCTCTGGTGTGGGTGGTTTGTGCGGACAAGGCCTACATGTCAAAAACATAAGTGTCCTTTCTGGGTCGGACCTGTGTGTGATGTTTGTCTGGACATACACTCAGGGTGCAGTGACCCAGTCATGTTTGGCATGGTTTAATGTATTAGCTTAGCAGCATGTGCCAAAAGTTAATAGACATGGTTCCTGCTCATCCCTTTTTTGGCAATGCTGTGTGGTGCAGATGCTGTGCACGATTGTCCCCAGAGGCTGGCTCCTCTGTCAAATTTGATGTCAAGTTATTTGCTGTTGTGTCATGCTCTCCATTGTTTCTCAGTGGCATGGTGGGTCAACTAACTGTGTGTTGCATGGCCTACATATGTACATTGTATTGTAGATGTTACTCCTGTTGCTTTTCAGGCTATGCACTGTGACCTATGTAGATTTGACTCATGTGACATATGTGTACAGGTGTCTGATTATTTCCTGTCTCTTCACCTTGCCCACAGCATCGTCGGGGGACACGGAAGGAGACACTGGCACGGACCGGGAGGAGGGAGCGAGCACCAGTGCCAGCAGAGCTGTCCTGTCTGGCATATCGAGTGGCACGGAGGCCGAGGGGAGTGATGCGGAGGACCTGTCGACTGGCACCACCGACTATGACGCAGACGGGTCCGAGGCTGACCTCCCAGAGGTGGCGGAGGATGCCCCCCCAGCTGAAGACAGCCCTCCACATCCCCCCGCCACCTCAATTTCCATCACCGGCCTCCCACTTGCTCGTGGCCCTTCCCTCCATGCTCGGTCACTACATGTCTCCTTCTTGCCAGGCACCGCACCCCCTGCCCCTGTCTCCACTGCTGCCATGAATGCCGAGTCTGTGGACATCCTGCGCCAGTTGCAGGTTGGTCAGACTGCGATGCTTAATGTCCTCCATGGCCACACGTTTGCTGACCCAGATGGAGGCATACATGGAGGGCATTTCGGCTGCGCAGTCTGACCAACGGCAGTTGCTGAGGTCCATAGACTCGACACTGACTGCAGCAGTGGATCTCCTGCAGCGCTGTGTCCCCCCCTGCCCCTGCACCATCCACACCTCCCACTCCCATGTCTGTCCCACGCACACCCAGACGTTCCCATGCACGCACCCCACCAGACACAGGCACCACACCACCAGGGAAGGCAAAGCGCACACCTCCTCGCACGCACACACAAGGTGAAGTAGGCACACCCACTGGGACGGGGGGAAAACGTAGGACACGCAGCCACAGTGGGAGTCCACATACTTCATAACCCCCTCCCTCCCAATCCACTCCCCTCAGCTCTCCTGGACCAGGTACAGACAAGGAATCCTTCATGCACGCTCTGTCCCTGAGCCCCAAGGTGACACCGCCCCGCAAGCGGTCAAAGGGGTCCCCGGTCAGGGGAGTTGAGTCCCCCCCCGTCCACACCCTCCCCCAGTGGCGCTGCGACCCATCCCTCTGACCCCCCCCCTCCTTGGGGCCTGTTGTTTCTCTGGGTGCAGGGGAGTCGCTTGGCGAACTGGCAGCAGTGTGCAGCGCCGAACTCGCCTCCATCTCTGGCGCTGCACCACCCCCTGTGGCGGAGTCGTCCCTTTCTGCACCCACAACACCTACCCTTGCCCCTCCTGTCCCTGTGGTGCCTGGTCCTTCCCCCCCCCCCACATGATGCCCCCCCTTCTGTGGATGAAATGGACATGTGAACTGTGCAGGCAAGCTAGGGGACACACGTCCCGATGTGTACCCCCCCAGGACTTTGCTGATGGCCTGGCCCATGGGCCTTGTAAATAGTGGACATTTAAAACAATTTATTTTGAATGCTGAATAAAGCATTTTGGTTTTTTTTTGCACACTAATGCTTTCCTGGACTTGCTGTTGGTGGTGCTGCTCCATGATTTGGGGTGGTGATAATGTGTTAGGTGTCTGGGAAATGTTGTAGTGTGCTGCTCATGGGGTGGACCCTGGTATCTGTGTGCCATCACAAGGGCTCTGCAAATAATCGTTGGTCATGTGTGCTCTTACTGTATGGTGATATTGTCCCAAGGTGTGTTCCTTCCTCTGTGGACCCTGACATCTTCCCTGCAGGCTGTTTCCCAATTGTTGTGCTGAGCTGTGTCTACATATCCTGGGTGTGTGACGGATCCCTTCAACTTTGGCCATGCCTGCTCAGCAATGTCTCCACCTGCATCATTTGTGGCATCCTTGGTGGTCACTGTACTAGTGTATGGAGTATATTGACATGACTTCATGTGGACATGTTCCCTTGTACGCCCTATGCATGTGTGTACTCCCAGCCTCGCACACATGTGTTACGTGTTCTGCAGGGTCTTTGGTCACCTGACTGACAATTGTGGGCATTGTAACTGTGGGTACTCCACCCTTTTCCTTCCATGGGAGACAACAACTTGTTGGCTGCCCCAGCACCTGTACATTCCTATCAGTCCTGGAATGTGCGTGACAGTGTGTGTTCCCTTTGGGTCTCGTAGTTTAGTAGGGTGGCACATGAGTATACAGTCTTGTTGCATGCTCTCATTGTGTGTATTGTGCTGCCAGCACCAGGGGTGGGTATGCATGTGTCATATGTCTGGGCACTGCTGGGGGTGTTAGGCACCAACCACTCCTATGTCTGGGCACTGCTGGGGGACTCTGCACCAACCCCTCCTATGTCTGGGCACTACTGGGAGTGATAGGCACTCACCCCTCCTATGTCTGGGCACTGCTGGGGGACTCTGCACCAACCCCTCCTATGTCTGGGCACTGCTGGGGGTGTTAGGCACCAACCCCTCCTATGTCTGGGCACTGCTGGGAGACTCTGCACCAACCCCTCCTATGTCTGGGCACTGCTGGGAGACTCTGCCCCAACCCCTCCTATGTCTGGGCACTGCTGGGGGACTCTGCACCAACCCCTCCTATGTCTGGGCACTGCTGGGGGACTCTGCACCAACCCCTCCTATGTCTGGGCACTGCTGGGGGACTCTGCACCAACCCCTCCTATGTCTGGGCACTGCTGGGGGTGTTAGGCACCAACCACTCCTATGTCTGGGCACTGCTGGGGGACTCTGCACCAACCCCTCCTATGTCTGGACACTGCTGGGGGACTCTGCACCAACCCCTCCTATGTCTGGGCACTGCTGGGGATGTTAGGCACCAACCACTCCTATGTCTGGGCACTGCTGGGGGACTCTGCACCAACCCCTCCTATGTCTGGGCACTGCTGGGAGACTCTGCACCAACCCCTCCTATGTCTGGGCACTGCTGGGGGACTCTGCACCAACCACTCCTATGTCTGGGCACTGCTGGGGGACTCTGCACCAACCCCTCCTATGTCTGGGCACTGCTGGGAGTGATAGGCACTCACCCCTCCTATGTCTGGGCACTGCTGGGGGACTCTGCACCAACCCCTCCTATGTCTGGGCACTGCTGGGGGACTCTGCACCAACCCCTCCTATGTCTGGGCACTGCTGGGTGTGATAGGCACTCACCCCTCCTATGTCTGGGCACTGCTGGGGGACTCTGCACCAACCACTCCAATGTCTGGCCATGTACACTCGGGACATACACATGTGTGGGTACGGTCCGCACATGCACGGGTGGGGTGGGGGTACGGTCCGTACGTACACGGGTGTGGGTAGGGTCCGTACATACACGGGTGGGGTGTGGGTACGGTCCGTACATACACAGGTGGGGTGGGGGTACGCTCCGTACATACACGGGTGGGGTGGGGGTACGGTCCGTACATACACGGGTGGGGTGTGGGTACGGTCCGTACATACACGGGTGGGGTGGGGGTTCGGTCCGTACCTACAAGGGTGGGGTGTGGGTATGGTCCGTACATACACGGGTGGGGTGGGGGTATGGTCCATACATGCACGGGTGGGGTGGGGGTACGGTCCGTACATACACGGGTGGGGGTACGGTCTGTACATACACGGGTGGGGTGTGGGTACGGTCCGTACATACACGGGTGTGGGTAGGGTCTGTACATACATGGGTGGGGTGTGGGTACGGTCCGTACATACACGGGTGTGGGTACGGTCCGTACATACACGGGTGGGGTGGGGGTATGCTCCGTACATACACGGGTGGTGTGGGGGTACGGTCCGTACATACACGGGTAGGGTGTGGGTACGGTCCGTACATACACGGTAGGGTGGGGGTACGCTCCGTACATACACGGGTGGGGTGTGGGTACGGTCCGTACATACACGGGTGTGGGTACGGTCCGTACATACACGGGTGTGGGTACAGTCCGTACATAATCGGGTGGGGTGGGGGTACGGTCCGTACATACACGGGTGGGGTGGGGGTATGCTCCGTACGTACACGGGTGGGGTGGGGGTACGGTCCGTACATACGCGGGTGGGGTGTGGGTACGGTCCGTACATACACGGGTGTAGGTACGGTCCATACATACACGGGTGGGGTGGGGGTACAGTCCGTACATACACGGGTGGGGTGGGGGTACGCTCCGTACATACACGGGTGGGGTGGGGGCACGGTCCGTACATACACGGGTGGGGGTACGGTCCGTACATGCCCATACCCACGCTCAGCAAGCCTGTGTACAGCCCTTACCCAGGCCTTCATGACGTGGGTACGGGCCGTACCGCCATTGTTGGGGTGACGTAGGGGTGGGCGTGGTACGACCCGTACCCACGCTTCTTCAGGCGTGTGTACGGTACGTACCAGAATAGTTGTGTTGCAGGTTCGCGTCAACATCCCCTTCCGTTGTGGCGGACGCCTGCGTTGCTGGACACGCCCCCACCCCCTCGAAGTGACCAGGCCCTGAAGGTCAGGTGTGTCCAGGGCATGTGTGATTTGTGACTTGGGTGGGGGTCATGTGTCCTGCCCCTGCCCCCCCCCTTTGCCCCTGGGTGTTGTTCTGACTTCCTGCGGCATCTGCGTCGGTTCCTGTACACCAGGTGGACTGCTATGAGGGCCGGGATGGCACGTAGGTTCGGGTCCATGGCTGTCTGTCGCGTCCAGGTGCTCTTGTGTGCGTCGTCCTGATTTCCCGGCAGTTTTTGGCTCCCGTAAAATATTGTCCGTGCGGAGTGACGTCGGTACGGATCGTACTTCCTGGTTCGTGAAACGCAGCCTGCATGCGTCCCGACGTCACGTCGGCGCTTTCCCGGATAACATTTGTCTGTATATTTTGTTCGGTCGGTGTTTTGTTCGATTCGTACGGAAATGGTGTTTCCGTCCCAATCGTACTAGCATTTTTGTGATGTTTTGCCACCGGGTACGAGTTGGACGGAGAAAATGCTCCGACCGACGGTTCGTACCCGGTTTCTCCAGGATCGGAATCGGCACCCAAGTGTTAGTATTGGTTACCTCAGGACTGGTCCTCACCAGGGCATCCCTCATGGAGGGTGCTCGTCTAAAAGTAATCTGAGGTAGATCAGGCACTAGCTGTGACATAGTAAGATCAGTTTTCACTATAGGCCAGTTTTTATAGATGAGTTTCCTTATGTCCTTGTCCTGACTACTGAAAGTAGTAATACATCGAATAGAGTCAGGCTCACTGGATTCACTGTTGGTACTGAAAATAGTTTTGTGGGTAGTAGTTCTAGTAACCGTCTCAAAATACTCACTGAGGTTTATGGTATTAGCTTTAGCCAATGCTAATTCTAGATCCTTTCTTTTATACCCACGAGCTAGGAATCTCAGGAGAGATTCATCCTGGCAAGTGATACAATCGGATTCTGAACTGCATATTCGTTTAATGCGAAGAAACTCACCATAAGGAATACTTTTGAGCAGATAATGAGGATGGGAGCTCTGGGCATGTAGTACAGCATTACCGGCTGTGCTTTTACGATGTAACTTAGTCTGTATACTGTTATCCCTAATATACAGTTCCACATCAAGGAATTCAACATGGTCTGCACTGATCTGAGCAGTAAATTCAAGATTCAATTCATTAACATTGACCAACTTCACAAACTCATTAGCTGATTCAATTGAACCATTCCAGATAATGCAAATATCGTCAATAAATCTCCACCAGCGTATAACATGGGCCATATATACCTCACCATGGGTGCGTCTGAGGACATTCTCCTCCCACCAGCCTACGTGTAAACACGCATAACTGGGAGAGAAGCACGCCCCCATAGCTACGCCCTGTAGCTGCTGAAATAGCTCATTGTTAAACATAAAATAGTTATTATATAAACATAACTCTATCATACGTAACAACATGGCATTATGTTGATGGAAGATGATGTTTCTCTTATCCAGATAAAATGTAACTGCCTGTAAACCATCAAAGTGACGTATACTGGTATAGAGGGAACAAATATCCATGACAATGAACAGGTATCCCTCTTGCCAAGACGTTGTCTGTACAGTAGAAAGAAAATGACCAGTGTCTTTGATGTAAGATGGCAATTCCTCAACAAATTCACGGAGGAAAAAACTCCACATACTTGGATATGTTTTCACAGAGACTGCGTTGTGCCGAGATAATCTGCCTACCTGGAATAGGCACTTGTTTGTGCACTTTGGGAATAAAATACAAAACCGCAGTGATTGGAAAATCAATCAAAAGTTGGTCGCACTCTGCTCGTCACACCAGCAAGTTGCCCCAAGGAACTGTGGTCAATGTAGTGGCGACGGCGAGTACGCCTATGCCACGGTGTATGTAGAAAAGTATGTGTCGCATTAGCCATCCCTGGACACGTGTTTCGAGGTAGTTGCCTCTCGTCAGCAGGGAGCAGGTCAGTGTAAAGGGGTGCCGCGTGGACTGCCAAAATGTAATTAAAACAGGTAGAGTACCTCTCATGGCGCACAGGTGCAGGTTCAAGGCTCGTCAGCCCGTTGGCTCAAGGGAGCCTTAATAAATGAATCAAAAGTTGGTCGCACTCTGCTCGTCACACCAGCAAGTTGCCCCAAGGAACTTCACACGGCACCCCTTTACACTGACCTGCTCCCTGCTGACGAGAGGCAACTACCTCGAAACACGTGTCCAGGGATGGCTAACGCAACACATACTGTTCTTTATACATCGTGGCATAGGCGTACCCGCCGTCGCCACTACATTTACCACAGTCCTTTGGGGCAACTTGCTGGTGTGACGAGCAGTGTGCGACCAACCTTTGCACAATTTATTACGGCTCCCTTGAGCCAACGGGCTGACGAGCCTTGGATCTGCACCTGCGTGCCATGAGAGGTACTTGACCTGTTTTAATTACATTTTGGCAGTCCACACGGCACCCCTTTACACTGACCTGCTCCCTGCTGACGAGAAGCAACTACCTCGAAACACGTGTCCAGGGATGGCTAACGCAAAACATACTGTTCTTTATACATCGTGGCATAGGCGTACCCGCCGTCGCCACTACATTTACCACAGTCCTTTGGGGCAACTTGCTGGTGTGACGAGCAGTGTGCGACCAACCTTTGCACAATTTATTACGGCTCCCTTGAGCCAACGGGCTGGCGAGCCTTGGATCTGCACCTGCGCGCCATGAGAGGTACTTGACCTGTTTTAATTACATTTTGGCAGTCCACACGGCACCCCTTTACACTGACCTGCTCCCTGCTGACGAGAGGCAACTACCTCGAAACACGTGTCCAGGGATGGCTAACGCAACACATACTGTTCTTTATACATCGTGGCATAGGCGTACCCGCCGTCGCTACTACATTTACCACAGTCCTTTGGGGCAAATTGCTGGTGTGACGAGCAGTGTGCGACCAACCTTTGCACAATTTATTATGGCTCCCTTGAGCCAACGGGCTGACGAGCCTTGGATCTGCACCTACGCGCCATGAGAGGTACTTGACCTGTTTTAATTACATTTTGGCAGTCCACACGGCACCCCTTTACACTGACCTGCTCCCTGCTGACGAGAGGCAACTACCTCGAAACACGTGTCCAGGGATGGCTAACGCAACACATACTGTTCTTTATACATCGTGGCATAGACGTACCCGCCGTCGCCACTACATTTACCACAGTCCTTTGGGGCAACTTGCTGGTGTGACGAGCAGTGTGCGACCAACCTTTGCACAATTTATTACGGCTCCCTTGAGCCAACGGGCTGACGAGCCTTGGATCTGCACCTGCGCGCCATGAGAGGTACTTGACCTGTTTTAATTACATTTTGGCAGTCCACACGGCACCCCTTTACACTGACCTGCTCCCTGCTGACGAGAGGCAACTACCTCGAAACACGTGTCCAGGGATGGCTAACGCAACACATACTGTTCTTTATACATCGTGGCATAGGCGTACCCGCCGTCGCCACTACATTTACCACAGTCCTTTGGGGCAACTTGCTGGTGTGACGAGCAGTGTGCGACCAACCTTTGCACAATTTATTACGGCTCCCTTGAGCCAACGGGCTGACGAGCCTTGGATCTGCACCTGCGCGCCATGAGAGGTACTTGACCTGTTTTAATTACATTTTGGCAGTCCACACGGCACCCCTTTACACTGACCTGCTCCCTGCTGACGAGAGGCAACTACCTCGAAACACGTGTCCAGGGATGGCTAACGCAACACATACTGTTCTTTATACATCGTGGCATAGGCGTACCCGCCGTCGCCACTACATTTACCACAGTCCTTTGGGGCAACTTGCTGGTGTGACGAGCAGTGTGCGACCAACCTTTGCACAATTTATTACGGCTCCCTTGAGCCAACGGGCTGACGAGCCTTGGATCTGCACCTGCGCGCCATGAGAGGTACTTGACCTGTTTTAATTACATTTTGGCAGTCCACACGGCACCCCTTTACACTGACCTGCTCCCTGCTGACGAGAGGCAACTACCTCGAAACACGTGTCCAGGGATGGCTAACGCAACACATACTGTTCTTTATACATCGTGGCATAGGCGTACCCGCCGTCGCCACTACATTTACCACAGTCCTTTGGGGCAACTTGCTGGTGTGACGAGCAGTGTGCGACCAACCTTTGCACAATTTATTACGGCTCCCTTGAGCCAACGGGCTGACGAGCCTTGGATCTGCACCTGCGCGCCATGAGAGGTACTTGACCTGTTTTAATTACATTTTGGCAGTCCACACGGCACCCCTTTACACTGACCTGCTCCCTGCTGACGAGAGGCAACTACCTCGAAACACGTGTCCAGGGATGGCTAACGCAACACATACTGTTCTTTATACATCGTGGCATAGGCGTACCCGCTGTCGCCACTACATTTACCACAGTCCTTTGGGGCAACTTGCTGGTGTGACGAGCAGTGTGCGACCAACCTTTGCACAATTTATTACGGCTCCCTTGAGCCAACGGGCTGACGAGCCTTGGATCTGCACCTGCTCGCCATGAGAGGTACTTGACCTGTTTTAATTACATTTTGGCAGTCCACACGGCACCCCTTTACACTGACCTGCTCCATGCTGACGAGAGGCAACTACCTCGAAACACGTGTCCAGGGATGGCTAACGCAACACATACTGTTCTTTATACATCGTGGCATAGGCGTACCCGCCGTCGCCACTACATTTACCACAGTCCTTTGGGGCAACTTGCTGGTGTGACGAGCAGTGTGCGACCAACCTTTGCACAATTTATTACGGCTCCCTTGAGCCAACGGGCTGACGAGCCTTGGATCTGCACCTGCGCGCCATGAGAGGTACTTGACCTGTTTTAATTACATTTTGGCAGTCCACACGGCACCCCTTTACACTGACCTGCTCCCTGCTGACGAGAGGCAACTATATCGAAACACGTGTCCAGGGATGGCTAACGCAACACATACTGTTCTTTATACATCGTGGCATAGGTGTACCCGCCGTCACCACTGCATTTACCACAGTCCTTTGGGGCAACTTGCTGGTGTGACGAGCAGTGTGCGACCAACCTTTGCACAATTTATTACGGCTCCCTTGAGCCAACGGGCTGACGAGCCTTGGATCTGCACCTGCTCGCCATGAGAGGTACTTGACCTGTTTTAATTACATTTTGGCAGTCCACACGGCACCCCTTTACACTGACCTGCTCCCTGCTGACGAGAGGCAACTACCTCGAAACACGTGTCCAGGGATGGCTAACGCAACACATACTGTTCTTTATACATCGTGGCATAGGCGTACCCGCCGTCGCCACTACATTTACCACAGTCCTTTGGGGCAACTTGCTGGTGTGACGAGCAGTGTGCGACCAACCTTTGCACAATTTATTACGGCTCCCTTGAGCCAACGGGCTGACGAGCCTTGGATCTGCACCTGCGCGCCATGAGAGGTACTTGACCTGTTTTAATTACATTTTGGCAGTCCACACGGCACCCCTTTACACTGACCTGCTCCCTGCTGACGAGAGGCAACTACCTCGAAACACGTGTCCAGGGATGGCTAACGCAACACATACTGTTCTTTATACATCGTGGCATAGGCGTACCCGCCGTCGCCACTACATTTACCACAGTCCTTTGGGGCAACTTGCTGGTGTGACGAGCAGTGTGCGACCAACCTTTGCACAATTTATTACGGCTCCCTTGAGCCAACGGGCTGACGAGCCTTGGATCTGCACCTGCGCGCCATGAGAGGTACTTGACCTGTTTTAATTACATTTTGGCAGTCCACACGGCACCCCTTTACACTGACCTGCTCCCTGCTGACGAGAGGCAACTATATCGAAACACGTGTCCAGGGATGGCTAACGCAACGCATACTGTTCTTTATACATCGTGGCATAGGCGTACCCGCCGTCGCCACTGCATTTACCACAGTCCTTTGGGGCAACTTGCTGGTGTGACGAGCAGTGTGCGACCAACCTTTGCACAATTTATTACGGCTCCCTTGAGCCAACGGGCTGACGAGCCTTGGATCTGCACCTGCGCGCCATGAGAGGTACTTGACCTGTTTTAATTACATTTTGGCAGTCCACACGGCACCCCTTTACACTGACCTGCTCCCTGCTGATGAGAGGCAACTACCTCGAAACACGTGTCCAGGGATGGCTAACGCAACACATACTGTTCTTTATACATCGTGGCATAGGCGTACCCGCCGTCGCCACTACATTTACCACAGTCCTTTGGGGCAACTTGCTGGTGTGACGAGCAGTGTGCGACCAACCTTTGCGTGATTGGAAAATCAGCCTTCTAGATACTGTGTTCATTCTTGTTCAGAAGGCCAACTCTTCTCCATTGCCCAAGTTCATCGTGAATGGAGTCTTTCAATGTCCTTATATCATTGATGGTGGCCTTCCTGTAACACAGTTCATCATTCAAGTGACAATAAGCCTCCTGTAGATATTGACTTTTAGCCCACAAAACAACATCACCTCCCTTGTCTGCCTTGGTTATAATAACATCAGTGTTATTCTTCAGTTTGTTCATTAAAGTAAAGTACTGTTGATCACGATAAGACTGATGTTTATTGGTTTTCAAAATCTTCCTATTCAACATTTTAAGATCTTGAATAATACACTCACTAAATATATCCAATGCATCTTTAGGCATAAGTGGAATAAAAGTGGAGTTAGGACGAAATGGGCTCAGTGCTGGAGAATTTCCACTAGTGCCTAGGTTGTGTAATTGTTCTTGAGTTGAACACTCAGCTTCATCTGGGTTGTTGACAAGGGCACGTAAAGTTTTAAGATTGGTCACATCACTGGCAGCAAGTCGTATACTCGGGTTGTTAGAAATTGCGATTTTCGCAGCAGTATTAGATGCTTTATTCAGTTTAAAGTGTTTCAATAATTTTAGTTTTCTAATAAACTTGAAAACGTCAATCCGAGTTTGAACATACTTGAAACGACTTTTAGGGAAGAATGACAGTCCCAATGATAATAATTTTACCTCAGCTTCCGTGAGATTGACATTGGTCAAATTAATAACAGTATTGTCCATAGTTTGATCATTACTTAATTTTTCTTCTTCATATTTCTCCATCTTCCCCTGTTGTTTCCTCCTTTTGGCTTTACGTCTTTGTTTTCTGCACTCATTCCTCCGTTTGGTCCTCTCTTGGCTTGAGTAGTTTGCCGCAGAGTCTGGAGGCGATCTTCTACTAAAAAACCTAATTCTTCAGATGGGGATATGTTGCTTGGGATTGACGTAAGTCCTATGTCAGGTCCACTATCTTCTGAGCAGACACTGCTGGCAACTGAGCTAAGGTCTGAATCAACTTCTTCAGGATTGCGTAAACTGGATGTTGCTGTTGAGGTTATTTTAGACGTCAGAGCTTGCCTTTTGACATTATCAAATTTGCGTGAAAAGGTAAAAATTCTTCCAGATTCAAAGTCATTCTTATCTCTGGCAAATTTAAAATATTTTACGCGCTTTGATAGATTCTTCATATTTCTGAAGGCGTAAATCAATTTCTCCTCTACTTTTAGTGAGAATGTCTTGTTGTTCATGAGATGCCAATACTAAATTAAGAGCGTCAATCTGTTTCAAGATCTCCTCTCTGTTAATGGCAGCATATTTTATTAGTATGGTTACCATATTCATTGAAGCCTCAAGATTATTAGTAGCCCATTCCTTGAGCATTAGGGGGTTCGGGTTTTCAAAGGATGGGGCAATAAGCACTCTCAGCCCTCGTGGTACTTGTCCCACCTCTTACTTCTCCAATGAACGCTTCTCCCACCATTTATTGAGTTCTGTGCGCAGGAGTTTTTCTAATTTCTTAAGGTGAGTTTTAATGTCAGTGACATTCGTGGGGTTAGTGGTATTAGTATCCCCAGGTATCACAATGTTGTTAGGAAGATTGTCAAAAAGAGTATCCGCTATGACCTCTCGGTTCCTTAATGCGTCTGCCAATGACGACATAGTGTGGACTATCCAAATCCTGCACTCAGGTTCACCCCGCCAATCAAATGCAGGTATCCTGAAAAGTTCAAGCAGCGTTATCCCTGTGCCCGCAAATTCCCAATGCCAGACAGGTATCTACAGAACACGGCTTACCCTCAACGAATACCGATAGGTCTAGTAGCGTCCTCCGACTCATATGGACCTCCGTTGTCCGAGAGAAACCACCGCGATCCGTATTACACAAGTCACTCAGATGAGGGGGGCTGGCTCCGATTTAGTCCCTTCCGGGTTGCTGAAATATCGCATCCACGATGTCGGCCATTAAAGAGTCAGCCTCAGAAGTGCAGGGAGGGTCTGTAGGGCAAAGATCGCCGCACTTTGCCAAGAATAAATGAAGAGAGCAGGTTCCCAAAATCCAGCAGGTAGGCGGAAACGGGTACAGACCACAACACGCTGAAAGTATATTTCGTGCAGATTTATTCCAGGTAGATCGGCATGACGCATTTCGGCCGCGTTGCCACGGCCTTGATTACATGACACGTTAGAAACCAAGAAACCAATCTAGTAAAATATAGTGCAATGTGGTTAACTTCCTCCTACGCAGACCAATGGAATTGCGACAAACAAAACAGCAAACTGCAAGTACAAGCAGGGTGGAAATGGAAGAAATACTTTAACTTAAGTAATTCCGAATCATAAACTTAAAGTTTAAACAAATAATACCATAGTGGTAAAAAACTCAATAAACCCTGATTTATATACTGAGCACAATTCCCAAAAAACAAATGGCCATTTAGGCTATAAATCAAAAAGACCTGACAGTCAAATTGCAAAAGCATATAAGCGGGAGGAAGGAAACCCAATGAAAAAAATAAAAATAGTAATTAAGAGGTCATAGCGAAATAAACTCTAATAAGCAAATTGTAAATCAGAATATGCAGTTTGTTTGACTTAGGAGAAAAAATTAATTACTTAAGCACAACCCTCATATTTCTTTTATCATGTCGTTAATGCTTCTGATTACATGATATTGTTGATATGCACAGTACTGATGTAATAATAGATCCAATGTAGTCATTAACAAAAATCTCAACATAAAGAGCATAAAACATCAATATGTATGCGCAATAATATGTTTAAAGATTCCGTGATTGTAACAAAAAATCTCATCCATTAACAATATAATGAAAGAAAAGAATATAACAATCTCCAATAAAGTGCAAGTGCAATATATATTGGAATTCAATCAGGCTGGAAGAATATTCATAATTATAAAACATTCTCCAAACATACTTAACATACCCCAGGATAAAATCAATAGTACACGCAATAAAGTGCAAGTGCACCTATGCAAACACAGCAAAACATGTGCAAATAGCATCAAGTTAGCAGCAAAGGAAAGGGAGAGGGAGTAGTCTGGATGAGATTGATATCGTACAGTATTTGAACCTTACAATACTAGGGGTCGCATAGTTAAATAAATAATAAGATATTCATAAAATCGTTCATAAAACTCAGACAAGAAACCTCAGTAAAAACCCAAAACAATCCCAAGGGGATAAAATTAGGTTAAAACCAAAGCACGGACTGACATCCGAGAACGATAAAATGACGACCAACAAAGAGTATTCTACAGTGAATGAAATACTGATCAGGAGAAATAAGTCACATACTGACACAGAAAACACACCACTAAATAACAGAATCATAGGAAGTTGTGCATATCCTCCCCTGTATTGAGGCCATTTGGCATCTTGGTATCTAATAGTAGCATGTATTGGGTTTCTAGTTGTCTAAGACGTTTTTCCCTGTTGCCTCCTCTCGGTAATTTTGGTACCGCATCAATCACGAAGTATTTTAAATCGTTCATATATATATATATACGAAGACGTCCTGTCCACATTGAATCACTTTCGGCGGAACACCAGGCACGGACCTCCAGACTCCAAGGACAAATCACGGACTCCCACAAAGAATAAGTGGGTGAAGCAGTGGCAATTTATTGAAGAACAAGTGTCACAGGAGCAGTGCCTGCCATGACGCGTTTCGCTCCTCGGGTGGGGCTTGATCACATGATATATATCCAGCAAACACCGCAGCTTCTTAAGATGCACTCGACAGTGCGTCTGCCATTCGGCATCACAGTTCAGCCCGCCCCAGCCATCCAAGTTCATAGTATTGCCTGACGCGTTACTGTGGCCAACATACCACTTCATCAGACGCATTTCTCCTGTACGCATTGGAGCGCTCTTTATACTGCATGCTGATTGGTTGAGAAACCCCTCAAGGGTTCAACTGCGTATTTGATTTCTTTATACAGCATGCTGGGATGTGTAGTCACATCCAGCTTTCATGAACACCTATAGTAGGTTCCAGTGCGTACAGATATCAGATAGTCAGTTAGAATCCTTGGTAGGATCTGGATGTGATGTGAGCAGGTACTTTTCATCAAGACGCACTGTGCTGGAAACCAGAGCAGGAAGGTTCCTCTCCCTCAGCCTCTCATTCCTTCAAGATGGTGCATCTTGCATGGGACGGCACCCGTGTCATAATTTTATCCAACAAACGCCGCAGCTTCTTAAGATGCACTCGACAGTGCGTCTGCCATTCGGCATCACGGTTCAGCCCGCACCAGCCATCCAAGTTTGTTGTATTGCCTGACGCGTTTCTGTGGCCAATGTACCACTTAATCAGAGGAATTTCTCCTGTACGCATTGGAGCGCTCTTTATACTTTATGCTGATTGGTTGAGAAACCCCTCATGGGTTCAACTTCATATTTGATTTCTTTATACAGCATGCTGGGATGTGTATTCACATCGAGCTTTCATTGAATACCTATAGTAGGTTCCAATGCGTACAGATATCAGAGAGTCAGTTACAATCCTTGGTAGGATCTGGATGTGATGGGAGCAGCCACTTTTCATCAAGACGTACTGTGCTGGAAATCGGAGCAGGAAGGTTCCTCTCCCTCAGCCTCTCATTCCTTCGAGATGGTGCATCTTGCACGGGACGGCACCGTGTCATAATTTTATCCAACAAACGCTGCAGCTTCTTAAGATGCACTCGACAGTGCATCTGCCATTCGGCATCACGGTTCAGCCAGCCCCAGCCATCCAAGTTCGTTGTATTGCCGGACGCGTTTCTGTGGCCAACGTACCACTGCATTTACCACAGTCCTTTGGGGCAACTTGCTGGTGTGACGAGCAGTGTGCGACCAACCTTTGCACAATTTATTACGGCTCCCTTGAGCCAACGGGCTGACGAGCCTTGGATCTGCACCTGCGCGCCACGAGAGGTACTTGACCTGTTTTAATTACATTTTGGCAGTCCACACGGCACCCCTTTACACTGACCTGCTCCCTGCTGACGAGAGGCAACTACCTCGAAACACGTGTCCAGGGATGGCTAACGCAACACATACTGTTCTTTATACATCGTGGCATAGGCGTACCCGCCGTCGCCACTACATTTACCACAGTCCTTTGGGGCAACTTGAGGTTCCGTGTGAGACGGGACGGCACTTTTTGAGTAGTGACGAATATGGATGAGTTTGGTATCTACGAACCGCAAATGACGAGCATAGTGGGTGTACGAAGTTTCGCTATGCAGCCACGTATGGTTCGTCTCGTTTTTGGGTTTGTTCATCCGAACCCTCGGGTTCCATTTTAGATACAGCATCCATTTTGTTTCTTGCCCTCAGGTAGTCAGCGAACGGGCTTTGTCCGCTTCATGACCCTGGAACTCTCAAGCTTTCACGAAGGACACGTGTTCCTTTGAGATGACTTTTACGATGAGGGAAATGACACGACTAAGGCAGATGGCCCCGCTCGAGGCTCATCTTGCCGCTCCGGTCTATTGTTTCAGCCACGCATACATTAGACACGAGGTCTTTGATCCTTCTATCAAGTTTCCTTATTGCCCCTAACACTCTTTTCTAACCTGTTGTCCATCCTTGTCCTTTCCTTGCATCTGTTTTTCGTCCTTCCTCTTAATGTGTTTACGGTTGGGATGGAATGTGTTTATTGTGGAGGAAATATGTTTTTACAGTTGGGAACCGGCAAGACGGGTGTAATTATGTTCCGGCACCCTGAAACATAAACGCGACCCTTTTTGAAGTTTATTGTGGGAACTGAGTTGTAACCTTTGTTCGCCATACTGTGATATGGCAAAAACTTGTATAAAAGGAGCGACCCACTTCTACGAATTTGAAGCAGTCTCCGAGAACCTACACGTTGTGTACTTCTTGTGACCTCTGTATCCCTGCAGTAAATAAACGCTGATCTCTGACGTCGCTGGAAGTGTCCCGTGTCTCTGTGTTTGGTACGCCAGAACAGGTAACCCACGAAGGTTTCAGGTGTTGTTCCCTGGCACCGCTGGGTCTTAAAAAGAACCCAGTCCTTCAGTTGGCGCCCAACATGGGGCTCGATCAACGGTACCGGTCCAAAGCCCGACGATCGTGAGGAACTTCGTGTGAAATCTCCGAGGGAAGGTGCACCCCGCTTCATCGATCCAGTTGTCGAAATAAGTGGCCCGACGTCTTTTCCCGCGAAGATCCCCGCCTCCTGACGGCTGCGACGGACCGATGCCCTGACTGTCGACCTGTTTTGGCGCCTGGCGTAGTCCTTTGTACGGCGAGACGATCGACGGGCCTTCCTGGTGACGCCAGTGTTCTCTCAGTTAAGTATTTGTGGGTCGCTCCCAGTATTGCTTTGTTGTTTGCATGGTTCCATAGCATTCGTGGTTCTTAGTTGTTGGGTTTTATTTGACGATTGCAATTGCCAAAAACCGAGGGTCTTGCATTTTTGCGAGGACATCGTACTTCGATAGCCCTTGAAGTTTGTATACTTGGCTAGTGTGCACGATGCCTGGCCGTAGTACTTTGTTTGGGTTTCTCAAATGTTGTACCATGGATTCCCGGCTGGAGGATTCGTGTCCGATACCTCCGGTTGGAACTCCGATTTATGAGCTCTATAGTCGTCATGGCGTGGGTCCTATCATATATAATGAATATTGGGTCCGTTACACTAAAAACGATGGCGTCCTTAGTTGGCCATCTCATGGTAGTTTCGAGGCTGCCGTTCTGGATAATTTGGAAGCTAAATTGTTTAAGAAGAAAGCTAGGCCGGCCATGCTTGATTCCTTCCGGTTATGGCGGAAAGAGGCCAAACAGAAAGAAATCAAACAGAATAAGAAAAATAAAAAAGAAGGTGTTATTACGGTGATGCGAAATGCAGAACAGTATCAGTTAGACAAAGACGAGAAAGAGCAGGAAGTTAGTACTCGGCTTCACCATATGGCAGTGGATAAGTGTTATCCGGTGCTACCTTCTAATATCGACAGGGTAGGAGAGGATGCGGTGGAAGACTCGCTCTTGTCTTATCTGTTGAAATCGCCACCTCCCTATGCTCCCGATGTTATGGGTCCTGTACATCCACCCCTTCCCCAACCTGCTGTTGTGGCGGCTGCCGGTCAGCCCGCCGTTCCTCCCGCTCTCCCAAATCCCCTTGTGCCACAGATCGTGCATCCTCCTGTTCCGCCTTCTCTCCCTACTGCGCCTTTCCAAGTGCCTGTTGTTCCCGTTACTCCTGTTGCCGCGTCGGCTTCTACTATTTCCACCCCTATTGTTGCTGCGTCTGCATCCTCTTCCTCTTCTCCTTCTGTTCGTAGTCGTCTCCTGACCGCTGTTGCCTCTCTTTATTCTCCGCTTTTTGGGCCGATACTTGGCTCGACTCTCTCAGATGTCGCTCAAAGACGTAGTCAGCTTCCTGATGGTAGGGAACGTGACTCATTGGTGAAAACGGCACGTAGATGGATTCGTAACCCTGTTAAATACACCCCACGTGTAGTTTTTGAAACGTTTTCTCAGTTTAATGTGCCCACGCAACGATTCGTGTTCGAAGAATTGTGTAAGTCATTGAAAGAGGAGTGGGACGACGATATGGCCGATGATATACCACCTGAGGTTTCCGAGCTACAGCGTCAGTTCGCCACGGGTGTGATAGTAGGTGATAAGGTTCGAGAGGCGCTGGAACGCTTGTTATCCTTTCGATGTACAGTGCAACCTCGTGCGTTGTTTAAAGACGCGACCGCAGAATGGATGGCACACCCTGGCCAATACCCTATGCGAGAAGTTCCCCCAGTGTGGATGCCAGGTGATCCTACTGCTGTCCCTGCTGTCCCAGGCCGGTTCCAGCGAGTGTGGATACACCTCCCTTGGAAACGATCGGAAGTTTTGCAAGTGAAGCAATCTTTGCCTGATCCCCGTAAGAATCCCGCAGGTTATTATAAGGAGTTATCCCAATTGGTGGATGCTACTGTGATGAACTTGGCTGATATCGACATGTTGTTTGGCAATGTGGTGCCTCAGCCGATTTGGGCGAAAATTCGTCACGAGAATCATGTAGCCGAGTTGGGCGGTGACTGGGCTGCCCTTACGGCGGCGGACGCCTTGCAAGTCGGTGGGGCTAAGCCTGAACAGCTTATTGCGGATTTGCCTCAGAGGATAATTACCCTCATGAAAACGCTTATGCCAGCAATACGCGTCAATTGGGACAAGTTATCAGCCTGCAGGCAAAAGAGGGATGAAAGTGTTTCTGATTTCTTTACGAGATTTGAGGAAGCGTTTGTTGATCATAGTGGTCAGGACATGGGTTCCGAGGGTGGTCAGCGGTTGTTCGTCGATAAGTTTGTATCGAACTTGTTGCCCGAGCTTAGCAACAAATTGAAGAATTCTGAGAGTTCGTGGGCTGTTTCTACCACCGCTCAAATATTGGCCACGGCCCAATATTACGAGAATAGGGAAAAGGAGGAAAGTGAGCGTGCAGATAAGAAAACGAAGGATCTCAAAACAAAGGTCTTGTTGCAGCAAGCCTATCCCCCGCGTTCGAATTTCAGTGATACCCAGCAGCCGAGTCGATCCCAATTACAGTTCTCTAGATCGCAGCCGCGAAATGCCTCTCCCGCACCTCGCTTTGTGTTGGGATATAATCAATGTGCATATTGTCGTGGGGAGGGCCATTTGAAGTTTGACTGTCCGGTTCTCCGTGATAGGAACAATGGTGTGTCGGCTCGAGGAGGTCGTAGTGGCCCTCAGCAGGCTTCCCGTGGTAGAGGTCGTGGAGTTACTCAGAATCAGGCTGACCGTTTTTCAACGTCTGCGGACTCGCAAAATTGTTTCGATCGGCGTGACCCGCCGTCCGGTCGATCTGCACAGTATCATGTTGATGACCGCTATGTTGGGTGTGATGTTGATACGGATGATATCTACTAGGACAGCCATAGACAAAGGAAGGGAGAAGTATCAGTTCCGGTTGATCAGAGAGGGCCTTATGTTGCAGTAGCCACTTTGGGCGTCGTTGAGCCTTTTCTGTTGGACACTGGTGCAGCAAAAAGTTCCATCATGCATTCGAAACTCCCTGGCGCGCCTTTGTCTGGCTTAACGAATGTTTCCGTTGGATTTTCTGGCGCCCCCGTTAGCAATCCAGTTTCAAGCCCTTTGCCCCTTACGATTGGGTCTCATGAGCTAAAGGCTCCTTTGATTTTGACTACTGGTTGTGGTGAGAATCTTTTGGGCCTAGATCTGTTGAAAAGGTTGCATGCGACTTTGTACTGTTCTCCTACGGGTGTGGAGCTTACGTTGGGTAAGAGCGTGATTTCCCCTATGTATTTATCGATCGACAAGCTCCCACCGGAATTGAGATCTCTTCCGGCCTCCTTGTGGGCGACAGGTCCCAACGACGTGGGCCTGCTGGATATTCCACCTTATGTTGTTCAATTGAAAGTTGGTGCGCGCTTGCCGCGCATACCCCAGTATCGTATTTCCCTTGATGGGGAACGGGCACTATTAGCGATCATTTACGATTTGATCGGTAAAGATATTATTGAGGAGACACGGGGTAATGTGTGCAATAGTCCCGTGTTGCCTATTCTGAAACGAACGGATCCCTCCAAGCCTCCCGTGTATCGTCTAGTTATCGACTTGCGAGAGGTGAATAAAATTGTTGTCCCACAGTTTCCTGTGGTACCAGACATTACTGCCTTACTGACTTTGATTCCGGCCACTGCATCATGGTTCTCGGTAATTGATTTGAAGAATGCGTTCTTTAGCATTCCGATCGCAGAGGAAAGTAGAGACTTGTTCGGTTTCTCATTAGGTGGTCGCAGCTTCAGGTTCAAACGCGCACCTCAGGGCTACTGTGAGAGTCCATCGATCTACAGTCAAGCTCTTAAAAGTCAACTTGATGCGTTTTGTATTACCGGCTGGTGCGGCCTTGATTCAGTACGTTGATGATCTGTTGGTAGCTGCTGACACTGAACAGCTTTGTCGAGCTGCTACAGTGTCCCTGTTACAGCATCTTTGTGACTTACATCATAAGGTGTCACCTTCCAAACTACAATATTGTTGTCAAGAAGTAACCTATCTAGGTCACTTATTGTCAAAGGCGGGAAGGAGGTTGACCCCTGAAAGAATTGCAGCAATTGTTCGAATGTCTGTGCCAGCAACTCAGAGAGATGTGCGTGCCTTTCTAGGTATCACGTCATACTGCAGACAGTGGATCCCGAACTTTTCACTGTTAGCGAAGCCTTTGGTAGCCCTCACGTGCAAGGACGTTTCAACTCCTTTGCCTTGGACGGAGGAATGTCAGAAAAGTTTTTCTGAACTGCGTGATGCACTGTGTTCGGCTCCTGTGTTAGGTACTCCTGATTACAGTAAGCCTTTCACATTATACGTCCATGAGAGGGACGGTTGTGCGTTGAGTGTTTTAACGCAGCAATTTGGTGATAAGCAGCGTCCGTGTGCATATTTTTCCTCCACCTTAGACCCGGTAGCTAGAGCGTTGCCGAGTTGCTTAAGGGCGACAGCGGCAGCGGCGGCGTCTATTCGACAATCCGCAGGTCTGGTCATGGATAATATGCTCATAGTGATGGTTCCGCATGCAGTTGATACGCTCTTGAATCGGACAAAGACTCAACATCTGACGAGTGCAAGGTTGTCTGGGTACGAGCTGACCCTTTTGGCAAGTCACATACAGATCAAACGTTGTAATGTACTGAATCCGGCGACATTGTTGCCGATTAATACGGAATCAGATGATGTGCTGTCACATGATTGTTATTTACGGACTGAGGAAGAAACAAAAGGTCGTGTGGACCTGAAAAACACTCCTTTGGCGGATCCCGATGGTACCTTGTATGTGGATGGTTCTTGCTTCAAGTTGTCGAATGGTGATGTGACGACTGCATATGCTGTAGTGACGTTGAGCACGGTTGTGGAAACTGCGAGATTGAACCAGAATTCAGCACAAGCGGCAGAATTAATTGCATTAACGAGAGCGTGTGTTTTGTCTAAGGGAAAGCGAGTGAATGTGTTTACCGACAGTCAGTACGCATTTGGGGTTGCGCACAACTTTGGAAGACTGTGGAAAGAAAGAGGATTCATGACATCGCATGGTACAAAGATCCAACATGGGCAGCTTGTGAATGACCTTTTGGATGCACTTACATTGCCTAAACAAGTGGCGATCGTGAAATGTAGTGCACATCGGAAAGTAACGGATGATGTTGGCCGTGGTAATGCGTTTGCGGATGAGATTGCTAAGGAAACGGTTAAGAATCTTGCGACTCGAATGTATGTCACGAGTTCAGCAAGGTGGCTGATGGAGACTGGTATGTGTGAGAATACTGTTGAGAGTGTGAAAGCAATTCAGAACGAGGCCACTGAAGCTGAAAAGACCAAGTGGAAAGAAAACACAGCGAGACTGGATACGCATGGATGTTGGGTTGACCTGACGGAATGTCAGAGGTGGATGTTACCAGATGCGTATGTATTAGCTGTTGTGACGATGGCTCATGGGTTGTCACATATTAGTGCGAAAGGAATATGCAAGTTCTTGTCTCCTGTATGGAGGAATGATGGTATTGCTAAGTGTGCCGAGAGAGTGGTTAAAAATTGTATGGTGTGTTTGATGCACAATCCCGGAAGGGGCATTCCCACTCCACCTGGTCACTTCGCTCCTCCTGCTTGTCCCTTTGAGGTTATCCAGTTGGACTTTATCCATATGGAGAGATGCAATAACCTGAAGTATGTTTTGGTTGTGGTTTGCGCGTTCTCCAGATGGATTGAGGCCTATCCTCTTAAAGATAATACTGCCCTGTCCACAGCAAAAATCCTGCTGAAAGAGTACTTTCCTAGGTACGGAATGCCACGGATTGTGTGGTCGGATAATGGAAGCGAGTTTGTGGGAAGTGTAATGCAGAGCGTGTGTAAGGGCCTTGGAATACGACAGAAATTCCACAGTGCCAACCATCCTCAGGCAGCGGGTTTGGTTGAAGGGTACAATGGTACCCTGAAGCTGAAACTCGCTAAGATCCAAGCTACGACTGGACTGTCATGGCCTGATGCCTTGCCTCTGGCTCTCCTATCGACCAGAGCGACTGTACACTCTCGAGTAGGGCTTAGCCCATATGAGATTGTGTTCGGCCGCCCTGCAAATATTTGGGGTGTCCCGAGGCCGAGGGCTTTTGATAGTCTTGAGTATCCAATGTTGATTGATTATCTGCATGATTTGACCACTAAACTACGGTTAATTCATCAACAGGTCCTTGAAGCTCTACCGGCGCAGACAGAGGGTCCTGGACACCAGCTCCGGCCAGGGGACTGGGTGGTTACCCGGAACTTCGGTCGGAAGCGTAACTTGGAGCCAAGATTCGTTGGACCATACCAAGTTTTGCTGACAACGAGGACAGCGGTTCGACTGGAGGGCCGGAAACATTGGGTCCATGCCAGTCACACAAAGAAGGTACCGATCCCCTTACCAACTGACGGTTGGGTGAGGACTGGGATTTTGGCTACAGAAACTGAGACTCCTTTGCACTTTGTGCCGTTTAGCGATGCTCAACTCGTGGAGGAGGATTCGTCCCTGCCAAACTCACATGTGGAGTCATCAGTAACAGAGAACCCAAGGTCTGACTCGTTGTCCACCTCATCGAACACTGTTGCGCCAGCTGAACAATTGTTTGTAGAGCAAACTCAACCTGGAAGAAGTCGATACTTTCTTCGTTCAAGGACTAATAAAAATTAGTAGTATAATTGTTTTTTGACGTTACGAATATTGCGAACAATTACATCCTTTCTTTTTGGAGTTTTTATGTGTTTTTCCACTGCTAAGAGATTCGTAATAGGGAAACCTCTCCATCCGGGTTACCGTAGGGCCGTGCGGGTACTTCTTTCTGCTTAGCAGGTTTCTGACGTTAGGTTGGTTACTTTTGTCGATTCCTGGGAACTCTTGGGGATTGATAATTGCTACTCAGAACGAAGTGCGTCAAGTACGTCACGGACGGTTTGTAGAGGATGGCATTCTCTAAGCTAGTGGAAGAAGAAAGGGTGTCAGCACAGAGATCAGAGCTATGGAGGATTGTACGAACGAAATGTTTTTTGTTCCAGGTATTTCTACTGTTCCTAACTGTATCTATGCTATTGGTGGGTGGAGTGTATTTTGGAGTACAGTTGTTTCTGCCTTCTGTTTCTCCTACTTTTTCTCCTGATTCAAGTTCCCTCACCACTGTCTCCCCACATTCCTTTCATCCTTTGCCTCAACATGAGCAGGTTAGACGTGCGGAATTCATGAATAATTCCTTTGTTCAACTCCTACATCAGCATCAGTTGGTGGTGAATACTACCAATTGCTGGGTATTTGTGGGTTAATGCCACATACCATGGATAGGGGTATTCCGTACTTGGTTCTTCCTTACAGCTCCCAGGGTTCAGCTCGAGCATTTCAAACTATGTTCCGTAGTGCACTAGATTCCTACCCCAGTCGAGAGCCACGATCTGTAAATTCCGGTCCTGGGCCGTACCACAAGCCTTTGGCCATAGCAATAGCGGATCTGGATAGAGATGTTTTTGACGCATCACTCATTCCAGATGAAGAAGTGCAGGCCTATAAGGATCTGAGCGAAGCTGAGTATAGTACGTCAGTGGGTAATAGACAGCTTAAGAGCTCGTCCCCGATATGGATTGTACCGCACCTTGGTAATTTCTGCTTGCAAGGCTTGGGTCGAAATCCGAGAGCACAACTTGGGAACAGTGCTTGCACTGATACGTATGTTCTACCGATGCTCTCCTCCCCTGTTTTTCTGACTGCCAAGGGCACCTATTTTGTATGTTATGAACGCGCATATACATGGTTACCCCGCGACTTTTCGGGTACCTGCTATATTGCGAATCTTTTACCTCCAACTTTCACAGTTGCTTCAGACTACCACAAAACCAGAGTTGTGAGAGGCGTTATTAGCAAAGAGGATACTGCTGGTCAGGAAGCAGGAGACTTCTTTAAGGGTTTCTTGCCGTTTTGGGGACCTATGGTTAATAGTAGGAACCTAAGACAGTTGACCCGTGTGGTTGAGTCAACTGCTAATATTACTGCAAATGCCCTTGGTAATCTAACAGCTGAACTACAGGCGGATAGACTCATGACGTTGCAGAACCGTATGGTTCTAGACGTTGTTCTTGCAGTGTAAAATTATCCATTCGAGTTGTTGCATTTTTATTCCTGACAATGCTCCAACTGTATACCAAGCCATCTCGAAGTTGCACAAGATTTCCGAGTCCATACACGTGGACGAAGGTAATTGGACGCTCCTAGGATGGTTTTGGGGCCTGATGTCAACCTGGGGTTGGGAGATTCTAATGATCGTAGGGGCTGTTGTAGCGTTTCTGTTCACATGTTGTCTTTGTGTACAGTGTGGTCCTGCCCTATGTGGCCTGTGTGCTACGACGTGTATAAGGCGGCCATCTGTTACCAAGGAGACATTGATGAATAGAATGATGTTCCAGCAGCAGCTGAACGATCTGATGAATATCGACATAGACTCCGATCGTGACTAGTGCTTGCCTACATGAGGGCAAAAGGAGCGTCTGAGGTTCCGTGTGAGACGGGACGGCACTTTTTGAGTAGTGACGAATATGGATGAGTTTGGTATCTACGAACCGCAAATGACGAGCATAGTGGGTGTACGAAGTTTCGCTATGCAGCCACGTATGGTTCGTCTCGTTTTTGGGTTTGTTCATCCGAACCCTCGGGTTCCATTTTAGATACAGCATCCATTTTGTTTCTTGCCCTCAGGTAGTCAGCGAACGGGCTTTGTCCGCTTCATGACCCTGGAACTCTCAAGCTTTCACGAAGGACACGTGTTCCTTTGAGATGACTTTTACGATGAGGGAAATGACACGACTAAGGCAGATGGCCCCGCTCGAGGCTCATCTTGCCGCTCCGGTCTATTGTTTCAGCCACGCATACATTAGACACGAGGTCTTTGATCCTTCTATCAAGTTTCCTTATTGCCCCTAACACTCTTTTCTAACCTGTTGTCCATCCTTGTCCTTTCCTTGCATCTGTTTTTCGTCCTTCCTCTTAATGTGTTTACGGTTGGGATGGAATGTGTTTATTGTGGAGGAAATATGTTTTTACAGTTGGGAACCGGCAAGACGGGTGTAATTATGTTCCGGCACCCTGAAACATAAACGCGACCCTTTTTGAAGTTTATTGTGGGAACTGAGTTGTAACCTTTGTTCGCCATACTGTGATATGGCAAAAACTTGTATAAAAGGAGCGACCCACTTCTACGAATTTGAAGCAGTCTCCGAGAACCTACACGTTGTGTACTTCTTGTGACCTCTGTATCCCTGCAGTAAATAAACGCTGATCTCTGACGTCGCTTGAAGTGTCCCGTGTCTCTGTGTTTGGTACGCCAGAACAGGTAACCCACGAAGGTTTCAGGTGTTGTTCCCTGGCACCGCTGGGTCTTAAAAATAACCCAGTCCTTCAAACTTGCTGGTGTGACGAGCAGTGTGCGACCAACCTTTGCACAATTTATTACGGCTCCCTTGAGCCAACGGGCTGACGAGCCTTGGATCTGCACCTGCGCGCCATGAGAGGTACTTGACCTGTTTTAATTACATTTTGGCAGTCCACACGGCACCCCTTTACACTGACCTGCTCCCTGCTGACGAGAGGCAACTATATCGAAACACGTGTCCAGTGATGGCTAACGCAACACATACTGTTCTTTATACATCGTGGCATAGGCGTACCCGCCGTCACCACTGCATTTACCACAGTCCTTTGGGGCAACTTGCTGGTGTGACGAGCAGTGTGCGACCAACCTTTGCACAATTTATTACGGCTCCCTTGAGCCAACGGGCTGACGAGCCTTGGATCTGCACCTGCTCGCCATGAGAGGTACTTGACCTGTTTTAATTACATTTTGGCAGTCCACACGGCACCCCTTTACACTGACCTGCTCCCTGCTGACGAGAGGCAACTACCTCGAAACACGTGTCCAGGGATGGCTAACGCAACACATACTGTTCTTTATACATCGTGGCATAGGCGTACCCGCCGTCGCCACTACATTTACCACAGTCCTTTGGGGCAACTTGCTGGTGTGACGAGCAGTGTGCGACCAACCTTTGCACAATTTATTACGGCTCCCTTGAGCCAACGGGCTGACGAGCCTTGGATCTGCACCTGCGCGCCATCAGAGGTACTTGACCTGTTTTAATTACATTTTGGCAGTCCACACGGCACCCCTTTACACTGACCTGCTCCCTGCTGACGAGAGGCAACTACCTCGAAACACGTGTCCAGGGATGGCTAACGCAACACATACTGTTCTTTATACATCGTGGCATAGGCGTACCCGCCGTCGCCACTACATTTACCACAGTCCTTTGGGGCAACTTGCTGGTGTGACGAGCAGTGTGCGACCAACCTTTGCACAATTTATTACGGCTCCCTTGAGCCAACGGGCTGACGAGCCTTGGATCTGCACCTGCGTGCCATGAGAGGTACTTGACCTGTTTTAATTACATTTTGGCAGTCCACACGGCACCCCTTTACACTGACCTGCTCCCTGCTGACGAGAGGCAACTATATCGAAACACGTGTCCAGGGATGGCTAACGCAACACATACTGTTCTTTATACATCGTGGCATAGGCGTACCCGCCGTCGCCACTGCATTTACCACAGTCCTTTGGGGCAACTTGCTGGTGTGACGAGCAGTGTGCGACCAACCTTTGCACAATTTATTACGGCTCCCTTGAGCCAACGGGCTGACGAGCCTTGGATCTGCACCTGCGCGCCATGAGAGGTACTTGACCTGTTTTAATTACATTTTGGCAGTCCACACGGCACCCCTTTACACTGACCTGCTCCCTGCTGATGAGAGGCAACTACCTCGAAACACGTGTCCAGGGATGGCTAACGCAACACATACTGTTCTTTATACATCGTGGCATAGGCGTACCCGCCGTCGCCACTACATTTACCACAGTCCTTTGGGGCAACTTGCTGGTGTGACGAGCAGTGTGCGACCAACCTTTGCACAATTTATTACGGCTCCCTTGAGCCAACGGGCTGACGAGCCTTGGATCTGCACCTGCGCGCCATGAGAGGTACTTGACCTGTTTTAATTACATTTTGGCAGTCCACACGGCACCCCTTTACACTGACCTGCTCCCTGCTGACGAGAGGCAACTACCTCGAAACACGTGTCCAGGGATGGCTAACGCAACACATACTGTTCTTTATACATCGTGGCATAGGCGTACCCGCCGTCGCCACTACATTTACCACAGTCCTTTGGGGCAACTTGCTGGTGTGACGAGCAGTGTGCGACCAACCTTTGCACAATTTATTACGGCTCCCTTGAGCCAACGGGCTGACGAGCCTTGGATCTGCACCTGCGCGCCATGAGAGGTACTTGACCTGTTTTAATTACATTTTGGCAGTCCACACGGCACCCCTTTACACTGACCTGCTCCCTGCTGACGAGAGGCAACTATATCGAAACACGTGTCCAGGGATGGCTAACGCAACACATACTGTTCTTTATACATCGTGGCATAGGCGTACCCGCCGTCGCCACTGCATTTACCACAGTCCTTTGGGGCAACTTGCTGGTGTGACGAGCAGTGTGCGACCAACCTTTGCACAATTTATTACGGCTCCCTTGAGCCAACGGGCTGACGAGCCTTGGATCTGCACCTGCGCGCCATGAGAGGTACTTGACCTGTTTTAATTACATTTTGGCAGTCCACACGGCACCCCTTTACACTGACCTGCTCCCTGCTGACGAGAGGCAACTACCTCGAAACACGTGTCCAGGGATGGCTAACGCAACACATACTGTTCTTTATACATCGTGGCATAGGCGTACCCGCCGTCGCCACTACATTTACCACAGTCCTTTGGGGCAACTTGCTGGTGTGACGAGCAGTGTGCGACCAACCTTTGCGTGATTGGAAAATCAGCCTTCTAGAAACTGTGTTCATTCTTGTTCAGAAGGCCAACTCTTCTCCATTGCCCAAGTTCATCGTGAATGGAGTCTTTCAATGTCCTTATATCATTGATGGTGGCCTTCCTGTAACACAGTTCATCATTCAAGTGACAATAAGCCTCCTGTAGATATTGACTTTTAGCCCACAAAACAACATCACCTCCCTTGTCTGCCTTGGTTATAATAACATCAGTGTTATTCTTCAGTTTGTTCATTAAAGTAAAGTACTGTTGATCACGATAAGACTGATGTTTATTGGTTTTCAAAATCTTCCTATTCAACATTTTAAGATCTTGAAAAATACACTCACTAAATATATCCAATGCATCTTTAGGCATAAGTGGAATAAAAGTGGAGTTAGGACGAAATGGGCTCAGTGCTGGAGAATTTCCACTAGTGCCTAGGTTGTGTAATTGTTCTTGAGTTGAACACTCAGCTTCATCTGGGTTGTTGACAAGGGCACGTAAAGTTTTAAGATTGGTCACATCACTGGCAGCAAGTCGTATACTCGGGTTGTTAGAAATTGCGATTTTCGCAGCAGTATTAGATGCTTTATTCAGTTTAAAGTGTTTCAATAATTTTAGTTTTCTAATAAACTTGAAAACGTCAATCCGAGTTTGAACATACTTGAAACGACTTTTAGGGAAGAATGACAGTCCCAATGATAATAATTTTACCTCAGCTTCCGTGAGATTGACATTGGTCAAATTAATAACAGTATTGTCCATAGTTTGATCATTACTTAATTTTTCTTCTTCATATTTCTCCATCTTCCCCTGTTGTTTCCTCCTTTTGGCTTTACGTCTTTGTTTTCTGCACTCATTCCTCCGTTTGGTCCTCTCTTGGCTTGAGTAGTTTGCCGCAGAGTCTGGCGGCGATCTTCTACTAAAAAACCTAATTCTTCAGATGGGGATATGTTGCTTGGGATTGACGTAAGTCCTATGTTAGGTCCACTATCTTCTGAGCAGACACTGCTGGCAACTGAGCTAAGGTCTGAATCAACTTCTTCAGGATTGCGTAAACTGGATGTTGCTGTTGAGGTTATTTTAGACGTCAGAGCTTGCCTTTTGACATTATCAAATTTGCGTGAAAAGGTAAAAATTCTTCCAGATTCAAAGTCATTCTTATCTCTGGCAAATTTAAAATATTTTACGCGCTTTGATAGATTCTTCATATTTCTGAAGGCGTAAATCAATTTCTCCTCTACTTTTAGTGAGAATGTCTTGTTGTTCATGAGATGCCAATACTAAATTAAGAGCGTCAATCTGTTTCAAGATCTCCTCTCTGTTAATGGCAGCATATTTTATTAGTATGGTTACCATATTCATTGAAGCCTCAAGATTATTAGTAGCCCATTCCTTGAGCATTAGGGGGTTCGGGTTTTCAAAGGATGGGGCAGTAAGCACTCTCAGCCCTCGTGGTACTTGTCCCACCTCTTACTTCTCCAATGAACGCTTCTCCCACCATTTATTGAGTTCTGTGCGCAGGAGTTTTTCTAATTTCTTAAGGTGAGTTTTAATGTCAGTGACATTCGTGGGGTTAGTGGTATTAGTATCCCCAGGTATCACAATGTTGTTAGGAAGATTGTCAAAAAGAGTATCCGCTATGACCTCTCGGTTCCTTAATGCGTCTGCCAATGACGACATAGTGTGGACTATCCAAATCCTGCACTCAGGTTCACCCCGCCAATCAAATGCAGGTATCCTGAAAAGTTCAAGCAGCGTTATCCCTGTGCCCGCAAATTCCCAATGCCAGACAGGTATCTACAGAACACGGCTTACCCTCAACGAATACCGATAGGTCTAGTAGCGTCCTCCGACTCATATGGACCTCCGTTGTCCGAGAGAAACCACCGCGATCCGTATTACACAAGTCACTCAGATGAGGGGGGCTGGCTCCGATTTAGTCCCTTCCGGGTTGCTGAAATATCGCATCCGCGATGTCGGCCATTAAAGAGTCAGCCTCAGAAGTGCAGGGAGGGTCTGTAGGGCAAAGATCGCCGCACTTTGCCAAGAATAAATGAAGAGAGCAGGTTCCCAAAATCCAGCAGGTAGGCGGAAACGGGTACAGACCACAACACGCTGAAAGTATATTTCGTGCAGATTTATTCCAGGTAGATCGGCATGACGCATTTCGGCCGCGTTGCCACGGCCTTGATTACATGACACGTTAGAAACCAAGAAACCAATCTAGTAAAATATAGTGCAATGTGGTTAACTTCCTCCTACGCAGACCAATGGAATTGCGACAAACAAAACAGCAAACTGCAAGTACAAGCAGGGTGGAAATGGAAGAAATACTTTAACTTAAGTAATTCCGAATCATAAACTTAAAGTTTAAACAAATAATACCATAGTGGTAAAAAACTCAATAAACCCTGATTTATATACTGAGCACAATTCCCAAAAAACAAATGGCCATTTAGGCTATAAATCAAAAAGACCTGACAGTCAAATTGCAAAAGCATATAAGCGGGAGGAAGGAAACCCAATGAAAAAAATAAAAATAGTAATTAAGAGGTCATAGCGAAATAAACTCTAATAAGCAAATTGTAAATCAGAATATGCAGTTTGTTTGACTTAGGAGAAAAAATTAATTACTTAAGCACAACCCTCATATTTCTTAGTCATGTCGTTAATGCTTCTGATTACATGATATTGTTGATATGCACAGTACTGATGTAATAATAGATCCAATGTAGTCATTAACAAAAATCTCAACATAAAGAGCATAAAACATCAATATGTATGCGCAATAATATGTTTAAAGATTCCGTGATTGTAACAAAAAATCTCATCCATTAACAATATAATGAAAGAAAAGAATATAACAATCTCCAATAAAGTGCAAGTGCAATATATATTGGAATTCAATCAGGCTGGAAGAATATTCATAATTATAAAACATTCTCCAAACATACTTAACATACCCCAGGATAAAATCAATAGTACACGCAATAAAGTGCAAGTGCACCTGTGCAAACACAGCAAAACATGTGCAAATAGCATCAAGTTAGCAGCAAAGGAAAGGGAGAGGGAGTAGTCTGGATGAGATTGATATCTTACAGTATTTGAACCTTACAATACTAGGGGTCGCATAGTTAAATAAATAATAAGATATTCATAAAATCGTTCATAAAACTCAGACAAGAAACCTCAGTAAAAACCCAAAACAATCCCAAGGGGATAAAATTAGGTTAAAACCAAAGCACGGACTGACATCCGAGAACGATAAAATGACGACCAACAAAGAGTATTCTACAGTGAATGAAATACTGATCAGGAGAAATAAGTCACATAATGACACAGAAAACACACCACTAAATAACAGAATCATAGGAAGTTGTGCATATCCTCCCCTGTATTGAGGCCATTTGGCATCTTGGTATCTAATAGTAGCATGTATTGGGTTTCTAGTTGTCTAAGACGTTTTTCCCTGTTGCCTCCTCTCGGTAATTTTGGTACCGCATCAATCACGAAGTATTTTAAATCGTTCATATATATATATACAAAGACGTCCTGTCCACATTGAATCACTTTCGGCGGAACACCAGGCACGGACCTCCAGACTCCAAGGACAAATCACGGACTCCCACAAAGAATAAGTGGGTGAAGCAGTGGCAATTTATTGAAGAACAAGTATCACAGGAGCAGTGCCTGCCATGACGCGTTTCGCTCCTCGGGTGGGGCTTGATCACATGATATATATCCAGCAAACACCGCAGCTTCTTAAGATGCACTCGACAGTGCGTCTGCCATTCGGCATCACAGTTCAGCCCGCCCCAGCCATCCAAGTTCATAGTATTGCCTGACGCGTTACTGTGGCCAACATACCACTTCATCAGACGCATTTCTCCTGTACGCATTGGAGCGCTCTTTATACTGCATGCTGATTGGTTGAGAAACCCCTCAAGGGTTCAACTGCGTATTTGATTTCTTTATACAGCATGCTGGGATGTGTAGTCACATCCAGCTTTCATGAACACCTATAGTAGGTTCCAGTGCGTACAGATATCAGATAGTCAGTTAGAATCCTTGGTAGGATCTGGATGTGATGTGAGCAGGTACTTTTCATCAAGACGCACTGTGCTGGAAACCAGAGCAGGAAGGTTCCTCTCCCTCAGACTCTCATTCCTTCAAGATGGTGCATCTTGCATGGGACGGCACCCGTGTCATAATTTTATCCAACAAACGCCGCAGCTTCTTAAGATGCACCCGACAGTGCGTCTGCCATTCGGCATCACGGTTCAGCCCGCACCAGCCATCCAAGTTTGTTGTATTGCCTGACGCGTTTCTGTGGCCAATGTACCACTTAATCAGAGGAATTTCTCCTGTACGCATTGGAGCGCTCTTTATACTTTATGCTGATTGGTTGAGAAACCCCTCATGGGTTCAACTTCATATTTGATTTCTTTATACAGCATGCTGGGATGCGTATTCACATCGAGCTTTCATTGAATCCCTATAGTAGGTTCCAATGCGTACAGATATCAGAGAGTCAGTTACAATCCTTGGTAGGATCTGGATGTGATGGGAGCAGCCACTTTTCATCAAGACGTACTGTGCTGGAAATCGGAGCAGGAAGGTTCCTCTCCCTCAGCCTCTCATTCCTTCGAGATGGTGCATCTTGCACGGGACGGCACCGTGTCATAATTTTATCCAACAAACGCTGCAGCTTCTTAAGATGCACTCGACAGTGCATCTGCCATTCGGCATCACGGTTCAGCCAGCCCCAGCCATCCAAGTTCGTTGTATTGCCTGACGCGTTTCTGTGGCCAACGTACCACTGCATCAGAGGCATTTCTCCTGTACGCATTGGAGCGCTCTTTATACTGCATGCTGATTGGATGAGAAACCCCTCATGGGTTCAACTGCGTATTTGATTTCTTTATACAGCATGATGGGATGTGTAGTCACATCGAGCTTTCATTGAACACCTATAGTAGGTTCCAATGCGTACAGATATCAGAGAGTCAGTTAGAATCCTTGGTAGGATCTGGATGTGATAGGTTTCAGGGAAGTTATAGTTAGTTGGACATTTCACTAGTACAAAACCAGAGAAATTCACCCGTAATAGTTAGTTGAGCTAACTATAACTTGCGCCCCTGCAATGCACTGCTGATGACGTCACATATTACATCATTCATGACATGGTCAGTGACATCACTGATGACACCATCCACGTGATAATCTGATGCACCTCCTCACACCCTAATATAACCTTTGATACACCGACTCTAAAATGCAGACTACCATTTTCGAAACCATAGACACACCAATACCAGTTACTACATACCCACTCACTGATTCCTAGGTCTACACACATGTCCACTCATTCATCCATACAGTTACTCATACATGCAGTCACTCATCAATACAGCACTGTTGTATGCACTCATATACCTATACAGGCACTCACACATCACCACTCACCCATAGAGTTACTCACACACCTAGTCAGTCATGCAAAGAATCAATCACACTCCCATTTACTCACCTATACAGTTATACACATACCACTTCACTTATTCATACAGATACTAACACATCACTGACACAAGCATACACTCATACTGCCACTCTCACAATCACTCACTCATATAGTCATTTATATACTCCAACACTCACATATACTGCCTTTCACATATGTAGTTACTCACACATGTACCACTGAGACATCCATTCACTCACCAACGCACTCAGAAACACACCCACCCCCCCATACAGCCCTTCAAAAATGCACTCTAGAAATTCTACACCCAGTGAATCACCTACGCACACATCTGTGCACAGAGTCACACACCCCCACCCACCCACAGAGACACTCAGGCACCCATACAGATACTCAGACAACCAATCAATAACCCATATAGACACTCATGTAGCTACTTACCAACCCATGCAGCCACTTACACACCAACTGACAGACTAATACAGACATTCATACAGTTTAGTCACTAACCCATGCATTCAGTAAGACACGATTAATCACTCACTTATACAGTCAGTCACGCACCTACTAGATATCCATTCGGACACTTATACACCCACTCATTCTTCAATACACCTTGGCATATATATAAAACATATTTGAACTTTATAGAAACACATAGTCACTTGATGATGTCATCAGTGATGTCATCAGTGATGTCAATTAAGATGTCATCAGTGATGTCATCAGTGATGTCACTGACCATGTCATGAATGATGTAATATGTCATGTCATCAGCACTGCATTGCGGGGGCGCGAGGCAAATTTCTCTGGTTTTGTACTAGTGAAATGTCCAACTAACTATAATGTCCCTGAAACCTATATTTTTTTCAGTGAATTTCAAAGGTTTTTTAAATGATAATTTCTAACCATAACATCCCTGAAACCTATTGGTTCTTATTTTTTATCCTCATCTCACCAACAGACATCTGCAGATTTAACAAGCCGCTATACTTTACAACTGGGCGTCTCACGGCTCACTGCTTTTGTCTAGGTCGACCAGACCTGCCCCGTGTAGTAAAGGCTTGGTGTAATCATAGGACCCAGGGAGAGGGTTGAGGAAAGGGGAACCAGCACTCTTAAAAAATTACCAAAGACCGATCCCGGCCCCAGTTTAGCAAAACATGCCAAATACTAAGCAAAAATTCTTGCTCCATACGTGCCATACCAAATGAGGCTTTAAGCCAGCTCTTTCTATTCGGGGATAGGGTCTTTCCACCCTATACAGATCTCCCTCCGAGCGATCAGTATAAGGTATAACAACAATCCCCTATGGATCTGAGATAGCACCCCATTAGTATAGTCGTTACCCCCAAAAAACACTAGATGAAGATTGGTTTCCATGTTAATTCCAAAAATGCCCGACAGGGAATCCCCCACATCATTCCAGTATGATCTTAACTCCGGGCATTCAAAAAAGATGTGGATGTCAATCGCATTCGGTGTTTTACATCTGGGGCATTTTGGTGGGGGAAGTGGAGCAAACTTAGCTATTTTGGCCGGGGTGTAATAGAGTCTATTGAGTACAAAAAGATGATTCTTTTTTAAGCTGGCTGGTTTGATGTATTTATAAAGTAATTTAAAAGATGGCTAAAAAAAATCTTCAATATTATGCCCAAGCGGTGATTGGTTCCAAACCGATGACTGAGGTGGAGTGTCTGCAACATCTACTTCAAGAAGCTTATATACCACATGGATATTTCTTTCTTTTTTGGCTGGACATCTTGTAATAGCCGCTCTAGTTCCCAATTCCCAGATATTTTGCCCACTTCTGCCTCACACCATGATTTAAGTTGGAGATATTTGAACTTAGAGAGTGTCGGTCCTATCTTAGCTCTTAGAAACTCCCATGGAAAAATCCCATCTACATCCAACAGATCAGACCATTTATTGACACCAGCTGTCCTGATTGGTATCGCTAAGCTATCCCTCAGGCATTTTGGGGTCCCAGGGGAATCCCATATAGGAGCAAAATCAGAGAAGTATCCAATACCCCATCTACATCTTACTTTATGCCATGTCTCTAGGGCGGCTTTAAGAACCTTAAGACGAACACGTTTGAAGTATCTTGGGGCCCCAAACTTATATAGAAACCCTTCTTCTCCGCTTCCCCCCTTGACCATTGCCATCTCACCCAGAAGCCTACCCCATGTTGTATCCTCTGGTATAGACAACAGCATCCTAATACCCTTAAATTGAAAGGCCATGAGATACCAACTGATGTCCGGGAGGGCCAACCCGCCTTTTAATAGCTTCCTCCTCAACTTTTTCCAGGACATCCTGGCACTTTTATGCCCCCAAATAAAACTCCCAATTTTCCCCTGGATTTTACTAATGCTCTTACAAGGGAAGGTTAAGGGAATAGCATTAAACAGGTATGTCAATTTAGGTAGAATAGTCCTCTTCACCAGATTGACCCTCCCATAGATCATCAGAGGGAGATTTCTCCATCTGGTGAAGAGATGATCAATTTCTTTTATGGTTTATTCCAAAATAATCAGGGGGATTTTAATCAGATCTTTAACAATTTTTATAGCCAAGTACTTAAGTTCTTTACTAATGGGGCCTCCCCTGTAATCGATGTTCCAGCACATCACTTCTGTTTTAGCGGAGTTGGCTAGATACCCAGAAATTGAGCCGAGCTTCTCCAGCAGATTTCCAAGCCGTGGGATAGTTACCTCTGGGTCACTGGTATAGATGATAACATCATCAGCGTACAGCACTATTTTACACTGATAGTTTAATGATTTAAAAGGACAGATAAAATCATCTAACCTAATACCTTGCGCCAAAGGCTCAATATAAATACTGAACAAAAGAGGGGATAAGGGGCACCCCTGTCTAGTCCCTCTCTGGATATCAAAACTAGGGGTCAGGGTTCCATTCAACAAAATCTTTGCAGAGGCTCCCTGGTAACAGTTCCTTAAAGTCTGGATAAAAAGAGGGCCCATACCCAGTCACTCAAGAACCCCCCAGAGATACCTCCAACAGACCCGGTCAAAGGCCTTAGCCACGTCTAAGGCCACTACTGCTAAGGGGCCCGCTCTCACCATAGCCAGATCAATATTCCCAATCAGAAGTTGAGTCTGTTCCTGAATAAACCTCCCTACTATAAAACCTTTCTGGTCGGTGTTGATCAGACTCGGAGCCAGCTTTGCCACTCTCCCTGCCAGAATTTCCATAAAGATCGTATAATCGGCATTCAGCAGGTAGATCGGGCGATAGGAATCAGTATTTAATGGATCCTTCCCTAGCTTCAGAATCAAAACAATTGTGGCCTCCTTCCAGGATCTAGGTACCTATTGGTTCTTTCAGTGAATTTCAAAGGTTTTATAAATGCTAATTTCTAACTACAACGTCCCTGAAACCTATGGTTTGTTCAATGAATTTCAAAGGCTTCTTAAATGCTAATTTCTAACTATAATGTCCCTGAAAGCCATGTTTTTTTCAGTGAATTTCTAAGGGTTTTTTAAATACTAATCTCTATGTATAACGTCCCTGAAACTTGTGATTTTTTCAGTGAATTTCTAAGGTTTTTTAAAATGCTAATTTCTAACTATAACATCCCTGAAACTTGTGGTTTTTTCAGTGAATTTCTAAGGTTTTTTAAGACGTGTGCAGAAAGAGAAAGAAAGGCGCAGAAAGAAGCAAGAAAAGTGCAGAAAGGAGCAAGAGAAGTACAGAAAAAGGCAAGAAAAGTGCAGAAAATAGCAAGAGAGGTGCAAAAAGAGGAAGAAAGGTGCTGAAAGAAGCAGGAGAAGTGATGAAAGAGGCAAGAGAGTTGCAGAAAGAAACAAGAGAATTGCGGAAAGAAGCAAGAGAGGCACAGAAAACAAAACAGTTGCAAAAAAGAAGAGAGGGAGGTACAGAAAGAGTAAGAAAGGCACAGAAAGAGTCAAGTGAGGTGCAGAAAGAGGCAAGAGAGGAGCAGAAAGAAGAGAGTGAGCGGCAGAAAGATGCAAGAGAGGTATAGAAAGAGGCGAGAGTGGTGCAGAAATAGGCAAGAGATGTGCAGAAAGAGGCAAGAGAGGGGAAGAAAGAAGAGAGTGAGCTGCAGAAAGAGGCAAGAGAGGTGCAGAAATAGACAAGAGAGGTGCAGAAAGAGGAAGAAAGGTGCAGAAAGAGGAAGATAGGTGCAGAAAGAGGCAATAGCAAGAGAAATGCAGAAAAAGGAAGAAAGGCATAGAAAAAAGCAAGAGAAGTGCAGAAAGAAGGAAGAGAGGTACAGAAAGAAGAGTGAGGTACAGAAAGAGGCAAGAGAGGTGCAGAAAGAGGCAAGAGAAGTTCAGAAAGAGGCAAGAGAAGTGAAGAAAGAGGCAAGAGAGTTGCAGAAAGAGGCAAGAGTTGAGTAGAAAGGCAAGAGAGGTGCAGATAGAGGCAAGGGAGGTGCAGAAAGAGGCAAGAGAGGTACAAAAAGAGGCAAGAGAGGTGCAGAAAGAACAAGTGAGGTGTAGAAAGGGGAAGAAAGTTGCAGAAAGAGGCAAGTGAGGTGGAGAAAGAGGCAAGATAAGAGCTGAAGGAGGCAAGAGAGGTGCAGAAAGAGGCAAGAGAGGTACAGAAAAATGAAGAAGGGTGCAGAAAGAGGCAGGCACGGTGCAGAAACTGAAAAAGAGGCGCAGGAAGAAGCAAGAGAAGTGCAGAAAGAGGCAAGAGGGGTGAAGAAAGAGGCAAGTGAGGTACAGAAAGAAAAGAGTGAGCTGCAGAAAGAAGCGAGAGAAGTGCAAAAGGAGGTAAGAGAGGTGCAGAAAGAGGCAAGAAAGGTGCAGAAAGAGGCAAAATAGGTGCAGAAAGAGGCAAGGGAAGTGCAGAAAGAGGCAAGAGAAGTGCAGAAGGAGATAAGAGGTATAGAAAAAGGCAAGAGAGGTGCAGAAAGAGAAAGAAAGGCACAGGAAGAGGCAAGTAAGGTACAGAAAGAGGCAAGAGAAGAGCAGAAAGAGGCAGAGAGGTACAGAAAGAGGCAAGAAAGGTGCAGAAAGAAGAAGAAATGTACATTAAGAGTTGAGAGAGGTACAGAAAGAGGCAAGAGAGGAGCAGAAAGTAGAGAGTGAGCTGCAGAAAAAGGCAAGAGAGGTACAGAAAGAGGCAAGTGAGGTGCAGAAAGAGGCAAGAGAGGTGCTGATAGAAGAGAGTGAGCTGCAGAAAGAGGGAAGAGAGGCGCAGAAAGAGGCAAGAGATGTGCAGAAAGAGGCAAGAGAGGTGCAAAAAAGGCAAGAGAGGTGCAGAAAGAGGCAAGAGAAGTACAGAAAGAGGCAAGGGAGGTGCTGAAAGAAAAGCGTGAGCTGCAGAAAGAGGGAAGAGAAGTGCAGAAAGAAGAAGAAAGGTGCAGAAAGAGGCAAGAAAGGTGCAAAAATGGGAAGAAAGGCGCAGAAAGAGGCAAGAGAAGCACAGAAAGAGGCAAGAGAGGGGAAGAAAGAGGCAAGAGAGGTGCAGAAAGATGAAAGTGAGCTGCAAGAAGAGGGAAGAGAGGTGCAGAAAGAGGCAAGAGAGGTGCAGAAAGAAGAAGAAAGGTGCAAAAAGATGCAAGTGAGGTACAGAAAGAGGCAATAGAAGAGCAGAAAGAAGCGAGAGAGATGCAGAAAGAGGCAATAGATGTGCAGAAAGAAGAAGAAAGGTGCAGTAAGATGCAAGAGAGGTGCAGAAAGAAGACAGTGAGCTGCAGAAAGAGGCAAGGGAGGTGCAGAAAGAGGCCAGAGAAGTAAAGAAAGAGGCAAGAGAGGTGCTGAAAGAAGAAGAAAGGTGCAGATAGAGGCAAGAGAGGTGCAGAAAGATAAGAGTGAGCTGCAGAAAGAGGGAAGAGAGATGCAGAAAGAGGCCACAGAGGTGCAGGAAGAAGAGACTGAGCTGCAGAAAGAAGCAAGAGAAGTGCAAAAAGAGGCAAGAGAGGTGCAGAAAGAGGGAAGGGAAGTGCAGAAAGAGGCAAGAGAGGTGCAGAAAGAGGCAAGATAGGTGCAGAAAGAGGCAAGACAAGTGCAGAAAGAGGCAAGAGAAGTATAGAAAGAGGTAAGAGGTGTAGAAAGAGGCAAGAGAGGTACAGAAAGAGAAAGAAAGGCGCAGAAAGAGGCAAATGAGGTGCAGAAAGAGGCAAGAGAAGAGCAGGAAGAGGCAAGAGAGGTACAGAAAGAGGCAAGAGAGGTACAGAATGCAGAGAGTGAGATGCAGAAAGAGGCAGGAGAGGTACAGAAAGAGGCAAGAGAGGTACAGAAATGGGCAAGAGAAATGCAGAAAGAGGCAAGAGAGGTGCAGAAAAAAGAGAGTGAGCTGCAGAAAGAGGCAAGAGAGATGCATAAAGATGCAAGAGAGGTGCTGATGGAAGAGAATGAGCTGTAGAAGAGGGAAGAATGGTGCAGAAAGATGCAAGAGGGGTGTAGAAAGAGGTAAGAGGTGTAGAAAGAGGCAAGAGAGGTGCAGAAAGAGGAAGAAAGGTGCAGAAAGAGGCAAGTGGGTGCTGAAAAAGGCAAGAGAGGAGCAGAAAGAGGCAAGAGAGGTATAGAAAGAGGAAGAAAGGTGCAGAAAGAGGCAGGAAAGGTGCAGAAACTGGAAGAGAGGCGCAAAAAGAAGCAAGAGAAGTGTAGAAAGAAGCAAGAGAAGTGCAAAAAGAGGCAAGTGAGGTGCAGAAAGAGGCAAGAGAGGTGCAGAAAGAGGCAAGAGAAGTACAGAAAGAGGCAAGGGAGGTGCTGAAAGAAAACCATGAGTTGCAGAAAGAGGGAAGAGAAGTGCAGAAAGAAGAAGAAAGGTGCAGAAAGAGGCAAGAAAGGTGCCCGTTTCAACACGACGGATACCACGGTACAACAGGCTCCCGACGGAAGGAATTTGTATGCGTTACCTCAAATCCAATTACCCAGGATTCTTTCTAAATTGAGAACTCTACCAAGTGCCTGCAATCGCCTTCCTACTACTACAGTGCCTTTGCACGGCGAGGTATACTTTGACTACAAGATACCCCTCATTTTCCGCGAAAGCCTCCGCGCATCATTGACTGACACTATTTGTCCTGAAGAAGCCCATGTTTGGGCGAAACACGTGGGCTGTGACTGTGGTTGTACCGAACTTTGGATTAAAAAACACTTGAATTTTACAAGCCTTCTGTGGACTCTCCAATCAATTTAATACTGTATGAACACAGTGAAACCTGTATTGTGTTGCCTCTCATACCCTTGTGAATGTAAACTTATTTTATGGTCTTTCAGGCAGCTGGCCATCTGAGGTGGGCAATACCCTTACTACTGTATAGTGACATGTCTAGGCAGTGCATTCATTTATAACCTAGCTGTTTTCTTCTATAACTTGAGGGGAAGAAAGAGGCAAGAGAGGTGCAGAAAGATGAGAGTGAGCTGCAAGAAGAGGGAAGAGAGGTGCAGAAAGAGGCAAGAGAGGTGCAGAAAGAGGCAAGAGAAGCACAAAAAGAGGCAAGGGAGATGCAGAAAGAAGAGAGTGAGCTGCAGAAAGAGGCAAGAGAGGTGCAGAAAGAGGCAAGAGAGGTGCAGAAAGAGGCAATAGAAGTGCAAAAAGAGCAAGAGAGGTACATAAAGAAAAGAGTGAGCTGCAGAAAGAGGGAAGAGGAGTGCAGAAAGAAGAAGAAAGGTACAGAAAGAGGCAAGAAAGGTGCAAAAACAGGAAGAAAGGCGCAGAAAGAGGCAAGAGAAGTACAGAAAGAGGCAAGAGAGGGGAAGAAAGAGGCAAGAGAGGTGCAGAAAGAAGAAGAAAGGCGCAACAAGATATAAGTGAGGTACAGAAAGAGGCAAGAGAAGAGCAGAAAGAGGCAAGAGATGTGCATAAAGAGGCAAGAGAGGTGCTGATAGAAGAGAGTCATCTGCAGATAGAGGCAAGAGAGGTACAAAAAGAGGCAAGAGAGGTGCATAAAGATGCAAGAGAAGTGCTGATAGAAGAGAGTGAGCTGCAGAAAGAGGGAAGAGGAGTGCAGAAAGAAGAAGAAAGGTGCAGAAAGAGGCAAGAAAGGTGCAGAAAGCGGTAAGAGAAGCACAGAAAGAGGCAAGGGAGGTGCAGAAAGAAGAGAGTGAGCTGCAGAAAGAGGCAAGAGAGGTGCAGAAAGAGGCAAGAGAGGTGTAGAAAGAGGGAATAGAAGTGCAAAAAGATCAAGAGAGGTACGGAAAGAAAAGAGTGAGCTGCAGAAAGAGGGAAGAGAAGTGCAGAAAGAAGACGAAAGGTACAGAAAGAGGCACGAAAGGTGCAAAAACAGGAAGAAAGGCGCAGAAAGAGGCAAGAGAAGTACAGAAAGAGGCAAGAGAGGGGAAGAAAGAGGCAAGAGAGGTGCAGAATCTAGAAGAAAGGCGCAAAAAGATGCAAGTGAGGTACAGAAAGAGGCAAGAGAAGAGCAGAAAGAGGCAAGAGAGATGCAGAAAGAGACAAGAGATGTGCATAAAGTGGCAAGAGAGGTGCTGATAGAAGAGAGTGAGCTGCAGATAGAGGCAAGAGAGGTACAAAAAGAGGCAAGAGAGTTGCATAAAGATGTAAGAGAAGTGCTGATAGAAGAGAGTGAGCTGCAGAAAGAGGGAAGAGGAGTGCAGAAAGAAGAAGAAAAGTGCAGAAAGAGGCAAGAAAGGTGCAAAAACAGGAAGAAAGGCGCAGAAAGAGGCAAGAGAAGTACAGAAAGAGGCAAGAGAGGGGAAGAAAGAGGCAAGAGAGGTGCAGAAAGATGAGAGTGAGCTGCAAGAAGAGGAAAGAGAGATGCAGAAAGAGGGAAGAGAGGTGCAGAAAGAGGCAAGAGAGGTGCAGAAAGAAGAAGAAAGGCGCAAAAAGATGCAAGTGAGGTACAGAAAGAGGCAAGAGAAGAGCAGAAAGAGACAAGAGAGATGCAGAAAGAGGCAAGAGATGTGCATATAGAGGCAAGAGAGGTGCTGATAGAAGAGAGTGAGCTGCAGATAGAGGCAAGAGAGGTACAGAAATAGGCAAGAGAGGTGCATAAAGATGCAAGAGAAGTGCTGATAGAAGAGAGTGAGCTGCAGAAAGAGGGAAGAGGAATGCAGAAAGAAGAAGAAAGGTGCAGAAAGAGGCCAGAAAGGTGCAAAAACAGGAAGAAAGGCGCAGAAAGAGGCAAGAAAGGTGCAAAAACAGGAAGAAAGGCGCAGAAAGAGGCAAGAGAAGTACAGAAAGAGGCAAGAGAGGGGAAGAAAGAGGCAAGAGAGGTGCAGAAAGAGGGAAGAGAAGTGCAGAAAGAGGCAAGAGAGGTGCAGAAAGAAGAAGAAAGGCGCAAAAAGATGCAAGTGAGGTACAGAAAGAGGCAAGAGAAGAGCAGAAAGAGACAAGAGAGATGCAGAAAGAGGCAAGAGATGTGCTTATAGAGGCAAGAGAGGTGCTGATAGAAGAGAGTGAGCTGCAGATAGAGGCAAGAGAGGTACAGAAATAGGCAAGAGAGGTGCATAAAGATGCAAGAGAAGTGCTGATAGAAGAGAGTGAGCTGCAGAAAGAGGGAAGAGGAATGCAGAAAGAAGAAGAAAGGTGCAAAAAGAGGCAAGAAAGGTGCAATAACAGGAAGAAAGGCGCAGAAAGAGGCAAGAGAAGTACAGAAAGAGGCAAGAGAGGGGAAGAAAGAGGCAAGAGAGGTGCAGAAAGATGAGAGTGAGCTGCAAGAAGAGGAAAGAGAGGTGCAGAAAGAGGGAAGAGAGGTGCAGAAAGAGGCAAGAGAGGTACAGAAGAACAGAGTGAGCTGTGGAAAGAGGCAAGAGAGGTTCAGAAAGAGGCAAGAGATGAGTAGAAAGAGGAAGAAAGTTGCAGAAAGAGGCAAGTGAGGTACAGAAAGAGGCAAGAGAGGTACAGAAAAATGAAGAAAGGTGCAGAAAGAGGCAGGAAAGGTGCAGAAGCTGGAAGAGAGGAACAGGAAGAAGCAAGAGAAGTGCAGAAAGAGGCAAGAGAGGTGAAGAAAGAGGCAAGTGAGGTACAGAAAGAAGAGCGTGAGCTGCAGAAAGAAGCAAGAGAAGTGCAAAAGGAGGCAAGAGAAGTGCAGAAAGAGGCAAGAGAAGTGCAGAAGGAGGTAAGAGGTGTAGAAAGAGGCAAGAGAGATGCAGAAAGAGAAAGAAAGGCGCAGAAAGAGGCAAGTAAGGTACAGAATGAGGCAAGAGAGGTACAGAAAGAGGCAAGAGAGGTGCAGAAAGAAGAGGAAATGTACATTAAGAATCGCGTCGAGAGAGGTACAGAAAGAGGCAAGAGAGGAGCAGAAAGAAGAGAGTGAGCTGCAGAAAGAGGCAAGAGAGGTACAGAAAGAGGCAACAGAGGTGCAGAAAGAGGCAAGAGAGGTGCTGATAGAAGAGATTGAGCTGCAGAAAGAGGGAAGAGGAGTGCAGAAAGAAGAAGAAAGGTGCAGAAAGAGGCAAGAAAGGTGCACAAACAGGAAGAAAGGTGCAGAAAGAGGCAAGAGAAGTACAGAAAGAGGCAAGAGAGGGGAAGAAAGAGGCAAGAGAGGTGCAGAAAGATGAGAATGACCTGCAAGAAGAGGGAAGAGAGGTGCAGAAAGAAGAAGAAAGGCGCAAAAAGATGCAAGTGAGGTACAGAAAGAGGCAAGAGAAGAGCAGAAAGAGGCAAGAGAGATGCAGAAAGAGGCAAGGGAGGTGCAGAAAGAAGACAGTGAGCTGCAGAAAGAGGCAAGAGAGGTGCAGAAAGAGGCAAGAGAAGTAAAGAAAGAGGCAAGGGAGGTGCTGAAAGAAGAAGAAAGGTACAGATAGAGGCAAAAGAGGTGCAGAAAGATAAGAGTGCGCTGCATAAAGAGGGAAGAGAGATGCAGAAAGAGGCCACAGAGGTGCAGAAAGAAGAGACTGAGCTGCAGAAAGAAGCAAGAGAAGTGCAAAAAGAGGCAAGAGAGGTGCAAAAAGCGGCAAGAGAGGTGCAGAAAGAGGCAAGAGAGGTGCAGAAAGAGGCACGACAAGTGCAGAAAGAGGCAAGAGAAGTGTAGAAAGAGGTTAGAGGTGTAGAAAGAGGCAAGAGAGGTGCGGAAAGGGAAAGAAAGGTATAGAAAGAGGCAAGTGAGGTACAGAAAGAGGCAAGAGAAGAGCAGAAAGAGGCAAGAGAGGTACAGAAACAGGCAAGAGAGGTACGTAAAGCAGAGAGTGAGATGCAGAAACAGGTAGGAGAGGTACGGAAAGAGGCAAGAGAGGTACAGAAATGGGCAAGAGAGGTGTAGAAAGAGGCAAGAGAGGTGCAGAAAAAAGAGAGTGAGCTGCAGAATGAGGCAAGAGAAATGCAGAAAGAGGCAAGAGAGGTGCAGAAAGAGGCAACCGATGTGCAGAAAGAAGCACGAGAGATGCAGAAAGATGCAAGAGAGGTGCTGATGGAAGAGAATGATCTGTAGAAGAGGGAAGAGTGGTGCAGAAAGAGGCAAGAGGGGTGTAGAAAGAGGTAAGACGTATAGAAAGAGGCAAGAGAGGTATAGAAAGAGGAAGAAAGGTGGAGAAAGAGGCAGGAAAGGTGCAGAAACTGGAAGAGAGGTGCAAAAAGAAGCAAGAGAAGTGTAGAAAGAGGAAAGAGAGGTGAAGAAAGAGGCAAGACAGGTGCAGAAAGATGAGAGTGAGCTGTAGAAAGAAGCAAGAGAAGTGCAGAAAGAGGCAAGAGAGGTGCAGAAAGAGGGAGAGAAGTGCAGAAAGAGGCAAGAGAGGTGCAGAAAGAGGCAATATATGTGCAGAAAGAGGCAAAAGAAGTGCAGAAAGAGGCAAGAGAAGTGCAGAAAGAGGTAAGAGGTATAGGAAGAGGCAAGAGAGGTACAGAAAGAAGAAGAACGGCGCAGAAAGAGGCAAATGAGGTGCAGAAAGAGGCAAGACAAGAACAGAAAGAGGCAAGAGAGGTGCAGAAAGAGGCAAGAGAGGTGCAGAAAGAAGAAGAAATATACAGCAAGAGTCAAGTGAGGTACAGAAAGAGGCAAGAGAGGTACAGAAAGAAGAGAGTGAGCTGCAGAAAGGGGCAAGAGAGACGTGGAAAGAGGCAAGAGAGGTACAGAGTGAGGCATGAGAGGTGCATAAAGAGGCAAGAGAGGTGCTGATAGAAGGGAGTGAGCTGCAGAAAGATGGAAGAGAGGTGCAGAAAGAGGCAAGAGAGGTGCAGAAGGAGGCAAGAGAAGTGCAGAAAGAACAAGTGAGGTGTAGAAAGAGGAAGAAAGTTGTAGAAAGAGGCAAGTGAGGTAGAGAAAGAGGCACAATAAGAGCAGAAGGAGGCAAGAGAGGTGCAGAAAGAGGCAAGAGAGGTACAGAAAAATGAAGAAGGGTGCAGAAAGAGGCAGGAAAGGTGCAGAAACTGGAAGAGAGGCACAGGAAGAAGCAAGAGAAATGCAGAAAGAGGCAAAAGAGGTGCAGAAAGAGGCAATATAGGTGCAGAAAGAGGCAAGAGAAGTGCAGAAAGAGGCACAAGAAGTGCAAAAAGAGGTAAGAGGTGTAGGAAGAGGCAAGAGAGGTACAGAAAAAAGAAGAAAGGTACAGAAAGAGGCAAATGAGGTGCAGAAAGGGGCAAGAGAAGAGCAGAAAGAGGCAAGAGAGGTGCAGAAAGAGGCAAGAGAGGTGCAGAAAGAAGAAGAAATGTGCAGTAAGAGTCAAGAGAAGTACAGAAAGTGGCAAGAGAGGTACAGAAAGAAGAGAGTGAGCTGCAGAAAGGGGCAAGAGAGGTGCGGAAAGAGGCAAGAGAGGTACAGAAAGAGCCAAGAGAGGTGCATAAAGAGGCAAGAGAGGTACTGAAAGAAGAGAGTGAGCTGCAGAAAGAGGGACGAGAGGTGCAGAAAGAGGCAAGAGAGGTACAGAAGATGAGAGTGCGCTGCAGAAAGAGGCAAGAGAGGTTCAGAAAGAGGCAAGAGAGGTTCAAAAAGAGGCAAGAAAGGTGTAGAAAGAGGAAGGAAGTTGCAGAAAGAGGCAAGTGAGGTAGAGAAAGAGGCAATATAAGAGTAGAAGAGCAGAAGGAGGCAAGAGAGGTGCAGAAAGATACAAGAGAGGTGCACAAAAATGAAGAAGGGTGCAGAAAGAGGCAGAAAAGGTGCAGAAACTGGAAGAGAGGCACAGGAAGAAGCAATAGAAGTGCAGAAAGAGGCAGGAGAGGTAAAGAAAGAGGCAAGTGAGGTACAGAAAGAAGAGAGTGAGCTGCAGAAATAAGCAAGAGTGGTACAGAAAAATGAAGAAGGGTACAAGAGAGGTGCACAAAAATGAAGAAGGGTGCAGAAAGAGGCGGGAAAGGTGCAGAAACTGGAAGAGAGGCACAGGAAGCAGCAAGAGAAGTACAGAAAGAGGCAAGAGAGGTGCAGAAAGTGGCAAGAAAGGTGCAGAAAGAGGCAAAATAGGTGCAGAAAGAGGCAAGAGAAGTGCAGAAGGAGGTAAGAGGTGTAGAAAGAGAAAGAAAGGTGCAGAAAGAGGCAAGTAAGGTACAGAAAGAGGCAAGAGAAGAGCAGAAAGAGTCAAGAGAGGTACAGAAAAAGGCAAGAGAGGAGCAGAAAGAAGAGAGTGAGCTGCAGAAAGAGGCAAGAGAGGTACAGAAAGAGGCAAGAGAGGTGCATAAAGAGGCAAGAGAGGTGCTGATAGAAGAGAGTGAGCTGCAGAGAGAGGGAAGAGAGGTGCAGAAAGAGGCAAGAGAGGTACAGAAGAACAGAGTGAGCTGCAGAAAGATGCAAGAGAGCTTCAGAAAGAGGCAAGAGATGTGCAGAAAGAAGCAAGAGAGGTACAGAAAGAGGTAAGAGTTTAGAAAGAGTCAAGAGAGGTGCAAAAGGAGGAAAAAAGGTGTAGAAAGAGGCAAAAGAAGAGCAGAAGAAGGCAAGAGAGGTGCAGAAAGAGGCAAGAGAGGTACATAAAAAGGAAGAAAGGTGCAGAAAGAGGCAAGAGAGGTGCAGAAAGAAGAAGAAATGTGCAGAAAGAGGCAAGAGAGGTGCAGAAAGAAGACAGTGAGCTGCAGAAAGAGGCAAGGGAACTCACAACAGTACTTACGCCGCCACCGCCAGGAGTCATACGAAGCAGCAGGCAGCGCCGCCACCGCCAGGAGTCATTGGCAGCCATTCACAGTGTCGCCGCAACAACGGGACCAGAATTCCCGGCAGCACCAGCGGCGGCGCGCGAATCACGCACGTACGAACAGCGCCAGGAGGCGCATATCAACAGTGCTAATGCCGGCGGAGCGGGGGAACTCACAACAGTACTTACGCCGCCACCGCCAGGAGTCATACGAAGCAGCAGGCAGCGCCGCCACCGCCAGGAGTCATTGGCAGCCATTCACAGCGTCGCCGCAACAACGGGACCACAATTCCCGGCAGCACCAGTGGCGGCGCGCGAATCACGCATGTACAAACAGCGCCAGGAGGCGCATATCAACAGCGCTAAGGCCCGCTACGCGGGACGCGCGCGGGCTTGCGCCGGGCTAAGCCCGGGCAAAGGGCGGGCCGTCTGTGACCGTCCGGGGCTGGACGTGGCTGTGCTGGGCCATTACCCTTGATATTCCTACAGGTAATTCAATCCATGTAAATGTTATCGTAACGTTTGATTGCCAGTAAAGAGGTACTTTATATAGCTCGATTCCACGTGACAAAGTAAGGATGGGCAAAAATACACCAATGTCTACTCGTTCTACCGCAAGGACTAAAGTTCAACCAACAACCCCTTTACCAAGCCTGACAGCAATAGACAGGATGTTACAAAAAACTATAGGGGTAGTTGTCAATGCAATCGAGAGCACAGAGAGGCGTCTGTCATTACCTCCTAGTATGTGTTTGCCAACTCAACTTATCCAAGATAATATCACACATGTGAATACTACCTTGAACACGGCGTATTCGCAGGAATCAATTCTTATGGATTCATACGCGGATTTTCCAGCTAAAGACCCTAACTGTGTTATTTTATCGCAAGTTACATCTCCCGCAGAGTTTCTAAGTCGGGAAAATAGATTGTCTCTTACTCCCAATTTACGGTTAAATGAGGAATCTCCCCTTTTAATCAATGTGTCAGATAATTTGGAGGAGCCAACTAATTGTACAAATAACGATATTAACACAGTAGGAACAATATGTAATGTGATTTCCCCACAAAGTTTACAAGGGAAAAGCCTAAAAACTAAAGTTGTACCAATTAGGAATTTGCGTACTGTAACTAAAAATAGAGGAAAATCAAAAGGCAAGCAGAAGAAATCTGTACCGATTCCTCTAAAAGAAAAAGGGGAGAAAAGCAAGCCACAACATTGTATAGAAACGTCTAGTAATGATGGTAGGCACACTGTGCAACAAGGTACTACATTGACAGATTTGGTAGATTTAATGATAAAAATTGAGCAGTTAATGAACTCACTTATTTTGCCAGTAGTAGGAAGACTAAAAGTACTTGTTGAAAAAGTAGAGGGCTTAGAAAAGCAGGGAGTAGTTAATTCTGACACACTGGAGTATTTGAGTATATTAATTAGGCCTATAGCTACCTCTAATTCTAGAAAATCTGATAATGTCGTTAGTGGTGTTTCAAAGTCAGCTGAATCCACAATACCAGCGGTAAGTTGTGATAAGGGTCGTGTACTCCAAACCACACCCATAGGGACTAAATTGTCAATCCATAGGGACTCTGGACATGAAGGAGCTGAGAGGAAGACAGGTAAGGGACCCATAGGGAAGGGAGGTACGATAGACTCGATTGCGATTAATCGAGACAAGGTTATAAATACCTATGACAAGGCCAAACGCATACACATTGATCTCCCCCCCCAGTCAATCCCTTATACAGTGGTGTTGGCAGGGGTGCCAGAGCTGAGTAATGGAAAGGGAGAAAATTACCAAGAACTCAAGAACAAGGTAATGCATTGGCTGAATTATAATAGACCCTTACCTGGACAAACACGAGTTGAGATTCTAAATGTTAGGAGAGTACATTGGATTGGTCATAGGCAAAAAGACTTACCTGGAGATTGTACAATTGTTAATCTCAGAGATAGAAGAGCGGTAAGTTTTATATGTAACTGGGAATCAAATTACGATAGTGGCAGAATTCAAACTGTAGACTTGACCTACTTTTACCCACTAATGAACTTAAGGAGAACTAATACATGGTACCAAGGGGAGTATAGGTCTAGATATAGAGACAATCCCATTCCCAATTTTGATGTTCCACTAGCAAATAGATTTCATATCTTGCAAGGGCTAGAAGATATTGACTGACTTAAAAAAGAGAATAGGTATACTGATTTAATCCCCAGTGGACGGCCGGAGACTGAGGATCGAGGGATGGAAAAAAACACAATAGATATAGAGACAGACATGATGGTTGATACTAGTAAGATGCAAGATCCTGTGTGTCAATTTAGCCCACAAATTAATGTACCTCAAGGGGATATAACATATCCAAATAGCAATACTGATTTAGTGGTTGGTCAGACAAATGGGGAGGTATGGTCTTTTCTGAGTTGGAACTTTGCAGGGTTGAGATCCAAATTGGGTAATGAAAACTGGGAAAAGTTGTTAAGTAATTACGATGTTATAAGTCTCCAGGAAACCTGGACAATCGAACCAGTACATATTAATGGATTTAAAACTTATTTCTCCCCAGAAGTTAGCTCACCTTATGGTAGGGCTAAAGGAGGTTTGTGTACTTACGTTTCAAATTTGTTAGTAAGTACCAAAATTGAATTAGTTTTTAATAATACGTATTATCATATTATTAGGATCACAATTAATAAAGGGATGTTCTTAGTTTTGGTTAATTTTTATAATAATATTCAAGGAGAAGACATAGATAACGTCTCTAGATTATTAGGAAGCAACATTAAATCTGCTATAGGGAGGAGGTCCAAGGAGACTTGTATTATATGGGTCGGAGATTTTAATTGCCCAATATGCAGGAATGTAGAGAGTGGGACATGTGGGGTAAAATTAGATAAAGATATCAGTCTCAGTCACTTTGAACATTCTAAATGGGGGGACCATTTAAATGAACTTATATTTGAGAATGACATGGACTTTGTTAATAGATTGATTAGTCCAGAAGTCCCCTTTTCTCCAACGTTTAATGGCAGAGGGGCAAACACAACTATTGATTATGTCATAATGACTACTAGTCATGGGGGTATGATACAGGATTATAGTATTCTTGATTGCCCGCTTAGCGACCATTTTCCTCTCACCTTTAAAATGAAATTGAGATCTAAAGAATTTTGTGGTAGGGCCAAATCTAAAGTGTTAGTAGACAATATTACTATGGCCCGAAAAAATGGATACGCTTTAAAGTGGACAAAAATTTTCCCAGACGACTTTCAGGAAAAATTAATAAAAAGTATGTTGCCCCAATTCTATGCATGTACAGATGAGAATGTTGATGACTTTGATATGATTAACAACTTTCTGACGATTGTTGCCCAATCCAGAAAGTTGTTATGGGTTGGTATTAGAGGTGGAAATAAGAGGCAGAAGGGGTGGTTTGACTCTGAGTGTACAAAGGCATACTCAAGTCTAAAGCAAGCCCTACATGACCCGGTGAAAGATATTGGCCTAATCAGAAATTGTAGGAATGTCTACAAGCAAACCCTCAAAACCAGAAAAAATGCTCTAAAGAACGAAGCATGGGATGCTTTATGTGAAGCTTCGTTGAGCAAAGATTCTGCTCTATTCTGGAAAGTTGTCAATGCCCCTTTTTTAAATCATAATAATGTAGACCCACTAGATGTGGCAATAACAGAGAGTGAGTGGGTTGAACACTTTGTAAAATTGTATTCCAATGTACAAGATAAGAGGGAATGTGTTAATGAGAATATTCAAATGGGAGCATGCATTTACTCTAGTAGCGCTTTTGTTCCTGAAATTACAGTAGCAGAAGTGCACAAATGTATCGATGCCTGCCTGGGAGGGAAAGCACCCGGCCCTGATGGAGTCCCGGTTGATTTATTTAAAAATAACAGGGAACTGTGGGCCCCTATTCTTACACGCCTTTTTAATGCCACTTTACACAAAGGTCTTCTCCCTTCGTGGTGTGAATCCCTGATAGTCCCCATTTTTAAAAAGGGCGATCGAGAAAATTGTCAGTGCTACCGCCCAATATCGCTCCTGGACTCCACTGTCAAAATCCTAGGAAGAGTAATTTTAAATAGACTTCATGTATGGGCAGAAGAAACTAAAATTTTAAGTGATCTGCAGTATGGTTTTAGGAAAGGGCTTGGAACAACTGAACAATGTTTGAACCTGCATATTTTAATTGAAAAATATACTAAAGCCAAAGAAGGTCGAATGTTTTTAACTTTTATTGATCTTACTTCTGCATTTAATTCTGTAGTACATAGCAAACTTTGGCTAGTTATGGGAAACATGGGAGTAGACCAACTAGTTATCAATTTTCTTAGAGAGCTCTATGCAGGAGCATCGGCCAAAGTCAGATATGGAAAAAGTGGTGAATGTACTAAATCTTTTGAAATTAAAAGGGGTGTGCGCCAGGGCTGTGTCCTGGCACCATTCCTTTTTACACTCTATATTAACAATGTGGAAAAAACTTTGCTAGCTGAGTGGGGACATGCCGATGGTGGGAGAAAGACCAATCCCAACTTTGCTATACGCAGACGACGCGGTCCTGATGGCCAGAACACCGCAGGCCATGCAGAGACTAGTCACCTCCTTTTCTGACTTTATGAAACGGCTTGATTTGAGTATAAATTGCTCTAAGACATTTACCATGCATTGTGGGTCGGGTGCACACAGAAAGAAAAAAGTAATTTATAATGGTTCTACCCCGGTAGAGGCTACCTTAACGTTTCCCTATTTAGGGGTTTTAATCGATAGCACAGGCCTATGGAACACTACAATCAAGTCCAGGAAATTGTTGTACTGTAAATCTATTATGGCATTGAAAAACTTTAGTCGTAGAATAGGGAGGAAACCAATCAAAGATATGTTGACTGTATACAAAGCGACTTGTGTAGCTATTGTTACATATGGGGCAGGCCTGTGGGGCCATGCTAATGTAAGTGCTCTGCAAGTGGTTGAAAACAATTTTATGAAATATCTCTTAGCTGTTCCACAAAGTGTCTCGACATATGTCTGCCATGTGGAACTTGGGGAGCCATACTTGGAAGACACAATAAAAACAGCCCCAGTTCTTCTTTGGCATAGAATATGGACTGTGGATGAGTCTGGATTAAACCGATTGATTATGGAAAATGCGATGGGATTAGAGAAGTGTGGAAAAATTAGATGGTTGAACTATATTAAGAATTTTCTCACGCTATTAGGCATGGGGAATTATTATCTAGAACCATCCTCCCTATGCAATATCTCTAGAAAATGTTTAAAAGAAAAATGTATGACCTACTTGCATGAGAACAGAACTAGAAATAAAATTAAGAAAACCACGGTGGCAGCCCATGAGCAAATCGCTTTTTGCAAGAATATACAGCCGTATCTGAAGTTATTGATGAGTGATCATGAAAGGTTTCTGTTAACACGCTTTAGATTTAATTTATTATTTAGATCACTCAGCTTTCCAGACATGAATGACTGGTCAAAAATCTTGATTAAATGTCCCTGTGACGATTTATCAGTTCAAAATGATATGCATATACTTTTCTTTTGCAAATTTTAGATTAGACCCAGACGAATGTATGTTGTTCCATTGCTAAAGATCATGGAAATCAATCGTTGTCGCTGTTAGACCTGGCACCTTGGCGTGAGTTTCCCTTCCACTTTTTGATGGTGTGCCTCGATTGTTTTACTGGTGTTGTCCGCTCAGGGCACTGCGCCACGGCTAATCCGTGCCGCAGTGCAAGTGCTCCCTAGGTAAAGTGTACCTGTAATTGATGTTCACGATTGGTTTATTGGATTCACTGTCAGTCCCCAGTAAAGGGCACCAGGGGTGCCAGGGCTTGTGAATGCCAATGCTGCTGGTGGGCTTGCAGCGCTGGTTGCGCCACCCACCGAAGCGGCCTTGTAAAATGTGTCTAGGGTCTGCCACCGCAGACCCTGTGCGCGGTCCCGGACCGTCGCGCTGACTGTGCAAGTGCCCCCACTTGCCAGTCCCTAAACCTTCCCTTACCTACATATTAGCCACCCCTCTGGTAGGCCCACGGGCAGGGTGCATTGTAGGCATAAGGTAGGACATGCCCTGATGTGTGTGGCATGTCTTAGTAGTGAATTACAGCCCTTTCCGTTTTTCACTATTGAAGGCTACCTGCTCTCCATAGGCCAGAATGGGCTGCTGGGATCACGCCAACGCTGTGACCCCAGTGGACTCAGAGAGCATGGTAGAGTGTCGAGTTTAGTATGCCTGAACTCAGGATAATAAAATACTTCTTGTAGTCAAGTTTATTTTAATATCCTGGGTTTGTAAATACTACTTTTGGAAAGTTAGTATTTACTGACCTGACCATCTCAGTCCGCCTCTGGTGTGTGTATGTGTGTTCTGCCTAGCAACAGTAAGGAGCAGGGTGGGGGGATCCCCAGAGACAGGTTGGCTGCCAGGTGGTGGGTAGAGAGATTACACCAGGATGGGTGGGAGGAGTACACCTTGACTCTTGAATAGACCTGTGCTCTGCCACCACAAAGCCGGCGCCGCCCCCTGTGGGGCGGCTGATGTCTCTGCCCTGCAGCTGAAAGGAAAGAGCAGAGTCACCATAACAAAGTGCTCCAGAACTGGACTGAGCCAGGCCCAGGCCCCCTGGCGCTAAAGAACAAAAGAATCATGGTATAAAAGTAGGAGCCTGGCTCCTAAGAAATCAGAATCCTGTTTACCACAAAGAACCTCTGCCCGACTAGAAGAAGAAGGAGACGCTGGAGGAGCTGGCCTGCTGCCTGCCTGTTGGACAGGCCACACGAAGGGCTTGCTCCCTCCCCGCACGACAGGGCCCAAGCTCCGGCCCGTCAGGCGTGACCCACGAAAAGCACCTGCACCCCGTCTCCCGACGGATCTTCTGCCCTCGGACCTCCATACATCACGGGCCACAGCCCCACCGGCTTCCCCGGCCGGGTCAAGCCGCCATCTTGGGCCCTGCACCACGAGGCCGCGTGGCCTTCCCCCGACCCTAATCCCGGGCCTGGCCGGCCCCGACATCCCGGCACCACCATTCACCCAGGAGGTGAGCGGACCACTTGGTAGGTCAATGGGAGAACGAAGCGTCAAGAGCTCTTCCCCCGCCAGGTGCCGATCGCCTCCAGCTTCCCCAGGCGCTGGCTCCACCCCCTGCTGGGTGTCTGGACACCTTCATCCCGGACCCTCCGACCTCCAAGTGCGAGGGCCCGGACATCAAAGGGCGCCTGCCCTATAACTGGGGCAGCTCCGGAGCAGGAAGGCAGTTGTATCCTGGAGTCGAGAGACACCGAGAGAACTCAGCCTTGACGGACTACTGGCGCTGCCGTAGCCCTATCTTGCAAACTATCGTCCTGCCTGCTGGCGCTGCCGCGGCCTTCTGCAACATCCATCCTCATCGGGACCTGCTGGCGCTGCCGCGGCCCGTTGTAACGACCATCCTCACCGGGACCTGCTGGCGCTGCCGCGGACCGTACATCGACCACCTTTCCGGGACCTGCTGGCGTTGCCGCGGACCGTGTACCGACCATCTCGACCGGGACCTGCTGGTGCTGCCGCGGCCCGTACCAGCTAAACCACCAAGCTCGAGGATTGTGAGCTAATCATCATCTCCTCCGAACTACCTGACTGGTAAACAGACTGTCCCGCTACCCTTCCCTATCCTAAGAGACCTAAATCGAGGGGACCCCTGAGTCCAGACCTCCTTGTACTATTTCATCGTACCTTAAGAAGTGCATATAAAGAACGCTAAATCTTATCCTTGTGTGGTATCTGTCTGTGGGGGGGGAAGTTACTTGTCTGTACGATCGCTGGAGACGGCTCTCCCCGGAGACCTCTCCCCCTGTCCTCGGCCGACCCTCCCGGTCCGTCTAACACTGCCTTGCTGAGAAAGGAGAGGAAGAGACTATTGAAAAGACTTTGCTACTTTGTGCTTGAACATTCTCCAAGGGCTTGATCTGAGCTTGCCCCCTGAACTGAACCCCAGGACCAGTGGGTTCTCTGTGCTTCTTGCTCGTCCTCCAATTCGAGCCGTGTGTGCATCCCGCTGGAAAAGAGACTGCGCCCCTCATCGCCCCTCCTAGGGCCGTGACACTCAGGAGCTCGCCTGCCGCAACCCCGTGAGAGCCCCGCTCCGTCCGGAGCCGCTCTCTGTCCCCGGGCTAGGCCGCCTGCACCCCTGTCACCGCCTGCCATTGGAGCGCGCTGAACGCGCTATCACCCCTCCCGCCGGAAGCCGTCCGACGACTGTGATCTACGCCGGGTCATCCAGCTGCACTGACTGTGCCCTGTGACCCCGCTTCGCTATCCCCGGACATCTCAGGCCGCGCCGCCCCCGCTGTGGAGACCCTCCTGCACCGCCGTGCTAACGGGTCGCGGGCCGCGCCTGCCTACTTGCCCACACCTGCTGATTGAGGACCCAAGAACACTTCCCAAAGTTGAGAGTCGCACCGACCTGTGCCGACTCTCCCCATCACGAAAGAAGTTCCAGTATCGGGCTCGGGGCCCGCAACGCCTTATTTCCCCGTTCGCAGGAGCCGACCTCTGTGAGTACTGGAACCACAAGTAACATTTGCAAGAGACTACCAAGTATCCATTTGAAACTACGAACCAAGAACATTTGTCTACTTTACAACCTGGTGGCATAGCGAAAACGTTATTGGTCTTGTGTTAAGTCTGCTGAGATATATATACCTATTTTTACATAAAGAAGCGTATTTTTATATATATCCAAGTCTGGTGTCCGTTTCTGGGGGGATTGATGTATTTACTGTGTGTGTGATTGTAAGTGCTTAACCAACAACGCCTGAGGAATCGCCTTGGCTGCTCACGCCACGCACCTAGAGGGTGAGCAAGGGTCATTCAAAAGGGGTTATCCTGCGCCCTGACTTAGATGAAAAGGGTCCCTGCTTGTCGCAAGTGCATACCTGCGCCAACCAGAGACCCCGGATTCTAACATTGTTGGCAGCGGCTGGGATTTCGGATTTGCACTTGTAATTTACATACAGTGAATTATTAATCACCAGATAGTGAGAGCAGACCAAATAACGCAGCCACAGGTTTTCATTTGTTGAACTTTGTTGAGACTTCTGCCGTTACTGCAACCATGCCTAGCTCACTCTCCGCTGGGAGAGCACTCTCTGTGATTTCTGGAATAGATGAGGTGGATTGGGAGAGACTGGAAGGCTACACGATGGAGCAATTGAAAGGCTACAGTGTAAAATTCAGAGTCCCCCATGCTGGATTCAAGAGGAAGAACCAGTACACCAAGGTGTTGAGAGCCTGGAAGGAGTCAAGAGACCCACGGAATGCGGGGGACATCGTTCCACCCGACAACCTTGAGGAGCCCAGCAGAGTCCGGTCGCCAGAGGAGCTGGCAGACAGGGCAGCAGACAGGGCGCATGCAATGGAGATGGCAAAGTTGGCAGGACAAATGGAAATGGAAAAGCAGAAGTTGGCCCTGGAGGCACAACAACGCCAAATGGATCATGATATCAGATTGAAGGAGTTGGAGCTGAAGGCGAAAAGTTTGGACACCGCTCCTTCTGGTGGCAGCACTCCACCGGTGCAGGTAGAGTCCAAGGTGTACATCCCCAAAGATGTAGTGAAGGAGTATTTTAGAAAGGATGACATAGGGCAGTGGTTTAGAGCCTACGAGGTGGCCATGTCCTCACACCGGGTCCCTGAGAAAGACTGGGGAGCGGGGTTGTGGGGAAGGTTCCTTGCTGAAGGACGCGACACCCTGTTAGATTTGCCCTTAGACGTCCAGACCTCATACCCCCATATGAAGGAAGCTTTAATGACCAGGTATGGGTTAACTCCGGAGCTATATAGACAGAGGTTCAGGGAGACCAAGAAGATCCCTGAGAGTACGTATGTGGAGTATGTGACCTTTTTCTGCAGAGCACTGGATGGTTGGGTGAAGGGTAGCAAAGTGAATGATTATCAAGGGCTGCTTGACTTAATTGCATGGGAGCACTTGTCCAGTCAATGTTTTCCTGAGCTACGCCAGCACCTGATAGATAGCAAGCTGTCCAACCCGAGGAAGCTTGCTGAGGAGGCGGACCGCTGGCTCAGCACCAGGGTCCACAAGGGTCAAGTGGGAGACTCCGCCAAAGGTGGGCAGGGTCCCCAGCAGAAGAGTGGGGGGGACAAGGGTAAACAGAAGGGGTTCCAAAAAGGCCCCCAAAGTAATTCCCAAGGGAACCAGCAGAAGGGTTCTCAGCCTCCCCCACCCCCGCAGCAGAACGGGGCCCCGACAGGTAGACCTGTTCCAAAGGGGCCCTTCAATTGTTATAAGTGTGGTGACCCGGGTCACATTGCCTCTGATCCTAAGTGTCGCCTGTTTGGTAAGACCGCACCCACTGGTGCTCCACCCCGGCAAGTAGCTAATGTTAATTTTGGGGAGGAGGTAGCAGTCCAGGAGGGTGGGGGTCCCGGGCAGATGACCCTAGTCTCGCTAGGAGACAGTGAGATGGTCCCTGTAACCTACCTGCCCTCTAACACTAAGAAATATGGGCAAGTAGTGACCATCAATGGAAAGAAGGTTGAGGCTCTTAGAGATACAGGAGCCAGCGTGACCTCGGTGAGGCAACACCTGGTGTCTCAAGAGCAGATTGTACCCAATGCCTACTGTAGGGTTGTCAATGCTGACAACATGGAGAGTCGTTGTCCAATGGCTCAAGTTCCCTTTGAGTGGGGGGAGGTCTCTGGTACTCTACAAGTCGCTGTGAGAACTGACATGCCTGTAGACTGTCTGCTAGGGAACGACCTGGAGAGCTCCCCTTGGGAAAAGGTGGAGAAGACCACGCATCTGAGGATGGTGGGTCTACCCGACTGGGCGTGCGTGACCACCCGGTCCATGGCAGCCAGTAGGGGTGTTGAGAGGGTCCTGGAGCCTGAGGGAGAGGTCCAGGGACTGGCCTTAGGGAGAAGGCGCAGGAGGCGCGGGAAACCGGCCCCCGAAGTTCCCACGGCCCAGGAGGAAGCAGACCCTGAGGGGGATGCTATGGAGCCTACCGGGGAACAGATTGCCGAACTGGGAGATCTGCCTGAGCTGACCCATTGGCAGCAAGAAGGAGGTCCCTCCAGGGAGGAATTCTGCAGGGAGCAGAAAGAATGCCCTTCTCTCGTGGGTATGCGGCAGCAGGCTGCAGACCAGGCCAATGGTGTTCAGGCCAAAACATACTACGTGTACTGGGAGAGTGACCTCCTGTATTCCGAGCCTAAGGCTGCTGAACCTGGGTCAGCCCGTGTGCTGGTGGTACCCCAGAAGTTCAGAACCTTCCTACTGGGGCTGGCTCACGATGTGCCTTTAGCAGGACATTTGGGGATGGACAAGACCTATGACAGGCTTGTCACCCACTTTTACTGGCCCCAAATGCACAAGAATTCAGATTCCTACTGCAGAACCTGTCAGACTTGCCAGGCAAGTGGTAAGAGCAGAGGGAAGCACAAGGCTCCTCTGCAACCTTTCCCTGTGGCCGGTACGCCATTCCAACGAGTGGGTATTGATATTGTGGGGCCTCTGGACCCCAAGACAGCCCTGGGCAACAGGTTCATCCTGGTCTTGGTGGACCATGCCACCCGGTACCCTGAAGCCATCCCTCTGAGGACAGTGACGGCCCCCGTGGTGGGACGAGCACTGATGGGAATTTTCTCCCGAGTGGGATTCCCTCTAGAGGTGGTGAGCGACAGGGGGACCAATTTCATATCCACATATATGAAATCCCTGTGGAAGGAGTGTGGGGTAACTTACAAGTTCACCACTCCTTACCACCCCCAAGGAAATGGGTTGGTTGAGAGATTCAACCGAACCCTCAAAGGCATGATCATGGGCCTGGACGGTCCAATGAGGCGTAAGTGGGACGTCCTCTTGCCATGCCTGCTCTTCGCTTACCGAGAGGTGCCACAGAAGTCTCTAGGATTCAGCCCCTTTGAGCTTCTGTATGGTCACCCGGTAAGAGGACCTCTGAGTTTGGTAAAGGAAGGCTGGGAGCAATCTCCCAGGAAACCTCCCCAGAATGTATACAGTTACATGCTGGCCTTCCGAAACCAGACTCGGCGTTTCAGGCAACTTGCTGAGGCAAATCTGGAAGCCAGCCAGGAGGAGATGAAGCGGTGGTACGACCGGAATGCCACTCTGGTAGAGCTTCAACCTGGACAAAAGGTGTGGGTCTTGGCCCCAGTGGAGCCTTGTGCACTTCAGGATAAGTGGACAGGTCCATTTGAGGTTGTGGAGCGCAAAAGTCCTATCACCTACTTGGTGGACATGCAGACTCCCAGGAACCCTTTGAGGGTCCTACATGTTAACCGCCTTAAGCCCCACTTAGAGAGGACCGAAGTGGGCATGCTGCTGGCCACTGATGACGGAATGGAAGAGGAGACCGAGCCTCTTCCTGACCTCTTAGTGGCCTCTGAGAAAGATGGGTCAGTGGATGGAGTTAACCTCTCACCCACCCTGACGCCCGAACAACAGGAGGATTGCCGCCACTTGCTGGGGCAGTTTTCCGACAGATTCTCCCTGGTTCCTGGTGTCACAGATTGGTGCGTTCATGATGTGGACACAGGAGACAGCTTACCTGTGAAGCACAAGGCTTACAGGGTAACTGACAGGGTCCGAGCTTGCATCAAGGAGGAGGTCTCCAAAATGCTTGCGCTAGGGGTGGTTGAGTCCTCCAGCAGTCCTTGGTCCAGCCCCGTGGTCTTGGTCCCCAAGGCTGCTGCGCCGGGAGCCACACCTGAACTCCGGTTCTGTGTGGACTACAGAGGACTCAATTCAGTCACGAAGACTGACGCGCACCCCATCCCCAGAGCTGATGAGCTCATTGATCGGCTGGGGGCTGCCCGGTTCCTCAGCACGTTTGATTTAACGTCTGGGTACTGGCAGATCGCCTTGACCGATGGGGCCAAAGAGAGGTCAGCATTCTCTACTCCAGATGGGCACTTCCAGTTCCGAGTCATGCCATTTGGGATGAAGAATGCCCCTGCCACCTTTCAGAGGTTGGTCAACCAGGTACTGGTCGGGCTGGATGCGTTCAGTGCCGCCTACCTGGATGACATCGCAGTGTTCAGTGCCACCTGGCCTGAACACCTGCGCCACCTCTGGGAAGTGTTGATGGCTCTGCGCCGAGCAGGCCTCACGATCAAGGCAAGCAAGTGCCAGATCGGGCAGGGTTCCGTGGTGTACTTGGGACACCAAGTGGGGAGTGGCAAGGTGGCACCCTTGCAACCCAAAATTGAGACCATCCTGGCTTGGGAACCCCCCAAGACGCAGACCGCAGTGCGGGCCTTCCTGGGGCTCACTGGGTACTACAGGAGGTTTGTCAAGGGCTATGGAACGATCGTTGCCCCCTTGACAGAGCTGACTTCTAAGAAGCAGCCCAGGAACGTGATTTGGACTGACACCTGTCAGAAAGCTTTCGACACCCTGAAGACTGCCATGTGCACGGCGCCCGTGCTCTTGGCCCCTGACTTCTCCAAGGAATTCCTAGTACAGACAGACGCTTCAGAGCATGGTGTAGGGGCTGTTCTTTCACAGATGACTGAGGAGGGCTGGGACCAACCCGTAGCCTTCATCAGTAGGAGGTTACTTCCACGGGAAAGTAGGTGGAGTGCAATTGAGCGAGAAGCATTTGCTGTGGTCTGGGCGCTGAAGAAGCTAAGACCCTACTTGTTTGGGTCTCACTTCCGGGTTCAGACGGACCACAGGCCCCTCAGATGGTTGATGCAACTGAGGGGTGAAAACCCGAAGCTGTTGAGGTGGTCCATCTCCCTACAGGGTATGGACTTTACGGTGGAACACCGTCCTGGTACAGATCACGCCAACGCTGACGGTCTGTCCAGGTATTTCCGCCTTAGTGACGAGGAACCCCCTGGGCAAGGGTAGTTCTGCCCACATTTCAGCTGGAGGGGACACGTGTTAGACCTGGCACCTTGGCGTGAGTTTCCCTTCCACTTTTTGATGGTGTGCCTCGATTGTTTTACTGGTGTTGTCCGCTCAGGGCACTGCGCCACGGCTAATCCGTGCCGCAGTGCAAGTGCTCCCTAGGTAAAGTGTACCTGTAATTGATGTTCACGATTGGTTTATTGGATTCACTGTCAGTCCCCAGTAAAGGGCACCAGGGGTGCCAGGGCTTGTGAATGCCAATGCTGCTGGTGGGCTTGCAGCGCTGGTTGCGCCACCCACCGAAGCGGCCTTGTAAAATGTGTCTAGGGTCTGCCACCGCAGACCCTGTGCGCGGTCCCGGACCGTCGCGCTGACTGTGCAAGTGCCCCCACTTGCCAGTCCCTAAACCTTCCCTTACCTACATATTAGCCACCCCTCTGGTAGGCCCACGGGCAGGGTGCATTGTAGGCATAAGGTAGGACATGCCCTGATGTGTGTGGCATGTCTTAGTAGTGAATTACAGCCCTTTCCGTTTTTCACTATTGAAGGCTACCTGCTCTCCATAGGCCAGAATGGGCTGCTGGGATCACGCCAACGCTGTGACCCCAGTGGACTCAGAGAGCATGGTAGAGTGTCGAGTTTAGTATGCCTGAACTCAGGATAATAAAATACTTCTTGTAGTCAAGTTTATTTTAATATCCTGGGTTTGTAAATACTACTTTTGGAAAGTTAGTATTTACTGACCTGACCATCTCAGTCCGCCTCTGGTGTGTGTATGTGTGTTCTGCCTAGCAACAGTAAGGAGCAGGGTGGGGGGATCCCCAGAGACAGGTTGGCTGCCAGGTGGTGGGTAGAGAGATTACACCAGGATGGGTGGGAGGAGTACACCTTGACTCTTGAATAGACCTGTGCTCTGCCACCACAAAGCCGGCGCCGCCCCCTGTGGGGCGGCTGATGTCTCTGCCCTGCAGCTGAAAGGAAAGAGCAGAGTCACCATAACAAAGTGCTCCAGAACTGGACTGAGCCAGGCCCAGGCCCCCTGGCGCTAAAGAACAAAAGAATCATGGTATAAAAGTAGGAGCCTGGCTCCTAAGAAATCAGAATCCTGTTTACCACAAAGAACCTCTGCCCGACTAGAAGGAGAAGGAGACGCTGGAGGAGCTGGCCTGCTGCCTGCCTTGCTGAGAAAGGAGAGGAAGAGACTATTGAAAAGACTTTGCTACTTTGTGCTTGAACATTCTCCAAGGGCTTGATCTGAGCTTGCCCCCTGAACTGAACCCCGGGACCAGTGGGTTCTCTGTGCTTCTTGCTCGTCCTCCAATTCGAGCCGTGTGTGCATCCCGCTGGAAAAGAGACTGCGCCCCTCATCGCCCCTCCTAGGGCCGTGACACTCAGGAGCTCGCCTGCCGCAACCCCGTGAGAGCCCCGCTCCGTCCGGAGCCGCTCTCTGTCCCCGGGCTAGGCCGCCTGCACCCCTGTCACCGCCTGCCATTGGAGCGCGCTGAACGCGCTATCACCCCTCCCGCCGGAAGCCGTCCGACGACTGTGATCTACGCCGGGTCATCCAGCTGCACTGACTGTGCCCTGTGACCCCGCTTCGCTATCCCCGGACATCTCAGGCCGCGCCGCCCCCGCTGTGGAGACCCTCCTGCACCGCCGTGCTAACGGGTCGCGGGCCGCGCCTGCCTACTTGCCCACACCTGCTGATTGAGGACCCAAGAACACTTCCCAAAGTTGAGAGTCGCACCGACCTGTGCCGACTCTCCCCATCACGAAAGAAGTTCCAGTATCGGGCTCGGGGCCCGCAACGCCTTATTTCCCCGTTCGCAGGAGCCGACCTCTGTGAGTACTGGAACCCCAAGTAACATTTGCAAGAGACTACCAAGTATCCATTTGAAACTACGAACCAAGAACATTTGTCTACTTTACAACCTGGTGGCATAGCGAAAACGTTATTGGTCTTGTGTTAAGTCTGCTGAGATATATATACCTATTTTTACATAAAGAAGCGTATTTTTATATATATCCAAGTCTGGTGTCTGTTTCTGGGGGGATTGATGTATTTACTGTGTGTGTGATTGTAAGTGCTTAACCAACAACGCCTGAGGAATCGCCTTGGCTGCTCACGCCACGCACCTAGAGGGTGAGCAAGGGTCATTCAAAAGGGGTTATCCTGCGCCCTGACTTAGATGAAAAGGGTCCCTGCTTGTCGCAAGTGCATACCTGCGCCAACCAGAGACCCCGGATTCTAACAGTCGCCCTGCCTTTTTAGCTGTACAGAAACTGGATAGTATTTTAACTGTTGTATTTATTTCCTCATTTTTTTAAAATGTTTTTAAATTACGAAAAACAATTGTGATCTGAACCTATGTGGAAGTTTCTCCGTTTGGCCTTAATGATAAAAACTCTCATTTTGTGATTTTTTATTGTACTTTCTTGTACTTTTATGGCTATCTTGTTACAATAACCGAATAAAGTTATTTGAATTGAATTGAATTGAAAGAGGCAAGAGAGATGAAGAAAGAGGCAAGAGAAGTACAGAAAGAGGCAAGGGAGGTGCTGAAAGAAAAGAGTGAGCTGCAGAAAGAAGCAAGAGAAGTGCAGAAAGAGGCAAGAGATGTGCAGAAAGAGGCAAGAGGGGTGCAGAAAAAAGAAGAAAGGTGGAGAAAGAGGCAAGAAATGTGCAGAAAGAGGCAAGAGAGGTACAGAAAGAGGCAAGAGAGGTGCAGAAAGAAGAGAGTGACCTGCAGAAAGAGGCAAGAGATGTGCAGAAAGAGGCCAGAGAGGTGCACAAAGAGGCAAGAGAGGTGCATAAAGATGCAAGAGAGGCGCTGATAGAAGGGAGCCTGTTGCAGAAAGAGGGAAGAGAGGTGCTGAAGCAAGAGAAGTACAGAAAGAGACAAGCGAGGTGCAGAAAGAGGCAAGAGAGGTGCAGAAAGAGGCAAGAGAGGTGTAGAAAGAAGAGAGTGAGCAGTAGAAAGAAGCAAGTGAAGTGCAAAAAGAGGCAAGCGAGGTGGAGAAAGAGGCAAGAGACGTGCAGAAAGAGGCAGAGAAGTGCAGAAAGAGGCAAGAGAGGTGCAGAAAGAGGCAAGATATGTGCCGAAAGAGGCAAAATGAGTGCAGAAAGAGGCAAGTGAAGTGCAGAAAGAGGTAAGAGGTATAGGAAGAGGCAAGAGAGGTACAGAAAGAAGAAGAACGGCGCAGAAAGAGGCAAATGAAGTGCAGAAAGAGGCAAGACAAAAACAGAAAGAGGCAAGAGAGGTGCAGAAAGAGGCAAGAGAGGTGCAGAAAGAAGAAGAAATATACAGCAAGAGTCAAGTGAGGTACAAAGAGAGGCAAGAGAGGTACAGAAAGAAGAGAGTGAGCTGCAGAAAGGGGGAAGAGAGGTGTGAAAAGAGGCATGAGAGGTACAGAATGAGGCATGAGAGGTGCATAAAGAGGCAAGAGAGGTGCTGATACAAGAGAGTGAGCTGCAGAAAGATGGAAAAGAGGCAAGAGAGGTACAGAAAGAAGAGAGTGAGCTGCAGAAAGGGGCAAGAGAGGTGTGGAAAGAGGCAAGAGAAGCACAAAAAGAGGCAAGGGAGATGCAGAATGAGGCATGAGATGTGCAGAAAGAGACAAGAGAGGTGCACAAAGAGGCAAGAGAGGTGAATAAAGATGCAAGAGAGGTGCTGATAGAAGAAAGCCTGTTGCAGAAAGTGGGAAGAGAGGTGCAGAAAGAGGCAAGAGATGATTAGAAATAGGCAAGAGAGGTCCAGAAAGGGATAAGAGGTGTAGAAAGAGGTAAGAGAGGAGCAGAAAGAGGAAGAAAGGCACAGAAAGAGGCAAGAGAGGTGCAGAAAGAAGAGAGTGATCTGCAGAAAGAGGCAAGAGAGGTTCAGAAAGAGGCAAGCGATGTGCAGAAAGAGGCAAGAGAGGTACAGAAAGAGGTAAGAGGTGTAGAAAGAGGTAAGAGAGGAGCAGAAAGAGGCAAGAGTGGTGCAGAAACAGGAAGAAAGGTGCAGACAGAAGCAAGAGAAGTACAGAAAGAGACAAGCAAGGTGCAGAAAGAGGCAAGAGAGGTACAGAAAGATGAGAGTGAGCTGCAGAAAGAGGGAAGAGAGGTGCAGAAAGAGGCAAGAGAGGTGTAGAAAGAAGAGAGTGAGCAGTAGAAAGAAGCAAGTGAAGTGCAAAAAGAGGCAAGCGAGGTGGAGAAAGGGGCAAGAGAGGTGCAGAAGGAGGCAGAGAAGTGCAGAAAGAGGCAAGAGAGGTGCAGAAAGAGACAAGATATGTGCAGAAAGAGCCAAAAGAAGTGCAGAAAGAGGCAAGAGAAGTGCAGAAAGAGGTAAGAGGTATAGGAAGAGGCAAGAGAGGTACAGAAAGAAGAAGAACAGCGCAGAAAGAGGCAAATGAGGAGCAGAAAGAGGCAAGACAAGAACAGAAAGAGGCAAGAGAGGTGCAGAAAGAGGCAAGAGAGGTGCAGAAAGAAGAACCAATATACAGGAAGAGTCAAGTGAGGTACAGAAAGAGGCAAGAGAGGTACAGAAAGAAGAGAGTGAGCTTCAGAAAGGGGGAAGAGAGGTGTGAAAAGAGGCAAGAGAGGTACAGAATGAGGCATGAGAGGCGCATAAAGAGGCAAGAGAGGTGCTGATAGAAGAGAGTGAGCTGCAGAAAGATGGAAGAGAGGTGCAGAAAGAGGCAAGAGAGGTGCAGAAGGAGGCAAGAGAAGTGCAGAAAGAACAAGTGAGGTGTAGAAAGAGGAAGAAAGTTGTAGAAAGAGGCCAATGAGGTAGAGAAAGAGGCACGATGAGAGCAGAAGGAGGCAAGAGAGATGCAGAAAAAGGCAAGAGAGGTACAGAAAAATGAAGAAGGGTGCAGAAAGAGGCAGGAAAGGTGCAGAAACTGGAAGAGAGGCACAGGAAGAAGCAAGAGAAGTGCAGAAAGAGGCAAAAGAGGTGCAGAAAGAGGCAATATAGGTGCAGAAAGAGGCAAGAGAAGTGCAGAAAGAGGCAAGAGAAGTGCAGTCAGAGGTAAGAGGTGTAGGAAGAGGCAAGAGAGGTACAGAAAGAAGAAGAAAGGTACAGAAAGAGGCAAATTAGGAGCAGAAAGAGGCAAGACAAGAACAGAAAGAGGCAAGAGAGGTGCAGAAAGAGGCAAGAGAGGTGCAGAAAGAAGAAGAAATGTACAATAAGAGTCAAGAGAGGTACAGAAAGAGGCAAGAGAGGTAGAGAAAGAAGAGAGTGAGCTGCAGAAAGGGGCAAGAGAGGTGCGGAAAAAGGCAAGAGAGGTACAGAAAGAGCCAAGAGAGGTGCATAAAGAGGCTAGAGAGGTACTGATAGAAGAGAGTGAGCTGCAGAAAGAGGCAAGAAAGGTTCAGACAAAGAGGCAAGAGAGGTTCAGAAAGAGGCAAGAGAGGTGTAGAAAGAGGAAGAAAGTTGCAGAAAAAGGCAAGTGAGGTGGAGAAAGAGGCAATATAAGAGCAGAAGAGCAGAAGGAGGCAAGAGAGGTGCAGAAAGATACAAGAGAGGTACACAAAAATGAAGAAGGGTGCAGAAAGAGTCAGAAAAGGTGCAGAAACTGAAAGAGAGGCACAGGAAGAAGCAAGAGAAGTGCAGAAAGAGGCAGGAGAGGTGAAGAAAGAGGCAAGTGAGGTACAGAAAAAAGAGAGTGAGCTGCAGAAAGAAGCAAGAGTGGTACATAAAAATGAAGAAGGGTGCAGAAAGAGGCAGGAAAGGCGCAGAAACTGAAAGAGAGGCACAGGAAGCAGCAAGAGAAGTACAGAAAGAGGCAAGAGAGGTGCAGAAAAAGGCAAGAAAGGAGCAGAAAGAGGCAAAAGAGGTGCAGAAAGAGGCAAGAGAAGTGCAGAAGGAGGTAAGAGGTGTAGAAAGAGGAAAGAGAGGTGCAGAAAGAAAAAGAAAGGTGCAGAAAGAGGCAAGTAAGGCACAGAAAGAGGCAAGAGAAGAGCAGACAGAGTCAAGAGAGGTACAGAAAGAGGCAAGAGAGGTGCAGAAAGAAGAGGAAATGTACATTAAGAGTCGAGAGAGGTACAGAAACAGGCAAGCGATGAGCAGAAAGAAGAGAGTGAGCTGCAGAAAGAGGCAAGAGAGGTACAGAAAGAGGCAAGAGAGGTGCATAAAGAGGCAAGAGAGGTGCTGATAGAAGAGAGTGAGCTGCAGAGAGAGGGAAGAGAGGTGCAGAAAGAAGCAAGAGAGGTACAGAAAGAGGTAAGAGTTTAGAAAGAGGCAAGAGAGGTGCAAAAGGAGGAAAAAAGGTGCAGAAAGAGGCAAACGAAGAGCAGAAGAAGGCAAGAGAGGTGCAGAAAGAGGCAAGAGAGGTACAGAAAAAGGAAGAAAGGTACAGAAAGAGGCAAGAGAGGTGCAGAAATAAGAAGAAATGTGCAGAAACAGGCAAGTGAGGTGCAGAAAGAAGACAGTGAGCTGCAGAAAGAGGCAAGAGAGATGCAGAAAGAGGCAAGAGAAGTAGAGAAAGAGGCAAGGGAGGTGCTGAAAGAAAAGAGTGAGCTGCAGAAAGAAGCAAGAGAAGTGCAGAAAGAGGCAAGAGATGTGCAGAAAGAGGCAAGAGGGGTGCAGAAAGAAGACCAAAGGTGGAGAAAGAGGCAAGAAATGTGCAGAAAGAGGCAAGAGAGGTACAGAAAGAGGCAAGAGAGGTGCAGAAAGAAGAGAGTGACCTGCAGATAGAGGCAAGAGATGTGCAGAAAGAGGCAAGAGCGGTGCAGAAAGAGGCAAGAGAGGTGCATAATTAGGCAACAGAGGTGCAGAAAGAGGCAAGAGATGTGCAGAAAGAGGCCAGAGAGGTGCACAAAGAGGCAAGAGAGGTGCATAAAGATGCAAGAGAGGTGCAGAAAGAAGAGAGTGAGCTGCAGAAAGAGGCAAGAGATGATCAGAAATAGGCAAGAGAGGTCCTGAAATGGATAAGAGGTGTAGAAAGAGGTAAGAGAGGAGCAGAAAGAGGAAGAAAGGCGCAGAAAGAGGCAAGAGAGGTGCAGAAAGAAGAGAGTGAGCTGCAGAAAGAGGCAAGAGAGGTTCAGAAAGAGGCAAGAGATGTGCAGAAAGAGGCAAGAGAGGTCCAGAAAGAGGTAAGAGGTGTAGAAAGAGGTAAGAGAGGAGCAGAAAGAGGCAAGAGAGGTGCAGAAACAGGAAGAAAGGTGCAGACAGAAGCAAGAGAAGTACAGAAAGAGACAGGCGAGGTGCAGAAAGAGGCAAGAGAGGTGCAGAAAGATGAGAGTGAGCTGCAGAAAGAGGGAAGAGAGGTGCAGAAAGAAGAGCGTGAGCAGTAGAAAGAAGCAAGTGAAGTGCAAAAAGAGGCAAGCGAGGTGGAGAAAGAGGCAAGAGAGGTTCAGAAAGATTAAGAAATATACAGCAAGAGTCAAGTGAGGTACAAAAAGAGGCAAGAGAGGTACAGAAAGAAGAGAGTGAGCTGCAGAAAGGGGGAAGAGAGGTGTGGAAAGAGGCAAGAGAGGTACAGAATGAGGCCACAAGATGTGCAGAAAGAGACAAGAGAGGTGCACAAAGAGGCAAGAGAGGTGCATAAAGATGCAAGAGAGGTGCTGATAGAAGAAAGCCCGTTGCAGAAAGAGGGAAGAGAGGTGCAGAAAGAGGCAAGAGATGATCAGAAATAGGCAAGAGAGGTCCAGAAAGGGATAAGAGGTGTAGAAAGAGGTAAGCGAGGAGCAGAAAGAGGAAGAAAGGCGCAGAAAGAGGCAAGAGAGGTGCAGAAAGAAGAGAGTGAGCTGCAGAAAGAGGCAAGAGAGGTTCAGAAAGAGGCAAGAGATGTGCAGAAAGAGGCAAGAGAGGTCCAGAAAGAGGTAAGAGGTGTAGAAAGAGGTAAGAGAAGAGCAGAAAGAGGCAAGAGAGGTGCAGAAACAGGAAGAAAGGTGCAGACAGAAGCAAGAGAAGTGCAGAAAGAGACAAGCAAGGTGCAGAAAGAGGCAAGAGAGGTGCAGAAAGATGAGAGTGAGCTGCAGAAAGAGGGAAGAGAGGTGCATAAAGAGGCAAGAGAGGTGTAGAAAGAAGAGAGTGAGCAGTAGAAAGAAGCAAGTGAAGTGCAAAAAGAGGCAAGCGAGGTGGAGAAAGAGGCAAGAGAGGTGCAGAAAGAGGCAGAGAAGTGCAGAAAGAGGCAAGAGAGGTGCAGAAAGAGGCAAGATATGTGCAGAAAGAGGCAAAAGAAGTGCAGAAAGAGGCAAGAGTAGTGCAGAAAGAGGTAAGAGGTATAGGAAGAGGCAAGAGAGGTACAGAAAGAAGAAGAACGGCACAGAAAGAGGCAAATGAGGAGCAGAAAGAGGCAAGACAAGAACAGAAAGAGGCAAGAGAGGTGTAGAAAGAGGAAAGAGAGGTGCAGAAAGAAGACGAAATATACAGCAAGAGTCAAGTGAGGTACAGAAAGAGGCAAGAGAGGTACAGAAAGAAGAGAGTGAGCTGCAGAAAGGGGGAAGAGAGGTGTGGAAAGAGGCAAGAGAGGTACAGAATGAGGCATGAGAGGTGCATAAAGAGGCAAGAGAGGTGCTGATAGAAGAGAGTGAGCTGCAGAAAGATGGAAGAGAGGTGCAGAAAGAGGCAAGAGAGGTGCATAAGGAGGCAAGAGAAGTGCAGAAAGAACAAGTGAGGTGGAGAAAGAGGAAGAAAGTTGTAGAAAGAGGCAAGTGAGGTAGAGAAAGAGGCACAATAAGAGCAGAAGGAGGCAAGAGAAGTGCAGAAAAAGGCAAGAGAGGTACAGAAAAATGAAGAAGGGTGCAGAAAGAGGCAGGAAAGGTGCAGAAACTGGAAGAGAGGCACAGGAAGAAGCAAGTGAAGTGCAGAAAGAGGTAAAAGAGGTGCAGAAAGAGGCAATATAGGTGCAGAAAGAGGCAAGAGAAGTGCAGAAAGAGGCAAGAGAAGTGCAGACAGAGGCAAGAGAGGTGCAGAAAGAGGCAAGAGAAGTGCAGAAAGAGGCAAGAGAGGTGTAGGAAGAGGCAAGAGAGGTACAGAAAGAAGAAGAAATGTACAGAAAGAGGCAAATGAGGTGCAGAAAGGGGAAAGAGAAGAGCAGAAAGAGGCAAGAGAGGTGCAGAAAGAGGCAAGAGAGGTGCAGAAAGAAGAAGAAATGTACAGTAAGAGTCAAGAGAGGTACAGGAAGAGGCAAGAGAGGTACAGGAAGAAGAGAGTGAGCTGCAGAAAGGGGCGAGAGAGGTGCGGAAAGAGGCAAGAGAGATACAGAAAGAGCCAAGAGAGGTGCATAAAGAGGCTAGAGAGGTACTGATAGAAGAGAGTGAGCTGCAGAAAGGTGGACGAGAGGTGCAGAAAGAGGCAAGAGAGGTACAGAAGATGAGAGTGAGCTACAGAAAGAGGCAAGAGAGGTTCAGAAAGAGGCAGGAGAGGTTCAGAAAGAGGCAAGAGAGGTGTAGAAAGAGGAAGAAAGTTGCAGAAAGAGGCCAGCGAGGTGGAGAAAGAGGCAATATAAGAGCAGAAGAGCAGAAGGAGGCAAGAGAGGTGCAGAAAGAGGCAGGAGAGATACAGAAAAATGAAGAAGGGTGCAGAAAGAGGCAGAAAAGGTGCGGAAACTGGAAGAGAGGCACAGGAAGAAGCAAGAGAAGTGCAGAAAGAGGCAAGAGAGCTGAAGAAAGAGGCAAGTGAGGTACAGAAAGAAGAGAGTGAGCTGCAGAAAGAAGCAAGAGCGGTACAGAAAAATGAAGAAGGGTGCAGAAAGAGGCAGGAAAGGTGCAGAAACTGGAAGAGAGGCACAGGAAGCAGCAAGAGAAGTACAGAAAGAGGCAAGAAAGGTGCAGAAAGAGGCAAAATAGGTGCAGAAAGAGGCAAGAGAAGTGCAGAAGGAGGTAAGAGGTGTAGAAAGAGGAAAGAGAGGTGCAGAAAGAGAAAGAAAGGTGCAGAAAGAGGCAAGTAAGGTACAGAAAGAGGCAAGAGAGGTGCAAAAGGAGGGAAAAAGGTGCAGAAAGAGGCAAAAGAAGAGCAGAAGAAGGCAAGAGAGGAGTAGAAAGAGGCAAGAGAGGTACAGAAAAAGGAAGAAAGGTGCAGAAAGAGGCAAGAGGGGTGCAGAAAGAAGAAGAAATGTGCAGAAAGAGGCAAGAGAGGTGCAGAAAGAAGACAGTGAGCTGCAGAAAGAGGCAACAGAGATGCAGAAAGAGGCAAGAGAAGTACAGAAAGAGGCAAGGGAGGTGCTGAAAGAAAAGAGTGAGCTGCAGAAAGAAGCAAGAGAAGTACAGAAAGAGGCAAGAGATGTGCAGAAAGAGGCAAGAGAGGTGCAGAAAGAAGAAAAAAGGTGCAGAAAGAGGCAAGAAATATGCAGGAAGAGGCAAGAGAGGTACAGAAAGAGGCAAGAGAGGTGCAGAAAGAAGAGAGTGACCTGCAGAAAGAGGCAAGAGATGTGCAGAAAGAGGCAAGAGCGGTGCAGAAAGAGGCAAGAGAGGTACTGATAGAAGAGAGTGAGCTAGAGAAAGAGGGATGAGAGGTGCAGAAAGAGGCAAGAGAGGTACAGAAGATGAGAGTGAGCTACAGAAAGAGGCAAGAGAGGTTCAGAAAGAGGCAAGAGAGGTGTAGAAAGAGGAAGAAAGTTGCAGAAAGAGGCAAGTGAGGTGGAGAAAGAGGCAATATAGGAGCAGAAGAGCTGAAGGAGGCAAGAGAGGTGCAGAAAGATACAAGAGAGGTACACAAAAATGAAGAAGGGTGCAGAAACTGGAAGAGAGGCACAGGAAGAAGCAAGAGAAGTGCAGAAAGAGGTAGGAGAGGTGAAGAAAGAGGCAAGTGAGGTACAGAAAGAAGAGAGTGAGCTGCAGAAAGAAGCAAGAGTGGTACATAAAAATGAAGAAGGGTGCAGAAAGAGGCAGGAAAGGTGCAGAAACTGAAAGAGAGGCACAGGAAGCAGCAAGAGAAGTACAGAAAGAGGCAAGAGAGGTGCAGAAAGAGGCAAGAAAGGAGCAGAAAGAGGCAAAATAGGTGCAGAAAGAGGCAAGAGAAGTGCAGAAGGAGGTAAGAGGTGTAGAAAGAGGAAAGAGAGGTGCATAAAGAGAAAGAAAGGTGCAGAAAGAGGCAAGTAAGGTACAGAAAGAGGCAAGAGAAGAGCAGAAAGAGTCAAGAGAGGTACAGAAAGAGGCAAGAGAGGTGCAGAAAGAAGAGGAAATGTACATTAAGAGTCGAGAGAGGTACAGAAACAGGCAAGAGAGGAGCAGAAAGAAGAGAGTGAGCTGCAGAAAGAGGCAAGAGAGGTACAGAAAGAGGCAAGAGAGGTGCATAAAGAGGCAAGAGAGGTGCTGATAGAAGAGAGTGAGCTGCAAGAGAGGTGCTGATAGAAGAGAGTGAGCTGCAGAGAGAGGGAAGAGAGGTGCAGAAAGAGGCAAGAGAGGTACAGAAGAACAGAGTGAGCTGCAGAAAGAGGCAAGAGAGCTTCAGAAAGAGGCAAGAGATGTGCAGAAAGAAGCAAGAGAGGTACAGAAAGAGGTAAGAGGTTAGAAAGAGGCAAGAGAGGTGCAAAAGGAGGAAAACAGGTGCAGAAAGAGGCAAAAGAAGAGCAGAAGAAGGCAAGAGAGGTGCAGAAAGAGGCAAGAGAGGTACAGAAAAAGGAAGAAAGGTGCAGAAAGAGGCAAGAGAGGTGCAGAAAGAAGAAGAAATGTGCAGAAAGAGGCAAGAGAGGTGCAGAAAGAAGACAGTGAGCTGCAGAAAGAGGCAAGAGAGATGCAGAAAGAGGCAAGAGAAGTACAGAAAGAGGCAAGGGAGGTGCTGAAAGAAACGAGTGAGCTGCAGAAAGAAGCAAGAGAAGTGCAGAAAGAGGCAAGAGATGTGCAGAAAGAGGCAAGAGGGGTGCAGAAAGAAGACCAAAGGTGGAGAAAGAGGCACAAAATGTGCAGAAAGAGGCAAGAGAGGTACAGAAAGAGGCAAGAGAGGGGCAGAAAGAAGAGAGTGACCTGCAGAAAGAGGCAAGAGATGTGCAGAAAGAGGCAAGAGCGGTGCAGAAAGAAGCAAGAGAGGTGCATAAAGAGGCAACAGAGGTGCAGAAAGAGGGAAGAGATGTGCAGAAAGAGGCCAGAGAGGTGCAGAAAGAGGCAAGAGAGGTGCATAAAGATGCAAGAGAGGTGCTGATAGAAGGGAGCCCGTTGCAGAAAGAGGGAAGAGAGGTGCAGAAAGAGGCAAGGGAGGTGCAGAAAGAAGAGAGTGAGCTGCAGAAAGAGGCAAGAGATGATCAGAAATAGGCAAGAGAGGTCCAGAAAGGGATAAGAGGTGTAGAAAGAGGTAAGAGAGGAGCAGAAAGAGGAAGAAAGATGCAGAAAGAGGCAAGAGAGGTGCAGAAAGAAGAGAGTGAGCTGCAGAAAGAGGCAAGAGAGGTTCAGAAAGAGGCAAGAGATGTGCAGAAAGAGGCAAGAGAGGTCCAGAAAGAGGTAAGAGGTGTAGAAAGAGGTAAGAGAGGAGCAGAAAGAGGCAAGAGAGGTGCAGAAACAGGAAGAAAGGTGCAGACAGAAACAAGAGAGGTACAGAAAGAGACAAGCGAGGTGCAGAAAGAGGCAAGAGAGGTGCAGAAAGATGAGAGTGAGCTGCAGAAAGAGGGAAGAGAGGTGCAGAAAGAGGCAAGAGAGGTATAGAAAGAAGAGAGTGAGCAGTAGAAAGAAGCAAGTGAAGTGCAAAAAGAGGCAAGCGAGGTGGAGAAAGAGGCAAGAGAGGTGCAGAAAGAGGCAGAGAAGTGCAGAAAGAGGCAAGAGAGGTGCAGAAAGAGGCAAGATATGTGCAGAAAGAGGCAAAAGAAGTGCAGAAAGAGGCAAGAGAAGTGCAGAAAGAGGTAAGAGGTATAGGAAGAGGCAAGAGAGGTACAGAAAGAAGAAGAACGGCGCAGAAAGAGGCAAATGAGGTGCAGAAAGAGGCAATACAAGAACAGAAAGAGGCAAGAGAGGTGCAGAAAGAGGCAAGAGAGGTGCAGAAAGATTAAGAAATATACAGCAAGAGTCACGTGAGGTACAAAAAGAGGCAAGAGAGGTACAGAAAGAAGAGAGTGAGCTGCAGAAAGGGGCAAGAGAGGTGTGGAAAGAGGCAAGAGAGGTACAGAATGAGGCATGAGATGTGCAGAAAGACAAGAGAGGTGCACAAAGAGGCAAGAGAGGTGCATAAAGATGCAAGAGAGGTGCTGATAGAAGAAATCCCGTTGCAGAAAGAGGGAAGAGAGGTGCAGAAAGAGGCAAGAGATGATCAGAAATAGGCAAGAGAGGTCCAGAAAGGGATAAGAGGTGTAGAAAGAGGTAAGAGAGGAGCAGAAAGAGGAAGAAAGGCGCAGAAAGAGGCAAGAGAGGTGCAGAAAGAAGAGAGTGAGCTGTAGAAAGAGGCAAGAGAGGTTCAGAAAGAGGCAAGAGATGTGCAGAAAGAGGCAAGAGAGGTCTAGAAAGAGGTAAGAGGTGTAGAAAGAGGTAAGAGAAGAGCAGAAAGAGGCAAGAGAGGTGCAGAAACAGGAAGAAAGGTGCAGACAGAAGCAAGAGAAGTACAGAAAGAGACAAGCAAGGTGCAGAAAGAGGCAAGAGAGGTGCAGAAAGATGAGAGTGAGCTGCAGAAAGAGGGAAGAGAGGTGCAGAAAGAGGCAAGAGAGGTGTAGAAAGAAGAGAGTGAGCAGTAGAAAGAAGCAAGTGAAGTGCAAAAAGAGGCAAGCGAGATGGAGAAAGAGGCAAGAGAGGTGCAGAAAGAGGCAGAGAAGTGCAGAAAAAGGCAAGAGAGGTACAGAAAAATGAAGAAGGGTTCAGAAAGAGGCAGGAAAGGTGCAGAAACTGGAAGAGAGGCACAGGAAGAAGCAAGAGAAGTGCAGAAAGAGGCAAAAGAGGTGCAGAAAGAGGCAATATAGGTGCAGAAAGAGGCAAGAGAAGTGCAGAAAGAGGTAAGAGAAGTGCAGACAGAGGTAAGAGGTGTAGGAAGAGGCAAGAGAGGTACAGAAAGAAGAAGAAAGGTACAGAAAGAGGCAAATGAGGTGCAGAAAGGGGCAAGAGAAGAGCAGAAAGAGGCAAGAGAGGTGCAGAAAGAGGCAAGAGAGGTGCAGAAAGAAGAAGAAATGTACAGTAAGAGTCAAGAGAGGTACAGAAAGAGGCAAGAGAGGTACAGAAAGAAGAGAGTGAGCTGCAGAAAGGGGCAAGAGAGGTGCAGAAAGAGGCAAGAGAGGTGCAGAAAGATTAAGAAATATACAGCAAGAGTCACGTGAGGTACAAAAAGAGGCAAGAGAGGTACAGAAAGAAGAGAGTGAGCTGCAGAAAGGGGCAAGAGAGGTGTGGAAAGAGGCAAGAGAGGTACAGAATGAGGCATGAGATGTGCAGAAAGACAAGAGAGGTGCACAAAGAGGCAAGAGAGGTGCATAAAGATGCAAGAGAGGTGCTGATAGAAGAAAGCCCGTTGCAGAAAGAGGGAAGAGAGGTGCAGAAAGAGGCAAGAGATGATCAGAAATAGGCAAGAGAGGTCCAGAAAGGGATAAGAGGTGTAGAAAGAGGTAAGAGAGGAGCAGAAAGAGGAAGAAAGGCGCAGAAAGAGGCAAGAGAGGTGCAGAAAGAAGAGAGTGAGCTGTAGAAAGAGGCAAGAGAGGTTCAGAAAGAGGCAAGAGATGTGCAGAAAGAGGCAAGAGAGGTCTAGAAAGAGGTAAGAGGTGTAGAAAGAGGTAAGAGAAGAGCAGAAAGAGGCAAGAGAGGTGCAGAAACAGGAAGAAAGGTGCAGACAGAAGCAAGAGAAGTACAGAAAGAGACAAGCAAGGTGCAGAAAGAGGCAAGAGAGGTGCAGAAAGATGAGAGTGAGCTGCAGAAAGAGGGAAGAGAGGTGCAGAAAGAGGCAAGAGAGGTGTAGAAAGAAGAGAGTGAGCAGTAGAAAGAAGCAAGTGAAGTGCAAAAAGAGGCAAGCGAGATGGAGAAAGAGGCAAGAGAGGTGCAGAAAGAGGCAGAGAAGTGCAGAAAAAGGCAAGAGAGGTACAGAAAAATGAAGAAGGGTGCAGAAAGAGGCAGGAAAGGTGCAGAAACTGGAAGAGAGGCACAGGAAGAAGCAAGAGAAGTGCAGAAAGAGGCAAAAGAGGTGCAGAAAGAGGCAATATAGGTGCAGAAAGAGGCAAGAGAAGTGCAGAAAGAGGTAAGAGAAGTGCAGACAGAGGTAAGAGGTGTAGGAAGAGGCAAGAGAGGTACAGAAAGAAGAAGAAAGGTACAGAAAGAGGCAAATGAGGTGCAGAAAGGGGCAAGAGAAGAGCAGAAAGAGGCAAGAGAGGTGCAGAAAGAGGCAAGAGAGGTGCAGAAAGAAGAAGAAATGTACAGTAAGAGTCAAGAGAGGTACAGAAAGAGGCAAGAGAGGTACAGAAAGAAGAGAGTGAGCTGCAGAAAGGGGCAAGAGAGGTGCAGAAAGAGGCAAGAGAGGTGCAGAAAGATTAAGAAATATACAGCAAGAGTCACGTGAGGTACAAAAAGAGGCAAGAGAGGTACAGAAAGAAGAGAGTGAGCTGCAGAAAGGGGCAAGAGAGGTGTGGAAAGAGGCAAGAGAGGTACAGAATGAGGCATGAGATGTGCAGAAAGACAAGAGAGGTGCACAAAGAGGCAAGAGAGGTGCATAAAGATGCAAGAGAGGTGCTGATAGAAGAAAGCCCGTTGCAGAAAGAGGGAAGAGAGGTGCAGAAAGAGGCAAGAGATGATCAGAAATAGGCAAGAGAGGTCCAGAAAGGGATAAGAGGTGTAGAAAGAGGTAAGAGAGGAGCAGAAAGAGGAAGAAAGGCGCAGAAAGAGGCAAGAGAGGTGCAGAAAGAAGAGAGTGAGCTGTAGAAAGAGGCAAGAGAGGTTCAGAAAGAGGCAAGAGATGTGCAGAAAGAGGCAAGAGAGGTCTAGAAAGAGGTAAGAGGTGTAGAAAGAGGTAAGAGAAGAGCAGAAAGAGGCAAGAGAGGTGCAGAAACAGGAAGAAAGGTGCAGACAGAAGCAAGAGAAGTACAGAAAGAGACAAGCAAGGTGCAGAAAGAGGCAAGAGAGGTGCAGAAAGATGAGAGTGAGCTGCAGAAAGAGGGAAGAGAGGTGCAGAAAGAGGCAAGAGAGGTGTAGAAAGAAGAGAGTGAGCAGTAGAAAGAAGCAAGTGAAGTGCAAAAAGAGGCAAGCGAGATGGAGAAAGAGGCAAGAGAGGTGCAGAAAGAGGCAGAGAAGTGCAGAAAAAGGCAAGAGAGGTACAGAAAAATGAAGAAGGGTGCAGAAAGAGGCAGGAAAGGTGCAGAAACTGGAAGAGAGGCACAGGAAGAAGCAAGAGAAGTGCAGAAAGAGGCAAAAGAGGTGCAGAAAGAGGCAATATAGGTGCAGAAAGAGGCAAGAGAAGTGCAGAAAGAGGTAAGAGAAGTGCAGACAGAGGTAAGAGGTGTAGGAAGAGGCAAGAGAGGTACAGAAAGAAGAAGAAAGGTACAGAAAGAGGCAAATGAGGTGCAGAAAGGGGCAAGAGAAGAGCAGAAAGAGGCAAGAGAGGTACAGAAAGAGGCAAGAGAGGTGCAGAAAGAAGAAGAAATTTACAGTAAGAGTCAAGAGAGGTACAGAAAGAGGCAAGAGAGGTACAGAAAGAAGAGAGTGAGCTGCAGAAAGGGGCAAGAGAGGTGCGGAAAGAGGCAAGAGAGGTACAGAAAGAGCCAAGAGAGGTGCATAAAGAGGCTAGAGAGGTACTGATAGAAGAGAGTGAGCTGCAGAAAGGGGGACGAGAGGTGCAGAAAGAGGCAAGAGAGGTACAGAAGATGAGAGTGAGCTACAGAAAGAGGCAAGAGAGGTTCAGAAAGAGGCAGGAGAGGTTCAGAAAGAGGCAAGAGAGGTGTAGAAAGAGGAAGAAAGTTGCAGAAAGAGGCCAGCGAGGTAGAGAAAGAGGCAATATAAGAGCAGAAGAGCAGAAGGAGGCAAGAGAGGTGCAGAAAGAGGCAAGAGAGGTACAGAAAAATGAAGAAGGGTGCAGAAAGAGGCAGAAAAGGTGCAGAAACTGGAAGAAAGGCACAGGAAGAAGCAAGAGAAGTGCAGAAAGAGGCAAGAGAGGTGAAGAAAGAGGCAATTGAGGTTCAGAAAGAAGAGAGTGAGCTGCAGAAAGAAGCAAGAGCGGTACAGAAAAATGAAGAAGGGTGCAGAAAGAGGCAGGAAAGGTGCAGAAACTGGAGGAGAGGCACAGGAAGCAGCAAGAGAAGTACAGAAAGAGGCAAGAAAGGTGCAGAAAGAGGCAAAATAGGTGCAGAAAGAGGCAAGAGAAGTGCAGAAGGAGGTAAGAGGTGTAGAAAGAGGAAAGAGAGGTGCAGAAAGAGAAAGAAAGGTGCAGAAAGAGGCAAGTAAGGTACAGAAAGAGGCAAGAGAGGAGCAGAAAGAGTCAAGAGAGGTACAGAAAGAGGCAAGAGAGGTGCAGAAAGAAGAGAGTGAGCTGCAGAAAGAGGCAAGAGAGGTACAGAAAGAGGCAAGAGAGGTGCATAAAGAGGCAAGAGAGGTGCTGATAGAAGAGAGTGAGCTTCAGAGAGAGGGAAGAGAGGTGCAGAAAGAGACAAGAGAGGTACAGAAGAACAGAGTGAGCTGCAGAAAGAGGCAAGAGATGTGCAGAAAGAAGCAAGAGAGGTACAGAAAGAGGTACGAGTTTAGAAAGAGGCAAGAGAGGTGCAAAAGGAGGAAAAAAGGTGCAGAAAGAGGCAAAAGAAGAGCAGAAGAAGGCAAGAGAGGTGTAGAAAGAGGCAAGAGAGGTACAGAAAAAGGAAGAAAGGTGCAGAAAGAGGCAAGAGAGGTGCAGAAAGAAGACAGTGAGCTGCAGAAAGAGGCAAGAGAGATGCAGAAAGAGGCAAGAGAAGTACAGAAAGAGGCAAGGGAGGTGCTGAAAGAAAAGAGTGAGCTGCAGAAAGAAGCAAGAGAAGTGTAGAAAGAGGCAAGAGATGTGCAGAAAGAGGCAAGAGAGGTGCAGAAAGAAGAAGAAAGGTGCAGAAAGAGGCAAGAAATGTGCAGAAAGAGGCAAGAGAGGTACAGAAAGAGGCAAGAGAGGTGCAGAAAGAAGAGAGTGACCTGCAGAAAGAGGCAAGAGATGTGCAGAAAGAGGCAAGAGCGGTGCAGAAAGAGGCAAGAGAGGTGCATAAAGAGTCAACAGAGGTGCAGAAAGAGGCAAGAGATGTGCAGAAAGAGGCAAGAGAGGTGCACAAAGCGGCAAGAGAGTTGCATAAAGATGCATGAGAGGTGCTGATAGAAGGGAGCCTGTTGCAGAAAGAGGGAAGAGAGGTGCCGAAAGAGGCAAGGGAGGTGCAGAAAGAAGAGAGTGAGCTGCAGAAAGAGGCACGAGATGATCAGAAATAGGCAAGAGAGGTCCAGAAAGGGATAAGAGGTATAGAAAGAGGTAAGAGAGGAGCAGAAAGAGGAAGAAAGGTGCAGAAAGAGGCAAGAAAGGTGCAGGAAGAAGAGAGTGAGCTGCAGAAAGAGGCAAGAGAGGTTCAGAAAGAGGTAAGAGATGTTCAGAAAGAGGCAAAAGAGGTCCAGAAAGAGGTAAGAGGTGTAGAAAGAGGTAAGAGAGGAACAGAAAGAGGCAAGAGAGGTGCAGAAACAGGAAGAAAGGTGCAGACAGAAGCAAGAGAAGTACAGAAAGAGACAAGTGAGGTGCAGAAAGAGGCAAGAGAGGTGCAGAAAGATGAGAGTGAGCTACAGAAAGAGGGAAGAGAGGTGCAGAAAGAGGCAAGAGAGGTGTAGAAAGAAGAGAGTGAGCAGTAGAAAGAAGCAAGTGAAGTGCAAAAAGAGGCAAGCAAGGTGGAGAAAGAGGCAAGAGAGGTGCAGAAAGAAGCAAGATAGGTGCAGAAAGAGTGAAGAGAAGTGTAGAAAGAGGTAAGAGGTGTAGAAAGAGGCAAGAGAGGTGCAGAAAGAGGAAGAAAGGCGCAGAAAGAGGCAAGTGAGTTGCAGAAAGAGGCAAGAGAAGAGCAGAAAGAGGCAAGAGGGGTGCAGAACGAGGCAAGAGAGATGCAGAAAGAAAAATAAATGTACAGTGAAAATGGAGAGGTACAGAGAGAGGCAAGAGAGGTGCAGAAGGTAGAGAATGAGCTGCATAAAGAGGCAAGAGAGGTGTGGAAAGAGGCAAGAAAGATACAGAAAGAGGCAAGAGAGGTGCATAAAGAGGCAAGAGGGATGCTGATAGAAGAGAGTGAGCTACAGAAAGAGGGAAGTGAGGTGCAGGAAGAGGCAAGAGAGGTACAGAAGAACAGAGTGAGCTGCATAAAGAGGCAAGAGAGATGCTGATAGAAGAGAGTGATCTGCAGAAAGAGGCAAGAGAGGTGCAGAAAGAAGAGAGTGAGCTGCAGAAAGAGGCAAGAGAGGTTCAGAAAGAGGCAAGAGAGGTCCAGAAAGAGATAAGAGGTGTGGAAAGAGGTAAGAGAGGAGCAGAAAGAGGAAGAAAGGCGCTGATAGAGGCAAGAGAGGTACAGAAAGAAGCAAGAGATGTGCAGAAAGAGGCAAGAGAGGTCCAGAAAGGGGTAAGAGGTATAGAAAGAGGTAAGAGAGGAGCAGAAAGAGGCAAGAGAGGTGCAGAAACAGGAAGAAAGTTGCAGAAAGAAGCAAGAGAAGTGCAGAAAGCGGCAAGCGAGGTGCAGAAAGTGGCAAGAGAGGTGCAGAAAGATGAGAGTGAGCTGCAGAAAGAGGGAAGAGAGGTGTAGAAAGAGGCAAGAGCAGTGTAGAAAGAAGAGAGTGAGCAGCAGAAAGAAGCAAGAGAAGTGCAAAAAGAGGCAAGAGAGGTGGAGAAAGAGGCAAGAGAGGTGCATAAAGAAGCAAGATAGGTGCAGAAAGAGGAATGAGATGTGCAGAAAGAGGCAAGAGAAGTGCAGAAAGAGGAAAGAGGTGTAGAGAGAGGCAAGAGAGATGCAGGAAGAGGAAGAAAGGTGCAGAAAGAGGCAAGTGAGGTGCAGAAAGAGGCAAGAGAAGAGCAGAAAGAGGCAAGAGAGGTGCAGAAAGAGGCAAGTAAGGTGCAGAAAGAAGAAGAAATTTACAGTGAGAGTGAAGAGAGGCAATAGAGGTGCAGAAAGTAGAGAGTGAGCTGCATAAAGAGGCAAGAGAGGTGCGGAAAGAGGCAAGAGAGGTACAGAAAGAGGCAAGAGAGGTGCATAAAGAGGCAAGAGAGATGCTGATAGAAGAGAGTGAGCTGCAGAAAGAGGGGTGCAGGAAGAGGCAACAGAGGTACAGAAAGAAGCAAGAGGGGTGCAGAAAGAGGTAAGAGGTTAGAAAGAGACAAGAGAGCTGCAGAAAGAGGAAGAAAGGTGCAGAAAGAGGCAAGTGAGGTGCAGAAATAGGCAGGAGAAGAGCAGAAGGAGGCAACAGAGGAACAGAAAGAGGCAAGAGAGATACAGAAAGAGGAAGAAAGGTGCAGAAAGAGGCAAGAGATGTGCAGAAAGAGGCAAGAGAGGTACAGAAAGAAGAGAGTGAGCTGCAGAAAGAGGCAAGAGAGGTGCAGAAAGAGGCAAGAGAGGTGCAGAAAGAGGCCAAAGAGGTGTATAAAGAGACAAGAGAGAAGCTGATAGAAGGGAGTCAGCTGCAGAAAGAGGGAAGAGAGGTGCGGAAAGAGGTAAGAGAGGTGCAGAAATGAGAGTGAGCTGCAGAAAGAGGCAAGAGAGGTTCAGAAAGAGGCAAGAGATGTTCAGAAAGGAGCAAGAGGGGTCCAGAAAGAGGTAAGAGGTTTAGAAAGATGTAAGAGAGGAGCAGAAATAGGAAGAAAGGTAAGAGGTGTAGAAAGAGGTAAGAGGAGCAGAAAGAGGGAAAAAGGTGCAGAAAGAGGCAAGTGTGGTGCAGAAAGAGGCAAGAGAAGAGCAGAAGGAGGAAAGAGAGGTGCAGAAAGAGGCAAGAGAGGTAGAGAAAGAGGAAGAAAGGTGCAGAAAGCGGCAAGAGAGGTGCAGAAACTGGAAGAAAGGTGCAGAAAGAAGCAAGAGAAGTGCAGAAAGAGGCAAACGAGGTGCAGAAAGAAGCAAGAGAGGTGCACAAAGAAGAGAGTGAGCTGCAGAAAGGAGCAGGAGAAGTGCAGAAAGAGGCAAGAGAGGTGCAGTAAGTGGCAAGAGTAGTGCAGAAAGAGGCAAGAGATGTTCAGAAAGAGGCAAGAGAGGTGCAGAAAGAAGCAAGAGAGGTATATATATATATATATATATATATATATATATATATATATATATATATTTGAAGAAACCACAGTCCTGAAGCAATATTCTTATGCAGAATCAGGTACAGACCACAGCGTATCGTTGGATTACTTGTGCTTTATTGCGATATTCCACAGCATGACGCGTTTCGACTAGGTCACCCCAGACTTGATCACATGACGTGCCAAGAACCACAATGTGAATAAATAGTCACTTCCTGAGTCACTTCCTGAGAGAGAAATCCCTCCCATTGCTCACTAAAGCTCAACAACAGACTATATACCTAGTCTTTTTTGTAAATAGGTTTTCTTTCACTAACAGTAATCAGAGAAAGAAATATGAGTACAAGAGTCAGATCAAGAAGCATAAAATTAATTGCTGGCCCACTTGGGCTAGTTACATACACATGTATGTGTGGATAAATATACATTCTGAATAATTTTGCAGAATTCGCAATTTGAAATTTGATTCATTTCTTTACAGTTCCTATACTCTTGTGAATTAAAGTAAGATGAAGTATTCAAACTGACCATTATGAAAATTGGATACATAAGCATACCATGCAATGTTGAAAAGTTATAACTATATGGATATTCCCCTTTCAGTAATTGGATTAACGTTTATCCACTTGGATAGGATATCTTTTTTATTAATTATGTTAACATTTACCCACTTGGGAGGATGTGGATATTTTGTAAACTCTAAGGCTTTATACCTATAACAATGGTTTGAGGTAATTGGGGGCATTGCATTGAGTTCAAGAACAATGTTTTGATTAATTTGCAGCTGCAATAATTTCATTAAAAAAAGTATCGATTTATAGAGTTAATATAGAGCATATAAGCTAGCAGACTTAAATGTTATTGGCACATTGCAATTCATGCAGGAATATGAATTAATATTATTTACGTTCTCGCCTCTGTTCCCTGTTGATTGTATAACTTTATTGAGGTATATTTTTTGGTGAACATGACATAATGCCTTTACCGTTTCAAGATGGCCGCCAAGCCGCCAACCAGGAGTACATGCAAACTTCTGTCCTCTCTTTATGTTATTTTACGCCATACTGGTGCGTGGTGCCGATGCCTCTTTCTCTTTTTTGGTGAATGTATTTAACTGTTGAATTTGAACAGATACTTACCCGTGACCAAGACGATATGTTCGTCGAAACGCGTTGGGTATTTTTTGGCTTAAAAGCACATTAAATCTTCGTGATTGAATTTGGAAATGCTGTGTCTTTCTTGGGGAGGAGTGCATTCGTGTATGTTATACACTTGGTGAGACGTTTATAAACACAGGACTTCCTCGGACCCTGTTCGTGCACCGCCGCATTTGTGTCCCGGAATACTGAGGATGTGGACATTTCACTAACAGTAATCACTATACAAATATATGAAAAGACAATTATACTTTTTTAAGTTATTACATTTTTAAACTTTTAATATATTCCTCAGCACAATAATTATTTCAAGTTAGTACTCTCCATAATACATCTTAATAGTGTTACTTCCTGCTAATTAACAATATCTGCTGATGCCTATACAATACTGGCTTATGTGTCAAAAAACTACAAGATTGTCACCGCATAGAGTCAGTATGTTGAGAGAGCTAACAGAGCATCTAATAGTGACTGTGCAAAAAATCATAAAAAGTGCTAGTGCAAACAAAGTGATTTGATATATGTATACTATTGTTACATAGTTACATACTTATTATCATAATAAACATTATTAATCGATCGTGCTGAGCCTATATAATATATTATTACATCAGCATATAATATGCATAAATGCACCTTTACCGAACTTAATGTGTCATTAATGCATAGTGCACGTTGTATGCCCTTTCCAAAAAATCATCATCATTTTTTAGGGTTTTCATTTCTTGGAGATTGAATTTCCAATGGATCAAGTATAGCAGCCCTGACATATTTGCAAATACAAAGTGCAAAACATCGCATATAATACAGTACAGTAACTTACAAAGATTTGTGAGTGCAACTACGCAATAGTGCAAAAAGAGCAATGATGTCTGGTCAATGATTCAATCTATACCAGTTTGTAAAGAGGTGCAAAGGTTACAGTAAATTAAATTCGAGAATAAATATAATTGATATAATTAAACACTGTCTACAACAGTTCCAACATTAAAAACTCTTTAGACACCTAGTTTCAAACCGATAAGATCTGGATAAACAAGGTAAGATCAGGGATAAAAACCAATCTATAATCAATCAAACAGAATATAAAAATTGTCAGAAAGATATATTAGTGGTTCTATATTGGTCAGTGTTTTAGTTGTAAGAGACAAATGATGGATTCAGTACCATAAATAATTACATCAATAGGGGGAGTCAATGCAAATTAATTAAAACATGTTGTTATAAAAAATTATGTAAATCTTCCCCCGTATTCAAGCCATTGGGCATCTTAGTATCTAATTGTAAGATGTATCGTGATTCTAGTTGCCTCAATTTCTTTTCTCTATTGCCTCTTCTTCTTTACCTTGATACTGCATTAATTACAAAATAGCTGATGTCGTTTAAATTATTATTATGTGCCAATTTAAAATGTCTAGCAACTGGGTAGCTGGGGTCGGAGTTTACTATAGCTCGTAGATGTTGTAAAATACGTATATATACTTGCAGCTTAGTACTGCCTACGTATTGTAGGTGACAAGAACATTCCAATACGTAGACTGCAAATTCAGTTTTGCATGTAAACATTCCATTGATTTTAATCGGAATATTTGCAAAGGCATCAGAAAACACCGTTTTATTTACCCCAAACTTGCAGGCTCTACAAGAGCTGCACTTAAAAAACCCTTTCCTGTTGGAGAGCCAGTGTGTGGATGTGAGAACTTCAGGACTGGTCTTGACCAATGCGTCCCTCATAGATGGTGCCCTCCTAAAAGTAATAGAGGGCTGTTCTGGTAGTATAGGAGAAAGAGTGATGTCAGTTTTGAGTATTGGCCAGTTTTTGTTGATAATACTTCTGACCTGTTTTTCCTATGTAGTTATTAATCTGACTACGTCTTCACTCTTTTGTTTTTTTCCCCCTTACCCATATATATATATTCACAGAAAAAACCATAGGTTTCAGGAGTGTTATAGTTAGCTGGCCATTTCACTCTTACAAAACCATAGAAATTCCTCTGTTATAGTTAGTTCTGCTAACTATAACTCGCGCGCCCGCAATACACTGCTGATGATGTCACATTTTGCATCATTCATGACATGGTCAGTGACATCACTGATGACATCACTGATGACATTTCAAATGACATCACTGATGACATCACTGATGACATCATCCAGTGAATGTGGTTTAGTTTGAAATTTAAATATGTATTATATATATATACCAATCTGTATTGAAGATTGAGTGGATATATAACTGTCTGGATGGAGGATTTAGTAGCTGTCTGACTGTCTGTTTAAGTGAGTAATTAAAAGTGTCTCACTTAATACATGGATTATTAACTAAACTATGTGAATGTGTGCATCACTGTCTCTGTTGTTGTAACATGCTACATCAGTTGGTCACTAACTACATGAGGGTGTATATTAGTTATTGATTAGTTGGGTGAGTATTTGTATGGGACACTGAGTTTGTGTGTGGTTGGATGGTGTGTGTGTAACTCTATGCATAGATTTGTGAATGGTTGATTGACTAGGTGTATAGGTTTAAGAGTGCGTGTGGAAACAGTTGTTTGGGTGAATGAGTGTATTTATATGTGTGGTGGTGAGCGAATATATGTTTTAGTTTACATCTTCAACAAAGTAAAAAAGTAAAAGGCATTGTATGTGAGAGTTGGTGTATATAAATGAGTATGTGTAAGAATCAGTGATGGTGAGAATAACTATATGAATGAGTGTATAATTGCAATGGTGATTTTTTAACATATTAACTATGAGTTACTATGTGTTTGAATAAATGAGGTGTTGTTGGATAATTGTGTAAGTGAGTAAATGTAAGTGTGATTAATTTTTTTCATGAGTAAGTAGGATGACTGCATAACCGACTAAGATGACTGCTGATGTGTCAATGTCTATATATGTGTATAAGTGCATTTTATAGTGTTCTATTAATTAGTGACTGCATGTATAAATGATTCTGTTGTTGAATGGGTAGTTGTGTGTGTAGACTTAGGAATCAGTGAGTCGGTATGTAGTAACTGGCATTGGTGTGTCAATGGTTTCAAAGATGGTACAATGTATTTTACAGTGAGTGATGAAAGGTTATACTAGTATATGATGAGGTGTATCAGATTGTCACGTGGGTGATGTCATCAGTGATGTCATTTGAGATGTCATCAGTGATGTCATCAGTGATGTCACTGACCATGTCATGAATGATGAAATATGTGACATCATCAGCAGTGCATTGCGGGCGCGCGAGTTATACTTAGCAGAACTAACTATAACGGAGGCATTTCTATGGTTTTGTACGAGTGAAATGGCCAGCTAACTGTAACACCCCTGAAACTTATGGTTTTTTCTGTGAATTTCTAAGGTTTTTTAAATGCTAATTTCTAACTATAACGCCTCTGAAACCTATGTTTTTTTCAGTGAATTTCAAAGCTTTTTTAAATGCTAATTTCTAACTATAACGTCTCTGAAACCTATGTTTTTTTCAGTGAATATCAAAGGTTTTTTAAATGCTAATTTTTAAGTGTGATAGTAGTTATACCTATTTTTGTACTGATTTTCTACAGTTTTTTAACTGTTTATTTATCACTTTTTTATTCATTAAATAACATTATATATTTTTCTGAAAATTGCACAAAAAAAATTTAAACAATTTGAACTGAAATATTGATTAATTTTCTTGTTTTCATTTTTTATCTTAATATATTTATGTTATTTTCTTTAAAAATAAAATTCACATTTTTTTTCGGAGTCGCGCACTCAAAGCGTACACATCACGTGGGTGCGCGCATCCTAGCCGCCATTTTAGAAAAGTCGTGTAGGATCCACGTACGGTGTGTGTTGGACAGGCCACACAGATGGCTGGCTCCCTCCCCGCACGACAGGGCCCGAGCTCCGGCCCACCAGGCATATCCCCGCGACAAGCACCTGTACCCCGTCTCCCGACGGACCTTCTGCCCTCAGACCTCTACTCATCACGGGTTCCAGCCCCACCGGCTTCCCCGGCCGGGTCAAGCCGCCATCTTGGGCCCTGCACCACGCGGCCGCGTGGCCTCGCCCCGACCCTAACCCCGGGCCTGGCCGGCCCCGACATCCCGGCACCATCATCCACCCAGGAGGTGAGCGGACCACTTGGCAGGTCAATGGGAGAACGAAGTGTCAAGGGCTCTCCCCCGCCAGGTGCCGATCGCCCCCAGCTCCCCCGGGCACTGGCTCCACCCCCTGCTGGGTGTCTGGACACCTCCATCCCGGACCCTCCGACCTCCAAGTGCGAGGGTCCGGACATCAAAGGGCACCAGCCCTATAACTGGGGCAGCCCCGGAGCAGGAAGGCAGTTGTATCCTGGAGTCGAGAGACACCGAGTGAACTCAGCCTTGACGGTCTACTGGCGCTGCCGTAGCCCGCTCTTGTGAACCATCGTCCTGCCTGCTGGCGCTACCGCGGCCTTCTGCAACCTCCATCCTCACCGGGACCTGCTGGCGCTGCCGCGGACCGTACTTCGACCATCTTCCTGGGACCTGCTGGCGCTGCCGCGGCCCGTTGTAACGACCATCTTCACCGGGACCTGCTGGCGCTGCCGCGGACCGTACATCTTCCTGGGACCTGCTGGCGCTGCCGCGGCCCGTTGTATCGACCATCCTCACCGGGACCTGCTGGCGCTGCCGCGGACCGTACATCGTCCACCTTTCTGGGACCTGCTGGCGCTGCCGCGGCCCGTACCACCTAACCACCAAGCTCGAGGATTGTGAGCACATCCGAACTACCTGACTGGTGAACAGACTGTCCCGCTACCCCCTTCCCTACCTTGTGAGACTCTAATCGAGGGGACCCCTGAGTCCAGACCTCCTTGTACCATTCAACCGTACCTTAATAAGTGCTTATAAAGAACACTGAACCTTATCCGTGTGTGGTATCTGTCTGTGGGGGGGAAGTTACTTGTCTGTACGATCGCTGGAGACGGCTCTCCCCGGAGACCTCTCCTACTGACCCCGGCCGACCCTCCCGGTCCGTCTACCTTTTCTAACATTGGTGGCAGCGGTGGGATCCGAATCAACGCGTAATCGTACAGAGAGTAGCTCACCCCACGACAAAAACACGATGTCGACCAAAGATAGCAGCCCCGCCGAGACATTCCAAATGGAGAAATTAGAAGAATACAACCACCGCGAACTGAGACAATTTTGCATAGAACTTGGCATTGCTACCACCGGCCTGAGTACCAAGGATGATCTAAAACGCGCTCTTGAGTCATGGACAGAAACTGGGGTCGCAGGACCCTCCGACCAAAGCAGCGTCACACCAGACCAAAACAGCATCACACCAGAGGGGAACGCCACGGCTCCCGAGGAGCGGGGAACGGGCCTCTCGCAGGAGGAGATCCGAGAAAGAGACAGAATCCGATTACACGAGTTGGAGATGGCACGACTCAAGATGGATGGGGAACTCAAGTTAGCTGAACAGAAACTCAACCTCGAGCATATGCGGCTTCGAGAGGAGCGAGAAGAAAAGCAGAGACAGAGAGAGCTGGAAGAGAAAAAAATAACGCTCGAGCACGAGCGCCGACTAGCGGAAATAGAACTGCGAAAACAGAATAAGGAACTGGGGGTGCCTGAGCGACCACACACCCCGGGGCCGATTGAGAAAAAAGTCCATATCCCCAAGGATGTTGTCCGCGAGTATGTCCGAGAAGACGACATACAACAGTGGTTTAAAGCCTATGAGATCGCCATGACCTCCCACCGGATCGACCGGAGTGATTGGGGAGCCGGACTTTGGGGGAGATTTATCAACGAGGGTCGCGATGCCCTACTGCAGCTCCCAGATCACCAAATGTCGTCCTACGACCACATGAAAGCTGCCCTCCTCACCCGCTACGGCCTCACACCCGAGATGTACCGCCAGAGGTTCAGAGATTGCACCCGGATCCCAGGTACAACTTGGGTAGAATATGTGAACTATTTCAGCCGTGCCTTCGAGGATTGGATCAAGGGGAGTCAGGTCACCACCTACGAACAACTCTTCAACCTGATGGTATGGGAGCACCTGTCAAACAACTGTTTCGTTGAGCTCAGGCAGCACCTCCTCGACAGTAAGCTGACTGACCCCCGGCAGCTCGCCGCCGAAGCTGACCGATGGGAGAGCACCCGAGTGGGCCGGAAAGGGCCACACGACCAGAACAGAGGCAGCCAAGGCCAGCACCGTCCTCGGGGAGGAGGAGGGGGCCAGGGTCGAGGGAGAGACGCCTTGCCAGCAACACCCGTGGCCAGCACCCCGCCTCCGGCCGGCCGGGGCAACCCCCCGTTGCGGCCTGGGTTCTGAGCCAACGTCACGTGCCACCGGTGCCAGCGACTAGGCCACTACCCCAATGACCCAAGCTGCCCGCTAAACCAAACACCCAAGCCCCGCCAGGTAGCGGCCGCTGCCCTAGGGGAAGAGCGATTATCGGAGGAACCCGAAGAGTATGAGCCGACCCAGCAAGGGTGGGAACCGGCCGCCATGGTCCTGGCGTGCTTAGGGGGAAGAGACCTGGTCCCGCGGGCTCCCCTACCCGCCAACACCAGGAAGTACGGTCAGTGGGTGACCATTAATGGACAGAGAGCCGAGGCCTTGCGTGACACCGGCGCCAGCGTGACGGCCGTCCGCTGTCACCTGGTGAAGCCCGAGCAGATCCTGCCGAACATTCTCTGCCCCGTCCGCTCGGCAGACAACTCTGAGAGTATGTGTAAGATGGCCTGCGTCCCATTTGAGTGGGGAGGGGTCTCCGGCCTGCTGAAGGTGACGGTCCGGGACGATGCCCCCGTGGACTGCCTCCTGGGGAATGACCTCGAGAGTTCCCCGTGGGCCACCGTTGAGAGAAGAGAGCACCTGGGGATGCTGGGCCTCCCGGACTGGGCCTGCCTAACCACCCGATCCATGGCCGCACGGGCCGCCCCCCGATTAGAAGAACCCGAATGGCCAGCACCTCCGCCCCCGGTCGCCCCCGTAGAGGACAACGGCGAGGCCGGCCGTCCGGACCCGACTACCGAAGAGGACGCGCAACCCCAGGACCTTCCGGATCTGGCTCAGTGGCGTCAAGAAGGGGGGCCCACCCAAGAACAGTTCCGCCAGGAACAAAAGACCTGTCCCTCCCTCGAGGGACTCCGCCAACAAGCCAGCGCCCAAAACGCAGGGGACGCCACCGGAACTCACTGGGTCTACTGGGATAACGACCTGCTCTACAGCGAGCAAAGAATCGCCGAGCTGGGGGCCGGTCGAGTTCTGGTGGTACCTCTCCGCTTCAGAGACTTTCTGCTCAACTTAGCCCACGATGTCCCCCTGGCTGGACACCTGGGCCAGGACAAAACGTACAGCCGCCTAGTGACCCACTTTTTCTGGCCAAAAATGAGGAATGATGTCCTGAACCACTGCCGATCTTGCCCCACATGCCAAGCCAGCGGGAAGAGTGGTCGGAAGCTGAAAGCCCCTCTGCAACCCTTCCCTGTGGTCACCACCCCGTTCGAGAGGGTGGGGATAGACATTGTGGGGCCTCTGGACCCCCGCACGGCACAAGGACACAGGTTCATCTTGGTACTAGTGGACCATGCCACCCGCTACCCCGAGGCGGTGCCCCTACGGACAGTGACAGCTCCGGTGGTTGGCCGGGCCCTAATGGGGATCTTCTCCCGGGTAGGCTTCCCCCGAGAAGTCGTCAGCGACCGAGGCACGAATTTCATATCCAAGTATATGAAGTCCCTCTGGCAACAATGCGGGGTCACCTACAGATTCACGACCCCCTATCACCCCCAAGGGAACGGACTAGTGGAGCGGTTTAACCGCACTCTCAAGGGGATGATTGGGGGATTAGAAGAGCCCCTCCGTCGCCAGTGGGATGTACTACTCCCGTGCCTCCTATTCGCCTACCGGGAAGTTCCCCAGAAGTCCCTCGGTTTTAGCCCTTTCGAACTCCTGTACGGGCACCCTGTGCGAGGGCCCCTCAGCCTAGTCAAGGAAGGTTGGGAGATGGCCCCCCTAACGACCCCTCCAGACGTCTTCAAATACATCCTGGCCCTACGAAACCAGACCCGGCGCTTCAGGGAGATGGCCAAGGCGAACCTCGAGGCCAGCCAGGAGGACATGAAGAGGTGGTATGATCACAATGCCTCCTCCGTTGAATTCGAGCCTGGGCAGCAAGTATGGGTGATGTCCCCCACCGAACCATGTGCCCTGCAGGATAAGTGGACGGGGCCCTTCAAAGTGGTCGAGCGCAAAAGCCCCGTCACTTACCTCATCGACATGGGGTCCTCCCGGAACCCCCTCCGGGTCCTCCACACCAACCGACTGAAACCACACTTTGTGCGCTCAGAACTTAGCCTCCTAATGGCTACGGACAGTGGTGCAGAAGAAGAATCCGAACCCCTCCCGGATCTCCTGAAGACTCAGGAGAATGACGGCTCCGTGGACGGGGTCCGGCTCTCTGACGCCCTCACTTCAGAGCAACGCCAGGACTGCCGGAAACTCCTGCTGCAGTTCGCTGCCCTGTTCTCCCTCACCCCCGGGGTCACCCCTTGGTGTTTGCACGACGTAGACACCGGGGACAGTCCCCCTGTCCGACACCGGGCCTACCGCGTACCAGATCGGGTACGGGCCTGCATACAGGAGGAGGTGGCCAAGATGCTCACAATCGGGGTCATCGAGCCCTCGGACAGTCCCTGGGCCAGTCCGGTTGTATTGGTCCCCAAAGCCGCTGCCCCCGGCACCGCACCTGAACTGAGATTCTGCGTCGACTACCGGGGCTTGAACGCTGTCACCCGGACCGACGCTCATCCCATCCCCCGAGCAGACGAGCTGATCGACCGGCTGGGGGCCGCCCGCTACCGTAGTATCTTCGACCTAACAGCGGGCTACTGGCAGATCGGCCTCACACCCAGGGCTCAGGAACGGTCAGCCTTCTCTACCCCCGATGGCCACTATCAATTCAAGGTCATGCCCTTTGGCATGAAGAATGCCCCCGCCACGTTTCAACGCCTTGTGAACCAGGTCTTGGCGGGGCTCGAAGAGTTCAGCGCGGCCTACCTGGACGATATCGCTGTATACAGCCGCCACTGGTCCGACCACCTCCGTCACCTCCGAGAGGTCCTACGAGCCCTCCAGCGGGCCGGCCTCACCATTAAGGCCGGCAAGTGCCAAATTGGCCAAGGGTCTGTGACCTACCTTGGGCACCAAGTGGGAAGCGGGCTGGTGGCCCCACTACAACTTAAGATTGCTGCCATCCAGTCCTGGCAGCCCCCCGTCACCCAGACCGAGGTCCGAGCCTTCTTGGGGCTCACCGGCTACTACCGGCGGTTCGTGAAGGACTACGGCAGCATCGTGGGGCCCCTCACGGGTCTCACGTCCAAGAACCAACCGAAGCGGATCAACTGGACCCCTGATTGTCAAGCGGCCTTCGAGAAGCTGCAGGCCGCCCTGTGCACCGCCCCTGTGCTCCAGGCCCCCGATTACAGCCGGGAATTTGTGGTGCAGACCGACGCCTCCGACCACGGCATCGGAGCCGTCCTCTCTCAGTTGAACTCCGAAGGTCATGACCAGCCGGTGGCCTTCATCAGTCGACGTCTCCTGGCCCGAGAACAGCGTTGGAGCACCATCGAGAGGGAGGCATTTGCAGTAGTGTGGGCCCTCAAAAAGCTCCGACCCTATCTCTTCGGTACCCACTTCCGGGTGCAAACCGACCATCGACCCCTGCAATGGCTGATGCAGATGCGGGGGGAGAACCCAAAACTCTTGCGCTGGTCCATTTCCCTGCAGGGAATGGACTTCACCGTGGAGCACCGACCGGGCCAAGACCACGCCAACGCGGATGGCCTGTCCCGCTTTTTCCGCCTCGACGAAGAGAGTCCCCAAGGAGATGGGTGACTCTCCCCGCCTTCAGCTGGGGGGGACGCATGTTGGACAGGCCACACAGATGGCTGGCTCCCTCCCCGCACGACAGGGCCCGAGCTCCGGCCCACCAGGCATATCCCCGCGACAAGCACCTGTACCCCGTCTCCCGACGGACCTTCTGCCCTCAGACCTCTACTCATCACGGGTTCCAGCCCCACCGGCTTCCCCGGCCGGGTCAAGCCGCCATCTTGGGCCCTGCACCACGCGGCCGCGTGGCCTCGCCCCGACCCTAACCCCGGGCCTGGCCGGCCCCGACATCCCGGCACCATCATCCACCCAGGAGGTGAGCGGACCACTTGGCAGGTCAATGGGAGAACGAAGTGTCAAGGGCTCTCCCCCGCCAGGTGCCGATCGCCCCCAGCTCCCCCGGGCACTGGCTCCACCCCCTGCTGGGTGTCTGGACACCTCCATCCCGGACCCTCCGACCTCCAAGTGCGAGGGTCCGGACATCAAAGGGCACCAGCCCTATAACTGGGGCAGCCCCGGAGCAGGAAGGCAGTTGTATCCTGGAGTCGAGAGACACCGAGTGAACTCAGCCTTGACGGTCTACTGGCGCTGCCGTAGCCCGCTCTTGTGAACCATCGTCCTGCCTGCTGGCGCTGCCGCGGCCTTCTGCAACCTCCATCCTCACCGGGACCTGCTGGCGCTGCCGCGGACCGTACTTCGACCATCTTCCTGGGACCTGCTGGCGCTGCCGCGGCCCGTTGTAACGACCATCTTCACCGGGACCTGCTGGCGCTGCCGCGGACCGTACATCTTCCTGGGACCTGCTGGCGCTGCCGCGGCCCGTTGTATCGACCATCCTCACCGGGACCTGCTGGCGCTGCCGCGGACCGTACATCGTCCACCTTTCTGGGACCTGCTGGCGCTGCCGCGGCCCGTACCACCTAACCACCAAGCTCGAGGATTGTGAGCACATCCGAACTACCTGACTGGTAAACAAACTGTCCCGCTACCCCCTTCCCTACCTTGCGAGACTCTAATCGAGGGGACCCCTGAGTCCAGACCTCCTTGTACCATTCAACCGTACCTTAATAAGTGCTTATAAAGAACACTGAACCTTATCCGTGTGTGGTATCTGTCTGTGGGGGGGAAGTTACTTGTCTGTACGATCGCTGGAGACGGCTCTCCCCGGAGACCTCTCCTACTGACCCCGGCCGACCCTCCCGGTCCGTCTACCTTTTCTAACAGTGTGCGACGGCTGTGTGTATTTCAGTTACATCATATAAATTTTATAATACGTGATGTGCGCGATTGGTATGCGACCAGTCGGCGACTCCTGCTCCCACGCATTCGCGACACATGCGCATTATAGTACGAGATGCTTGTGCAGTTGCGGGTCCCGTGTGACGTCATATACGTGCTGGGGCACGCTGGGTGCGCGACTCCCGCAAAAAAAATGTATGTTCCAAATTGATATGTATGTGTCTTTAATAGACATATTAGGGCAAGAAATTATCTAAGATATTCATAAAAATAATATATTTGTACTTATAATAAACTTATATTATTTTTAAATATATTTTCGCAAAGTCGGGTGCGTGCATCGTGAGTGCAGAGATCCAGGTCAGCAGAGCTGCTGTAGAGCCAGAGAAACCGTGTCAGCAGAGCCATTGTAGAGCCAGAGAACCAGGTCAGCAGAGCTGCTCTAGAGCCTAAGAAGCAGGTCAGCAGAGCTGCTCTAGAGGCCGAGAACCAGGTCAGCAGAGCTGCTGTAGAGCCAGAGAAACCAGGTCAGCAGAGGTGCTGTAGAGCCAGAGAAACCAGGTCAGCAGAGCTGCTTTAGAGGGAGAGAACAAGGTCAGCAGAACTGCTTTAGAGCCAGAGAACGAGGTCAGCAGAGCTGCTCAAGAGCCAGAGAGCCAGGTGAGCAGAGCTGCTTTAGATCATTGAACCAGGTCAGCATAGCTGCTCTAGAGGCAGAGAACCAGGTCAGCAGAACTGCTTTAGAGGGAGAGAACCAGGTCAGCAGAGCTGCTCTAGAGCCAGAGAACCAGGTCAGCAGAGCTCTTTAGAGGGAGAGAACCAGGTCAGCAGAGCTGCTTTAGAGCCAGAGAACCAGGTCAGCAGAGCTGCTCTAGAGCCAGAGAACCAGGTCAGCAGAGCTGCTCTAGAGCCAGAGACCCAGGTCAGCAGAGCTGCTCTAGAGGCCAAGAACCAGGTCAGCAGAGCTGCTTTAGATCATTGAACCAGGTCAGCATAGCTGCTCTAGAGGCAGAGAACCAGGTCAGCAGAACTACTTTAGAGGGAGAGAACCAGGTCAGCAGAGCTGCTCTAGAGCCAGAGAACCAGGTCAGCAGAGCTCTTTAGAGGGAGAGAACCAGGTCAGCAGAGCTGCTTTAGAGCCAGAGAACCAGGTCAGCAGAGCTGCTCTAGAGCCAGAGAACCAGGTCAGCAGAGCTGCTCTAGAGCCAGAGACCCAGGTCAGCAGAGCTGCTCTAGAGGCCGAGAACCAGGTCAGCAGAGCTGCTCTAAAGCCACAGAACCAGGTCAGCAGAGCTGCTTTAGAGCCATAGAACCAGGTCAGCATAGCTGCTCTAGAGGCAGAGAACCAGGTCAGCAGAGCTGTTGTAGAGCCAGAGAACCAGGTCAGCAGAGCTGCTCTAGAGCCTAAAAACTAGGTCAGCAGAGCTGCACTAGAGCCAGAGAACCAGGTTAGCAGAGCTGCTGTAGAGCCAGAGAAACCAGGTCAGCAGAGCTGCTTTAGAGGGAGAGAACCAGGTCAGAAGAGCTGCTTTAGAGCCAGAGAATCAGGCCAGAAGAGCTGGTTTAGAGCCAGAGAACCAGGTCAGCAGAGCTGCTTTAGAGCAAGTGAACCAGGTCAGCAGAGCTGCTCTAGAGCCATTGAACCAGGTCAGCAGAGTTGCTTTAGAGCCAGAGAACCAGGTCAGCAGAGCTGCTCTAGAGCCAGAGATCCAGGTCAGTAGAGCTGATTTAGAGGGAGAGAACAAGGTCAGCAGAGCTGCTTTAGAGCCAGAGAACCAGGTCAGCAGAGCTGCTGTAAAGCCAGAGAAACCAGGTCAGCAGAGCTGCTTTAGAGCCAAGGGACCAGGTCAGCAGAGCTGCTCTAGAGCCAGAGAACCAGGTCAGCAGAACTGCTTTAGAGCCATAGAACCGGGTCAGCAGAGCTGCTTTAGAGCCAGAGAACCAGGTCCGCAGAGCTGTTGTAGAGCCAGAGACCCAGGTCAGCAGAGCTGCTCTAGAGCCTAAGAACTAGGTCTGCAGAGCTGCTCTAGAGCCAGAGAAACCAGGTCAGGAGAGCTGCTTTAGAGGGAGAGAACCAGGTCAGCGGAGTTGCTTTAGAGCCAGAGAATCAGGCCAGCAGAGCTGCTTTAGAGCCAGACAACCAGGTCAGCAGAGCTGCTTTAGAGCCAGAGAACCACCAGGTCAGCAGAGCTGCTCTAGAGCCAGAGAACCAAGTCAGCAGAGGTGATTTAGAGCCATAGAACCAGGTCAGCAGAGCTGCTTTAGAGCCAGAGAACCAAGTCAGCAGAGCTGCTTTAGAGCCAGAGAACCAGGCCAGCAGAGCTGCTTTAGAGCCAGAGAACCAGGTCAGCAGAGCTGCTCTAGAGTCAGAGAGCCAAGTCAGCAGAGCTGCTTTAGAGCCAGAGAACCACCAGGTTAGCAGAGCTGCTGTAGAGCCAGAGAAACCAGGTCAGCAGAGCTGCTTTAGAGGGAGAGAACCAGGTCAGAAGAGCTGCTTTAGAGCCAGAGAATCAGGCCAGAAGAGCTGGTTTAGAGCCAGAGAACCAGGTCAGCAGAGCTGCTTTAGAGCAAGTGAACCAGGTCAGCAGAGCTGCTCTAGAGTCAGAGAACCAAGTCAGCAGAGCTGCTTTAGAGCCATTGAACCAGGTCAGCAGAGTTGCTTTAGAGCCAGAGAACCAGGTCAGCAGAGCTGCTCTAGAGCCAGAGATCCAGGTCAGTAGAGCTGATTTAGAGGGAGAGAACAAGGTCAGCAGAGCTGCTTTAGAGCCAGAGAACCAGGTCAGCAGAGCTGCTTTAGAGCCAAGGGACCAGGTCAGCAGAGCTGCTCTAGAGCCAGAGAACCAGGTCAGTAGAGCTGATTTAGAGGGAGAGAACAAGGTCAGCAGAGCTGCTTTAGAGCCAGAGAACCAGGTCAGCAGAGCTGCTGTAAAGCCAGAGAAACCAGGTCAGCACAACTGCTTTGGAGTAAGAGAACCAGGTCAGCAGAGCTGCTTTAGAGGGAGAGAACCAGGTCAGCAGAGCTGCTTTAGAGCCAAGGGACCAGGTCAGCAGAGCTGCTCTAGAGCCAGAGAACCAGGTCAGCAGAACTGCTTTAGAGCCATAGAACCGGGTCAGCAGAGCTGCTTTAGAGCCAGAGAACCAGGTCCGCAGAGCTGTTGTAGAGCCAGAGACCCAGGTCAGCAGAGCTGCTCTAGAGCCTAAGAACTAGGTCTGCAGAGCTGCTCTAGAGCCAGAGAAACCAGGTCAGGAGAGCTGCTTTAGAGGGAGAGAACCAGGTCAGCGGAGTTGCTTTAGAGCCAGAGAATCAGGCCAGCAGAGCTGCTTTAGAGCCAGACAACCAGGTCAGCAGAGCTGCTTTAGAGCCAGAGAACCACCAGGTCAGCAGAGCTGCTCTAGAGCCAGAGAACCAAGTCAGCAGAGGTGATTTAGAGCCATAGAACCAGGTCAGCAGAGCTGCTTTAGAGCCAGAGAACCAAGTCAGCAGAGCTGCTTTAGAGCCAGAGAACCAGGCCAGCAGAGCTGCTTTAGAGCCAGAGAACCAGGTCAGCAGAGCTGCTCTAGAGTCAGAGAGCCAAGTCAGCAGAGCTGCATTAGAGCCATTGAACCCGGTCAGCAGAGTTGCTTTAGAGCCAGATAACCAGGTCAGCAGAGCTGCTCTAGAGCCAGAGAACCAGGTCAGTAGAGCTGATTTAGAGGGAGAGAACAAGGTCAGCAGAGCTGCTTTAGAGCCAGAGAACCAGGTCAGCAGAGCTGCTGTAAAGCCAGAGAAACCAGGTCAGCAGAGCTGCTTTAGAGTAAGAGAACCAGGTCAGCAGAGCTGCTTTAGAGGGAGAGAACCAGGTCAGCAGAGCTGCTTTAGAGCCAAGGGACCAGGTCAGCAGAGCTGCTCTAGAGCCAGAGAACCAGGTCAGCAGAACTGCTTTAGAGCCATAGAACCGGGTCAGCAGAGCTGCTTTAGAGCCAGAGAACCAGGTCCGCAGAGCTGTTGTAGAGCCAGAGACCCAGGTCAGCAGAGCTGCTCTAGAGCCTAAGAACTAGGTCTGCAGAGCTGCTCTAGAGCCAGAGAAACCAGGTCAGGAGAGCTGCTTTAGAGGGAGAGAACCAGGTCAGCGGAGTTGCTTTAGAGCCAGAGAATCAGGCCAGCAGAGCTGCTTTAGAGCCAGACAACCAGGTCAGCAGAGCTGCTGTAGAGCCAGAGAACCACCAGGTCAGCAGAGCTGCTCTAGAGCCAGAGAACCAAGTCAGCAGAGGTGATTTAGAGCCATAGAACCAGGTCAGCAGAGCTGCTTTAGAGCCAGAGAACCAAGTCAGCAGAGCTGCTTTAGAGCCAGAGAACCAGGCCAGCAGAGCTGCTTTAGAGCCAGAGAACCAGGTCAGCAGAGCTGCTCTAGAGTCAGAGAGCCAAGTCAGCAGAGCTGCTTTAGAGCCATTGAACCAGGTCAGCAGAGTTGCTTTAGAGCCAGATAACCAGGTCAGCAGAGCTGCTCTAGAGCCAGAGAACCAGGTCAGTAGAGCTGATTTAGAGGGAGAGAACAAGGTCAGCAGAGCTGCTTTAGAGCCAGAGAACCAGGTCAGCAGAGCTGCTGTAAAGCCAGAGAAACCAGGTCAGCAGAGCTGCTTTAGAGTAAGAGAACCAGGTCAGCAGAGCTGCTTTAGAGGGAGAGAACCAGGTCAGCAGAGCTGCTTTAGAGCCAAGGGACCAGGTCAGCAGAGCTGCTCTAGAGCCAGAGAACCAGGTCAGCAGAACTGCTTTAGAGCCATAGAACCGGGTCAGCAGAGCTGCTTTAGAGCCAGAGAACCAGGTCCGCAGAGCTGTTGTAGAGCCAGAGACCCAGGTCAGCAGAGCTGCTCTAGAGCCTAAGAACTAGGTCTGCAGAGCTGCTCTAGAGCCAGAGAAACCAGGTCAGGAGAGCTGCTTTAGAGTGAGAGAACCAGGTCAGCGGAGTTGCTTTAGAGCCAGAGAATCAGGCCAGCAGAGCTGCTTTAGAGCCAGAGAACCACCAGGTCAGCAGAGCTGCTCTAGAGCCAGAGAACCAAGTCAGCAGAGCTGATTTAGAGCCATAGAACCCGGTCAGCATAGCTGCTTTAGAGCCAGTGAACCAGGTCAGCAGAGCTGCTCTAGAGTCAGAGAACCAAGTCAGCAGAGCTGCTTTAGAGCCATTGAACCAGGTCAGCAGAGTTGCTTTAGAGCCAGAGAACCAGGTCAGCAGAGCTGCTCTAGAGCCAGAGAACCAGGTCAGTAGAGCTGATTTAGAGGGAGAGAACAAGGTCAGCAGAGCTGCTTTAGAGCCAGAGAACCAGGTCAGCAGAGCTGCTGTAAAGCCAGAGAAACCAGGTCAGCAGAGCTGCTTTAGAGTAAGAGAACCAGGTCAGCAGAGCTGCTTTTGAGGGAGAGAACCAGGTCAGCAGAGCTGCTTTAGAGCCAAGGGACCAGGTCAGCAGAGCTGCTCTAGAGCCAGAGAACCAGGTCAGCAGAACTGCTTTAGAGCCATAGAACCGGGTCAGCAGAGCTGCTTTAGAGCCAGAGAACCAGGTCCGCAGAGCTGTTGTAGAGCCAGAGAACCAGGTCAGCAGAGCTGCTCTAGAGCCTAAGAACTAGGTCAGCAGAGCTGCTCTAGAGCCAGAGAAACCAGGTCAGCAGAGCTGCTTTAGAGGGAGAGACCCAGGTCAGCAGAGCTGCTTTAGAGCCAGAGAATCAGGCCAGCAGAGCTGCTTTAGAGCCAGACAACCAGGTCAGCAGAGCTGCTTTAGAGCCAGAGAACCACCAGGTCAGCAGAGCTGCTCTAGAGCCAGCGAACCAAGTCAGCAGAGCTGATTTAGAGCCATAGAACCAGGTCAGCAGAGCTGCTTTAGAGCCAGAGAACCAAGTCAGCAGAGCTGCTTTAGAGCCAGAGAACCAGGCCAGCAGAGCTGCTTTAGAGCCAGAGAACAAGGTCAGCAGAGCTGCTTTAGAGCCAGAGAACCAGGTCAGCAGAGCTGCTCTAGAACCAGAGAAACAAGTCAGCAGAGCTGCTTTAGAGGGAGAGAACCAGGGCAGCAGAGCTGCTTTAGAGCCAAGCGACCAGGTCAGCAGAGCTGCTCTAGAGCCAGAGAACCACATCAGCAGAATTGCTTTAGAGCCATAGAAGCAGGTCAGCAGAGCTGTTGTAGAGCCAGAGAACCAGGTCAGCAGAGCTGCTTTAGAGCCAGAGAACCAGGTCAGCAGAGCTGCTCTAGAGCCAGAGAACCAAGTCAGCAGAGCTGCTTTAGAACCATAGAACCAGGTCAGCAGAGCTGCTTTAGAGGGAGAGAACCAGGTCAGCAGAGCTGCTTTAGAGCCAAGGGACCAGGTCAGCAGAGCTGCTCTAGAGCCAGAGAACCACGTCAGCAGAATTGCTTTAGAGCCATAGAACCGGGTCAGCAGAGCTGCTTTAGAGCCAGAGAACCACCAGGTCAGCAGAGCTGCTCTAGAGCCAGAGAACCAAGTCAGCAGATCTGATTTAGAGCCATAGAACCAGGTCAGCATAGCTGCTTTGGAGCCTAAGAACTAGGTCTGCAGAGCTGCTCTAGAGCCAGAGAAACCAGGTCAGCAGAGCTGCTTTAGAGAGAGAGAACCAGGTCAGCAGAGCTGCTTTAGAGCCAGAGAATCAGGCCAGCAGAGCTGCTTTAGAGCCAGAGAACCAGGTCAGCAGAGCTGCTTTAGAGCCAGAGAACCACCAGGTCAGCAGAGCTGCTCTAGAGCCAGAGAACCAAGTCAGCAGAGCTGATTTAGAGCCATAGAACCAGGTCAGCATAGCTGCTTTAGAGCCAGAGAACCAAGTCAGCAGAGTTGTTGTAGAGCCAGAGAACCAGGTCAGCAGAGCTGCTTTAGAGCCAGAGAACCAGGTCAGCAGAGCTGCTTTATAGCCAGAGAACCAGGTCAGCAGAGCTGCTCTAGAGTCTGAGAACCAAGTCAGCAGAGCTGCTTTAGAGCTATAGAACCAGGTCAGCAGAGCTGCTTTAGAGGGAGAGAACCAGGTCAGCAGAGCTGCTTTAGAGCCAGAGAATCAGGCCAGGAGAGCTGCTTTAGAGCCAGAGAACCATGTCAGCAGAGCTGCTTTAGAGCCAGAGAACCAAGTCAGCAGAGCTGCTTTAGAGCCATAGAACCAGGTCAGCAGAGCTGCTTTAGAGGGAGAGAACCAGGTCAGCAGAGCTGCTTTAGAGTAAGAGAACCAGGTCAGCAGAGCTGCTTTAGAGGGAGAGAACCAGGTCAGCAGAACTGCTTTATAGCCAAGGGACCAGGTCAGCAGAGCTGCTCTAGAGCCAGAGAACCAGGTCAGCAGAACTGCTTTAGAGCCAAAGAACCGGGTCAGCAGAGCTGTTGTAGAGCCAGAGAACCAGGTCAGCAGAGCTGCTCTAGAGCCTAAGAACTAGGTCTGCAGAGCTGCTCTAGAGCCAGAGAAACCAGGTCAGCAGAGCTGCTTTAGAGGGAGAGAACCAGGTCAGCGGAGCTGCTTTAGAGCCAGAGAATCAGGCCAGCAGAGCTGCTTTAGAGCCAGACAACCAGGTCAGCAGAGCTGCTTTAGAGCCAGAGAACCAAGTCAGCAGAGCTGATTTAGAGCCATAGAACCAGGTCAGCAGAGCAGCTTTAGAGCCAGAGAACCAAGTCAGCAGAGCTGCTTTAGAGCCAGAGAACCAGGCCAGCAGAGCTGCTTTGGAGCTAGAGAACCAGGTCAGCAGAGCTGCTCTAGAGCCAGAGAACCAAGTCAGCAGAGCTGATTTAGAGCCATAGAACCAGGTCAGCAGAGCAGCTTTAGAGCCAGAGAACCAAGTCAGCAGAGCTGCTTTAGAGCCAGAGAACCAGGCCAGCAGAGCTGCTTTGGAGCTAGAGAACCAGGTCAGCAGAGCTGCTTTAGAGAAAGAGAACCAGGTCAGCAGAGCTGCTCTAGAGCCAGAGAACCAAGTCAGCAGAGCTGCTTTAGAGGGAGAGAACCAGGGCAGCAGAGCTGCTTTAGAGCCAAGGGACCAGGTCAGCAGAGCTGCTCTAGAGCCAGAGAACCACATCAGCAGAGTTGTTGTAGAGCCAGAGAACTAGGTCAGCAGAGCTGCTTTAGAGCCAGAGAACCAGGTCAGCAGAGCTGCTTTATAGCCAGAGAACCAGGTCAGCAGAGCTGCTCTAGAGTCTGAGAACCAAGTCAGCAGAGCTGCTTTAGAGCTATAGAACCAGGTCAGCAGAGCTGCTTTAGAGGGAGAGAACCAGGTCAGCAGAGCTGCTTTAGAGCCAGAGAATCAGGCCAGGAGAGCTGCTTTAGAGCCAGAGAACCAGGTCAGCAGAGCTGCTTTAGAGCCAGAGAACCAAGTCAGCAGAGCTGCTTTAGAGCCATAGAACCAGGTCAGCAGAGCTGCTTTAGAGGGAGAGAACCAGGTCAGCAGAGCTGCTTTAGAGTAAGAGAACCAGGTCAGCAGAGCTGCTTTAGAGGGAGAGAACCAGGTCAGCAGAACTGCTTTATAGCCAAGGGACCAGGTCAGCAGAGCTGCTCTAGAGCCAGAGAACCAGGTCAGCAGAACTGCTTTAGAGCCATAGAACCGGGTCAGCAGAGCTGCTTTAGAGCCAGAGAACCAGGTCCGCAGAGCTGTTGTAGAGCCAGAGAACCAGGTCAGCAGAGCTGCTCTAGAGCCTAAGAACTAGGTCTGCAGAGCTGCTCTAGAGCCAGAGAAACCAGGTCAGCAGAGCTGCTTTAGAGGGAGAGAACCAGGTCAGCGGAGCTGCTTTAGAGCCAGAGAATCAGGCCAGCAGAGCTGCTTTAGAGCCAGACAACCAGGTCAGCAGAGCTGCTTTAGAGCCAGAGAACCACCAGGTCAGCAGAGCTGCTCTAGAGCCAGAGAACCAAGTCAGCAGAGCTGATTTAGAGCCATAGAACCAGGTCAGCAGAGCTGCTTTAGAGCCAGAGAACCAAGTCAGCAGAGCTGCTTTAGAGCCAGAGAACCAGGCCAGCAGAGCTGCTTTAGAGCTAGAGAACCAGGTCAGCAGAGCTGCTTTAGAGAAAGAGAACCAGGTCAGCAGAGCTGCTCTAGAGCCAGAGAACCAAGTCAGCAGAGCTGCTTTAGAGGGAGAGAACCAGGGCAGCAGAGCTGCTTTAGAGCCAAGGGACCAGGTCAGCAGAGCTGCTCTAGAGCCAGAGAACCACGTCAGCAGAATTGCTTTAGAGCCATATAACCGGGTCAGCAGAGATGGTTTAGAGCTAGAGAACCAAGTCAACAGACCTGTTGTAGAGCCAGAGAACCAGGTCAGCAGAGCTGCTTTAGAGCCAGAGAACCAGGTCAGCAGAGCTGCTTTAGAGCCAGAGAACCAGGTCAGCAGAGCTGCTCTAGAGCCTGAGAACCAAGTCAGCAGAGCTGCTTTAGAGCCATAGAACCAGGTCAGCAGAGCTGCTTTAGAGGGAGAGAACCAGGTCAGCAGAGCTGCTTTAGAGCCAGAGAATCAGGCCAGCAGAACTGCTTTAGAGCCAGAGAACCAGGTCAGCAGAGCTGCTTTAGAGCCAGAGAACCAAGTCAGCAGAGCTGCTTTAGAGCCATAGAACCAGGTCAGCAGAGCTGCTTTAGAGGGAGAGAACCAGGTCAACAGAGCTGCTTTAGAGCCAAGGGACCAGGTCAGCAGAGCTTCTCTAGAGCCAGAGAACCACGTCAGCAGAATTGCTTTAGAGCCATAGAACCGGGTCAGCAGAGCTACTTTAGAGCCCGAGAACCAGGTCATCAGAGCTGTTGTAGAGCCAGAGAACCAGGTCAGCAGAGGTGCCCTAGAGCCATAGAACCAGGTCAGCAGAGCTGCTCTAGAGGCAGAGAACCAGGTCAGTAGAGCTGATTTAGAGGGAGAGAACCAGGTCAGCAGAGCTGCTTTAGAGCCAGAGAACCAGGTCAGCAGAGCTGCTTTAGAGCCATAGAACCAGGTAAGCAGAGCTGCTTTGGAGCCAGAGAACCAGGTCAGCAAAGCTGCTCTAGAGCCAGAGAACCAAGTCAGCAGAGCTGCTTTAGAGCCAAAGAACCAGGTCAGCAGAGCTATTCTAGAGCCTAAGAACCAGGTCAGCAGAGCTGCTCTAGCGCCAGAGAACCAGGTCAGCAGAGCTGCTCTAGAGCCTAAGAATCAGGTCAGCAGAGCTGCTCTAGAGTCAGATAACCAGGTCAACAGAGCTGCTGTAGAGCCAGAGAAACCAGGTCAGTAGAGCTGCTTTAGAGGGAGAGAACCAGGTCAGCAGAGCTGCTCTAGAGCCAGAGAACCAGGTCAGCAGAACTTCTTTAGAGCCATAGAACCTGGTCAGCAGAGCTGCTTTCGAGCCAGAGAACCCTGTCCGCAGAGCTGTTGTAGAGCCATAGAACCAGGTCAGCAGAGCTGCTCTAGAGCCTAAGAACTAGGTCTGCAGAGCTGCTCTAGAGCCAGAGAAACCAGGTCAGCAGAGCTGCTTTAGAGGGAGAGACCCAGGTCAGCAGAGCTGCTTTAGAGCCAGAGAATCAGGCCAGCAGAGCTGCTTTAGAGCCAGACAACCAGGTCAGCAGAGCTGCTTTAGAGCCAGAGAACCACCAGGTCAGCAGAGCTGCTCTAGAGCCAGAGAACCAAGTCAGCAGAGCTGATTTAGAGCCATAGAACCAGGTCAGCAGAGCTGCTTTAGAGCCAGAGAACCAAGTCAGCAGAGCAGCTTTAGAGCCAGAGAACCAGGCCAGCAGAGCTGCTTTAGAGCCAGAGAACCAGGTCAGCAGAGCTGCTTTAGAGCCAGAGAACCAGGTCAGCAGAGCTGCTCTAGAGCCAGAGAACCACGTCAACAGAGATGCTTTAGAGGGAGAGAACCAGGGCAGCAGAGCTGCTTTAGAGCCAAGCGACAAGGTCAGCAGAGCTGCTCTAGAGCCAGAGAACCACATCAGCAGAATTGCTTTAGAGCCATAGAACCAGGTCAGCAGAGCCGTTGTAGAGCCAGAGAACCAGGTCAGCAGAGCTGCTTTAGAACCATAGAACCAGGTCAGCAGAGCTGCTTTAGAGGGAGAGAAGCCAGATCAGCAGAGCTGCTTTAAATCCAAGGGACCAGGTCAGCAGAGCTGCTCTAGAGCCAGAGAACCACGTCAGCAGAATTGCTTTAGAGCCATAGAACCAAGTCAGCAGGGCTGCTTTAGAACCATAGAACCAGGTCAGCAGAGCTGCTTTAGAGGGAGAGAACCAGATCAGCAGAGCTGCTTTAAAGCCAAGGGACCAGGTCAGCAGAGCTGCTCTAGAGCCAGAGAACCACGTCAGCAGAGCTGCTTTAGAGCCAGAGAACCAGGTCAGCAGAGCTGTTGTAGAGCCAGAGAACCAGGTCAGCAGAGCTGCCCTAGAGCCATAGAACCAGGTCAGCAGAGCTGCTCTAGAGGCAGAGAACCAGGTCAGCAGAGCTGCTTTAGAGCCAGAGAACCAGGTCAGCAAGTCTGCTCTAGAGCCAGAGAACCAAGTCAGCAGAGCTGCTTTAGAGCCATAGAACCAGGTCAGCAGAGCTGCTTTAGAGCCAGAGAACCAGGTCAGCAGAGCTGCTTTAGAGCCAGAGAACCAGGTCAGCAGAGCTGCTCCAGAGCCAGAGAACCAGGTCAGCAGAGCTGCTTTAGAGCCAGAGAACCAAGTCAGCAGAGCTGATTTAGAGCCATAGAACCAAGTCAGCAGAGCTGCTTTAAAACCACAGAACCAGGTCAGCAGAGCTGCTTTAGAGCCGGAGAACCAGGCCAGCAGAGCTGCTTCAGAGCCAGAGAACCAGGTCAGCAGAGCTGCTTTAGAGCCAGAGAATCTGGTCAGCAGAGCTTCTCTAGAGCCAGAGAACCAAGTCAGCAGAGCTGCTTTAGAGCCATAGAACCAGGTCAGCAGAGCTGCTTTAGAGCCAGAGAACCAGGTCAGCAGAGCTGCTCTAGAGCCAGAGAACCAGGACAGCAGAGCTGCTTTAGAGCCATAGAACCAGGTCAGCAGAGCTGCTCTAGAGCCAGAGAGCCAGGTCAGTAGAGCTGATTTAGAGGGAGAGAACCAGGTCAGCAGAGCTGCTCTAGAGCCAGAGAATCAGGCCAGCAGAGCTGCTTTAGAGCCAGAGAACCAGGTCAGCAGAGCTGCTGTAAAGCCAGAGAAACCAGGTCAGCACAGCTGCTTTAGAGTAAGAGAACCAGGTCAGCAGAGCTGCTTTAGAGGGAGAGAACCAGGTCAGCAGAGCTGCTTTAGAGCCAAGGGACCAGGTCAGCAGAGCTGCTCTAGAGCCAGAGAACCAGGTCAGCAGAACTGCTTTAGAGCCATAGAACCGGGTCAGCAGAGCTGCTTTAGAGCCAGAGAACCAGGTCCGCAGAGCTGTTGTAGAGCCAGAGACCCAGGTCAGCAGAGCTGCTCTAGAGCCTAAGAACTAGGTCTGCAGAGCTGCTCTAGAGCCAGAGAAACCAGGTCAGGAGAGCTGCTTTAGAGGGAGAGAACCAGGTCAGCGGAGTTGCTTTAGAGCCAGAGAATCAGGCCAGCAGAGCTGCTTTAGAGCCAGACAACCAGGTCAGCAGAGCTGCTTTAGAGCCAGAGAACCACCAGGTCAGCAGAGCTGCTCTAGAGCCAGAGAACCAAGTCAGCAGAGGTGATTTAGAGCCTTAGAACCAGGTCAGCAGAGCTGCTTTAGAGCCAGAGAACCAAGTCAGCAGAGCTGCTTTAGAGCCAGAGAACCAGGCCAGCAGAGCTGCTTTAGAGCCAGAGAACCAGGTCAGCAGAGCTGCTCTAGAGTCAGAGAGCCAAGTCAGCAGAGCTGCATTAGAGCCATTGAACCCGGTCAGCAGAGTTGCTTTAGAGCCAGATAACCAGGTCAGCAGAGCTGCTCTAGAGCCAGAGAACCAGGTCAGTAGAGCTGATTTAGAGGGAGAGAACAAGGTCAGCAGAGCTGCTTTAGAGCCAGAGAACCAGGTCAGCAGAGCTGCTGTAAAGCCAGAGAAACCAGGTCAGCAGAGCTGCTTTAGAGTAAGAGAACCAGGTCAGCAGAGCTGCTTTAGAGGGAGAGAACCAGGTCAGCAGAGCTGCTTTAGAGCCAAGGGACCAGGTCAGCAGAGCTGCTCTAGAGCCAGAGAACCAGGTCAGCAGAACTGCTTTAGAGCCATAGAACCGGGTCAGCAGAGCTGCTTTAGAGCCAGAGAACCAGGTCCGCAGAGCTGTTGTAGAGCCAGAGACCCAGGTCAGCAGAGCTGCTCTAGAGCCTAAGAACTAGGTCTGCAGAGCTGCTCTAGAGCCAGAGAAACCAGGTCAGGAGAGCTGCTTTAGAGGGAGAGAACCAGGTCAGCGGAGTTGCTTTAGAGCCAGAGAATCAGGCCAGCAGAGCTGCTTTAGAGCCAGACAACCAGGTCAGCAGAGCTGCTGTAGAGCCAGAGAACCACCAGGTCAGCAGAGCTGCTCTAGAGCCAGAGAACCAAGTCAGCAGAGGTGATTTAGAGCCATAGAACCAGGTCAGCAGAGCTGCTTTAGAGCCAGAGAACCAAGTCAGCAGAGCTGCTTTAGAGCCAGAGAACCAGGCCAGCAGAGCTGCTTTAGAGCCAGAGAACCAGGTCAGCAGAGCTGCTCTAGAGTCAGAGAGCCAAGTCAGCAGAGCTGCTTTAGAGCCATTGAACCAGGTCAGCAGAGTTGCTTTAGAGCCAGATAACCAGGTCAGCAGAGCTGCTCTAGAGCCAGAGAACCAGGTCAGTAGAGCTGATTTAGAGGGAGAGAACAAGGTCAGCAGAGCTGCTTTAGAGCCAGAGAACCAGGTCAGCAGAGCTGCTGTAAAGCCAGAGAAACCAGGTCAGCAGAGCTGCTTTAGAGTAAGAGAACCAGGTCAGCAGAGCTGCTTTAGAGGGAGAGAACCAGGTCAGCAGAGCTGCTTTAGAGCCAAGGGACCAGGTCAGCAGAGCTGCTCTAGAGCCAGAGAACCAGGTCAGCAGAACTGCTTTAGAGCCATAGAACCGGGTCAGCAGAGCTGCTTTAGAGCCAGAGAACCAGGTCCGCAGAGCTGTTGTAGAGCCAGAGACCCAGGTCAGCAGAGCTGCTCTAGAGCCTAAGAACTAGGTCTGCAGAGCTGCTCTAGAGCCAGAGAAACCAGGTCAGGAGAGCTGCTTTAGAGTGAGAGAACCAGGTCAGCGGAGTTGCTTTAGAGCCAGAGAATCAGGCCAGCAGAGCTGCTTTAGAGCCAGAGAACCAAGTCAGCAGAGCTGATTTAGAGCCATAGAACCCGGTCAGCATAGCTGCTTTAGAGCCAGTGAACCAGGTCAGCAGAGCTGCTTTAGAGCCAGAGAACCAAGTCAGCAGAGCTGCTTTAGAGCCAGAGAACCAGGCCAGCAGAGCTGCTTTAGAGCCAGAGAACCAGGTCAGCAGAGCTGCTCTAGAGTCAGAGAGCCAAGTCAGCAGAGCTGCTTTAGAGCCATTGAACCAGGTCAGCAGAGTTGCTTTAGAGCCAGATAACCAGGTCAGCAGAGCTGCTCTAGAGCCAGAGAACCAGGTCAGTAGAGCTGATTTAGAGGGAGAGAACAAGGTCAGCAGAGCTGCTTTAGAGCCAGAGAACCAGGTCAGCAGAGCTGCTGTAAAGCCAGAGAAACCAGGTCAGCAGAGCTGCTTTAGAGTAAGAGAACCAGGTCAGCAGAGCTGCTTTAGAGGGAGAGAACCAGGTCAGCAGAGCTGCTTTAGAGCCAAGGGACCAGGTCAGCAGAGCTGCTCTAGAGCCAGAGAACCAGGTCAGCAGAACTGCTTTAGAGCCATAGAACCGGGTCAGCAGAGCTGCTTTAGAGCCAGAGAACCAGGTCCGCAGAGCTGTTGTAGAGCCAGAGACCCAGGTCAGCAGAGCTGCTCTAGAGCCTAAGAACTAGGTCTGCAGAGCTGCTCTAGAGCCAGAGAAACCAGGTCAGGAGAGCTGCTTTAGAGTGAGAGAACCAGGTCAGCGGAGTTGCTTTAGAGCCAGAGAATCAGGCCAGCAGAGCTGCTTTAGAGCCAGAGAACCACCAGGTCAGCAGAGCTGCTCTAGAGCCAGAGAACCAAGTCAGCAGAGCTGCTTTAGAGCCATAGAACCCGGTCAGCATAGCTGCTTTAGAGCCAGTGAACCAGGTCAGCAGAGCTGCTCTAGAGTCAGAGAACCAAGTCAGCAGAGCTGCTTTAGAGCCATTGAACCAGGTCAGCAGAGTTGCTTTAGAGCCAGAGAACCAGGTCAGCAGAGCTGCTCTAGAGCCAGAGAACCAGGTCAGTAGAGCTGATTTAGAGGGAGAGAACAAGGTCAGCAGAGCTGCTTTAGAGCCAGAGAACCAGGTCAGCAGAGCTGCTGTAAAGCCAGAGAAACCAGGTCAGCAGAGCTGCTTTAGAGTAAGAGAACCAGGTCAGCAGAGCTGCTTTTGAGGGAGAGAACCAGGTCAGCAGAGCTGCTTTAGAGCCAAGGGACCAGGTCAGCAGAGCTGCTCTAGAGCCAGAGAACCAGGTCAGCAGAACTGCTTTAGAGCCATAGAACCGGGTCAGCAGAGCTGCTTTAGAGCCAGAGAACCAGGTCCGCAGAGCTGTTGTAGAGCCAGAGAACCAGGTCAGCAGAGCTGCTCTAGAGCCTAAGAACTAGGTCAGCAGAGCTGCTCTAGAGCCAGAGAAACCAGGTCAGCAGAGCTGCTTTAGAGGGAGAGACCCAGGTCAGCAGAGCTGCTTTAGAGCCAGAGAATCAGGCCAGCAGAGCTGCTTTAGAGCCAGACAACCAGGTCAGCAGAGCTGCTTTAGAGCCAGAGAACCACCAGGTCAGCAGAGCTGCTCTAGAGCCAGCGAACCAAGTCAGCAGAGCTGATTTAGAGCCATAGAACCAGGTCAGCAGAGCTGCTTTAGAGCCAGAGAACCAAGTCAGCAGAGCTGCTTTAGAGCCAGAGAACCAGGCCAGCAGAGCTGCTTTAGAGCCAGAGAACAAGGTCAGCAGAGCTGCTTTAGAGCCAGAGAACCAGGTCAGCAGAGCTGCTCTAGAACCAGAGAAACAAGTCAGCAGAGCTGCTTTAGAGGGAGAGAACCAGGGCAGCAGAGCTGCTTTAGAGCCAAGCGACCAGGTCAGCAGAGCTGCTCTAGAGCCAGAGAACCACATCAGCAGAATTGCTTTAGAGCCATAGAAGCAGGTCAGCAGAGCTGTTGTAGAGCCAGAGAACCAGGTCAGCAGAGCTGCTTTAGAGCCAGAGAACCAGGTCAGCAGAGCTGCTCTAGAGCCAGAGAACCAAGTCAGCAGAGCTGCTTTAGAACCATAGAACCAGGTCAGCAGAGCTGCTTTAGAGGGAGAGAACCAGGTCAGCAGAGCTGCTTTAGAGCCAAGGGACCAGGTCAGCAGAGCTGCTCTAGAGCCAGAGAACCACGTCAGCAGAATTGCTTTAGAGCCATAGAACCGGGTCAGCAGAGCTGCTTTAGAGCCAGAGAACCACCAGGTCAGCAGAGCTGCTCTAGAGCCAGAGAACCAAGTCAGCAGATCTGATTTAGAGCCATAGAACCAGGTCAGCATAGCTGCTTTGGAGCCTAAGAACTAGGTCTGCAGAGCTGCTCTAGAGCCAGAGAAACCAGGTCAGCAGAGCTGCTTTAGAGAGAGAGAACCAGGTCAGCAGAGCTGCTTTAGAGCCAGAGAATCAGGCCAGCAGAGCTGCTTTAGAGCCAGAGAACCAGGTCAGCAGAGCTGCTTTAGAGCCAGAGAACCACCAGGTCAGCAGAGCTGCTCTAGAGCCAGAGAACCAAGTCAGCAGAGCTGATTTAGAGCCATAGAACCAGGTCAGCATAGCTGCTTTAGAGCCAGAGAACCAGGTCAGCAGAGTTGTTGTAGAGCCAGAGAACCAGGTCAGCAGAGCTGCTTTAGAGCCAGAGAACCAGGTCAGCAGAGCTGCTTTATAGCCAGAGAACCAGGTCAGCAGAGCTGCTCTAGAGTCTGAGAACCAAGTCAGCAGAGCTGCTTTAGAGCTATAGAACCAGGTCAGCAGAGCTGCTTTAGAGGGAGAGAACCAGGTCAGCAGAGCTGCTTTAGAGCCAGAGAATCAGGCCAGGAGAGCTGCTTTAGAGCCAGAGAACCATGTCAGCAGAGCTGCTTTAGAGCCAGAGAACCAAGTCAGCAGAGCTGCTTTAGAGCCATAGAACCAGGTCAGCAGAGCTGCTTTAGAGGGAGAGAACCAGGTCAGCAGAGCTGCTTTAGAGTAAGAGAACCAGGTCAGCAGAGCTGCTTTAGAGGGAGAGAACCAGGTCAGCAGAACTGCTTTATAGCCAAGGGACCAGGTCAGCAGAGCTGCTCTAGAGCCAGAGAACCAGGTCAGCAGAACTGCTTTAGAGCCAAAGAACCGGGTCAGCAGAGCTGTTGTAGAGCCAGAGAACCAGGTCAGCAGAGCTGCTCTAGAGCCTAAGAACTAGGTCTGCAGAGCTGCTCTAGAGCCAGAGAAACCAGGTCAGCAGAGCTGCTTTAGAGGGAGAGAACCAGGTCAGCGGAGCTGCTTTAGAGCCAGAGAATCAGGCCAGCAGAGCTGCTTTAGAGCCAGACAACCAGGTCAGCAGAGCTGCTTTAGAGCCAGAGAACCAAGTCAGCAGAGCTGATTTAGAGCCATAGAACCAGGTCAGCAGAGCAGCTTTAGAGCCAGAGAACCAAGTCAGCAGAGCTGCTTTAGAGCCAGAGAACCAGGCCAGCAGAGCTGCTTTGGAGCTAGAGAACCAGGTCAGCAGAGCTGCTCTAGAGCCAGAGAACCAAGTCAGCAGAGCTGATTTAGAGCCATAGAACCAGGTCAGCAGAGCAGCTTTAGAGCCAGAGAACCAAGTCAGCAGAGCTGCTTTAGAGCCAGAGAACCAGGCCAGCAGAGCTGCTTTGGAGCTAGAGAACCAGGTCAGCAGAGCTGCTTTAGAGAAAGAGAACCAGGTCAGCAGAGCTGCTCTAGAGCCAGAGAACCAAGTCAGCAGAGCTGCTTTAGAGGGAGAGAACCAGGGCAGCAGAGCTGCTTTAGAGCCAAGGGACCAGGTCAGCAGAGCTGCTCTAGAGCCAGAGAACCACATCAGCAGAGTTGTTGTAGAGCCAGAGAACTAGGTCAGCAGAGCTGCTTTAGAGCCAGAGAACCAGGTCAGCAGAGCTGCTTTATAGCCAGAGAACCAGGTCAGCAGAGCTGCTCTAGAGTCTGAGAACCAAGTCAGCAGAGCTGCTTTAGAGCTATAGAACCAGGTCAGCAGAGCTGCTTTAGAGGGAGAGAACCAGGTCAGCAGAGCTGCTTTAGAGCCAGAGAATCAGGCCAGGAGAGCTGCTTTAGAGCCAGAGAACCAGGTCAGCAGAGCTGCTTTAGAGCCAGAGAACCAAGTCAGCAGAGCTGCTTTAGAGCCATAGAACCAGGTCAGCAGAGCTGCTTTAGAGGGAGAGAACCAAGTCAGCAGAGCTGCTTTAGAGTAAGAGAACCAGGTCAGCAGAGCTGCTTTAGAGGGAGAGAACCAGGTCAGCAGAACTGCTTTATAGCCAAGGGACCAGGTCAGCAGAGCTGCTCTAGAGCCAGAGAACCAGGTCAGCAGAACTGCTTTAGAGCCATAGAACCGGGTCAGCAGAGCTGCTTTAGAGCCAGAGAACCAGGTCCGCAGAGCTGTTGTAGAGCCAGAGAACCAGGTCAGCAGAGCTGCTCTAGAGCCTAAGAACTAGGTCTGCAGAGCTGCTCTAGAGCCAGAGAAACCAGGTCAGCAGAGGTGCTTTAGAGGGAGAGAACCAGGTCAGCGGAGCTGCTTTAGAGCCAGAGAATCAGGCCAGCAGAGCTGCTTTAGAGCCAGACAACCAGGTCAGCAGAGCTGCTTTAGAGCCAGAGAACCACCAGGTCAGCAGAGCTGCTCTAGAGCCAGAGAACCAAGTCAGCAGAGCTGATTTAGAGCCATAGAACCAGGTCAGCAGAGCTGCTTTAGAGCCAGAGAACCAAGTCAGCAGAGCTGCTTTAGAGCCAGAGAACCAGGCCAGCAGAGCTGCTTTAGAGCTAGAGAACCAGGTCAGCAGAGCTGCTTTAGAGAAAGAGAACCAGGTCAGCAGAGCTGCTCTAGAGCCAGAGAACCAAGTCAGCAGAGCTGCTTTAGAGGGAGAGAACCAGGGCAGCAGAGCTGCTTTAGAGCCAAGGGACCAGGTCAGCAGAGCTGCTCTAGAGCCAGAGAACCACGTCAGCAGAATTGCTTTAGAGCCATATAACCGGGTCAGCAGAGATGGTTTAGAGCTAGAGAACCAAGTCAACAGACCTGTTGTAGAGCCAGAGAACCAGGTCAGCAGAGCTGCTTTAGAGCCAGAGAACCAGGTCAGCAGAGCTGCTTTAGAGCCAGAGAACCAGGTCAGCAGAGCTGCTCTAGAGCCTGAGAACCAAGTCAGCAGAGCTGCTTTAGAGCCATAGAACCAGGTCAGCAGAGCTGCTTTAGAGGGAGAGAACCAGGTCAGCAGAGCTGCTTTAGAGCCAGAGAATCAGGCCAGCAGAACTGCTTTAGAGCCAGAGAACCAGGTCAGCAGAGCTGCTTTAGAGCCAGAGAACCAAGTCAGCAGAGCTGCTTTAGAGCCATAGAACCAGGTCAGCAGAGCTGCTTTAGAGGGAGAGAACCAGGTCAACAGAGCTGCTTTAGAGCCAAGGGACCAGGTCAGCAGAGCTTCTCTAGAGCCAGAGAACCATGTCAGCAGAATTGCTTTAGAGCCATAGAACCGGGTCAGCAGAGCTACTTTAGAGCCCGAGAACCAGGTCATCAGAGCTGTTGTAGAGCCAGAGAACCAGGTCAGCAGAGGTGCCCTAGAGCCATAGAACCAGGTCAGCAGAGCTGCTCTAGAGGCAGAGAACCAGGTCAGTAGAGCTGATTTAGAGGGAGAGAACCAGGTCAGCAGAGCTGCTTTAGAGCCAGAGAACCAGGTCAGCAGAGCTGCTTTAGAGCCATAGAACCAGGTAAGCAGAGCTGCTTTGGAGCCAGAGAACCAGGTCAGCAAAGCTGCTCTAGAGCCAGAGAACCAAGTCAGCAGAGCTGCTTTAGAGCCAAAGAACCAGGTCAGCAGAGCTATTCTAGAGCCTAAGAACCAGGTCAGCAGAGCTGCTCTAGCGCCAGAGAACCAGGTCAGCAGAGCTGCTCTAGAGCCTAAGAATCAGGTCAGCAGAGCTGTTCTAGAGTCAGATAACCAGGTCAACAGAGCTGCTGTAGAGCCAGAGAAACCAGGTCAGTAGAGCTGCTTTAGAGGGAGAGAACCAGGTCAGCAGAGCTGCTCTAGAGCCAGAGAACCAGGTCAGCAGAACTTCTTTAGAGCCATAGAACCGGGTCAGCAGAGCTGCTTTCGAGCCAGAGAACCCTGTCCGCAGAGCTGTTGTAGAGCCATAGAACCAGGTCAGCAGAGCTGCTCTAGAGCCTAAGAACTAGGTCTGCAGAGCTGCTCTAGAGCCAGAGAAACCAGGTCAGCAGAGCTGATTTAGAGCCATAGAACCAGGTCAGCAGAGCTGCTTTAGAGCCAGAGAACCAAGTCAGCAGAGCTGCTTTAGAGCCAGAGAACCAGGCCAGCAGAGCTGCTTTAGAGCTAGAGAACCAGGTCAGCAGAGCTGCTTTAGAGCCAGAGAACCAAGTCAGCAGAGCTGCTTTAGAGCCAGAGAACCAGGCCAGCAGAGCTGCTTTAGAGCTAGAGAACCAGGTCAGCAGAGCTGCTTTAGAGAAAGAGAACCAGGTCAGCAGAGCTGCTCTAGAGCCAGAGAACCAAGTCAGCAGAGCTGCTTTAGAGGGAGAGAACCAGGGCAGCAGAGCTGCTTTAGAGCCAAGGGACCAGGTCAGCAGAGCTGCTCTAGAGCCAGAGAACCACGTCAGCAGAATTGCTTTAGAGCCATATAACCGGGTCAGCAGAGATGGTTTAGAGCTAGAGAACCAAGTCAACAGACCTGTTGTAGAGCCAGAGAACCAGGTCAGCAGAGCTGCTTTAGAGCCAGAGAACCAGGTCAGCAGAGCTGCTTTAGAGCCAGAGAACCAGGTCAGCAGAGCTGCTCTAGAGCCTGAGAACCAAGTCAGCAGAGCTGCTTTAGAGTCATAGAACCAGGTCAGCAGAGCTGCTTTAGAGGGAGAGAACCAGGTCAGCAGAGCTGCTTTAGAGCCAGAGAATCAGGCCAGCAGAACTGCTTTAGAGCCAGAGAACCAGGTCAGCAGAGCTGCTTTAGAGCCAGAGAACCAAGTCAGCAGAGCTGCTTTAGAGCCATAGAACCAGGTCAGCAGAGCTGCTTTAGAGGGAGAGAACCAGGTCAACAGAGCTGCTTTAGAGCCAAGGGACCAGGTCAGCAGAGCTTCTCTAGAGCCAGAGAACCACGTCAGCAGAATTGCTTTAGAGCCATAGAACCGGGTCAGCAGAGCTACTTTAGAGCCCGAGAACCAGGTCATCAGAGCTGTTGTAGAGCCAGAGAACCAGGTCAGCAGAGGTGCCCTAGAGCCATAGAACCAGGTCAGCAGAGCTGCTCTAGAGGCAGAGAACCAGGTCAGTAGAGCTGATTTAGAGGGAGAGAACCAGGTCAGCAGAGCTGCTTTAGAGCCAGAGAACCAGGTCAGCAGAGCTGCTTTAGAGCCATAGAACCAGGTAAGCAGAGCTGCTTTGGAGCCAGAGAACCAGGTCAGCAAAGCTGCTCTAGAGCCAGAGAACCAAGTCAGCAGAGCTGCTTTAGAGCCAAAGAACCAGGTCAGCAGAGCTATTCTAGAGCCTAAGAACCAGGTCAGCAGAGCTGCTCTAGCGCCAGAGAACCAGGTCAGCAGAGCTGCTCTAGAGCCTAAGAATCAGGTCAGCAGAGCTGCTCTAGAGTCAGATAACCAGGTCAACAGAGCTGCTGTAGAGCCAGAGAAACCAGGTCAGTAGAGCTGCTTTAGAGGGAGAGAACCAGGTCAGCAGAGCTGCTCTAGAGCCAGAGAACCAGGTCAGCAGAACTTCTTTAGAGCCATAGAACCGGGTCAGCAGAGCTGCTTTCGAGCCAGAGAACCCTGTCCGCAGAGCTGTTGTAGAGCCATAGAACCAGGTCAGCAGAGCTGCTCTAGAGCCTAAGAACTAGGTCTGCAGAGCTGCTCTAGAGCCAGAGAAACCAGGTCAGCAGAGCTGCTTTAGAGGGAGAGACCCAGGTCAGCAGAGCTGCTTTAGAGCCAGAGAATCAGGCCAGCAGAGCTGCTTTAGAGCCAGACAACCAGGTCAGCAGAGCTGCTTTAGAGCCAGAGAACCACCAGGTCAGCAGAGCTGCTCTAGAGCCAGAGAACCAAGTCAGCAGAGCTGATTTAGAGCCATAGAACCAGGTCAGCAGAGCTGCTTTAGAGCCAGTGAACCAGGTCAGCAGAGCTGCTCTAGAGTCAGAGAACCAAGTCAGCAGAGCTGCTTTAGAGCCATTGAACCAGGTCAGCAGAGTTGCTTTAGAGCCAGAGAACCAGGTCAGCAGAGCTGCTCTAGAGCCAGAGAACCAGGTCAGTAGAGCTGATTTAGAGGGAGAGAACAAGGTCAGCAGAGCTGCTTTAGAGCCAGAGAACCAGGTCAGCAGAGCTGCTGTAAAGCCAGAGAAACCAGGTCAGCAGAGCTGCTTTAGAGTAAGAGAACCAGGTCAGCAGAGCTGCTTTTGAGGGAGAGAACCAGGTCAGCAGAGCTGCTTTAGAGCCAAGGGACCAGGTCAGCAGAGCTGCTCTAGAGCCAGAGAACCAGGTCAGCAGAACTGCTTTAGAGCCATAGAACCGGGTCAGCAGAGCTGCTTTAGAGCCAGAGAACCAGGTCCGCAGAGCTGTTGTAGAGCCAGAGAACCAGGTCAGCAGAGCTGCTCTAGAGCCTAAGAACTAGGTCAGCAGAGCTGCTCTAGAGCCAGAGAAACCAGGTCAGCAGAGCTGCTTTAGAGGGAGAGACCCAGGTCAGCAGAGCTGCTTTAGAGCCAGAGAATCAGGCCAGCAGAGCTGCTTTAGAGCCAGACAACCAGGTCAGCAGAGCTGCTTTAGAGCCAGAGAACCACCAGGTCAGCAGAGCTGCTCTAGAGCCAGCGAACCAAGTCAGCAGAGCTGATTTAGAGCCATAGAACCAGGTCAGCAGAGCTGCTTTAGAGCCAGAGAACCAAGTCAGCAGAGCTGCTTTAGAGCCAGAGAACCAGGCCAGCAGAGCTGCTTTAGAGCCAGAGAACAAGGTCAGCAGAGCTGCTTTAGAGCCAGAGAACCAGGTCAGCAGAGCTGCTCTGGAACCAGAGAAACAAGTCAGCAGAGCTGCTTTAGAGGGAGAGAACCAGGGCAGCAGAGCTGCTTTAGAGCCAAGCGACCAGGTCAGCAGAGCTGCTCTAGAGCCAGAGAACCACATCAGCAGAATTGCTTTAGAGCCATAGAAGCAGGTCAGCAGAGCTGTTGTAGAGCCAGAGAACCAGGTCAGCAGAGCTGCTTTAGAGCCAGAGAACCAGGTCAGCAGAGCTGCTCTAGAGCCAGAGAACCAAGTCAGCAGAGCTGCTTTAGAACCATAGAACCAGGTCAGCAGAGCTGCTTTAGAGGGAGAGAACCAGGTCAGCAGAGCTGCTTTAGAGCCAAGGGACCAGGTCAGCAGAGCTGCTCTAGAGCCAGAGAACCACGTCAGCAGAATTGCTTTAGAGCCATAGAACCGGGTCAGCAGAGCTGCTTTAGAGCCAGAGAACCACCAGGTCAGCAGAGCTGCTCTAGAGCCAGAGAACCAAGTCAGCAGATCTGATTTAGAGCCATAGAACCAGGTCAGCATAGCTGCTTTGGAGCCTAAGAACTAGGTCTGCAGAGCTGCTCTAGAGCCAGAGAAACCAGGTCAGCAGAGCTGCTTTAGAGAGAGAGAACCAGGTCAGCAGAGCTGCTTTAGAGCCAGAGAATCAGGCCAGCAGAGCTGCTTTAGAGCCAGAGAACCAGGTCAGCAGAGCTGCTTTAGAGCCAGAGAACCACCAGGTCAGCAGAGCTGCTCTAGAGCCAGAGAACCAAGTCAGCAGAGCTGATTTAGAGCCATAGAACCAGGTCAGCATAGCTGCTTTAGAGCCAGAGAACCAAGTCAGCAGAGTTGTTGTAGAGCCAGAGAACCAGGTCAGCAGAGCTGCTTTAGAGCCAGAGAACCAGGTCAGCAGAGCTGCTTTATAGCCAGAGAACCAGGTCAGCAGAGCTGCTCTAGAGTCTGAGAACCAAGTCAGCAGAGCTGCTTTAGAGCTATAGAACCAGGTCAGCAGAGCTGCTTTAGAGGGAGAGAACCAGGTCAGCAGAGCTGCTTTAGAGCCAGAGAATTAGGCCAGGAGAGCTGCTTTAGAGCCAGAGAACCATGTCAGCAGAGCTGCTTTAGAGCCAGAGAACCAAGTCAGCAGAGCTGCTTTAGAGCCATAGAACCAGGTCAGCAGAGCTGCTTTAGAGGGAGAGAACCAGGTCAGCAGAGCTGCTTTAGAGTAAGAGAACCAGGTCAGCAGAGCTGCTTTAGAGGGAGAGAACCAGGTCAGCAGAACTGCTTTATAGCCAAGGGACCAGGTCAGCAGAGCTGCTCTAGAGCCAGAGAACCAGGTCAGCAGAACTGCTTTAGAGCCAAAGAACCGGGTCAGCAGAGCTGTTGTAGAGCCAGAGAACCAGGTCAGCAGAGCTGCTCTAGAGCCTAAGAACTAGGTCTGCAGAGCTGCTCTAGAGCCAGAGAAACCAGGTCAGCAGAGCTGCTTTAGAGGGAGAGAACCAGGTCAGCGGAGCTGCTTTAGAGCCAGAGAATCAGGCCAGCAGAGCTGCTTTAGAGCCAGACAACCAGGTCAGCAGAGCTGCTTTAGAGCCAGAGAACCAAGTCAGCAGAGCTGATTTAGAGCCATAGAACCAGGTCAGCAGAGCAGCTTTAGAGCCAGAGAACCAAGTCAGCAGAGCTGCTTTAGAGCCAGAGAACCAGGCCAGCAGAGCTGCTTTGGAGCTAGAGAACCAGGTCAGCAGAGCTGCTCTAGAGCCAGAGAACCAAGTCAGCAGAGCTGATTTAGAGCCATAGAACCAGGTCAGCAGAGCAGCTTTAGAGCCAGAGAACCAAGTCAGCAGAGCTGCTTTAGAGCCAGAGAACCAGGCCAGCAGAGCTGCTTTGGAGCTAGAGAACCAGGTCAGCAGAGCTGCTTTAGAGAAAGAGAACCAGGTCAGCAGAGCTGCTCTAGAGCCAGAGAACCAAGTCAGCAGAGCTGCTTTAGAGGGAGAGAACCAGGGCAGCAGAGCTGCTTTAGAGCCAAGGGACCAGGTCAGCAGAGCTGCTCTAGAGCCAGAGAACCACATCAGCAGAGTTGTTGTAGAGCCAGAGAACTAGGTCAGCAGAGCTGCTTTAGAGCCAGAGAACCAGGTCAGCAGAGCTGCTTTATAGCCAGAGAACCAGGTCAGCAGAGCTGCTCTAGAGTCTGAGAACCAAGTCAGCAGAGCTGCTTTAGAGCTATAGAACCAGGTCAGCAGAGCTGCTTTAGAGGGAGAGAACCAGGTCAGCAGAGCTGCTTTAGAGCCAGAGAATCAGGCCAGGAGAGCTGCTTTAGAGCCAGAGAACCAGGTCAGCAGAGCTGCTTTAGAGCCAGAGAACCAAGTCAGCAGAGCTGCTTTAGAGCCATAGAACCAGGTCAGCAGAGCTGCTTTAGAGGGAGAGAACCAGGTCAGCAGAGCTGCTTTAGAGTAAGAGAACCAGGTCAGCAGAGCTGCTTTAGAGGGAGAGAACCAGGTCAGCAGAACTGCTTTATAGCCAAGGGACCAGGTCAGCAGAGCTGCTCTAGAGCCAGAGAACCAGGTCAGCAGAACTGCTTTAGAGCCATAGAACCGGGTCAGCAGAGCTGCTTTAGAGCCAGAGAACCAGGTCCGCAGAGCTGTTGTAGAGCCAGAGAACCAGGTCAGCAGAGCTGCTCTAGAGCCTAAGAACTAGGTCTGCAGAGCTGCTCTAGAGCCAGAGAAACCAGGTCAGCAGAGCTGCTTTAGAGGGAGAGAACCAGGTCAGCGGAGCTGCTTTAGAGCCAGAGAATCAGGCCAGCAGAGCTGCTTTAGAGCCAGACAACCAGGTCAGCAGAGCTGCTTTAGAGCCAGAGAACCACCAGGTCAGCAGAGCTGCTCTAGAGCCAGAGAACCAAGTCAGCAGAGCTGATTTAGAGCCATAGAACCAGGTCAGCAGAGCTGCTTTAGAGCCAGAGAACCAAGTCAGCAGAGCTGCTTTAGAGCCAGAGAACCAGGCCAGCAGAGCTGCTTTAGAGCTAGAGAACCAGGTCAGCAGAGCTGCTTTAGAGAAAGAGAACCAGGTCAGCAGAGCTGCTCTAGAGCCAGAGAACCAAGTCAGCAGAGCTGCTTTAGAGGGAGAGAACCAGGGCAGCAGAGCTGCTTTAGAGCCAAGGGACCAGGTCAGCAGAGCTGCTCTAGAGCCAGAGAACCACGTCAGCAGAATTGCTTTAGAGCCATATAACCGGGTCAGCAGAGATGGTTTAGAGCTAGAGAACCAAGTCAACAGACCTGTTGTAGAGCCAGAGAACCAGGTCAGCAGAGCTGCTTTAGAGCCAGAGAACCAGGTCAGCAGAGCTGCTTTAGAGCCAGAGAACCAGGTCAGCAGAGCTGCTCTAGAGCCTGAGAACCAAGTCAGCAGAGCTGCTTTAGAGCCATAGAACCAGGTCAGCAGAGCTGCTTTAGAGGGAGAGAACCAGGTCAGCAGAGCTGCTTTAGAGCCAGAGAATCAGGCCAGCAGAACTGCTTTAGAGCCAGAGAACCAGGTCAGCAGAGCTGCTTTAGAGCCAGAGAACCAAGTCAGCAGAGCTGCTTTAGAGCCATAGAACCAGGTCAGCAGAGCTGCTTTAGAGGGAGAGAACCAGGTCAACAGAGCTGCTTTAGAGCCAAGGGACCAGGTCAGCAGAGCTTCTCTAGAGCCAGAGAACCACGTCAGCAGAATTGCTTTAGAGCCATAGAACCGGGTCAGCAGAGCTACTTTAGAGCCCGAGAACCAGGTCATCAGAGCTGTTGTAGAGCCAGAGAACCAGGTCAGCAGAGGTGCCCTAGAGCCATAGAACCAGGTCAGCAGAGCTGCTCTAGAGGCAGAGAACCAGGTCAGTAGAGCTGATTTAGAGGGAGAGAACCAGGTCAGCAGAGCTGCTTTAGAGCCAGAGAACCAGGTCAGCAGAGCTGCTTTAGAGCCATAGAACCAGGTAAGCAGAGCTGCTTTGGAGCCAGAGAACCAGGTCAGCAAAGCTGCTCTAGAGCCAGAGAACCAAGTCAGCAGAGCTGCTTTAGAGCCAAAGAACCAGGTCAGCAGAGCTATTCTAGAGCCTAAGAACCAGGTCAGCAGAGCTGCTCTAGCGCCAGAGAACCAGGTCAGCAGAGCTGCTCTAGAGCCTAAGAATCAGGTCAGCAGAGCTGCTCTAGAGTCAGATAACCAGGTCAACAGAGCTGCTGTAGAGCCAGAGAAACCAGGTCAGTAGAGCTGCTTTAGAGGGAGAGAACCAGGTCAGCAGAGCTGCTCTAGAGCCAGAGAACCAGGTCAGCAGAACTTCTTTAGAGCCATAGAACCGGGTCAGCAGAGCTGCTTTCGAGCCAGAGAACCCTGTCCGCAGAGCTGTTGTAGAGCCATAGAACCAGGTCAGCAGAGCTGCTCTAGAGCCTAAGAACTAGGTCTGCAGAGCTGCTCTAGAGCCAGAGAAACCAGGTCAGCAGAGCTGATTTAGAGCCATAGAACCAGGTCAGCAGAGCTGCTTTAGAGCCAGAGAACCAAGTCAGCAGAGCTGCTTTAGAGCCAGAGAACCAGGCCAGCAGAGCTGCTTTAGAGCTAGAGAACCAGGTCAGCAGAGCTGCTTTAGAGCCAGAGAACCAAGTCAGCAGAGCTGCTTTAGAGCCAGAGAACCAGGCCAGCAGAGCTGCTTTAGAGCTAGAGAACCAGGTCAGCAGAGCTGCTTTAGAGAAAGAGAACCAGGTCAGCAGAGCTGCTCTAGAGCCAGAGAACCAAGTCAGCAGAGCTGCTTTAGAGGGAGAGAACCAGGGCAGCAGAGCTGCTTTAGAGCCAAGGGACCAGGTCAGCAGAGCTGCTCTAGAGCCAGAGAACCACGTCAGCAGAATTGCTTTAGAGCCATATAACCGGGTCAGCAGAGATGGTTTAGAGCTAGAGAACCAAGTCAACAGACCTGTTGTAGAGCCAGAGAACCAGGTCAGCAGAGCTGCTTTAGAGCCAGAGAACCAGGTCAGCAGAGCTGCTTTAGAGCCAGAGAACCAGGTCAGCAGAGCTGCTCTAGAGCCTGAGAACCAAGTCAGCAGAGCTGCTTTAGAGTCATAGAACCAGGTCAGCAGAGCTGCTTTAGAGGGAGAGAACCAGGTCAGCAGAGCTGCTTTAGAGCCAGAGAATCAGGCCAGCAGAACTGCTTTAGAGCCAGAGAACCAGGTCAGCAGAGCTGCTTTAGAGCCAGAGAACCAAGTCAGCAGAGCTGCTTTAGAGCCATAGAACCAGGTCAGCAGAGCTGCTTTAGAGGGAGAGAACCAGGTCAACAGAGCTGCTTTAGAGCCAAGGGACCAGGTCAGCAGAGCTTCTCTAGAGCCAGAGAACCACATCAGCAGAATTGCTTTAGAGCCATAGAACCGGGTCAGCAGAGCTACTTTAGAGCCCGAGAACCAGGTCATCAGAGCTGTTGTAGAGCCAGAGAACCAGGTCAGCAGAGGTGCCCTAGAGCCATAGAACCAGGTCAGCAGAGCTGCTCTAGAGGCAGAGAACCAGGTCAGTAGAGCTGATTTAGAGGGAGAGAACCAGGTCAGCAGAGCTGCTTTAGAGCCAGAGAACCAGGTCAGCAGAGCTGCTTTAGAGCCATAGAACCAGGTAAGCAGAGCTGCTTTGGAGCCAGAGAACCAGGTCAGCAAAGCTGCTCTAGAGCCAGAGAACCAAGTCAGCAGAGCTGCTTTAGAGCCAAAGAACCAGGTCAGCAGAGCTATTCTAGAGCCTAAGAACCAGGTCAGCAGAGCTGCTCTAGCGCCAGAGAACCAGGTCAGCAGAGCTGCTCTAGAGCCTAAGAATCAGGTCAGCAGAGCTGCTCTAGAGTCAGATAACCAGGTCAACAGAGCTGCTGTAGAGCCAGAGAAACCAGGTCAGTAGAGCTGCTTTAGAGGGAGAGAACCAGGTCAGCAGAGCTGCTCTAGAGCCAGAGAACCAGGTCAGCAGAACTTCTTTAGAGCCATAGAACCTGGTCAGCAGAGCTGCTTTCGAGCCAGAGAACCCTGTCCGCAGAGCTGTTGTAGAGCCATAGAACCAGGTCAGCAGAGCTGCTCTAGAGCCTAAGAACTAGGTCTGCAGAGCTGCTCTAGAGCCAGAGAAACCAGGTCAGCAGAGCTGCTTTAGAGGGAGAGACCCAGGTCAGCAGAGCTGCTTTAGAGCCAGAGAATCAGGCCAGCAGAGCTGCTTTAGAGCCAGACAACCAGGTCAGCAGAGCTGCTTTAGAGCCAGAGAACCACCAGGTCAGCAGAGCTGCTCTAGAGCCAGAGAACCAAGTCAGCAGAGCTGATTTAGAGCCATAGAACCAGGTCAGCAGAGCTGCTTTAGAGCCAGAGAACCAAGTCAGCAGAGCAGCTTTAGAGCCAGAGAACCAGGCCAGCAGAGCTGCTTTAGAGCCAGAGAACCAGGTCAGCAGAGCTGCTTTAGAGCCAGAGAACCAGGTCAGCAGAGCTGCTCTAGAGCCAGAGAACCACGTCAGCAGAGATGCTTTAGAGGGAGAGAACCAGGGCAGCAGAGCTGCTTTAGAGCCAAGCGACAAGGTCAGCAGAGCTGCTCTAGAGCCAGAGAACCACATCAGCAGAATTGCTTTAGAGCCATAGAACCAGGTCAGCAGAGCCGTTGTAGAGCCAGAGAACCAGGTCAGCAGAGCTGCTTTAGAACCATAGAACCAGGTCAGCAGAGCTGCTTTAGAGGGAGAGAAGCCAGATCAGCAGAGCTGCTTTAAATCCAAGGGACCAGGTCAGCAGAGCTGCTCTAGAGCCAGAGAACCACGTCAGCAGAATTGCTTTAGAGCCATAGAACCAAGTCAGCAGGGCTGCTTTAGAACCATAGAACCAGGTCAGCAGAGCTGCTTTAGAGGGAGAGAACCAGATCAGCAGAGCTGCTTTAAAGCCAAGGGACCAGGTCAGCAGAGCTGCTCTAGAGCCAGAGAACCACGTCAGCAGAGCTGCTTTAGAGCCAGAGAACCAGGTCAGCAGAGCTGTTGTAGAGCCAGAGAACCAGGTCAGCAGAGCTGCCCTAGAGCCATAGAACCAGGTCAGCAGAGCTGCTCTAGAGGCAGAGAACCAGGTCAGCAGAGCTGCTTTAGAGCCAGAGAACCAGGTCAGCAAGTCTGCTCTAGAGCCAGAGAACCAAGTCAGCAGAGCTGCTTTAGAGCCATAGAACCAGGTCAGCAGAGCTGCTTTAGAGCCAGAGAACCAGGTCAGCAGAGCTGCTTTAGAGCCAGAGAACCAGGTCAGCAGAGCTGCTCCAGAGCCAGAGAACCAGGTCAGCAGAGCTGCTTTAGAGCCAGAGAACCAAGTCAGCAGAGCTGATTTAGAGCCATAGAACCAAGTCAGCAGAGCTGCTTTAAAACCACAGAACCAGGTCAGCAGAGCTGCTTTAGAGCCGGAGAACCAGGCCAGCAGAGCTGCTTCAGAGCCAGAGAACCAGGTCAGCAGAGCTGCTTTAGAGCCAGAGAACCTGGTCAGCAGAGCTTCTCTAGAGCCAGAGAACCAAGTCAGCAGAGCTGCTTTAGAGCCATAGAACCAGGTCAGCAGAGCTGCTTTAGAGCCAGAGAACCAGGTCAGCAGAGCTGCTCTAGAGCCAGAGAACCAGGACAGCAGAGCTGCTTTAGAGCCATAGAACCAGGTCAGCAGAGCTGCTCTAGAGCCAGAGAGCCAGGTCAGTAGAGCTGATTTAGAGGGAGAGAACCAGGCCAGCAGAGCTGCTCTAGAGCCAGAGAATCAGGCCAGCAGAGCTGCTTTAGAGCCAGAGAACCAGGTCAGCAGAGCTGCTGTAAAGCCAGAGAAACCAGGTCAGCACAGCTGCTTTAGAGTAAGAGAACCAGGTCAGCAGAGCTGCTTTAGAGGGAGAGAACCAGGTCAGCAGAGCTGCTTTAGAGCCAAGGGACCAGGTCAGCAGAGCTGCTCTAGAGCCAGAGAACCAGGTCAGCAGAACTGCTTTAGAGCCATAGAACCGGGTCAGCAGAGCTGCTTTAGAGCCAGAGAACCAGGTCCGCAGAGCTGTTGTAGAGCCAGAGACCCAGGTCAGCAGAGCTGCTCTAGAGCCTAAGAACTAGGTCTGCAGAGCTGCTCTAGAGCCAGAGAAACCAGGTCAGGAGAGCTGCTTTAGAGGGAGAGAACCAGGTCAGCGGAGTTGCTTTAGAGCCAGAGAATCAGGCCAGCAGAGCTGCTTTAGAGCCAGACAACCAGGTCAGCAGAGCTGCTTTAGAGCCAGAGAACCACCAGGTCAGCAGAGCTGCTCTAGAGCCAGAGAACCAAGTCAGCAGAGGTGATTTAGAGCCATAGAACCAGGTCAGCAGAGCTGCTTTAGAGCCAGAGAACCAAGTCAGCAGAGCTGCTTTAGAGCCAGAGAACCAGGCCAGCAGAGCTGCTTTAGAGCCAGAGAACCAGGTCAGCAGAGCTGCTCTAGAGTCAGAGAGCCAAGTCAGCAGAGCTGCATTAGAGCCATTGAACCCGGTCAGCAGAGTTGCTTTAGAGCCAGATAACCAGGTCAGCAGAGCTGCTCTAGAGCCAGAGAACCAGGTCAGTAGAGCTGATTTAGAGGGAGAGAACAAGGTCAGCAGAGCTGCTTTAGAGCCAGAGAACCAGGTCAGCAGAGCTGCTGTAAAGCCAGAGAAACCAGGTCAGCAGAGCTGCTTTAGAGTAAGAGAACCAGGTCAGCAGAGCTGCTTTAGAGGGAGAGAACCAGGTCAGCAGAGCTGCTTTAGAGCCAAGGGACCAGGTCAGCAGAGCTGCTCTAGAGCCAGAGAACCAGGTCAGCAGAACTGCTTTAGAGCCATAGAACCGGGTCAGCAGAGCTGCTTTAGAGCCAGAGAACCAGGTCCGCAGAGCTGTTGTAGAGCCAGAGACCCAGGTCAGCAGAGCTGCTCTAGAGCCTAAGAACTAGGTCTGCAGAGCTGCTCTAGAGCCAGAGAAACCAGGTCAGGAGAGCTGCTTTAGAGGGAGAGAACCAGGTCAGCGGAGTTGCTTTAGAGCCAGAGAATCAGGCCAGCAGAGCTGCTTTAGAGCCAGACAACCAGGTCAGCAGAGCTGCTGTAGAGCCAGAGAACCACCAGGTCAGCAGAGCTGCTCTAGAGCCAGAGAACCAAGTCAGCAGAGGTGATTTAGAGCCATAGAACCAGGTCAGCAGAGCTGCTTTAGAGCCAGAGAACCAAGTCAGCAGAGCTGCTTTAGAGCCAGAGAACCAGGCCAGCAGAGCTGCTTTAGAGCCAGAGAACCAGGTCAGCAGAGCTGCTCTAGAGTCAGAGAGCCAAGTCAGCAGAGCTGCTTTAGAGCCATTGAACCAGGTCAGCAGAGTTGCTTTAGAGCCAGATAACCAGGTCAGCAGAGCTGCTCTAGAGCCAGAGAACCAGGTCAGTAGAGCTGATTTAGAGGGAGAGAACAAGGTCAGCAGAGCTGCTTTAGAGCCAGAGAACCAGGTCAGCAGAGCTGCTGTAAAGCCAGAGAAACCAGGTCAGCAGAGCTGCTTTAGAGTAAGAGAACCAGGTCAGCAGAGCTGCTTTAGAGGGAGAGAACCAGGTCAGCAGAGCTGCTTTAGAGCCAAGGGACCAGGTCAGCAGAGCTGCTCTAGAGCCAGAGAACCAGGTCAGCAGAACTGCTTTAGAGCCATAGAACCGGGTCAGCAGAGCTGCTTTAGAGCCAGAGAACCAGGTCCGCAGAGCTGTTGTAGAGCCAGAGACCCAGGTCAGCAGAGCTGCTCTAGAGCCTAAGAACTAGGTCTGCAGAGCTGCTCTAGAGCCAGAGAAACCAGGTCAGGAGAGCTGCTTTAGAGTGAGAGAACCAGGTCAGCGGAGTTGCTTTAGAGCCAGAGAATCAGGCCAGCAGAGCTGCTTTAGAGCCAGAGAACCACCAGGTCAGCAGAGCTGCTCTAGAGCCAGAGAACCAAGTCAGCAGAGCTGATTTAGAGCCATAGAACCCGGTCAGCATAGCTGCTTTAGAGCCAGTGAACCAGGTCAGCAGAGCTGCTCTAGAGTCAGAGAACCAAGTCAGCAGAGCTGCTTTAGAGCCATTGAACCAGGTCAGCAGAGTTGCTTTAGAGCCAGAGAACCAGGTCAGCAGAGCTGCTCTAGAGCCAGAGAACCAGGTCAGTAGAGCTGATTTAGAGGGAGAGAACAAGGTCAGCAGAGCTGCTTTAGAGCCAGAGAACCAGGTCAGCAGAGCTGCTGTAAAGCCAGAGAAACCAGGTCAGCAGAGCTGCTTTAGAGTAAGAGAACCAGGTCAGCAGAGCTGCTTTTGAGGGAGAGAACCAGGTCAGCAGAGCTGCTTTAGAGCCAAGGGACCAGGTCAGCAGAGCTGCTCTAGAGCCAGAGAACCAGGTCAGCAGAACTGCTTTAGAGCCATAGAACCGGGTCAGCAGAGCTGCTTTAGAGCCAGAGAACCAGGTCCGCAGAGCTGTTGTAGAGCCAGAGAACCAGGTCAGCAGAGCTGCTCTAGAGCCTAAGAACTAGGTCAGCAGAGCTGCTCTAGAGCCAGAGAAACCAGGTCAGCAGAGCTGCTTTAGAGGGAGAGACCCAGGTCAGCAGAGCTGCTTTAGAGCCAGAGAATCAGGCCAGCAGAGCTGCTTTAGAGCCAGACAACCAGGTCAGCAGAGCTGCTTTAGAGCCAGAGAACCACCAGGTCAGCAGAGCTGCTCTAGAGCCAGCGAACCAAGTCAGCAGAGCTGATTTAGAGCCATAGAACCAGGTCAGCAGAGCTGCTTTAGAGCCAGAGAACCAAGTCAGCAGAGCTGCTTTAGAGCCAGAGAACCAGGCCAGCAGAGCTGCTTTAGAGCCAGAGAACAAGGTCAGCAGAGCTGCTTTAGAGCCAGAGAACCAGGTCAGCAGAGCTGCTCTAGAACCAGAGAAACAAGTCAGCAGAGCTGCTTTAGAGGGAGAGAACCAGGGCAGCAGAGCTGCTTTAGAGCCAAGCGACCAGGTCAGCAGAGCTGCTCTAGAGCCAGAGAACCACATCAGCAGAATTGCTTTAGAGCCATAGAAGCAGGTCAGCAGAGCTGTTGTAGAGCCAGAGAACCAGGTCAGCAGAGCTGCTTTAGAGCCAGAGAACCAGGTCAGCAGAGCTGCTCTAGAGCCAGAGAACCAAGTCAGCAGAGCTGCTTTAGAACCATAGAACCAGGTCAGCAGAGCTGCTTTAGAGGGAGAGAACCAGGTCAGCAGAGCTGCTTTAGAGCCAAGGGACCAGGTCAGCAGAGCTGCTCTAGAGCCAGAGAACCACGTCAGCAGAATTGCTTTAGAGCCATAGAACCGGGTCAGCAGAGCTGCTTTAGAGCCAGAGAACCACCAGGTCAGCAGAGCTGCTCTAGAGCCAGAGAACCAAGTCAGCAGATCTGATTTAGAGCCATAGAACCAGGTCAGCATAGCTGCTTTGGAGCCTAAGAACTAGGTCTGCAGAGCTGCTCTAGAGCCAGAGAAACCAGGTCAGCAGAGCTGCTTTAGAGAGAGAGAACCAGGTCAGCAGAGCTGCTTTAGAGCCAGAGAATCAGGCCAGCAGAGCTGCTTTAGAGCCAGAGAACCAGGTCAGCAGAGCTGCTTTAGAGCCAGAGAACCACCAGGTCAGCAGAGCTGCTCTAGAGCCAGAGAACCAAGTCAGCAGAGCTGATTTAGAGCCATAGAACCAGGTCAGCATAGCTGCTTTAGAGCCAGAGAACCAGGTCAGCAGAGTTGTTGTAGAGCCAGAGAACCAGGTCAGCAGAGCTGCTTTAGAGCCAGAGAACCAGGTCAGCAGAGCTGCTTTATAGCCAGAGAACCAGGTCAGCAGAGCTGCTCTAGAGTCTGAGAACCAAGTCAGCAGAGCTGCTTTAGAGCTATAGAACCAGGTCAGCAGAGCTGCTTTAGAGGGAGAGAACCAGGTCAGCAGAGCTGCTTTAGAGCCAGAGAATCAGGCCAGGAGAGCTGCTTTAGAGCCAGAGAACCATGTCAGCAGAGCTGCTTTAGAGCCAGAGAACCAAGTCAGCAGAGCTGCTTTAGAGCCATAGAACCAGGTCAGCAGAGCTGCTTTAGAGGGAGAGAACCAGGTCAGCAGAGCTGCTTTAGAGTAAGAGAACCAGGTCAGCAGAGCTGCTTTAGAGGGAGAGAACCAGGTCAGCAGAACTGCTTTATAGCCAAGGGACCAGGTCAGCAGAGCTGCTCTAGAGCCAGAGAACCAGGTCAGCAGAACTGCTTTAGAGCCAAAGAACCGGGTCAGCAGAGCTGTTGTAGAGCCAGAGAACCAGGTCAGCAGAGCTGCTCTAGAGCCTAAGAACTAGGTCTGCAGAGCTGCTCTAGAGCCAGAGAAACCAGGTCAGCAGAGCTGCTTTAGAGGGAGAGAACCAGGTCAGCGGAGCTGCTTTAGAGCCAGAGAATCAGGCCAGCAGAGCTGCTTTAGAGCCAGACAACCAGGTCAGCAGAGCTGCTTTAGAGCCAGAGAACCAAGTCAGCAGAGCTGATTTAGAGCCATAGAACCAGGTCAGCAGAGCAGCTTTAGAGCCAGAGAACCAAGTCAGCAGAGCTGCTTTAGAGCCAGAGAACCAGGCCAGCAGAGCTGCTTTGGAGCTAGAGAACCAGGTCAGCAGAGCTGCTCTAGAGCCAGAGAACCAAGTCAGCAGAGCTGATTTAGAGCCATAGAACCAGGTCAGCAGAGCAGCTTTAGAGCCAGAGAACCAAGTCAGCAGAGCTGCTTTAGAGCCAGAGAACCAGGCCAGCAGAGCTGCTTTGGAGCTAGAGAACCAGGTCAGCAGAGCTGCTTTAGAGAAAGAGAACCAGGTCAGCAGAGCTGCTCTAGAGCCAGAGAACCAAGTCAGCAGAGCTGCTTTAGAGGGAGAGAACCAGGGCAGCAGAGCTGCTTTAGAGCCAAGGGACCAGGTCAGCAGAGCTGCTCTAGAGCCAGAGAACCACATCAGCAGAGTTGTTGTAGAGCCAGAGAACTAGGTCAGCAGAGCTGCTTTAGAGCCAGAGAACCAGGTCAGCAGAGCTGCTTTATAGCCAGAGAACCAGGTCAGCAGAGCTGCTCTAGAGTCTGAGAACCAAGTCAGCAGAGCTGCTTTAGAGCTATAGAACCAGGTCAGCAGAGCTGCTTTAGAGGGAGAGAACCAGGTCAGCAGAGCTGCTTTAGAGCCAGAGAATCAGGCCAGGAGAGCTGCTTTAGAGCCAGAGAACCAGGTCAGCAGAGCTGCTTTAGAGCCAGAGAACCAAGTCAGCAGAGCTGCTTTAGAGCCATAGAACCAGGTCAGCAGAGCTGCTTTAGAGGGAGAGAACCAAGTCAGCAGAGCTGCTTTAGAGTAAGAGAACCAGGTCAGCAGAGCTGCTTTAGAGGGAGAGAACCAGGTCAGCAGAACTGCTTTATAGCCAAGGGACCAGGTCAGCAGAGCTGCTCTAGAGCCAGAGAACCAGGTCAGCAGAACTGCTTTAGAGCCATAGAACCGGGTCAGCAGAGCTGCTTTAGAGCCAGAGAACCAGGTCCGCAGAGCTGTTGTAGAGCCAGAGAACCAGGTCAGCAGAGCTGCTCTAGAGCCTAAGAACTAGGTCTGCAGAGCTGCTCTAGAGCCAGAGAAACCAGGTCAGCAGAGCTGCTTTAGAGGGAGAGAACCAGGTCAGCGGAGCTGCTTTAGAGCCAGAGAATCAGGCCAGCAGAGCTGCTTTAGAGCCAGACAACCAGGTCAGCAGAGCTGCTTTAGAGCCAGAGAACCACCAGGTCAGCAGAGCTGCTCTAGAGCCAGAGAACCAAGTCAGCAGAGCTGATTTAGAGCCATAGAACCAGGTCAGCAGAGCTGCTTTAGAGCCAGAGAACCAAGTCAGCAGAGCTGCTTTAGAGCCAGAGAACCAGGCCAGCAGAGCTGCTTTAGAGCTAGAGAACCAGGTCAGCAGAGCTGCTTTAGAGAAAGAGAACCAGGTCAGCAGAGCTGCTCTAGAGCCAGAGAACCAAGTCAGCAGAGCTGCTTTAGAGGGAGAGAACCAGGGCAGCAGAGCTGCTTTAGAGCCAAGGGACCAGGTCAGCAGAGCTGCTCTAGAGCCAGAGAACCACGTCAGCAGAATTGCTTTAGAGCCATATAACCGGGTCAGCAGAGATGGTTTAGAGCTAGAGAACCAAGTCAACAGACCTGTTGTAGAGCCAGAGAACCAGGTCAGCAGAGCTGCTTTAGAGCCAGAGAACCAGGTCAGCAGAGCTGCTTTAGAGCCAGAGAACCAGGTCAGCAGAGCTTCTCTAGAGCCTGAGAACCAAGTCAGCAGAGCTGCTTTAGAGCCATAGAACCAGGTCAGCAGAGCTGCTTTAGAGGGAGAGAACCAGGTCAGCAGAGCTGCTTTAGAGCCAGAGAATCAGGCCAGCAGAACTGCTTTAGAGCCAGAGAACCAGGTCAGCAGAGCTGCTTTAGAGCCAGAGAACCAAGTCAGCAGAGCTGCTTTAGAGCCATAGAACCAGGTCAGCAGAGCTGCTTTAGAGGGAGAGAACCAGGTCAACAGAGCTGCTTTAGAGCCAAGGGACCAGGTCAGCAGAGCTGCTTTAGAGCCAAGGGACCAGGTCAGCAGAGCTTCTCTAGAGCCAGAGAACCACGTCAGCAGAATTGCTTTAGAGCCATAGAACCGGGTCAGCAGAGCTACTTTAGAGCCCGAGAACCAGGTCATCAGAGCTGTTGTAGAGCCAGAGAACCAGGTCAGCAGAGGTGCCCTAGAGCCATAGAACCAGGTCAGCAGAGCTGCTCTAGAGGCAGAGAACCAGGTCAGTAGAGCTGATTTAGAGGGAGAGAACCAGGTCAGCAGAGCTGCTTTAGAGCCAGAGAACCAGGTCAGCAGAGCTGCTTTAGAGCCATAGAACCAGGTAAGCAGAGCTGCTTTGGAGCCAGAGAACCAGGTCAGCAAAGCTGCTCTAGAGCCAGAGAACCAAGTCAGCAGAGCTGCTTTAGAGCCAAAGAACCAGGTCAGCAGAGCTATTCTAGAGCCTAAGAACCAGGTCAGCAGAGCTGCTCTAGCGCCAGAGAACCAGGTCAGCAGAGCTGCTCTAGAGCCTAAGAATCAGGTCAGCAGAGCTGCTCTAGAGTCAGATAACCAGGTCAACAGAGCTGCTGTAGAGCCAGAGAAACCAGGTCAGTAGAGCTGCTTTAGAGGGAGAGAACCAGGTCAGCAGAGCTGCTCTAGAGCCAGAGAACCAGGTCAGCAGAACTTCTTTAGAGCCATAGAACCGGGTCAGCAGAGCTGCTTTCGAGCCAGAGAACCCTGTCCGCAGAGCTGTTGTAGAGCCATAGAACCAGGTCAGCAGAGCTGCTCTAGAGCCTAAGAACTAGGTCTGCAGAGCTGCTCTAGAGCCAGAGAAACCAGGTCAGCAGAGCTGATTTAGAGCCATAGAACCAGGTCAGCAGAGCTGCTTTAGAGCCAGAGAACCAAGTCAGCAGAGCTGCTTTAGAGCCAGAGAACCAGGCCAGCAGAGCTGCTTTAGAGCTAGAGAACCAGGTCAGCAGAGCTGCTTTAGAGCCAGAGAACCAAGTCAGCAGAGCTGCTTTAGAGCCAGAGAACCAGGCCAGCAGAGCTGCTTTAGAGCTAGAGAACCAGGTCAGCAGAGCTGCTTTAGAGAAAGAGAACCAGGTCAGCAGAGCTGCTCTAGAGCCAGAGAACCAAGTCAGCAGAGCTGCTTTAGAGGGAGAGAACCAGGGCAGCAGAGCTGCTTTAGAGCCAAGGGACCAGGTCAGCAGAGCTGCTCTAGAGCCAGAGAACCACGTCAGCAGAATTGCTTTAGAGCCATATAACCGGGTCAGCAGAGATGGTTTAGAGCTAGAGAACCAAGTCAACAGACCTGTTGTAGAGCCAGAGAACCAGGTCAGCAGAGCTGCTTTAGAGCCAGAGAACCAGGTCAGCAGAGCTGCTTTAGAGCCAGAGAACCAGGTCAGCAGAGCTGCTCTAGAGCCTGAGAACCAAGTCAGCAGAGCTGCTTTAGAGTCATAGAACCAGGTCAGCAGAGCTGCTTTAGAGGGAGAGAATCAGGCCAGCAGAACTGCTTTAGAGCCAGAGAACCAGGTCAGCAGAGCTGCTTTAGAGCCAGAGAACCAAGTCAGCAGAGCTGCTTTAGAGCCATAGAACCAGGTCAGCAGAGCTGCTTTAGAGGGAGAGAACCAGGTCAACAGAGCTGCTTTAGAGCCAAGGGACCAGGTCAGCAGAGCTTCTCTAGAGCCAGAGAACCACGTCAGCAGAATTGCTTTAGAGCCATAGAACCGGGTCAGCAGAGCTACTTTAGAGCCCGAGAACCAGGTCATCAGAGCTGTTGTAGAGCCAGAGAACCAGGTCAGCAGAGGTGCCCTAGAGCCATAGAACCAGGTCAGCAGAGCTGCTCTAGAGGCAGAGAACCAGGTCAGTAGAGCTGATTTAGAGGGAGAGAACCAGGTCAGCAGAGCTGCTTTAGAGCCAGAGAACCAGGTCAGCAGAGCTGCTTTAGAGCCATAGAACCAGGTAAGCAGAGCTGCTTTGGAGCCAGAGAACCAGGTCAGCAAAGCTGCTCTAGAGCCAGAGAACCAAGTCAGCAGAGCTGCTTTAGAGCCAAAGAACCAGGTCAGCAGAGCTATTCTAGAGCCTAAGAACCAGGTCAGCAGAGCTGCTCTAGCGCCAGAGAACCAGGTCAGCAGAGCTGCTCTAGAGCCTAAGAATCAGGTCAGCAGAGCTGCTCTAGAGTCAGATAACCAGGTCAACAGAGCTGCTGTAGAGCCAGAGAAACCAGGTCAGTAGAGCTGCTTTAGAGGGAGAGAACCAGGTCAGCAGAGCTGCTCTAGAGCCAGAGAACCAGGTCAGCAGAACTTCTTTAGAGCCATAGAACCGGGTCAGCAGAGCTGCTTTCGAGCCAGAGAACCCTGTCCGCAGAGCTGTTGTAGAGCCATAGAACCAGGTCAGCAGAGCTGCTCTAGAGCCTAAGAACTAGGTCTGCAGAGCTGCTCTAGAGCCAGAGAAACCAGGTCAGCAGAGCTGCTTTAGAGGGAGAGACCCAGGTCAGCAGAGCTGCTTTAGAGCCAGAGAATCAGGCCAGCAGAGCTGCTTTAGAGCCAGACAACCAGGTCAGCAGAGCTGCTTTAGAGCCAGAGAACCACCAGGTCAGCAGAGCTGCTCTAGAGCCAGAGAACCAAGTCAGCAGAGCTGATTTAGAGCCATAGAACCAGGTCAGCAGAGCTGCTTTAGAGCCAGAGAACCAAGTCAGCAGAGCAGCCTTAGAGCCAGAGAACCAGGCCAGCAGAGCTGCTTTAGAGCCAGAGAACCAGGTCAGCAGAGCTGCTTTAGAGCCAGAGAACCAGGTCAGCAGAGCTGCTCTAGAGCCAGAGAACCACGTCAGCAGAGATGCTTTAGAGGGAGAGAACCAGGGCAGCAGAGCTGCTTTAGAGCCAAGCGACAAGGTCAGCAGAGCTGCTCTAGAGCCAGAGAACCACATCAGCAGAATTGCTTTAGAGCCATAGAACCAGGTCAGCAGAGCCGTTGTAGAGCCAGAGAACCAGGTCAGCAGAGCTGCTTTAGAACCATAGAACCAGGTCAGCAGAGCTGCTTTAGAGGGAGAGAAGCCAGATCAGCAGAGCTGCTTTAAATCCAAGGGACCAGGTCAGCAGAGCTGCTCTAGAGCCAGAGAACCACGTCAGCAGAATTGCTTTAGAGCCATAGAACCAAGTCAGCAGGGCTGCTTTAGAACCATAGAACCAGGTCAGCAGAGCTGCTTTAGAGGGAGAGAACCAGATCAGCAGAGCTGCTTTAAAGCCAAGGGACCAGGTCAGCAGAGCTGCTCTAGAGCCAGAGAACCACGTCAGCAGAGCTGCTTTAGAGCCAGAGAACCAGGTCAGCAGAGCTGTTGTAGAGCCAGAGAACCAGGTCAGCAGAGCTGCCCTAGAGCCATAGAACCAGGTCAGCAGAGCTGCTCTAGAGGCAGAGAACCAGGTCAGCAGAGCTGCTTTAGAGCCAGAGAACCAGGTCAGCAAGTCTGCTCTAGAGCCAGAGAACCAAGTCAGCAGAGCTGCTTTAGAGCCATAGAACCAGGTCAGCAGAGCTGCTTTAGAGCCAGAGAACCAGGTCAGCAGAGCTGCTTTAGAGCCAGAGAACCAGGTCAGCAGAGCTGCTCCAGAGCCAGAGAACCAGGTCAGCAGAGCTGCTTTAGAGCCAGAGAACCAAGTCAGCAGAGCTGATTTAGAGCCATAGAACCAAGTCAGCAGAGCTGCTTTAAAACGACAGAACCAGGTCAGCAGAGCTGCTTTAGAGCCGGAGAACCAGGCCAGCAGAGCTGCTTCAGAGCCAGAGAACCAGGTCAGCAGAGCTGCTTTAGAGCCAGAGAACCTGGTCAGCAGAGCTTCTCTAGAGCCAGAGAACCAAGTCAGCAGAGCTGCTTTAGAGCCATAGAACCAGGTCAGCAGAGCTGCTTTAGAGCCAGAGAACCAGGTCAGCAGAGCTGCTCTAGAGCCAGAGAACCAGGACAGCAGAGCTGCTTTAGAGCCATAGAACCAGGTCAGCAGAGCTGCTCTAGAGCCAGAGAGCCAGGTCAGTAGAGCTGATTTAGAGGGAGAGAACCAGGTCAGCAGAGCTGCTCTAGAGCCAGAGAATCAGGCCAGCAGAGCTGCTTTAGAGCCAGAGAACCAGGTCAGCAGAGCTGCTTTAGAGCCAGAGAACCAGGTTAGCTGAGCTGCTCTAGAGCCAGAGAACCAAGTCAGCAGAGCTGCTTTAGAGCCAGAGAACCAGGTCAGCAGAGCCGCTCTAGAGTCTAACAACCAGGTCAGCAGAGCTGCTCTAGCGCCAGATAACCAGGTCAGCAGAGTTGCAGTAGAGCCAGAGAAACCAGGTCAGTAGAGATGCTTTAGAGCCAGAGAACCAGGTTAGCAAAGCTGTTGTAGAGCCAGAGAACCAGACCAGCAGTGCTGCTCTGTAGCCTAAGAACTAGGTCAGCAGAGCTGCTCTAGAGCCAGAGAACCAGGTCAGCAGACCTGCTATAGAGCCAGAGAAACCAGGCCAGGAGAGCTGCTTTAGAGGGAGAGAACCAGGACAGCAGAGCTGCTTTAGAGCCAGAGAACCAGGTCAGCAGAGCTGCTCTAGCTGACACTGACTGACTGATACTGACTGACTGACACTGACACTAACTGACACTGACACTGACTGACACTGACACTGATTGACTGAAAATGACTGACTGACACTGATTGACTACCACTGACTGACTGACACTCACTGATTGACTGCCACTGGCTGCCACTGATTGACTGGCACTGACTGACTGACACTGACACTGACTGACACTGACTGACTACTCTTGACTACTCTACTACTCACTCTCTACTACTCTCTACTACTCTCTCTCTACTACTCACTTTCTACTACTCACTCTCTACTACTCTCTACTACTCACTCTCTACTACTTACTCTCTACTACTCTCTACTACTCACTCTCTACTACTCTCTTACTACTATTCACTCTCTACTATTCACTCTCTACTACTCACTCTACTACTCTCTACTACTCGCTACCACTCACTCTCTACCACTCTACTACTCACTCTCTACTACTCTCTACTACTCTCTCTCTACTACTCACTCTCTACCACTCTACTACTCTCTGCTACTCAGTCTTTACTACTCTCTCTCTACTACTCTCTACTATTCACTCTCTACTACTCACTCTCTACTACTCTCTACTACTCTCTCTCTACTACTCACTCTCTACTATTCACTCTACTACTCACTCTCTACTACTCACTCTCTACTACTCGCTCTCTAATACTCTCTACTACTCACTCTCCACTACTCACTCTCTACTACTCGCTCTCTACTACTCTCTACTACTCACTCTCTACTACTTACTCTCTACTACTCTATTACTCTCTCTACTACTCACTCTCTACTACTCTACTACTCTCTCTACTACTCACTCTCTACTATTCTCTACTACTCACTCTACTACTCTCTACTACTCTCTACCACTCACTCTCTACTGCTCTACTACTCACTAACTGCTACTCTCTCTACTACTCACTCTCTACTACTCACTCTACTACTCTGTACTACTCACTCTCTACTACTCTCTCTCTACTACTCTTTCTACTAATCACTCTTTACTACTCTCTACTACTCACTCTCTACTACTCACTCTCTACTACTCTCTACTGCTCAAACTCCACTACTCATTCTCTACTACTCGCTCTCAACTACTCTCTACTACTCACTCTACTACTCACTCTCTACTACTCTACTACTCTCTCTTACTCTCTCTACTTCTCACTCTCTACTACTCTCTATACTCACTCTCTACTACACACTCTCTACTACTTGCTCTCTACTACTCTCTCTCTACTACTCTCTAATACTCACTCTACTACTCACTCTCTACTACTCTCTACTACTTACTCTACTACTCACTCTGCTACTCACTCTCTACTACTTCACTACTCTCTACTACTCACTCTCTATTACTCACTCTCTACTACTCACTCTCTACTACTACTCTCTACTACTCTCTCTCTACTACTTTCTAGTATTCACTCTCTACTACTCTCTCTCTACTACTCTCTAATACTCACTCTCTACTACTCTCTACTACTCACTCTCTACTACTGTCTCTCTACTACTCTCTACTACTCACTCTACTACTCTGTAGAACTCTCTCTCTGCTATTCACTCTCTACTACTCTCTACTACTCACTCTCTGCTACTCTCTCTACTACTCACTCTCTACTCTCTATTACTCACTCTCTACTCTCTACCTCTCTACCTCTCTCTACCTCTCTCTCTACTACTCTCTACCTCTCTACCTCTACCTCTACCTCTCTACCTCTACACCTCTACCTCTACACCTCTACCTCTCTACCTCTCTCTACACGCACACATATGCAAATATATATATGCATATATATGCATATGCATTTATATATATGTATGTGTATATATATATACATACATATATAAACATATATATAATCTGCATATCTATATAAATACAAATATAAATGCATGCATACATATACATATATGCATGCATATGCATGTTATGTACATGTAAGTTTGAAAAACACTGATAAAAGCAAATCTAAAAAGCCACCTAATGACAAACAGAATTGCTTTAACTTAAACGAGGGCGAGACCTATTGCATTTTCAATGCTTGTTTACTTTGGTTATATCAAGAAGGCATTCAGATGTGTCACACATTTGCCATAAATTCTGAATGGTCGCACTCTAGTTGCTCATGAGATCACTGTTGTAAAGCTACTGCTCACCAGGGAAGTCTGCTGCTGGTATTCAAAGTGCATGTTTCAGCCTGCATGTCAGAATTTTTTAATGAAATAGAAGAGGATTCCAGAATTCAAAATGTGCCCTAATTTTTCTTTCTGCAGCACCAATCATAACTTCTATGGCAAAATGAACCCCCTCGTTTTGTTCCTTTGCAAATTAAATGTTTTAAGTGTTACCACTTTATTCTAATCAAGATGGCTTCAGGTGTGCCATACCTTTGTCATAAGTAAGACTGTTGGCGCTCTAGCTGTTCTTTAGAACACTCTGGGACATTCTGTCATTAGGCTTTACTTGGGCTACATCTGGGTGATATTTGTGCTGCATGTGGGCTCTTTTGTCTCTGGTGACCATCTTGGGAGACTTATTTGTTATGAAGTTTCCTAATTTCCTTATTCACTACAGTCTCCTCAGTAGGAATACTTTCAGTTTTTTAATTTGATTCCATCAAGAAGACATTCAGATGTGTCACACATTTGCCATAAATTCAGAATGTTAGCTCTCTAGTTGCTCATTAGATCACTGTAGCAAAGGTACTGCTCACCAGGGAAGTCTGCTGCTGGTATTGAAAGTGCATGTTTCAGTCTGCATGTCACAATGTTTTAATGAAATAGAAGAGGATTTGAGAAGTCACTCAAAATGTGCCCTAATTTTTCTTTCAGCAGCACTAATCATACTTTCTATGGCAAAATGAACCCCCTCATTTTGTTCCTTTTTAAATTAAATGTTTTAAGAGTTATCACTTTATTCTAATCAAGATGGCTTCAGGTGTGCCATACGTTTATCATAAGTAGGACTGTTAGCGCTCTAGTTGTTCTTTGGAACACTCTGGCAAGCTGCAGTAGAACACAAAGGAAACAACTGACAGTCTCTGCCCTTTTTGGATGTACATGTTTTACTGAGAAAGTCAGACTTCATTCTCACATGACTGAGAAAGATAATGTGAATTTACAGAAAATATGCTCTCAATGTATCTTATAGATCACCTTCCAAACCTCTGTGGGAAAAGCATAACAAAATAGTTTTCTTTCAAACATGATTCATGATATCCCAGCAGAAGGCTTTTTCACATGGTAAAATCACCTTAGAACATACCACAATTCCTAAAATGAGTATGGTACCATCAACAAATGATTTATAATGTAACTAATTTCTTAAAACCTTTTAATAACTGCAATGCTTTTAAATAGGTGCTCTCATGTATATTGGTCCCAAGATGGCTGCCAACACTTCTTGGATGAAGTGCTGACAGCCAATCAGATCTCACGACGAGATGTGTGGTTAGGCTCCGCCCAGATGTATATGTGATTTTACTTTTGATTTTCTCAGGAACTACTGAACGGATTGACACCATTTAAGCAAAAGGCACGAGTCTGAACTGAGGACTACCTTTCTGCCAAATTTGGTGTAATTCCGTTCAGCAGTTCGGGCTGTAGCTGCGGCTAAAGGTCCTATGGGAAATTGCATGGGGAAAACACGTTTTGGGACCCCCCTTTATTCTAGGCCTCTGCTACACGAATCATCCCGAGACTTTCAGGATAGGAGCGGACCGGAGCTGGCCAAAAGTTTTGAAAATTTCGCGAAGATTCGTCAATCGGCGCCAAAGTTATTGGGAATAGAATGTTGTGGATTTCCTATGGAAAATAGGTCCTAAGTATAACTACCTACTGGCGACCGCCAAAGGCCAAAGCGATAAAGGTGGAAATGTGGTGCTAATGTTGCGTTCTGACTATGATAAAGAGGCTTACACACAATTGAATGACCGTCAGTGCTATGAAAGAACCAATGCAAGTGCGCTCAAAATTACCCAACAAGATTATCATTTGAAACTTACAAAGTGGAAAAACAAAAGGCTTATCACTGAAGCGGAGTTCAAATTGGACAACCCTGTAACCCCAGTAATCTATTTTATTCCAAAGGTTCATAAAAATGAGAACAAACCCCCTGGTAGACCAATAATTTCAGCTAGGGGGGGACTATTGGAAAAAACTTCAGTGTACATCGACTATTTTTTACAGCCTTTTGTTACAAAACTGTCCTCATACATACAGGATACAGGAGATTTTTTATGTAAGCTTCAACAAATCAAGTGGTGTGAAGGATATTGGATGCTAGCCTTAGACGTTACGGCATTATATACAAGTATTAAACATGATGATGGTCTAATTGCAGTAACTTACTATTTGAATCGAAGGGAAGACCAGGAGAAGGAGCATAACAACATGTTATTACAAATGCTAAAATATTGCTTAACAAACAATGTCTTCATGTTTAATAATCTCCTTTATCGCCAACTACAGGGAGTTGCTATGGGGGCCAGTTTTTCGCCAAGCTTTGCCTGCTTACATATGGGCGCTTGGGAGGAACTGGTCCTCAGAGTTAAATTTAAGGACGAGGTAGACGAATATGTGGTAGCATGGTTTCGCTACATTGATGATTTGTTTGTAATATGGCGAGGCAATGAGAACCAAGCCAAAAGATTTATTGCCGACATTAATGTTAATGAGTATAATCTGACATTTACTGCAACCATGAGTCAGACATCAGTAACTTTTTTGGATACTGAGGTGTATACTATCAATGAATCTCTAGAAACAAGACTATTTCGTAAGAAGACAGCTGGCAATACACTTTTACATGCTGAAAGCTTACATCCAGCTCATTTGATTGCGAGCATCCCCTATGGGGAAATGCTACGCATTAGAAGGGTATGTACCAACGCAACAGATTTGGCGGCTGCACAACTTTCTAGTAGAAAAAGATTCATTGAAAGAGGATACTCTAGGAAAAGCATTGACAGTGCTATTAATAAATCGATGCAACATACTAGACAGGAACTCCTGAGTACCTATTCCCCTTTATACCAAACTATCAACACTACTCAAACCGCCATTTCAGCTTTGTCTACTAACACCTTTAGAATTATCACAGGCTTCAGCAAGCAACATAAAGAAATTCACAGGATCATCAACCGTAATTGACCCATAGTTTTGAATGATCCTGTTATTGGTCCTACGTTACCAACACGTGCTTCCCTTACATATAGTAGAGCCTCTTCAATGAGGGACATTCTTGATGACACTAACCCTGAAACTATTGAGAAGACCACTTGGCTGCAAACCAATATAGGTTTTTTCAAATGTAAAACCTGTAAATCCTGCATACATGGGGTGAACACTAAAACTTACCAGGATGGTTTTAGTAACCTTGAACATCAAGTGAATAAGCTACTGACATGCAAGACTGAATTTGCTGTTTATATCCTCGTTTGTCCATGTCCCCTCAGATATGTGGGCAGCACCAAACTGGCCGTACATAAACGGATTTTACAACATCTCAGAGCCATATCTAATCAGGACAATACATATCCTGTGGCTAGACATTTCAGGGATTTTCGTCAAAGTGAGAATCGTCTTCTCAAATACTTTGTCATTGATGCTGTCAATGCTAGTAGACGAGGAGGCAACAGAGAAACTAAGCTCCGGAAATTGGAAACCCGATATATTTTACAATTGGATACTAAATACCCGATGGGGCTTAATGTCACTGAGTGTCCGTATACTTGTTTACCCTAATTCTTGTATATTTCAGTGTACATTAGCATTCTGTTATGCAGGAAATGAATTGGCGTTTTTAGATATATAAAAAATGTCTTTTAGTATGTCCCAATACTTTGATTTGATATGTTGAAAAGCCGGCTGGCTTTCATTGTTCTGAGATGTTTTATTAAGGAATTGGGATATTTTTTGTTTTCTTGCCAGGTATTTGCACTACGCAATTGGATTTATCTTTTTAACCTTGTAGTCTTTTTTCTATGCTCTATTTTCGGTTCTTTTTGAAAGCTGCAATAATAGAACTAAATGGATTTTCCCCAAACAAATGGACTTATAATATTTTATATAGTCAATGTGTGCCCAGGTGAAAGTTATGGCTTTCAATTTTTGGATTTGTTCTTTTTATCATGCACAACTTTGCACGTAGTTTGATCCATTTTAGCTCTGGCACATACCATGAGATCTGTACTTGGTTACATGACATTGTTACCAACCTTTGTTATTTTATGTGTAATTGGGTCTTTGCTGTTTTTAATGTTTGCATGTCAAATCAATTAAGCAGGACGATAGTTGTTACAGGCATTTAAGCCGACATTTTGTACCGTCCACAAGCGGTATCTACAGCATCTAGCATTTTTCCTAGGGCTGTATGATCCACAATAGCTTTGGCATTTATGCCATATAATGATTTTTATACATATGCTTTTTTTTAAATAGATGGTCTTTTAACTGACTTATTTATTTATTTATTTTTTTACAAAGAAAACAGCGAAGTTTGCACATATTTATACACTTTACGCCATTTATAGATAAACTAAAGGTTGGTTTATTGCGTGTTTGCACATTTATGATTGGTGCTATATTGAGGTGTTCTTCCATGTCTATGATCTAGGTGGTCACATGTTCCTAATTTGAACTATGAACCCTGTGCTCTTGCTATTTATTGGATCATTGTTATTTTTCACGTTGTCATGTGAAAAAGGCTCTTCTGAACCGAAACGTCAAGACGACATCACGAACGAATTAAATTAAGCACTTAACCGAAGGTCTGTGTCCGCCGTCGTGGTAGAAGGACTACGAGTCCCAGAAGTCTGAGAATGACGCCAGCCGATTGGAGAATAGAAATTGACAAATCGGGACCCGTTTCCTCTACGTCTGCACGCTGTAACCGCCCCGTGAGCAAGGAGCAGAAGGAGCTTCGAAACGCGTTGGGGCTTATGAAATATTCAGCGCTGTTGCCAGTTTGATGCCGAATAAAGGACTCTACCAACAAGGCTGGGTTCGCCTGTTACTGAGTGCACCTTCAACTGTGGCAGCATATGGGAACATATCACCGGCCGAGCCAGGTCGGGAAGGTAGCACCGCCACTTGGATGAATTGTGGGCTGCATGCTTCGCGATTCACGGAAGCCGAATTGCAGAGTGACAGGTTTTGTGCATATATTTACTGGCCCTGAACTGAAGGCCCTATCCAAGGGCATGATATGATTTCACAGAAGGCAGAACCCAATATGGGTCGTATCGTGGTAGAAGGACTACGAGTCCCAGAAGTCTGAGAATGACGCCAGCCGATTGGAGAATAGAAATTTACAAATCGGGACCCGTTTCCTCTACGTCTGCACGCTGTAACTGCCCCGTGAGCAAGGAGCAGAAGGAGCTTCGAAACGCGTTGGGGCTTATGAAATATTCAGCGCTGTTGCCAGTTTAATGCTGAATAAAGGACTCTACCAACAAGGCTGGGTTCGCCTGTTACTGAGTGCACCTTCAACTGTGGCAGCGTATGGGAACATATCACCGGCCGAGCCAGGTCGGGAAGGTAGCACCGCCACTTGGATGAATTGTGGGCTGCAGGCTTCGCGATTCACGGAAGCCGTATTGCAGAGTGACAGGTTTTGTGCATATATTTACTGGCCCTGAACTGAAGGCCCTATCCAAGGGCATGATATGATTTCACAGAAGGCAGAACCCAATATGGGTCGTATCGTGGTAGAAGGACTACGAGTCCCAGAAGTCTGAGAATGACGCCAGCCGATTGGAGAATAGAAATTGACAAATCGGGACCCGTTTCCTCTACGTCTGCACGCTGTAACCGCCCCGTGAGCAAGGAGCAGAAGGAGCTTCGAAACGCGCTGGGGCTTATGAAATATTCAGCGCTGTTGCCAGTTTGATGCCGAATAAAGGACTCTACCAACAAGGCTGGGTTCGCCTGTTACTGAGTGCACCTTCAACTGTGGCAGCGTATGGGAACATATCACCGGCCGAGCCAGGTCGGGAAGGTAGCACCGCCACTTGGATGAATTGTGGGCTGCAGGCTTCGCGATTCACGGAAGCCGAATTGCAGAGTGACAGGTTTTGTGCATATATTTACTGGCCCTGAACTGAAGGCCCTATCCAAGGGCATGATATGATTTCACAGAAGGCAGAACCCAATATGGGTCGTATCGTGGTAGAAGGACTACGAGTCCCAGAAGTCTGAGAATGACGCCAGCCGATTGAAGAATAGAAATTGACAAATCGGGACCCGTTTGCTCTACGTCTGCACGCTGTAACCGCCCCGTGAGCAAGGAGCAGAAGGAGCTTCGAAACGCGTTGGGGCTTATGAAATATTCAGCGCTGTTGCCAGTTTGATGCCGAATAAAGGACTCTACCAACAAGGCTGGGTTCGCCTGTTACTGAGGGCACCTTCAACTGTGGCAGCGTATGGGAACATATCACCGGCCGAGCCAGGTCGGGAAGGTAGCACCGCCACTTGGATGAATTGTGGGCTGCAGGCTTCGCGATTCACGGAAGCCGAATTGCAGAGTGACAGGTTTTGTGCATATATTTACTGGCCCTGAACTGAAGGCCCTATCCAAGGGCATGATATGATTTCACAGAAGGCAGAACCCAATATGGGTCGTATTGTGGTAGAAGGACTACGAGTCCCAGAAGTCTGAGAATGACGCAAGCCGATTGGAGAATAGAAATTGACAAATCGGGACCCGTTTCCTCTACGTCTGCACGCTGTAACCGCCCCGTGAGCAAGGAGCAGAAGGAGCTTCGAAACGCGTTGGGGCTTATGAAATATTCAGCGTTGTTGCCAGTTTGATGCCGAATAAAGGACTCTACCAACAAGGCTGGGTTCGCCTGTTACTGAGTGCACCTTCAACTGTGGCAGCGTATGGGAACATATCACCGGCCGAGCCAGGTCGGGAAGGTAGCACCGCCACTTGGATGAATTGTGGGCTGCAGGCTTCGCGATTCACGGAAGCCGAATTGCAGAGTGACAGGTTTTGTGCATATATTTACTGGCCCTGAACTGAAGGCCCTATCCAAGGGCATGATATGATTTCACAGAAGGCAGAACCCAATATGGGTCGTATCGTGGTAGAAGGACTACGAGTCCCAGAAGTCTGAGAATGACGCCAGCCGATTGGAGAATAGAAATTGACAAATCGGGACCCGTTTCCTCTACGTCTGCACGCTGTAACCACCCCGTGAGCAAGGAGCAGAAGGAGCTTCGAAACGCGTTGGGGCTTATGAAATATTCAGCGCTGTTGCCAGTTTGATGCCGAATAAAGGACTCTACCAACAAGGCTGGGTTCGCCTGTTACTGAGTGCACCTTCAACTGTGGCAGCGTATGGGAACATATCACCGGCCGAGCCAGGTCGGGAAGGTAGCACCGCCACTTGGATGAATTGTGGGCTGCAGGCTTCGCGATTCACGGAAGCCGAATTGCAGAGTGACAGGTTTTGTGCATATATTTACTGGCCCTGAACTGAAGGCCCTATCCAAGGGCATGATATGATTTCACAGAAGGCAGAACCCAATATGGGTCGTATCGTGGTAGAAGGACTACGAGTCCCAGAAGTCTGAGAATGACGCCAGCCGATTGGAGAATAGAAATTGACAAATCGGGACCCGTTTGCTCTACGTCTGCACGCTGTAACCGCCCCGTGAGCAAGGAGCAGAAGGAGCTTCGAAACGCGTTGGGGCTTATGAAATATTCAGCGCTGTTGCCAGTTTGATGCCGAATAAAGGACTCTACCAACAAGGCTGGGTTCGCCTGTTACTGAGTGCACCTTCAACTGTGGCAGCGTATGGGAATATATATATATATATATATATATTCACTGAAAAAACCATAGGTTTCACACACGTTATAGTTAGGAATTAGCATTTAAAAAACCTTGCAAATTCAGTGAAAAAACCATAGGTTTCACACATGTTATAGTTAGCTGGTCATTTTACTCATAAAAAACCAATGAAATTCCCCCGTTATAGTTAGTGCAGGCAACTATAACTCGCGCGCCCGCAATCCACTGCTGATGACGTCACATATTACATCACTCATGACATGGTCAGTGACATCACTCATGACATCACTGATGACATCTCAAATGACATCACTGATGACATCATCCAGTGAGTATGTGTTACTCATAAATTTCAATATATTTAACATATATACGGAAAGGCCTGTTTAAGAATGAGTGGGTGTACAAGTGTGTAAATGGATGATTTTCTGTGGTGCATAACATGATTCTTTAAGTAAGTCATTAAATGTTTCTTACTGCAGACTAGTGACTAAACTGTGTAAATGTGTGTATGTGTGTATGTTGGTGTATAAGTAGCTGCATGGTTTTGAGAACAGCTATATGAGTCTCTATATGGGTAATTGATTGGTTGTCTGAGTATCTGTATGGGTGCCTGAGTGTTTGTGTGGGTAGGGTGTGTGTCACTCTATGCACAGATGTGTGAGTGGGCGATTCTATGGGTGCATGGTTTTAAGAGTGCATCTGTGATGGACTGTATGGGTGTGTTAGGGATTGAATATATATCTCAGTAGTATATTTGTGATTAACTACATATGTGAATGCCAGTATATGTGTGCGTAAGAGTATATAAGTCGGTAGATATGAGAGTATGTGATTGTGAAAGTGACTGTATGGATGAGTGAGTGCTTGTATCAATGATTCTATAAGAGTGTAAGATTGTGATACTATTTTTATGAGTCATTGAACTTGAGTGTGTTTTACTGCATAGGTGAGAAAATGGGAGTGTGATTATTTGCATGACTGAGTAGGTGTAACAGTAGCTCTATGGATACTTGTGTGAGTGTCTATATAAGTGTTTAAATGTATATAATAGTTTTGTACCGAGTGACTGTAAGTATGAGTGACTGTACAGTTGACCTTGTGGAGGTATATGAAGACCTAAGATTTAATCAATGGGTATGTTATGATTGGTATTGCAGAATATATGGTTTTGAGAGAGGAACTCTTAAATTTTTAGTTGGTGTATCAAAGGTTATATTAGGGTGTGAGAAGATGTGGTAATTTTTTACATGGATGATGTCATCAGTGATGTCATCAGTGATGTCATTTGAGATGTCATCAGTGATGTCATGAGTGATGTCACTGACCATGTCATGAGTGATGTAATATGTGACGTCATCAGCAGTGGATTGCGGGCGCGCGAGTTATAGTTAGCTGAACTAACTATAACGGGGGAATTTCATTGGTTTTTTACGAGTAAAATGACCAGCTAACTATAACATGTGTGAAACCTATGGTTTTTTCAGTGAATTTGCAAGGTTTTTTAAATGCTAATTCCTAACTATAACGTGTGTGAAACCTATGGTTTTTTCAGTGAATTTGCAAGGTTTTTTAAATGCTAATTCCTAACTATAACATGTGTGAAACCTATGGTTTTTTCAGTGAATTTGTAAGGTTTTTTAAATGCTAATTTTTGTATTTTTTTATTATTTTTTTTATATATTTGTTTTTCAAAAATTTCCCTATGTATACATATATATATTATCTGTATCCTTTAATTTTTGTGTGGCTTTTTTTTTTTACTTTCAATTAGGATGAAGTACAACAACATAGTTAATATCTTCTATTAATTTATGTTCATTTTTTTTTTTTTATACATTCTTGGGGTGCGCGCTCGTAGCGCACTCCTAATACGTTTGCGTACGTTTTTTGTGAATTTTGGCATACGTTATTTACGTACGCAAACATACGTTTTCGTGCGCGTTCGGAGCACGCACCCAGTACGCATGCGTACGTACGCATTCGTGCGTGCGTCGTACATGCTCCACGCGGTACACTTCCGTATACGCGTAGAGTCCGCGCGCTGACGTTCGCGTATACGCGCGTGCCGCGTATGCGCGTTACGTACGCGAATAGTACGTAAGCGCATGCGCGACACGCGTTTGCGCATGCGTAATTGCACCGTGCGCGCTGGGAGCTTGCGCGGTGCGCGCACCTCGGGGTAAGTGATGAATAAAACAACACTTTTAATTGGTTCTCATTACTTTCAGTTTCAGATTGTTTCAACACCACACCCAATCCCCTCATAGCAAGTCATGTGTTCAAGAATCATCACTTTTGATTGGTTTGAAGTACTTTCAGTTCCAGATTCTTCCAACACCACTCCCACTTTCCTCATTATTAGTTCTGATTCCCTTGGAGAAGGAGCTAATCTGTTGTTGAGAGACAATGGCTGAGCAGCATCCATCTTCAGAGAGTGATGAGGACACTCTTGAGAGACAGAGGAACAGGAAGCAGAAAGACAGCTTTATATGGCAGTTTTTCACTTTTCCAGAGGGACAAAAAAAGGTAAATGCACCTAAAGTTACTTGTGTACTTTGTCAAAAAGTCTTGTCACGTGGGAATCCTAACAAGAAGTATTCTTTTAGCATTCACACTATGTTGAGGCATGTTGACAAAATGCATCCAGTGACTTTTCGTCGAGCTTCTGGAGCAAACCCTCCACCTGCTCAGCCGACGACATCTGCAGCAGCTCAGCCGAGCACATCTTCGGCAGCTCAGGCTAGCACTTCTACTGCGATGGTGCCTTCACCTTTTTCTACACCTCTTGTTGGACCACCTTGTTTGGCGAGGTTGTCTACACGGTGCACTGATTGCGGTAGTCTCATTTCTGTGGGGGAGACCAGTCTTGATCTCCTTCAGCGAAAATTTGATGCGCATCATTGCTCTAGGCCATAGATGTTTTTTCTTTTTTTCGTTTTTCTCTTCCTGTTTCCCTACATTAACTCAAGGTCTCTTTTCAGAGCCACCTAAAATCTAAACCCAAAAATATTTTTGGGGGATTTTTAAAAAAAATTTTTTTTTGGGGGTGCGCGCACTCTGCGCGCACCCAAGAAGGTTTTTTATTTTTTTTTAATTTTAATGAACAAAGAGAGGTGAAGAAAAGGAATCATGAAAAGGAAGGATTAAGAAATACAAATATTTTTCAGTTATCTTATTTAAAAAAAAACTTATTTTGATAAAAAACATTTTTAATAATTTGCAAGGAAACAGAATTTCATTTTTTAATTTTTCTTTCAAGTTCTGAAAAAAAAGAAAAAAAATATTAATATTCAATCATACATTTTATAAAGCAGTACATCTTTTTACATATTTTACAAAGCAATTTTTTGCCCTTTTTTTGCTGTTTTCAGAATTTTTTAATTTTCACTTAAAATAGTGAAAACAATTTTATTCATCATTTAACAGCGGGCAAAAAAAAAACAATCAGAAAGATTGTTTAAAAAGGCCCCAAAACTATCCACACTAAAATATACCTTGTTACAAATATTACATATATATTACAAATACCTTTCTAGATGAATACATTTTTTTTAGATATTCCGTCTTTAAACCTTGTTGCAAAAGCACATATGGCAAAATAATATCTATCAAAGAAGTCCACAATTGTTTTTATTACTTTTCCTTTAGGCCAAATAGTAATTTCAAAATCCTTTTATTACTTTTCCTTTAGTCCAAATAATAATTTCAAAATCCTTTTTAAGTGATATCTTCAATTATAATCCTTTAAAATTTAAAAAAATGCTTTCTTCAGATGCAGTTTTTATTTTTTTAAATTTAGGTTTCAGAAAAATTAAGTAAGAATTGGGTAAATCGTAAGGCAAACGTTGTTTGAAAATCAATTGGGAATCATTACACAATGTCCAGCCTTTTTCACATTTAAGATAAACTGTGTAATGTCCCGAAGTTACAGTAGGTCCTTCATGAAAAATTATTGCAACTGTAACAAAAGTTTTGCCAGAAATTGATAATTGTTGCCCTATAAACTTCTTTATTAAAGTATCCAATTTAGAACCATCAGCTCTACAACGTTGCATCATTAAAATAACATACTGACCGTATTTCTGTAAAAATAACGTGGAAAACATGTCAGATTTACATTCAGAACATTCCATGTTATGATTGGCATCTTTAACTAATTTACTAAAAGTCACTGATTTACTTTGTGGTAATGGTAAATATATGAACCTTTCAGAATCAACATTACTACTGCATGTGTTCATACAGTTTTCACAGCAATCTTCCCATTTATAAGAGATACCAAATAAGTTTTCTACTTCTACTCCTTCATCTTCAAGTACCATCAGCATATATATTAAGAATTCTTGTGCATCTTGCTGGACATTTTGACTAAACTGTGTACTTCCTGAACATACATCTAAAAGATTTCTAACGTCAGAAGCACTTTCTATTTTAGTTTTATCATTACTCAGCTTCTCATAGAGGAGACTCAGCAAAGAACAGAATATTTTTTCATGATTTAGTATTATCTGCTCTTGCAAAAAATCAAGATAAAATACAACATTCAGCACTACATTTGCGTAGCAGTTGACACCAGAGCTATTTTCAAAATGACAACCAACAACCTCTTCCACACTGTCCTTTTTCTTTTTGCTTGCAGTCTCATTACTCTCTTTTTGTTTTCTCTTCTGTACATCCTCATTACAGATATTCTCAAATCTCCTTTTCCGACAAACAACACGTTTTTCAAACACAGGATACTGACCTAAATGAGGAGCATAGCTCCTTCTTAATCTATTATACTCCTTTACACAGTTTGCATCAGCACTTACTTTTGAATCATCAAAGTCTATCATGAATAACCCAGATAATTTTTTCACGCGTGACAAAGCAACATATGCCATACCTTCTTTAAACACAGTAGATCCAATGTTTACAAAAGCACTGTCAACAGTTAATCCTTGAGATTTGTGAATAGTTACAGCATATGCTAGAGAAAACGGAAACTGCTTCCTACGCACATATAAGTCTTTCACAAGCAAGAAACGAACTGAACAACGACAAATGTCTTTAACCTCTTGTATCTGATCAAATTTTATTTTTAAACATTCAATTCCAACTTTTTTCTGGTAATTAATAAAACCCACAACTCTTCCCATAGCTCCATTCAATAAACCTTTCTCTACATCCAAATTTCGTCTTAAAATTACTCTACAGTTCATACACACATAAAGATTCTTTTCCAAACCAGCTGTTTTTGAAATGTTTTTCTCCAGAGAATCCAATTTAGTACCCAATTTGCCTGTCAATATAACAGTTATTCGTTCATGTTCTATTTTATCCACAGCTTCCAGTTTTATGATCTCTTCATTTTCCAATTTCAAAAGTTCTTCATTGAATACAGAGCATTCATGTAGTGTTGGCATTAAGCAGATTACAGTATTTTTTTCCGCAATTTCCTTGTATATTTTCTCTGGAACTATTTGTTCTGTTGGAAACAAATTACTCAGCAATCGACTCTGTAATGCTTTTCTGCCATGTTCTGTGAGTAGTCCAATTCTTATATCTTTCAGAATACTTGCATAGTCCTCATCATTGGCTTGCCTCATATTGGTAATGAGTTCCTTATACTCAAAATATGTCCAAATATTTACATTGCCTATACTTCCTAATGACTTTTTCGTGTCTTCATGTGTAAGAGTATGGAATACCGGTTGTCCTTTAACTGGAGTAAGTTGCAAAAGATCTTCAAAAACTATGACGTGTTTTCCTCCAAATAGGACGTCAAAGTCTGTCTTCAGAATTTGCTGCATTCTTAAATGCACAAAGGCAAGCATTAAGTTTGATACCATGCTTACCTCATCAATAATGAGTACTTTCATTTTCTTCAATACTCTTGAAACTTCCAAGCATGCTTCTCCTGCTAGTTTGTGGTACTGTATTTTGTTCTCATGCTCTACTGGTAACATTAGCAAACGATGTAAGGTAACTCCTTTGATGTTATACGCTGCTAACCCAGTTGGAGCAGTAACAACACAAGACAAAATGGATTCCATTTTCTTCTGTAGGTAGCTTCTAATTACGTTAATTAAGAAACTTTTTCCAGTTCCTGCTTGTCCACTTACATACATTCTCATTGGTTCAAAAGATGTACATGAGCACTCTTTATTTTCATGTAGTAATCCGTGATCAATTTTTTGTCTGACTTCTTCATAAATTTGTTTTTGTTCTTCATTCAGTTGCTCCTCCAAATATGTTAAGTCTACTAATTCTTCTTGAGCTTGATTCATAGCTGTTTCCACTTCGTTCATAGCTATTGCTGCTTCATTTTCGATGATCGGTTGTCCTAGAGGATCTTGACTGAATGTCCCAGAACTTTGACTGTCTTGAGAACTGTCTCTAGCTACTTCAGCTGCAATTGTTGCTTCTTGTTCAATTTCTTCATTTAACATTTGAACATAAGTTGTGAAAGTACTACATTCGATGCTGTCTTTCCTAGAATTGAAGGAATCTTCATAGCTCTGAAATTCTCCAAGAAGTTCGTCCTCTGAACGCCATGGTTTAAACAGCTGCAAAAGTGCCAAGTAGTAAAATTCCTTTTTATCAGGAGTGTCGCAACTCAGCTTCCGGTGATTTATCAAACTTCCTTTTGTTTGCTTCACCAAACATCCTTCCTCACCAATGACTTTATATTTTCCATTGTTGATATCTTCTGTGACATTCCGTTTAAACATAAAGTTCTGCAGCACTTCATAGAGACACATGTTCTCAAGGTGATGACTTCTTTGTGGGTAATATGTGTCCAACATGTTTGTTCTTAAAATGTCTGTACTTTCTGGTTCGAACTCTGCTAAATATTCAATTTCTCGAATAGATTTCAGTACCCGATTTCGCATTCCTGCAAGACCTAAACTTGCCCAAATTATTCTTCTGGATTTCGAGTAAAGACTTGCAGATGATAACCTATCTGAACATTCGTAGGATCCAATTTCTCGATGCGATAACATCTTTAAACTGAAACTGTATAGCTTCTTACTGACAGTCTTCTCATGAGAAATCTCTTCCCACATTTCCTTCAATTCTGTTTTCTCAGATTTAGTGATGTATGATGTGACATATCGAGCAACAGCAATAGAATTGTCTGCCACATACTGAATATCCATGTTAGCATTCCACATGGATAAAATGACTGGGTTGTAGTCATTTATGTATTTCGACTGTTCTTTTCTTCTTAGGTTATAGGTATTTTTTGGCGATTTTCTTGTAATAGTATGTCGCACAGCTGACATAAAACTGTTTACCCTTTCTTTTGAAAGGACAGGTCTTGGAAATCCAAATCGACATTTTGTGTAGAATTTTTCTTTGCTCTTGTACTTTCTTCGACAGTATTTTCCACACCGATGATTTTGAAAACGTAGAACTTGCTCTTTTAACTTTTTCTCTTGTGTGCTTTTAGGTATAGCACATGTTGCATATTCTTCAATGAAACTTAAAACTGCTTCATCTGCATCTGTTCCAAATTTTGGGGCATCCTTGATCCACAACAGCATATGAATATGAGGAGCACCTCTTGCTTGGTACTCTTTTCTCCAAAAGAAATCCACAACTTCTCCAAGAGGTGGATTTTTTTTATTGCAGATGAAGGACATCATAGCCTCAAATCTATGATTAAAATATCTGCAAACATTAACCGGATCCAATGAGCACAATTCTCCTGCTGTCTTGTATTCGATGTTTTTAATGTTAGAATTTGCCTCTCGAAGAAAATCCAGTAAATCATCCCAAGCGTACTCGGCACAGCTTAGGGTAAGGAACCATGTTGGAGTTCCTAAATTCCGTAACATGCATTTTAATTCTCCATGGCGTCGGTACCAATATTCATTCATCCCACGCTGACAAGCCATGAGATTGATCAATTGTGTTTCCAAATGATCATCTCGGTGCTAAACTTTGTCCATAAAATCCTTAGCAGACACATTATGTAGATGTACTCCACTTTTTAAAATGTGATTTACTGCATAAGATAGTGCAGACAAGTCGCTTTCAAATAAAAGATGAAACAAATAAGGAATACTTTGACGAAATCTTGGATCTTCTGCATATAATCTTGTAGTCCGATACTCAGAAGCTGGAATCTGTTCTGGGCGATCATCGTATCGTCCACCTTTTCCTGTAGCAAACAGCTGGGGAAAACATTGAGCTTCCAAGCTCTTCTCCCATACACTAACGGGAGTTCCTTTTGCTTTCTTCATCTGAAACAGATCAATAGTGTCTCCCATAACTTCTTTTGAATGAAGAGGATGTATGCTAAAATGTTCATAAATTTCTTCTTCTTTTGACTTGTCCACTTTTTCAATTTGCCCAGTTGGTGTTTCTGTGTCTTCTTGTAAATCTTCTTCATCTTCATCTATATAAATTGATTCATACCATTTATTATTCCTTTTCAAATATAAATTTGCTCTTTGTACTTTCCGTACATCTACCAGCTCCTGCCAAATCTTCTTATTCTTTGTAGGTACACCATTAACCAGAATAACTAATGGTTCAGTTTCCAAAGTATCTGCATCAATAGTTTCCATATTTTTTTTCAAATCCAATGGCAAATACACCACTCTTCCTTTTAAACCTCTCAGTAAATCTGAAGGAGGTAATTTACCAGTTTTGGGCTCCATACGTACTATGGTCTGGAACGGATGAACACATTGAATGAGTATAGACTCATATGTATTTAAATCAGAAAGTTCGGCAGGAATAGCATCCAATTCTAAATTATTATGTACAGCTCTGGTCAGCATTCTATTTTCTTCTAACTTATTATAACAGTATTTACAAATACGCTGATCTTCACCCAATTCATAACAATTTTCCAGAAATATATATGTTGCAAAATCCTTCCACTTATAATTATCTTCATTTTCACTTTTTTTATACAGATCAACATTCCTTGTTTGAATTTTGTAATGGCTTCTCCGGCAACAAATACAAGTAATATTTGGTCTTTCATTGGAGATGATAGTAAATTTTGTCATTTCATCTTCAAAATTTTTAGTAACAGTGAGTTCTACATTCTCTTCCACATTTTCCTAATTAACTGTGTCCTTTTCTGCACTTTCTTGTTCTGGACCGAAGTAACAAAACTGAATCTCATCAGTAACCTTCACTACATCTGATACAGATCCACGGAACAGAGCATTATTTAACTCATTTAACTTTACTGCTGGACTTTTAGCAAAATACAATGTTCTCACAAACTTTCTCATTTCAGTATGATGAACAGCCAGCATCCTAAAATGGTGAAAAACACTTTGACACACTTTCCTAGATAGACTAGCCAGAGAATGTCCTTGCAAACCAGTATTCTCTATCACTCTGCATGGATCTAGTCTTTGAAGCACCTTAATCTTCTGTTTTACACTCTTTTTACTAAATTCTCTTAGAAACTCACGTAATTTATCAATAGATTCCTGACGCACAGTACAAATACTACTACAATTCCAAGTGTACACTGGGGCTTTTGGACGTCTCCCCATAGCCTCAGCAGCCATCACTTCTTCCTCATTTCTTGGAACCATTTTCTCCTTTTCCATCACACAACCATCTCTAACTTCATATGCTCTACCATTGGTGTCAACTGCATGCAACAAGCTATTACTTTGAAGATAACTCTCTTCATTAAAAAATGGTTCAGTACTTGATCTGTGCTTCCATTCTCCCAAGAACACTTTACAAAAGTTACTTTTTTTCACTTCTCTTTTCCTTTTGCTTTGTGACTTCATTGCATTGACTAATTTATCTAATCTACGCATCCTATTCAAAATTAAAATAAAAAGTTTTCTTTTTATTTCCAAAGCCTTACTTACAATATTTTCTATATATTTTTTTTTCTTAATAAATTTTGTTTTTTTCTTATATTTTTTCACATCCTTTAGCAAATTTAACATCACTCTTCTCTGAAACATTTTTCGACGAATGTTTTTAAAATCTAATTTTCGTGTTAAATCACTTTTACTTACTTCTGATTGTACATTAGCTTTTGTTTTTTGCTGTTGACTCTGTTGTTGCTTTGTACCTAAAACACTGTTTGTTTTACATTTATTTTTTCAATTTGTTTGTTTTTTGAAGATCTTTTTTAAGAAATCTCTACTCTGCTTACCAGTAGACTTTTTCTTTTTGCCATCACCAGCTTTTCCTCGTATTTTTTTTTCCAGTTTTGTCCAGATATAGTTGTTGTTGCTTTTCTTTCCTCTTTCTTGTCCTTAAAGGCATTTTTTTATTTTTTCACTGTTGCTCAGCAATACCTGCAAGAAATTGTAAAAAAAATACCTTTTTGTAATTATAATTCATTGAAATTTTTTTTTAGCTTTTCAATAATTTAAAATGTTTTAGCTTTTGCCTCTCATTTGCGTTTTAGTGTTTTCTGCTGAATGCTAACCACCACATTTGAAGAAAACAAGCTGTCCCTTTCCTGCAAGTGCATGTTTTACAGAACAACTGCAACACAAATTACAACTCTGGCCACAATTTCTGTGCACACACAGCCTCATGGTGTGATTCTAAGCAGAAAACAGAATTTGATTGGCAATTTCAAAGCACATTTACTACTGTGGTAGAGCAAGTGATAATTACTGTTACAGCCTGACACATTTTCCTTGTAGATTACAGAGGCAGAAAAGACCACATGTCCTTACTGCTTTTTCACACCATGAGCATGTGCAACCTGGGTGAGTGACTACACTAGAGCAAAGGAAATGAGCCTTGGTGATGTTGAATGTGTTTGCTTTACACAGTGCTATCTGAAACAGCACACAGAGCTGAGTAGTACGCATGGGAGTGTTGGAGAAGCTGCTGCGTGTGTGCCAAGAGTGTGTTTCTGGAGACTGTGTATTGTCTGGTGCAAGACAGATGAGCAAAGAGACTTCCAAAACTGCATGAAGACTGCTGGGATGTATGTAACAGTGCATGTGTGCTATGAGTTATTTTCAGTTTTGAACATATGGCAACTACCTGTGCCTTTGCTATTTTGAAAGGGAAATCTACCCTGTTGGTTTCAAATGTTTTAGCTTTTGACTCTCATTTGCGTTTTAGTGTTTTCTGCTGAGTGCTAACCACCACATTTGAAGAAAACAAGCTGTCCCTTTCCTGCAAGTGCATGTTTTACCGAACAACTGCAACACAAATTACATCTCTGGCCACAATTCCTGTGCGCACACACCCTCATGGTGTGATTCTAAGCAGAAAACAGAATTTGATTGGCAATTTCAAAGCACATTTACTACTGTGGTAGAGCAAGTGATAATTACTGTTACAGCCTGACATATTTTCCTTGTAGATTACAGAGGCAGAAAAGAGCACATGTCCTTACTGCTTTTTCATACCATGAGCATGTGCAACCTGGGTGAGTGACTACACTAGAGCAAAAGAAATGAGCCTTGGTGACGTTGAATGTGTTTGCGTTACACAGTGCTATCTGAAACAGCACACAGAGCTGAGTACTACGCATGGGAGTGTTTGAGAAGCTGCTGCGTGTGTGCCAAGAGTGTGTTTCTGGAGACTGTGTATTGTCTGGTGCAAGACAGATGAGCAAAGAGACTTCCAAAACTGCATGAAGACTGCTGGGATGTATGTAACAGTGCATGTGTGCTAAGGGTTATTTTCAGTTTTGAACATATGGCAACTTCCTGTGCCTTTGCTATTTTGAAAGGGAAATCTACCCTGTTGGTTTCAAATGTTTTAGCTTTTGCCTCTCATTTGCGTTTTACTGTTTTCTGCTGAGTGCTAACCACCACATTTGAAGAAAACAAGCTGTCCCTTTCCTGCAAGTGCATGTTTTACCGAACAACTGCAACACAAATTACATCTCTGGCCACAATTCCTGTGCGCACACACCCTCATGGTGTGATTCTAAGCAGAAAACAGAATTTGATTGGCAATTTCAAAGCACATTTACTACTGTGGTAGAGCAAGTGATAATTACTGTTACAGCCTGACACATTTTCCTTGTAGATTACAGAGGCAGAAAAGAGCACATGTCCTTACTGCTTTTTCATACCATGAGCATGTGCAACCTGGGTGAGTGACTACACTAGAGCAAAGGAAATGAGCCTTGGTGATGTTGAATGTGTTTGCGTTACACAGTGCTATCTGAAACAGCACACAGAGCTGAGTAGTACGCATGGGAGTGTTGGAGAAGCTGCTGCGTGTGTGCCAAGTGTGTGTTTCTGGAGACTGTGTATTGTCTGGTGCAAGACAGATGAGCAAAGAGACTTCCAAAACTGCATGAAGACTGCTGGGATGTATGTAACAGTGCATGTGTGGTAAGAGTTAATTTGTATTTTGAAAACAGACTGCCCCTTTCCTGGGTCTGCAATTCTTACAGAACAACAACTTCACAAATAAATCTCAGACAACAATTCCTATATGCACACAGACTCATGCTGTGTTGGTAGGCACAAAACACAGGCTGCCCCTTTCCTGGGACTGCAATTCTTACAGAACTAATGCTAATTTCAAATGTGTTGCCATTTTCCTCTCTTTTCTTTCAAAGTGATTTCTGCTAAATCCTAACCATCACAATTAAAGAGAAGCTGTCCTTTTCTTTCAACTGCAAGTCTTACTTTTCAACAGCAACACAAATTAAATCTCTGTCAACAATTCTTCTCTGCACACAGACTCATGGTTTGATGGTAGGCACAAAACAGTATTCCTCATTGTTACCAGTACACATTAACTTATGGTGAAAACATACTCCATAATATCTTACAAGTTCAAGACAGTTAAATATCTCCCAAACCTCAAAATGTAAAACATAACTTTTGAAGAAGATTCACAATTCTAATATTTATCTCAAAAATCACCACATACTTTCCCTCTCAAACTCATAACTCACCTTTAAAATTAGTTAGTTGTTTAAGAAATGTGCCACTCAAACAGCAGACTATCAGAGTCAGAATATCAGAGCTCTACACCTCTCTCCTCTCTCCAGAACCAGTAAATGGCAATGTTTCCCTCTCTTTTTTCACACATATACATGTTAATTTCAAATCTCAGTGCTTCCCACTTTTTTTCAAATGAAATCACACATTTCTATTGGTTGAAAACTTCAACCCCTTTCCAAATGTACCCTTCCCCCAACTTGACTTCTGCCTGCTACCATAGCAACAGCTCATGGAACACTGCTGTGAGGAGAGAGGTCAGAAGTTCAGCACACAATGTTTCAAATCCAAAGAGCAAGAGTAGTTCACCTGTCCAACCTAACAGCAAATCCAATCTAATCTTCTGTGGGAACACAATTTTCTGAACCAATACAAAACATGCTTCTAAAAATATACACATACAGCCTACTTTTTTCTGTTAAAAGATTTGAATCAGCCAATGTGTTCTTTTTATGTTCAAAAAATATGTATGCCTCCATTTTACAACTGTCTTTCATTTCATATGGCCTTTCTACTGAAAGACACCTCCTGAGTGCATCCAGATCTCCTTGGAAGATGTTCACAGTGTGGATTGTAGGTCACAGCTATGTCTTCTGGAGTGAAAAGTTTGCAGAAAAAAGAGGTATGGTGAGAGACCTTGCTTTGCCATATGTAGACATTAAATGGATTGGTCAGAGAGGGTTAGAGTGGCACCAATTAATGCCTTTGGTGAAAACCTTTCTACATCTCCCACAGCCTAACCTTTTTATTGTGCACTGTGGTGGCAATGACCTAGGCACTCTGTGAGAAGTTGGCCTGGCATATGCTGTTCCTAGTTATAGGGACACCTTGCACCAGTCCAATTCGACTCTTATTGATGATAGGTTTAAGACAACCTTTAAAGAAAGCTATCCTAGTGGTAGCTGTGGAGAGCAGCCTTCAGGCTAAGTCTTGAAGGAGTGTTAAGCTTATTGTTTTACCATAATAACCTCTTGAATATCCAAATGAAAGAGTAGCCCACACAGGTATATATATAAAATATATGTATTTATTCTAGACAGAATCCCACAGTCACTTTATGTGGCTAGTGGCAAAGTTACACTTCAAACAAGCATTTATAAACACAATAAATAGCACAGAAATCAATGGGCCCCAGGGGGGGACCAAACCATATACTAAAATAGTGGTATAAGAACCACGACAATTCTACAGGTAATGCCTAGGGCATTCAGGATCGCTTGCCCCTTCAGAATCCACCCACAGTTAAGAGGAAGGGGACCCACGGGAGGCGTGTGCAGTGCGAGAAGCTGCTATCGGGATCGCAATGTTAGCCTATGGAGAATGTCGCGGTTGAATAATTAAGGTTTAAGGACACTTCTAACAACAGTACAAAGTTAAGGCTTGAGACTTAAGGCTTTGGAGAGCCCACCACCACGGGAGTACCGAAGTACCACTGTTACCTGCCCCAGGGAAGCCGGGTGCATAGGTCGATTCTGGTGTCGGGTCGCGGGCTGATTTTCTATGGAAAAGTAGTCCAAACTGCTGCTAGCTGGAAGCGTCGTTGAAGTCGTGAAGATTAAAGTTGAAGAGAAGATAAAGGTGAACCTGAAAGCAGAGGGGACAGAGTCTGGGTCACAGCAAAGTGACCAGGGAGCTCACAGCAAGGAGCTCGTGGAAGTCGGGTGCTTCAGGTGTGGAAGGTACAGCTGGGCTCTGCAGTCACGGGCTCCGGGAGGCTTCAAGGAAGGCCAGCTTCTGGAGGGCGACTGTGCCACGTCGGCTGAGGGTCGCTGCGGCATTAGTGTCCCGATTGGATCCACTAAGCATTGGCAACCGCAACCCACGCAAGATGAACAAAGCAGCTGCTGGTGCAGACCCACGAGGTCTGAGGGTGCTCTCCTTTGCAGGGAGCGTAGAGCAGGCCTGGAGCAACCAGGGGAACTCTTGGAAAGATAGGTTTTCCTCCGTCAGGGCCCACAAGTCGAGAGACAAGGGACCGTGGAGGGCAGCAAAATGGAGTGCGTAAAAGGGCTCCCACGGGCCACCGGAGTGGACTAGGGGGCTGAGCTTTGGCACGGATGCTGCTTGAAGGTTGGCTCAGGAATGGGCCAAAGCACAACTTCCCCACTGGTCGGGGTCGTGTGCTATGCAAGAGGTGGCCGGGGTCTCGGGGTATGCAGGGATCTCGGCACCCACGTGGTCCACGGTGCGCAGACTTGCTGGGCACGCTCACAGGACTCTGGGATGCACTGGAGACCCACCTCAAGGTTGATGGAAGGCGTCGAAGTTTGTGAGAGCAGCGAAGTTCCAACCGGGTATCTTGCAGTCTTTTAGGTGCCTGCCAAGCAGGGGGATAACTCCTTTATCCCAAGGGAGATTTCTTCAGTCAGCTGGGCAGCAGCTCGTCGAAGGTCAGTTCTGTGAAGTCCTGTACGAATCTAAGGCTCTAGGGCAAAGTTATTCCCATATATCCCCAAGATTAGGGGATGGTCCAAAATAGAGCCTACCAATCAGAGTAGAGGCGGGAAAGGGTGGCTACACCCACTCCCCTTTGTGTGTTTCCCGCCTGGGCGAGGGGCAGGATGCCCCTGAACCGGTTCCAGGCGGTGTATGCAGAATTGGGGCTCTGCAGCTGCCTACGTGCAACTCTGAATGGACATTTGGTGCACCCACCCTGTTCCAATCCACATATCCTGTCTGGGGAGGTGCTGGCACCTCCCTGCCACAGGAGCCCTATTGTCCAGATGGCGAGGCTGGGGTTTTCCCCAGCAACAGCCAGCCAGAGTCGTGTAGGTGGCGGACAGTAGCCATTTTGTGGTACATGTGCACTTTTAAATTGGTGTCTAAATTCTACCGCTTTTCCCATATCACCCTCCTAGCAAGGGGGAATCGTGCCCCCATGCCCATGGCTGGACTGGGGGTATGATTCCTTCATGTTTGACACCAAACACGATATGGTTCTGTGTAGCCATTCCCAAGTTACAGCGATGACGCAATAACTTATAATGCGGTATATGGTATGGCTACACTACAAACAACCCAGTAACGGTTTTACGAAGGTTGCAGAGAGGTCCTACTCATGTAGGGGTCCCCCCTCACACATACCTCAGCACCCAGCCCTGTAGGATTACCAGGGCCTGCCATAGGGGTGACCTATGAGAGTATACGTGTTGTAATGGTATGGGACATAGGGTACCTACATCCCTGTAAGGGGTGCTAGCACCACCTTACCCAGGCTACAGTAGTGGCCTGGTGGTGTCAGTTTGGGTGGCTGTCCCAGGGTGGCACAATAAGTGCTGCAGCCCTGGTAGGCCTACTGGGGGACCCATGCCCTGGGTACCTAGGGTACCATCTACAAGGGACTGGTAGGGCATGCCCAGCATCCAATTATGTTTGTACCTAGAGTACTCAACAGTTTTAGGGAGAAAGCAGATAGGCTGGGATCCTGGATAGCAGGATCCCAGCCAGACTAGTCAAAAACCACTTAAATACCAGGCAAAAAGTTGGGGGCAACCATTAGTCAGATTCCACTCTCCTACACACTCTAACTGGGGTAGGTCTGGAAATGCTTATTAAGGACACCTTTGTGCAATTGATGTCGCTTTTTCCACAAACTGCCTTTGTATATTCTAATATATGCCAAAGGCAAAAGTGGAACTGGTCCAACCAATTTTGTCCACAGATTGACAAAGCAAGGAAGCACGTCAACAAATCTATTTCTGCTTTCCTCAGAGACTATGGTATGGGTTCTATATACCACAACAACTTGCGTTACAACATGCAAGACATTTATAGAGGAGATGGTGTACACTTCACTGATGAAGGCAACAGAGTCTTCCTCTTGAACTTTAGACTCTGCATCGGTACTTACTTGTAGGTACCAAAAAACACACAATAAACACAAGGGCTCTTTTTAGAGCCACCTTATATCTAAACACTTAAATGCGATTTTTTATTCTTTTTTTTAAAAAGTTTTTTGTTCGGGTGCGCGCTGGGTGTGCACACTCGGCGATATTTTTTTCAAAATATAAATCTTTTTTTTTGCCCTACAAGGTCCTACTGTGACCCCCTTACAATGCCTAGTGAGTCAATATCTCCCCACTCTGCCCCCTTTTCACGTTCTCCCCCTTTGTTTCTCACCCCCTCTTTATGTGAGAGACAAAATGGCGGCCGCCGCTTCCTGATTTCCGCTGATTAGAATGTTTACTTACTTCTTTCAACCAATCAGAAGTGCGCTCGCGCAGTGCTGAGTGCGCGCACCCAGCGCGTACGCTGCGCGCTTACAGATATATATATTGTTTTAAATGCTTTTTTCTCAGGAAATACTGAACAGATTTACACCAGACCTGCAAAAGGCACTTCATGGACCTTATGGCTACCTCTCTGCCAAATTTCACATAATTATGTTAAGCCGTTCAGGCTGTAGCTGCGACTAAAGTCCCTATGGAAAAATCCATGGGGAAAACGTGTTTTGGGACCCCCCCTTTTTCTCAGCCCCCGCTTTACGAATCACCCCGAGACTTCCAGGGTAGGAGCTGAGCGGAGCGCCCCATTAGTTTTGAAAATTTCACGAAGATAAGTCAATCGGCGCCAAAGTTATTCAAAATAGAATTTTGAGATTTCCTATGGAAACTCGGTCCCAACTATAACTATCTACTGGCGACCGCCAGTAGATGATATATATATATATATATATATATATATATATATATATATATATATATATATATATATATATATATTATCTACTGGCGGTCGCCAGTAGATAGTTATAGTTAGGACCTATTTTCCATAGGACATCCACAGCATTCTATTTAGAATAACTTTGGCGCCGATTGACGAATCTTCGCGAAATTTTCAAAACTTTTGGCCAGCTCCGGTCCGCTCCTATCCTGAAAGTCTCGGGATGATTTGTGTCACAGAGGCCGAGAAAAAAGGGGGGGTCCCAAAACCTGTTTTCCCAATGCAATTTCCCATAGGACCTTTAGCCGCAGCTACAGCCCGAACTGCTGAATGGAATTACACCAAATTTGGCACAGAGGTAGTCCTTAGTTCAGACTCTTGCCTTTTGCTTAAATGGTGTAAATTTGTTCAGTAGTTCCTGAGAAAATGACATTTAAAAGTACACATATATCTAGGGTCGCGGATCCTCCCGAGCACGAGCTTTATGCTAATTGGCTGTCAACACTTCAAACCAGGAAGTGTTGGCAGCCATCTTGTGCCTCGGTGACCGAGGCACAAGAAAGCAGTGAAAAAAACACAAAAAACACAAAAAGGGGGCAGGGTAGAAACACCTTGACCCCCTAGGCCTGCTCAGGTCCACAAGGATTTTTTAAAATCGTGGGATGTGCTTAGGATGACGGTTAAAGAGCCAGAAACACGTGTCTAGAGACCAGCACTAACTGCGCCAACAGTGGCGAAACACTCGAACACTTTTAAAGCAAGCAAGTAACTGAAACTGCATTTACCACAATGCCAGGGGCGAACCTTGCTGGGAGGTGAAGCGGTGTGCTCCCACCCCTGTTCCTGTTCAAAAGTACTCCTGTGAGTCTTTGAGCTGACGAGCTCGTGGATGAAGCAGCCGCATGCCTGTGAGAGGTACCTGACCTGAGAAAGATGTTACCATCCTACTCAGCAAACCCCACATTTGAAAGACTGTAATCTCTACTGATGACAGTTAAAGAACCAGAAACACGTGTCTAGAGATCAGCACTATCTGCGCCATCTGTGGCTAAACACTCAAACACTCTTGAAGCAAGCAAGTAACTGAAACTGCATTTACCACAATGCCAAGGGCGAACCTTGCTGGGAGGTGAAGCGGTGTGCTCCCATCCCTGTTCCTGTTTAATTGTACTCCCGTGAGTGATTGAGCTGACGAGCGCGTGGATGAAGCACTCGCATGCCTGTGACAGGTACCTGATCTGAGAAAGATGTTCGCAGCCTAATCAGCAAACCCCAAATTTCAAAGACTGTAATCTCTACTGATGATGTTTAAAGAACCAGAAACACGCGTCTAGAGATCAGCACTATCTCCGCCAACTGTGGCGAAACACTCGAACAATCTTGAAGCAAGCAAGTAACTGAAACTACATTTACCACAATACCAGGGGCGAACCTTGCTGGGAGGTGAAGCAGTGTGCTCCCACCCCGGTTCCTGTTTATAGTACTCCCGCGAGTCATTGGGCTGACGAGCTCGTGGATGAAGCACCGGCATGCCTGTGAGAGGTTCCTGACCTGAGAAAGATGTTCGCAGCCTACTCAGCAAACCCCACATTTCAAAGACTGTAATCTCTACTGATGACGGTTAAAGAACCAGAAACACGTGTCTAGAGATCAGCACTATCTGCACCAACTGTGGCGAAACACTCAAACACTCTTGAAGCAAGCAAGTAACTGAAACTGCTTTTACCACAGTGCATGGGGCGAACCTTGCTGGGAGGTGAAGCGGTGTGCTCCCACCCCTGTTCCTGTTTATAGTACTCCCGTGAGTCATTGGGCTGACGAGCTCGTGGATGAAGCACCGGCATGCCTGTGAGAGGTTCCTGACCTGAGAAAGATGTTCGCAGCCTACTCAGCAAACCCCAAATTTCAAAGACTGTAATCTCTACTGATGATGTTTAAAGAACCAGAAACACGTGTCTAGAGATCAGCACTATCTGCTCCAACTGTGGCGAAACACTCGAACACTCTTGAAGCAAGCAAGTAACTGAAACTGCATTTACCACTATACCAGGGGCGAAGCTTGCTGGGAGGTGAAGCTGTGTGCTCTCACCCCTGTTCCTGTTTAATAGTACTATTGTGAGTCATTGAGCTGACAAGCTCGTGGATGAAGCACCCACATGCCTGTGAGAGGTACCTGACCTGAGAAAGATGTTGGCAGCCTACTCAGCATACCCCACATTTCAAAGATCGTAATCTCTACTGATGACGGTTATAGAACCAGAAACACCTGTCTAGAGATCAGCATTAGCTGCACCAATTGTGGCTAAACACTCAAACACTCTTGAAGCAAGCAAGTAACTGAAACTGCATTTACCACAATGCCAAGGGCGAACCTTGCTGGGAAGTGAAGCGGTGTGCTCCCATCCCTGTTCCTGTTTAATAGTACTCCCGTGAGTGATTGAGCTGACGAGCGCGTGGATGAAGCACCCGCATGCCTGTGAGAGGTACCTGATCTGAGAAAGATGTTCGCAGCCTACTCAGCAAACCCCAAATTTCAAAGACTGTAATCTCTACTGATGATGTTTAAAGAACCAGAAACACTTGTCTAGAGATCAGCACTATCTGCGCCAACTGTGGCGAAACACTCGAACACTCTTGAAGCAAGAAAGTAACTGAAACTACATTTACCACAATACCAGGGGCGAACCTTGCTGGGAGGTGAAGCAGTGTGCTCCCACCCCTGTTCCTGTTTAATAGTACTATTGTGAGTCATTGAGCTGACAAGCTCGTGGATGAAGCACCCACATGCCTGTGAGAGGTACCTGACCTGAGAAAGATGTTGGCATCCTACTCAGCAAACCCCACATTTCAAAGACTGTAATTTCTACTGATGACGGTTAAAGAACCAGAAACACGTGTCTAGAGATCAGCACTATCTGCACCAACTGTGGCGAAACACTCAAACACTCTTGAAGCAAGCAAGTAACTGAAACTGCTTTTACCACAGTGCATGGGGCGAACCTTGCTGGGAGGTGAAGCGGTGTGCTCCCACCCCTGTTCCTGCTTAATAGTACTCCCGTGAGTCATTGAGCTGACGATCTCTTGGTTGAAGCACCCGCGTGCCTGTGAGAGGTCCCTGACCTGAGAAAGATGTTGGCAGCCTACTCAGCAAACCCCACATTTCAAAGACCGTATTCTCTACTGATGACGGTTATAGAACCAGAAACACCTGTCTAGAGATCAGCACTAGCTGCGCCAATTGTGGCGAAACACTCGAACACTCTTGAAGCAAGCAAGTAACTGAAACTGCATTTACCACAATGCCAGGGGCGAACCTTGCTGGGAGGTGAAGGGGTGTGCTCCCACCCCTGTTCCTGCTTAATAGTACTCCCGTGAGTCATTGAGCTGACGAGCTCGTGGATGAAGCACCCGCATGCCTGTGAGAGGTACCTGACCTGAGAAAGATGCTGGCTGCCAGCTCAGCAAACCCCATATTTGAAAGACTGTAATCTCTACTGATGACGGTTAAAAAACCAGAACCACGTGTCTGGGGATCAGCACTATCTGCTCCAACTGTGACAAAACACTCAAAAACTCTTCAAGCAAGCAAGTAACTGAAAGTGCATTTACAACAATGCCAGGGGCGAACCTTGCTGGGAGGTGAAGAGTTGTGCTCCCACACCTCTTCTTATTTAAAAGTACTCCGGTGAGTCATTGAGCTGACGAGCTCATTGATGATCACCCACATGCCTGTGAGAGGTACCTGACCTGAGAAAGATATTGGCAGCCTACTCAGCAAACCCCAAATTTGAAAGATTGTAATCTCTACTGATGACAGCTAAAGAACCAGAAACACGTGTCTAGAGATCAGCACTATCTGTGCCAACTGTTGCGAAACACTCGAACACTCTTGAAACAAGCAAGTAACTATTTACCACAATGCCAGGGGCGAACCTTGCTGGGAGGTTAAGCAGGTTGCTCCCAACCCTGTTCCTGTTTAGTAGTACTCCTGTGAGTCTTTGAGCTGACGAGCTCATGGATGAAGCACCCGCATGCCTGTGAGAGGTATCTGACCTGAGAAAGATGTTGGCAGCCTACTCAGCAAACCCCACATTTCAAAGACTGTAATTTCTACTGATGACAGTTAAAGAACCAGAAACACGTGTCTAGAGATCAGCACTATCTGCACCAACTGTGGCGAAACACTCAAACACTCTTGAAGCAAACAAGTAACTGAAACTGCTTTTACCACAGTGCATGGGGCGAACCTTGCTGGGAGGTGAAGCGGTGTGCTCCCACCCCTGTTCCTGCTTAATAGTACTCCCGTGAGTAATTGAGCTGACGAGCTCTTGGTTGAAGCACCCGCGTGCCTGTGAGAGGTCCCTGACCTGAGAAAGATGTTGGCAGCCTACTCAGCAAACCCCACATTTCAAAGACCGTAATCTCTACTGATGACGGTTATAGAACCAGAAACACCTGTCTAGAGATCAGCACTAGCTGCGCCAATTGTGGCGAAACACTCGAACACTCTTGAAGCAAGCAAGTAACTGAAACTGCATTTACCACAATGCCAGGGGCGAACCTTGCTGGGAGGTGAAGCGGTGTGCTCCCACCCCTGTTCCTGCTTAATAGTACTCCCGTGAGTCATTGAGCTGACGAGCTTGTGAATGAAGCACCCGCATGCCTGTGAGAGGTACCTGACCTGAGAAAGATGCTGGCTGCCAGCTCAGCAAACCCCACATTTGAAAGACTGTAATCTCTACTGATGACGGTTAAAGAACCAGAACCATGTGTCTAGGGATCAGCACTATCTGCTCCAACTGTGACAAAACACTCAAAAACTCTTCAAGCAAGCAAGTAACTGAAAGTGCATTTACCACAATGCCAGGGGCGAACCTTGCTGGGAGGCGAAGCAGTGTCCTCCCACCCCTGTTCCTGCTTAATAGTACTCCCGTGAGTCATTGAGCTGACGAGCTCGTGGATGAAGCAGCCGCATGCCTGTGAGAGGTACCTGACCTGAGAAAGACGTTTGCATCCTACTCAGCAAACCCCACATTTGAAAGACTGTAATCTCTACTGATGACGGTTAAAGAACCAGAAACACGTGTCTAGAGATCAGCACTATCTGCGCCAACTGTGGCGAAACACTCAAACAGTCTTGAAGCAAGCAAATAACCGAAACTGCATTTACCACAATGCCAGGGGTGAACCTTGCTGGGAAATGAAGCGGTGTGCTCCCACCCCTGTTCCTGTTTAATAGTACTGCCGTGAGTCATTGAGCTGACGAGCTCGTGGATGAAGCACCCGCATGCCTCTGAGAGGTACCTGACCTGAGAAAGATGTTGGCAGCCTACTCAGCAAACCCCAAATTTCAAAGACTGTAATCTCTACTGATGACGGTTAAAGTACCAGAAACACATGTCTAGAGATCAGCACTATCTGCGCCAACTGTGGCGAAACACTCGAACACTCTTGAAGCAAGCAAGTAACTGAAACTGCATTTACCACAATGCCAGGGGCGAACCTTGCTGGGAGGTGAAGAGTTGTGCTCCCACACCTCTTCTTATTTAAAAGTACTCCGGTGAGTCATTGAGCTGAAGAGCTCATGGATGATCACCCACATGCCTGTGAGAGGTACCTGACCTGAGAAAGATATTGGCAGCCTACTCAGCAAACCCCAAATTTGAAAGATTGTAATCTCTACTGATGACAGCTAAAGAACCAGAAACACGTGTCTAGAGATCAGCACTATCTGTGCCAACTGCTGCGAAACACTCGAACACTCTTGAAACAAGCAAGTAACTATTTACCACAATGCCAGGGGCGAACCTTGCTGGGAGGTTAAGCAGGTTGCTCCCAACCCTGTTCCTGTTTAGTAGTACTCCCGTGAGTCATTGAGCTGACAAGCTTGTGGATGAAGCACGCGCATGCCTGTGAGAGGTACCTGACCTGAGAAAGATGTTGGCAGCCTATTCAGCAAACTCAAAATTTCAAAGACTGTAATCTCTAATGATGACGGTTAAAGAAACAGAAACACGTGTCTAGAGATCTGCACTATCTGCGCCAACTTTGGCGAAACACTTGAACACTCTTGAAGCAAGCAAGTAACCGAAACTGTATTTACCACAATGCCATTGGGCAAGCCTTGCTGGGAGGTGAAGTGGTGTGCTCCCACCCCTGATCCTGTTTAATAGAACTCCCTTGAGTCATTGAGCTGATGAGCTCATGGATGAAGAACCCGCATGCCTGTGAGAGGTACCTGACCTGAGAAAGATGTTGGCAGCCTACTCAGCAAACCCCAAATTGTAAAGACTGTAATCTCTAATGATGACGGTTAAAGAAACAGAAACACGTGTCTAGAGATCTGCACTATCTGCGCCAACTTTGGCGAAACACTTGAACACTCTTGAAGCAAGCAAGTAACCAAAACTGTATTTACCACAATGCCATGGGGCAAGCCTTGCTGGGAGGTGAAGTGGTGTGCTCCCACCCCTGTTCCTATTTAATAGTATTCCCGTGAGTCATTGACCTGATGAGCTCGTTGATGAAGCACCCGCATGCCTGTGAGAGGTACCTGATCTGAGAAAGATGTTGGCAGCCTACTCAGCAAACCTCACATTTGAAAGACTGTTATCTCTACTGATGATGGTTAAAGAACCAGAAACATGTGTCTAGAGATCAGCACTATCTGCGCCAACTGTGGCAAAACAGTCGAACACTCTTGAAGCAAGCAAGTAACTGAAACTACATTTACCACAACGCCAGGGGTGAACCTTGCTGGGAACTGAAGAGGTGTGCTCCCACTCCTGTTCTTGCTTAATAGTACTCCCGTGAGTCATTGAGCTGACGAGTTCGTGGATGAAGCACCCGCATGCCTGTGAGAGGTACCTAACCTGAGAAAGATGTTCGCAGCCTACTCAGCAAACCCCAAATTTGAAAGATTGTAACTCTACTGATGACAGTTAAAGAACCAGAAACACGTGTCTACAGATCAGCACTATCTGCGCCAACTGTGTCGAAACACTCAAACACTCTTGAAGCAAGCAAGTAACTGAAACTGCATTTACCACAATGCCGGGAGCGAACCTTGCTGGGAGGTGAAGCGGTGTGCTCCTACCTCTGTTCCTGTTTAATAGTACTCAAGTGAGTCATTGAGCTGACGAGCTTGTGGATGAAGCACCCGCATGCCTGTGAGAGGTACCTGACCTGAGAAAGATAAAGATATTCGCAGCCTACTCAGCAAACCCCAAATTACAAAGACTATAATCTCTACTGATATAGTATAAAGAACCAGAAACACGAGTCCAGAGATCAGCACTATCTGCGCCAACTGTGGTGAAACACTCGAACACTGTTGAAGCAAGCAAGTAACTGAAACTGCATTTACCACAATGCCAGGGGCGAATCTTGCTGGGAGGTGAAGCGGTGTGCTCCCACCCCTGTTCCTGTTTAATAGTACTCCCGTGAGACATTGAGCTGGCGAGCGCGTGGATGAAGCACCCGCATGCCTGTGAGAGGTACCTGACCTGAGAAAGATGTTGGCAGCCTACTCAGCAAACCCCACATTTGAAACACTTTAATCTCTACTGATGACGGTTAAAGAACAAGAAACACGTGTCTAGAGATCAGCACTATCTGCGCCAACTATGGCAAAACACTCGAACACTCTTGAAGCAAGCAAGTAACTGCAACTGCATTTACCACAATGCCAGGGGCGAACCTTGCTGGGAGGTGAAGCGGTGTGCTCCCACCCCTGTTCCTGTTTAATAGTACTCCCGTGAGTCATTGAGCTGGCGAGCGCATGGATGAAGCACCCGCATGCCTGTGAGAGGTACCTGACCTGAGAAAGATGTTGGCAGCCTACTCAGCAAATCCGACATTTGAAACACTTTAATCTCTACTGATGACGGTTAAAGAACCAGAAACACTTGTCTAGAGATCAGCACTATCTGTGCCAACTGTGGCGAAACACTCGAACAGTCTTGAAGCAAGCAAGTAACCGAAACTGCATTTACCACAATGCCAGGGGTGAACCTTGCTGGGAAATGAAGCGGTGTGCTCCCACCCCTGTTCCTGTTTAATAGTACTGCCGTGAGTCATTGAGCTGACGAGCTTGTGGATGAAGCACCCGCATGCCTCTGAGAGGTACCTGACCTGAGAAAGATGTTAGCAGCCTACTCAGCAAACCCCAAATTTCAAAGACTGTAATCTCTACTGATGATGGTTAAAGTACCAGAAACACATGTCTAGTGATCAGCACTATCTGCGCCAACTGTGGCGAAACACTCGAACACTCTTGAAGCAAGCAAGTAACTGAAACTGCATTTACCACAATGCCAGGGGCGAACCTTGCTGGGAGGTGAAGAGTTGTGCTCCCACACCTCTTCTTATTTAAAAGTACTCCGGTGAGTCATTGAGCTGACGAGCTCATGGATGATGCACCCGCATGCCTGTGAGAGGTACCTGACCTGAGAAAGATATTGGCAGCCTTCTCAGCAAACCCCAAATTTGAAAGATTGTAATCTCTACTGATGACAGCTAAAGAACCAGAAACACGTGTCTAGAGATCAGCACTATCTGCGCCAACTGTGGCGAAACACTCGAACACTCTTGAAACAAGCAAGTAACTATTTACCACAATGCCAGGGGCGAACCTTGCTGGGAGGTGAAGCGGTGTGCTCCCAACCCTGTTCCTGTTTAGTAGTACTCCCGTGAGTCATTGAGCTGACAAGCTTGTGGATGAAGCACGCGCATGCCTGTGAGAGGTACCTGACCTGAGAAAGATGTTGGCAGCCTACTCAGCAAACCCCAAATTTGAAAGATTGTAATCTCTACTGATGACAGTTAAAGAAACAGAAACACGTGTCTAGATATCAGCACTATCTGCGCCAACTGTGGCGAAACACTCAAACACTCTTGAAGCAAGCAAGTAACTGAAACTGCATTTACCACAATGCCAACGGCGAACCTTGCTGGGAGGTGAAGTGGTGTGCTCCCACCCCTGTTCCTGTTTAATAGTACTCCCGTGAGTGATTGAGCTGACGAGCGCGTGGATGAAGCACCCGCATGCCTGTGAGAGGTACCTGATCTGAGAAAGATGTTCGCAGCCTACTCAGCAAACCCCAAATTCCAAAGACTGTAATCTCTACTGATGACGGTTAAAGAACCAGAAACACGTGTCTAGAGATCAGCACTATCTGCACCAACTGTGGCGAAACACTCAAACACTCTTGAAGCAAGCAAGTAACTGAAACTGCTTTTACCACAGTGCATTGGGCGAACCTTGCTGGGAGGTGAAGCGGTGTGCTCCCACCCCTGTTCCTGTTTATAGTACTCCCGTGAGTCATTGGGCTGACGAGCTCGTGGATGAAGCACCGGCATGCCTGTGAGAGGTTCCTGACCTGAGAAAGATGTTCACAGCCTACTCAGCAAACCCCAAATTTCAAAGACTGTAATCTCTACTGATGATGTTTAAAGAACCAGAAACACGTGTCTAGAGATCAGCACTATCTGCTCCAACTGTGGCGAAACACTTGAACACTCTTGAAGCAAGCAAGTAACTGAAACTGCATTTACCACTATACCAGGGGTGAAGCTTGCTGGGAGGTGAAGCTGTGTGCTCTCACCCCTGTTCCTGTTTAATAGTACTATTGTGAGTCATTGAGCTGACAAGCTCGTGGATGAAGAACCCACATGCCTGTGAGAGGTACCTGACCTGAGAAAGATGTTGGCAGCCTACTCAGCAAACCCCACATTTCAAAGATCGTAATCTCTACTGATGACGGTTATAGAACCAGAAACACCTGTCTAGAGATCAGCATTAGCTGCACCAATTGTGGCGAAACACTTTAACACTCTTGAAGCAAGCAAGTAACTGCAACTGAATTTACCACAATGCCATGGGCGAACCTTGCTGGGAGGTGAAGCGGTGTGCTCCTACCCCTGTTCCTGTTTAATAGTACTCACGTGAGTCATTGAGCTGACGAGCTCGTGGATGAAGCACCCGCATGCCTGTGAGAGGTACCTGACCTGAGAAAGATATTTGCAGCCTACTCAGCAAACCCCAAATTTCAAAGACTATAATCTCTACTGATATGGTATAAAGAACCAGAAAGACGTGTCCAGAGATCAGCACTATCTGCGCCAACTGTGGCGAAACACTCGAACACTGTTGAAGCAAGCAAGAAACTAAAACTGCATTCACCACAATGCCAGGGGCGAACCTTGCTGTGAGGTGAAGCGGTGTGCTCCCACCCCTGTTCCTGTTTGATAGTACTCCCGTGAGTCATTGAGCTGGCGAGCGCGTGGATGAAGCACCCGCATGCCTGTGAGAGGAACCTGACATAAGAAAGATGTTGGCATCCTACTCAGCAAACCCCACATTTGAAAGACTGTAATCTCTACTAATGACGGTTAAAGAACCAGAAACAGGTGTCTAGAGATCAGCACTATCTGAGCCAACTGTGGCGAAACACTCTAACACTCTTGAAGCAAGCAAGTAACCGAAACTGCATTTACCACAATGACAGGGGCGAACCTTCATGGGAGGTGAAGCGGTGTGCTCCAACCCCTGTTCCTGCTTAATAGCACTCCCGTGAGTCATTGAGCTGACGAGCTTGTGGCTGAAGCACCCGCATGCCTGTGAGAAGTACCTGACCTGAGAAAGATGTTGGCAGCCTACTCAGCAAACCCCACATTTGAAACACTTTAATCTCTACTGATGACGGTTAAAGAACCAGAAACACGTGTCTAGAGATCAGCACTATCTGCGCCAACTATGGCAAAACACTCGAACACTCTTGAAGCAAGCAAGTAACTGCAACTGCATTTACCACAATGCCAGGGGAGAACCTTGCTGGGAGGTGAAGCGGTGTGCTCCCACCCCTGTTCCTGCTTAATAGTACTCCCGTGAGTCATTGAGCTGACAAGCTCGTGGATGAAGCACCCGCATGACTGTGAGAGGTACCTGACCTGAGAAAGATGTTCGCAGCCTACTCAGCAAACCCCAAATTTGAAAGATTGTAATCTCTACTGATGACAGTTAAAGAAACAGAAACACGTGTCTAGAGATCAGCACTATCTGCGCCAACTGTGGCGAAACACTCGAACACTCTTGAAGCAGGCAGGTAACTGAAACTGCATTTACCACAATACCAGGGGCGAACTTTGCTGTGAGGTGAAGCGGTGTGCTCCCACCCCTGTTCCTGTTTAATAGTACTCCCGTGAGTCATTGGGCTGACGAGCTCGTGGATGAAGCACCCACATGCCTGTGAGAGGTCCCTGACCTGAGAAAGATGTTGGCAGCCTACTCAGCAAACCCCACATTTCAAAGACCGTAATCTCTACTGATGACGGTTATAGAACCAGAAACACCTGTCTAGAGATCAGCATTAGCTGCACCAATTGTGGCGAAACACTCGAACAATCTTGAAGCAAGCAAGTAACTGAAACTGCATTTACCACAATGCCAGGGGCGAACCTTGCTGGGAGGTGAAACGGTGTGCTCCCACCCCTGTTCCAGTTTAATAGTACTCCAGTGAGTCTTTGAGCTGACGAGCTCGTGGACGAAGCACCCGCATGCCTGTGAGAGGTACCTGACCTGAGAAAGATGTTGGCATCCTACTCAGAAAACCCCACATTTGAAAGACTGTAATCTCTACTGATGACGGTTAAAGAACCAGAAACACGTGTCTAGAGATCAGCACTATCTGCGCCAACTATAGCGAAACACTCGAACAGTCTTGAAGCAAGCAAGTAACTGCAACTGAATTTACCACAATGCCACGGGTGAACCTTGCTGGGAGGTGAAGCGGTGTGCTCCTACTCCTGTTCCTGTTTAATAGTACTCACGTGAGTCTTTGAGCTGTCGAGCTCGTGGACGAAGCACCCGCATGCCTGTGAGAGGAACCTGACATAAGAAAGATGTTGGCATCCTACTCAGAAAACCCTACATTTGAAAGACTGTAATCTCTACTAATGACGGTTAAAGAACCAGAAACATGTGTCTAGAGATCAGCACTATCTGAGCCAACTGTGGCGAAACACTCTAACACTCTTGAAGCAAGCAAGTAACTGAAACTGCATTTACCACAATGCCAGGGGCGAACCTTGCTGGGAGGTGAAGCGGTGTGCTCCCACCCCTGTTCCTGTTTAATAGTACTCCCGTGAGTCATTGAGCTGGCGAGCGCGTGGATGAAGCACCCGCATGCCTATGAGAGGAACCTGACATAAGAAAGATGTTGGCATCCTACTCAGAAAACCGCACATTTGAAAGACTGTAATCTCTACTAATGACGGTTAAAGAACCAGAAACATGTGTCTAGAGATCAGCACTATCTGAGCCAACTGTGGCGAAACACTCTAACACTCTTGAAGCAAGCAAGTAACTGAAACTGCATTTACCACAATGACAGGGGCGAACCTTGCTGGGAGGTGAAGCGGTGTGCTCCAACCCCTGCTCCTGCTTAATAGCACTCCCGTGAGTCATTGAGCTGACTAGCTTGTGGCTGAAGCACCCGCATGCCTGTGAGAGGTACCTGACCTGAGAAAGATGTTGGCAGCCTACTCAGCAAACCCCACATTTGAAACACTTTAATCTCTACTGATGACGGTTAGAGAACCAGAAACACGTGTCTAGAGATCAGCACTATCTGCGCCAACAGTGGTGAAACACTCGAACACTTTTGAAGTAAGCAAGTAACTGAAACTGCATTTACCACAATGCCAAGGGCGAGCCTTGCAGGGAGGTGAAGCGGTGTGCTCCCACCCCTGTTCCTGTTTAATAGTACTCTTATGAGTCATTGAGCTGACAAGCTCTGGGTTGAAGCACCCACATGCCTGTGAGAGGTACCTGACCTGAGAAAGATGTTGGCAGCCTACTCAGCAAACCCTAAATTTCAAAGAATGTAATCTCTACTGATGACGGTTATAGAACCAGAAACACCTGTCTAGAGATCAGCACTAGCTGCGCCAATTGTGGCGAAACACTCGAACACTCTTGAAGCAAGTAAGTAACTGAAACTGCATTTACCACAATGCCAAGGGCGAACCTTGCTGGGAGGTGAAGCGGTGTGCTCCCACCCCTGTTCCTGTTTAATAGTAGTCCCGTGAGTGATTGAGCTGACGAGCGTGTGGATGAAGCACCCACATGCCTGTGAGAGGTACCTGACATGAGAAAGATGTTGGCAGCCTACTCAGCAAACCCCATATTTGAAACATTGTAATCTCTACTGATGATGGTTAAAGAACCAGAAACATGTGTCTAGAGATCAGCACTATCTGCGCCAACTATAGCGAAACACTCGAACACTCTTGAAGCAAGCAAGTAACTACAACTGAATTTACCACAATGCCACTGGCGAACCTTGCTGGGAGGTGAAGCGGTGTGCTCCTACTCCTGTTCCTGTTTAATAGTACTCACGTGCGTCATTGAGCTGATGAGCTCATGGATGAAGCACCCGCATGCCTGTGAGAGGTACCTGACCTGAGAAAGATATTTGCAGCCTACTCAGCAAACCCCAAATTTCAAAGATTATAATCTCTACTGATATGGTATAAAGAACCAGAAACACGTGTCCAGAGATCAGCACTATCTGCGCCAACTGTGGCGAAACACTCGAACACTGTTGAAGCAAGCAAGAAACTGAAACTGCATTTACCACAATGCCAGGGGCGAACCTTGCTGGGAGGTGAAGCGGTGTGCTCCCACCCCTGTTCCTGTTTAATAGTACTCCCGTGAGTCATTGAGCTGGCGAGCGCGTGGATGAAGCACCCGCATGCCTGTGAGAGGAACCTGACATAGGAAAGATGTTGGCATCCTACTCAGAAAACCCCACATTTGAAAGACTGTAATCTCTACTAATGACGGTTAAAGAACCAGAAACATGTGTCTAGAGATCAGCACTATCTGAGCCAACTGTGGCGAAACACTCTAACACTCTTGAAGCAAGCAAGTAACTGAAACTGCTTTTACCACAATGACAGGGGCGAACCTTCATGGGAGGTGAAGCGGTGTGCTCCAACCCCTGCTCCTTCTTAATAGCACTCCCGTGAGTCATTGAGCTGACTAGCTTGTGGCTGAAGCACCCGCATGCCTGTGAGAGGTACCTGACCTGAGAAAGATGTTGGCAGCCTACTCAGCAAACCCCACATTTGAAACACTTTAATCTCTACTGATGACGGTTAAAGAACCAGAAACACGTGTCTAGAGATCAGCACTATCTGCGCCAACTATGGCAAAACACTCGAACACGCTTGAAGCAAGCAAGTAACTGCAACTGCATTTACCACAATGCCAGGGGAGAACCTTACTGGGAGGTGAAGTGGTGTGCTCCCACCCCTGTTCCTACTTAACAGTACTCCCGTGAGTCATTGAGCTGACGAGCTCGTGGATGAAGCACCCGCATGCCTGTGAGAGGTACCTGACCTGAGAAAGATGTTCGCAGCCTTCTCAGCAAACCCCATATTTGAAAGATTGTAATCTCTACTGATGACAGTTAAAGAAACAGAAACACGTGTCTAGAAATCAGCACTATCTGCGCCAACTGTGGCGAAACACTCGAACACTCTTGAAGCAAGCAAGTAACTGAAACTGCATTTACCACAATACCAGGGGCGAACCTTGCTGGGAGGTGAAGCAGTGTGCTCCCACCCCTGTTCCTGTTTAATAGTACTATTGTGAGTCATTGAGCTGGCGAGCGCGTGGATGAAGCACCCGCATGCCTGTGAGAGGAACCTGACATAAGAAAGATGTTGGCATCCTACTCAGAAAACCCCACATTTGAAAGACTGTAATCTCTACTAATGACAGTTAAAGAACCAGAAACATGTGTCTAGAGATCAGCACTATCTGAGCCAACTGTGGCGAAACACTCTAACACTCTTGAAGCAAGCAAGTAACTGAAATTGCATTTACCACAATGACAGGGGCGAACCTTCATGGGAGGTGAAGCGGTGTGCTCCAACCCCTGCTCCTGCTTAATAGCACACCCGTGAGTCATTGAGCTGACGAGCTTGTGGCTGAAGCACCCACATGCCTGTGAGAGGTACCTGACCTGAGAAAGATGTTGGCAGCCTACTCAGCAAACCCCACATTTGAAACACTTTAATCTCTACTGATGACGGTTAAAGAACCAGAAACACGTGTCTAGAGATCAGCACTATCTGCGCCAACTATGGCAAAACACTCGAACACTCTTGAAGCAAGCAAGTAACTGCAACTGCATTTACCACAATGCCAGGGGAGAACATTACTGGGAGGTGAAGCGGTGTGCTCCCACCCCTGTTCCTGTTTAATAGTACTCCCGTGAGTCATTGGGCTGACGAGCTCGTAGATGAAGCACCAGCATGCCTGTGAGAGGTTCCTGACCTGAGAAAGATGTTCGCAGCCTACTCAACAAACCCCAAATTTCAAAGACTGTAATCTCTACTGATGATGTTTAAAGAACCAGAAACACGTGTCTAGAGACCAGCACTATCTGCGCCAACTGTAGGAAACACTCTTGAAGCAAGCAAGTAAGTGAAACTGCATTTACCACAATGCCAGGGGCGAACCTTGCTGGGAGGTGAAGCTGTGTGCTCCCATCCCTGTTCCTGTTTAATAGTACTATTGTGAGTCATTGAGCTGACAAGCTCGTGGATGAAGCACCCGCATGCCTGTGAGGGTTATCAGACCTGAGAAAGATGTTGGCATCCTACTCAGCAAACCCCACATTTGAAAGACTGTAATATCTACTGATGACGGTTAAAAAACCAGAAACACGTGTCTAGAGATCAGCACTATCTGCGCCAACTGTAGGAAACACTTGAACACTCTTGAAGCAAGCAAGTAACTGCAACTTCATTTACCACAATGCCAGGGGTGAACCTTGCTGGGACGTGAAGCGGTGTGCTCCCACCCCTGTTCCTGCTTAATAGTACTCCCGTGAGTCATTGAGCTGACAAGCTCGTGGATGAAGCACCCGCATGCCTGTGAGAGGTATCTGACCTGAGAAAGATGTTGGCAGCCTACTCAGCAAACCCCACATTTCAAAGACTGTAATCTCCACTGATGACGGTTAAAGAACCAGAAGCACGTGTCTAGAGATCAGCACTATCTGCACCAACTGTGGCGAAAAACTCGAACACTCTTGAAGCAAGCAAGTAACTGAAACTGCATTTACCACAATGACAGGGGCGAACCTTCATGGGAGGTGAAGCGGTGTGCTCCAACCCCTGTTCCTGCTTAATAGCACTCCCGTGAGTCACTGAGCTGACAAGCTTGTGGCTGAAGCACCCGCATGCCTGTGAGAGGTACCTGACCTGAGAAAGATGTTGGCAGCCTACTCAGCAAACCCCACATTTGAAACACTTTAATCTCTACTGATGACTGTAAAAGAACCAGAAACAGGTGTCTAGAGATCAGCACTATCTGAGCCAACTGTGGCGAAACACTCTAACACTCTTGAAGCAAGCAAGTAACTGAAACTGCATTTACCACAATGACAGGGGCGAACCTTCATGGGAGGTGAAGCGGAGTGCTCCAACCCCTGTTCCTGCTTAATAGCACTCCCGTGAGTCATTGAGCTGACGAGCTTGTGGCTGAAGCACCCGCATGCCTGTGAGAGGTACCTGACCTGAGAAAGATGTTGGCAGCCTACTCAGCAAACCCCACATTTTAAACACTTTAATCTCTACTGATGACGGTTAAAGAACCAGAAACACGTGTCTAGAGATCAGCACTATCTGCGCCAACTATGGCAAAACACTCGAACACTCTTGAAGCAAGCAAGTAACTGCAACTGCATTTACCACAATGCCAGGGGAGAACCTTGCTGGGAGGTGAAGCGGTGTGCTCCCACCCCTGTTCCTGCTTAATAGTACTCCCGTGAGTCATTGAGCTGACAAGCTCGTGGATGAAGCACCCGCATGACTGTGAGAGGTACCTGACCTGAGAAAGATGTTCGCAGCCTACTCAGCAAACCCCAAATTTGAAAGATTGTAATCTCTACTGATGACAGTTAAAGAAACAGAAACACGTGTCTAGAGATCAGCACTATCTGCGCCAACTGTGGCTAAACACTCAAACACTCTTGAAGCAAGCAAGTAACTGAAACTGCATTTACCACAATGCCAAGGGCGAACCTTGCTGGGAGGTGAAGCGGTGTGCTCCCATCCCTGTTCCTGTTTAATAGTACTCCCGTGAGTGATTGAGCTGACGAGCGCGTGCTTGAAGCACCCGCATGCCTGTGAGAGGTACCTGATCTGAGAAAGATGTTCGCAGCCTACTCAGCAAACCCCAAATTTGAAAGATTGTAATCTCTACTGATGACAGTTAAAGAAACAGAAACACGTGTCTAGAGATCAGCACTATCTGCGCCAACTGTGGCGAAACACTCGAACACTCTTGAAGCAGGCAGGTAACTGAAACTGCTTTTACCACAATACCAGGGGCTAACTTTGCTGTGAGGTGAAGCGGTGTGCTCCCACCCCTGTTCCTGTTTAATAGTACTCCCGTGAGTCATTGGGCTGACGAGCTCGTGGATGAAGCACCCACATGCCTGTGAGAGGTCCCTGACCTGAGAAAGATGTTGGCAGCCTACTCAGCAAACCCCACATTTCAAAGACCGTAATCTCTACTGATGACGGTTATAGAACCAGAAACACCTGTCTAGAGATCAGCATTAGCTGCACCAATTGTGGCGAAACACTCGAACAATCTTGAAGCAAGCAAGTAACTGAAACTGCATTTACCACAATGCCAGGGGCGAACCTTGCTGGGAGGTGAAACGGTGTGCTCCCACCCCTGTTCCAGTTTAATAGTACTCCAGTGAGTCTTTGAGCTGACGAGCTCGTGGACGAAGCACCCGCATGCCTGTGAGAGGTACCTGACCTGAGAAAGATGTTGGCATCCTACTCAGAAAACCCCACATTTGAAAGACTGTAATCTCTACTGATGACGGTTAAAGAACCAGAAACACGTGTCTAGAGATCAGCACTATCTGCGCCAACTATAGCGAAACACTCGAACAGTCTTGAAGCAAGCAAGTAACTGCAACTGAATTTACCACAATGCCACAGGTGAACCTTGCTGGGAGGTGAAGCGGTGTGCTCCTACTCCTGTTCCTGTTTAATAGTACTCACGTGAGTCTTTGAGCTGTCGAGCTCGTGGACGAAGCACCCGCATGCCTGTGAGAGGAACCTGACATAAGAAAGATGTTGGCATCCTACTCAGAAAACCCTACATTTGAAAGACTGTAATCTCTACTAATGACGGTTAAAGAACCAGAAACATGTGTCTAGAGATCAGCACTATCTGAGCCAACTGTGGCGAAACACTCTAACACTCTTGAAGCAAGCAAGTAACTGAAACTGCATTTACCACAATGACAGGGGCGAACCTTCATGGGAGGTGAAGCGGTGTGCTCCAACCCCTGCTCCTGCTTAATAGCACTCCCGTGAGTCATTGAGCTGACTAGCTTGTGGCTGAAGCACCCGCATGCCTGTGAGAGGTACCTGACCTGAGAAAGATGTTGGCAGCCTACTCAGCAAACCCCACATTTGAAACACTTTAATCTCTACTGATGACGGTTAGAGAACCAGAAACACGTGTCTAGAGATCAGCACTATCTGCGCCAACAGTGGTGAAACACTCGAACACTTTTGAAGTAAGCAAGTAACTGAAACTGCATTTACCACAATGCCAAGGGCGAGCCTTGCAGGGAGGTGAAGCGGTGTGCTCCCACCCCTGTTCCCGTTTAATAGTACTATTGTGAGTCATTGAGCTGACAAGCTCGTGGATGAAGCACCCACATGCCTGTGAGAGGTACCTGACCTGAGAAAGATGTTGGCATCCTACTCAGCAAACCCCACATTTGAAAGACTGTAATCTCTACTGATGACAGTTAAAGAACCAGAAACACGTGTCTAGAGATCAGCACTATCTGCGCCAACTGTAGGAAACACTTGAACACTCTTGAAGCAAGCAAGTAACTGCAACTTCATTTACCACAATGCCAGGGGCGAATCGTGCTGGGAGGTGAAGCGGTATGCTCCCACCCCTGTTCCTGCTCAATAGTACTCCCGTGAGTCATTGAGCTGACAAGCACGTGGATGAAGCACCCACATGCCTGTGAGAGGTACCTGACCTGAGAAAGATGTTGGCAGCCTACTCAGCAAACCCTAAATTTCAAAGAATGTAATCTCTACTGATGACGGTTATAGAACCAGAAACACCTGTCTAGAGATCAGCACTAGCTGCGCCAATTGTGGCGAAACACTCGAACACTCTTGAAGCAAGTAAGTAACTGAAACTGCATTTACCACAATGCCAAGGGCGAACCTTGCTGGGAGGTGAAGCGGTGTGCTCCCACCCCTGTTCCTGTTTAATAGTAGTCCCGTGAGTGATTGAGCTGACGAGCGTGTGGATGAAGCACCCACATGCCTGTGAGAGGTACCTGACATGAGAAAGATGTTGGCAGCCTACTCAGCAAACCCCATATTTGAAACATTGTAATCTCTACTGATGATGGTTAAAGAACCAGAAACATGTGTCTAGAGATCAGCACTATCTGCGCCAACTATAGCGAAACACTCGAACACTCTTGAAGCAAGCAAGTAACTACAACTGAATTTACCACAATGCCACTGGCGAACCTTGCTGGGAGGTGAAGCGGTGTGCTCCTACTCCTGTTCCTGTTTAATAGTACTCACGTGCGTCATTGAGCTGATGAGCTCATGGATGAAGCACCCGCATGCCTGTGAGAGGTACCTGACCTGAGAAAGATATTTGCAGCCTACTCAGCAAACCCCAAATTTCAAAGATTATAATCTCTACTGATATGGTATAAAGAACCAGAAACACGTGTCCAGAGATCAGCACTATCTGCGCCAACTGTGGCGAAACACTCGAACACTGTTGAAGCAAGCAAGAAACTGAAACTGCATTTACCACAATGCCAGGGGCGAACCTTGCTGGGAGGTGAAGCGGTGTGCTCCCACCCCTGTTCCTGTTTAATAGTACTCCCGTGAGTCATTGAGCTGGCGAGCGCGTGGATGAAGCACCCGCATGCCTGTGAGAGGAACCTGACATAAGAAAGATGTTGGCATCCTACTCAGAAAACCCCACATTTGAAAGACTGTAATCTCTACTAATGACGGTTAAAGAACCAGAAACATGTGTCTAGAGATCAGCACTATCTGAGCCAACTGTGGCGAAACACTCTAACACTCTTGAAGCAAGCAAGTAACTGAAACTGCTTTTACCACAATGACAGGGGCGAACCTTCATGGGAGGTGAAGCGGTGTGCTCCAACCCCTGCTCCTTCTTAATAGCACTCCCGTGAGTCATTGAGCTGACTAGCTTGTGGCTGAAGCACCCGCATGCCTGTGAGAGGTACCTGACCTGAGAAAGATGTTGGCAGCCTACTCAGCAAACCCCACATTTGAAACACTTTAATCTCTACTGATGACGGTTAAAGAACCAGAAACACGTGTCTAGAGATCAGCACTATCTGCGCCAACTATGGCAAAACACTCGAACACGCTTGAAGCAAGCAAGTAACTGCAACTGCATTTACCACAATGCCAGGGGAGAACCTTACTGGGAGGTGAAGTGGTGTGCTCCCACCCCTGTTCCTACTTAACAGTACTCCCGTGAGTCATTGAGCTGACGAGCTCGTGGATGAAGCACCCGCATGCCTGTGAGAGGTACCTGACCTGAGAAAGATGTTCGCAGCCTTCTCAGCAAACCCCATATTTGAAAGATTGTAATCTCTACTGATGACAGTTAAAGAAACAGAAACACGTGTCTAGAAATCAGCACTATCTGCGCCAACTGTGGCGAAACACTCGAACACTCTTGAAGCAAGCAAGTAACTGAAACTGCATTTACCACAATACCAGGGGCGAACCTTGCTGGGAGGTGAAGCAGTGTGCTCCCACCCCTGTTCCTGTTTAATAGTACTATTGTGAGTCATTGAGCTGGCGAGCGCGTGGATGAAGCACCCGCATGCCTGTGAGAGGAACCTGACATAAGAAAGATGTTGGCATCCTACTCAGAAAACCCCACATTTGAAAGACTGTAATCTCTACTAATGACAGTTAAAGAACCAGAAACATGTGTCTAGAGATCAGCACTATCTGAGCCAACTGTGGCGAAACACTCTAACACTCTTGAAGCAAGCAAGTAACTGAAATTGCATTTACCACAATGACAGGGGCGAACCTTCATGGGAGGTGAAGCGGTGTGCTCCAACCCCTGCTCCTGCTTAATAGCACACCCGTGAGTCATTGAGCTGACGAGCTTGTGGCTGAAGCACCCACATGCCTGTGAGAGGTACCTGACCTGAGAAAGATGTTGGCAGCCTACTCAGCAAACCCCACATTTGAAACACTTTAATCTCTACTGATGACGGTTAAAGAACCAGAAACACGTGTCTAGAGATCAGCACTATCTGCGCCAACTATGGCAAAACACTCGAACACTCTTGAAGCAAGCAAGTAACTGCAACTGCATTTACCACAATGCCAGGGGAGAACATTACTGGGAGGTGAAGCGGTGTGCTCCCACCCCTGTTCCTGTTTAATAGTACTCCCGTGAGTCATTGGGCTGACGAGCTCGTAGATGAAGCACCAGCATGCCTGTGAGAGGTTCCTGACCTGAGAAAGATGTTCGCAGCCTACTCAACAAACCCCAAATTTCAAAGACTGTAATCTCTACTGATGATGTTTAAAGAACCAGAAACACGTGTCTAGAGACCAGCACTATCTGCGCCAACTGTAGGAAACACTCTTGAAGCAAGCAAGTAAGTGAAACTGCATTTACCACAATGCCAGGGGCGAACCTTGCTGGGAGGTGAAGCTGTGTGCTCCCATCCCTGTTCCTGTTTAATAGTACTATTGTGAGTCATTGAGCTGACAAGCTCGTGGATGAAGCACCCGCATGCCTGTGAGGGTTATCAGACCTGAGAAAGATGTTGGCATCCTACTCAGCAAACCCCACATTTGAAAGACTGTAATATCTACTGATGACGGTTAAAAAACCAGAAACACGTGTCTAGAGATCAGCACTATCTGCGCCAACTGTAGGAAACACTTGAACACTCTTGAAGCAAGCAAGTAACTGCAACTTCATTTACCACAATGCCAGGGGTGAACCTTGCTGGGACGTGAAGCGGTGTGCTCCCACCCCTGTTCCTGCTTAATAGTACTCCCGTGAGTCATTGAGCTGACAAGCTCGTGGATGAAGCACCCGCATGCCTGTGAGAGGTATCTGACCTGAGAAAGATGTTGGCAGCCTACTCAGCAAACCCCACATTTCAAAGACTGTAATCTCCACTGATGACGGTTAAAGAACCAGAAGCACGTGTCTAGAGATCAGCACTATCTGCACCAACTGTGGCGAAAAACTCGAACACTCTTGAAGCAAGCAAGTAACTGAAACTGCATTTACCACAATGACAGGGGCGAACCTTCATAGGAGGTGAAGCGGTGTGCTCCAACCCCTGTTCCTGCTTAATAGCACTCCCGTGAGTCACTGAGCTGACAAGCTTGTGGCTGAAGCACCCGCATGCCTGTGAGAGGTACCTGACCTGAGAAAGATGTTGGCAGCCTACTCAGCAAACCCCACATTTGAAACACTTTAATCTCTACTGATGACTGTAAAAGAACCAGAAACAGGTGTCTAGAGATCAGCACTATCTGAGCCAACTGTGGCGAAACACTCTAACACTCTTGAAGCAAGCAAGTAACTGAAACTGCATTTACCACAATGACAGGGGCGAACCTTCATGGGAGGTGAAGCGGAGTGCTCCAACCCCTGTTCCTGCTTAATAGCACTCCCGTGAGTCATTGAGCTGACGAGCTTGTGGCTGAAGCACCCGCATGCCTGTGAGAGGTACCTGACCTGAGAAAGATGTTGGCAGCCTACTCAGCAAACCCCACATTTTAAACACTTTAATCTCTACTGATGACGGTTAAAGAACCAGAAACACGTGTCTAGAGATCAGCACTATCTGCGCCAACTATGGCAAAACACTCGAACACTCTTGAAGCAAGCAAGTAACTGCAACTGCATTTACCACAATGCCAGGGGAGAACCTTGCTGGGAGGTGAAGCGGTGTGCTCCCACCCCTGTTCCTGCTTAATAGTACTCCCGTGAGTCATTGAGCTGACAAGCTCGTGGATGAAGCACCCGCATGACTGTGAGAGGTACCTGACCTGAGAAAGATGTTCGCAGCCTACTCAGCAAACCCCAAATTTGAAAGATTGTAATCTCTACTGATGACAGTTAAAGAAACAGAAACACGTGTCTAGAGATCAGCACTATCTGCGCCAACTGTGGCTAAACACTCAAACACTCTTGAAGCAAGCAAGTAACTGAAACTGCATTTACCACAATGCAAAGGGCGAACCTTGCTGGGAGGTGAAGCGGTGTGCTCCCATCCCTGTTCCTGTTTAATAGTACTCCCGTGAGTGATTGAGCTGACGAGCGCGTGCTTGAAGCACCCGCATGCCTGTGAGAGGTACCTGATCTGAGAAAGATGTTCGCAGCCTACTCAGCAAACCCCAAATTTGAAAGATTGTAATCTCTACTGATGACAGTTAAAGAAACAGAAACACGTGTCTAGAGATCAGCACTATCTGCGCCAACTGTGGCGAAACACTCGAACACTCTTGAAGCAGGCAGGTAACTGAAACTGCTTTTACCACAATACCAGGGGCTAACTTTGCTGTGAGGTGAAGCGGTGTGCTCCCACCCCTGTTCCTGTTTAATAGTACTCCCGTGAGTCATTGGGCTGACGAGCTCGTGGATGAAGCACCCACATGCCTGTGAGAGGTCCCTGACCTGAGAAAGATGTTGGCAGCCTACTCAGCAAACCCCACATTTCAAAGACCGTAATCTCTACTGATGACGGTTATAGAACCAGAAACACCTGTCTAGAGATCAGCATTAGCTGCACCAATTGTGGCGAAACACTCGAACAATCTTGAAGCAAGCAAGTAACTGAAACTGCATTTACCACAATGCCAGGGGCGAACCTTGCTGGGAGGTGAAACGGTGTGCTCCCACCCCTGTTCCAGTTTAATAGTACTCCAGTGAGTCTTTGAGCTGACGAGCTCGTGGACGAAGCACCCGCATGCCTGTGAGAGGTACCTGACCTGAGAAAGATGTTGGCATCCTACTCAGAAAACCCCACATTTGAAAGACTGTAATCTCTACTGATGACGGTTAAAGAACCAGAAACACGTGTCTAGAGATCAGCACTATCTGCGCCAACTATAGCGAAACACTCGAACAGTCTTGAAGCAAGCAAGTAACTGCAACTGAATTTACCACAATGCCACAGGTGAACCTTGCTGGGAGGTGAAGCGGTGTGCTCCTACTCCTGTTCCTGTTTAATAGTACTCACGTGAGTCTTTGAGCTGTCGAGCTCGTGGACGAAGCACCCGCATGCCTGTGAGAGGAACCTGACATAAGAAAGATGTTGGCATCCTACTCAGAAAACCCTACATTTGAAAGACTGTAATCTCTACTAATGACGGTTAAAGAACCAGAAACATGTGTCTAGAGATCAGCACTATCTGAGCCAACTGTGGCGAAACACTCTAACACTCTTGAAGCAAGCAAGTAACTGAAACTGCATTTACCACAATGACAGGGGCGAACCTTCATGGGAGGTGAAGCGGTGTGCTCCAACCCCTGCTCCTGCTTAATAGCACTCCCGTGAGTCATTGAGCTGACTAGCTTGTGGCTGAAGCACCCGCATGCCTGTGAGAGGTACCTGACCTGAGAAAGATGTTGGCAGCCTACTCAGCAAACCCCACATTTGAAACACTTTAATCTCTACTGATGACGGTTAGAGAACCAGAAACACGTGTCTAGAGATCAGCACTATCTGCGCCAACAGTGGTGAAACACTCGAACACTTTTGAAGTAAGCAAGTAACTGAAACTGCATTTACCACAATGCCAAGGGCGAGCCTTGCAGGGAGGTGAAGCGGTGTGCTCCCACCCCTGTTCCTGTTTAATAGTACTCTTGTGAGTCATTGAGCTGACAAGCTCTGGGTTGAAGCACCCACATGCCTGTGAGAGGTACCTGACCTGAGAAAGATGTTGGCAGCCTACTCAGCAAACCCTAAATTTCAAAGAATGTAATCTCTACTGATGACGGTTATAGAACCAGAAACACCTGTCTAGAGATCAGCACTAGCTGCGCCAATTGTGGCGAAACACTCGAACACTCTTGAAGCAAGCAAGTAACTGAAACTGCATTTACCACAATGCCAAGGGCGAACCTTGCTGGGAGGTGAAGCGGTGTGCTCCCACCCCTGTTCCTGTTTAATAGTAGTCCCGTGAGTGATTGAGCTGACGACCGTGTGGATGAAGCACCCACATGCCTGTGAGAGGTACCTGACATGAGAAAGATGTTGGCAGCCTACTCAGCAAACCCCATATTTGAAACATTGTAATCTCTACTGATGATGGTTAAAGAACCAGAAACATGTGTCTAGAGATCAGCACTATCTGCGCCAACTATAGCGAAACACTCGAACACTCTTGAAGCAAGCAAGTAACTACAACTGAATTTACCACAATGCCACGGGCGAACCTTGCTGGGAGGTGAAGCGGTGTGCTCCTACTCCTGTTCCTGTTTAATAGTACTCACGTGCGTCATTGAGCTGATGAGCTCATGGATGAAGCACCCGCATGCCTGTGAGAGGTACCTGACCTGAGAAAGATATTTGCAGCCTACTCAGCAAACCCCAAATTTCAAAGATTATAATCTCTACTGATATGGTATAAAGAACCAGAAACACGTGTCCAGAGATCAGCACTATCTGCGCCAACTGTGGCGAAACACTCGAACACTCTTGAAGCAAGCAAGAAACTGAAACTGCATTTACCACAATACCAGGGGCGAACCTTGCTGGGAGGTGAAGCAGTGTGCTCCCACCCCTGTTCCTGTTTAATAGTACTCCCGTGAGTCATTGAGCTGGCGAGCGCGTGGATGAAGCACCCGCATGCCTGTGAGAGGAACCTGACATAAGAAAGATGTTGGCATCCTACTCAGAAAACCCCACATTTGAAAGACTGTAGTCTCTACTAATGACGGTTAAAGAACCAGAAACATGTGTCTAGAGATCAGCACTATCTGAGCCAACTGTGGCGAAACACTCTAACACTCTTGAAGCAAGCAAGTAACTTAAACTGCATTTACCACAATGACAGGGGCGAACCTTCATGGGAGGTGAAGCGGTGTGCTCCAACCCCTGCTCCTGCTTAATAGCACTCCCGTGAGTCATTGAGCTGACGAGCTTGTGGCTGAAGCACCCGCATGCCTGTGAGAGGTACCTGACCTGAGAAAGATGTTGGCAGCCTACTCAGCAAACCCCACATTTGAAACACTTTAATCTCTACTGATGACGGTTAAAGAACCAGAAACACGTGTCTAGAGATCAGCACTATCTGCGCCAACTATGGCAAAACACTCGAACACTCTTGAAGCAAGCAAGTAACTGCAACTGCATTTACCACAATGCCAGGGGAGAACCTTACTGGGAGGTGAAGCGGTGTGCTCCCACCCCTGTTCCTACTTAATAGTACTCCCGTGAGTCATTGAGCTGACGAGCTCGTGGATGAAGCACCCGCATGCCTGTGAGAGGAACCTGACCTGAGAAAGATGTTCGCAGCCTACTCAGCAAACCCCATATTTGAAAGATTGTAATCTCTACTGATGACAGTTAAAGAAACAGAAACACGTGTCTAGAAATCAGCACTATCTGCGCCAACTGTGGCGAAACACTCGAACACTCTTAAAGCAAGCAAGTAACTGAAACTGCATTTACCACAATACCAGGGGCGAACCTTGCTGGGAGGTGAAGCAGTGTGCTCCCACCCCTGTTCCTGTTTAATAGTACTATTGTGAGTCATTGAGCTGACAAGCTCGTGGATGAAGCACCCACATGCCTGTGAGAGGTACCTGACCTGAGAAAGAAGTTGGCATCCTACTCAGCAAACCCCACATTTGAAAGACTGTAATCTCTACTGATGACGGTTAAAGAACTAGAAACATGTGTCTAGAGATCAGCACTATCTGCGCCAACTATAGGAAACACTTGAACGCTCTTGAAGCAAACAAGTAACTGCAACTTCATTTACCACAATGCCAGGGGCGAACCGTGCTGGAAGGTGAAGTGGTATGCTCCCACCCCTGTTCCTGCTCAATAGTACTCCCGTGAGTCATTGAGCTGACAAGCTCGTGGATGAAGCTCCCGCATGCCTGTGAGAGGTATCAGACCTGAGAAAGATGTTGGCAGCCTACTCAGCAAACCCCTCATTTCAAAGACTGTAATCTCTACTGATGACGGTTAAAGAACCAGAAACATGTGTCTAGAGATCAGCACTATCTGCGCCAACAGTGACGAAACACTCGAACACTTTTGAAGCAAGCAAGTAACTGAAACTGCATTTACCACAATGCCAAGGGCGAGCCTTGCAGGGAGGTGAAGCGGTGTGCTCCCACCCCTGTTCCTGTTTAATAGTACTCTTGTGAGTCATTGAGCTGACAAACTCTTGGTTGAAGCACCCGCATGCCTGTGAGAGGTACCTGACCTGAGAAAGATGTTGGCAGCCTACTCAGCAAACCCCACATTTCAAAGACCGTAATCTCTACTGATGACGGTTATAGAACCAGAAACACCTGTCTAGAGATCAGCACTAGCTGCACCAATTGTGGCGAAACACTCGAACACTCTTGAAGCAAGCAAGAAACTGAAACTGCATTTACCACAATGCCAGGGGCGAACCTTGCTGGGAGGTGAAGCGGTGTGCTCCCACCCCTGTTCCTGCTTAATAGTACTCCCGTGAGTCATTGAGCTGACAAGCTCGTGGATGAAGCACCCGCATGACTGTGAGAGGTACCTGACCTGAGAAAGATGTTCGCAGCCTACTCAGCAAACCCCAAATTTGAAAGATTGTAATCTCTACTGATGACAGTTAAAGAAACAGAAACACGTGTCTAGAGATCAGCACTATCTGCGCCAACTGTGGCTAAACACTCAAACACTCTTGAAGCAAGCAAGTAACTGAAACTGCATTTACCACAATGCCAAGGGCGAACCTTGCTGGGAGGTTAAGCGGTGTGCTCCCATCCCTGTTCCTGTTTAATAGTACTCCCGTGAGAAATTTAAGCTGACGAGCGCTTGCTTGAAGCACCCGCATGCCTGTGAGAGGTACCTGACCTGAGAAAGATGTTGGCAGCCTACTCAGCAAACCCCACATTTCAAAGACCGTAATCTCTACTAATGACGGTTAAAGAACCAGAAACACCTGTCTAGAGATCACCACTATCTGCGCCAATTGTGGCGAAACACTCGAACACTCTTGAAGCAAGCAAGTAACTGAAACTGCATTTACCACAATGCCAGGGGCAAACCTTGCTGGGAGGTGAAGCGGTGTGCTCCGACCCCTGTTCCTCTTTAATAGTACTCCAGTGAGTCTTTGAGCTGACGAGCTCGTGGATAAAGCACCCGCACGCCTATGAGTGGTACCTGACCTGAGAAAGATGTTCGCAGCCTACTCAGCAAACCCCAAATTTGAAAGACTGTAATCTCTACTGATGACAGTTAAAGAACCAGAAACACGTGTCTAGAGATCAGCACTATCTGCGCCAACTGTGGCGAAACACTGAAACACTGTTGAAGCAAGCAAGTAACTGAATCTGCATTTACAACAAAGCCAGGGGCGAACCTTGCTGAGATGCGAAGCGGTGTGTTCCACCCCTGTTCCTGCTTAATAGTACTCCCGTGAGTCATTGAGCTGACAAGCTCGTGGATGAAGCACCCGCATGACTGTGAGAGGTACCTGACCTGAGAAAGATGTTCGCAGCCTACTCAGCAAACCCCAAATTTGAAAGATTGTAATCTCTACTGATGACAGTTAAAGAAACAGAAACACGTGTCTAGAGATCAGCACTATCTGCGCCAACTGTGGCTAAACACTCAAACACTCTTGAAGCAAGCAAGTAACTGAAACTGCATTTACCACAATGCCAAGGGCGAACCTTGCTGGGAGGTGAAGCGTTGTGCTCCCATCCCTGTTCCTATTTAATAGTACTCCTGTGAGTGATTGAGCTGACGAGCGCATGGATGAAGCACCTGCATGCCTGTGAGAGGTACCTGATCTGAGAAAGATGTTCGCAGCCTACTCAGCAAACCCCAAATTTCAAAGACTGTAATCTTTACTGATGATGTTTAAAGAAACAGAAACACGTGTCTAGAGATCAGCACTATCTGCGCCAACTGTGGCTAAACACTCAAACACTCTTGAAGCAAGCAAGTAACTGAAACACATTTACCACAATACCAGGGGCGAACCTTGCTGGGAGGTGAAGCAGTGTGCTCCCACCCCTGTTCCTGCTCAATAGTACTCCCGTGAGTCATTGAGCTGACAAGCTCGTGGATGAAGCACCCGCATGACTGTGAGAGGTGCCTGACCTGAGAAAGATGTTCGCAGCCTACTCAGCAAACCCCAAATTTGAAAGATTGTAATCTCTACTGATGACAGTTAAAGAAACAGAAACACGTGTCTAGAGATCAGCACTATCTGCGCCAACTGTGGCTAAACACTCAAACACTCTTGAAGCAAGCAAGTAACTGAAACTGCATTTACCACAATGCCAAGGGCGAACCTTCATGGGAGGTAGGTGAAGCGGTGTGCTCCAACCCCTGTTCCTGCTTAATAGCACTCCCGTGAGTCATTGAGCTGACGAGCTTGTGGCTGAAGAACCCGCATGCCTGTGAGAAGTACCTGACCTGAGAAAGATGTTGGCAGCCTACTCAGCAAACCCCACATTTGAAACACTTTAATCTCTACTGATGACGGTTAAAGAACCAGAAACACGTGTCTAGAGATCAGCACTATCTGCGCCAACTATGGCAAAACACTCGAACACTCTTGAAGCAAGCAAGTAACTGCAACTGCATTTACCACAATGCCAGGGGAGAACCTTGCTGGGAGGTGAAGCGGTGTGTTCCACCCCTGTTCCTGCTTAATAGTACTCCCGTGAGTCATTGAGCTGACAAGCTCGTGGATGAAGCACCCGCATGACTGTGAGAGGTACCTGACCTGAGAAAGATGTTCGCAGCCTACTCAGCAAACCCCAAATTTGAAAGATTGTAATCTCTACTGATGACAGTTAAAGAAACAAAAACACGTGTCTAGAGATCAGCACTATCTGCGCCAACTGTGGCTAAACACTCAAAAACGCTTGTAGCAAGCAAGTAACTGAAACTGCATTTACCACAATGCCAAGGGCGAACCTTGCTGGGAGGTGAAGCGTTGTGCTCCCATCCCTGTTCCTGTTTAATAGTACTCCCGTGAGTGATTGAGCTGACGAGCGCGTGGATGAAGCACCCGCATGCCTGTGAGGGGTACCTGATCTGAGAAAGATGTTCGCAGCCTACTCAGCAAACCCCAAATTTCAAAGACTGTAATCTCTACTGATGATGTTTAAAGAACCAGAAACATGCGTCTAGAGATCAGCACTATCTGCGCCAACTGTGGCGAAACACTCGAACACTCTTGAAGCAAGCAAGTAACTGAAACACATTTACCACAATACCAGGGGCGAACCTTGCTGGGAGGTGAAGCAGTGTGCTCCCACCCCTGTTCCTGTTTAATAGTACTATTGTGAGTCATTGAGCTGACAAGCTCGTGGATGAAGCACCCACAAGCCTGTGAGAGGTACCTGACCTGAGAAAGATGTTGGCATCCTACTCAGCAAACCCCACATTTGAAAGACTGTAATCTCTACTGATGACGGTTAAAGAACCAGAAACACGTGTCTAGAGATCAGCACTATCTGCACCAACTGTAGGAAACACTTGAACACTCTTGAAGCAAGCAAGTAACTGCAACTTCATTTACCACAATGCCAGGGGCGAACCGTGCTGGGAGGTGAAGCGGTATGCTCTCACCCCTGTTCCTGCTCAATAGTACTCCAGTGAGTCTTTGAGCTGACAAGCTCGTGGATGAAGCACCCGCATGCCTGTGAGAGGTATCTGACCTGACAAAGATGTTGGCAGCCTACTCAGCAAACCCCACATTTCAAAGACTGTAATCTCTACTGATGACGGTTAAAGAACCAGAAACACGTGTCTAGAGATCAGCACTATCTGCACCAACTGTGGCGAAACAATCAAACACTCTTGAAGCAAGCAAGTAACTGAAACTGCTTTTACCACAGTGCATGGGGCGAACCTTGCTGGGAGGTGAAGCGGTGTGCTCCCACCCCTGTTCCTGCTTAATAGTACTCCCGTGAGTCATTGAGCTGACGAGCTCTTGGTTGAAGCACCCGCATGCCTGTGAGAGGTCCCTGACATGAGAAAGATGTTGGCAGCCTACTCAGCAAACCCCACATTTCAAAGACCGTAATCTCTACTGATGAATGTTATAGAACCAGAAAGACCTGTCTAGAGATCAGCATTAGCTGCACCAATTGTGGCGAAACACTTGAACACTCTTGAAGCAAGCAAGTAACTGCAACTGAATTTACCACAATGCCATGGGCGAACCTTGCTGGGAGGTGAAGCGGTGTGCTCCTACCCCTGTTCCTGTTTAATAGTACTCACGTAAGTCATTGAGCTGACAAGCTCGTGGATGAAGCACCCGCATGCCTGTGAGAGGGTGCTGGGAGGTGAAGCGGTGTGCTCCTACCCCTGTTCCTGTTTAATAGTACTCACGTAAGTCATTGAGCTGACAAGCTCGTGGATGAAGCACCCGCATGCCTGTGAGAGGTACCTGACCTGAGAAAGATATTTGCAGCCTACTCAGCAAACCCCAAATTTCAAAGACTATAATCTCTACTGATATGGTATAAAAAACCAGAAATACGTGTCCAGAGATCAGCACTATCTGCGCCAACTGTGGCGAAACACTCGAACACTGTTGAAGCAAGGAAGAAACTGAAACTGCATTCACCACAATGCCAGGGGCGAACCTTGCTGGGAGGTGAAGCGGTGTGCTCCCACCCCTGTTCCTGTTTAATAGTACTCCCGTGAGTCATTGAGCTGGCGAGCGCGTGGATGAAGCACCCACATGCCTGTGAGAGGAACCTGACATAAGAAAGATGTTGGCATCCTACTCAGCAAACCCCACATTTGAAAGACTGTAATCTCTACTAATGATGGTTAAAGAACCAGAAACAGGTGTCTAGAGATCAGCACTTTCTGAGCCAACTGTGGCGAAACACTATAAAACTCTTGAAGCAAGCAAGTAACTGAAACTGCATCTACCACAATGACAGGGGCGAACCTTCATGGGAGGTGAAGCGGTGTGCTCCAACCCCTGTTCCTGCTTAATAGCACTCCCGTGAGTCATTGAGCTGACAAGCTTGTGGCTGAAGCACCCGCATGCCTGTGAGAAGTACCTGACCTGAGAAAGATGTTGGCAGCCTACTCAACAAACCCCACATTTGAAACACTTTAATCTCTACTGATGACGGTTAAAGAACCAGAAACACGTGTCTAGAGATCAGCACTATCTGCGCCAACTATGGCAAAACACTCGAACACTCTTGAAGCAAGCAAGTAATTGCAACTGCATTTACTACAATGCCAGGGGAGAACCTTGCTGGGAGGTGAAGCTGTGTGCTCCCACCCCTGTTCCTGCTTAATAGTACTCCCGTGAGTCATTGAGCTGACAAGCTCGTGAATGAAGCACCCGCATGACTGTGAGAGGTACCTGACCTGAGAAAGATGTTCGCAGCCTACTCAGCAAACCCCAAATTTGAAAGATTGTAATCTCTACTGATGACGGTTAAAGAACCAGAAACACGTGTCTAGAGATCAGCACTATCTGCACCAACTGTAGGAAACACTTGAACACTCTTGAAGCAAGCAAGTAACTGCAACTTCATTTACCACAATGCCAGGGGCGAACCGTGCTGGGAGGTGAAGCGGTATGCTCCCACCCCTGTTCCTGCTCAATAGTACTCCCGTGAGTCATTGAGCTGACAAGCTCGTGGATGAAGCACCCGCATGCCTGTGAGAGGTATCAGACCTGAGAAAGATGTTGGCAGCCTACTCAGCAAACCCCACATTTCAAAGACTGTAATCTCTACTGATGACGGTTAAAGAACCAGAAGCACGTGTCTAGAGATCAGCACTATCTGCACCAACTGTGGCGAAACACTCAAACACTCTTGAAGCAAGCAAGTAACTGAAACTGGTTTTACCACAGTGCATGGGGCGAACCTTGCTGGGAGGTGAAGCAGTGTGCTCCCACCCCTGTTCCTGTTTAATAGTACTCCTGTGAGTCATTGAGCTGACGAACTCATGGATGAAGCACGTGCATGAATGTGAGAGGTACCTGACCTGAGAAAGATGTTGGCAGCCTACTCTGCAAACCCTACATTTCAAAGAATGTAATCTCTACTGATGACGGTTAGAGAACCAGAAACACGTGTCTAGAGATCAGCACTATCTGCGCCAACAGTGGTGAAACACTCGAACACTTTTGAATCAAGCAAGTAACTGAAACTGCATTTACCACAATGCCAAGGGCGAGCCTTGCTGGGAGGTGAAACGGTGTGCTCCCACCCCTGTTCCAGTTTAATAGTACTCCAGTGAGTCTTTGAGCTGACGAGCTCGTGGATGAAGCACCCGCATGCCTATGGGTGGTACCTGACCTGAGAAAGAAGTTCGCAGCCTACTCAGCAAACCCCAAATTTGAAAGACTGTAATGTCTACTGATGACAGTTAAAGAACCAGAAACACGTGTCTAGAGATTAGCACTATCTGCTCCAACTGTGGCGAAACACTCAAACACTCTTGAAGCAAGCAAGTAACTGAAACTGCTTTTACCACAGTGCATGGGGCGAACCTTGCTGGGAGGTGAAGCGGTGTGCTCCCACCCCTGTTCCTGTTTATAGTACTCCCGTGAGTCATTGGGCTCACGAGCTCGTGGATGAAGCACCGGCATGCCTGTGAGAGGTTCCTGACCTGAGAAAGATATTCGCAGCCTACTCAGCAAACCCCAAATTTCAAAGACTGTAATTTCTACTGATGATGTTTAAAGAACCAGAAACACGTGTCTAGAGATCAGCACTATCTGCTCCAACTGTGGCGAAACACTCGAACACTCTTGAAGCAAGCAAGTAACTGAAACTGCATTTACCACTATACCAGGGGCGAACCTTGCTGGGAGGTGAAGCAGTGTGCTCTCACCCCTGTTCCTGTTTAATAGTACTATTGTGAGTCATTGAGCTGACAAGCTCGTGGATGAAGCACCCACATGCCTGTGAGAGGTACCTGACCTGAGAAAGATGTTGGCATCCTACTCAGCAAACCCCACATTTGAAAGACTGTAATCTCTACTGATGACGGTTAAAGAACCAGAAACACGTGTCTAGAGATCAGCACTATCTGCGCCAACTGTAGGAAACACTCTTGAAGCAAGCAAGTAAGTGAAACTGCATTTACCACAATGCCAGGGGCGAACCTTGCTGGGAGGTGAAGCGGTGTGCTCCCATCCCTGTTCCTGTTTAATAGTACTATTGTGAGTCATTGAGCTGACAAGCTCGTGGATGAAGCACCCGCATGCCTGTGAGGGGTATCAGACCTGAGAAAAATGTTGGCATCCTACTCAGCAAACCCCACATTTGAAAGACTGTAATCTCTACTGATGACGGTTAAAGAACCAGAAACACGTGTCTAGAGATCAGCACTATCCGCACCAACTGTGGCGAAACACTTAAACACTCTTGAAGCAAGCAAGTAACTGAAACTGCTTTTACCACAGTGCATGGGGCGAACCTTGCTGGGAGGTGAAGCGGTGTGCTCCCACCCCTGTTCCTGTTTAATAGTACTCCCGTGAGTGATTGGGCTGACGAGCTCGTGGATGAAGCACCCACATGCCTGTGAGAGGTACCTGACCTGAGAAAGATGTTGGCATCCTACTCAGCAAACCCCACATTTGAAAGACTGTAATATCTACTGATTACGGTTAAAGAACCTGTAGGAGAGTGGAATCTGACTAATGGTTGCCCCCAACTTTTTGCCTGGTATTTAAGTGGTTTTTGACTAGTCTGGCTGGGATCCTGCTATCCAGGACCCCAGCCTATCTGCTTCCTCTGGTAAACTATGTGAGTACCCTAGGTACCAACCAATTGGATGCTGGGCATGCCCTACCAGTCCCTTGTAGATGGTACCCTAAGTACCCAGGGCATGGGTCCCCCAGTAGGCCTACCAGGGCTGCAGCACTTATTGTGCCACCCTGGGACAGCCACCCAAACTGACACCACCAGGCCACTACTGTAGCCTGGGTAAGGTGGTGCTAGCACCCCTTACAGGGATGTAGGTACCCTATGTCCCATACCATTACAACACATATACTCTCATAGGTCACCCCTATGGCAGGCCCTGGTAATCCTACAGGGCTGGGTGCTGAGGTATGTGTGAGGGGGGACCCCTACGTGAGTAGGACCCCTCTGCAACCTTCGTAAAATCGTTACTGGGTTGTTTGTAGTGTAGCCATACCATATACTCTTAACCGCATTATAAGTTATGGCGTCATCGCTGTAACTTGGGAATGGCTACACAGAACCATATCGTGTTTGGTGTCAAACATGAAGGAATCATACCCCCAGTCCAGCCATGGGCATGGGGGCACGATTCCCCCTTGCTAGGAGGGTGATATGGGAAAAGCGGTAGAATTTAGACACCAATTTTAAAGTGCACATGAACCACAAAATGGCTACTGTCCGCCACCTACACGACTCTGGCTGGCTGTTGCTGGGGAAAACCCCAGCCTCGCCAGCTGGACAATAGGGCTCCTGTGGCAGGGAGGTGCCAGCACCTCCCCAGACAGGATAATGTGGATTGGAACAGGGTGGGTGCACCAAATGTCCATTCAGAGTTGCACGTAGGCAGCTGCAGAGCCTCAATTCTGCATACACCGCCTGGAACCGGTTCAGGGGCATCCTGCCCCTCGCCCAGGCGGGAAACACACAAAGGGGAGTGGGTGTAGCCACCCTTTCCCGCCTCTACTCTGATTGGTAGGCTCTATTTTGGACCATCCCCTAATCTTGGGGATATATGGGAATAACTTTGCCCCAGAGCCTTAGATTCGTACAGGACTTCACAGAACTGACCTTCGACGAGCTGCTGCCCAGCTGACTGAAGAAATCTCCCTTGGGATAAAGGAGTTATCCCCCTGCTTGGCAGGCACCTAAAAGACTACAAGATACCCGGTTGGAACTTCGTTGCTCTCATGACCTTCGACACCTTCCAGCAACCTCGAGGTGGGTCTCCAGTGCATCCTAGCGTCCTGTGAGCGTGCCCAGCAAGTCTGAGCACCCTGGACCACGTGGGTGCCGAGATCCCCGCATACCCCGAGACACCGGCCACCTCTTGTCCAGTACACGACCCCGACCAGTGGGGAAGTTGTGCTTTGGCCCATTTTTGAGCCAACCATCTAGCAGCATTTGTGCCGACCCTCAGCTCCCTGGCCCGCTCCGGTGGCCCGTGGGAGCCCTTTTACGCACTCCATTTTGCTGCCTTCCACAGTCCCTTGTCCCTCGACTTGTGGGCCCTGACGGAGGACAATCTTTGTTTTCAAGAGTTCCCCTGGTTGCTCCAGGCCTGCTCTACGCTCCCTGCAAAGGAGAGCACCCTCAGACCTCGTGGGTCTGCACCAGCAGCGGCTTTGTTCATCTTGCGTGGGTTGCGGTTGCCAATGCTTAGTGGATCCAATCGGGACACTAACACCGCAGCGACCCTCAGCCGACGCGGGACAGTTGCCCTCCAGAAGCTGGCCTTCCTTGAAGCCTCCCGGAGCCCGTGACTGCAGAGCCCAGCTGTACCATCTACACCTGAAGCACCCGACTTCCACGAGCTCCTTGCTGTGAGCTCCCTGGTCACTTTGCTGTGACCCAGACTCTGTCCCCTCTGCTTTCAGGTTCATATTTATCTTCTCTTCAACTTTAATCTTCACGACTTCAACGACGCTTTCAGCTAGCAGCAGTTTGAACTACTTTTCCATAGAAAATCAGCCCGCGACCCGACACCAGAATCGACCTATGCACCCGGCTTCCCTGGGGCAGGTAACAGTGGTACTTCGGTACTCCAGTGGTGGTGGGCTCTCCAAAGCCTTAAGTCTCAAGCTTTAACTTTGTACTGTTGCTAGAAGTGTCCTTAAACCTTAATTATTCAACCGCGACATTCTCCATAGGCTAACATTGCGATCCCGATATCAGCTTCTCGCACTGCACACGCCTCCCGTGGGTCCCCTTCCTCTTAACTGTGGGTGGATTCTGAAGGGGCAAGCGATCCTGAATGCCCTAGGCATTGCCTGTAGAATTGTTGTGGTTCTTATACCACTATTTTAGTATATGGTTTGGTCCCCCCCTGGGGCCCATTGATTTCTGTGCTATTTATTGTGTTTAGAAATGCTTGTTTGAATTGTAACTTTGCCACTAGCCACATAAAGTGACTGTGGGATTCTGTCTAGAATAAATACATATATTTTATATATATACCTGTGTGGGCTACTCTTTCATTTGGTTATTCAAGAGGTTATTATGGTAAAACAATAAGCTTAACACTCCTTCAAGACTTAGCCTGAAGGCTGCTCTCCACAGCTACCACTAGGATAGCTTTCTTTAAGGGTTGTCTTAAACCTATCATCAATAGGAGTCGAATTGGACTGGTGCAAGGTGTCCCTATAACTAGGAACAGCATATGCCAGGCCAACTTCTCACATTGGTGTGCAGCGGTTGGATTCAAGCTTGCCATTGTTTTACCAGATAACAAATTGAATTTCTAAAGTGAAAGCCACTTGGTACCAAAGGTACATATAAATTCAAGCTAGAATACAATAAGTTCTACTGAACTTAGAGTTGTGTGTAGAGGGTTTAGCACACCTTGACTACAACTCAAGAGAGGGTTCAGTAGGCCACACTTAGTGTAGGTAGATACATCACTACACTAAACATGTCTTCAGGTGGCACTAAGGCTATGGAAGGACCCCAGAGGGTCCCAGTAGATAAGTATGATAATTTCACCTTTGCAGAGCTCAGGGAAATGTGCACCCTTAGAAAACTGAAGACAAACAAAGGTGCCAACACAAAACGTCTCAGGGAAATCCTGCTCATAGCAGACTTTATGGAGTCCATAGGGTCCAGAGGGACGGACAGAGTGGGTGGGCACCCCTCAGAAGAGGACACTCCCAGAGTGGACTCTGATGAGGACCAGGAAGAGGATGAAAGTCCTGACCTGGAAGAAACAGACCACTCACAACATGGAGGTGATGGCTCAAGAGGCACTCCCTCCACCCTTAAAAGGGGAGTGGTGGATCCAAGAAGGAACAGATCCCCCTCAGTGGGATCCAGCCATTCTCAGAGATCCAAAGGGTCCTCTGCCTCTTCTCAGAGAAGAGAATCCTCTCATGAGAGGAAATGCAGACCGATCAAATTTGAGCAGGCTAAGCTTCAGCTTAAAAGAGAACAGTTAGCATTGGACAGGGAATCCCTGGAGCTTCAGAAAGCTTCAAAGAAATGGGGTCTAGAGATCCCTGGTGGCAGTGATGAAACCCCTAGAGTTAGAGAGAAAGTCCCTGACAATAGGAACCTCCACAAGATTGTGCCCCCCTATCAGAATGGGGATGATATCCACAAATGGATATCTGCTCTTGAAAGGGCCTGTAGAGTACAGAGGGTCCCTGTAGAACAGTGGGCAGCAATCCTGTGGCTCTCCTTTTCAGATAAAGGTAGAGACAAGCTCCTCTCTGTAAGAGAAGAGGATGCTGATGATTATTATATCTTGAAAGCTGCTTTAATAGATGGGTTTGGCTTAACCACTGATCAATACAGACTTAAGTTCAGAGACACCCAGAAAGCACAGAATCAAGATTGGGTAGACTTTGTGGATTGTGCAACCAAGGCACTGGAAGGTTGGTTAAATGGCAGTAAAGTTAATGATTATCAAGTATTGTATAATCTCATTATGAGGGAGCAGATTCTTAATAATTGTCAAAACCAACTTTTACACCAGCACCTGGTGGACTCTGATCTGACCTCTCCCCAAGAATTGGGAAAGAAGGCAGACAAATGGGTCAGAACCAGGATTAGGCCTAAGAACCAAGTTGGTGACCAGAAGAAGGATTCCACTAAGCCCAAAGAGAAAGGTGGGGATGATAAACAAGAAAAGTCCTCTGAAGGGCCCCAAAAACCCAGTGCTGGGGGTGGGTCCCAAAATACTTCCTCTAACAACAAGAAACCATATTGCCATGTGTGTAAGCAACCTGGCCACTGGAAAACTGACTCCGGCTGTCCAAAGAATGGCAATAAAGAAAATGTTCCTCCAAAACCAGCTCCAACACCTCCTGTTACTACTAGTAGTAATCCCCCAGGTAGTGGGAGTGCACCCAAAAACTTAGTTGGGTTCTCTTTGGGGACACCAGTGGAGTCTGGCCCAGCCAGATCCCCTGCATTAGCAACTATGGTCTGTGATGGTGGCATGGGGTTTGCCAACTTTACCATGAGCCCCAGTATTCTGGGCAGGTACAGACAAGAACCAATAATCAATGGTCAGAAGGCTGTGGCCTATAAGGACACAGGGGCCAGTGTCACCATGGTGACCAAGAGGCTAGTGCCCCTAGATCAGCTTTTACCTGGGTTTAGCTACCAGGTGACCAATATAGATGGAATCAGGACAGATCATCCCATGGCAGTGATAAATCTCAGCTGGGGAGGGGTCACTGGCCCCAAGAGAGTGGCAGTGTCCCCAAACTTGCCTGTAGATTGTCTACTGGGGAATGATCTAGAAATCTCAGCCTGGGCTGAGGTTGACCACAAGGCCCATTTGAAAATGGTAGGAATCCCTGAGAGAGTAGATGAGACCCTGAGGGCCTCACCTCCACCCCAGGAGAAAATAGAAAGAGTGAAGCCTGAAACTATGGATCACTCTACCCAAACAGAGAGCATAGGGGAGGAGGAACAGTTCTCCCCCCACCAGACTACAGGTGAGGGTCAAGTTTCTCAGGGAACTGATCCTGCCCCTTGTGAAGTAACTGCCCCAGAAGTGGACAGGCTTGGCCTGCCCTCCTCTCTGATGGCAGGGGACCCTTCCAAGGTGTTACCCAGTCTGGAGCAGGTATCCTGCCCCTCTCTACCCTGCCTCAGTCAGCCCAGGGCTGCAGAGGTCAGGGAGGTCAGTGGACCCTTATTGGGCGCCTGCCCAGAGGACCCCCCTCATCAACAGATTAGGGACACCCAGCAGAGTAGTTTCAGCCAGGTGAATATTCCTCTACAAACTGAGGGATCCCCCTTACCCCTAGGTATAGGCACCCCTCAAATGGATGATGTTGAGCACAGGGAAACCTGGGGCATAGTGGCCCCAAACCTTCCAGTGCCCTCCACTATTCCAGCCAAAGGGATCCAACCCCCAGCTGTAGGCAGCCAGAGGTTGACCCTTAGGGCCAGATATGACACAGTCCGGGGCAGAAAGGCTTCCATAGTGGCCAGTGATCTGAGGAGGTTGAGACCAACCCAAGTAGGGTCTCACTTCCAGACTCAGACACCCCACCAGCCCACCTCTGACCCAAAAACCAATACAGGTAATTTTCCTAGACTTTGGAGAAACTCTAGAACCCCTTGGGGTAGGATTTCCCAAGTGGACCATGACACAGGGAGCAACCATGTTAGTACAGGTTCTTCCTTATATGGCCACTCAGGAAATAAAGGCTTATCTGGACAAGGTTAGCCTTATCTCCTTTCGTTTGGGGGGGGTTATGTAGGAGAGTGGAATCTGACTAATGGTTGCCCCCAACTTTTTGCCTGGTATTTAAGTGGTTTTTGACTAGTCTGGCTGGGATCCTGCTATCCAGGACCCCAGCCTATCTGCTTCCTCTGGTAAACTATGTGAGTACCCTAGGTACCAACCAATTGGATGCTGGGCATGCCCTACCAGTCCCTTGTAGATGGTACCCTAAGTACCCAGGGCATGGGTCCCCCAGTAGGCCTACCAGGGCTGCAGCACTTATTGTGCCACCCTGGGACAGCCACCCAAACTGACACCACCAGGCCACTACTGTAGCCTGGGTAAGGTGGTGCTAGCACCCCTTACAGGGATGTAGGTACCCTATGTCCCATACCATTACAACACATATACTCTCATAGGTCACCCCTATGGCAGGCCCTGGTAATCCTACAGGGCTGGGTGCTGAGGTATGTGTGAGGGGGGACCCCTACGTGAGTAGGACCCCTCTGCAACCTTCGTAAAATCGTTACTGGGTTGTTTGTAGTGTAGCCATACCATATACTCTTAACCGCATTATAAGTTATGGCGTCATCGCTGTAACTTGGGAATGGCTACACAGAACCATATCGTGTTTGGTGTCAAACATGAAGGAATCATACCCCCAGTCCAGCCATGGGCATGGGGGCACGATTCCCCCTTGCTAGGAGGGTGATATGGGAAAAGCGGTAGAATTTAGACACCAATTTTAAAGTGCACATGAACGACAAAATGGCTACTGTCCGCCACCTACACGACTCTGGCTGGCTGTTGCTGGGGAAAACCCCAGCCTCGCCAGCTGGACAATAGGGCTCCTGTGGCAGGGAGGTGCCAGCACCTCCCCAGACAGGATAATGTGGATTGGAACAGGGTGGGTGCACCAAATGTCCATTCAGAGTTGCACGTAGGCCGCTGCAGAGCCTCAATTCTGCATACACCGCCTGGAACCGGTTCAGGGGCATCCTGCCCCTCGCCCAGGCGGGAAACACACAAAGGGGAGTGGGTGTAGCCACCCTTTCCCACCTCTACTCTGATTGGTAGGCTCTATTTTGGACCATCCCCTAATCTTGGGGATATATGGGAATAACTTTGCCCCAGAGCCTTAGATTCGTACAGGACTTCACAGAACTGACCTTCGACGAGCTGCTGCCCAGCTGACTGAAGAAATCTCCCTTGGGATAAAGGAGTTATCCCCCTGCTTGGCAGGCACCTAAAAGACTACAAGATACCCGGTTGGAACTTCGTTGCTCTCACGACCTTCGACGCCTTCCAGCAACCTCGAGGTGGGTCTCCAGTGCATCCCAGCGTCCTGTGAGCGTGCCCAGCAAGTCTGAGCACCCTGGACCACGTGGGTGCCGAGATCCCCGCATACCCCGAGACACCGGCCACCTCTTGTCCAGCACACGACCCCGACCAGTGGGGAAGTTGTGCTTTGGCCCATTTTTGAGCCAACCATCTAGCAGCATTTGTGCCGACCCTTAGCTCCCTGGCCCGCTCCGGTGGCCCGTGGGAGCCCTTTTACGCACTCCATTTTGCTGCCTTCCACGGTCTCTTGTCCCTCGACTTGTGGGCCCTGACGGAGGACAATCTTTGTTTTCAAGAGTTCCCCTGGTTGCTCCAGGGCTGCTCTACGCTCCCTGCAAAGGAGAGCACCCTCAGACCTCGTGGGTCTGCACCAGCAGCGGCTTTGTTCATCTTGCGTGGGTTGCGGTTGCCAATGCTTAGTGGATCCAATCGGGACACTAACACCGCAGCGACCCTCAACCGACGCGGGACAGTCCCCCTCCAGAAGCTGGCCTTCCTTGAAGCCTCCCGGAGCCCGTGACTGCAGAGCCCAGCTGTACCATCTACACCTGAAGCACCCGACTTCCACGAGCTCCTTGCTGTGAGCTCCCTGGTCACTTTGCTGTGACCCAGACTCTGTCCCCTCTGCTTTCAGGTTCATCTTTATCTTCTCTTCAACTTTAATCTTCACGACTTCAACGACGCTTTCAGCTAGCAGCAGTTTGAACTACTTTTCCATAGAAAATCAGCCCGCGACCCGACACCAGAATCGACCTATGCACCCGGCTTCCCTGGGGCAGGTAACAGTGGTACTTCGGTACTCCAGTGGTGGTGGGCTCTCCAAAGCCTTAAGTCTCAAGCTTTAACTTTGTACTGTTGCTAGAAGTGTCCTTAAACCTTAATTATTCAACCGCGACATTCTCCATAGGCTAATATTGCGATCCCGATAGCAGCTTCTCGCACTGCACACGCCTCCCGTGGGTCCCCTTCCTCTTAACTGTGGGTGGATTCTGAAGGGGCAAGCGATCCTGAATGCCCTAGGCATTGCCTGTAGAATTGTCGTGGTTCTTATACCACTATTTTAGTATATGGTTTGGTCCCCCCCTGGGGCCCATTGATTTCTGTGCTATTTATTGTGTTTAGAAATGCTTGTTTGAATTGTAACTTTGCCACTAGCCACATAAAGTGACTGTGGGATTCTGTCTAGAATAAATACATATATTTTATATATATACCTGTGTGGGCTACTCTTTCATTTGGTTATTCAAGAGGTTATTATGGTAAAACAATAAGCTTAACACTCCTTCAAGACTTAGCCTGAAGGCTGCTCTCCACAGCTACCACTAGGATAGCTTTCTTTAAGGGTTGTCTTAAACCTATCATCAATAGGAGTCGAATTGGACTGGTGCAAGGTGTCCCTATAACTAGGAACAGCATATGCCAGGCCAACTTCTCACAGAACCAGAAACACGTGTCTAGAGATCAGCACTATCTGCGCCAACTGTAGGAAACACTTGAAAACTCTTGAAGCAAGCAAGTAACTGCAACTTCATTTACCACAATGCCAGGGGTGAACCTTGCTGGGACGTGAAGCGGTGTGCTCCCACCCCTGTTCCTGCTTAATAGTACTCCCGTGAGTCATTGAGCTGACAAGCTCGTGGATGAAGCACCCGCATGCCTGTGAGAGGTATCTGACCTGAGAAAGATGTTGGCAGCCTACTCAGCAAACCCCACATTTCAAAGACTGTAATCTCCACTGATGACGGGTAAAGAACCAGAAGCACGTGTCTAGAGATCAGCACTATCTGCACCAACTGTGGCGAAAAACTCGAACACTCTTGAAGCAAGCAAGTAACTGAAACTGCATTTACCACAATGACAGGGGCGAACCTTCATGGGAGGTGAAGCGGTGTGCTCCAACCCCTGTTCCTGCTTAATAGCACTCCCGTGAGTCATTGAGCTGACGAGCTTGTGGCTGAAGCACCCGCATGCCTGTGAGAGGTACCTGACCTGAGAAAGATGTTGGCAGCCTACTCAGCAAACCCCACATTTGAAACACTTTAATCTCTACTGATGACGGTAAAAGAATCAGAAACAGGTGTCTAGAGATCAGCACTATCTGAGCCAACTGTGGCGAAACACTCTAACACTCTTGAAGCAAGCAAGTAACTGAAACTGCATTTACCACAATGACAGGGGCGAACGTTCATGGGAGGTGAAGCGGTGTGCTCCAACCCCTGTTCCTGCTTAATAGCACTCCCGTGAGTCATTGAGCTGACGAGCTTGTGGCTGAAGCACCCGCATGCCTGTGAGAGGTACCTGACCTGAGAAAGATGTTGGCAGCCTACTCAGCAAACCCCACATTTTAAACACTTTAATCTCTACTGATGACGGTTAAAGAACCAGAAACACGTGTCTAGAGATCAGCACTATCTGCGCCAACTATGGCAAAACACTCGAACACTCTTGAAGCAAGCAAGTAACTGCAACTGCATTTACCACAATGCCAGGGGAGAACCTTGCTGGGAGGTGAAGCGGTGTGCTCCCACCCCTGTTCCTGCTTAATAGTACTCCTGTGAGTCATTGAGATGACAAGCTCGTGGATGAAGCACCCGCATGACTGTGCGAGGTACCTGACCTGAGAAAGATGTTCGCAGCCTACTCAGCAAACCCCAAATTTGAAAGATTGTAATCTCTACTGATGACAGTTAAAGAAACAGAAACACGTGTCTAGAGATCAGCACTATCTGCGCCAACTGTGGCTAAACACTCAAACACTCTTGAAGCAAGCAAGTAACTGTAACTGCATTTACCACAATGCCAAGGGCGAACCTTGCTGGGAGGTGAAGCGGTGTGCTCCCATCCCTGTTCCTGTTTAATAGTACTCCCGTGAGTGATTGAGCTGACGAGCGCGTGCTTGAAGCACCCGCATGCCTGTGAAAGGTACCTGATCTGAGAAAGATGTTCGCAGCCTACTCAGCAAACCCCAAATTTCAAAGACTGTAATCTCTACTGATGATGTTTAAAGAACCAGAAACACGTGTCTAGAGATCAGCACTATCTGCGCCAACTGTGGCGAAACACTCGAACACTCTTGAAGCAGGCAGGTAACTGAAACTGCATTTACCACAATACCAGGGGCGAACCTTGCTGGGAGGTGAAGCAGTGTGCTCCCACCCCTGTTCCTGTTTAATAGTACTATTGTGAGTCATTGAGCTGACAAGCTCGTGGATGAAGCACCCACATGCCTGTGAGAGGTACCTGACCTGAGAAAGATGTTGGCATCCTACTCAGCAAACCCCACATTTGAAAGACTGTAATCCCTACTGATGACGGTTAAAGAACCAGAAACACGTGTCTAGAAATTAGCACTATCTGCTCCAACTGTGGCGAAACACTCAAACACTCTTGAAGCAAGCAAGTAACTGAAACTGCTTTTACCACAGTGCATGGGGCGAACCTTGCTGGGAGGTGAAGCGGTGTGCTCCCACCCCTGTTCCTGTTTAATAGTACTCCCGTGAGTCATTGGGCTGACGAGCTCGTGGATGAAGCACCCACATGCCTGTGAGAGGTCCCTGACCTGAGAAAGATGTTGGCAGCCTACTCAGCAAACCCCACCTTTCAAAGACCGTAATCTCTACTGATGACGGTTATAGAACCAGAAACACCTGTCTAGAGATCAGCATTAGCTGCACCAATTGTGGCGAAACACTCGAACACTCTTGAAGCAAGCAAGTAACTGAAACTGCATTTACCACAATGCCAGGGGCGAACCTTGCTGGGAGGTGAAACGGTGTGCTCCCACCCCTGTTCCAGTTTAATAGTACTCCAGTGAGTCTTTGAGCTGACGAGCTCGTGGACGAAGCACCCGCATGCCTGTGAGAGGTACCTGACCTGAGAAAGATGTTGGCATCCTACTCAGAAAACCCCACATTTGAAAGACTGTAATCTCTACTGATGACGGTTAAAGAACCAGAAACACGTGTCTAGAGATCAGCACTATCTGCGCCAACTATAGCGAAACACTCGAACACTCTTGAAGCAAGCAAGTAACTGCAACTGAATTTACCACAATGCCACGGGTGAACCTTGCTGGGAGGTGAAGCGGTGTGCTCCTACTCCTGTTCCTGTTTAATAGTACTCACGTGAGTCTTTGAGCTGACGAGCTCGTGGACGAAGCACCCGCATGCCTGTGAGAGGTACCTGACCTGAGAAAGATGTTGGCATCCTACTCAGAAAACCCCACATTTGAAAGACTGTAATCTCTACTGATGACGGTTAAAGAACCAGAAACACGTGTCTAGAGATCAGCACTATCTGCGCCAACTATAGCGAAACACTCGAACACTCTTGAAGCAAGCAAGTAACTGCAACTGAATTTACCACAATGCCACGGGCGAACCTTGCTGGGAGGTGAAGCGGTGTGCTCCTACTCCTGTTCCTGTTTAATAGTACTCACGTGCGTCATTGAGCTGATGAGCTCATGGATGAAGCACCCGCATGCCTGTGAGAGGTACCTGACCTGAGAAAGATATTTGCAGCCTACTCAGCAAACCCCAAATTTCAAAGATTATAATCTCTACTGATATGGTATAAAGAACCAGAAACACGTGTCCAGAGATCAGCACTATCTGCGCCAACTGTGGCGAAACACTCGAACACTGTTGAAGCAAGCAAGAAACTGAAACTGCATTTACCACAATGCCAGGGGCGAACCTTGCTGGGAGGTGAAGCGGTGTGCTCCCACCCCTGTTCCTGTTTAATAGTACTCCCGTGAGTCATTGAGCTGGCGAGCGCGTGGATGAAGCACCCGCATGCCTGTGAGAGGAACCTGACATAAGAAAGATGTTGGCATCTTACTCAGAAAACCCCACATTTGAAACACTTTAATCTCTACTGATGACGGTTAAAGAACCAGAAACACGTGTCTAGAGATCAGCACTATCTGCCCCAACTATGGCAAAACACTCGAACACTCTTGAAGCAAGCAAGTAACTGCAACTGCATTTACCACAATGCCAGGGGTGAACCTTACTGGGAGGTGAAGCGGTGTGCTCCCACCCCTGTTCCTACTTAATAGTACTCCCGTGAGTCATTGAGCTGACGAGCTCGTGGATGAAGCACCCGCATGCCTGTGAGAGGTACGTGACCTGAGAAAGATGTTCGCAGCCTACTCAGCAAACCCCATATTTGAAAGATTGTAATCTCTACTGATGACAGTTAAAGAAACAGAAACACGTGTCTAGAAATCAGCACTATCTGCGCCAACTGTGGCGAAACACTCGAACACTCTTGAAGCAAGCAAGTAACTGAAACTGCATTTACCACAATACCAGGGGCGAACCTTGCTGGGAGGTGAAGCAGTATGCTCCCACCCCTGTTCCTGTTTAATAGTACTATTGTGAGTCATTGAGCTGACAAGCTCGTGGATGATGCACCCACATGCCTGTGAGAGGTACCTGACCTGAGAAAGATGTTGGCATCCTACTCAGCAAACCCCACATTTGAAAGACTGTAATCTCTACTGATGACGGTTAAAGAACTAGAAACACGTGTCTAGAGATCAGCACTATCTGCGCCAACTGTAGGAAACACTTGAACTCTCTTGAAGCAAACAAGTAACTGCAACTTCATTTACCACAATGCCAGGGGCGAACCGTGCTGGAAGGTGAAGTGGTATGCTCCCACCCCTGTTCCTGCTCAATAGTACTCCCGTGAGTCATTGAGCTGACAAGCTCGTGGATGAAGCTCCCGCATGCCTGTGAGAGGTATCAGACCTGAGAAAGATGTTGGCAGCCTACTCAGCAAACCCCTCATTTCAAAGACTGTAATCTCTACTGATGACGGTTAAAGAACCAGAAACACGTGTCTAGAGATCAGCACTATCTGCGCCAACAGTGACGAAACACTCGAACACTTTTGAAGCAAGCAAGTAACTGAAACTGCATTTACCACAATGCCAAGGGCGAGCCTTGCAGGGAGGTGAAGCGGTGTGCTCCCACCCCTGTTCCTGTTTAATAGTACTCTTGTGAGTCATTGAGCTGACAAGCTCTTGGTTGAAGCACCCGCATACCTGTGAGAGGTACCTGACCTGAGAAAGATGTTGGCAGCCTACTCAGCAAACCCCACATTTCAAAGACCGTAATCTCTACTGATGACGGTTATAGAACCAGAAACACCTGTCTAGAAATCAGCACTAGCTGCGCCAATTGTGGCGAAACACTCGAACACTCTTGAAGCAAGCAAGAAACTGAAACTGCATTTACCACAATGCCAGGGGCGAACCTTGCTGGGAGGTGAAACGGTGTGCTCCCACCCCTGTTCCTGTTTAATAGTACTCCAGTGAATCTTTGAGCTGACGAGCTCGTGGATGAAGCACCCGCATGCCTATGGGTGGTACCTGACCTGAGAAAGAAGTTCGCAGCCTACTCAGCAAACCCCAAATTTGAAAGACTGTAATGTCTACTGATGACAGTTAAAGAACCAGAAACACATGTCTAGAGATTAGCACTATCTGCTCCAACTGTGGCGAAACACTCAAACACTCTTGAAGCAAGCAAGTAACTGAAACTGCTTTTACCACAGTGCATGGGGCGAACCTTGCTGGGAGGTGAAGCGGTGTGCTCCCACCCCTGTTCCTGTTTAATAGTACTCCCGTGAGTCATTGGGCTGACGAGCTCGTGGATGAAGCACCAACATGCCTGTGAGAGGTTCCTGACCTGAGAAAGATGTTCGCAGCCTACTCAGCAAACCCCAAATTTCAAAGACTGTAATCTCTACTGACGATGTTTAAAGAACCAGAAACACGTGTCTAGAGACCAGCACTATCTGCTCCAACTGTGGCGAAACACTCGAACACTCTTGAAGCAAGCAAGTAACTGAAACTGCATTTACCACAATACCAGGGGCTAACCTTGCTGGGAGGTGAAGCAGTGTGCTCTCACCCCTGTTCCTGTTTAATAGTACTATTGTGAGTCATTGAGCTGACAAGCTCGTGGATGAAGCACCCACATGCTTGTGAGAGGTACCTGACCTGAGAAAGATGTTGGCATCCTACTCAGCAAACCCCACATTTGAAAGACTGTAATCTCTACTGATGACGGTTAAAGAACCAGAAACACGTGTCTAGAGATCAGCACTATCTGCGCCAACTGTAGGAAACACTCTTGAAGCAAGCAAGTAACTGCAACTTCATTTACCACAATGCCAGGGGCGAACCTTGCTGGGAGGTGAAGCGGTGTGCTCCCACCCCTGTTCCTGCTTAATAGTACTCCCGTGAGTCATTGAGCTGACAAGCTCGTGGATGAAGCACCCGCATGCCTGTGAGAGGTATCTGACCTGAGAAAGATGTTGGCAGCCTACTCAGCAAACCCCACATTTCAAAGACTGTAATCTCCACTGATGACGGTTAAAGAACCAGAAGCACGTGTCTAGAGATCAGCACTATCTGCACCAACTGTGGCGAAAAACTCGAACACTCTTGAAGCAAGCAAGTAAGTGAAACTGCATTTACCACAATGCCAGGGGCGAACCTTGCTGGGAGGTGAAGCGGTGTGCTCCCACCCCTGTTCCTGCTTAATAGTACTCCCGTGAGTCATTGAGCTGACAAGCTCGTGGATGAAGCACCCGCATGACTGTGAGAGGTACCTGACCTGAGAAAGATGTTCGCAGCCTACTCAGCAAACCCCAAATTTGAAAGATTGTAATCTCTACTGATGACAGTTAAAGAAACAGAAACACGTGTCTAGAGATCAGCACTATCTGCGCCAACTGTGGCTAAACACTCAAACACTCTTGAAGCAAGCAAGTAACTGAAACTGCATTTACCACAATGCCAAGGGCGAACCTTGCTGGGAGGTTAAGCGGTGTGCTCCCATCCCTGTTCCTGTTTAATAGTACTTACGTGAGAAATTTAAGCTGACGAGCGCGTGCTTGAAGCACCCGCATGCCTGTGAAAGGTACCTGACCTGAGAAAGATGTTGGCAGCCTACTCAGCAAACCCCACATTTCAAAGACCGTAATCTCTACTGATGACGGTTAAAGAACCAGAAACACCTGTCTAGAGATCAGCACTATCTGCGCCAATTGTGGCGAAACACTCGAACACTCTTGAAGCAAGCAAGTAACTGAAACTGCATTTACCACAATGCCAGGGGCAAACCTTGCTGGGAGGTGAAGCGGTGTGCTCCGACCCCTGTTCCTCTTTAATAGTACTCCAGTGAGTCTTTGAGCTGACGAGCTCGTGGATGAAGCACCCGCACGCCTATGAGTGGTACCTGACCTGAGAAAGATGTTCGCAGCCTACTCAGCAAACCCCAAATTTGAAAGACTGTAATCTCTACTGATGACAGTTAAAGAACCAGAAACACGTGTCTAGAGATCAGCACTATCTGCGCCAACTGTGGCGAAACACTGAAACACTGTTGAAGCAAGCAAGTAACTGAATCTGCATTTACAACAAAGCCAGAGGCGAACCTTGCTGAGATGCGAAGCAGTGTGCTCCCACACCCTGTTCCTGTTTAATAGTACTCCCGTGAGTCATGGAGCTGACGAGCTCATGGATGAAGCATCTGCATGAATGTGAGAGGCACCTGACCTGAGAAAGATGTTGGCAGCCTACTCAGCAAACCCTAAATTTCAAAGAATGTAATCTCTACTGATGACGGTTAGAGAACCAGAAACACGTGTCTAGAGATCATCACTATCTGCGCCAACAGTGGCGAAACACTCGAACACTCTTGAAGCAAGCAAGTAACTGAAACTGCATTTACCACAATGCCAAGGGCGAACCTTGCTTGGAGGTGAAGCGGTGTGCTCCCACTCCTGTTCCAGTTTAATAGTACCCTTGTGAGTCATTGAGCTGACAAGCTCGTGGATGAAGCACCCGCATGCCTGTGAGAGGTACCAGACCTGAGAAAGATGTTGGCAGCCTACTCAGCAAACCCAAAATTTCGAAGACTATAATCTCTACTGATGACGTTTAAAGAACCATAAACACGTGTCTAAAAATCAGCACTATCTGCGCCAAGTGTGGCAAAACACTCAAAAACTCTTGAAGCAAGCAAGTAACTGAAAGTGCATTTACCACAATGCCAGGGGCGAACCTTGCTGGGAGGTGAAGCAGTGTCCTCCTACCACTGTTCCTAAGTACTCCCATGAGTCATTGAGCTGACGAGCTCGTGGATGAAGCAGCCACGTGCCTGTGAGAGGTACCTGACCTGAGAAAGATGTTGCCATCCTACTCAGCAAACCCCACATTTGAAAGACTGTAATCTCTACTGATGACGGTTAAAGAACCAGAAACACGTGTCTAGAGATCAGCAGTATCTGTGCCAACTGTGGCGAAACACTCGAACACTGTTGAAGCAAGCAAGTAACTGAAACTGCATTTACCAGAATGCCAGGAGCGAACCTTGCTTGGAGGTGAAGCAGTGTGCTCCCACCCCGGTTACTGTTTAATAGTATTCCAGTGAGTCATTGAGCTGACGAGCTCATGGATGAAGCACCCGCATGCCTGTGAGAGATACCTGACCTGAGAAAGAGGTTGGCAGCCTACTTAGCAAACCCCAAATTTCAAAGACTGTAATCTCTATTGATGACGGTTAAAGAGCCAGAAACACGTGTCTAGAGATCAGCACTATCTGCGCCAACTGTGGCGAAACACTCAAACACTCTTGAAGCAAACAAGTAACTGAAACTGCATTTACCGCAATGCCAAGGGCGAACCTTGCTGGGAAGTGAAGCAGTGTGCTCCTTCCCCTGTTCCTGCTTAATACTACTCCTGTGAGTCACTGAGCTGACAAGCTTGTGGATGAAGCACCCGCATGCCTGTGAGAGGTATCTGATCTGACAAAGATGTTGGCAGCCTACTCAGGAAACCCCGCATTTGAAACACTGTAATCTCTACTGATGACGGTTAAAGAACCAGAAACACATGTCTAGAGATCAGCACTATTTGCGCCAACTGTGGCGAAACACTCTAACACTCTTGAAGCAAGCAAGTAACTGCAACTGCATTTACCACAATGCCAAGGGCGAACCTTGCTGGAAAGTGAAGCGGTGTGCTCCACCCCTGTTCCTGCTTAATAGTACTCCTGTGAGTCATTGTGCTGGCGAGCTTGTGGATGAAGCACCCGCATGCCTGTGAGAGGTACCTGACATGAGAAAGATGTTGGCAGCCTACTCAGCAAACCCCATATTTGAAACACTGTAATCTCTACTGATGATGGTTAAAGAACCAGAAACATGTGTCTAGAGATCAGTACTATCTGCGCCAACTATAGCGAAACACTCGAACACTCTTGATGCAAGGAAGTAACTGCAAATGAATTTACCTCAATGCCACGGGCGAACCTTGCTATGAGGTGAAGCAGTGTGCTCCCACCCCTGATCCTGCTTAATAGTACTCCCGTGAGTCATTGAGCTGACGAGCACGTGGATGAAGCACCCATATCCCTATGAGAGGTATCTAACCTGAGAAAGATGTTGGCAGCCTACTCAGCAAACCCCACATTTCAAAGACTTTAATCTCTACTGATGACGGTTAAAGAACCAGAAACACGTGTCTAGAGATCAGCACTATCTGCGCCAACTGTGGCGAAACACTCAAACACTCTTGAAACAAGGAAGTAACTGAACCTGCATTTACCACAATGCCAGGGGCGAACCTTGCTGGGAGGTGAAGCAGTGTGCTCCCACCCCGGTTACTGTTTAACAGTATTCCAGTGAGTCATTGAGCTGACGAGCTCATGGATGAAGCACCCGCATGCCTGTGAGAGGTACCTGACCTGAGAAAGATGTTCGTAGCCTACTCAGCAAACCCCAAATTTGAAAGATTGTAATCTCTACTGATGACAGTTAAAGAATCAGAAACACGTTTCTACAGATCAGTGCTATCTGCGCCAACTGAGGCGAAACACTCAAACACTCTTGAAACAAGCAAGTAACTGCAACTGCATTTACCACAATGCCAGGGGCGAACCTTGCTGGGAAGTGAAGAGTTGTGCTCCTACCCCTGTTCCTGTTTAATAGTACTCACGTGAGTCATTGAGCTGACGAGCTCGTGGATGAAGCACCCGCATGCCTGTGAGAGATACCTGACCTGAGAAAGATGCTGGCTGCCAACTCAGCAAACCCCACATTTGAATGACTGTAATCTTTACTGATGACGGTTAAAGAACCAGAACCACGTGTCTAGAGATCAGCACTATCTGCTCCAACTGTGACAAAACACTCAAAAACTCTTCAAGCAAGCAAGTAACTGAAAGTGCATTTACCACAATGCCAGTGGCGAACCTTTGCTATGAGGTGAAGCAGTGTCCTCCCTTCCTGTTCCTAAGTACTCCCGTGAGTCATTGTGCTGGCGAGCTTGTGGATGAAGCACCCGCATGCCTGTGAGAGGTACCTGACATGAGAAAGATGTTGGCAGCCTACTCGGCAAACCCCATATTTGAAACACTGTAATCTCTACTGATGATGGTTAAAGAACCAGAAACATGTGTCTAGAGATCAGCACTATCTGCGCCAACTATAGCGAAACATTTGAACACTCTTGAAGCAAGCAAGTAACTGCAAATGAATTTACCACAATGCCACGGGCGAGCCTTGCTGGGAGGTGAAGCAGTGTGCTCCCACCCCTGATCCTGCTTAATGGTGCTCCCGTGAGTCATTGAGCTGACGAGCACCTGGATGAAGCACCATATCCCTGTGAGAGGTATCTAACCTGAGAAAGATGTTGGCTGCCTACTCAGCAAACCCCACATTTCAAAGACTGTAATCTCTACTGATGACGGTTAAAGAACCAGAAACACGTGTCTAGAGATCAGCACTATCTGCGCCAACTGTGGCGAAACACTCAAACACTCTTGAAACAAGGAAGTAACTGAAACTGCATTTACCACAATGCCAGGGGCGAACCTTGCTTGGAGGTGAAGCAGTGTGCTCCCACCCCGGTTACTGTTTAATAGTATTCCAGTGAGTCATTGAGCTGACGAGCTCATGGATGAAGCAGCCGCATGCCTGTGAGAGATACCTGACCTGAGAAAGAGGTTGGCAGCCTACTTAGCAAACCCCAAATTTCAAAGACTGTAATCTCTATTGATGACGGTTAAAGAACCAGAAACACGTGTCTAGAGATCAGCACTATCTGCGCCAACTCTGGCGAAACACTCAAACACTCTTGAAGCAAACAAGTAACTGGAACTGCATTTACCACAATACCAGGGGTGAATCTTGCTGGGAGGTGAAGCGGTGTGCTCCCACCCCTGTTCCTGTTTAATAGTACTCCCGTGAGTCATTGAGCTGACGAGCTCATGGATGAAGCACCCGCATGCCTGTGAGAGGTACCTGACCTGAGAAAGATGTTCGCAGCCTACTCAGCAAACCCCAAATTTGAAAGATTGTAATCTCTACTGATGACAGTTAAAGAACCAGAAACACGTGTCTACAGATCAGTACTATCTGCGCCAACTGTGGCGAAACACTCAAACACTCTTGAAACAAGCAAGTAACTGCAACTGCATTTACCACAATGCCACAGGCGAACCTTGCTGGGAGGTGAAGAGTTGTGCTCTTACCCCTGTTCCTGTTTAATAGTACTCACGTGAGTCATTGAGCTGACGAGCTCGTGGATGAAGCACCCGCATGCCTGTGAGAGGTACCTGACCTGAGAAAGATGCTGGCTGCCAACTCAGCAAACCCCACATTTGAATGACTGTAATCTCTACTGATGACGGTTAAAGAACCAGAACCACGTGTCTAGAGATCAGCACTATCTGCTCCAACTGTGACAAAACACTCAAAAACTCTTCAAGCAAGCAAGTAACTGAAAGTGCATTTACCACAAAGCCAGGGGCGAACCTTTGCTATGAGGCGAAGCAGTGTCCTCCCACCCCTGTTCCTAAGTACTCCCGTGAGTCATTGAGCTGACGAGCTCGTGGATGAAGCAACCGCATGCCTGTGAGAGGTACCTGACCTGAGAAAGATGTTTGCATCCTACTCAGCAAACCCCACATTTGAAAGATTGTAATCTCTACTGATGACGGTTAAAGAACCAGAAACACGTGTCTAGAGATCAGCACTATCTGCGCCAACTGTGGCGAAACACTCGAACACTCTTGAAGCAAGCAAGTAACCGAAACTGCATTTACCACAATGCCAGGGGTGAACCTTGCTGGGAGGTGAAGCGGTGTGCTCCCACCCCTGATCCTGTTTAATAGTACTATTGTGAGTCATTGAGCTGACAAGCTCGTGGATGAAGCACCCGCATGCCTGTGAGAGGTATCTGACCTGAGAAAGATGTTGGCAGCCTACTCAGCAAACCCAAATTTCAAAGACTGTAATCTCTATTGATGACGGTTAAAGAACCAAAAACACGTGTCTAGAGATCAGCACTTTCTGCGCCAACAGGGGCGAAACACTCGAACACTCTTGAAGCAAGCAAGTAACTGAAACTGCATTGACCACAATGCCAAGGGCGAACCTTGCTTGGAGGTGAAGCGGTCTACTCCTACCCCTGTTCCTCCTTAATAGTACTCCCGTGAGTCATTGAGCTGACAAGCATGTGGATGAAACACCCACATGCCTGTGAGAGGTACCTGACCTGAGAAAGATGTTGGCAGCCTACTCAGCAAACCTCACATCTGAAACACTGTAATCTCTACTGATGACGGTTAAAGAACCAGAAACACGTGTCTAGAGATCAGCACTATCTGCTCCAACAGTGGCGAAACACTAGAACACTCTTGAAGCAAGCAAGTAACTGCAACTGCATTTACCACAATGCCAAGGGCGAACCTTGCTGGGAGGTGAAGCGGTGTGCTCCAACCCCTGTTCCTGCTTAATAGTACTCCCGTGAGTCATCGAGCTGACGAGATTGTGGATGAAGCACCCCCATGCCTGTGAGAGGTATCTGACCTGAAAAAGATGTTGGCAGCCTACTCAGCAAACGCAAATTCCAAAGACTGTAATCTCTACTGATGACAGTTAAAGAACCAAAAACACATGTCTAGAGATCAGCACTATCTGCGCCAACAGTGGCGAAACACTCGTAAACTCTTGAAGCAAGCAAGTAACTGAAACTGCATTTACCACAATGCCAAGGGCGAACCTTGCTGGGAGGTGAAGCAGTGTGCTCCTACCCCTGTTCCTCCTTAATAGTACTCCTGTGAGTCATTGTGCTGGCGAGCTTGTGGATGAAGCACCCGCATGCCTGTGAGAGGTACCTGACATGAGAAAGATGTTGGCAGCCTACTCAGCAAACCCCATATTTGAAACACTGTAATCTCTACTGATGATGGTTAAAGAACCAGAAACATGTGTCTAGAGATCAGCACTATCTGCGCCAACTATAGCGAAACACTCGAACACTCTTGATGCAAGGAAGTAACTGCAAATGAATTTACCTCAATGCCACGGGCGAACCTTGCTATGAGGTGAAGCAGTGTGCTCCCACCCCTGATCCTGCTTAATAGTACTCCCATGAGTCATTGAGCTGACGAGCACGTGGATGAAGCACCCATATCCCTATGAGAGGTATCTAACCTGAGAAAGATGTTGGCAGCCTACTCAGCAAACCCCACATTTCAAAGACTTTAATCTCTACTGATGACGGTTAAAGAACCAGAAACACGTGTCTAGAGATCAGCACTATCTGCGCCAACTGTGGCGAAACACTCAAACACTCTTGAAACAAGGAAGTAACTGAACCTGCATTTACCACAATGCCAGGGGCGAACCTTGCTGGGAGGTGAAGCAGTGTGCTCCCACCCCGGTTACTGTTTAACAGTATTCCAGTGAGTCATTGAGCTGACGAGCTCATGGATGAAGCACCCGCATGCCTGTGAGAGGTACCTGACCTGAGAAAGATGTTAGTAGCCTACTCAGCAAACCCCAAATTTGAAAGATTGTATTCTCTACTGATGACAGTTAAAGAATCAGAAACACGTTTCTACAGATCAGTACTATCTGCGCCAACTGTGTCGAAACACTCAAACACTCTTGAAACAAGCAAGTAACTGCAACTGCATTTACCACAATGCCAGGGGCGAACCTTGCTGGGAGGTGAAGAGTTGTGCTCCTACCCCTGTTCCTGTTTAATAGTACTCACGTGAGTCATTGAGCTGACGAGCTCGTGGATGAAGCACCCGCATGCCTGTGAGAGATACCTGACCTGAGAAAGATGCTGGCTGCCAACTCAGCAAACCCCACATTTGAATGACTGTAATCTTTACTGATGACGGTTAAAGAACCAGAACCACGTGTCTAGAGATCAGCACTATCTGCTCCAACTGTGACAAAACACTCAAAAACTCTTCAAGCAAGCAAGTAACTGAAAGTGCATTTACCACAATGCCAGTGGCGAACCTTTGCTATGAGGTGAAGCAGTGTCCTCCCTTCCTGTTCCTAAGTACTCCCGTGAGTCATTGTGCTGGCGAGCTTGTGGATGAAGCACCCGCATGCCTGTGAGAGGTACCTGACATGAGAAAGATGTTGGCAGCCTACTCGGCAAACCCCATATTTGAAACACTGTAATCTCTACTGATGATGGTTAAAGAACCAGAAACATGTGTCTAGAGATCAGCACTATCTGCGCCAACTATAGCGAAACATTTGAACACTCTTGAAGCAAGCAAGTAACTGCAAATTAATTTACCACAATGCCACGGGTGAACCTTGCTGGGAGGTGAAGCAATGTGCTCCCACCCCTGATCCTGCTTAATGGTGCTCCCGTGAGTCATTGAGCTGACGAGCACCTGGATGAAGCACCATATCCCTGTGAGAGGTATCTAACCTGAGAAAGATGTTGGCTGCCTACTCAGCAAACCCCACATTTCAAAGACTGTAATCTCTACTGATGACGGTTAAAGAACCAGAAACACGTGTCTAGAGATCAGCACTATCTGCGCCAACTGTGGCGAAACACTCAAACACTCTTGAAACAAGGAAGTAACTGCAACTGCATTTACCACAATGCCAGGGGCGAACCTTGCTTGGAGGTGAAGCAGTGTGCTCCCACCCCGGTTACTGTTTAATAGTATTCCAGCGAGTCATTGAGCTGACGAGCTCGTGGATGAAGCACCCGCATGCCTGTGAGAGGTACCTGACCTGAGAAAGATGCTGGCTGCCAACTCAGCAAACCCCACATTTGAATGACTGTAATCTCTACTGATGACGGTTAAAGAACCAGAACCACGTGTCTAGAGATCAGCACTATCTGCTCCAACTGTGACAAAACACTCAAAAACTCTTCAAGCAAGCAAGTAACTGAAAGTGCATTTACCACAAAGCCAGGGGCGAACCTTTGCTATGAGGCGAAGCAGTGTCCTCCCACCCCTGTTCCTAAGTACTCCCGTGAGTCATTGAGCTGACGAGCTCGTGGATGAAGCAACCGCATGCCTGTGAGAGGTACCTGACCTGAGAAAGATGTTTGCATCCTACTCAGCAAACCCCACATTTGAAAGATTGTAATCTCTACTGATGACGGTTAAAGAACCAGAAACACGTGTCTAGAGATCAGCACTATCTGCGCCAACTGTGGCGAAACACTCAAACACTCTTGAAGCAAGCAAGTAACCGAAACTGCATTTACCACAATGCCAGGGGTGAACCTTGCTGGGAGGTGAAGCGGTGTGCTCCCACCCCTGTTCCTATTTAATAGTACTCCCGTGAGTCATTGGGCTGACGAGCTCGTGGATGAAGCACCGGCATGCCTGTGAGAGGTTCCTGACCTGAGAAAGATGTTCGCAGCCTACTCAGCAAACCCCAAATTTGAAAGACTGTAATGTCTACTGATGACAGTTAAAGAACCAGAAACACGTGTCTAGAGATTAGCACTATCTGCTCCAACTGTGGCGAAACACTCAAACACTCTTGAAGCAAGCAAGTAACTGAAACTGCTTTTACCACAGTGCATGGGGCGAACCTTGCTGGGAGGTGAAGCGGTGTGCTCCCACCCCTGTTCCTATTTAATAGTACTCCCGTGAGTCATTGGGCTGACGAGCTCGTGGATGAAGCACCGGCATGCCTGTGAGAGGTTCCTGACCTGAGAAAGATGTTCGCAGCCTACTCAGCAAACCCCAAATTTCAAAGACTGTAATCTCTACTGATGATGTTTAAAGAACCAGAAACACGTGTCTAGAGACCAGCACTATCTGCTCCAACTGTGACGAAACACTCGAACACTCTTGAAGCAAGCAAGTAACTGAAACTGCATTTACCACAATACCAGGGGCGAACCTTGCTGGGAGGTGAAGCTGTGTGCTCTCACCCCTGTTCCTGTTTAATAGTACTATTGTGAGTCATTGAGCTGACAAGCTCGTGGATGAAGCACCCACATGCTTGTGAGAGGTACCTGACCTGAGAAAGATGTTGGCATCCTACTCAGCAAACCCCACATTTGAAAGACTGTAATCTCTACTGATGACGGTTAAAGAACCAGAAACACGTGTCTAGAGATCAGCACTATCTGCACCAACTGTAGGAAACACTCTTGAAGCAAGCAAGTAACTGCAACTTCATTTACCACAATGCCAGGGGCGAACCTTGCTGGGAGGTGAAGCTGTGTGCTCTCACCCCTGTTCCTGTTTAATAGTACTATTGTGAGTCATTGAGCTGACAAGCTCGTGGATGAAGCACCCACATGCTTGTGAGAGGTACCTGACCTGAGAAAGATGTTCGCAGCCTACTCAGCAAACCCCAAATTTGAAAGATTGTAATATCTTCTGATGACAGTTAAAGAAACAGAAACACGTGTCTAGAGATCAGCACTATCTACGCCAACTGTGGCTAAACACTCAAACACTCTTGAAGCAAGCAAGTAACTGAAACTGCATTTACCACAATGCCAAGGGCGAACCTTGCTGGGAGGTGAAGCGGTGTGCTCCCATCCCTGTTCCTGTTTAATAGTACTCCCGTGAGTGATTGAGCTGACGAGCGCGTGCTTGAAGCACCCACATGCCTGTGAGAGGTACCTGACCTGAGAAAGATGTTGGCAGCCTACTCAGCAAAACCCACATTTCTAAGACCGTAATCTCTACTGATGACGGTTAAAGAACCAGAAACACCTGTCTAGAGATCAGCAATATCTGCGCCAACTGTGGCGAAACACTGAAACACTGTTGAAGCAAGCAAGTAACTGAATCTGCATTTACAACAAAGCCAGGGGCGAACCTTGCTGAGATGCGAAGCGGTGTGCTCCCACCACTGTTCCTGTTTAATAGTACTCCCGTGAGTCATGGAGCTGACGAGCTCATGGATGAAGCACCTGCATGAATGTGAGAGGCACCTGACCTGAGAAAGATGTTGGCAGCCTACTCAGCAAACCCTAAATTTCAAAGAATGTAATCTCTACTGATGACAGTTAGAGAACCAGAAACACGTGTCTAGAGATCATCACTATCTGCGCCAACAGTGGCAAAACACTCGAACATTCTTGAAGCAAGCAAGTAACTGAAACTGCATTTACCACAATGCCAAGGGCGAACCTTGCTGGGAGGTGAAGCGGTGTGCTTCCACTCCTGTTCCAGTTTAATAGTACTCTTGTGAGCCATTGAGCTGACAAGCTCGTGGATGAAGCACCCGCATGCCTGTGAGAGGTACCAGACCTGAGAAAGATGATGGCAGCCTACTCAGCAAACCCAAAATTTCGAAGACTATAATCTCTACTGATGACGTTTAAAGAACCATAAACACGTGTCTAAAAATCAGCACTATCTGCGCCAAGTGTGGCAAAACACTCAAAAACTCTTGAAGCAAGCAAGTAACTGAAAGTGCATTTACCACAATGCCAGGGGCGAACCTTGCTGGGAGGTGAAGAAGTGTCCTCCTACCACTGTTCCTAAGTACTCCCATGAGTCATTGTGCTGACGAGCTCGTGGATGAAGCAGCCACGTGCCTGTGAGAGGTACCTGACCTGAGAAAGATGTTGCCATCCTACTCAGCAAACCCCACATTTGAAAGACTGTAATCTCTACTGATGACGGTTAAAGAACCAGAAACACGTGTCTAGAGATCAGCAGTATCTGTGCCAACTGTGGCGAAACACTCGAACACTGTTGAAGCAAGCAAGTAACTGAAACTGCATTTACCAGAATGCCAGGAGCGAACCTTGCTTGGAGGTGAAGCAGTGTGCTCCCACCCCGGTTACTGTTTAATAGTATTCCAGTGAGTCATTGAGCTGACGAGCTCATGGATGAAGCACCCGCATGCCTGTGAGAGATACCTGACCTGAGAAAGAGGTTGGCAGCCTACTTAGCAAACCCCAAATTTCAAAGACTGTAATCTCCACTGATGACAGTTAAAGAAACAGAAACACGTGTCTAGAGATCAGCACTATCTGCGCCAACTGTGGCTAAACACTCAAACACTCTTGAAGCAAGCAAGTAACTGAAACTGCATTTACCACAATGCCAAGGGTGAACCTTGCTGGGAGGTGAAGCGGTGTGCTCCCACTCCTGTTCCAATTTAATAGTACTCTTGTGAGTCATTGAGCTGACAAGCTCGTGGATGAAGCACCCGCATGCCTGTGAGAGGTACCAGACCTGATAACGATGTTGGCAGCCTACTCAGCAAACCCAAAATTTCGAAGACTATAATCTCTACTGATGACGTTTAAAGAACCATAAACACGTGTCTAAAAATCAGCACTATCTGCGCCAAGTGTGGCCAAACACTCAAAAACTCTTGAAGCAAGCAAGTAACTGAAAGTGCATTTACCACAATGCCAGGGGCGAACCTTACTGGGAGGTGAAGCAGTGTCCTCCTACCACTGTTCCTAAGTACTCCCATGAGTCATTGAGCTGACGAGCTCGTGGATGAAGCAGCCACGTGCCTGTGAGAGGTACCTGACCTGAGAAAGATGTTGCCATCCTACTCAGCAAACCCCACATTTGAAAGACTGTAATCTCTACTGATGAGGGTTAAAGAACCAGAAACACGTGTCTAGAGATCAGCAGTATCTGTGCCAAGTGTGGCAAAACACTCAAAAACTCTTGAAGCAAGCAAGTAACTGAAAGTGCATTTACCACAATTCCAGGGACGAACCTTGCTGGGAGGTGAAGCAGTGTCCTCCTACCACTGTTCCTAAGTACTCCCATGAGTCATTGAGCTGACAAGCTCATGGATGAAGCACCCGCATGCCTGTGAGAGATACCTGACCTGAGAAAGAGGTTGGCAGCCTACTTAGCAAACCCCAAATTTCAAAGACTGTAATCTCTATTGATGACGGTTAAAGAACCAGAAACACGTGTCTAGAGATCAGCACTATCTGCGCCAACTGTGGCGAAACACTCAACAATCTTGAAGCAAACAAGTAACTGAAACTGCATTTACCGCAATGCCAAGGGCGAACCTTGCTGGGAAGTGAAGCAGTGTGCTCCTTCCCCTGTTCCTGCTTAATACTACTCCCGTGAGTCACTGAGCTGACAAGCTTGTGGATGAAGCACCCGCATGCCTGTGAGAGGTATCTGATCTGACAAAGATGTTGGCAGCCTACTCAGGAAACCCCACATTTGAAACACTGTAATCTCTACTGATGACGGTTAAAGAACCAGAAACACATGTCTAGAGATCAGCACTATCTGCGCCAACTGTGGCGAAACACTCTAACACTCTTGAAGCAAGCAAGTAACTGCAACTGCATTTACCACAATGCCAAGGGCGAACCTTGCTGGAAGGTGAAGCGGTGTGCTCCACCCCTGTTCCTGCTTAATAGTACTCCCGTGAGTCATTGAGCTGACAAGATTGTGGATGAAGCACCCGCATGCCTGTGAGAGGTATCTGACCTGAGAAAGATGTTGGCAGCCTACTCAGCAAAGCCAAATTTCAAAGACTGTAATCTCTATTGATGACGGTTAAAGAACCAAAAACACGTGTCTAGAGATCAGCACTTTCTGCGCCAACAGTGGCGAAACACTCGAACACTCTTGAAGAAAGCAAGTAACTGAAACTGCATTGACCACAATGCCAAGGGCGAACCTTGCTTGGAGGTGAAGCAGTGTACTCCTACCCCTGTTCCTCCTTAATAGTACTCCCATGAGTCATTGAGCTGACGAGATTGTGGATGAAGCACCCGCATGCCTGTGAGACGTATCTGGCCTGAGAAAGATGTTGGCAGCCTACTCAGCAAACGCAAATTTCAAAGACTGTAATCTCTACTGATGACAGTTAAAGAACCAAAAACACGTGTCTAGAGATCAGCACTATCTGCGCCAACAGTGGCGAAACACTCATAAACTCTTGAAGCAAGCAAGTAACTGAAACTGCATTTACCACAATGCCAAGGGCGAACCTTGCTGGGAGGTGAAGCAGTGTGCTCCTACCCCTGTTCCTCCTTAATAGTACTCATGTGAGTCATTGTGCTGGTAAGCTTGTGGATGAAGCACCCGCATGCCTGTGAGAGGTACCTGACATGAGAAAGATGTTGGCAGCCTACTCAGCAAACCCCAGATTTGAAACACTGTAATCTCTACTGATGATGGTTAAAGAACCAGAAACATGTGTCTAGAGATCAGCACTATCTGCGCCAACTATAGCGATACACTCGAACACTCTTGATTCAAGGAAGTAACTGCAAATGAATTTACCTCAATGCCACGGGCGAACCTTGCTGGGAGGTGAAGCAGTGTGCTCCCACCCCTGATCCTGCTTAATAGTACTCCCGTGAGTCATTGAGCTGACGAGCACGTGGATGAAGCACCCCTATCCCTATGAGAGGTATCTAACCTGAGAAAGATGTTGGCAGCCTACTCAGCAAACCTCACATTTCAAAGACTTTAATCTCTACTGATGACGGTTAAAGAACCAGAAACACGTGTCTAGAGATCATCACTATCTGCGCCAAATGTGGCGAAACACTCAAACACTCTTGAAACAAGGAAGTAACTGAACCTGCATTTACCACAATGCCAGGGGCGAACCTTGCTGGGAGGTGAAGCAGTGTGCTCCCACCCCGGTTACTGTTTAATAGTATTCCAGTGAGTCATTGAGCTGACGAGCTCATGGATGAAGCACCCGCATGCCTGTGAGAGGTACCTGACCTGAGAAAGATGTTCGCAGCCTACTCAGCAAACCCCAAATTTGAAAGATTGTAATCTCTACTGATGACAGTTAAAGAACCAGAAACACGTGTCTACAGATCAGTACTATCTGCGCCAACTGTGGCGAAACACTCAAACACTCTTGAAACAAGCAAGTAACTGCAACTGCATTTACCACAATGCCACGGGCAAACCTTGCTGGGAGGTGAAGAGTTGTGCTCCTACCCCTGTTCCTGTTTAATAGTACTCACGTGAGTCATTGAGCTGACGAGCTCGTGGATGAAGCACCCGCATGCCTGTGAGAGGTACCTGACCTGAGAAAGATGCTGGCTGCCAACTCAGCAAACCCCACATTTGAATGACTGTAATCTCTACTGATGACGGTTAAAGAACCAGAAACACGTGTCTAGAGATCAGCACTATCTGCGCCAACTGTGGCGAAACACTCGAACACTCTTGAAGCAAGCAAGTAACCGAAACTGCATTTACCGCAAAGCCAGGGGCGAACCTTTGCTATGAGGCGAAGCAGAGTCCTCCCACCCCTGTTCCTAAGTACTCCCGTGAGTCATTGAGCTGACGAGCTCGTGGATGAAGCAACCGCATGCCTGTGAGAGGTACCTGACCTGAGAAAGATGTTTGCATCCTACTCAGCAAACCCCACATTTGAAAGACTGTAATCTCTACTGATGACGGTTAAAGAACCAGAAACACGTGTCTAGAGATTAGCACTATCTGCTCCAACTGTGGCGAAACACTCAAACACTCTTGAAGCAAGCAAGTAACTGAAACTGCTTTTACCACAGTGCATGGGGTGAACCTTGCTGGGAGGTGAAGCGGTGTGCTCCCACCCCTGTTCCTGTTTAATAGTACTGCCTTGAATCATTGAGCTGAAGAGCTCGTTGATGAAGCACCCGCATGCCTCTGAGAGGTACCTGTCCTGAGAAAGATGTTGGCAGCCTACTCAGCAAACCCCAAATTTGAAAGACTGTAATGTCTACTGATGACAGTTAAAGAACCAGAAACACGTGTCTAGAGATTAGCACTATCTGCTCCAACTGTGGCGAAACACTCAAACACTCTTGAAGCAAGCAAGTAACTGAAACTGCTTTTACCACAGTGCATGGGGCGATCCTTGCTGGGAGGTGAAGCGGTGTGCTCCCACCCCTGTTCCTGTTTAATAGTACTCCCGTGAGTCATTGGGCTGACGAGCTCGTGGATGAAGCACCGGCATGCCTGTGAGAGGTTCCTGACCTGAGAAAGATGTTCGCAGCCTACTCAGCAAACCCCAAATTTCAAAGACTGTAATCTCTACTGATGATGTTTAAAGAACCAGAAACACGTGTCTAGAGACCAGCACTATCTGCTCCAACTGTGGCGAAACACTCGAACACTCTTGAAGCAAGCAAGTAACTGAAACTGCATTTACCACAATACCAGGGGCGAACTTTGCTGGGAGGTGAAGCAGTGTGCTCTCACCCCTGTTCCTGTTTAATAGTACTATTGTGAGTCATTGAGCTGACAAGCTCGTGGATGAAGCACCCACATGCTTGTGAGAGGTACCTGACCTGAGAAAGATGTTGGCATCCTACTCAGCAAACCCCACATTTCAAAGACTGTAATCTCCACTGATGACGGTTAAAGAACCAGAAGCACGTGTCTAGAGATCAGCACTATCTGCACCAACTGTGGCGAAAAACTCGAACACTCTTGAAGCAAGCAAGTAAGTGAAACTGCATTTACCACAATGCCAGGGGCGAACCTTGCTGGGAGGTGAAGCAGTGTGCTCCCACCCCGGTTACTGTTTAACAGTATTCCAGTGAGTCATTGAGCTGACGAGCTCATGGATGAAGCACCCGCATGCCTGTGAGAGGTACCTGACCTGAGAAAGATGTTCGCAGCCTACTCAGCAAACCCCAAATTTGAAAGATTGTAATCTCTACTGATGACAGTTAAAGAACCAGAAACACGTGTCTACAGATCAGTACTATCTGCGCCAACTGTGGCGAAACACTCAAACACTCTTGAAACAAGCAAGTAACTGCAACTGCATTTACCACAATGCCAGGGGCGAACCTTGCTGGGAGGTGAAGAGTTGTGCTCCTACCCCTGTTCCTGTTTAATAGTACTCACGTGAGTCATTGAGCTGACGAGCTCGTGGATGAAGCACCCGCATGCCTGTGAGAGGTACCTGACCTGAGAAAGATGCTGGCTGCCAACTCAGCAAACCCCACATTTGAATGACTGTAATCTCTACTGATGACGGTTAAAGAACCAGAACCACGTGTCTAGAGATCAGCACTATCTGCTCCAACTGTGACAAAACACTCAAAAACTCTTCAAGCAAGCAAGTAACTGAAAGTGCATTTACCACAATGCCAGTGGCGAACCTTTGCTATGAGGTGAAGCAGTGTCCTCCCTTCCTGTTCCTAAGTACTCCCGTGAGTCATTGTGCTGGCGAGCTTGTGGATGAAGCACCCGCATGCCTGTGAGAGGTACCTGACATGAGAAAGATGTTGGCAGCCTACTCAGCAAACCCCATATTTGAAACACTGTAATCTCTACTGATGATGGTTAAAGAAACAGAAACATGTGTCAAGAGATCAGCACTATCTGCGCCAACTATAGCAAAACACTCGAACACTCTTGAAGCAAGCAAGTAACTGCAAATGAATTTACCACAATGCCAGGGGCGAACCTTGCTGGGAGGTGAAGCAGTGTGCTCCCACCCCTGATCCTGCTTAATAGTACTCCCGTGAGTCATTGAGCTGACGAGCACCTGGATGAAGCACCCGCATGCCTGTGAGAGGTACCTGACCTGAGAAAGATGCTGGCTGCCAACTCAGCAAACCCCACATTTGAATGACTGTAATCTCTACTGATGACGGTTAAAGAACCAGAAACACGTGTCTAGAGATCAGCACTATCTGCGCCAACTGTGGCGAAACACTCGAACACTCTTGAAGCAAGCAAGTAACCGAAACTGCATTTACCGCAAAGCCAGGGGCGAACCTTTGCTATGAGGCGAAGCAGAGTTCTCCCACCCCTGTTCCTAAGTACTCCCGTGAGTCATTGAGCTGACGAGCTCGTGGATGAAGCAACCGCATGCCTGTGAGAGGTACCTGACCTGAGAAAGATGTTTGCATCCTACTCAGCAAACCCCACATTTGAAAGACTGTAATCTCTACTGATGACGGTTAAAGAACCAGAAACACGTGTCTAGAGATCAGCACTATCTGCTCCAAGAGTGGCGAAACACTCGAACACTCTTGAAGCAAGCAAGTAACTGAAACTGCATTTACCACAATGCCAGGGGTGAACCTTGCTGGGAGGTGAAGCGGTGTGCTCCCACCGCTGTTCCTGTTTAATAGTACTGCCTTGAATCATTGAGCTGACGAGCTCGTGGATGAAGCACCCGCATGCCTCTGAGAGGTACCTGACCTGAGAAAGATGTTGGCAGCCTACTCAGCAAACCCCACATTTCAAAGACTGTAATCTCCACTGATGATGGTTAAAGAACCAGAAGCACGTGTCTAGAGATTAGCACTATCTGCTCCAACTGTGGCGAAACACTCAAACACTCTTGAAGCAAGCAAGTAACTGAAACTGCTTTTACCACAGTGCATGGGGCGAACCTTGCTGGGAGGTGAAGCGGTGTGCTCCCACCCCTGTTCCTGTTTAATAGTACTCCTGTGAGTCATTGGGCTGACGAGCTCGTGGATGAAGCACCGGCATGCCTGTGAGAGGTTCCTGACCTGAGAAAGATGTTCGCAGCCTACTCAGCAAACCCCAAATTTCAAAGACTGTAATCTCTACTGATGATGTTTAAAGAACCAGAAACACGTGTCTAGAGACCAGCACTATCTGCTCCAACTGTGGCGAAACACTCGAACACTCTTAAAGCAAGCAAGTAACTGAAACTGCATTTACCACAATACCAGGGGCGAACCTTGCTGGGAGGTGAAGCAGTGTGCTCTCACCCCTGTTCCTGTTTAATAGTACTATTGTGAGTCATTGAGCTGACAAGCTCGTGGATGAAGCACCCACATGCTTGTGAGAGGTACCTGACCTGAGAAAGATGTTGGCATCCTACTCAGCAAACCCCACATTTGAAAGACTGTAATCTCTACTGATGACGGTTAAAGAACCAGAAACACGTGTCTAGAGATCAGCACTATCTGCGCCAACTGTAGGAAACACTCCTGAAGCAAGCAAGTAACTGCAACTTCATTTACCACAATGCCAGGGGCGAACCTTGCTGGGAGGTGAAGCGGTGTGCTCCCACCCCTGTTCCTGCTTAATAGTACTCCCGTGAGTCATTGAGCTGACAAGCTCGTGGATGAAGCACCCGCATGCCTGTGAGAGGTATCTGACCTGAGAAAGATGTTGGCAGCCTACTCAGCAAACCCCACATTTCAAAGACTGTAATCTCCACTGATGACGGTTAAAGAACCAGAAGCACGTGTCTAGAGATCAGCACTATCTGCACCAACTGTGGCGAAAAACTCGAACACTCTTGAAGCAAGCAAGTAAGTGAAACTGCATTTACCACAATGCCAGGGGCGAACCTTGCTGGGAGGTGAAGCGGTGTGCTCCCACCCCTGTTCCTGCTTAATAGTACTCCCGTGAGTCATTGAGCTGACAAGCTCGTGGATGAAGCACCCGCATAACTGTGAGAGGTACCTGACCTGAGAAAGATGTTCGCAGCCTACTCAGCAAACCCCAAATTTAAAAGATTGTAATCTCTACTGATGACAGTTAAAGAAACAGAAACACGTGTCTAGAGATCAGCACTATCTGCGCCAACTGTGGCTAAACACTCAAACACTCTTGAAGCAAGCAAGTAACTGAAACTGCATTTACCACAATGCCAAGGGTGAACCTTGCTGGGAGGTGAAGCGGTGTGCTCCCATCCCTGTTCCTGTTTAATAGTACTCCCGTGAGTGATTGAGCTGACGAGCGCGTGCTTGAAGCACCCGCATGCCTGTGAGAGGTACCTGACCTGAGAAAGATGTTGGCAGCCTACTCAGCAAACCCCACATTTCAAAGACCGTAATCTCTACTGATGACGGTTAAAGAACCAGAAACACCTGTCTAGAGATCAGCACTAGCTGCGCCAATTGTGGCGAAACACTCGAACACTCTTGAAGCAAGCAAGTAACTGAAACTGCATTTACCACAATGCCAGGGGCAAACCTTGCTGGGAGGTGAAGCGGTGTGCTCCGACCCCTGTTCCTCTTTAATAGTACTCCAGTGAGTCTTTGAGCTGACAAGCTCGTGGATGAAGCACCCGCACGCCTATGAGTGGTACCTGACCTGAGAAAGATGTTCGCAGCCTACTCAGCAAACCCCAAATTTGAAAGACTGTTATCTCTACTGATGACAGTTAAAGAACCAGAAACACGTGTCTAGAGATCAGCACTATCTGCGCCAACTGTGGCGAAACACTCGAACACTCTTGAAGCAAGCAAGTAACTGAAACTGCATTTACCACAATACCAGGGGCGAACTTTGCTGGGAGGTGAAGCAGTGTGCTCTCACCCCTGTTCCTGTTTAATAGTACTATTGTGAGTCATTGAGCTGACAAGCTCGTGGATGAAGCACCCACATGCTTGTGAGAGGTACCTGACCTGAGAAAGATGTTGGCATCCTACTCAGCAAACCCCACATTTCAAAGACTGTAATCTCCACTGATGACGGTTAAAGAACCAGAAGCACGTGTCTAGAGATCAGCACTATCTGCACCAACTGTGGCGAAAAACTCGAACACTCTTGAAGCAAGCAAGTAAGTGAAACTGCATTTACCACAATGCCAGGGGCGAACCTTGCTGGGAGGTGAAGCAGTGTGCTCCCACCCCGGTTACTGTTTAACAGTATTCCAGTGAGTCATTGAGCTGACGAGCTCATGGATGAAGCACCCGCATGCCTGTGAGAGGTACCTGACCTGAGAAAGATGTTCGCAGCCTACTCAGCAAACCCCAAATTTGAAAGACTGTAATCTCCACTGATGACGGTTAAAGAACCAGAAGCACGTGTCTAGAGATCAGCACTATCTGCACCAACTGTGGCGAAAAACTCGAACACTCTTGAAGCAAGCAAGTAAGTGAAACTGCATTTACCACAATGCCAGGGGCGAACCTTGCTGGGAGGTGAAGCGGTGTGCTCCCACCCCTGTTCCTGCTTAATAGTACTCCCGTGAGTCATTGAGCTGACAAGCTCGTGGATGAAGCACCCGCATAACTGTGAGAGGTACCTGACCTGAGAAAGATGTTCGCAGCCTACTCAGCAAACCCCAAATTTAAAAGATTGTAATCTCTACTGATGACAGTTAAAGAAACAGAAACACGTGTCTAGAGATCAGCACTATCTGCGCCAACTGTGGCTAAACACTCAAACACTCTTGAAGCAAGCAAGTAACTGAAACTGCATTTACCACAATGCCAAGGGTGAACCTTGCTGGGAGGTGAAGCGGTGTGCTCCCATCCCTGTTCCTGTTTAATAGTACTCCCGTGAGTGATTGAGCTGACGAGCGCGTGCTTGAAGCACCCGCATGCCTGTGAGAGGTACCTGACCTGAGAAAGATGTTGGCAGCCTACTCAGCAAACCCCACATTTCAAAGACCGTAATCTCTACTGATGACGGTTAAAGAACCAGAAACACCTGTCTAGAGATCAGCACTAGCTGCGCCAATTGTGGCGAAACACTCGAACACTCTTGAAGCAAGCAAGTAACTGAAACTGCATTTACCACAATGCCAGGGGCAAACCTTGCTGGGAGGTGAAGCGGTGTGCTCCGACCCCTGTTCCTCTTTAATAGTACTCCAGTGAGTCTTTGAGCTGACAAGCTCGTGGATGAAGCACCCGCACGCCTATGAGTGGTACCTGACCTGAGAAAGATGTTCGCAGCCTACTCAGCAAACCCCAAATTTGAAAGACTGTTATCTCTACTGATGACAGTTAAAGAACCAGAAACACGTGTCTAGAGATCAGCACTATCTGCGCCAACTGTGGCGAAACACTCGAACACTCTTGAAGCAAGCAAGTAACTGAAACTGCATTTACCACAATACCAGGGGCGAACTTTGCTGGGAGGTGAAGCAGTGTGCTCTCACCCCTGTTCCTGTTTAATAGTACTATTGTGAGTCATTGAGCTGACAAGCTCGTGGATGAAGCACCCACATGCTTGTGAGAGGTACCTGACCTGAGAAAGATGTTGGCATCCTACTCAGCAAACCCCACATTTCAAAGACTGTAATCTCCACTGATGACGGTTAAAGAACCAGAAGCACGTGTCTAGAGATCAGCACTATCTGCACCAACTGTGGCGAAAAACTCGAACACTCTTGAAGCAAGCAAGTAAGTGAAACTGCATTTACCACAATGCCAGGGGCGAACCTTGCTGGGAGGTGAAGCAGTGTGCTCCCACCCCGGTTACTGTTTAACAGTATTCCAGTGAGTCATTGAGCTGACGAGCTCATGGATGAAGCACCCGCATGCCTGTGAGAGGTACCTGACCTGAGAAAGATGTTCGCAGCCTACTCAGCAAACCCCAAATTTGAAAGATTGTAATCTCTACTGATGACAGTTAAAGAACCAGAAACACGTGTCTACAGATCAGTACTATCTGCGCCAACTGTGGCGAAACACTCAAACACTCTTGAAACAAGCAAGTAACTGCAACTGCATTTACCACAATGCCAGGGGCGAACCTTGCTGGGAGGTGAAGAGTTGTGCTCCTACCCCTGTTCCTGTTTAATAGTACTCACGTGAGTCATTGAGCTGACGAGCTCGTGGATGAAGCACCCGCATGCCTGTGAGAGGTACCTGACCTGAGAAAGATGCTGGCTGCCAACTCAGCAAACCCCACATTTGAATGACTGTAATCTCTACTGATGACGGTTAAAGAACCAGAACCACGTGTCTAGAGATCAGCACTATCTGCTCCAACTGTGACAAAACACTCAAAAACTCTTCAAGCAAGCAAGTAACTGAAAGTGCATTTACCACAATGCCAGTGGCGAACCTTTGCTATGAGGTGAAGCAGTGTCCTCCCTTCCTGTTCCTAAGTACTCCCGTGAGTCATTGTGCTGGCGAGCTTGTGGATGAAGCACCCGCATGCCTGTGAGAGGTACCTGACATGAGAAAGATGTTGGCAGCCTACTCAGCAAACCCCATATTTGAAACACTGTAATCTCTACTGATGATGGTTAAAGAAACAGAAACATGTGTCAAGAGATCAGCACTATCTGCGCCAACTATAGCAAAACACTCGAACACTCTTGAAGCAAGCAAGTAACTGCAAATGAATTTACCACAATGCCAGGGGCGAACCTTGCTGGGAGGTGAAGCAGTGTGCTCCCACCCCTGATCCTGCTTAATAGTACTCCCGTGAGTCATTGAGCTGACGAGCACCTGGATGAAGCACCCGCATGCCTGTGAGAGGTACCTGACCTGAGAAAGATGCTGGCTGCCAACTCAGCAAACCCCACATTTGAATGACTGTAATCTCTACTGATGACGGTTAAAGAACCAGAAACACGTGTCTAGAGATCAGCACTATCTGCGCCAACTGTGGCGAAACACTCGAACACTCTTGAAGCAAGCAAGTAACCGAAACTGCATTTACCGCAAAGCCAGGGGCGAACCTTTGCTATGAGGCGAAGCAGAGTTCTCCCACCCCTGTTCCTAAGTACTCCCGTGAGTCATTGAGCTGACGAGCTCGTGGATGAAGCAACCGCATGCCTGTGAGAGGTACCTGACCTGAGAAAGATGTTTGCATCCTACTCAGCAAACCCCACATTTGAAAGACTGTAATCTCTACTGATGACGGTTAAAGAACCAGAAACACGTGTCTAGAGATCAGCACTATCTGCTCCAAGAGTGGCGAAACACTCGAACACTCTTGAAGCAAGCAAGTAACTGAAACTGCATTTACCACAATGCCAGGGGTGAACCTTGCTGGGAGGTGAAGCGGTGTGCTCCCACCGCTGTTCCTGTTTAATAGTACTGCCTTGAATCATTGAGCTGACGAGCTCGTGGATGAAGCACCCGCATGCCTCTGAGAGGTACCTGACCTGAGAAAGATGTTGGCAGCCTACTCAGCAAACCCCACATTTCAAAGACTGTAATCTCCACTGATGATGGTTAAAGAACCAGAAGCACGTGTCTAGAGATTAGCACTATCTGCTCCAACTGTGGCGAAACACTCAAACACTCTTGAAGCAAGCAAGTAACTGAAACTGCTTTTACCACAGTGCATGGGGCGAACCTTGCTGGGAGGTGAAGCGGTGTGCTCCCACCCCTGTTCCTGTTTAATAGTACTCCTGTGAGTCATTGGGCTGACGAGCTCGTGGATGAAGCACCGGCATGCCTGTGAGAGGTTCCTGACCTGAGAAAGATGTTCGCAGCCTACTCAGCAAACCCCAAATTTCAAAGACTGTAATCTCTACTGATGATGTTTAAAGAACCAGAAACACGTGTCTAGAGACCAGCACTATCTGCTCCAACTGTGGCGAAACACTCGAACACTCTTAAAGCAAGCAAGTAACTGAAACTGCATTTACCACAATACCAGGGGCGAACCTTGCTGGGAGGTGAAGCAGTGTGCTCTCACCCCTGTTCCTGTTTAATAGTACTATTGTGAGTCATTGAGCTGACAAGCTCGTGGATGAAGCACCCACATGCTTGTGAGAGGTACCTGACCTGAGAAAGATGTTGGCATCCTACTCAGCAAACCCCACATTTGAAAGACTGTAATCTCTACTGATGACGGTTAAAGAACCAGAAACACGTGTCTAGAGATCAGCACTATCTGCGCCAACTGTAGGAAACACTCCTGAAGCAAGCAAGTAACTGCAACTTCATTTACCACAATGCCAGGGGCGAACCTTGCTGGGAGGTGAAGCGGTGTGCTCCCACCCCTGTTCCTGCTTAATAGTACTCCCGTGAGTCATTGAGCTGACAAGCTCGTGGATGAAGCACCCGCATGCCTGTGAGAGGTATCTGACCTGAGAAAGATGTTGGCAGCCTACTCAGCAAACCCCACATTTCAAAGACTGTAATCTCCACTGATGACGGTTAAAGAACCAGAAGCACGTGTCTAGAGATCAGCACTATCTGCACCAACTGTGGCGAAAAACTCGAACACTCTTGAAGCAAGCAAGTAAGTGAAACTGCATTTACCACAATGCCAGGGGCGAACCTTGCTGGGAGGTGAAGCGGTGTGCTCCCACCCCTGTTCCTGCTTAATAGTACTCCCGTGAGTCATTGAGCTGACAAGCTCGTGGATGAAGCACCCGCATAACTGTGAGAGGTACCTGACCTGAGAAAGATGTTCGCAGCCTACTCAGCAAACCCCAAATTTAAAAGATTGTAATCTCTACTGATGACAGTTAAAGAAACAGAAACACGTGTCTAGAGATCAGCACTATCTGCGCCAACTGTGGCTAAACACTCAAACACTCTTGAAGCAAGCAAGTAACTGAAACTGCATTTACCACAATGCCAAGGGTGAACCTTGCTGGGAGGTGAAGCGGTGTGCTCCCATCCCTGTTCCTGTTTAATAGTACTCCCGTGAGTGATTGAGCTGACGAGCGCGTGCTTGAAGCACCCGCATGCCTGTGAGAGGTACCTGACCTGAGAAAGATGTTGGCAGCCTACTCAGCAAACCCCACATTTCAAAGACCGTAATCTCTACTGATGACGGTTAAAGAACCAGAAACACCTGTCTAGAGATCAGCACTAGCTGCGCCAATTGTGGCGAAACACTCGAACACTCTTGAAGCAAGCAAGTAACTGAAACTGCATTTACCACAATGCCAGGGGCAAACCTTGCTGGGAGGTGAAGCGGTGTGCTCCGACCCCTGTTCCTCTTTAATAGTACTCCAGTGAGTCTTTGAGCTGACAAGCTCGTGGATGAAGCACCCGCACGCCTATGAGTGGTACCTGACCTGAGAAAGATGTTCGCAGCCTACTCAGCAAACCCCAAATTTGAAAGACTGTTATCTCTACTGATGACAGTTAAAGAACCAGAAACACGTGTCTAGAGATCAGCACTATCTGCGCCAACTGTGGCGAAACACTGAAACACTGTTGAAGCAAGCAAGTAACTGAATCTGCATTTACAACAAAGCCAGGGGCGAACCTTGCTGAGATGCGAAGCGGTGTGCTCCCACCCCTGTTCCTGTTTAATAGTACTCCCGTGAGTCATGGAGCTGACGAGCTCATGGATGAAGCACCTGCATGAATGTGAGAGGCACCTGACCTGAGAAAGATGTTGGCAGCCTACTCAGCAAACCCTAAATTTCAAAGAATGTAATCTCTACTGATGACGGTTAGAGAACCAGAAACATGTGTCTAGAGATCATCACTATCTGCGCCAACAGTGGCGAAACACTCGAACACTCTTGAAGCAAGCAAGTAACGAAACTGCATTTACCACAATGCAAAGGGCGAACCTTGCTGGGAGGTGAAGCGGTGTGCTCCCACTCCTGTTCCAGTTTAATAGTACTCTTGTGAGTCATTGAGCTGACAAGCTCGTGGATGAAGCACCCGCATGCCTGTGAGAGGTACCAGACCTGAGAAAGATGTTGGCAGCCTACTCAGCAAACCCAAAATTTCGAAGACTATAATCTCTACTGATGACGTTTAAAGAACCATAAACACGTGTCTAAAAATCAGCACTATCTGCGCAAAGTGTGGCAAAACACTCAAAAACTCTTGAAGCGAGCACGTAACTGAAAGTGCATTTACCACAATGCCAGGGGCGAACCTTGCTGGGAGGTGAAGCAGTGTCCTCCTACCACTGTTCCTAAGTACTCCCATGAGTCATTGAGCTGACGAGCTCGTGGATGAAGCAGCCACGGGCCTGTGAGAGGTACCTGACCTGAGAAAGATGTTGCCATCCTACTCAGCAAACCCCACATTTGAAAGACTGTAATCTCTACTGATGACGGTTAAAGAACCAGAAACACGTGTCTAGAGATCAGCAGTATCTGTGCCAACTGTGGCGAAACACTCGAACACTGTTGAAGCAAGCAAGTAACTGAAACTGCATTTACCAGAATGCCAGGAGCGAACCTTGCTTGGAGGTGAAGCAGTGTGCTCCCACCCCGGTTACTGTTTAATAGTATTCCAGTGAGTCATTGAGCTGACGAGCTCATGGATGAAGCACCCGCATGCCTGTGAGAGATACCTGACCTGAGAAAGAGGTTAGCAGCCTACTTAGCAAACCCCAAATTTCAAAGACTGTAATCTCCACTGATGACGGTTAAAGAACCAGAAGCACGTGTCTAGAGATCAGCACTATCTGCACCAACTGTGGCGAAAAACTCGAACACTATTGAAGCAAGCAAGTAAGTGAAACTGCATTTACCACAATGCCAGGGGCGAACCTTGCTGGGAGGTGAAGCGGTGTGCTCCCACCCCTGTTCCTGCTTAATAGTACTCCCGTGAGTCATTGAGCTGACAAGCTCGTGGATGAAGCACCCGCATGACTGTGAGAGGTACCTGACCTGAGAAAGATGTTCGCAGCCTACTCAGCAAACCCCAAATTTGAAAGATTGTAATCTCTACTGATGACAGTTAAAGAAACAGAAACACGTGTCTAGAGATCAGCACTATCTGCGCCAACTGTGGCTAAACACTCAAACACTCTTGAAGCAAGCAAGTAACTGAAACTGCATTTACCACAATGCCAAGGGGGAACCTTGCTGGGAGGTGAAGCGGTGTGCTCCCATCCCTGTTCCTGTTTAATAGTACTCCCGTGAGTGATCGAGCTGACGAGCGCGTGCTTGAAGCACCCGCATGCCTGTGAGAGGTACCTGACCTGAGAAAGATGTTGGCAGCCTACTCAGCAAACTCCAAATTTCAAAGACCGTAATCTCTACTGATGACGGTTAAAGAACCAGAAACACGTGTCTAGAGATCAGCACTATCTGCACCAACTGTGGCGAAAAACTCGAACACTATTGAAGCAAGCAAGTAAGTGAAACTGCATTTACCACAATGCCAGGGGCGAACCTTGCTGGGAGGTGAAGCGGTGTGCTCCCACCCCTGTTCCTGCTTAATAGTACTCCCGTGAGTCATTGAGCTGACAAGCTCGTGGATGAAGCACCCGCATGACTGTGAGAGGTACCTGACCTGAGAAAGATGTTCGCAGCCTACTCAGCAAACCCCAAATTTGAAAGATTGTAATCTCTACTGATGACAGTTAAAGAAACAGAAACACGTGTCTAGAGATCAGCACTATCTGCGCCAACTGTGGCTAAACACTCAAACACTCTTGAAGCAAGCAAGTAACTGAAACTGCATTTACCACAATGCCAAGGGTGAACCTTGCTGGGAGGTGAAGCGGTGTGCTCCCATCCCTGTTCCTGTTTAATAGTACTCCTGTGAGTGATCGAGCTGACGAGCGCGTGCTTGAAGCACCCGCATGCCTGTGAGAGGTACCTGACCTGAGAAAGATGTTGGCAGCCTACTCAGCAAACTCCAAATTTCAAAGACCGTAATCTCTACTGATGACGGTTAAAGAACCAGAAACACCTGTCTAGAGATCAGCAATAGCTGCGCCAATTGTGGCGAAACACTCGAACACTCTTGAAGCAAGCAAGTAACTGAAACTGCATTTACCACAATGCCAGGGGCAAACCTTGCTGGGAGGTGAAGCGGTGTGCTCCGACCCCTGTTCCTCTTTAATAGTACTCCAGTGAGTCTTTGAGCTGACGAGCTCGTGGATGAAGCACCCGCACGCCTATGAGTGGTACCTGACCTGAGAAAGATGTTCGCAGCCTACTCAGCAAACCCCAAATTTGAAAGACTGTAATCTCTACTGATGACAGTTAAAGAACCAGAAACACGTGTCTAGAGATCAGCACTATCTGCGCCAACTGTGGCGAAACACTGAAACACTGTTGAAGCAAGCAAGTAACTGAATTTGCATTTACAACAAAGCCAGGGGCGAACCTTGCTGAGATGCGAAGCGGTGTGCTCCCACCCCTGTTCCCGTTTAATAGTACTCCCGTGAGTCATGGAGCTGACGAGCTCATGGATGAAGCACCTGCATGAATGTGAGAGGCACCTGACCTGAGAAAGATGTTGGCAGCCTACTCAGCAAACCCTAAATTTCAAAGAATGTAATCTCTACTGATGACGGTTAGAGAACCAGAAACACGTGTCTAGAGATCATCACTATCTGCGCCAACAGTGGCGAAACACTCGAACACTCTTGAAGCAAGCAAGTAACTGAAACTGCATTTACCACAATGCCAAGGGCGAACCTTGCTGGGAGGTGAAGCGGTGTGCTCCCACTCCTGTTCCAGTTTAATAGTACTCTTGTGAGTCATTGAGCTGACAAGCTCGTGGATGAAGCACCCGCATGCCTGTGAGAGGTACCAGACCTGAGAAAGATGTTGGCAGCCTACTCAGCAAACCCAAAATTTCGAAGACTATAATCTCTACTGATGACGTTTAAAGAACCATAAACACGTGTCTAAAAATCAGCACTATCTGCGCCAAGTGTGGCAAAACACTCAAAAACTCTTGAAGCAAGCAAGTAACTGAAAGTGCATTTACCACAATGCCAGGGGTGAACCTTGCTGGGAGGTGAAGCAGTGTCCTCCTACCACTGTTCCTAAGTACTCCCATGAGTCATTGAGCTGACGAGCTCGTGGATGAAGCAGCCACGTGCCTGTGAGAGGTACCTGACCTGAGAAAGATGTTGCCATCCTACTCAGCAAACCCCACATTTGAAAGACTGTAATCTCTACTGATGGCGGTTAAAGAACCAGAAACCCGTGTCTAGAGATCAGCAGTATCTGTGCCAACTGTGGCGAAACACTTGAACACTGTTGAAGCAAGCAAGTAACTGAAACTGCATTTACCAGAATGCCAGGAGCGATCCTTGCTTGGAGGTGAAGCAGTGTGCTCCCACCCCGGTTACTGTTTAATAGTATTCCAGTGAGTCATTGAGCTGACGAGCTCATGGATGAAGCACCCGCATGCCTGTGAGAGATACCTGACCTGAGAAAGAGGTTGGCAGCCTACTTAGCAAACCCCAAATTTCAAAAACTGTAATCTCTACTGATGACGGTTAAAGAACCAGAAACACGTGTCTAGAGATCAGCACTATCTGCGCCAACTGTAGGAAACACTCTTGAAGCAAGCAAGTAACTGCAACTTCATTTACCACAATGCCAGGGGCGAACCTTGCTGGGAGGTGAAGCGGTGTGCTCCCACCCCTGTTCCTGCTTAATAGTACTCCCGTGAGTCATTGAGCTGACAAGCTCGTGGATGAAGCACCTGCATGCCTGTGAGAGGTATCTGACCTGAGAAAGATGTTGGCAGCCTACTCAGCAAACCCCACATTTCAAAGACTGTAATCTCCACTGATGACGGTTAAAGAACCAGAAGCACGTGTCTAGAGATCAGCACTATCTGCACCAACTGTGGCGAAAAACTCGAACACTCTTGAAGCAAGCAAGTAAGTGAAACTGCATTTACCACAATGCCAGGGGCGAACCTTGCTGGGAGGTGAAGCGGTGTGCTCCCACCCCTGTTCCTGCTTAATAGTACTCCCGTGAGTCATTGAGCTGACAAGCTCGTGGATGAAGCACCCGCATGACTGTGAGAGGTACCTGACCTGAGAAAGATGTTCGCAGCCTACTCAGCAAACCCCAAATTTGAAAGATTGTAATCTCTACTGATGACAGTTAAAGAAACAGAAACACGTGTCTAGAGATCAGCACTATCTGCGCCAACGGTATCTAAACACTCAAACACTCTTGAAGCAAGCAAGTAACTGAAACTGCATTTACCACAATGCCAAGGGCGAACCTTGCTGGGAGGTGAAGCGGTGTGCTCCCATCCCTGTTCCTGTTTAATAGTGCTCCCGTGAGTGATTGAGCTGACGAGCGCGTGCTTGAAGCACCCGCATGCCTGTGAGAGGTACCTGACCTGAGAAAGATGTTGGCAGCCCACTCAGCAAACCCCACATTTTAAAGACCGTAATCTCTACTGATGACGGTTAAAGAACCAGAAACACCTGTCTAGAGATCAGCACTAGCTGCGCCAATTGTGGCGAAACACTCGAACACTCTTGAAGCAAGCAAGTAACTGAAACTGCATTTACCACAATGCCAGGGGCAAACCTTGCTGGGAGGTGAAGCGGTGTGCTCCGACCCCTGTTCCTCTTTAATAGTACTCCAGTGAGTCTTTGAGCTGACGAGCTCGTGGATGAAGCACCCGCACGCCTATGAGTGGTACCTGACCTGAGAAAGATGTTCGCAGCCTACTCAGCAAACCCCAAATTTGAAAGACTGTAATCTCTACTGATGACAGTTAAAGAACCAGAAACGCGTGTCTAGAGATCAGCACTATCTGCGCCAACTGTGGCGAAACACTGAAACACTGTTGAAGCAAGCAAGTAACTGAATCTGCATTTACAACAAAGCCAGGGGCGAACCTTGCTGAGATGCGAAGCGGTGTGCTCCCACCCCTGTTCCTGTTTAATAGTACTCCCGTGAGTCATGGAGCTGACGAGCTCATGGATGAAGCACCTGCATGAATGTGAGAGGCACCTGACCTGAGAAAGATGTTGGCAGCCTACTCAGCAAACCCTAAATTTCAAAGAATGTAATCTCTACTGATGACGGTTAGAGAACCAGAAACACGTGTCTAGAGATCATCACTATCTGCGCCAACAGTGGCGAAACACTCTAACACTCTTGAAGCAAGCAAGTAACTGAAACTGCATTTACCACAATGCCAAGGGCGAACCTTGCTGGGAGGTGAAGCGGTGTGCTCCCACTCCTGTTCCAGTTTAATAGTACTCTTGTGAGTCATTGAGCTGACAAGCTCGTGGATGAAACACCCGCATGCCTGTGAGAGGTACCAGACCTGAGAAAGATGTTGACAGCCTACTCAGCAAACCCAAAATTTCGAAGACTATAATCTCTACTGATGACGTTTAAAGAACCATAAACACGTGTCTAAAAAGTCAGCACTATCTGCGCCAAGTGTGGGAAAACACTCAAAAACTCTTGAAGCAAGCAAGTAACTGAAAGTGCATTTACCACAATGCCAGGGGCGAACCTTGCTGGGAGGTGAAGCAGTGTCCTCCTACCACTGTTCCTAAGTACTCCCATGAGTCATTGAGCTGACGAGCTCGTGGATGAAGCAGCCACGTGCCTGTGAGAGGTACCTGACCTGAGAAAGATGTTGCCATCCTACTCAGCAAACCCCACATTTGAAAGACTGTAATCTCTACTGATGACGGTTAAAGAACCAGAAACACGTGTCTAGAGATCAGCAGTATCTGTGCCAACTGTGGCGAAACACTCGAACACTGTTGAAGCAAGGAAGTAACTGAACCTGCATTTACCACAATGCCAGGGGCGAACCTTGCTGGGAGGTGAAGCAGTGTGCTCCCACCCCGGTTACTGTTTAACAGTATTCCAGTGAGTCATTGAGCTGACGAGCTCATGGATGAAGCACCCGCATGCCTGTGAGAGGTACCTGACCTGAGAAAGATGTTAGTAGCCTACTCAGCAAACCCCAAATTTGAAAGATTGTAATCTCTACTGATGACAGTTAAAGAATCAGAAACACGTTTCTACAGATCAGTACTATCTGCGCCAACTGTGGTGAAACACTCAAACACTCTTGAAACAAGCAAGTAACTGCAACTGCATTTACCACAATGCCAGGGGCGAACCTTGCTGGGAGGTGAAGAGTTGTGCTCCTACCCCTGTTCCTGTTTAATAGTACTCACGTGAGTCATTGAGCTGACGAGCTCGTGGATGAAGCACCCGCATGCCTGTGAGAGATACCTGACCTGAGAAAGATGCTGGCTGCCAACTCAGCAAACCCCACATTTGAATGACTGTAATCTTTACTGATGACGGTTAAAGAACCAGAACCACGTGTCTAGAGATCAGCACTATCTGCTCCAACTGTGACAAAACACTCAAAAACTCTTCAAGCAAGCAAGTAACTGAAAGTGCATTTACCACAATGCCAGTGGCGAACCTTTGCTATGAGGTGAAGCAGTGTCCTCCCTTCCTGTTCCTAAGTACTCCCGTGAGTCATTGTGCTGGCGAGCTTGTGGATGAAGCACCCGCATGCCTGTGAGAGGTACCTGACATGAGAAAGATGTTGGCAGCCTACTCGGCAAACCCCATATTTGAAACACTGTAATCTCTACTGATGATGGTTAAAGAACCAGAAACATGTGTCTAGAGATCAGCACTATCTGCGCCAACTATAGCGAAACATTTGAACACTCTTGAAGCAAGCAAGTAACTGCAAATTAATTTACCACAATGCCACGGGCGAACCTTGCTGGGAGGTGAAGCAATGTGCTCCCACCCCTGATCCTGCTTAATGGTGCTCCCGTGAGTCATTGAGCTGACGAGCACCTGGATGAAGCACCATATCCCTGTGAGAGGTATCTAACCTGAGAAAGATGTTGGCTGCCTACTCAGCAAACCCCACATTTCAAAGACTGTAATCTCTACTGATGACGGTTAAAGAACCAGAAACACGTGTCTAGAGATCAGCACTATCTGCGCCAACTGTGGCGAAACACTCAAACACTCTTGAAACAAGGAAGTAACTGAAACTGCATTTACCACAATGCCAGGGGCGAACCTTGCTTGGAGGTGAAGCAGTGTGCTCCCACCCCGGTTACTGTTTAATAGTATTCCAGCGAGTCATTGAGCTGACGAGCTCATGGATGAAGCAGCCGCATGCCTGTGAGAGATACCTGACCTGAGAAAGAGGTTGGCAGCCTACTTAGCAAACCCCAAATTTCAAAGACTGTAATCTCTATTGATGACGGTTAAAGAACCAGAAACACGTGTCTAGAGATCAGCACTATCTGCGCCATCTCTGGCGAAACACTCAAACACTCTTGAAGCAAACAAGTAACTGAAACTGCATTTACCACAATACCAGGGGTGAATCTTGCTGGGAGGTGAAGCGGTGTGCTCCCACCCCTGTTCCTGTTTAATAGTACTCCCGTGAGTCATTGAGTTGACGAGCTCATGGATGAAGCAACCGCATGCCTGTGAGAGGTACCTGACCTGAGAAAGATGTTTGCATCCTACTCAGCAAACCCCACATTTGAAAGATTGTAATCTCTACTGATGACGGTTAAAGAACCAGAAACACGTGTCTAGATGTCAGCACTATCTGCGCCAACTGTGGCGAAACACTCAAACACTCTTGAAGCAAGCAAGTAACCGAAACTGCATTTACCACAATGCCAGGGGTGAACCTTGCTGGGAGGTGAAGCGGTGTGCTCCCACCCCTGTTCCTATTTAATAGTACTCCCGTGAGTCATTGGGCTGACGAGCTCGTGGATGAAGCACCGGCATGCCTGTGAGAGGTTCCTGACCTGAGAAAGATGTTCGCAGCCTACTCAGCAAACCCCAAATTTGAAAGACTGTAATGTCTACTGATGACAGTTAAAGAACCAGAAACACGTGTCTAGAGATTAGCACTATCTGCTCCAACTGTGGCGAAACACTCAAACACTCTTGAAGCAAGCAAGTAACTGAAACTGCTTTTACCACAGTGCATGGGGCGAACCTTGCTGGGAGGTGAAGCGGTGTGCTCCCACCCCTGTTCCTGTTTAATAGTACTCCCATGAGTCATTGGGCTGACGAGCTCGTGGATGAAGCACCGGCATGCCTGTGAGAGGTTCCTGACCTGAGAAAGATGTTCGCAGCCTACTCAGCAAACCCCAAATTTCAAAGACTGTAATCTCTACTGATGATGTTTAAAGAACCAGAAACACGTGTCTAGAGACCAGCACTATCTGCTCCAACTGTGGCGAAACACTCGAACACTCTTGAAGCAAGCAAGTAACTGAAACTGCATTTACCACAATACCAGGGGCGAACCTTGCTGGGAGGTGAAGCTGTGTGCTCTCACCCCTGTTCCTGTTTAATAGTACTATTGTGAGTCATTGAGCTGACAAGCTCGTGGATGAAGCACCCACATGCTTGTGAGAGGTACCTGACCTGAGAAAGATGTTGGCATCCTACTCAGCAAACCCCACATTTGAAAGACTGTAATCTCTACTGATGACGGTTAAAGAACCAGAAACACGTGTCTAGAGATCAGCACTATCTGCACCAACTGTAGGAAACACTCTTGAAGCAAGCAAGTAACTGCAACTTCATTTACCACAATGCCAGGGGCGAACCTTGCTGGGAGGTGAAGCGGTGTGCTCCCACCCCTGTTCCTGCTTAATAGTACTCCCGTGAGTCATTGAGCTGACAAGCTCGTGGATGAAGCACCCGCATGCCTGTGAGAGGTATCTGACCTGAGAAAGATGTTGGCAGCCTACTCAGCAAACCCCACATTTCAAAGACTGTAATCTCCACTGATGAAGGTTAAAGAACCAGAAGCACGTGTCTAGAGATCAGCACTATCTGCACCAACTGTGGCGAAAAACTCGAACACTCTTAAGGCAAGCAAGTAAGTGAAACTGCATTTACCACAATGCCAGGGGCGAACCTTGCTGGGAGGTGAAGCGGTGTGCTCCCACCCCTGTTCCTGCTTAATAGTACTCCCGTGAGTCATTGAGCTGACAAGCTCGTGGATGAAGCACCCGCATGACTGTGAGAGGTACCTGACCTGAGAAAGATGTTCGCAGCCTACTCAGCAAACCCCAAATTTGAAAGATTGTAATCTCTACTGATGACAGTTAAAGAAACAGAAACACGTGTCTAGAGATCAGCACTATCTACGCCAACTGTGGCTAAACACTCAAACACTCTTGAAGCAAGCAAGTAACTGAAACTGCATTTACCACAATGCCAAGGGCGAACCTTGCTGGGAGGTGAAGCGGTGTGCTCCCATCCCTGTTCCTGTTTAATAGTACTCCCGTGAGTGATTGAGCTGACGAGCGCGTGCTTGAAGCACCCGCATGCCTGTGAGAGGTACCTGACCTGAGAAAGATGTTGGCAGCCTACTCAGCAAAACCCACATTTCTAAGACCGTAATCTCTACTGATGACGGTTAAAGAACCAGAAACACCTGTCTAGAGATCAGCACTATCTGCGCCAACTGTGGCGAAACACTGAAACACTGTTGAAGCAAGCAAGTAACTGAATCTGCATTTACAACAAAGCCAGGGGCGAACCTTGCTGAGATGCGAAGCGGTGTGCTCCCACCACTGTTCCTGTTTAATAGTACTCCCGTGAGTCATGGAGCTGACGAGCTCATGGATGAAGCACCTGCATGAATGTGAGAGGCACCTGACCTGAGAAAGATGTTGGCAGCCTACTCAGCAAACCCTAAATTTCAAAGAATGTAATCTCTACTGATGACAGTTAGAGAACCAGAAACACGTGTCTAGAGATCATCACTATCTGCGCCAACAGTGGCAAAACACTCGAACATTCTTGAAGCAAGCAAGTAACTGAAACTGCATTTACCACAATGCCAAGGGCGAACCTTGCTGGGAGGTGAAGCGGTGTGCTTCCACTCCTGTTCCAGTTTAATAGTACTCTTGTGAGCCATTGAGCTGACAAGCTCGTGGATGAAGCACCCGCATGCCTGTGAGAGGTACCAGACCTGAGAAAGATGATGACAGCCTACTCAGCAAACCCAAAATTTCGAAGACTATAATCCCTACTGATGACGTTTAAAGAACCATAAACACGTGTCTAAAAATCAGCACTATCTGCGCCAAGTGTGGCAAAACACTCAAAAACTCTTGAAGCAAGCAAGTAACTGAAAGTGCATTTACCACAATGCCAGGGGCGAACCTTGCTGGGAGGTGAAGAAGTGTCCTCCTACCACTGTTCCTAAGTACTCCCATGAGTCATTGTGCTGACGAGCTCGTGGATGAAGCAGCCACGTGCCTGTGAGAGGTACCTGACCTGAGAAAGATGTTGCCATCCTACTCAGCAAACCCCACATTTGAAAGACTGTAATCTCTACTGATGACGGTTAAAGAACCAGAAACACGTGTCTAGAGATCAGCAGTATCTGTGCCAACTGTGGCGAAACACTCGAACACTGTTGAAGCAAGCAAGTAACTGAAACTGCATTTACCAGAATGCCAGGAGCGAACCTTGCTTGGAGGTGAAGCAGTGTGCTCCCACCCCGGTTACTGTTTAATAGTATTCCAGTGAGTCATTGAGCTGACGAGCTCATGGATGAAGCACCCGCATGCCTGTGAGAGATACCTGACCTGAGAAAGAGGTTGGCAGCCTACTTAGCAAACCCCAAATTTCAAAGACTGTAATCTCCACTGATGACGGTTAAAGAACCAGAAGCACGTGTCTAGAGATCAGCACTATCTGCACCAACTGTGGCGAAAAACTCGAACACTATTGAAGCAAGCAAGTAAGTGAAACTGCATTTACCACAATGCCAGGGGCGAACCTTGCTGGGAGGTGAAGCGGTGTGCTCCCACCCCTGTTCCTGCTTAATAGTACTCCCGTGAGTCATTGAGCTGACAAGCTCGTGGATGAAGCACCCGCATGACTGTGAGAGGTACCTGACCTGAGAAAGATGTTCGCAGCCTACTCAGCAAACCCCAAATTTGAAAGATTGTAATCTCTACTGATGACAGTTAAAGAAACAGAAACACGTGTCTAGAGATCAGCACTATCTGCGCCAACTGTGGCTAAACACTCAAACACTCTTGAAGCAAGCAAGTAACTGAAACTGCATTTACCACAATGCCAAGGGTGAACCTTGCTGGGAGGTGAAGCGGTGTGCTCCCACTCCTGTTCCAATTTAATAGTACTCTTGTGAGTCATTGAGCTGACAAGCTCGTGGATGAAGCACCCGCATGCCTGTGAGAGGTACCAGACCTGATAACGATGTTGGCAGCCTACTCAGCAAACCCAAAATTTCGAAGACTATAATCTCTACTGATGACGTTTAAAGAACCATAAACACGTGTCTAAAAATCAGCACTATCTGCGCCAAGTGTGGCAAAACACTCAAAAACTCTTGAAGCAAGCAAGTAACTGAAAGTGCATTTACCACAATTCCAGGGACGAACCTTGCTGGGAGGTGAAGCAGTGTCCTCCTACCACTGTTCCTAAGTACTCCCATGAGTCATTGAGCTGACGAGCTCGTGGATGAAGCAGCCACGTGCCTGTGAGAGGTACCTGACCTGAGAAAGATGTTGCCATCCTACTCAGCAAACCCCACATTTGAAAGACTGTAATCTCTACTGATGACGGTTAAAGAACCAGAAACACGTGTCTAGAGATCAGCAGTATCTGTGCCAAGTGTGGCAAAACACTCAAAAACTCTTGAAGCAAGCAAGAAACTGAAAGTGCATTTACCACAATTCCAGGGACGAACCTTGCTGGGAGGTGAAGCAGTGTCCTCCTACCACTGTTCCTAAGTACTCCCATGAGTCATTGAGCTGACAAGCTCATGGATGAAGCACCCGCATGCCTGTGAGAGATACCTGACCTGAGAAAGAGGTTGGCAGCCTACTTAGCAAACCACAAAATTTCAAGAACTGTAATCTCTATTGATGACGGTTAAAGAACCAGAAACACGTGTCTAGAGATCAGCACTATCTGCGCCAACTGTGGCGAAACACTCAACAATCTTGAAGCAAACAAGTAACTGAAACTGCATTTACCGCAATGCCAAGGGCGAACCTTGCTGGGAAGTGAAGCAGTGTGCTCCTTCCCCTGTTCCTGCTTAATACTACTCCCGTGAGTCACTGAGCTGACAAGCTTGTGGATGAAGCACCCGCATGCCTGTGAGAGGTATCTGATCTGACAAAGATGTTGGCAGCCTACTCAGGAAACCCCACCTTTGAAACACTGTAATCTCTACTGATGACGGTTAAAGAACCAGAAACACATGTCTAGAGATCAGCACTATCTGCGCCAACTGTGGCGAAACACTCTAACACTCTTGAAGCAAGCAAGTAACTGCAACTGCATTTACCACAATGCCAAGGGCGAACCTTGCTGGAAGGTGAAGCGGTGTGCTCCACCCCTGTTCCTGCTTAATAGTACTCCCGTGAGTCATTGAGCTGACAAGATTGTGGATGAAGCACCCGCATGCCTGTGAGAGGTATCTGACCTGAGAGAGATGTTGGCAGCCTACTCAGCAAAGCCAAATTTCAAAGACTGTAATCTCTATTGATGACGGTTAAAGAACCAAAAACACGTGTCTAGAGATCAGCACTTTCTGCGCCAACAGTGGCGAAACACTCGAACACTCTTGAAGAAAGCAAGTAACTGAAACTGCATTGACCACAATGCCAAGGGCGAACCTTGCTTGGAGGTGAAGCAGTGTACTCCTACCCCTGTTCCTCCTTAATAGTACTCCCGTGAGTCATTGAGCTGACGAGATTGTGGATGAAGCACCCGCATGCCTGTGAGACGTATCTGACCTGAGAAAGATGTTGGCAGCCTACTCAGCAAACGCAAATTTCAAAGACTGTAATCTCTACTGATGACAGTTAAAGAACCAAAAACACGTGTCTAGAGATCAGCACTATCTGCGCCAACAGTGGCGAAACACTCATAAACTCTTGAAACAAGCAAGTAACTGAAACTGCATTTACCACAATGCCAAGGGCGAACCTTGCTGGGAGGTGAAGCAGTGTGCTCCTACCCCTGTTCCTCCTTAATAGTACTCCCGTGAGTCATTGTGCTGGTAAGCTTGTGGATGAAGCACCCGCATGCCTGTGAGAGGTACCTGACATGAGAAAGATGTTGGCAGCCTACTCAGCAAACCCGAGATTTGAAACACTGTAATCTCTACTGATGATGGTTAAAGAACCAGAAACATGTGTCTAGAGATCAGCACTATCTGCGCCAACTATAGCGATACACTCGAACACTCTTGATTCAAGGAAGTAACTGCAAATGAATTTACCTCAATGCCACGGGCGAACCTTGCTGGGAGGTGAAGCAGTGTGCTCCCACCCCTGATCCTGCTTAATAGTACTCCCGTGAGTCATTGAGCTGACGAGCACGTGGATGAAGCACCCCTATCCCTATGAGAGGTATCTAACCTGAGAAAGATGTTGGCAGCCTACTCAGCAAACCTCACATTTCAAAGACTTTAATCTCTACTGATGACGGTTAAAGAACCAGAAACACGTGTCTAGAGATCATCACTATCTGCGCCAAATGTGGCGAAACACTCAAACACTCTTGAAACAAGGAAGTAACTGAACCTGCATTTACCACAATGCCAGGGGCGAACCTTGCTGGGAGGTGAAGCAGTGTGCTCCCACCCCGGTTACTGTTTAATAGTATTCCAGTGAGTCATTGAGCTGACGAGCTCATGGATGAAGCACCCGCATGCCTGTGAGAGGTACCTGACCTGAGAAAGAGGTTGGCAGCCTACTTAGCAAACCCCAAATTTCAAAGACTGTAATCTCTATTGATGACGGTTAAAGAACCAGAAACACGTGTCTAGAGATCAGCACTATCTGCGCCAACTGTGGCGAAACACTCAAACACTCTTGAAGCAAACAAGTAACTGAAACTGCATTTACCACAATACCAGGGGTGAATCTTGCTGGGAGGTGAAGCGGTGTGCTCCCACCCCTGTTCCTGTTTAATAGTACTCCCGTGAGTCATTGAGCTGACGAGCTCATGGATGAAGCACCCGCATGCCTGTGAGAGGTACCTGACCTGAGAAAGATGTTCGCAGCCTACTCAGCAAACCCCAAATTTGAAAGATTGTAATCTCTACTGATGACAGTTAAAGAACCAGAAACACGTGTCTACAGATCAGTACTATCTGCGCCAACTGTGGCGAAACACTCAAACACTCTTGAAACAAGCAAGTAACTGCAACTGCATTTACCACAATGCCACGGGCAAACCTTGCTGGGAGGTGAAGAGTTGTGCTCCTACCCCTGTTCCTGTTTAATAGTACTCACGTGAGTCATTGAGCTGACGAGCTCGTGGATGAAGCACCCGCATGCCTGTGAGAGGTACCTGACCTGAGAAAGATGCTGGCTGCCAACTCAGCAAACCCCACATTTGAATGACTGTAATCTCTACTGATGACGGTTAAAGAACCAGAAACACGTGTCTAGAGATCAGCACTATCTGCGCCAACTGTGGCGAAACACTCGAACACTCTTGAAGCAAGCAAGTAACCGAAACTGCATTTACCGCAAAGCCAGGGGCGAACCTTTGCTATGAGGCGAAGCAGAGTCCTCCCACCCCTGTTCCTAAGTACTCCCGTGAGTCATTGAGCTGACGAGCTCGTGGATGAAGCAACCGCATGCCTGTGAGAGGTACCTGACCTGAGAAAGATGTTTGCATCCTACTCAGCAAACCCCACATTTGAAAGACTGTAATCTCTACTGATGACGGTTAAAGAACCAGAAACACGTGTCTAGAGATCAGCACTATCTGCTCCAACAGTGGCGAAACACTCGAACACTCTTGAAGCAAGCAAGTAACCGAAACTGCATTTACCACAATGCCAGGGGTGAACCTTGCTGGGAGGTGAAGCGGTGTGCTCCCACCCCTGTTCCTGTTTAATAGTACTGCCTTGAATCATTGAGCTGAAGAGCTCGTTGATGAAGCACCCGCATGCCTCTGAGAGGTACCTGTCCTGAGAAAGATGTTGGCAGCCTACTCAGCAAACCCCAAATTTGAAAGACTGTAATGTCTACTGATGACAGTTAAAGAACCAGAAACACGTGTCTAGAGATTAGCACTATCTGCTCCAACTGTGGCGAAACACTCAAACACTCTTGAAGCAAGCAAGTAACTGAAACTGCTTTTACCACAGTGCATGGGGCGAACCTTGCTGGGAGGTGAAGCGGTGTGCTCCCACCCCTGTTCCTGTTTAATAGTACTCCCGTGAGTCATTGGGCTGACGAGCTCGTGGATGAAGCACCGGCATGCCTGTGAGAGGTTCCTGACCTGAGAAAGATGTTCGCAGCCTACTCAGCAAACCCCAAATTTCAAAGACTGTAATCTCTACTGATGATGTTTAAAGAACCAGAAACACGTGTCTAGAGACCAGCACTATCTGCTCCAACTGTGGCGAAACACTCAAACACTCTTGAAGCAAGCAAGTAACTGAAACTGCATTTACCACAATACCAGGGGCGAACTTTGCTGGGAGGTGAAGCAGTGTGCTCTCACCCCTGTTCCTGTTTAATAGTACTATTGTGAGTCATTGAGCTGACAAGCTCGTGGATGAAGCACCCACATGCTTGTGAGAGGTACCTGACCTGAGAAAGATGTTGGCATCCTACTCAGCAAACCCCACATTTGAAAGACTGTAATCTCTACTGATGACGGTTAAAGAACCAGAAACACGTGTCTAGAGATCAGCACTATCTGCGCCAACTGTAGGAAACACTCCTGAAGCAAGCAAGTAACTGCAACTTCATTTACCACAATGCCAGGGGCGAACCTTGCTGGGAGGTGAAGCGGTGTGCTCCCACCCCTGTTCCTGCTTAATAGTACTCCCGTGAGTCATTGAGCTGACAAGCTCGTGGATGAAGCACCCACATGCTTGTGAGAGGTACCTGACCTGAGAAAGATGTTGGCATCCTACTCAGCAAACCCCACATTTCAAAGACTGTAATCTCCACTGATGACGGTTAAAGAACCAGAAGCACGTGTCTAGAGATCAGCACTATCTGCACCAACTGTGGCGAAAAACTCGAACACTCTTGAAGCAAGCAAGTAAGTGAAACTGCATTTACCACAATGCCAGGGGCGAACCTTGCTGGGAGGTGAAGCAGTGTGCTCCCACCCCGGTTACTGTTTAACAGTATTCCAGTGAGTCATTGAGCTGACGAGCTCATGGATGAAGCACCCGCATGCCTGTGAGAGGTACCTGACCTGAGAAAGATGTTCGCAGCCTACTCAGCAAACCCCAAATTTGAAAGATTGTAATCTCTACTGATGACAGTTAAAGAACCAGAAACACGTGTCTACAGATCAGTACTATCTGCGCCAACTGTGGCGAAACACTCAAACACTCTTGAAACAAGCAAGTAACTGCAACTGCATTTACCACAATGCCAGGGGCGAACCTTGCTGGGAGGTGAAGAGTTGTGCTCCTACCCCTGCTCCTGTTTAATAGTACTCACGTGAGTCATTGAGCTGACGAGCTCGTGGATGAAGCACCCGCATGCCTGTGAGAGGTACCTGACCTGAGAAAGATGTTGGCAGCCTACTCAGCAAAACCCACATTTCTAAGACCGTAATCTCTACTGATGACGGTTAAAGAACCAGAAACACCTGTCTAGAGATCAGCACTATCTGCGCCAACTGTGGCGAAACACTGAAACACTGTTGAAGCAAGCAAGTAACTGAATCTGCATTTACAACAAAGCCAGGGGCGAACCTTGCTGAGATGCGAAGCGGTGTGCTCCCACCACTGTTCCTGTTTAATAGTACTCCCGTGAGTCATGGAGCTGACGAGCTCATGGATGAAGCACCTGCATGAATGTGAGAGGCACCTGACCTGAGAAAGATGTTGGCAGCCTACTCAGCAAACCCTAAATTTCAAAGAATGTAATCTCTACTGATGACAGTTAGAGAACCAGAAACACGTGTCTAGAGATCATCACTATCTGCGCCAACAGTGGCAAAACACTCGAACATTCTTGAAGCAAGCAAGTAACTGAAACTGCATTTACCACAATGCCAAGGGCGAACCTTGCTGGGAGGTGAAGCGGTGTGCTTCCACTCCTGTTCCAGTTTAATAGTACTCTTGTGAGCCATTGAGCTGACAAGCTCGTGGATGAAGCACCCGCATGCCTGTGAGAGGTACCAGACCTGAGAAAGATGATGACAGCCTACTCAGCAAACCCAAAATTTCGAAGACTATAATCCCTACTGATGACGTTTAAAGAACCATAAACACGTGTCTAAAAATCAGCACTATCTGCGCCAAGTGTGGCAAAACACTCAAAAACTCTTGAAGCAAGCAAGTAACTGAAAGTGCATTTACCACAATGCCAGGGGCGAACCTTGCTGGGAGGTGAAGAAGTGTCCTCCTACCACTGTTCCTAAGTACTCCCATGAGTCATTGTGCTGACGAGCTCGTGGATGAAGCAGCCACGTGCCTGTGAGAGGTACCTGACCTGAGAAAGATGTTGCCATCCTACTCAGCAAACCCCACATTTGAAAGACTGTAATCTCTACTGATGACGGTTAAAGAACCAGAAACACGTGTCTAGAGATCAGCAGTATCTGTGCCAACTGTGGCGAAACACTCGAACACTGTTGAAGCAAGCAAGTAACTGAAACTGCATTTACCAGAATGCCAGGAGCGAACCTTGCTTGGAGGTGAAGCAGTGTGCTCCCACCCCGGTTACTGTTTAATAGTATTCCAGTGAGTCATTGAGCTGACGAGCTCATGGATGAAGCACCCGCATGCCTGTGAGAGATACCTGACCTGAGAAAGAGGTTGGCAGCCTACTTAGCAAACCCCAAATTTCAAAGACTGTAATCTCCACTGATGACGGTTAAAGAACCAGAAGCACGTGTCTAGAGATCAGCACTATCTGCACCAACTGTGGCGAAAAACTCGAACACTATTGAAGCAAGCAAGTAAGTGAAACTGCATTTACCACAATGCCAGGGGCGAACCTTGCTGGGAGGTGAAGCGGTGTGCTCCCACCCCTGTTCCTGCTTAATAGTACTCCCGTGAGTCATTGAGCTGACAAGCTCGTGGATGAAGCACCCGCATGACTGTGAGAGGTACCTGACCTGAGAAAGATGTTCGCAGCCTACTCAGCAAACCCCAAATTTGAAAGATTGTAATCTCTACTGATGACAGTTAAAGAAACAGAAACACGTGTCTAGAGATCAGCACTATCTGCGCCAACTGTGGCTAAACACTCAAACACTCTTGAAGCAAGCAAGTAACTGAAACTGCATTTACCACAATGCCAAGGGTGAACCTTGCTGGGAGGTGAAGCGGTGTGCTCCCACTCCTGTTCCAATTTAATAGTACTCTTGTGAGTCATTGAGCTGACAAGCTCGTGGATGAAGCACCCGCATGCCTGTGAGAGGTACCAGACCTGATAACGATGTTGGCAGCCTACTCAGCAAACCCAAAATTTCGAAGACTATAATCTCTACTGATGACGTTTAAAGAACCATAAACACGTGTCTAAAAATCAGCACTATCTGCGCCAAGTGTGGCAAAACACTCAAAAACTCTTGAAGCAAGCAAGTAACTGAAAGTGCATTTACCACAATTCCAGGGACGAACCTTGCTGGGAGGTGAAGCAGTGTCCTCCTACCACTGTTCCTAAGTACTCCCATGAGTCATTGAGCTGACGAGCTCGTGGATGAAGCAGCCACGTGCCTGTGAGAGGTACCTGACCTGAGAAAGATGTTGCCATCCTACTCAGCAAACCCCACATTTGAAAGACTGTAATCTCTACTGATGACGGTTAAAGAACCAGAAACACGTGTCTAGAGATCAGCAGTATCTGTGCCAAGTGTGGCAAAACACTCAAAAACTCTTGAAGCAAGCAAGAAACTGAAAGTGCATTTACCACAATTCCAGGGACGAACCTTGCTGGGAGGTGAAGCAGTGTCCTCCTACCACTGTTCCTAAGTACTCCCATGAGTCATTGAGCTGACAAGCTCATGGATGAAGCACCCGCATGCCTGTGAGAGATACCTGACCTGAGAAAGAGGTTGGCAGCCTACTTAGCAAACCACAAAATTTCAAGAACTGTAATCTCTATTGATGACGGTTAAAGAACCAGAAACACGTGTCTAGAGATCAGCACTATCTGCGCCAACTGTGGCGAAACACTCAACAATCTTGAAGCAAACAAGTAACTGAAACTGCATTTACCGCAATGCCAAGGGCGAACCTTGCTGGGAAGTGAAGCAGTGTGCTCCTTCCCCTGTTCCTGCTTAATACTACTCCCGTGAGTCACTGAGCTGACAAGCTTGTGGATGAAGCACCCGCATGCCTGTGAGAGGTATCTGATCTGACAAAGATGTTGGCAGCCTACTCAGGAAACCCCACCTTTGAAACACTGTAATCTCTACTGATGACGGTTAAAGAACCAGAAACACATGTCTAGAGATCAGCACTATCTGCGCCAACTGTGGCGAAACACTCTAACACTCTTGAAGCAAGCAAGTAACTGCAACTGCATTTACCACAATGCCAAGGGCGAACCTTGCTGGAAGGTGAAGCGGTGTGCTCCACCCCTGTTCCTGCTTAATAGTACTCCCGTGAGTCATTGAGCTGACAAGATTGTGGATGAAGCACCCGCATGCCTGTGAGAGGTATCTGACCTGAGAGAGATGTTGGCAGCCTACTCAGCAAAGCCAAATTTCAAAGACTGTAATCTCTATTGATGACGGTTAAAGAACCAAAAACACGTGTCTAGAGATCAGCACTTTCTGCGCCAACAGTGGCGAAACACTCGAACACTCTTGAAGAAAGCAAGTAACTGAAACTGCATTGACCACAATGCCAAGGGCGAACCTTGCTTGGAGGTGAAGCAGTGTACTCCTACCCCTGTTCCTCCTTAATAGTACTCCCGTGAGTCATTGAGCTGACGAGATTGTGGATGAAGCACCCGCATGCCTGTGAGACGTATCTGACCTGAGAAAGATGTTGGCAGCCTACTCAGCAAACGCAAATTTCAAAGACTGTAATCTCTACTGATGACAGTTAAAGAACCAAAAACACGTGTCTAGAGATCAGCACTATCTGCGCCAACAGTGGCGAAACACTCATAAACTCTTGAAACAAGCAAGTAACTGAAACTGCATTTACCACAATGCCAAGGGCGAACCTTGCTGGGAGGTGAAGCAGTGTGCTCCTACCCCTGTTCCTCCTTAATAGTACTCCCGTGAGTCATTGTGCTGGTAAGCTTGTGGATGAAGCACCCGCATGCCTGTGAGAGGTACCTGACATGAGAAAGATGTTGGCAGCCTACTCAGCAAACCCGAGATTTGAAACACTGTAATCTCTACTGATGATGGTTAAAGAACCAGAAACATGTGTCTAGAGATCAGCACTATCTGCGCCAACTATAGCGATACACTCGAACACTCTTGATTCAAGGAAGTAACTGCAAATGAATTTACCTCAATGCCACGGGCGAACCTTGCTGGGAGGTGAAGCAGTGTGCTCCCACCCCTGATCCTGCTTAATAGTACTCCCGTGAGTCATTGAGCTGACGAGCACGTGGATGAAGCACCCCTATCCCTATGAGAGGTATCTAACCTGAGAAAGATGTTGGCAGCCTACTCAGCAAACCTCACATTTCAAAGACTTTAATCTCTACTGATGACGGTTAAAGAACCAGAAACACGTGTCTAGAGATCATCACTATCTGCGCCAAATGTGGCGAAACACTCAAACACTCTTGAAACAAGGAAGTAACTGAACCTGCATTTACCACAATGCCAGGGGCGAACCTTGCTGGGAGGTGAAGCAGTGTGCTCCCACCCCGGTTACTGTTTAATAGTATTCCAGTGAGTCATTGAGCTGACGAGCTCATGGATGAAGCACCCGCATGCCTGTGAGAGGTACCTGACCTGAGAAAGAGGTTGGCAGCCTACTTAGCAAACCCCAAATTTCAAAGACTGTAATCTCTATTGATGACGGTTAAAGAACCAGAAACACGTGTCTAGAGATCAGCACTATCTGCGCCAACTGTGGCGAAACACTCAAACACTCTTGAAGCAAACAAGTAACTGAAACTGCATTTACCACAATACCAGGGGTGAATCTTGCTGGGAGGTGAAGCGGTGTGCTCCCACCCCTGTTCCTGTTTAATAGTACTCCCGTGAGTCATTGAGCTGACGAGCTCATGGATGAAGCACCCGCATGCCTGTGAGAGGTACCTGACCTGAGAAAGATGTTCGCAGCCTACTCAGCAAACCCCAAATTTGAAAGATTGTAATCTCTACTGATGACAGTTAAAGAACCAGAAACACGTGTCTACAGATCAGTACTATCTGCGCCAACTGTGGCGAAACACTCAAACACTCTTGAAACAAGCAAGTAACTGCAACTGCATTTACCACAATGCCACGGGCAAACCTTGCTGGGAGGTGAAGAGTTGTGCTCCTACCCCTGTTCCTGTTTAATAGTACTCACGTGAGTCATTGAGCTGACGAGCTCGTGGATGAAGCACCCGCATGCCTGTGAGAGGTACCTGACCTGAGAAAGATGCTGGCTGCCAACTCAGCAAACCCCACATTTGAATGACTGTAATCTCTACTGATGACGGTTAAAGAACCAGAAACACGTGTCTAGAGATCAGCACTATCTGCGCCAACTGTGGCGAAACACTCGAACACTCTTGAAGCAAGCAAGTAACCGAAACTGCATTTACCGCAAAGCCAGGGGCGAACCTTTGCTATGAGGCGAAGCAGAGTCCTCCCACCCCTGTTCCTAAGTACTCCCGTGAGTCATTGAGCTGACGAGCTCGTGGATGAAGCAACCGCATGCCTGTGAGAGGTACCTGACCTGAGAAAGATGTTTGCATCCTACTCAGCAAACCCCACATTTGAAAGACTGTAATCTCTACTGATGACGGTTAAAGAACCAGAAACACGTGTCTAGAGATCAGCACTATCTGCTCCAACAGTGGCGAAACACTCGAACACTCTTGAAGCAAGCAAGTAACCGAAACTGCATTTACCACAATGCCAGGGGTGAACCTTGCTGGGAGGTGAAGCGGTGTGCTCCCACCCCTGTTCCTGTTTAATAGTACTGCCTTGAATCATTGAGCTGAAGAGCTCGTTGATGAAGCACCCGCATGCCTCTGAGAGGTACCTGTCCTGAGAAAGATGTTGGCAGCCTACTCAGCAAACCCCAAATTTGAAAGACTGTAATGTCTACTGATGACAGTTAAAGAACCAGAAACACGTGTCTAGAGATTAGCACTATCTGCTCCAACTGTGGCGAAACACTCAAACACTCTTGAAGCAAGCAAGTAACTGAAACTGCTTTTACCACAGTGCATGGGGCGAACCTTGCTGGGAGGTGAAGCGGTGTGCTCCCACCCCTGTTCCTGTTTAATAGTACTCCCGTGAGTCATTGGGCTGACGAGCTCGTGGATGAAGCACCGGCATGCCTGTGAGAGGTTCCTGACCTGAGAAAGATGTTCGCAGCCTACTCAGCAAACCCCAAATTTCAAAGACTGTAATCTCTACTGATGATGTTTAAAGAACCAGAAACACGTGTCTAGAGACCAGCACTATCTGCTCCAACTGTGGCGAAACACTCGAACACTCTTGAAGCAAGCAAGTAACTGAAACTGCATTTACCACAATACCAGGGGCGAACTTTGCTGGGAGGTGAAGCAGTGTGCTCTCACCCCTGTTCCTGTTTAATAGTACTATTGTGAGTCATTGAGCTGACAAGCTCGTGGATGAAGCACCCACATGCTTGTGAGAGGTACCTGACCTGAGAAAGATGTTGGCATCCTACTCAGCAAACCCCACATTTGAAAGACTGTAATCTCTACTGATGACGGTTAAAGAACCAGAAACACGTGTCTAGAGATCAGCACTATCTGCGCCAACTGTAGGAAACACTCCTGAAGCAAGCAAGTAACTGCAACTTCATTTACCACAATGCCAGGGGCCAACCTTGCTGGGAGGTGAAGCGGTGTGCTCCCACCCCTGTTCCTGCTTAATAGTACTCCCGTGAGTCATTGAGCTGACAAGCTCGTGGATGAAGCACCCACATGCTTGTGAGAGGTACCTGACCTGAGAAAGATGTTGGCATCCTACTCAGCAAACCCCACATTTCAAAGACTGTAATCTCCACTGATGACGGTTAAAGAACCAGAAGCACGTGTCTAGAGATCAGCACTATCTGCACCAACTGTGGCGAAAAACTCGAACACTCTTGAAGCAAGCAAGTAAGTGAAACTGCATTTACCACAATGCCAGGGGCGAACCTTGCTGGGAGGTGAAGCAGTGTGCTCCCACCCCGGTTACTGTTTAACAGTATTCCAGTGAGTCATTGAGCTGACGAGCTCATGGATGAAGCACCCGCATGCCTGTGAGAGGTACCTGACCTGAGAAAGATGTTCGCAGCCTACTCAGCAAACCCCAAATTTGAAAGATTGTAATCTCTACTGATGACAGTTAAAGAACCAGAAACACGTGTCTACAGATCAGTACTATCTGCGCCAACTGTGGCGAAACACTCAAACACTCTTGAAACAAGCAAGTAACTGCAACTGCATTTACCACAATGCCAGGGGCGAACCTTGCTGGGAGGTGAAGAGTTGTGCTCCTACCCCTGCTCCTGTTTAATAGTACTCACGTGAGTCATTGAGCTGACGAGCTCGTGGATGAAGCACCCGCATGCCTGTGAGAGGTACCTGAACTGAGAAAGATGCTGGCTGCCAACTCAGCAAACCCCACATTTGAATGACTGTAATCTCTACTGATGACGGTTAAAGAACCAGAACCACGTGTCTAGAGATCAGCACTATCTGCTCCAACTGTGACAAAACACTCAAAAACTCTTCAAGCAAGCAAGTAACTGAAAGTGCATTTACCACAATGCCAGTGGCGAACCTTTGCTATGAGGTGAAGCAGTGTCCTCCCTTCCTGTTCCTAAGTACTCCCGTGAGTCATTGTGCTGGCGAGCTTGTGGATGAAGCACCCGCATGCCTGTGAGAGGTACCTGACATGAGAAAGATGTTGGCAGCCTACTCAGCAAACCCCATATTTGAAACACTGTAATCTCTGCTGATGATGGTTAAAGAAACAGAAACATGTGTCAAGAGATCAGCACTATCTGCGCCAACTATAGCAAAACACTCGAACACTCTTGAAGCAAGCAAGTAACTGCAAATGAATTTACCACAATGCCAGGGGCGAACCTTGCTGGGAGGTGAAGCAGTGTGCTCCCACCCCTGATCCTGCTTAATAGTACTCCCGTGAGTCATTGAGCTGACGAGCACCTGGATGAAGCACCCGCATGCCTGTGAGAGGTACCTGACCTGAGAAAGATGCTGGCTGCCAACTCAGCAAACCCCACATTTGAATGACTGTAATCTCTACTGATGACGGTTAAAGAACCAGAAACACGTGTCTAGAGATCAGCACTATCTGCGCCAACTGTGGCGAAACACTCGAACACTCTTGAAGCAAGCAAGTAACCGAAACTGCATTTACCGCAAAGCCAGGGGCGAACCTTTGCTATGAGGCGAAGCAGAGTCCTCCCACCCCTGTTCCTAAGTACTCCCGTGAGTCATTGAGCTGACGAGCTCGTGGATGAAGCAACCGCATGCCTGTGAGAGGTACCTGACCTGAGAAAGATGTTTGCATCCTACTCAGCAAACCCCACATTTGAAAGACTGTAATCTCTACTGATGACGGTTAAAGAACCAGAAACACGTGTCTAGAGATCAGCACTATCTGCTCCAAGAGTGGCGAAACACTCGAACACTCTTGAAGCAAGCAAGTAACTGAAACTGCATTTACCACAATGCCAGGGGTGAACCTCGCTGGGAGGTGAAGCGGTGTGCTCCCACCGCTGTTCCTGTTTAATAGTACTGCCTTGAATCATTGAGCTGACGAGCTCGTGGATGAAGCACCCGCATGCCTCTGAGAGGTACCTGACCTGAGAAAGATGTTGGCAGCCTACTCAGCAAACCCCACATTTCAAAGACTGTAATCTCCACTGATGATGGTTAAAGAACCAGAAGCACGTGTCTAGAGATTAGCACAATCTGCTCCAACTGTGGCGAAACACTCAAACACTCTTGAAGCAAGCAAGTAACTGAAACTGCTTTTACCACAGTGCATGGGGCGAACCTTGCTGGGAGGTGAAGCGGTGTGCTCCCACCCCTGTTCCTGTTTAATAGTACTCCTGTGAGTCATTGGGCTGACGAGCTCGTGGATGAAGCACCGGCATGCCTGTGAGAGGTTCCTGACCTGAGAAAGATGTTCGCAGCCTACTCAGCAAACCCCAAATTTCAAAGACTGTAATCTCTACTGATGATGTTTAAAGAACCAGAAACACGTGTCTAGAGACCAGCACTATCTGCTCCAACTGTGGCGAAACACTCGAACACTCTTGAAGCAAGCAAGTAACTGAAACTGCATTTACCACAATACCAGGGGCGAACCTTGCTGGGAGGTGAAGCAGTGTGCTCTCACCCCTGTTCCTGTTTAATAGTACTATTGTGAGTCATTGAGCTGACAAGCTCGTGGATGAAGCACCCACATGCTTGTGAGAGGTACCTGACCTGAGAAAGATGTTGGCATCCTACTCAGCAAACCCCACATTTGAAAGACTGTAATCTCTACTGATGACGGTTAAAGAACCAGAAACACGTGTCTAGAGATCAGCACTATCTGCTCCAAGAGTGGCGAAACACTCGAACACTCTTGAAGCAAGCAAGTAACTGAAACTGCATTTACCACAATGCCAGGGGTGAACCTTGCTGGGAGGTGAAGCGGTGTGCTCCCACCGCTGTTCCTGTTTAATAGTACTGCCTTGAATCATTGAGCTGACGAGCTCGTGGATGAAGCACCCGCATGCCTCTGAGAGGTACCTGACCTGAGAAAGATGTTGGCAGCCTACTCAGCAAACCCCACATTTCAAAGACTGTAATCTCCACTGATGATGGTTAAAGAACCAGAAGCACGTGTCTAGAGATTAGCACTATCTGCTCCAACTGTGGCGAAACACTCAAACACTCTTGAAGCAAGCAAGTAACTGAAACTGCTTTTACCACAGTGCATGGGGCGAACCTTGCTGGGAGGTGAAGCGGTGTGCTCCCACCCCTGTTCCTGTTTAATAGTACTCCTGTGAGTCATTGGGCTGACGAGCTCGTGGATGAAGCACTGGCATGCCTGTGAGAGGTTCCTGACCTGAGAAAGATGTTCGCAGCCTACTCAGCAAACCCCAAATTTCAAAGACTGTAATCTCTACTGATGATGTTTAAAGAACCAGAAACACGTGTCTAGAGACCAGCACTATCTGCTCCAACTGTGGCGAAACACTCGAACACTCTTGAAGCAAGCAAGTAACTGAAACTGCATTTACCACAATACCAGGGGCGAACCTTGCTGGGAGGTGAAGCAGTGTGCTCTCACCCCTGTTCCTGTTTAATAGTACTATTGTGAGTCATTGAGCTGACAAGCTCGTGGATGAAGCACCCACATGCTTGTGAGAGGTACCTGACCTGAGAAAGATGTTGGCATCCTACTCAGCAAACCCCACATTTGAAAGACTGTAATCTCTACTGATGACGGTTAAAGAACCAGAAACACGTGTCTAGAGATCAGCACTATCTGCGCCAACTGTAGGAAACACTCCTGAAGCAAGCAAGTAACTGCAACTTCATTTACCACAATGCCAGGGGCGAACCTTGCTGGGAGGTGAAGCGGTGTGCTCCCACCCCTGTTCCTGCTTAATAGTACTCCCGTGAGTCATTGAGCTGACAAGCTCGTGGATGAAGCACCCGCATGCCTGTGAGAGGTATCTGACCTGAGAAAGATGTTGGCAGCCTACTCAGCAAACCCCACATTTCAAAGACTGTAATCTCCACTGATGACGGTTAAAGAACCAGAAGCACGTGTCTAGAGATCAGCACTATCTGCACCAACTGTAGGAAACACTCTTGAAGCAAGCAAGTAACTGCAACTTCATTTACCACAATGCCAGGGGCGAACCTTGCTGGGAGGTGAAGCGGTGTGCTCCCACCCCTGTTCCTGCTTAATAGTACTCCCATGAGTCATTGAGCTGACGAGCTCGTGGATGAAGCAGCCACGTGCCTGTGAGAGGTACCTGACCTGAGAAAGATGTTGCCATCCTACTCAGCAAACCCCACATTTGAAAGACTGTAATCTCTACTGATGACGGTTAAAGAACCAGAAACACGTGTCTAGAGATCAGCAGTATCTGTGCCAAGTGTGGCAAAACACTCAAAAACTCTTGAAGCAAGCAAGTAACTGAAAGTGCATTTACCACAATTCCAGGGACGAACCTTGCTGGGAGGTGAAGCAGTGTCCTCCTACCACTGTTCCTAAGTACTCCCATGAGTCATTGAGCTGACAAGCTCATGGATGAAGCACCCGCATGCCTGTGAGAGATACCTGACCTGAGAAAGAGGTTGGCAGCCTACTTAGCAAACCCCAAATTTCAAAGACTGTAATCTCTATTGATGACGGTTAAAGAACCAGAAACACGTGTCTAGAGATCAGCACTATCTGCGCCAACTGTGGCGAAACACTCAACAATCTTGAAGCAAACAAGTAACTGAAACTGCATTTACCGCAATGCCAAGGGCGAACCTTGCTGGGAAGTGAAGCAGTGTGCTCCTTCCCCTGTTCCTGCTTAATACTACTCCCGTGAGTCACTGAGCTGACAAGCTTGTGGATGAAGCACCCGCATGCCTGTGAGAGGTATCTGATCTGACAAAGATGTTGGCAGCCTACTCAGGAAACCCCACCTTTGAAACACTGTAATCTCTACTGATGACGGTTAAAGAACCAGAAACACATGTCTAGAGATCAGCACTATCTGCGCCAACTGTGGCGAAACACTCTAACACTCTTGAAGCAAGCAAGTAACTGCAACTGCATTTACCACAATGCCAAGGGCGAACCTTGCTGGAAGGTGAAGCGGTGTGCTCCACCCCTGTTCCTGCTTAATAGTACTCCCGTGAGTCATTGAGCTGACAAGATTGTGGATGAAGCACCCGCATGCCTGTGAGAGGTATCTGACCTGAGAAAGATGTTGGCAGCCTACTCAGCAAAGCCAAATTTCAAAGACTGTAATCTCTATTGATGACGGTTAAAGAACCAAAAACACATGTCTAGAGATCAGCACTTTCTGCGCCAACAGTGGCGAAACACTCGAACACTCTTGAAGAAAGCAAGTAACTGAAACTGCATTGACCACAATGCCAAGGACGAACCTTGCTTGGAGGTGAAGCAGTGTACTCCTACCCCTGTTCCTCCTTAATAGTACTCCCATGAGTCATTGAGCTGACGAGATTGTGGATGAAGCACCCGCATGCCTGTGAGACATATCTGACCTGAGAAAGATGTTGGCAGCCTACTCAGCAAATGCAAATTTCAAAGACTGTAATCTCTACTGATGACAGTTAAAGAACCAAAAACACGTGTCTAGAGATCAGCACTATCTGCGCCAACAGTGGCGAAACACTCATAAACTCTTGAAGCAAGCAAGTAACTGAAACTGCATTTACCACAATGCCAAGGGCGAACCTTGCTGGGAGGTGAAGCAGTGTGCTCCTACCCCTGTTCCTCCTTAATAGTACTCCCGTGAGTCATTGTGCTGGTAAGCTTGTGGATGAAGCACCCGCATGCCTGTGAGAGGTACTTGACATGAGAAAGATGTTGGCAGCCTACTCAGCAAACCCCAGATTTGAAACACTGTAATCTCTACTGATGATGGTTAAAGAACCAGAAACATGTGTCTAGAGATCAGCACTATCTGCGCCAACTATAGCGATACACTCGAACACTCTTGATTCAAGGAAGTAACTGCAAATGAATTTACCTCAATGCCACGGGCGAACCTTGCTGGGAGGTGAAGCAGTGTGCTCCCACCCCTGATCCTGCTTAATAGTACTCCCGTGAGTCATTGAGCTGACGAGCACGTGGATGAAGCACCCCTATCCCTATGAGAGGTATCTAACCTGAGAAAGATGTTGGCAGCCTACTCAGCAAACCTCACATTTCAAAGACTTTAATCTCTACTGATGATGGTTAAAGAACCAGAAACACGTGTCTAGAGATCATCACTATCTGCGCCAAATGTGGCGAAACACTCAAACACTCTTGAAACAAGGAAGTAACTGAACCTGCATTTACCACAATGCCAGGGGCGAACCTTGCTGGGAGGTGAAGCAGTGTGCTCCCACCCCGGTTACTGTTTAATAGTATTCCAGTGAGTCATTGAGCTGACGAGCTCATGGATGAAGCACCCGCATGCCTGTGAGAGGTACCTGACCTGAGAAAGAGGTTGGCAGCCTACTTAGCAAACCCCAAATTTCAAAGACTGTAATCTCTATTGATGACGGTTAAAGAACCAGAAACACGTGTCTAGAGATCAGCACTATCTGCGCCAACTGTGGCAAAACACTCAAACACTCTTGAAGCAAACAAGTAACTGAAACTGCATTTACCACAATACCAGGGGTGAATCTTGCTGGGAGGTGAAGCGGTGTGCTCCCACCCCTGTTCCTGTTTAATAGTACTCCCGTGAGTCATTGAGCTGACGAGCTCATGGATGAAGCACCCGCATGCCTGTGAGAGGTACCTGACCTGAGAAAGATGTTCGCAGCCTACTCAGCAAACCCCAAATTTGAAAGATTGTAATCTCTACTGATGACAGTTAAAGAACCAGAAACACGTGTCTACAGATCAGTACTATCTGCGCCAACTGTGGCGAAACACTCAAACACTCTTGAAACAAGCAAGTAACTGCAACTGCATTTACCACAATGCCACGGGCAAACCTTGCTGGGAGGTGAAGAGTTGTGCTCCTACCCCTGTTCCTGTTTAATAGTACTCACGTGAGTCATTGAGCTGACGAGCTCGTGGATGAAGCACCCGCATGCCTGTGAGAGGTACCTGACCTGAGAAAGATGCTGGCTGCCAACTCAGCAAACCCCACATTTGAATGACTGTAATCTCTACTGATGACGGTTAAAGAACCAGAAACACGTGTCTAGAGATCAGCACTATCTGCGCCAACTGTGGCGAAACACTCGAACACTCTTGAAGCAAGCAAGTAACCGAAACTGCATTTACCGCAAAGCCAGGGGCGAACCTTTGCTATGAGGCGAAGCAGAGTCCTCCCACCCCTGTTCCTAAGTACTCCCGTGAGTCATTGAGCTGACGAGCTCGTGGATGAAGCAACCGCATGCCTGTGAGAGGTACCTGACCTGAGAAAGATGTTTGCATCCTACTCAGCAAACCCCACATTTGAAAGACTGTAATCTCTACTGATGACGGTTAAAGAACCAGAAACACGTGTCTAGAGATCAGCACTATCTGCTCCAACAGTGGCGAAACACTCGAACACTCTTGAAGCAAGCAAGTAACCGAAACTGCATTTACCACAATGCCAGGGGTGAACCTTGCTGGGAGGTGAAGCGGTGTGCTCCCACCCCTGTTCCTGTTTAATAGTACTGCCTTGAATCATTGAGCTGAAGAGCTCGTTGATGAAGCACCCGCATGCCTCTGAGAGGTACCTGTCCTGAGAAAGATGTTGGCAGCCTACTCAGCAAACCCCAAATTTGAAAGACTGTAATGTCTACTGATGACAGTTAAAGAACCAGAAACACGTGTCTAGAGATTAGCACTATCTGCTCCAACTGTGGCGAAACACTCAAACACTCTTGAAGCAAGCAAGTAACTGAAACTGCTTTTACCACAGTGCATGGGGCGAATCTTGCTGGGAGGTGAAGCGGTGTGCTCCCACCCCTGTTCCTGTTTAATAGTACTCCCGTGAGTCATTGGGCTGACGAGCTCGTGGATGAAGCACCGGCATGCCTGTGAGAGGTTCCTGACCTGAGAAAGATGTTCGCAGCCTACTCAGCAAACCCCAAATTTCAAAGACTGTAATCTCTACTGATGATGTTTAAAGAACCAGAAACACGTGTCTAGAGACCAGCACTATCTGCTCCAACTGTGGCGAAACACTCGAACACTCTTGAAGCAAGCAAGTAACTGAAACTGCATTTACCACAATACCAGGGGCGAACTTTGCTGGGAGGTGAAGCAGTGTGCTCTCACCCCTGTTCCTGTTTAATAGTACTATTGTGAGTCATTGAGCTGACAAGCTCGTGGATGAAGCACCCACATGCTTGTGAGAGGTACCTGACCTGAGAAAGATGTTGGCATCCTACTCAGCAAACCCCACATTTGAAAGACTGTAATCTCTACTGATGACGGTTAAAGAACCAGAAACACGTGTCTAGAGATCAGCACTATCTGCGCCAACTGTAGGAAACACTCCTGAAGCAAGCAAGTAACTGCAACTTCATTTACCACAATGCCAGGGGCGAACCTTGCTGGGAGGTGAAGCGGTGTGCTCCCACCCCTGTTCCTGCTTAATAGTACTCCCGTGAGTCATTGAGCTGACAAGCTCGTGGATGAAGCACCCACATGCTTGTGAGAGGTACCTGACCTGAGAAAGATGTTGGCATCCTACTCAGCAAACCCCACATTTCAAAGACTGTAATCTCCACTGATGACGGTTAAAGAACCAGAAGCACGTGTCTAGAGATCAGCACTATCTGCACCAACTGTGGCGAAAAACTCGAACACTCTTGAAGCAAGCAAGTAAGTGAAACTGCATTTACCACAATGCCAGGGGCGAACCTTGCTGGGAGGTGAAGCAGTGTGCTCCCACCCCGGTTACTGTTTAACAGTATTCCAGTGAGTCATTGAGCTGACGAGCTCATGGATGAAGCACCCGCATGCCTGTGAGAGGTACCTGACCTGAGAAAGATGTTCGCAGCCTACTCAGCAAACCCTAAATTTGAAAGATTGTAATCTCTACTGATGACAGTTAAAGAACCAGAAACACGTGTCTACAGATCAGTACTATCTGCGCCAACTGTAGCGAAACACTCAAACACTCTTGAAACAAGCAAGTAACTGCAACTGCATTTACCACAATGCCAGGGGCGAACCTTGCTGGGAGGTGAAGAGTTGTGCTCCTACCCCTGTTCCTGTTTAATAGTACTCACGTGAGTCATTGAGCTGACGAGCTCGTGGATGAAGCACCCGCATGCCTGTGAGAGGTACCTGACCTGAGAAAGATGCTGGCTGCCAACTCAGCAAACCCCACATTTGAATGACTGTAATCTCTACTGATGACGGTTAAAGAACCAGAACCACGTGTCTAGAGATCAGCACTATCTGCTCCAACTGTGACAAAACACTCAAAAACTCTTCAAGCAAGCAAGTAACTGAAAGTGCATTTACCACAATGCCAGTGGCGAACCTTTGCTATGAGGTGAAGCAGTGTCCTCCCTTCCTGTTCCTAAGTACTCCCGTGAGTCATTGTGCTGGCGAGCTTGTGGATGAAGCACCCGCATGCCTGTGAGAGGTACCTGACATGAGAAAGATGTTGGCAGCCTACTCAGCAAACCCCATATTTGAAACACTGTAATCTCTACTGATGATGGTTAAAGAAACAGAAACATGTGTCAAGAGATCAGCACTATCTGCGCCAACTATAGCAAAACACTCGAACACTCTTGAAGCAAGCAAGTAACTGCAAATGAATTTACCACAATGCCAGGGGCGAACCTTGCTGGGAGGTGAAGCAGTGTGCTCCCACCCCTGATCCTGCTTAATAGTACTCCCGTGAGTCATTGAGCTGACGAGCACCTGGATGAAGCACCCGCATGCCTGTGAGAGGTACCTGACCTGAGAAAGATGCTGGCTGCCAACTCAGCAAACCCCACATTTGAATGACTGTAATCTCTACTGATGACGGTTAAAGAACCAGAAACACGTGTCTAGAGATCAGCACTATCTGCGCCAACTGTGGCGAAACACTCGAACACTCTTGAAGCAAGCAAGTAACCGAAACTGCATTTACCGCAAAGCCAGGGGCGAACCTTTGCTATGAGGCGAAGCAGAGTCCTCCCACCCCTGTTCCTAAGTACTCCCGTGAGTCATTGAGCTGACGAGCTCGTGGATGAAGCAACCGCATGCCTGTGAGAGGTACCTGACCTGAGAAAGATGTTTGCATCCTACTCAGCAAACCCCACATTTGAAAGACTGTAATCTCTACTGATGACGGTTAAAGAACCAGAAACACGTGTCTAGAGATCAGCACTATCTGCTCCAAGAGTGGCGAAACACTCGAACACTCTTGAAGCAAGCAAGTAACTGAAACTGCATTTACCACAATGCCAGGGGTGAACCTTGCTGGGAGGTGAAGCGGTGTGCTCCCACCGCTGTTCCTGTTTAATAGTACTGCCTTGAATCATTGAGCTGACGAGCTCGTGGATGAAGCACCCGCATGCCTCTGAGAGGTACCTGACCTGAGAAAGATGTTGGCAGCCTACTCAGCAAACCCCACATTTCAAAGACTGTAATCTCCACTGATGATGGTTAAAGAACCAGAAGCACGTGTCTAGAGATTAGCACTATCTGCTCCAACTGTGGCGAAACACTCAAACACTCTTGAAGCAAGCAAGTAACTGAAACTGCTTTTACCACAGTGCATGGGGCGAACCTTGCTGGGAGGTGAAGCGGTGTGCTCCCACCCCTGTTCCTGTTTAATAGTACTCCTGTGAGTCATTGGGCTGACGAGCTCGTGGATGAAGCACCGGCATGCCTGTGAGAGGTTCCTGACCTGAGAAAGATGTTCGCAGCCTACTCAGCAAACCCCAAATTTCAAAGACTGTAATCTCTACTGATGATGTTTAAAGAACCAGAAACACGTGTCTAGAGACCAGCACTATCTGCTCCAACTGTGGCGAAACACTCTAACACTCTTGAAGCAAGCAAGTAACTGAAACTGCATTTACCACAATACCAGGGGCGAACCTTGCTGGGAGGTGAAGCAGTGTGCTCTCACCCCTGTTCCTGTTTAATAGTACTATTGTGAGTCATTGAGCTGACAAGCTCGTGGATGAAGCACCCACATGCTTGTGAAAGGTACCTGACCTGAGAAAGATGTTGGCATCCTACTCAGCAAACCCCACATTTGAAAGACTGTAATCTCTACTGATGACGGTTAAAGAACCAGAAACACGTGTCTAGAGATCAGCACTATCTGCGCCAACTGTAGGAAACACTCCTGAAGCAAGCAAGTAACTGCAACTTCATTTACCACAATGCCAGGGGCGAACCTTGCTGGGAGGTGAAGCGGTGTGCTCCCACCCCTGTTCCTGCTTAATAGTACTCCCGTGAGTCATTGAGCTGACAAGCTCGTGGATGAAGCACCCGCATAACTGTGAGAGGTACCTGACCTGAGAAAGATGTTCGCAGCCTACTCAGCAAACCCCAAATTTAAAAGATTGTAATCTCTACTGATGACAGTTAAAGAAACAGAAAAACGTGTCTAGAGATCAGCACTATCTGCGCCAACTGTGGCTAAACACTCAAACACTCTTGAAGCAAGCAAGTAACTGAAACTGCATTTACCACAATGCCAAGGGTGAACCTTGCTGGGAGGTGAAGCGGTGTGCTCCCATCCCTGTTCCTGTTTAATAGTACTCCCGTGAGTGATTGAGCTGACGAGCGCGTGCTTGAAGCACCCGCATGCCTGTGAGAGGTACCTGACCTGAGAAAGATGTTGGCAGCCTACTCAGCAAACCCCATATTTCAAAGACCGTAATCTCTACTGATGACGGTTAAAGAACCAGAAACACCTGTCTAGAGATCAGCACTAGCTGCGCCAATTGTGGCGAAACACTCGAACACTCTTGAAGCAAGCAAGTAACTGAAACTGCATTTACCACAATGCCAGGGGCAAACCTTGCTGGGAGGTGAAGCGGTGTGCTCCGACCCCTGTTCCTCTTTAATAGTACTCCAGTGAGTCTTTTAGCTGACAAGCTCGTGGATGAAGCACCCGCACGCCTATGAGTGGTACCTGACCTGAGAAAGATGTTCGCAGCCTACTCAGCAAACCCCAAATTTGAAAGACTGTTATCTCTACTGATGACAGTTAAAGAACCAGAAACACGTGTGTAGAGATCAGCACTATCTGCGCCAACTGTGGCGAAACACTGAAACACTGTTGAAGCAAGCAAGTAACTGAATCTGCATTTACAACAAAGCCAGGGGCGAACCTTGCTGAGATGCGAAGCGGTGTGCTCCCACCCCTGTTCCTGTTTAATAGTACTCCCGTGAGTCATGGAGCTGACGAGCTCATGGATGAAGCACCTGCATGAATGTGAGAGGCACCTGACCTGAGAAAGATGTTGGCAGCCTACTCAGCAAACCCTAAATTTCAAAGAATGTAATCTCTACTGATGACGGTTAGAGAACCAGAAACACGTGTCTAGAGATCATCACTATCTGCGCCAACAGTGGCGAAACACTCGAACACTCTTGAAGCAAGCAAGTAACTGAAACTGCATTTACCACAATGCCAAGGGCGAACCTTGCTGGGAGGTGAAGCGGTGTGCTACCACTCCTGTTCCAGTTTAATAGTACTCTTGTGAGTCATTGAGCTGACAAGCTCGTGGATGAAGCACCCGCATGCCTGTGAGAGGTACCAGACCTGAGAAAGATGTTGGCAGCCTACTCAGCAAACCCAAAATTTCGAAGACTATAATCTCTACTGATGACGTTTAAAGAACCATAAACACGTGTCTAAAAATCAGCACTATCTGCGCCAAGTGTGGCAAAACACTCAAAAACTCTTGAAGCGAGCACGTAACTGAAAGTGCATTTACCACAATGCCAGGGGCGAACCTTGCTGGGAGGTGAAGCAGTGTCCTCCTACCACTGTTCCTAAGTACTCCCATGAGTCATTGAGCTGACGAGCTCGTGGATGAAGCAGCCACGGGCCTGTGAGAGGTACCTGACCTGAGAAAGATGTTGCCATCCTACTCAGCAAACCCCACATTTGAAAGACTGTAATCTCTACTGATGACGGTTAAAGAACCAGAAACACGTGTCTAGAGATCAGCAGTATCTGTGCCAACTGTGGCGAAACACTCGAACACTGTTGAAGCAAGCAAGTAACTGAAACTGCATTTACCAGAATGCCAGGAGCGAACCTTGCTTGGAGGTGAAGCAGTGTGCTCCCACCCCGGTTACTGTTTAATAGTATTCCAGTGAGCCATTGAGCTGACGAGCTCATGGATGAAGCACCCGCATGCCTGTGAGAGATACCTGACCTGAGAAAGATGTTCGCAGCCTACTCAGCAAACCCCAAATTTGAAAGATTGTAATCTCTACTGATGACAGTCAAAGAAACAGAAACACGTGTCTAGAGATCAGCACTATCTGCGCCAACTGTGGCTAAACACTCAAACACTCTTGAAGCAAGCAAGTAACTGAAACTGCATTTACCACAATGCCAAGGGTGAACCTTGCTGGGAGGTGAAGCGGTGTGCTCTCACCCCTGTTCCTGTTTAATAGTACTATTGTGAGTCATTGAGCTGACAAGCTCGTGGATGAAGCACCCACATGCTTGTGAGAGGTACCTGACCTGAGAAAGATGTTGGCATTCTACTCAGCAAACCCCACATTTGAAAGACTGTAATCTCTACTGATGACGGTTAAAGAACCAGAAACACGTGTCTAGAGATCAGCACTATCTGCGCCAACTGTAGGAAACACTCCTGAAGCAAGCAAGTAACTGCAACTTCATTTACCACAATGCCAGGGGCGAACCTTGCTGGGAGGTGAAGCGGTGTGCTCCCACCCCTGTTCCTGCTTAATAGTACTCCCGTGAGTCATTGAGCTGACAAGCTCGTGGATGAAGCACATGCATGCCTGTGAGAGGTATCTGACCTGAGAAAGATGTTGGCAGCCTACTCAGCAAACCCCACATTTCAAAGACTGTAATCTCCACTGATGACGGTTAAAGAACCAGAAGCACGTGTCTAGAGATCAGCACTATCTGCACCAACTGTGGCGAAAAACTCGAACACTCTTGAAGCAAGCAAGTAAGTGAAACTGCATTTACCACAATGCCAGGGGCGAACCTTGCTGGGAGGTGAAGCGGTGTGCTCCCACCCCTGTTCCTGCTTAATAGTACTCCCGTGAGTCATTGAGCTGACAAGCTCGTGGATGAAGCACCCGCATGACTGTGAGAGGTACCTGACCTGAGAAAGATGTTCGCAGCCTACTCAGCAAACCCCAAATTTGAAAGATTGTAATCTCTACTGATGACAGTTAAAGAAACAGAAACACGTGTCTAGAGATCAGCACTATCTGCGCCAACGGTATCTAAACACTCAAACACTCTTGAAGCAAGCAAGTAACTGAAACTGCATTTACCACAATGCCAAGGGCGAACCTTGCTGGGAGGTGAAGCGGTGTGCTCCCATCCCTGTTCCTGTTTAATAGTGCTCCCGTGAGTGATTGAGCTGACGAGCGCGTGCTTGAAGCACCCGCATGCCTGTGAGAGGTACCTGACCTGAGAAAGATGTTGGCAGCCCACTCAGCAAACCCCACATTTTAAAGACCGTAATCTCTACTGATGACGGTTAAAGAACCAGAAACACCTGTCTAGAGATCAGCACTAGCTGCGCCAATTGTGGCGAAACACTCGAACACTCTTGAAGCAAGCAAGTAACTGAAACTGCATTTACCACAATGCCAGGGGCAAACCTTGCTGGGAGGTGAAGCGGTGTGCTCCGACCCCTGTTCCTCTTTAATAGTACTCAAGTGAGTCTTTGAGCTGACGAGCTCGTGGATGAAGCACCCGCACGCCTATGAGTGGTACCTGACCTGAGAAAGATGTTCGCAGCCTACTCAGCAAACCCCAAATTTGAAAGACTGTGATCTCTACTGATGACAGTTAAAGAACCAGAAACGTGTGTCTAGAGATCAGCACTATCTGCGCCAACTGTGGCGAAACACTGAAACACTGTTGAAGCAAGCAAGTAACTGAATCTGCAATTACAACAAAGCCAGGGGCGAACCTTGCTGAGATGCGAAGCGGTGTGCTCCCACCCCTGTTCCTGTTTAATAGTACTCCCGTGAGTCATGGAGCTGACGAGCTCATGGATGAAGCACCTGCATGAATGTGAGAGGCACCTGACCTGAGAAAGATGTTGGCAGCCTACTCAGCAAACCCTAAATTTCAAAGAATGTAATCTCTACTGATGACGGTTAGAGAACCAGAAACACGTGTCTAGAGATCATCACTATCTGCGCCAACAGTGGCGAAACACTCTAACACTCTTGAAGCAAGCAAGTAACTGAAACTGCATTTACCACAATGCCAAGGGCGAACCTTGCTGGGAGGTGAAGCGGTGTGCTCCCACTCCTGTTCCAGTTTAATAGTACTCTTGTGAGTCATTGAGCTGACAAGCTCGTGGATGAAACACCCGCATGCCTGTGAGAGGTACCAGACCTGAGAAAGATGTTGACAGCTTACTCAGCAAACCCAAAATTTCGAAGACTATAATCTCTACTGATGACGTTTAAAGAACCATAAACACGTGTCTAAAAATCAGCACTATCTGCGCCAAGTGTGGGAAAACACTCAAAAACTCTTGAAGCAAGCAAGTAACTGAAAGTGCATTTACCACAATGCCAGGGGCGAAGCTTGCTGGGAGGTGAAGTAGTGTCCTCCTACCACTGTTCCTAAGTACTCCCATGAGTCATTGAGCTGACGAGCTCGTGGATGAAGCAGCCACGTGCCTGTGAGAGGTACCTGACCTGAGAAAGATGTTGCCATCCTACTCAGCAAACCCCACATTTGAAAGACTGTAATCTCTACTGATGACGGTTAAAGAACCAGAAACACGTGTCTAGAGATCAGCACTATCTGCGCCAACTGTGGCGAAACACTCAAACACTCTTGAAGCAAACAAGTAACTGAAACTGCATTTACCGCAATGCCAAGGGCGAACCTTGCTGGGAAGTGAAGCAGTGTGCTCCTTCCCCTGTTCCTGCTTAATACTACTCCCGTGAGTCACTGAGCTGACAAGCTTGTGGATGAAGCACCCGCATGCCTGTGAGAGGTATCTGATCTGACAAAGATGTTGGCAGCCTACTCAGGAAACCCCACATTTGAAACACTGTAATCTCTACTGATGACGGTTAAAGAACCAGAAACACATGTCTAGAGATCAGCACTATCTGCGCCAACTGTGGCGAAACACTCTAACACTCTTGAAGCAAGTAAGTAACTGCAACTGCATTTACCACAATGCCAAGGGCGAACCTTGCTGGAAGGTGAAGCGGTGTGCTCCACCCCTGTTCCTGCTTAATAGTACTCCCGTGAGTCATTGAGCTGACAAGATTGTGGATGAAGCACCCGCATGCCTGTGAGAGGTATCTGACCTGAGAAAGATGTTGGCAGCCTACTCAGCAAACCCACATTTCAGACTGTAATCTCTATTGATGATGGTTAAAGAACCAGAAACACGTGTCTAGAGATCAGCACTATCTGCTCCAACAGTGGCGAAACACTCGAACACTCTTGAAGCAAGCAAGTAACTGCAACTGCATTTACCACAATGCCAAGGGCGAACCTTGCTGGGAGGTGAAGTGGTGTGCTCCAACCCCTGTTCCTGCTTAATAGTACTCCCGTGAGTCATTGAGCTGACGAGATTGTGGATGAAGCACCCGCATGCCTGTGAGAGGTATCTGACCTGAGAAAGATGTTGGCAGCCTACTCAGCAAACGCAAATTTCAAAGACTGTAATCTCTACTGATGACAGTTAAAGAACCAAAACACGTGTCTAGAGATCAGCACTATCTGCGCCAACAGTGGCGAAACACTCGTAAACTCTTGAAGCAAGCAAGTGACTGAAACTGCATTTACCACAATGCCAAGGGCGAACCTTGCTGGGAGGTGAAGCAGTGTGCTCCTACCCCTGTTCCTCCTTAATAGTACTCCCGTGAGTCATTGTGCTGGCGAGCTTGTGGATGAAGCACCCGCATGCCTGTGAGAGGTACCTGACATGAGAAAGAAAGATGTTGGCAGCCTACTCAGCAAACCCCATATTTGAAACACTGTAATCTCTACTGATGATGGTTAAAGAACCAGAAACATGTGTCTAGACATCAGCACTATCTGCGCCAACTATAGCGAAACACTTGAACACTCTTGATGCAAGGAAGTAACTGCAAATGAATTTACCTCAATGCCACGGGCGAACCTTGCTGGGAGGTGAAGCAGTGTGCTCCCACCCCTGATCCTGCTTAATAGTACTCCCGTGAGTCATTGAGCTGACGAGCACGTGGATGAAGCACCCATATCCCTATGAGAGGTATCTAACCTGAGAAAGATGTTGGCAGCCTACTCAGCAAACCCCACATTTCAAAGACTTTAATCTCTACTGATGACGGTTAAAGAACCAGAAACACGTGTCTAGAGATCAGCACTATCTGCGCCAACTGTGGCGAAACACTCAAACACTCTTGAAACAAGGAAGTAACTGAACCTGCAGTTACCACAATGCCAAGGGCGAACCTTGCTGGGAGGTGAAGTGGTGTGCTCCCACTCCTGTTCCAGTTTAATAGTACTCTTGTGAGTCATTGAGCTGACAAGCTCGTGGATGAAGCACCCGCATGCCTGTGAGAGGTACCAGACCTGAGAAAGATGTTGGCAGCCTACTCAGCAAACCCAAAATTTCGAAGACTATAATCTCTACTGATGACGTTTAAAGAACCATAAACACGTGTCTAAAAATCAGCACTATCTGCGCCAAGTGTGGCAAAACACTCAAAAACTCTTGAAGCAAGCAAGTAACTGAAAGTGCATTTACCACAATGCCAGGGGCGAACCTTGCTGGGAGGTGAAGCAGTGTCCTCCTACCACTGTTCCTAAGTACTCCCATGAGTCATTGAGCTGACGAGCTCGTGGATGAAGCAGCCACGTGCCTGTGAGAGGTACCTGACCTGAGAAAGATGTTGCCATCCTACTCAGCAAACCCCACATTTGAAAGACTGTAATCTCTACTGATGACGGTTAAAGAACCAGAAACACGTGTCTAGAGATCAGCAGTATCTGTGCCAACTGTGGCGAAACACTCGAACACTGTTGAAGCAAGCAAGTAACTGAAACTGCATTTACCAGAATGCCAGGAGCGAACCTTGCTTGGAGGTGAAGCAGTGTGCTCCCACCCCAGTTACTGTTTAATAGTATTCCAGTGAGTCATTGAGCTGACGAGCTCATGGATGAAGCACCCGCATGCCTGTGAGAGATACCTGACCTGAGAAAGAGGTTGGCAGCCTACTTAGCAAACCCCAAATTTCAAAGACTGTAATCTCTACTGATGACGGTTAAAGAACCAGAAACACGTGTCTAGAGATCAGCACTATCTGCGCCAACTGTAGGAAACACTCTTGAAGCAAGCAAGTAACTGCAAGTTCATTTACCACAATGCCAGGGGCGAACCTTGCTGGGAGGTGAAGCGGTGTGCTCCCACCCCTGTTCCTGCTTAATAGTACTCCCGTGAGTCATTGAGCTGACAAGCTCGTGGATGAAGCACCCGCATGCCTGTGAGAGGTATCTGACCTGAGAAAGATGTTGGCAGCCTACTCAGCAAACCCCACATTTCAAAGACTGTAATCTCCACTGATGACGGTTAAAGAACCAGAAGCACGTGTCTAGAGATCAGCACTATCTGCACCAACTGTGGCGAAAAACTCGAACACTCTTGAAGCAAGCAAGTAAGTGAAACTGCATTTACCACAATGCCAGGGGCGAACCTTGCTGGGAGGTGAAGCGGTGTGCTCCCACCCCTGTTCCTGCTTAATAGTACTCCCGTGAGTCATTGAGCTGACAAGCTCGTGGATGAAGCACCCGCATGACTGTGAGAGGTACCTGACCTGAGAAAGATGTTCGCAGCCTACTCAGCAAACCCCAAATTTGAAAGATTGTAATCTCTACTGATGACAGTTAAAGAAACAGAAACACGTGTCTAGAGATCAGCACTATCTGCGCCAACTGTGGCTAAACACTCAAACACTCTTGAAGCAAGCAAGTAACTGAAACTGCATTTACCACAATGCCAGGGGCAAACCTTGCAGGGAGGTGAAGCGGTGTGCTCCGACCCCTGTTCCTCTTTAATAGTACTCCAGTGAGTCTTTGAGCTGACGAGCTCGTGGATGAAGCACCCGCACGCCTATGAGTGGTACCTGACCTGAGAAAGATGTTCGTAGCCTACTCAGCAAACCCCAAATTTGAAAGACTATAATCTCTACTGATGACAGTTAAAGAACCAGAAACACGTGTCTAGAGATCAGCACTATCTGCGCCAACTGTGGCGAAACACTGAAACACTGTTGAAGCAAGCAAGTAACTGAATCTGCATTTACAACAAAGCCAGGGGCGAACCTTGCTGAGATGCAAAGCGGTGTGCTCCCACCCCTGTTCCTGTTTAATAGTACTCCCGTGAGTCATGGAGCTGACGAGCTCATGGATGAAGCACCTGCATGAATGTGAGAGGCACCTGACCTGAGAAAGATGTTGGCAGCCTACTCAGCAAACCCTAAATTTCAAAGAATGTAATCTCTACTGATGACGGTTAGAGAACCAGAAACACGTGTCTAGAGATCATCACTATCTGCGCAAACAGTGGCGAAACACTCTAACACTCTTGAAGCATGCAAGTAACTGAAACTGCATTTACCACAATGCCAAGGGCGAACCTTGCTGGGAGGTGAAGCGGTGTGCTCCCACTCCTGTTCCAGTTTAATAGTACTCTTGTGAGTCATTGAGCTGACAAGCTCGTGGATGAAGCACCCGCATGCCTGTGAGAGGTACCAGACCTGAGAAAGATGTTGGCAGCCTACTCAGCAAACCCAAAATTTTGAAGACTATAATCTCTACTGATGACGTTTAAAGAACCATAAACACGTGTCTAAAAATCAGCACTATCTGCGCCAAGTGTGGCAAAACACTCAAAAACTCTTGAAGCAAGCAAGTAACTGAAAGTGCATTTACCACAATGCCAGGGGCGAACCTTGCTGGGAGGTGAAGCAGTGTCCTCCTACCACTGTTCCTAAGTACTCCCATGAGTCATTGAGCTGACGAGCTCGTGGATGAAGCAGCCACGTGCCTGTGAGAGGTACCTGACCTGAGAAAGATGTTGCCATCCTACTCAGCAAACCCCACATTTGAAAGACTGTAATCTCTACTGATGACGGTTGAAGAACCAGAAACACGTGTCTAGAGATCAGCAGTATCTGTGCCAACTGTGGCGAAACACTCGAACACTGTTGAAGCAAGCAAGTAACTGAAACTGCATTTACCAGAATGCCAGGAGCGAACCTTGCTTGGAGGTGAAGCAGTGTGCTCCCACCCCGGTTACTGTTTAATAGTATTCCAGTGAGTCATTGAGCTGACGACCTCATGGATGAAGCACCCGCATGCCTGTGAGAGATACCTGACCTGAGAAAGAGGTTGGCAGCCTACTTAGCAAACCCCAAATTTCAAAGACTGTAATCTCTATTGATGACGGTTAAAGAACCAGAAACACGTGTCTAGAGATCAGCACTATCTGCGCCAACTGTGGTGAAACACTCAAACACTCTTGAAGCAAACAAGTAACTGAAACTGCATTTACCGCAATGTCAAGGGCGAACCTTGCTGGGAAGTGAAGCAGTGTGCTCCTTCCCCTGTTCCTGCTTAATACTACTCCCGTGAGTCACTGAGCTGACAAGCTTGTGGATGAAGCACCCGCATGCCTGTGAGAGGTATCTGATCTGACAAAGATGTTGGCAGCCTACTCAGGAAACCCCACATTTGAAACACTGTAATCTCTACTGATGACGGTTAAAGAACCAGAAACACATGTCTAGAGATCAGCACTATCTGCGCCAACTGTGGCGAAACACTCTAACACTCTTGAAGCAAGTAAGTAACTGCAACTGCATTTACCACAATGCCAAGGGCGAAGCTTGCTGGAAGGTGAAGCGGTGTGCTCCACCCCTGTTCCTGCTTAATAGTACTCCCGTGAGTCATTGAGCTGACAAGATTGTGGATGAAGCACCCGCATGCCTGTGAGAGGTATCTGACCTGAGAAAGATGTTGGCAGCCTACTCAGCAAAGCCAAATTTCAGACTGTAATCTCTATTGATGACGGTTAAAGAACCAAAAACACGTGTCTAGAGATCAGCACTTTCTGCGCCAACAGTGGCGAAACACTCGAACACTCTTGAAGCAAGCAAGTAACTGAAACTGCATTGACCACAATGCCAAGGGCGAACCTTGCTTGGAGGTGAAGCGGTGTACTCCTACCCCTGTTCCTCCTTAATAGTACTCCCGTGAGTCATTGAGCTGACAAGCTTGTGGATGAAACACCCACATGCCTGTGAGAGGTACCTGACCTGAGAAAGATGTTGGCAGCCTACTCAGCAAACCTCACATCTGAAACACTGTAATCTCTACTGATGACGGTTAAAGAACCAGAAACACGTGTCTACAGATCAGCACTATCTGCTCCAACAGTGGCGAAACACTCGAACACTCTTGAAGCAAGCAAGTAACTGCAACTGCATTTACCACAATGCCAAGGGCGAACCTTGCTGGGAGGTGAAGCGGTGTGCTCCAACCCCTGTTCCTGCTTAATAGTACTCCCGTGAGTCATTGAGCTGACGAGATTGTGGATGAAGCACCCGCATGCCTGTGAGAGGTATCTTACCTGAGAAAGAGGTTGGCAGCCTACTCAGCAAACGCAAATTTCAAAGACTGTAATCTCTACTGATGACAGTTAAAGAACCAAAAACACGTGTCTAGAGATCAGCACTATCTGCGCCAACAGTGGCGAAACACTCATAAACTCTTGAAGCAAGCAAGTAACTGAAACTGCATTTACCACAATGCCAAGGGCGAACCTTGCTGGGAGGTGAAGCAGTGTGCTCCTACCCCTGTTCCTCCTTAATAGTACTCCCGTGAGTCATTGTGCTGGTAAGCTTGTGGATGAAGCACCCGCATGCCTGTGAGAGGTACCTGACATGAGAAAGATGTTGGCAGCCTACTCAGCAAACCCCAGATTTGAAACACTGTAATCTCTACTGATAATGGTTAAAGAACCAGAAACATGTGTCTAGAGATCAGCACTATCTGCGCCAACTATAGCGAAACACTCGAACACTCTTGATTCAAGGAAGTAACTGCAAATGAATTTACCTCAATGCCACGGGCGAACCTTGCTGGGAGGTGAAGCAGTGTGCTCCCACCCCTGATCCTGCTTAATAGTACTCCCGTGAGTCATTGAGCTGACGAGCACATGGATGAAGCACCCATATCCCTATGAGAGGTATCTAACCTGAGAAAGATGTTGGCAGCCTACTCAGCAAACCTCACATTTCAAAGACTTTAATCTCTACTGATGACGGTTAAAGAACCAGAAACACGTGTCTAGAGATCATCACTATCTGCGCCAAATGTGGCGAAACACTCAAACACTCTTGAAACAAGGAAGTAACTGAACCTGCATTTACCACAATGCCAGGGGCGAACCTTGTTGGGAGGTGAAGCAGTGTGCTCCCACCCCGGTTACTGTTTAATAGTATTCCACTGAGTCATTGAGCTGACGAGCTCATGGATGAAGCACCCGCATGCCTGTGAGAGGTACCTGACCTGAGAAAGAGGTTGGCAGCCTACTTAGCAAACCCCAAATTTCAAAGACTGTAATCTCTATTGATGACGGTTAAAGAACCAAAAACACGTGTGTAGAGATCAGCACTATCTGCGCCAACTGTGGCGAAACACTCAAACACTCTTGAAGCAAACAAGTAACTGAAACTGCATTTACCACAATACCAGGGGTGAATCTTGCTGGGAGGTGAAGCGGTGTGCTCCCACCCCTGTTCCTGTTTAATAGTACTCCCGTGAGTCATTGAGCTGACGAGCTCATGGATGAAGCACCCGCATGCCTGTGAGAGGTACCTGACCTGAGAAAGATGTTTGCAGCCTACTCAGCAAACCCCAAATTTGAAAGATTGTAATCTCTACTGATGACAGTTAAAGAACCAGAAACACGTGTCTACAGATCAGTACTATCTGCGCCAACTGTGGCGAAACACTCAAACACTCTTGAAACAAGCAAGTAACTGCAACTGCATTTACCACAATGTCACGGGCAAACCTTGCTGGGAGGTGAAGAGTTGTGCTCCTACCCCTGTTCCTGTTTAATAGTACTCACGTGAGTCATTGAGCTGACGAGCTCGTGGATGAAGCACCCGCATGCCTGTGAGAGGTACCTGACCTGAGAAAGATGCAGGCTGCCAACTCAGCAAACCCCACATTTGAATGACTGTAATCTCTACTGATGACGGTTAAAGAACCAGAAACACGTGTCTAGAGATCAGCACTATCTGCGCCAACTGTGGCGAAACACTCGAACACTCTTGAAGCAAGCAAGTAACCGAAACTGCATTTACCGCAAAGCCAGGGGCGAACCTTTGCTATGAGGCGAAGCAGAGTCCTCCCACCCCTGTTCCTAAGTACTCCCGTGAGTCATTGAGCTGACGAGCTCGTGGATGAAGCAACCGCATGCCTGTGAGAGGTACCTGACCTGAGAAAGATGTTTGCATCCTACTCAGCAAACCCCACATTTGAAAGACTGTAATCTCTACTGATGACGGTTAAAGAACCAGAAACACGTGTCTAGAGATCAGCACTATCTGCTCCAACAGTGGCGAAACACTCGAACACTCTTGAAGCAAGCAAGTAACCGAAACTGCATTTACCACAATGCCAGGGGTGAACCTTGCTGGGAGGTGAAGCGGTGTGCTCCCACCCCTGTTCCTGTTTAATAGTACTGCCTTGAATCATTGAGCTGACGAGCTCGTGGATGAAGCACCCGCATGCCTCTGAGAGGTACCTGACCTGAGAAAGATGTTGGCAGCCTACTCAGCAAACCCCAAATTTGAAAGACTGTAATGTCTACTGATGACAGTTAAAGAACCAGAAACACGTGTCTAGAGATTAGCACTATCTGCTCCAACTGTGGCGAAACACTCAAACACTCTTGAAGCAAGCAAGTAACTGAAACTGCTTTTACCACAGTGCATAGGGCGAACCTTGCTGGGAGGTGAAGCGGTGTGCTCCCACCCCTGTTCCTGTTTAATAGTACTCCCGTGAGTCATTGGGCTGACGAGCTCGTGGATGAAGCACCGGCATGCCTGTGAGAGGTTCCTGACCTGAGAAAGATGTTCGCAGCCTACTCAGCAAACCCCAAACTTCAAAGACTGTAATCTCTACTGATGATGTTTAAAGAACCAGAAACACGTGTCTAGAGACCAGCACTATCTGCTCCAACAGTGGCGAAACACTCGAACACTCTTGAAGCAAGCAAGTAACTGAAACTGCATTTACCACAATACCAGGGGCGAACCTTGCTGGGAGGTGAAGCAGTGTGCTCTCACCCCTGTTCCTGTTTAATAGTACTATTGTGAGTCATTGAGCTGACAAGCTCGTGGATGAAGCACCCACATGCTTGTGAGAGGTACCTGACCTGAGAAAGATGTTGGCATCCTACTCAGCAAACCCCACATTTGAAAGACTGTAATCTCTACTGATGACGGTTAAAGAACCAGAAACACGTGTCTAGAGATCAGCACTATCTGCGCCAACTGTAGGAAACACTCCTGAAGCAAGCAAGTAACTGCAACTTCATTTACCACAATGCCAGGGGCGAACCTTGCTGGGAGGTGAAGCGGTGTGCTCCCACCCCCGTTCCTGCTTAATAGTACTCCCGTGAGTCATTGAGCTGACAAGCTCGTAGATGAAGCACCCGCATGCCTGTGAGAGGTATCTGACCTGAGAAAGATGTTGGCAGCCTACTCAGCAAACCCCACATTTCAAAGACTGTAATCTCCACTGATGACGGTTAAAGAACCAGAAGCACGTGTCTAGAGATCAGCACTATCTGCACCAACTGTGGCGAAAAACTCAAACACTCTTGAAGCAAGCAAGTAAGTGAAACTGCATTTACCACAATGCCAGGGGCGAACCTTGCTGGGAGGTGAAGCAGTGTGCTCCCACCCCGGTTACTGTTTAACAGTATTCCAGTGAGTCATTGAGCTGACGAGCTCATGGATGAAGCACCCGCATGCCTGTGAGAGGTACCTGACCTGAGAAAGATGTTCGCAGCCTACTCAGCAAACCCCAAATTAGAAAGATTGTAATCTCTACTGATGACAGTTAAAGAACCAGAAACACGTGTCTACAGATCAGTACTATCTGCGCCAACTGTGGCGAAACACTCAAACACTCTTGAAACAAGCAAGTAACTGCAACTGCATTTACCACAATGCCAGGGGCGAACCTTGCTGGGAGGTGAAGAGTTGTGCTCCTACCCCTGTTCCTGTTTAATAGTACTCACATGAGTCATTGAGCTGACGAGCTCGTGGATGAAGCACCCGCATGCCTGTGAGAGGTACCTGACCTGAGAAAGATGCTGGCTGCCAACTCAGCAAACCCCACATTTGAATGACTGTAATCTCTACTGATGACGGTTAAAGAACCAGAACCACGTGTCTAGAGATCAGCACTATCTGCTCCAACTGTGACAAAACACTCAAAAACTCTTCAAGCAAGCAAGTAACTGAAAGTGCATTTACCACAATGCCAGTGGCGAACCTTTGCTATGAGGTGAAGCAGTGTCCTCCCTTCCTGTTCCTAAGTACTCCCGTGAGTCATTGTGCTGGCGAGCTTGTGGATGAAGCACCCGCATGCCTGTGAGAGGTACCTGACATGAGAAAGATGTTGGCAGCCTACTCAGCAAACCCCATATTTGAAACACTGTAATCTCTACTGATGATGGTTAAAGAAACAGAAACATGTGTCAAGAGATCAGCACTATCTGCGCCAACTATAGCGAAACACTCGAACACTCTTGAAGCAAGCAAGTAACTGCAAATGAATTTACCACAATGCCAGGGGCGAACCTTGCTGGGAGGTGAAGCAGTGTGCTCCCACCCCTGATCCTGCTTAATAGTACTCCCGTGAGTCATTGAGCTGACGAGCACCTGGATGAAGCACCCGCATGCTTGTGAGAGGTACCTGACCTGAGAAAGATGCTGGCTGCCAACTCAGCAAACCCCACATTTGAATGACTGTAATCTCCACTGATGACGGTTAAAGAACCAGAAGCACGTGTCTAGAGATCAGCACTATCTGCGCCAACTGTGGCGAAAAACTCGAACACTATTGAAGCAAGCAAGTAAGTGAAACTGCATTTACCACAATGCCAGGGGCGAACCTTGCTGGGAGGTGAAGCGGTGTGCTCCCACCCCTGTTCCTGCTTAATAGTACTCCCGTGAGTCATTGAGCTGACAAGCTCGTGGATGAAGCACCCGCATGACTGTGAGAGGTACCTGACCTGAGAAAGATGTTCGCAGCCTACTCAGCAAACCCCAAATTTGAAAGATTGTAATCTCTACTGATGACAGTTAAAGAAACAGAAACACGTGTCTAGAGATCAGCACTATCTGCGCCAACTGTGGCTAAACACTCAAACACTCTTGAAGCAAGCAAGTAACTGAAACTGCATTTACCACAATGCCAAGGGTGAACCTTGCTGGGAGGTGAAGCGGTGTGCTCCCATCCCTGTTCCTGTTTAATAGTACTCCCGTGAGTGATCGAGCTGACGAGCGCGTGCTTGAAGCACCCGCATGCCTGTGAGAGGTACCTGACCTGAGAAAGATGTTGGCAGCCTACTCAGCAAACCCCAAATTTCAAAGACCGTAATCTCTACTGATGACGGTTAAAGAACCAGAAACACCTGTCTAGAGATCAGCACTAGCTGCGCCAATTGTGGCGAAACACTCGAACACTCTTGAAGCAAGCAAGTAACTGAAACTGCATTTACCACAATGCCAGGGGCAAACCTTGCTGGGAGGTGAAGCGGTGTGCTCCGACCCCTGTTCCTCTTTAATAGTACTCCAGTGAGTCTTTGAGCTGACGAGCTCGTGGATGAAGCACCCGCACGCCTATGAGTGGTACCTGACCTGAGAAAGATGTTCGCAGCCTACTCAGCAAACCCCAAATTTGAAAGACTGTAATCTCTACTGATGACAGTTAAAGAACCAGAAACACGTGTCTAGAGATCAGCACTATCTGCGCCAACTGTGGCGAAACACTGAAACACTGTTGAAGCAAGCAAGTAACTGAATCTGCATTTACAACAAAGCCAGGGGCGAACCTTGCTGAGATGCGAAGCGGTGTGCTCCCACCCCTGTTCCTGTTTAATGGATGTATGTCGTTACAACGCACACTTTTACAACGCATGCACTTACAACGCATTTTTTACAACGCAACATCCATTACAACGCATTCCATTACATAGCATGACACTACAACGCATTTTTAAAAACTATCTTTACAACGCATTCCATTACATCGCATACTACCTTTACAACGCATACCATTACAACGCATAATATTAAATTGCATTTAAGGTAAGTATTAGATAGTATAGGGGTAAAAATTACTTTTCTAACTCCAGGGGGTGCAACAGTAGGGTAAGTGTTGGATAGTATAGGGGTAAAAATTACTATTCTAACTCCAGGGGGTGCAACAGTAGGGTAAGTGTTGGATAGTATAGGAGTAAAAATTACTATTCTAACTCCAGGGGGTGCAACAGTAGGGTAAGTGTTGGATAGTATAGGGGTAAAAATTACTATTCTAACTCCAGGGGGTGCAACAGTAGGGAAAGTGTTGGATAGTATAGGGGTAAAAATTGCTATTCTAACTCCAGGGGGTGCAACAGTAGGGTAAGTGTTGGATAGTATAGGGGTAAAAATTACTATTCTAACTCCAGGGGGTGCAACAGTAGGGTAAGTGTTGGATAGTATAGGGGTAAAAATTACTATTCTAACTCCAGGGGGTGCAACAGTAGGGAAAGTGTTGGATAGTATAGGGGTAAAAATTACTATTCTAACTCCAGGGGGTGCAACAGTAGGGAAAGTGTTGGATAGTATAGGGGTAAAAATTGCTATTCTAACTCCAGGGGGTGCAACAGTAGGGTAAGTGTTGGATAGTGTAGTGTAATATTATGCGTTGTAATGGTATGCGTTGTAAAGGTAGTATGCGATGTAATGGAATGCGTTGTAAAGGTAGTTTTTAAAAATGCGTTGTAGTGTCATGCTATGTAATGGAATGCGTTGTAATGGATGTTGCGTTGTAAAAAATGCGTTGTAAGTGTAGTGCGTTGTAAAAGTTGCGTTGTAAATGTTGTTCCCCCTGTTTAATAGTACTCCCGTGAGTCATGGAGCTGACGAGCTCATGGATGAAGCACCTGCATGAATGTGAGAGGCACCTGACCTGAGAAAGATGTTGGCAGCCTACTCAGCAAACCCTAAATTTCAAAGAATGTAATCTCTACTGATGACGGTTAGAGAACCAGAAACACGTGTCTAGAGATCATCACTATCTGCGCCAACAGTGGCGAAACACTCGAACACTCTTGAAGCAAGCAAGTAACTGAAACTGCATTTACCACAATGCCAAGGGCGAACCTTGCTGGGAGGTGAAGCGGTGTGCTCCCACTCCTGTTTCAGTTTAATAGTACTCTTGTGAGTCATTGAGCTGACAAGCTCGTGGATGAAGCACCCGCATGCCTGTGAGAGGTACCAGACCTGAGAAAGATGTTGGCAGCCTACTCAGCAAACCCAAAATTTCGAAGACTATAATCTCTACTGATGACGTTTAAAGAACCATAAACACGTGTCTAAAAATCAGCACTATCTGCGCCAAGTGTGGCAAAACACTCAAAAACTCTTGAAGCAAGCAAGTAACTGAAAGTGCATTTACCACAATGCCAGGGGTGAACCTTGCTGGGAGGTGAAGCAGTGTCCTCCTACCACTGTTCCTAAGTACTCCCATGAGTCATTGAGCTGACGAGCTCGTGGATGAAGCAGCCACGTGCCTGTGAGAGGTACCTGACCTGAGAAAGATGTTGCCATCCTACTCAGCAAACCCCACATTTGAAAGACTGTAATCTCTACTGATGACGGTTAAAGAACCAGAAACACGTGTCTAGAGATCAGCAGTATCTGTGCCAACTGTGGCGAAACACTCGAACACTGTTGAAGCAAGCAAGTAACTGAAACTGCATTTACCAGAATGCCAGGAGCGAACCTTGCTTGGAGGTGAAGCAGTGTGCTCCCACCCCGGTTACTGTTTAATAGTATTCCAGTGAGTCATTGAGCTGACGAGCTCATGGATGAAGCACCCGCATGCCTGTGAGAGATACCTGACCTGAGAAAGAGGTTGGCAGCCTACTTAGCAAACCCCAAATTTCAAAAACTGTAATCTCTACTGATGACGGTTAAAGAACCAGAAACACGTGTCTAGAGATCAGCACTATCTGCGCCAACTGTAGGAAACACTCTTGAAGCAAGCAAGTAACTGCAACTTCATTTACCACAATGCCAGGGGCGAACCTTGCTGGGAGGTGAAGCGGTGTGCTCCCACCCCTGTTCCTGCTTAATAGTACTCCCGTGAGTCATTGAGCTGACAAGCTCGTGGATGAAGCACCCGCATGACTGTGAGAGGTACCTGACCTGAGAAAGATGTTCGCAGCCTACTCAGCAAACCCCAAATTTGAAAGATTGTAATCTCTACTGATGACAGTTAAAGAAACAGAAACACGTGTCTAGAGATCAGCACTATCTGCGCCAACTGTGGCTAAACACTCAAACACTCTTGAAGCAAGCAAGTAACTGAAACTGCATTAACCACAATGCCAAGGGCGAACCTTGCTGGGAGGTGAAGCGGTGTGCTCCCATCCCTGTTCCTGTTTAATAGTACTCCCGTGAGTGATTGAGCTGACGAGCGCGTGCTTGAAGCACCCGCATGCCTGTGAGAGGTACCTGACCTGAGAAAGATGTTGGCAGCCTACTCAGCAAACCCCACATTTCAAAGACCGTAATCTCTACTGATGACGGTTAAAGAACCAGAAACACCTGTCTAGAGATCAGCACTAGCTGCGCCAATTGTGGCGAAACACTCGAACACTCTTGAAGCAAGCAAGTAACTGAAACTGCATTTACCACAATGCCAGGGGCAAACCTTGCTGGGAGGTGAAGCGGTGTGCTCCGACCCCTGTTCCTCTTTAATAGTACTCCAGTGAGTCTTTTAGCTGACGAGCTCGTGGATGAAGCACCCGCACGCCTATGAGTGGTACCTGACCTGAGAAAGATGTTCGCAGCCTACTCAGCAAACCCCAAATTTGAAAGACTGTAATCTCTACTGATGACAGTTAAAGAACCAGAAACACGTGTCTAGAGATCAGCACTATCTGCGCCAACTGTGGCGAAACACTGAAACACTGTTGAAGCAAGCAAGTAACTGAATCTGCATTTACAACAAAGCCAGGGGCGAACCTTGCTGAGATGCGAAGCGGTGTGCTCCCACCCCTGTTCCTGTTTAATAGTACTCCCGTGAGACATGGAGCTGACGAGCTCATGGATGAAGCACCTGCATGAATGTGAGAGGCACCTGACCTGAGAAAGATGTTGGCAGCCTACTCAGCAAACCCTAAATTTCAAAGAATGTAATCTCTACTGATGACGGTTAGAGAACCAGAAACACGTGTCTAGAGATCATCACTATCTGCGCCAACAGTGGCGAAACACTCGAACACTCTTGAAGCAAGCAAGTAACTGAAACTGCATTTACCACAATGCCAAGGGCGAACCTTGCTGGGAGGTGAAGCGGTGTGCTCCCACTCCTGTTCCAATTTAATAGTACTCTTGTGAGTCATTGAGCTGACAAGCTCGTGGATGAAGCACCCGCATGCCTGTGAGAGGTACCAGACCTGAGAAAGATGTTGGCAGCCTACTCAGCAAACCCAAAATTTCGAAGACTATAATCTCTACTGATGACGTTTAAAGAACCATAAACACGTGTCTAAAAATCAGCACTATCTGCGCCAAGTGTGGCAAAACACTCAAAAACTCTTGAAGCAAGCAAGTAACTGAAAGTGCATTTACCACAATGCCAGGGGCGAAGCTTGCTGGGAGGTGAAGTAGTGTCCTCCTACCACTGTTCCTAAGTACTCCCATGAGTCATTGAGCTGACGAGCTCGTGGATGAAGCAGCCAAGTGCCTGTGAGAGGTACCTGACCTGAGAAAGATGTTGCCATCCTACTCAGCAAACCCCACATTTGAAAGACTGTAATCTCTACTGATGACGGTTAAAGAACCAGAAACACGTGTCTAGAGATCAGCAGTATCTGTGCCAACTGTGGCGAAACACTCGAACACTGTTGAAGCAAGCAAGTAACTGAAACTGCATTTACCAGAATGCCAGGAGCGAACCTTGCTTGGAGGTGAAGCAGTGTGCTCCCACCCCGGTTACTGTTTAATAGTATTCCAGTGAGTCATTGAGCTGACGAGCTCATGGATGAAGCACCCGCATGCCTGTGAGAGATACCTGACCTGAGAAAGAGGTTGGCAGCCTACTTAGCAAACCCCAAATTTCAAAGACTGTAATCTCTACTGATGACGGTTAAAGAACCAGAAACACGTGTCTAGAGATCAGCACTATCTGCGCCAACTGTGGCGAAACACTCAAACACTCTTGAAGCAAACAAGTAACTGAAACTGCATTTACCGCAATGCCAAGGGCGAACCTTGCTGGGAAGTGAAGCAGTGTGCTCCTTCCCCTGTTCCTGCTTAATACTACTCCCGTGAGTCACTGAGCTGACAAGCTTGTGGATGAAGCACCCGCATGCCTGTGAGCGGTATCTGATCTGACAAAGATGTTGGCAGCCTACTCAGGAAACCCCACATTTGAAACACTGTAATCTCTACTGATGACGGTTAAAGAACCAGAAACACATGTCTAGAGATCAGCACTATCTGCGCCAACTGTGGCGAAACACTCTAACACTCTTGAAGCAAGTAAGTAACTGCAACTGCATTTACCACAATGCCAAGGGCGAACCTTGCTGGAAGGTGAAGCGGTGTGCTCCACCCCTGTTCCTGCTTAATAGTACTCCCGTGAGTCATTGAGCTGACAAGATTGTGGATGAAGCACCCGCATGCCTGTGAGAGGTATCTGACCTGAGAAAGATGTTGGCAGCCTACTCAGCAAACCCACATTTCAGACTGTAATCTCTATTGATGACGGTTAAAGAACCAGAAACACGTGTCTAGAGATCAGCACTATCTGCTCCAACAGTGGCGAAACACTCGAACACTCTTGAAGCAAGCAAGTAACTGCAACTGCATTTACCACAATGCCAAGGGCGAACCTTGCTGGGAGGTGAAGCGGTGTGCTCCAACCCCTGTTCCTGCTTAATAGTACTCCCGTGAGTCATTGAGCTGACGAGATTGTGGATGAAGCACCCGCATGCCTGTGAGAGGTATCTGACCTGAGAAAGATGTTGGCAGCCTACTCAGCAAACGCAAATTTCAAAGACTGTAATCTCTACTGATGACAGTTAAAGAACCAAAACACGTGTCTAGAGATCAGCACTATCTGCGCCAACAGTGGCGAAACACTCGGAAACTCTTGAAGCAAGCAAGTAACTGAAACTGCATTTACCACAATGCCAAGGGCGAACCTTGCTGGGAGGTGAAGCAGTGTGCTCCTACCCCTGTTCCTCCTTAATAGTACTCCCGTGAGTCATTGTGCTGGCGAGCTTGTGGATGAAGCACCCGCATGCCTGTGAGAGGTACCTGACATGAGAAAGAAAGATGTTGGCAGCCTACTCAGCAAACCCCATATTTTAAACACTGTAATCTCTACTGATGATGGTTAAAGAACCAGAAACATGTGTCTAGACATCAGCACTATCTGCGCCAACTATAGCGAAACACTTGAACACTCTTGATGCAAGGAAGTAACTGCAAATGAATTTACCTCAATGCCACGGGCGAACCTTGCTGGGAGGTGAAGCAGTGTGCTCCCACCCCTGATCCTGCTTAATAGTACTCCCGTGAGTCATTGAGCTGACGAGCACGTGGATGAAGCACCCATATCCCTATGAGAGGTATCTAACCTGAGAAAGATGTTGGCAGCCTACTCAGCAAACCCCACATTTCAAAGACTTTAATCTCTACTGATGACGGTTAAAGAACCAGAAACACGTGTCTAGAGATCAGCACTATCTGCGCCAACTGTGGCGAAACACTCAAACACTCTTGAAACGAGGAAGTAACTGAACCTGCAGTTACCACAATGCCAGGGGCGAACCTTGCTGGGAGGTGAAGTGGTGTGCTCCCACCCCTGTTCCTGTTTAATAGTACTCCTGTGAGTCATTGAGCTGACGAGCTCGTGAATGAAGCACCCGCATGCCTGTGAGAGGTACCTGACCTGAGAAAGATGTTGGCAGCGTACTCAGCAAACTCCAAATTTCAAAGACAGTAATCTCTACTGATGACGGTTAAAGAACCAGAAACACGTGTCTAGAGATCATCACTATCTGCGCCAACTCTGGCGAAACACTCAAACACTCTTGAAACGAGGAAGTAACTGAAACTGCATTTACCACAATGCCAGGGGCGAACCTTGCTGGGAGGTGAAGCGGTGTGCTCCCAACCCTGTTCCTGTTTAGTAGTACTCCCGTGAGTCATTGAGCTGACAAGCTTGTGGATGAAGCACGCGCATGCCTGTGAGAGGTGCCTGACCTGAGAAAGATGTTGGCAGCCTATTCAGCAAACTCAAAATTTCAAAGACTGTAATCTCTAATGATGACGGTTAAAGAACCAGAAACATGCGTCTAGAGATCAGCACTATCTGCGCCAACTTTGGAGAAACACTCGAACACTCTTGAACCAAGCAAGTAACCGAAACTGTATTTACCACAATGCCATGGGGCAAGCCTTTCTGGGAGGTGAAGCGGTGTGCTCCCACCCCTGATCCTGTTTAATAGTACTCCCTTGAGTCATTGCGTTGACAAGCTCATGGATGAAGAACCCTCATGCCTGTGAGAGGTACCTGACATGAGAAAGATGTTGGCAGCCTACTCAGCAAACCCCAAATTTGAAAGACTGAAATCTCTACTGATGACAGTTAAAGAACCAGAAACACGTGTCTAGAGATCAGCACTATTTGCGCCAACTGTGGCAAAACACTCGAACAATCTTGAAACAAGGGAGTAACCGAAACTGCATTTACCACAATGCCAGGGGTGAACCTTGCTAGGAGGTGAAGTGGTGTGCTCCCACCCCTGCTCCTATTAAATAGTATTCCTGTGAGTCATTGAGCTGATGAGCTCGTTGATGAAGCACCCGCATGCCTGTGAGGGGTACCTGATCTGAGAAAGATGTTGGCAGCCTACTCAGCAAACCTCACATTTGAAAGACTGTAATCTCTACTGATGATGGTTAAAGAACCAGAAACACGTGTCTAGAGATCAGCACTATCTGCGCCAACTGTGGCAAAACAGTCGAACACTCTTGAAGCAAGCAAGTAACCGAAACTACATTTACCACAACGCCAGGGGTGAACCTTGCTGGGAACTGAAGAGGTGTGCTCCCACCCCTGTTCTTGCTTAATAGTACTCCCGTGAGTCATTGAGCTGACGAGTTCGTGGATGAAGCACCCGCATGCCTGTGAGAGGTACCTGACCTGAGAATGATGTTCGCAGCCTACTCAGCAAACCCCCAAATTTGAAAGATTGTAATCTCTACTGATGAAAGTTAAAGAACCAGAAACACGTGTCTAGAGATCAGCACTATCTGCGCCAACTGTGTCGAAACACTCAAACACTCTTGAAGTAAGCAAGTAACTGAAACTGCATTTACCACAATGGCAGGGGTGCAACCTTGCTGGGAGGTGAAGCGGTGTGCTCCTACCCCTGTTCCTGTTTAATAGTACTCCCGTGAGTCATTGAGCTGACGAGCTCGTGGATGAAGCACCCGCATGCCTGTGAGAGGTACCTGACCTGAGAAAGATATTCGCATCCTACTCAGCAAACCCCAAATTTCAAAGACTATAATCTCTACTGATATGGTATAAAGAACCAGAAACACGTGTCCAGAGATCAGCACTATCTGCGCCAACTGTGGCGAAACACTCGAACACTGTTGAAGTAAGCAAGTAACTGAAACTGCATTTACCACAATGCCAGGGGCGAACCTTGCTGGGAGGTGAAGCGGTGTGCTCCCACCCCTGTTCCTGTTTAATAGTACTCCCGTGAGACATTGAGCTGGCGAGCGCGTGGATGAAGCACCCGCATGCCTGTGAGAGGTAACTGACATAAGAAAGATGTTGGCATCCTACTCAGAAAACCCCACATTTGAAAGAGTGTAATCTCTACTAATGACGGTTAAAGAACCAGAAACAGGTGTCTAGAGATCAGCACTATCTGAGTCAACTGTGGCGAAACACTCTAACACTCTTAAAGCAAGCAAGTAACTGAAACTGCATTTACCACAATGACAGGGGCGAACCTTCATGGGAGGTGAAGGGGTGTGCTCCAACCCCTGTTCCTGCTTAATAGCACTCCCGTGAGTCATTGAGCTGACGAGCTCGTGGATGAAGCACCCGCATGCCTGTGAGAGGTACCTGACCTCAGAAAGATGTTTGCAGCCTACACAGCAAACCCCAAATTTGAAAGATTGTAATCTCTACTGATGACAGTTAAAGAAACAGAAACACGTGTCTAGAGATCAGCACTATCTGCTCCAACTGTGGCGAAACACTCAAACACTCTTGAAGCAAGCAAGTAACTGGAACTGCATTAACCACAATACCAGGGGCGAAACTTGCTGGGAGGTGAAGCAGTGTGCTCCCACCCCTGTTCCTGTTTAATAGTACTATTTTGAGTCATTGAGCTGACAAGCTCATGGATGAAGCACCCACATGCCTGTGAGAGGTACCTGAACTGAGAAAGATGTTGGCATCCTACTCAGCAAACCCCACATTTGAAAGACAGTAATCTCTACTGATGACGGTTAAATAACCAGAAACACGTGTCTAGAGATCAGCAGTATCTGTGCCAACTGTGGCGAAACACTCGAACACTGTTGAAGCAAGCAAGTAACTGAAACTGCCTTTACAAGAATGCCAGGAGCGAACCTTGCTTGGAGGTGAAGCAGTGTGCTCCCACCCCGGTTGCTGTTTAAAAGTATTCCAGTGAGTCATTGAGCTGACGAGCTCATGGATGAAGCACCCGCATGCCTGTGAGAGATACCTGACCTGAGAAAGAGGTTGGCAGCCTGCATAGCAAACCCCAAATTTGAAAGATTGTAATCTCTACTGATGACAGTTAAAGAAACAGAAACACGTGTCTAGAGATCAGCACTATCTGCGCCAACTGTGGCTAAACACTCAAACACTCTTGAAGCAAGCAAGTAACTGAAACTGTATTTACCACAATGCCAAGGGTGAACCTTGCTGGGAGGTGAAGCGGTGTGCTCCCATCCCTGTTCCTGTTTAATAGTACTCCCGTGAGTGATTGAGCTGACGAGCGCGTGCTTGAAGCACCCGCATGCCTGTGAGAGGTACCTGACCTGAGAAAGATGTTGGCAGCCTACTCAGCAAACCCCACATTTCAAAGACCGTAATCTCTACTGATGACGGTTAAAGAACCAGAAACACGTGTCCAGAGATCAGCACTATCTGCTCCAACAGTGGCGAAACACTCGAACACTCTTGAAGCAAGCAAGTAACTGCAACTGCATTTACCACAATGCCAAGGGCGAACCTTGCTGGGAGGTGAAGCGGTGTGCTCCAACCCCTGTTCCTGCTTAATAGTACTCCCGTGAGTCATTGAGCTGACGAGATTGTGGATGAAGCACCCGCATGCCTGTGAGAGGTATCTGACCTGAGAAAGATGTTGGCAGCCTACTCAGCAAACGCAAATTTCAAAGACTGTAATCTCTACTGATGACAGTTAAAGAACCAAAACACGTGTCTAGAGATCAGCACTATCTGCGCCAACAGTGGCGAAACACTCGTAAACTCTTGAAGCAAGCAAGTAACTGAAACTGCATTTACCACAATGCCAAGGGCGAACCTTGCTGGGAGGTGAAGCAGTGTGCTCCTACCCCTGTTCCTCCTTAATAGTACTCCCGTGAGTCATTGTGCTGGCGAGCTTGTGGATGAAGCACCCGCATGCCTGTGAGAGGTACCTGACATGAGAAAGAAAGATGTTGGCAGCCTACTCAGCAAACCCCATATTTTAAACACTGTAATCTCTGCTGATGATGGTTAAAGAACCAGAAACATGTGTCTAGACATCAGCACTATCTGCGCCAACTATAGCGAAACACTTGAACACTCTTGATGCAAGGAAGTAACTGCAAATGAATTTACCTCAATGCCACGGGCGAACCTTGCTGGGAGGTGAAGCAGTGTGCTCCCACCCCTGATCCTGCTTAATAGTACTCCCGTGAGTCATTGAGCTGACGAGCACGTGGATGAAGCACCCATATCCCTATGAGAGGTATCTAACCTGAGAAAGATGTTGGCAGCCTACTCAGCAAACCCCACATTTCAAAGACCGTAATCTCTACTGATGACGGTTAAAGAACCAGAAACACGTGTCTAGAGATCAGCACTATCTGCGCCAACTGTGGCGAAACACTCAAACACTCTTGAAACGAGGAAGTAACTGAACCTGCAGTTACCACAATGCCAGGGGCGAACCTTGCTGGGAGGTGAAGTGGTGTGCTCCCACCCCTGTTCCTGTTTAATAGTACTCCTGTGAGTCATTGAGCTGACGAGCTCGTGAATGAAGCACCCGCATGCCTGTGAGAGGTACCTGACCTGAGAAAGATGTTGGCAGCGTACTCAGCAAACTCCAAATTTCAAAGACAGTAATCTCTACTGATGACGGTTAAAGAACCAGAAACACGTGTCTAGAGATCAGCACTATCTGCGCCAACTGTGGCGAAACACTCGAACACTCTTGAAACAAGCAAGTAACTGAAACTGCATTTACCACAATGCCAGGGGCGAACCTTGCTGGGAGGTGAAGCGGTGTGCTCCCAACCCTGTTCCTGTTTAGTAGTACTCCCGTGAGTCATTGAGCTGACAAGCTTGTGGATGAAGCACGCGCATGCCTGTGAGAGGTGCCTGACCTGAGAAAGATGTTGGCAGCCTATTCAGCAAACTCAAAATTTCAAAGACTGTAATCTCTAATGATGACGGTTAAAGAACCAGAAACATGCGTCTAGAGATCAGCACTATCTGCGCCAACTTTGGAGAAACACTCGAACACTCTTGAACCAAGCAAGTAACCGAAACTGTATTTACCACAATGCCATGGGGCAAGCCTTTCTGGGAGGTGAAGCGGTGTGCTCCCACCCCTGATCCTGTTTAATAGTACTCCCTTGAGTCATTGCGTTGACAAGCTCATGGATGAAGAACCCTCATGCCTGTGAGAGGTACCTGACATGAGAAAGAGGTTGGCAGCCTGCATAGCAAACCCCAAATTTGAAAGATTGTAATCTCTACTGATGACAGTTAAAGAAACAGAAACACGTGTCTAGAGATCAGCACTATCTGCGCCAACTGTGGCTAAACACTCAAACACTCTTGAAGCAAGCAAGTAACTGAAACTGCATTTACCACAATGCCAAGGGTGAACCTTGCTGGGAGGTGAAGCGGTGTGCTCCCATCCCTGTTCCTGTTTAATAGTACTCCCGTGAGTGATTGAGCTGACGAGCGCGTGCTTGAAGCACCCGCATGCCTGTGAGAGGTACCTGACCTGAGAAAGATGTTGGCAGCCTACTCAGCAAACCCCACATTTCAAAGACCGTAATCTCTACTGATGACGGTTAAAGAACCAGAAACACGTGTCTAGAGATCAGCACTATCTGCGCCAACTGTGGCGAAACACTGAAACACTGTTGAAGCAAGCAAGTAACTGAATCTGCATTTACAACAAAGCCAGGGGCGAACCTTGCTGAGATGCGAAGCGGTGTGCTCCCACCCCTGTTCCTGTTTAATAGTACTCCCGTGAGTCATGGAGCTGACGAGCTCATGGATGAAGCACCTGCATGAATGTGAGAGGCACCTGACCTGAGAAAAATGTTGGCAGCCTACTCAGCAAACCCTAAATTTCAAAGAATGTAATCTCTACTGATGACAGTTAGAGAACCAGAAACACGTGTCTAGAGATCATCACTATCTGCGCCAACAGTGGCGAAACACTCGAACACTCTTGAAGCAAGCAAGTAACTGAAACTGCATTTACCACAATGCCAAGGGCGAAACTTGCTGGGAGGTGAAGTGGTGTGCTCCCACTCCTGTTCCAGTTTAATAGTACTCTTGTGAGTCATTGAGCTGACAAGCTCGTGGATGAAGCACCCGCATGCCTGTGAGAGGTACCAGACCTGAGAAAGATGTTGGCAGCCTACTCAGCAAACCCAAAATTTCGAAGACTATAATCTCTACTGATGACGTTTAAAGAACCATAAACACGTGTCTAAAAATCAGCACTATCTGCGCCAAGTGTGGCAAAACACTCAAAAACTCTTGAAGCAAGCAAGTAACTGAAAGTGCATTTACCACAATTCCAGGGGCGAACCTTGCTGGGAGGTGAAGCAGTGTCCTCCTACCACTGTTCCTAAGTACTCCCATGAGTCATTGAGCTGACGAGCTCGTGGATGAAGCAGCCACGTGCCTGTGAGAGGTACCTGACCTGAGAAAGATGTTGCCATCCTACTCAGCAAACCCCACATTTGAAAGACTGTAATCTCTACTGATGACGGTTAAAGAACCAGAAACACGTGTCTAGAGATCAGCAGTATCTGTGCCAACTGTGGCGAAACACTCGAACACTGTTGAAGCAAGCAAGTAACTGAAACTGCATTTACCAGAATGCCAGGAGCGAACCTTGCTTGGAGGTGAAGCAGTGTGCTCCCACCCCAGTTACTGTTTAATAGTATTCCAGTGAGTCATTGAGCTGACGAGCTCATGGATGAAGCACCCGCATGTCTGTGAGAGATACCTGACCTGAGAAAGAGGTTGGCAGCCTACTTAGCAAACCCCAAATTTCAAAGACTGTAATCTCTACTGATGACGGTTAAAGAACCAGAAACACGTGTCTAGAGATCAGCACTATCTGCGCCAACTGTAGGAAACACTCTTGAAGCAAGCAAGTAACTGCAAGTTCATTTACCACAATGCCAGGGGCGAACCTTGCTGGGAGGTGAAGCGGTGTGCTCCCACCCCTGTTCCTGCTTAATAGTACTCCCGTGAGTCATTGAGCTGACAAGCTCGTGGATGAAGCACCCGCATGCCTGTGAGAGGTATCTGACCTGAGAAAGATGTTGGCAGCCTACTCAGCAAACCCCACATTTCAAAGACTGTAATCTCCACTGATGACGGTTAAAGAACCAGAAGCACGTGTCTAGAGATCAGCACTATCTGCACCAACTGTGGCGAAAAACTCGAACACTCTTGAAGCAAGCAAGTAAGTGAAACTGCATTTACCACAATGCCAGGGGCGAACCTTGCTGGGAGGTGAAGCGGTGTGCTCCCACCCCTGTTCCTGCTTAATAGTACTCCTGTGAGTCATTGAGCTGACAAGCTCGTGGATGAAGCACCCGCATGACTGTGAGAGGTACCTGACCTGAGAAAGATGTTCGCAGCCTACTCAGCAAACCCCAAATTTGAAAGATTGTAATCTCTACTGATGACAGTTAAAGAAACAGAAACACGTGTCTAGAGATCAGCACTATCTGCGCCAACTGTGGCTAAACACTCAAACACTCTTGAAGCAAGCAAGTAACCGAAACTGCATTTACCACAATGCCAAGGGCGAACCTTGCTGGGAGGTGAAGCGGTGTGCTCCCATCCCTGTTCCTGTTTAATAGTACTCCCGTGAGTGATTGAGCTGACGAGCGCGTGCTTGAAGCACCCGCATGCCTGTGAGAGGTACCTGACTTGAGAAAGATGTTGGCAGCCCACTCAGCAAACCCCACATTTCAAAGACCGTAATCTCTACTGATGACGGTTAAAGAACCAGAAACACCTGTCTAGAGATCAGCACTAGCTGCGCCAATTGTGGCGAAACACTCGAACACTCTTGAAGCAAGCAAGTAACTGAAACTGCATTTACCACAATGCCAGGGGCAAACCTTGCAGGGAGGTGAAGCGGTGTGCTCCGACCCCTGTTCCTCTTTAATAGTATTCCAGTGAGTCTTTGAGCTGACGAGCTCGTGGATGAAGCACCCGCACGCCTATGAGTGGTACCTGACCTGAGAAAGATGTTCGTAGCCTACTCAGCAAACCCCAAATTTGAAAGACTGTAATCTCTACTGATGACAGTTAAAGAACAAGAAACACGTGTCTAGAGATCAGCACTATCTGCGCCAACTGTGGCGAAACACTGAAACACTGTTGAAGCAAGCAAGTAACTGAATCTGCATTTACAACAAAGCCAGGGGCGAACCTTGCTGAGATGCGAAGCGGTGTGCTCCCACCCCTGTTCCTGTTTAATAGTACTCCCGTGAGTCATGGAGCTGACGAGCTCATGGATGAAGCACCTGCATGAATGTGAGAGGCACCTGACCTGAGAAAGATGTTGGCAGCCTACTCAGCAAACCCTAAATTTCAAAGAATGTAATCTCTACTGATGACGGTTAGAGAACCAGAAACACGTGTCTAGAGATCATCACTATCTGCGCAAACAGTGGCGAAACACTCTAACACTCTTGAAGCAAGCAAGTAACTGAAACTGCATTTACCACAATGCCAAGGGCGAACCTTGCTGGGAGGTGAAGCGGTGTGCTCCCACTCCTGTTCCAGTTTAATAGTACTCTTGTGAGTCATTGAGCTGACAAGCTCGTGGATGAAGCACCCGCATGCCTGTGAGAGGTACCAGACCTGAGAAAGATGTTGGCAGCCTACTCAGCAAACCCAAAATTTTGAAGACTATAATCAGTACTGATGACGTTTAAAGAACCATAAACACGTGTCTAAAAATCAGCACTATCTGCGCCAAGTGTGGCAAAACACTCAAAAACTCTTGAAGCAAGCAAGTAACTGAAAGTGCATTTACCACAATGCCAGGGGCGAACCTTGCTGGGAGGTGAAGCAGTGTCCTCCTACCACTGTTCCTAAGTACTCCCATGAGTCATTGAGCTGACGAGCTCGTGGATGAAGCAGCCACGTGCCTGTGAGAGGTACCTGACCTGAGAAAGATGTTGCCATCCTACTCAGCAAACCCCACATTTGAAAGACTGTAATCTCTACTGATGACGGTTAAAGAACCAGAAACACGTGTCTAGAGATCAGCAGTATCTGTGCCAACTGTGGCGAAACACTCGAACACTGTTGAAGCAAGCAAGTAACTGAAACTGCATTTACCAGAATGCCAGGAGCGAACCTTGCTTGGAGGTGAAGCAGTGTGCTCCCACCCCGGTTACTGTTTAATAGTATTCCAGTGAGTCATTGAGCTGACGAGCTCATGGATGAAGCACCCGCATGCCTGTGAGAGATACCTGACCTGAGAAAGAGGTTGGCAGCCTACTTAGCAAACCCCAAATTTCAAAGACTGTAATCTCTACTGATGACAGTTAAAGAAACAGAAACACGTGTCTAGAGATCAGCACTATCTGCGCCAACTGTGGCTAAACACTCAAACACTCTTGAAGCAAGCAAGTAACTGAAACTGTATTTACCACAATGCCAAGGGTGAACCTTGCTGGGAGGTGAAGCGGTGTGCTCCCATCCCTGTTCCTGTTTAATAGTACTCCCGTGAGTGATTGAGCTGACGAGCGCGTGCTTGAAGCACCCGCATGCCTGTGAGAGGTACCTGACCTGAGAAAGATGTTGGCAGCCTACTCAGCAAACCCCACATTTCAAAGACCGTAATCTCTACTGATGACGGTTAAAGAACCAGAAACACGTGTCCAGAGATCAGCACTATCTGCTCCAACAGTGGCGAAACACTCGAACACTCTTGAAGCAAGCAAGTAACTGCAACTGCATTTACCACAATGCCAAGGGCGAACCTTGCTGGGAGGTGAAGCGGTGTGCTCCAACCCCTGTTCCTGCTTAATAGTACTCCCGTGAGTCATTGAGCTGACGAGATTGTGGATGAAGCACCCGCATGCCTGTGAGAGGTATCTGACCTGAGAAAGATGTTGGCAGCCTACTCAGCAAACGCAAATTTCAAAGACTGTAATCTCTACTGATGACAGTTAAAGAACCAAAACACGTGTCTAGAGATCAGCACTATCTGCGCCAACAGTGGCGAAACACTCGTAAACTCTTGAAGCAAGCAAGTAACTGAAACTGCATTTACCACAATGCCAAGGGCGAACCTTGCTGGGAGGTGAAGCAGTGTGCTCCTACCCCTGTTCCTCCTTAATAGTACTCCCGTGAGTCATTGTGCTGGCGAGCTTGTGGATGAAGCACCCGCATGCCTGTGAGAGGTACCTGACATGAGAAAGAAAGATGTTGGCAGCCTACTCAGCAAACCCCATATTTTAAACACTGTAATCTCTACTGATGATGGTTAAAGAACCAGAAACATGTGTCTAGACATCAGCACTATCTGCGCCAACTATAGCGAAACACTTGAACACTCTTGATGCAAGGAAGTAACTGCAAATGAATTTACCTCAATGCCACGGGCGAACCTTGCTGGGAGGTGAAGCAGTGTGCTCCCACCCCTGATCCTGCTTAATAGTACTCCCGTGAGTCATTGAGCTGACGAGCACGTGGATGAAGCACCCATATCCCTATGAGAGGTATCTAACCTGAGAAAGATGTTGGCAGCCTACTCAGCAAACCCCACATTTCAAAGACCGTAATCTCTACTGATGACGGTTAAAGAACCAGAAACACGTGTCTAGAGATCAGCACTATCTGCGCCAACTGTGGCGAAACACTCAAACACTCTTGAAACGAGGAAGTAACTGAACCTGCAGTTACCACAATGCCAGGGGCGAACCTTGCTGGGAGGTGAAGTGGTGTGCTCCCACCCCTGTTCCTGTTTAATAGTACTCCTGTGAGTCATTGAGCTGACGAGCTCGTGAATGAAGCACCCGCATGCCTGTGAGAGGTACCTGACCTGAGAAAGATGTTGGCAGCGTACTCAGCAAACTCCAAATTTCAAAGACAGTAATCTCTACTGATGACGGTTAAAGAACCAGAAACACGTGTCTAGAGATCAGCACTATCTGCGCCAACTGTGGCGAAACACTCGAACACTCTTGAAACAAGCAAGTAACTGAAACTGCATTTACCACAATGCCAGGGGCGAACCTTGCTGGGAGGTGAAGCGGTGTGCTCCCAACCCTGTTCCTGTTTAGTAGTACTCCCGTGAGTCATTGAGCTGACAAGCTTGTGGATGAAGCACGCGCATGCCTGTGAGAGGTGCCTGACCTGAGAAAGATGTTGGCAGCCTATTCAGCAAACTCAAAATTTCAAAGACTGTAATCTCTAATGATGACGGTTAAAGAACCAGAAACATGCGTCTAGAGATCAGCACTATCTGCGCCAACTTTGGAGAAACACTCGAACACTCTTGAACCAAGCAAGTAACCGAAACTGTATTTACCACAATGCCATGGGGCAAGCCTTTCTGGGAGGTGAAGCGGTGTGCTCCCACCCCTGATCCTGTTTAATAGTACTCCCTTGAGTCATTGCGTTGACAAGCTCATGGATGAAGAACCCTCATGCCTGTGAGAGGTACCTGACATGAGAAAGAGGTTGGCAGCCTGCATAGCAAACCCCAAATTTGAAAGATTGTAATCTCTACTGATGACAGTTAAAGAAACAGAAACACGTGTCTAGAGATCAGCACTATCTGCGCCAACTGTGGCTAAACACTCAAACACTCTTGAAGCAAGCAAGTAACTGAAACTGCATTTACCACAATGCCAAGGGTGAACCTTGCTGGGAGGTGAAGCGGTGTGCTCCCATCCCTGTTCCTGTTTAATAGTACTCCCGTGAGTGATTGAGCTGACGAGCGCGTGCTTGAAGCACCCGCATGCCTGTGAGAGGTACCTGACCTGAGAAAGATGTTGGCAGCCTACTCAGCAAACCCCACATTTCAAAGACCGTAATCTCTACTGATGACGGTTAAAGAACCAGAAACACGTGTCTAGAGATCAGCACTATCTGCGCCAACTGTGGCGAAACACTGAAACACTGTTGAAGCAAGCAAGTAACTGAATCTGCATTTACAACAAAGCCAGGGGCGAACCTTGCTGAGATGCGAAGCGGTGTGCTCCCACCCCTGTTCCTGTTTAATAGTACTCCCGTGAGTCATGGAGCTGACGAGCTCATGGATGAAGCACCTGCATGAATGTGAGAGGCACCTGACCTGAGAAAAATGTTGGCAGCCTACTCAGCAAACCCTAAATTTCAAAGAATGTAATCTCTACTGATGACAGTTAGAGAACCAGAAACACGTGTCTAGAGATCATCACTATCTGCGCCAACAGTGGCGAAACACTCGAACACTCTTGAAGCAAGCAAGTAACTGAAACTGCATTTACCACAATGCCAAGGGCGAAACTTGCTGGGAGGTGAAGTGGTGTGCTCCCACTCCTGTTCCAGTTTAATAGTACTCTTGTGAGTCATTGAGCTGACAAGCTCGTGGATGAAGCACCCGCATGCCTGTGAGAGGTACCAGACCTGAGAAAGATGTTGGCAGCCTACTCAGCAAACCCAAAATTTCGAAGACTATAATCTCTACTGATGACGTTTAAAGAACCATAAACACGTGTCTAAAAATCAGCACTATCTGCGCCAAGTGTGGCAAAACACTCAAAAACTCTTGAAGCAAGCAAGTAACTGAAAGTGCATTTACCACAATTCCAGGGGCGAACCTTGCTGGGAGGTGAAGCAGTGTCCTCCTACCACTGTTCCTAAGTACTCCCATGAGTCATTGAGCTGACGAGCTCGTGGATGAAGCAGCCACGTGCCTGTGAGAGGTACCTGACCTGAGAAAGATGTTGCCATCCTACTCAGCAAACCCCACATTTGAAAGACTGTAATCTCTACTGATGACGGTTAAAGAACCAGAAACACGTGTCTAGAGATCAGCAGTATCTGTGCCAACTGTGGCGAAACACTCGAACACTGTTGAAGCAAGCAAGTAACTGAAACTGCATTTACCAGAATGCCAGGAGCGAACCTTGCTTGGAGGTGAAGCAGTGTGCTCCCACCCCAGTTACTGTTTAATAGTATTCCAGTGAGTCATTGAGCTGACGAGCTCATGGATGAAGCACCCGCATGTCTGTGAGAGATACCTGACCTGAGAAAGAGGTTGGCAGCCTACTTAGCAAACCCCAAATTTCAAAGACTGTAATCTCTACTGATGACGGTTAAAGAACCAGAAACACGTGTCTAGAGATCAGCACTATCTGCGCCAACTGTAGGAAACACTCTTGAAGCAAGCAAGTAACTGCAAGTTCATTTACCACAATGCCAGGGGCGAACCTTGCTGGGAGGTGAAGCGGTGTGCTCCCACCCCTGTTCCTGCTTAATAGTACTCCCGTGAGTCATTGAGCTGACAAGCTCGTGGATGAAGCACCCGCATGCCTGTGAGAGGTATCTGACCTGAGAAAGATGTTGGCAGCCTACTCAGCAAACCCCACATTTCAAAGACTGTAATCTCCACTGATGACGGTTAAAGAACCAGAAGCACGTGTCTAGAGATCAGCACTATCTGCACCAACTGTGGCGAAAAACTCGAACACTCTTGAAGCAAGCAAGTAAGTGAAACTGCATTTACCACAATGCCAGGGGCGAACCTTGCTGGGAGGTGAAGCGGTGTGCTCCCACCCCTGTTCCTGCTTAATAGTACTCCTGTGAGTCATTGAGCTGACAAGCTCGTGGATGAAGCACCCGCATGACTGTGAGAGGTACCTGACCTGAGAAAGATGTTCGCAGCCTACTCAGCAAACCCCAAATTTGAAAGATTGTAATCTCTACTGATGACAGTTAAAGAAACAGAAACACGTGTCTAGAGATCAGCACTATCTGCGCCAACTGTGGCTAAACACTCAAACACTCTTGAAGCAAGCAAGTAACCGAAACTGCATTTACCACAATGCCAAGGGCGAACCTTGCTGGGAGGTGAAGCGGTGTGCTCCCATCCCTGTTCCTGTTTAATAGTACTCCCGTGAGTGATTGAGCTGACGAGCGCATGCTTGAAGCACCCGCATGCCTGTGAGAGGTACCTGACTTGAGAAAGATGTTGGCAGCCCACTCAGCAAACCCCACATTTCAAAGACCGTAATCTCTACTGATGACGGTTAAAGAACCAGAAACACCTGTCTAGAGATCAGCACTAGCTGCGCCAATTGTGGCGAAACACTCGAACACTCTTGAAGCAAGCAAGTAACTGAAACTGCATTTACCACAATGCCAGGGGCAAACCTTGCAGGGAGGTGAAGCGGTGTGCTCCGACCCCTGTTCCTCTTTAATAGTATTCCAGTGAGTCTTTGAGCTGACGAGCTCGTGGATGAAGCACCCGCACGCCTATGAGTGGTACCTGACCTGAGAAAGATGTTCGTAGCCTACTCAGCAAACCCCAAATTTGAAAGACTGTAATCTCTACTGATGACAGTTAAAGAACAAGAAACACGTGTCTAGAGATCAGCACTATCTGCGCCAACTGTGGCGAAACACTGAAACACTGTTGAAGCAAGCAAGTAACTGAATCTGCATTTACAACAAAGCCAGGGGCGAACCTTGCTGAGATGCGAAGCGGTGTGCTCCCACCCCTGTTCCTGTTTAATAGTACTCCCGTGAGTCATGGAGCTGACGAGCTCATGGATGAAGCACCTGCATGAATGTGAGAGGCACCTGACCTGAGAAAGATGTTGGCAGCCTACTCAGCAAACCCTAAATTTCAAAGAATGTAATCTCTACTGATGACGGTTAGAGAACCAGAAACACGTGTCTAGAGATCATCACTATCTGCGCAAACAGTGGCGAAACACTCTAACACTCTTGAAGCAAGCAAGTAACTGAAACTGCATTTACCACAATGCCAAGGGCGAACCTTGCTGGGAGGTGAAGCGGTGTGCTCCCACTCCTGTTCCAGTTTAATAGTACTCTTGTGAGTCATTGAGCTGACAAGCTCGTGGATGAAGCACCCGCATGCCTGTGAGAGGTACCAGACCTGAGAAAGATGTTGGCAGCCTACTCAGCAAACCCAAAATTTTGAAGACTATAATCAGTACTGATGACGTTTAAAGAACCATAAACACGTGTCTAAAAATCAGCACTATCTGCGCCAAGTGTGGCAAAACACTCAAAAACTCTTGAAGCAAGCAAGTAACTGAAAGTGCATTTACCACAATGCCAGGGGCGAACCTTGCTGGGAGGTGAAGCAGTGTCCTCCTACCACTGTTCCTAAGTACTCCCATGAGTCATTGAGCTGACGAGCTCGTGGATGAAGCAGCCACGTGCCTGTGAGAGGTACCTGACCTGAGAAAGATGTTGCCATCCTACTCAGCAAACCCCACATTTGAAAGACTGTAATCTCTACTGATGACGGTTAAAGAACCAGAAACACGTGTCTAGAGATCAGCAGTATCTGTGCCAACTGTGGCGAAACACTCGAACACTGTTGAAGCAAGCAAGTAACTGAAACTGCATTTACCAGAATGCCAGGAGCGAACCTTGCTTGGAGGTGAAGCAGTGTGCTCCCACCCCGGTTACTGTTTAATAGTATTCCAGTGAGTCATTGAGCTGACGAGCTCATGGATGAAGCACCCGCATGCCTGTGAGAGATACCTGACCTGAGAAAGAGGTTGGCAGCCTACTTAGCAAACCCCAAATTTCAAAGACTGTAATCTCTATTGATGACGGTTAAAGAACCAGAAACACGTGTCTAGAGATCAGCACTATCTGCGCCAACTGTGGTGAAACACTCAAACACTCTTGAAGCAAACAAGTAACTGAAACTGCATTTACCGCAATGCCAAGGGCGAACCTTGCTGGGAAGTGAAGCAGTGTGCTCCTTCCCCTGTTCCTGCTTAATACTACTCCCGTGAGTCACTGAGCTGACAAGCTTGTGGATGAAGCACCCGCATGCCTGTGAGAGGTATCTGATCTGACAAAGATGTTGGCAGCCTACTCAGGAAACCCCACATTTGAAACACTGTAATCTCTACTGATGACGGTTAAAGAACCAGAAACACATGTCTAGAGATCAGCACTATCTGCGCCAACTGTGGCGAAACACTCTAACACTCTTGAAGCAAGTAAGTAACTGCAACTGCATTTACCACAATGCCAAGGGCGAACCTTGCTGGAAGGTGAAGCGGTGTGCTCCACCCCTGTTCCTGCTTAATAGTACTCCCGTGAGTCATTGAGCTGACAAGATTGTGGATGAAGCACCCGCATGCCTGTGAGAGGTATCTGACCTGAGAAAGATGTTGGCAGCCTACTCAGCAAACCCAAATTTCAGACTGTAATCTCTATTGATGACGGTTAAAGAACCAAAAACACGTGTCTAGAGATCAGCACTTTCTGCGCCAACAGTGGCGAAACACTCGAACACTCTTGAAGCAAGCAAGTAACTGAAACTGCATTGACCACAATGCCAAGGGCGAACCTTGCTTGGAGGTGAAGCGGTGTACTCCTACCCCTGTTCCTCCTTAATAGTACTCCCGTGAGTCATTGAGCTGACAAGCTTGTGGATGAAACACCCACATGCCTGTGAGAGGTACCTGACCTGAGAAAGATGTTGGCAGCCTACTCAGCAAACCTCACATCTGAAACACTGTAATCTCTACTGATGACGGTTAAAGAACCAGAAACACGTGTCTACAGATCAGCACTATCTGCTCCAACAGTGGCGAAACACTCGAACACTCTTGAAGCAAGCAAGTAACTGCAACTGCATTTACCACAATGCCAAGGGCGAACCTTGCTGGGAGGTGAAGCGGTGTGCTCCAACCCCTGTTCCTGCTTAATAGTACTCCCGTGAGTCATTGAGCTGACGAGATTGTGGATGAAGCACCCGCATGCCTGTGAGAGGTATCTTACCTGAGAAAGATGTTGGCAGCCTACTCAGCAAACGCAAATTTCAAAGACTGTAATCTCTACTGATGACAGTTAAAGAACCAAAAACACGTGTCTAGAGATCAGCACTATCTGCGCCAACAGTGGCGAAACACTCGTAAACATTGAAGCAAGCAAGTAACTGAAACTGCATTTACCACAATGCCAAGGGCGAACCTCGCTGGGAGGTGAAGCAGTGTGCTCCTACCCCTGTTCCGCCTTAATAGTACTCCCATGAGTCATTGTGCTGGCGAGCTTGTGGATGAAGCACCTGCATGCCTGTGAGAGGTACCTGACATGAGAAAGAAAGATGTTGGCAGCCTACTCAGCAAACCCCATATTTGAAACACTGTAATCTCTACTGATGATGGTTAAAGAACCAGAAACATGTGTCTAGACATCAGCACTATCTGCGCCAACTATAGCGAAACACTCGAACACTCTTGATGCAAGGAAGTAACTGCAAATGAATTTACCTCAATGCCACGGGCGAACCTTGCTGGGAGGTGAAGCAGTGTGCTCCCACCCCTGATCCTGCTTAATAGTACTCCCGTGAGTCATTGAGCTGACGAGCACGTGGATGAAGCACCCATATCCCTATGAGAGGTATCTAACCTGAGAAAGATGTTGGCAGCCTACTCAGCAAACCCCACATTTCAAAGACTTTAATCTCTACTGATGACGGTTAAAGAACCAGAAACACGTGTCTAGAGATCAGCACTATCTGCGCCAACTGTGGCGAAACACTCAAACACTCTTGAAACAAGGAAGTAACTGAACCTGCAGTTACCACAATGCCAGGGGCGAACCTTGCTGGGAGGTGAAGTGGTGTGCTCCCACCCCTGTTCCTGTTTAATAGTACTCCTGTGAGTCATTGAGCTGACGAGCTTGTGAATGAAGCACCCGCATGCCTGTGAGAGGTACCTGACCTGAGAAAGATGTTGGCAGCCTACTCAGCAAACTCCAAATTTCAAAGACAGTAATCTCTACTGATGACGGTTAAAGAACCAGAAACACGTGTCTAGAGATCAGCACTATCTGCGCCAACTGTGGCGAAACACTCGAACACTCTTGAAACAAGCAAGTAACTGAAACTGCATTTACCACAATGCCAGGGGCGAACCTTGCTGGGAGGTGAAGCGGTGTGCTCCCAACCCTGTTCCTGTTTAGTAGTACTCCCGTGAGTCATTGAGCTGACAAGCTTGTGGATGAAGCACGCGCATGCCTGTGAGAGGTACCTGACCTGAGAAAGATGTTGGCAGCCTATTCAGCAAACTCAAAATTTCAAAGACTGTAATCTCTAATGATGATGGTTAAAGAACCAGAAACATGCGTCTAGAGATCAGCACTATCTGCGCCAACTTTGGTGAAACACTCAAACACTCTTGAAGCAAGCAAGTAACCGAAACTGCATTTACCACAATGCCAAGGGCGAACCTTGCTGGGAGGTGAAGCGGTGTGCTCCCATCCCTGTTCCTGTTTAATAGTACTCCCGTGAGTGATTGAGCTGACGAGCTCGTGCTTAAAGCACCCGCATGCCTGTGAGAGGTACCTGACTTGAGAAAGATGTTGGCAGCCCACTCAGCAAACCCCACATTTCAAAGACCGTAATCTCTACTGATGACGGTTAAAGAACCAGAAACACCTGTCTAGAGATCAGCACTAGCTGCGCCAATTGTGGCGAAACACTCGAACACTCTTGAAGCAAGCAAGTAACTGAAACTGCATTTACCACAATGCCAGGGGCAAACCTTGCAGGGAGGTGAAGCGGTGTGCTCCGACCCCTGTTCCTCTTTAATAGTACTCCAGTGAGTCTTTGAGCTGACGAGCTCGTGGATGAAGCACCCGCACGCCTATGAGTGGTACCTGACCTGAGAAAGATGTTCGTAGCCTACTCAGCAAACCCCAAATTTGAAAGACTGTAATCTCTACTGATGACAGTTAAAGAACAAGAAACACGTGTCTAGAGATCAGCACTATCTGCGCCAACTGTGGCGAAACACTGAAACACTGTTGAAGCAAGCAAGTAACTGAATCTGCATTTACAACAAAGCCAGGGGCGAACCTTGCTGAGATGCGAAGCGGTGTGCTCCCACCCCTGTTCCTGTTTAATAGTACTCCCGTGAGTCATGGAGCTGACGAGCTCATGGATGAAGCACCTGCATGAATGTGAGAGGCACCTGACCTGAGAAAGATGTTGGCAGCCTACTCAGCAAACCCTAAATTTCAAAGAATGTAATCTCTACTGATGACGGTTAGAGAACCAGAAACACGTGTCTAGAGATCATCACTATCTGCGCAAACAGTGGCGAAACACTCTAACACTCTTGAAGCAAGCAAGTAACTGAAACTGCATTTACCACAATGCCAAGGGCGAACCTTGCTGGGAGGTGAAGCGGTGTGCTCCCACTCCTGTTCCAGTTTAATAGTACTCTTGTGAGTCATTGAGCTGACAAGCTCGTGGATGAAGCACCCGCATGCCTGTGAGAGGTACCAGACCTGAGAAAGATGTTGGCAGCCTACTCAGCAAACCCAAAATTTTGAAGACTATAATCAGTACTGATGACGTTTAAAGAACCATAAACACGTGTCTAAAAATCAGCACTATCTGCGCCAAGTGTGGCAAAACACTCAAAAACTCTTGAAGCAAGCAAGTAACTGAAAGTGCATTTACCACAATGCCAGGGGCGAACCTTGCTGGGAGGTGAAGCAGTGTCCTCCTACCACTGTTCCTAAGTACTCCCATGAGTCATTGAGCTGACGAGCTCGTGGATGAAGCAGCCACGTGCCTGTGAGAGGTACCTGACCTGAGAAAGATGTTGCCATCCTACTCAGCAAACCCCACATTTGAAAGACTGTAATCTCTACTGATGACGGTTAAAGAACCAGAAACACGTGTCTAGAGATCAGCAGTATCTGTGCCAACTGTGGCGAAACACTCGAACACTGTTGAAGCAAGCAAGTAACTGAAACTGCATTTACCAGAATGCCAGGAGCGAACCTTGCTTGGAGGTGAAGCAGTGTGCTCCCACCCCGGTTACTGTTTAATAGTATTCCAGTGAGTCATTGAGCTGACGAGCTCATGGATGAAGCACCCGCATGCCTGTGAGAGATACCTGACCTGAGAAAGAGGTTGGCAGCCTACTTAGCAAACCCCAAATTTCAAAGACTGTAATCTCTATTGATGACGGTTAAAGAACCAGAAACACGTGTCTAGAGATCAGCACTATCTGCGCCAACTGTGGTGAAACACTCAAACACTCTTGAAGCAAACAAGTAACTGAAACTGCATTTACCGCAATGCCAAGGGCGAACCTTGCTGGGAAGTGAAGCAGTGTGCTCCTTCCCCTGTTCCTGCTTAATACTACTCCCGTGAGTCACTGAGCTGACAAGCTTGTGGATGAAGCACCCGCATGCCTGTGAGAGGTATCTGATCTGACAAAGATGTTGGCAGCCTACTCAGGAAACCCCACATTTGAAACACTGTAATCTCTACTGATGACGGTTAAAGAACCAGAAACACATGTCTAGAGATCAGCACTATCTGCGCCAACTGTGGCGAAACACTCTAACACTCTTGAAGCAAGTAAGTAACTGCAACTGCATTTACCACAATGCCAAGGGCGAACCTTGCTGGAAGGTGAAGCGGTGTGCTCCACCCCTGTTCCTGCTTAATAGTACTCCCGTGAGTCATTGAGCTGACAAGATTGTGGATGAAGCACCCGCATGCCTGTGAGAGGTATCTGACCTGAGAAAGATGTTGGCAGCCTACTCAGCAAACCCAAATTTCAGACTGTAATCTCTATTGATGACGGTTAAAGAACCAAAAACACGTGTCTAGAGATCAGCACTTTCTGCGCCAACAGTGGCGAAACACTCGAACACTCTTGAAGCAAGCAAGTAACTGAAACTGCATTGACCACAATGCCAAGGGCGAACCTTGCTTGGAGGTGAAGCGGTGTACTCCTACCCCTGTTCCTCCTTAATAGTACTCCCGTGAGTCATTGAGCTGACAAGCTTGTGGATGAAACACCCACATGCCTGTGAGAGGTACCTGACCTGAGAAAGATGTTGGCAGCCTACTCAGCAAACCTCACATCTGAAACACTGTAATCTCTACTGATGACGGTTAAAGAACCAGAAACACGTGTCTACAGATCAGCACTATCTGCTCCAACAGTGGCGAAACACTCGAACACTCTTGAAGCAAGCAAGTAACTGCAACTGCATTTACCACAATGCCAAGGGCGAACCTTGCTGGGAGGTGAAGCGGTGTGCTCCAACCCCTGTTCCTGCTTAATAGTACTCCCGTGAGTCATTGAGCTGACGAGATTGTGGATGAAGCACCCGCATGCCTGTGAGAGGTATCTTACCTGAGAAAGATGTTGGCAGCCTACTCAGCAAACGCAAATTTCAAAGACTGTAATCTCTACTGATGACAGTTAAAGAACCAAAAACACGTGTCTAGAGATCAGCACTATCTGCGCCAACAGTGGCGAAACACTCGTAAACATTGAAGCAAGCAAGTAACTGAAACTGCATTTACCACAATGCCAAGGGCGAACCTCGCTGGGAGGTGAAGCAGTGTGCTCCTACCCCTGTTCCGCCTTAATAGTACTCCCATGAGTCATTGTGCTGGCGAGCTTGTGGATGAAGCACCTGCATGCCTGTGAGAGGTACCTGACATGAGAAAGAAAGATGTTGGCAGCCTACTCAGCAAACCCCATATTTGAAACACTGTAATCTCTACTGATGATGGTTAAAGAACCAGAAACATGTGTCTAGACATCAGCACTATCTGCGCCAACTATAGCGAAACACTCGAACACTCTTGATGCAAGGAAGTAACTGCAAATGAATTTACCTCAATGCCACGGGCGAACCTTGCTGGGAGGTGAAGCAGTGTGCTCCCACCCCTGATCCTGCTTAATAGTACTCCCGTGAGTCATTGAGCTGACGAGCACGTGGATGAAGCACCCATATCCCTATGAGAGGTATCTAACCTGAGAAAGATGTTGGCAGCCTACTCAGCAAACCCCACATTTCAAAGACTTTAATCTCTACTGATGACGGTTAAAGAACCAGAAACACGTGTCTAGAGATCAGCACTATCTGCGCCAACTGTGGCGAAACACTCAAACACTCTTGAAACAAGGAAGTAACTGAACCTGCAGTTACCACAATGCCAGGGGCGAACCTTGCTGGGAGGTGAAGTGGTGTGCTCCCACCCCTGTTCCTGTTTAATAGTACTCCTGTGAGTCATTGAGCTGACGAGCTTGTGAATGAAGCACCCGCATGCCTGTGAGAGGTACCTGACCTGAGAAAGATGTTGGCAGCCTACTCAGCAAACTCCAAATTTCAAAGACAGTAATCTCTACTGATGACGGTTAAAGAACCAGAAACACGTGTCTAGAGATCAGCACTATCTGCGCCAACTGTGGCGAAACACTCGAACACTCTTGAAACAAGCAAGTAACTGAAACTGCATTTACCACAATGCCAGGGGCGAACCTTGCTGGGAGGTGAAGCGGTGTGCTCCCAACCCTGTTCCTGTTTAGTAGTACTCCCGTGAGTCATTGAGCTGACAAGCTTGTGGATGAAGCACGCGCATGCCTGTGAGAGGTACCTGACCTGAGAAAGATGTTGGCAGCCTATTCAGCAAACTCAAAATTTCAAAGACTGTAATCTCTAATGATGATGGTTAAAGAACCAGAAACATGCGTCTAGAGATCAGCACTATCTGCGCCAACTTTGGTGAAACACTCAAACACTCTTGAAGCAAGCAAGTAACCGAAACTGTATTTACCACAATGCCATGGGGCAAGCCTTTCTGGGAGGTGAAGCGGTGTGCTCCCACCCCTGATCCTGTTTAATAGTACTCCCTTGAGTCATTGCGTTGACAAGCTCATGGATGAAGAACCCGCATGCCTGTGAGAGGTACCTGACATGAGAAAGATGTTGGCAGCCTACTCAGCAAACCCCAAATTTGAAAGACTGAAATCTCTACTGATGACAGTTAAAGAACCAGAAACACGTGTCTAGAGATCAGCACTATTTGCGCCAACTGTGGCAAAACACTCGAACAATCTTGAAACAAGGGAGTAACCGAAACTGCATTAACACAATGCCAGGGGTGAACCTTGCTAGGAGGTGAAGTGGTGTGCTCCCACCCCTGTTCCTATTAAATAGTATTCCTGTGAGTCATTGAGCTGATGAGCTCGTTGATGAAGCACCCGCATGCCTGTGAGGGGTACCTGATCTGAGAAAGATGTTGGCAGCCTACTCAGCAAACCTCACATTTGAAAGACTGTAATCTCTACTGATGATGGTTAAAGAACCAGAAACACGTGTCTAGAGATCAGCACTATCTGCGCCAACTGTGGCAAAACAGTCGAACACTCTTGAAGCAAGCAAGTAACTGAAACTACATTTATTACAACGCCAGGGGTGAACCTTGCTGGGAACTGAAGAGGTGTGCTCCCACCCCTGTTCTTGCTAATAGTACTCCCGTGAGTCATTGAGCTGACGAGTTCGTGGATGAAGCACCCGCATGCCTGTGAGAGGTACCTGACCTGAGAATGATGTTCGCAGCCTACTCAGCAAACCCCCAAATTTGAAAGATTGTAATCTCTACTTGTGGAAATTTAGCTCGCAAACTGAACATTATCTGCGCCATCTTGCCCCTCCCCAGCACCGCGCACCAGCGAACGCACGGCCGCCATTTTAGGCACCCCACTCTCTCCCCGCTCACTCTCGACCGCCAGCGCTTTCCCTTGGCGCTGCAAGCATCCCCCCGCGCTGGCCACCCCCGCTCTCTCATACAGGCCATAAACCCTCTCCTTCTGCGCGACCCTGCTACGGAACCACTTCCAACCGACAACCCATACATGGTCATGCCTCTCCTTTGATAACCCCCCTTCCTCTGCGCCCCATTGTCTGAACTAGTCCCAGGCCATCACCTAGCCCTGCGGATGCAGTTTATTGCCCCTACTGTAAGGGAAACACCCCACATCAAAGGGATTACAGTAGATCAAAGCCCCTACCCCCTGAGACCCGGCCGGTTGCACACACCCCCGGGAATTAGCGGAATTCCCTGCTGCGCGATAGCCATCTCCCACTGCGGGTAGGGTGGGAACCTCTACTGTAACCGTGTGTGGGAGCGGATCTGAGCCGGGGCTTCAGGGGATATTTCCCCGCACATCAAGGGACTCTCAAGAATGTACTATGTATAATAAAGCAATAAACCAGTGTATAAGAGACCAGGTCTCAGAGATGCAGTTAGAGCACCTCGTGACGATACCTTGCTGTCTGATCTGATGTGTTCTGCTCCGACGGAATAAAACTTTGTTTCCTGCCTTCCAGTCTCCGGCGCCTGCCTCTTTCATTGGTAAATTATCGAGTGGTATAAGAGGCGATTACCGCCGGGCAAATACTTGAAAGGTTATCGACTGAAACTGCCGCTACCATTTAACAATTGGCGTCCCAAACGTGGGGCCCATCAGCGACACGTGGATCCAGTGGGAGAGGTCCCGACGACAGAGTGAACGACTGCAACGATCGGGAGAGCTCCTGCCCAATAGACCCTCGTCTGGCAGCCGATCATCCGAACTTCACTGGTTCCGAGCAGACCTCTCTCGAGTGATCTACGGTCCTGACTGGGAACCATCAGGAGTGCCGCGGCAAATACGGAGAATAGAGGACGATCGGGCGCTGGAGGCGGAAGACGAGAAACTGTCCACGCGGTCCGGGTAAGGTCGTGAAATACGACAAAAGTGCGAAATAATTGATTGATTGTTTGAATACTAGTATTGCTCATTGATTGTGCTCATTGATTGTTCTCTTTGAGATATTCGCTGTCTACAAACGGGGAGGAGTAGAAATACTCTCTCTCTCTCCCTTTGCAGATGGTGAAGGGTAGGTAACGCAGACTTTTGTCCCCGTTGAAACCCGTCGTGCCTATCTTTATCTCCCCATTGATTGATTGTCCGAACATTGATTGTTTTGAAGAATAGTGCTTTTGAGATATTCTCTGTTTGCAAATAACGTAGAATAGGAATATTCTGTCTAGTCTTTGCAAATAGTGAAGGGTAGGTAACGCAGACTTTTGTCCCCGTTGAAACCCGTCGTGCCTATCTTTATCTCCCCATTGATTGATTGATTGATTGTCCGAACACTAGTTGTTCGATATTGGTTCTTTGGAGGTATTCTCTGCTTACAAATAACGAAGAATAGAGATATTCTGTCTAGTCTTTGCAAGCAGTGAAAAGATAGGTAGTGCTGACTTTTGTCCCCGTTGAAACCCGTCATGCCTATCTTCTCCCCACTGATTGGTAGTTGGTTCTGCCCGGACCGCTTATTAGAGGTGAACCACCCGGCTCCACTGGAAGGCACCCCTAATAAGGACCTGTTCACTAAATATGGACTAGTCGCCGTAGCTTATAGCAAGCTGTGGCATAAATATACCAAGAAGGACCCCGAAAGTCAGTGGCCACTGATGGGATCCTTCGACGACCATAAGATAGAAGCGCTAGAAATAGCTCTGCGTAGCAATAAGACGACGCCTACTATGCTTGACAGTGTCGGCATGTGGCGCAAAGAAGCAACGCAACGGAAAAAGAGGGAAGAAGTAAAAGCAGAAAAGGAATTACGAAAGGCAGCTCACCTTGCCGCTAAAAAGTTAGAAGAAGACATAAAAGAGAGAAGGGAAACTAAACTAAGACAGGAGCCCGAAACCTCAGGCCAGTACGCTGTTAGGACCCCTTCTTTGCTCTACCCTGAGTTGTCCTCCAAGCAGCGAACGAATGACGAATTACTGTTAGGTCCCCCGATCATTTACATGCCCCCTCCGTATGCACCCTCCCAATCAATAGTACAACACCCACAACCCCCGAAAACGAGCGAAAGCAGTACAAGGGCCTCGGCCCTCACGGCCTCCGCGCCGGCTGAGCCTCTTGTACTGAACCCAATGTCGACTACAACGCTAGATGACCATGAGAGGGGAAAGAAAGAGTCCACCAGAATGAATCGATTAACTAAGGATGAACGAACAGGAATCGACAAGATAGTAAAGGCACTGGTAGGATCCTTTTTGACCTTACAAAAACTAAAATAACGCTAGGAGTTAGCCCTTTGTGGGACATATGAAACCAAGGGAAGGAGTCAAGCTCACGGTCGAGACGACCACGAGGTAGCCCGACTCCATTACTCTCGCTACCTAAACATGTCTGCCCTACTGCCCACCCCGCCCAATAAGCATGACAAAATCCCGCACAAACGGAAGCCTGCTGACACCCACCATCGACGTCACCGAACTAGGGCTAGATCGCGCACAATTGGGCTATGTTATTTTTCCGATTGCACAGTCACCTCCTTGTGCTCGTCATCAGACTACAAATATGTACAAACACTCCAACGAGGTAATGTAGTTATAACATTTTAATAACTTATAGGATATAACAAACACACCAACAGGGTAAACAGGTTAAAACACGTTTTAAAACAACTATTTACATGACAGTCTGCTTCAACCTCCATCCCAAAGCCTTAACGTCCACGTGACACCGTCCTCGCCTCTCCTTCCTCGAAATTGCAACATTGGCCTGTTTTGGGCGGTCCCTCTTAGTTGACTTTGGGCTATAAAAGCCATGCAAAAATCCATTGACATCAGTGGCGAGCGATTGTGCGAATAGGCCGGAGGCTATACGAAGCGCCGAAGTTCTGGCAACACCAAGGCGGAGCCCACCGCGCTGTGCGGACCTTCCCGTTTTCTTTCTTCTTTCTTCAATTATGGCTGCTGCCCTGGCGGGGGGAGGCGACGCGGACGGACCTCCCCCACCTCCCCGGGTGGAGGCTTGCCGGGCACCCCAACCGTCTTTGACTCTCCGGCCAGCTAAGCTGCACCCAACCGTCTTTCACTCACCGGCCAGCTAAGCTGCACCCAGCCATCTTTTTCATCGGCCTGCTGAATTTCACCCTGGCACGCTGTGCGGATCTTCCCAGTCACTTCTTCCTTCAATAACGGAGGGTGCCCTGGCGGGGGGAGGCGACGCGGACGGGCCTCCCCCACCTCCCCAGGTGGAGGCTCGCCAGCAGATGAGGGCACCCCAAACCACACCTTTCACACGTCGGCCAGCTGAGTTGCGCCCTGCCACTTCATTCGCCGTTCGGCTGAGCCGGCACCCCTGCACGCGGCCGCCAGGCAACCACCCAAGCACCGGGTTCACCAGGACTGCCGCTAGCACCCGACGTGAGGAGTGGGCCCCCGCAGCAAGGTAATCGGGGACCCACCCCGGTGGTGATACCATCCAAACTGCTGTCGTCACTGCTACTGGAATCACCCCGGTGGCAGCACCACCCGAACTGCTGCTGTTACTGCTGCTGGCTCCTCTCCGGTGACTGTACCGAAGAGCTGCTGCTACTGCTGCCCTTGAACTCCGGCGGTCGACCCCTCCGGTTCCAGGCCTGGCCCACCGTGAGACAATTCTGGACTCGAAAGCTTGTTTGCTAGGGCATGGGCCCCACCCTTGACAGAACGCTCCCCTCAGCCTTGCAGAATTGGTTGGAGTCATTTGACGTTCGACTCCTGCGGACTTCCGGTAAGGACAAAACCACCACCATTGCTCTTTTTGCCCCCGGGCGGCAGCCACCTTGCCTCCGCTTGATACAGTGAGACAGTAAAGCGTCGGCGGAAGAACCCGCCTGCTGCCCCGCCCTAAAAACAAACCGTGGCATTGCTACAAGGTTGCAGTGACGCAAAGTTGACGCTAACGAAAGTTCTCGAACCACCGAAAGGAATTCTGGTTCAACTGCTAATTCATGGAAAAACTTAGACTGTGCACTGGCCCGACCCCGCCCTAAGATGGCGCTGATGTAGGAGCGGCCTACAACTCCTTGTGGCGTTCCAGTCACGTGACATTCATGTTAAAAAGAGATATATATACATGTATGCGATGCTTTCACACATGGCGGTGGGGGAGAGGGGGGAACCGATTTTTATGTTAATCCAGTGTTGCTCATGTTGCTCGACGCCTCTCACACCGTGGCCGGTCTATACTGACATTGTTTTAAATAAAGGGCTTCTTAAAAAGGAATTACGAACTCAGTGTCATGACTAATCATCTAGGTTGTTGAAGGTTTTTCTTTTGAATAAATGATTGTTACTCCTAAGCGAAAGCATACAGATAATACAGACACAATTTGCCTAAAAATCTTTTTGTTTAACGGAATTTGTACCCATCACGCCTGCCCTTTTTCCAAGAATTGTCAAATCAATAATGAACTATAACTTAAGGTATATGTCGCATGCAAGGTATGGTATCCTGCACCATAATACACGACCAATTGAGAAATACATGCACGACCAGGGAACGCGAATTTAGGAGATGAATGAACTAGAGCATCTTTGCCTCAAACTAAAGAATAATGGGTCCGTGGTATTACCCAACCCTGCGGCTAGCTTGGTACATGGTAGGTAGAACCTTTCGTGTCTGCGCGCGCTGGGGTATTTTGAATACTGCACCTCCCCTCCCCTCTTATTTCCCCTCTATAGGTCACGACGAAGTTCCGACTGAAGAGTGGAGTGGACATGGACCGCACCAAGTTCAATATCAGGGAAAACATAGACAAACGTTGTGAGATAGTGTGTAAAATTACAGACCACCATTGAAAACATGAAAAACTGTATGATATGATTGTGCGTGTGTACTACGATTATACGATATGAATGTGTATGCATTTCATGTTCGGATCACTTGAAGAGAGCGTCATTGTATGACTGAAGTGTGCGTCCTCCGATCAAAGGGAGGAGAATAAAGGGTCAGACAACCCATAAGATGAACTACAAAATACTGAAGGTACGCAGCATGCATAGGAATAGAGGACAGGAAAGGAGAGGTCCCCGTGCTCGACGCAGCCCTGAGTCTCCGTCTTGATGCATGTACTGTCACACCCTATCCGGCATTTGTGTGTACGTGATCACCGAATTTATGTCTTTTCCCCGCTTGTGTTTTCTTACATGGAACAGACCCATGCTACTCCATGTTGTGTGTGCACCAAGTGGCCTATTATCTTACCCATCTCTCTCTCTCTTGTTTTGTGTCGTATGTACACCAGAATAGCCTACTTGATGCACACGTCTCTCTCTCTCTCTCTCTCTCTCTCTCTCTCTCTCTCTCTCTCTCTCTCTCTCTCTCTCTCTCTCTCTCTCTCTCACTCGAAAAAGGCTCTTTCTTGCCCTCTTTCTCCTTGAATAAATTAACGACATACACCTCTTTGGTAAGTGTATGATTGGCCTGAACACAGTGGTGTTCGAACAAATTGACAGAAACAAAAACGACCATACTTTACCACGTTACTACCTCTCCTTTTTACAAACATTAAGCCTAATCGGCTGAGAAGGAAATTACAGGTAAGACGACTGATGTCTCCCAATCTGACCCACAACACGGGGACTATATGTCAGTGGTTTTTTTGTCTTAAAGGACACCATCTCCACCACCCAGAATTACCCCTGAACAATTAGCCCGGAATAGAATGTCTAAAGCACCCTGTTCTCCCAAAGATAACTCCAGCCCTATACTAGCCGTCTCAGAGTATCCCGAACGAAACAGCTGATGGCCCCTGTTTTAAACTGATAAAGGGTCACCTACTGTATGAAAAGGATACTCGTGAACGCATGACCATAGCACCTCGCACTTACGGGTATTACCAAACCTTGCATTATAGGGCGCAGAAACTGACACCTAGAAGGCCAGACGATGGACAGGGACACCCACAGAACCCTGCACCACAGCAGTAATTAATAGATTAGTAACACGCACATTAACATCAGAGTTAATAGACACCAATCATATAGTAACAGATAAGAGCATTTCCGCAACTACTCAGTGGTTGGGAGAGAGAATGAAGTATGTAAATGTCTTCCCTGCCAAAATCTCTAAGACTTTCGTTTCTTATGACCTATTCAAGGATAACCTGCAGCCATCGGAAGAGAGGGGTCGGATGGGACGCACAGTCTGGCTGCGGATCATAAAACATCTATGACATCGACCAAGGGGGAAGCGACGAAGCAACAAGAGTGTGAGACGAGGCACCATTATCAGAACGATGAGCGCGAAGGGCTACATCGAGGCCCCTGCTCACTGACCAGCGTGCCTGAAATCTCAACCCGTCGGGCCCGATTGATGGGCCCAGTGCTGAAAAGATTCTGCCCCCCCCCCCTTTTGGTCCGCATTTTTGATCCGACCCCATGCCACCCCATTCTCTCTTCCTCTTTCATTTTGGACTATGACTTTGACCTACTACCGAGGAACAAAAGGCCGGCACCCTGTCTCAAAAGTACCTGTGGTGAACTATGTTAAGGAACAGGACTGTGAGCAAAGAACAGTGAATGGTCACACCCTGCCACGTGAAGAAATCGGATGTGAGCTGGACCTTGGTTCCACCGCCGGTGCTCAACAGTGCCAACGAAAGAAGAACAACAATGAGAGCTTACCAGTGATAGCTCTTTACAAACAAGGACACTGGAAAGAAGAACCCATGTCAAAGTTGAAAATCCTCTCCCAACCACCTTATTATATTAACTATCTTCTTATCAAGTTTTCATGATGTTGCATCAATCACTTCCGACTGTACACTGAGAAGTTAAGAAAATGTAACTTTGTATAGTAACATTCATACAACACCAGCCATGTACACAACTATACTGCAACTTTGAATGTACTTCCTCCTCGCCTGCTTCATCAAACTGTATGAGACAATGTACAAATGTGTCAGATTACTCCTGCCTACCCTAAAGACTCTGTATCTTTAAATGTGTGACGAACATTGACGATACTGTAACTGAAAGGCTAACAAAGGCGAATATTGGCCGGACAAGCTGGCGAGATATGTTAAAAGGGAGGACTGTGGAAATTTAGCTCGCAAACTGAACATTATCTGCGCCATCTTGCCCCTCCCCAGCACCGCGCACCAGCGAACGCACGGCCGCCATTTTAGGCACCCCACTCTCTCCCCGCTCACTCTCGACCGCCAGCGCTTTCCCTTGGCGCTGCAAGCATCCCCCCGCGCTGGCCACCCCCGCTCTCTCATACAGGCCATAAACCCTCTCCTTCTGCGCGACCCTGCTACGGAACCACTTCCAACCGACAACCCATACATGGTCATGCCTCTCCTTTGATAACCCCCCTTCCTCTGCGCCCCATTGTCTGAACTAGTCCCAGGCCATCACCTAGCCCTGCGGATGCAGTTTATTGCCCCTACTGTAAGGGAAACACCCCACATCAAAGGGATTACAGTAGATCAAAGCCCCTACCCCCTGAGACCCGGCCGGTTGCACACACCCCCGGGAATTAGCGGAATTCCCTGCTGCGCGATAGCCATCTCCCACTGCGGGTAGGGTGGGAACCTCTACTGTAACCGTGTGTGGGAGCGGATCTGAGCCGGGGCTTCAGGGGATATTTCCCCGCACATCAAGGGACTCTCAAGAATGTACTATGTATAATAAAGCAATAAACCAGTGTATAAGAGACCAGGTCTCAGAGATGCAGTTAGAGCACCTCGTGACGATACCTTGCTGTCTGATCTGATGTGTTCTGCTCCGACGGAATAAAACTTTGTTTCCTGCCTTCCAGTCTCCGGCGCCTGCCTCTTTCATTGGTAAATTATCGAGTGGTATATGAGGCGATTACCGCCGGGCAAATACTTGAAAGGTTATCGACTGAAACTGCCGCTACCATTTAACATACTGATGAAAGTTAAAGAACCAGAAACACGTGTCTAGAGATCAGCACTATCTGCGCCAACTGTGTCGAAACACTCAAACACTCTTGAAGTTTAATAGTACTATTGTGAGTCATTGAGCTGACAAGATCATGGATGAAGCACCCACATGCCTGTGAGAGGTACCTGACCTGAGAAAGATGTTGGCATCCTACTCAGCAAACCCCACATTTGAAAGACAGTAATCTCTACTGATGACGGTTAAAGAACCAGAAACACGTGTCTAGAGATCAGCACTATCTGCGCCAACTGTAGGAAACACTCTTGAAGCAAGCAAGTAACTGAAACTGCATTTACCACAATGGCAGGGGTGTAACCTTGCTGGGAGGTGAAGCGGTGTGCTCCTACCCCTGTTCCTGTTTAATAGTACTCACGTGAGTCATTGAGCTGACGAGCTCGTGGATGAAGCACCCGCATGCCTGGGAGAGGTACCTGACCTGAGAAAGATATTCGCAGCCTACTCAGCAAACCTCACATTTGAAAGATTGTAATCTCTACTGATGACAGTTAAAGAAACAGAAACACGTGTCTAGAGATCAGCACTATCTGCTCCAACTGTGGCGAAACACTCAAACACTCTTGAAGCAAGCAAGTAACTGGACCTGCATTAACCACAATACCAGGGGCGAAACTTGCTGGGAGGTGAAGCAGTGTGCTCCCACCCCTGTTCCTGTTTAATAGTACTATTGTGAGTCATTGAGCTGACAAGATCATGGATGAAGCACCCACATGCCTGTGAGAGGTACCTGACCTGAGAAAGATGTTGGCATCCTACTCAGCAAACCCCACATTTGAAAGACAGTAATCTCTACTGATGACGGTTAAAGAACCAGAAACACGTGTCTAGAGATCAGCACTATCTGCGCCAACTGTAGGAAACACTCTTGAAGCAAGCAAGTAACTGCAACTTCATTTACCACAATGCCAGGGGCGAACCTTGCTGGGAGGTGAAGCGGTGTGCTCCCACCCCTGTTCCTGCTTAATAGTACTATTGTGAGTCATTGAGCTGACAAGCTCATGGATGAAGCACCCGCATGCCTGTGAGAGGTATCTGACCTGAGAAAGATGTTGGCAGCCTACTCAGCAAACCCCACATTTCAAAGACTGTAATCTCTACTGATGACGGTTAAAGAACCAGAAACACGTGTCTAGAGATCAGCACTATCTGCGCCAACTGTAGGAAACACTCTTGAAGCAAGCAAGTAACTGCAACTTCATTTAGCACAATGCCAGGGGCGAACCTTGCTGGGAGGTGAAGCGGTGTGCTCCCACCCCTGTTCCTGCTTAATAGTACTATTGTGAGTCATTGAGCTGACAAGCTCGTGGATAAAGCACCCGCATGCCTGTGAGAGGTATCTGACCTGAGAAAGATGTTGGCAGCCTACTCAGCAAACCCCACATTTCAAAGACTGTAATCTCTACTGATGACGGTTAAAAAACCAGAAACACGTGTCTAGAGATCAGCACTATCTGCACCAAATGTGCCGAAAAACTCGAACTCTCTTGAAGCAAGCAAGTAACTGAAACTGCATTTATCACAATGCCAGGGGCGAACCTTGCTGGGAGGTGAAGCGGTGTGTTCCCACCCCTGTTCCTGCTTAATAGTACTCCCGTGAGTCATTGAGCTGACGAGCTCTTGGTTGAAGCACCCGCATGCCTGTGAGAGGTACCTGACCTGAGAAAGATGTTGGCAGCCTACTCAGCAAACCCCAAATTTCAATGCCGTAATCTCTACTGATGACGGTTAAAGAACCAGAAACACCTGTCTAGAGATCAGCACTAGCTGTGCCAATTGTGGCGAAACACTCGAACACTGTTGAAGCAAGCAAGTAACTGAAACTGCATTTACCACAATGCCAGGGGCGAACCTTGCTGGGAGGTGAAGCGGTGTGCTCCCACCCCTGTTCCTGCTTAATAGTACTCCTGTGAGTCATTGAGCTGACAAGCTCGTGGATGAAGCACCCGCATGCCTGTGAGAGGTATCTGACCTAGGAAAGATGTTGGCAGCCTTCTCAGCAAACCCCAAAATTCAAAGACTGTAATCTCTACTGATGATGTTTAAAGAACCAGAAACACGTGTCTGAAGATCAGCACTATCTGCTCCAACTGTGGCGAAACACTCAAACACTCTTGAAGCAAGCAAGTAACTGAAACTGTATTTACCACAATACCAGGGGCGAACCTTGCTGGGAGGTGAAGCAGTGTGCTCCCACCCCTGTTCCTGTTTAATAGTACTATTGTGAGTCTTTGAGCTGACAAGCTCATGGATGAAGCACCCACATGCCTGTGAGAGGTACCTGACCTGAGAAAGATGTTGGCATCCTACTCAGCAAACCCCACATTTGAAAGACTGTAATCTCTACTGATGACGGTTAAAGAACCAGAAACACGTGTCTAGAGATCAGCACTATCTGCGCCAACTGTGGCGAAACACTCGAACACTCTTGAAGCAAGCAAGGAACTCAAACTGCATTTACCACAATACCAGGGGAGAACCTTGCTGGGAAGTGAAGCAGAGTGCTCCCACCCCTGTTCCCGTTTAATAGTACTATTGTGAGTCATTGAGCTGACAAGCTCGTGGATGAAGCACCCACATGCCTGTGAGAGGTACCTGACCTGAGAAAGATGTTGGCATCCTACTCAGCAAACCCCACATTTGAAAGACTGTAATCTCTACTGATGACAGTTAAAGAACCAGAAACACGTGTCTAGAGATCAGCACTATCTGCGCCAACTGTAGGAAACACTTGAACACTCTTGAAGCAAGCAAGTAACTGCAACTTCATTTACCACAATGCCAGGGGCGAATCGTGCTGGGAGGTGAAGCGGTATGCTCCCACCCCTGTTCCTGCTCAATAGTACTCCCGTGAGTCATTGAGCTGACAAGCACGTGGATGAAGCACCCGCATGCCTGTGAGAGGTATCTGACCTGAGAAAGATGTTGGCAGCCTACTCAGCAAACCCCACATTTGAAAGACTGTAATCTCTACTGATGACGGTTATAGAACCAGAAACACCTGTCTAGAGATCAGCACTAGCTGCGCCAATTGTGGCGAAACACTCAAACACTCTTGAAGCAAGCAAGTAGCTGAAACTGCTTTTACCACAGTGCATGGGGCGAACCTTGCTGGGAGGTGAAGCGGTGTGCTCCCACCCCTGTTCCTGGTTAATAGTACTCCAGTGAGTCTTTGAGCTGACGAGCTCGTGGATGAAGCACCCGCATGCCTCTGAGTGGTACCTGACCTGAGGAAGATGTTCGCAGCCTACTCAGCAAACCCCAAATTTGAAAGACTGTAATCTCTACTGATGACAGTTAAAGAACCAGAAACACGTGTCTAGAGATTAGCACTATCTGCGCCAACTGTGGCGAAACACTCAAACACTCTTGAAGCAAGCAAGTAACTGAAACTGCTTTTACCACAGTGCATGGGGCGAATCTTGCTGGGAGGTGAAGCGGTGTGCTCACACCCCTGTTCCTGTTTAATAGTACTCCTGTGAGTCATTGAGCTGACGAGCTCGTGGATGAAGCACCGGCATGCCTCTGAGAGGTTCCTGACATGAGAAAGATGTTCGCAGCCTACTCAGCAAACCCCAAATTTCAAAGACTGTAATCTCTACTGATGATGTTTAAAAAACCAGAAACACGTGTCTAGAGATCAGCACTATCTGCTCCAACTGTGGCGAAACACTCAAACACTCTTGAAGCAAGCAAGTAACTGGAACTGCATTAACCACAATACCGAGGGCGAAACTTGCTGGGAGGTGAAGCAGTGTGCTCCCACCCCTGTTCCTGTTTAATAGTACTATTGTGAGTCATTGAGCTGACAAGCTCATGGATGAAGCACCCGCATGCCTGTGAGAGGTATCTGACCTGAGAAAGATGTTGGCAGCCTACTCAGCAAACCCCACATTTCAAAGACTGTAATCTCTACTGATGACGGTTAAAGAACCAGAAACACGTGTCTAGAGATCAGCACTATCTGCGCCAACTGTAGGAAACACTCTTGAAGCAAGCAATTAACTGCAACTTCATTTACCACAATGCCAGGGGCGAACCTTGCTGGGAGGTGAAGCGGTGTGCTCCCACCCCTGTTCCTGCTTAATAGTACTATTGTGAGTCATTGAGCTGACAAGCTCGTGGATGAAGCACCCGCATGCCTGTGAGAGGTATCTGACCTGAGAAAGATGTTGGCAGCCTACTCAGCAAACCCCACATTTCAAAGACTGTAATCTCTACTGATGACGGTTAAAGAACCAGAAACACGTGTCTAGAGATCAGCACTATCTGCACCAAATGTGCCGAAAAACTCGAACTCTCTTGAAGCAAGCAAGTAACTGAAACTGCATTTATCACAATGCCAGGGGCGAACCTTGCTGGGAGGTGAAGCGGTGTGTTCCCACCCCTGTTCCTGCTTAATAGTACTCCCGTGAGTCATTGAGCTGACGAGCTCTTGGTTGAAGCACCCGCATGCCTGTGAGAGGTACCTGACCTGAGAAAGATGTTGGCAGCCTACTCAGCAAACCCCAAATTTCAAAGACCGTAATCTCTACTGATGACGGTTAAAGAACCAGAAACACCTGTCTAGAGATCAGCACTAGCTGTGCCAATTGTGGCGAAACACTCGAACACTGTTGAAGCAAGCAAGTAACTGAAACTGCATTTACCACAATGCCAGGGGCGAACCTTGCTGGTAGGTGAAGCGGTGTGCTCCCACCCCTGCTCCTGTTTAATAGTACTCCAGTGAGTCTTTGAGCTGACGAGCTCGTGGATGAAGCACCCGCATGCCTATCAATGGTACCTGACCTGAGAAAGATGTTCGCAGCCTACTCAGCAAACCCCAAATTTGAAAGACTGTAATCTCTACTGATGACAGTTAAAGAACCAGAAACACGTGTCTAGAGATCAGCACTATCTGCGCCAACTGTGGCGAAACACTGAAACACTGTTGAAGCAAGCAAGTAAATGAAACTGCATTTACAACAAAGCCAGGGGCGAACCTTGTTGGGAGGTGAAGCGGTGTGTTCCCACCCCTGTTCCTGTTTAATAGTACTCCCGTGAGTGATTGAGCTGACGAGCTCATGGATGAAGCACGTGCATGAATGTGAGAGGTACCTGATCTGAGAAAGATGTTGGCAGCCTACTCCGCAAACCCTAAATTTCAAAGAATGTAATCTCTACTGATGACGGTTAGAGGACCAGAAACACGTGTCTAGAGATCAGCACTAACTGCACCAACAGTGGCGAAACACTCGAACTCTCTTGAAGCAAGCAATTAACTGAAACTGCATTTACCACAATACCAGGGGCAACCCTTGCTGGGAGGTGAAGCAGTGTGCTCCCACCCCTGTTCCTGTTTAATAGTACTATTGTGAGTCTTTGAGCTGACAAGCTCATGGATGAAGCACCCACATGCCTGTGAGAGGTACCTGACCTGAGAAAGATGTTGGCATCCTACTCAGCAAACCCCACATTTGAAAGACTGTAATCTCTACTGATGACGGTTAAAGAACCAGAAACACCTGTCTAGAGATCAGCACTAGCTGCGCCAATTGTGGTGAAACACTCGAACACTCTTGAAGCAAGCAAGTAACTGAAACTGCTTTTACCACAGTGCATGGGGCGAACCTTGCTGGGAGGTGAAGCGGTGTGCTCCCACCCCTGTTCCTGGTTAATAGTACTCCAGTGAGTCTTTGAGCTGACGAGCTCGTGGATGAAGCACCCGCATGCCTCTGAGTGGTACCTGACCTGAGGAAGATGTTCGCAGCCTACTCAGCAAACCCCAAATTTGAAAGACTGTAATCTCTACTGATGACAGTTAAAGAACCAGAAACACGTGTCTAGAGATTAGCACTATCTGCGCCAACTGTGGCGAAACACTCAAACACTCTTGAAGCAAGCAAGTAACTGAAACTGCTTTTATCACAGTGCATGGGGCGAACCTTGCTGGGAGGAGAAGCGGTGTGCTCCCACCCCTGTTCCTGTTTAATAGTACTCCTGTGAGTCATTGAGCTGACGAGCTCGTGGATGAAGCACCGGCATGCCTCTGAGAGGTTCCTGACATGAGAAAGATGTTCGCAGCCTACTCAGCAAACCCCAAATTTCAAAGACTGTAATCTCTACTGATGATGTTTAAAGAACCAGAAACACGTGTCTAGAGATCAGCACTATCTGCGCCAACTGTAGGAAACACTCTTGAAGCAAGCAAGTAACTGGAACTGCATTAACCACAATACCAGGGGCGAAACTTGCTGGGAGGTGAAGCAGTGTGCTCTCACCCCTGTTCCTGTTCAATAGTACTATTGTGAGTCATTGAGCTGACAAGCTCATGGATGAAGCACCCGCATGCCTGTGAGAGGTATTTGACCTGAGAAAGATGTTGGCAGCCTACTCAGCAAACCCCACATTTCAAAGACTGTAATCTCTACTGATGACGGTTAAAGAACCAGAAACACGTGTCTAGAGATCAGCACTATCTGCGCCAACTGTAGGAAACACTCTTGAAGCAAGCAAGTAACTGCAACTTCATTTACCACAATGCCAGGGGCGAACCTTGCTGGGAGGTGAAGCGGTGTGCTCCCACCCCTGTTCCTGCTTAATAGTACTATTGTGAGTCATTGAGCTGACAAGCTCGTGGATGAAGCACCCGCATGCCTGTGAGAGGTATCTGACCTGAGAAAGATGTTGGCAGCCTACTCAGCAAACCCCTCATTTCAAAGACTGTAATCTCTACTGATGACGGTTAAAGAACCAGAAACACGTGTCTAGAGATCAGCACTATCTGCACCAAATGTGCCGAAAAACTCGAACTCTCTTGAAGCAAGCAAGTAACTGAAACTTCATTTACCACAATGCCAGGGGCGAACCTTGCTGGGAGGTGAAGCGGTGTGCTCCCACCCCTGTTCCTGCTTAATAGTACTATTGTGAGTCATTGAGCTGACAAGCTCGTGGATGAAGCACCCGCATGCCTGTGAGAGGTACCTGACCTGAGAAAGATGTTTAGAAAACAACACTGGGTGGTGGCTCAAACTACTCAGCTGAACTGAGCCAAAGATACAAGAAAACAGAACAAACAGTTCAAGCTGAGAATAACTCAACACAATCTTTTTGTAGCTCCTAAAAAGAAATGAAACTGAGAAGGAGGGATTTATGAATTTCCTTATTATTTGATGGAAATAATTCAAATTTATTTTATGATGCAAGAACAATTTTTGCGCAGAACCATTTCTTTTGTTGCGCTGAGGTCATATATACAAAATGTTACAAGGCATATATTACAATAACACATAACTAATATTCCCCTGGAAACACAAAAAGAAAATAAATGTCAACATTCATCAAACACTCATGGCCATTCCACTCATGCATTCACGGCATACATACAAAAACTGTCTAGAACTAGGTCCTTGTGGCGACCTTTCTTTCTTAGTACGATTGATTACATTGCGATTCAAATGTCAAAAAACATTTCATTATTATTTTGCGAAAATGAATATGACAAACATGTTTTTAAACTTCGCATAGGAATACAATTTTATGAAAGCGGTGCGACACAAGGAAATGAAAAATGGTCGACGCGTTTCGAACCCCAGAGTTGTGGGTTCTCCTCAGGACCAACCAATTTCTGTAAGGAACAATGGAAAGGTTTTAGAATATGGAATCGGACTAAGAAAAACTATGAAGCACCAACCGGGCTTGTCAAAACCCACCTTTGCACGGAGAAATCTATCTGCCTTAAATGGATTTTGTTTCCAATGCAGAGGGACCTACACAAGGGAACAAACCAAAACCACCTATATCAGAATTGAAACTTGTCTGCCACACGCTAAACAAAAAACACTTAACCAACAAGAGACTTTAGACCAAGGTAGGTGATGTACGCTCAACTTACTAGAGAAAGGGAACTTTTCCTCTTTTCCGGCTGTCCAAGATTAAATACTTGTGTATCTGAAGGAAGGGAGAATGGACGAAATGAGTACCGTTGACTAGTGTAATCTCATGGAACTGAAAACAACCGTTCAGAAACGCAATCAACGAAGTGGACCGCAGCCCACTGAATGGAGTTTGGAACTTACTTCGATAAGATTTCAGTTTACTTCATGATGTTTATCCCGCGCCGGAATCTAAAAAAACGAGATGGGCTGTGTAAATAATGCGTCGGAGAGTGAAACAATCCAATATCTTAGAACTCCTCTTCTTTAGACCGGAGTGATCATTGCAGGCTTACCGGGCATACATTTTGCAACCGTCCACACCGTAGTCGTGCCTCGAGTGAGGATGCACACAGCCTTGTGGGTACTAATGGCGTGTAACTCTCATTAGGACTACCAAAAAGCGCAAAGCTTGCTGGTACTTGTAGTTTATGTTCTATGACCATACAGGTGTGTTATTTAAAACAAGGGGGATGTGGCTAAGATTCTGATAATTTAAAGTATTGGCGATGGAAGGTGGCTTCCAGGTATTATGGTTTCTGTGTAGTTTTGTTTTTAGCAATCGGACCAACTCCTTTGCTGAGCACCTCAACAACAAGGAAGGCTTTCCCTACGAGGGGAGTAAAGCATGGCTCTGAAAAAGATGGAACTCTCTTTTCTATATAATCGTATGAAGAATGATCGATGCAGCAGAGCAGGCAAAGCCCCGCACAGAAGGACAGCGGCAAAGTTAAGATGTTCTTTTACTTTAAGCAAGTGGTCTAAAAATCTCAGCGACTTCATTTAGGCCATTGATAGCCGTGTTGTACTTCATGATTAATAACGCCTCACGACGGCTTAATAGGCCTTCCAAATCTCCTCCACGGGGATCTCTTTCAACTTTGGACAAGACTGTCCATCTCAAATCAGTCTCACTGTGTGAATGAGAGAGCCAATGATGGACTAGAGGGGCATTCTCCACTCGGCGTCTGATCCTAGATTTGTGCTGGATGATGCGTTGTCGCACTTCCTGCGTTGTTTTTCCAATGTACAGCTTCGGACATGGACAAACTATTGCATAAACGACATTTTTCGTTTTGCAATTACTGAATGAGTTATGTTTCCAATGCGTGGTATTGAAGGAAAAGACGTCCCCCTCTATGGTCTGGTCACAGTTTGTGCATGTGCCACATTTGTGGTGTCCTAAAACAGGTGGTAAGTTAAGCATACTCCTCAATGTGCGCTGTTCTTGTTTCGGTAAGGCCGCACGTACTATGTAGTTTGCTACACATTTCTCCTTTTTGAACGCAAACATCGGAGGTCTCGAAAAATCCTCATGGAGGTCCTTGATCAAATGCCAGTTGCCCAGGATGAGTTTGCGGAGTTGGTGGCTGTTTGGGCAGAATGTGGTCACACAAACCGATCTGTCAACCTTACTCCTAATTTTTTGCTCAAGTAATGTCTCTCTTGGTGTCCACCACGCTCTCTTCAGAGAGTGTTTAATTAATTTCTTTGGATAACCCCTCTCAAGGAGGCGGTCTCTGAGTTTGTTTGCATGCCTAAAATATTCCTCTTTTTTGGTGCAGTTCCTGCGAATTCGCAAGAACTGACCATAGGGTAGGTTTTGTCTCAGACTGCGAGGGTGGTTGCTCGTGAAATGAAGGGCCTTGTTCCGATCTGTCTCTTTTCTAAAAAGTGTGGTTTCAAGCTCTCCATCCGAAGCCACTACCTTGACGTCCAGAAAAGTGATAGAATCGTTTGACGAGACTATATTGAATTTGATGTCATTAGATCTTCCATTTAGCCAACAAATGAACTCGTCTAGTGATTGTTGTGTGCCAGTCCAAATTAAGAAAATGTCATCGATAAACCTCATATAGTTGGAAATGTTAGAGACAAACGGGTTATTGTTATATATGAAATTGTTTTCATATAAACCCATGAATAGAACTGCCAGCTCAGGCGCGAAAGGACAACCCATGGCCACGCCTCGTATTTGGTAAAAAAACTCTGAGTCGAAAGAAAAATAATTTTTAGAAAGTGCAAACTTCGCCAAAGACAGGAGGAATTCTGTGGGCACTTGTACTGGTCGTTCTCTTAAATTTAAAAACCACTCTAGGGCCTCCAGAGCTTGATCTTGTGGAATTTGAGTATAGAGTGACACCACGTCCAATGTAACCATCAATTGTGTCCTTTTGTTGAAATGTACGGATGTAATTCTATTCAGGAAAGCCGTGGTGTCTTTCAAATGTGCCGGAACCTGATTGATGAATGGTTTTAGAAAATAGTCGATATATTGAGCCACTGGCTCAATAAGTGATTCACACCCAGAGACTATAGGTCGTCCTGGGGGGTCCAATTCATTTTTGTGGAGTTTGGGTAAAGCATAGAAGACCGGTATCCTTGGATTCATATTTTTCAGGAACAGGCGTTCTTTAGGTCCCACAAAACCTTGTGAAAAGCCTTCCTCTATAATGTGAAATAGTTGGTCTTGTAGTTCTTTAGTTGGGTCTTTTGTGATTTTCCGGTAGCAGGTCACGTCTTCCAATTGGCGGAGTACTTCTTTTTTATATTTATTGACGTCCCAGAGGACCACTGCACCACCTTTGTCTGCCTGCTTCACTACAATAGTTCTATCATTTTGTAGGTCGATAAGGGCATCCTTTTAGAAAAGGATGCCCTTATCGACCTACAAAATGATAGAACTATTGTAGTGAAGCAGGCAGACAAAGGTGGTGCAGTGGTCCTCTGGGACGTCAATAAATATAAAAAAGAAGTACTCCGCCAATTGGAAGACGTGACCTGCTACCGGAAAATCACAAAAGACCCAACTAAAGAACTACAAGACCAACTATTTCACATTATAGAGGAAGGCTTTTCACAAGGTTTTGTGGGACCTAAAGAACGCCTGTTCCTGAAAAATATGAATCCAAGGATACCGGTCTTCTATGCTTTACCCAAACTCCACAAAAATGAATTGGACCCCCCAGGACGACCTATAGTCTCTGGGTGTGAATCACTTATTGAGCCAGTGGCTCAATATATCGACTATTTTCTAAAACCATTCATCAATCAGGTTCCGGCACATTTGAAAGACACCACGGCTTTCCTGAATAGAATTACATCCGTACATTTCAACAAAAGGACACAATTGATGGTTACATTGGACGTGGTGTCACTCTATACTCAAATTCCACAAGATCAAGCTCTGGAGGCCCTAGAGTGGTTTTTAAATTTAAGAGAACGACCAGTACAAGTGCCCACAGAATTCCTCCTGTCTTTGGCGAAGTTTGCACTTTCTAAAAATTATTTTTCTTTCGACTCAGAGTTTTTTTACCAAATACGAGGCGTGGCCATGGGTTGTCCTTTCGCGCCTGAGCTGGCAGTTCTATTCATGGGTTTATATGAAAACAATTTCATATATAACAATAACCCGTTTGTCTCTAACATTTCCAACTATATGAGGTTTATCGATGACATTTTCTTAATTTGGACTGGCACACAACAATCACTAGACGAGTTCATTTGTTGGCTAAATGGAAGATCTAATGACATCAAATTCAATATAGTCTCGTCAAACGATTCTATCACTTTTCTGGACGTCAAGGTAGTGGCTTCGGATGGAGAGCTTGAAACCACACTTTTTAGAAAAGAGACAGATCGGAACAAGGCCCTTCATTTCACGAGCAACCACCCTCGCAGTCTGAGACAAAACCTACCCTATGGTCAGTTCTTGCGAATTCGCAGGAACTGCACCAAAAAAGAGGAATATTTTAGGCATGCAAACAAACTCAGAGACCGCCTCCTTGAGAGGGGTTATCCAAAGAAATTAATTAAACACTCTCTGAAGAGAGCGTGGTGGACACCAAGAGAGACATTACTTGAGCAAAAAATTAGGAGTAAGGTTGACAGATCGGTTTGTGTGACCACATTCTGCCCAAACAGCCACCAACTCCGCAAACTCATCCTGGGCAACTGGCATTTGATCAAGGACCTCCATGAGGATTTTTCGAGACCTCCGATGTTTGCGTTCAAAAAGGAGAAATGTGTAGCAAACTACATAGTACGTGCGGCCTTACCGAAACAAGAACAGCGCACATTGAGGAGTATGCTTAACTTACCACCTGTTTTAGGACACCACAAATGTGGCACATGCACAAACTGTGACCAGACCATAGAGGGGGACGTCTTTTCCTTCAATACCACGCATTGGAAACATAACTCATTCAGTAATTGCAAAACGAAAAATGTCGTTTATGCAATAGTTTGTCCATGTCCGAAGCTGTACATTGGAAAAACAACGCAGGAAGTGCGACAACGCATCATCCAGCACAAATCTAGGATCAGACGCCGAGTGGAGAATGCCCCTCTAGTCCATCATTGGCTCTCTCATTCACACAGTGAGACTGATTTGAGATGGACAGTCTTGTCCAAAGTTGAAAGAGATCCCCGTGGAGGAGATTTGGAAGGCCTATTAAGCCGTCGTGAGGCGTTATTAATCATGAAGTACAACACGGCTATCAATGGCCTAAATGAAGTCGCTGAGATTTTTAGACCACTTGCTTAAAGTAAAAGAACATCTTAACTTTGCCGCTGTCCTTCTGTGCGGGGCTTTGCCTGCTCTGCTGCATCGATCATTCTTCATACGATTATATAGAAAAGAGAGTTCCATCTTTTTCAGAGCCATGCTTTACTCCCCTCGTAGGGAAAGCCTTCCTTGTTGTTGAGGTGCTCAGCAAAGGAGTTGGTCCGATTGCTAAAAACAAAACTACACAGAAACCATAATACCTGGAAGCCACCTTCCATCGCCAATACTTTAAATTATCAGAATCTTAGCCACATCCCCCTTGTTTTAAATAACACACCTGTATGGTCATAGAACATAAACTACAAGTACCAGCAAGCTTTGCGCTTTTTGGTAGTCCTAATGAGAGTTACACGCCATTAGTACCCACAAGGCTGTGTGCATCCTCACTCGAGGCACGACTACGGTGTGGACGGTTGCAAAATGTATGCCCGGTAAGCCTGCAATGATCACTCCGGTCTAAAGAAGAGGAGTTCTAAGATATTGGATTGTTTCACTCTCCGACGCATTATTTACACAGCCCATCTCGTTTTTTTAGATTCCGGCGCGGGATAAACATCATGAAGTAAACTGAAATCTTATCGAAGTAAGTTCCAAACTCCATTCAGTGGGCTGCGGTCCACTTCGTTGATTGCGTTTCTGAACGGTTGTTTTCAGTTCCATGAGATTACACTAGTCAACGGTACTCATTTCGTCCATTCTCCCTTCCTTCAGATACACAAGTATTTAATCTTGGACAGCCGGAAAAGAGGAAAAGTTCCCTTTCTCTAGTAAGTTGAGCGTACATCACCTACCTTGGTCTAAAGTCTCTTGTTGGTTAAGTGTTTTTTGTTTAGCGTGTGGCAGACAAGTTTCAATTCTGATATAGGTGGTTTTGGTTTGTTCCCTTGTGTAGGTCCCTCTGCATTGGAAACAAAATCCATTTAAGGCAGATAGATTTCTCCGTGCAAAGGTGGGTTTTGACAAGCCCGGTTGGTGCTTCATAGTTTTTCTTAGTCCGATTCCATATTCTAAAACCTTTCCATTGTTCCTTACAGAAATTGGTTGGTCCTGAGGAGAACCCACAACTCTGGGGTTCGAAACGCGTCGACCATTTTTCATTTCCTTGTGTCGCACCGCTTTCATAAAATTGTATTCCTATGCGAAGTTTAAAAACATGTTTGTCATATTCATTTTCGCAAAATAATAATGAAATGTTTTTTGACATTTGAATCGCAATGTAATCAATCGTACTAAGAAAGAAAGGTCGCCACAAGGACCTAGTTCTAGACAGTTTTTGTATGTATGCCGTGAATGCATGAGTGGAATGGCCATGAGTGTTTGATGAATGTTGACATTTATTTTCTTTTTGTGTTTCCAGGGGAATATTAGTTATGTGTTATTGTAATATATGCCTTGTAACATTTTGTATATATGACCTCAGCGCAACAAAAGAAATGGTTCTGCGCAAAAATTGTTCTTGCATCATAAAATAAATTTGAATTATTTCCATCAAATAATAAGGAAATTCATAAATCCCTCCTTCTCAGTTTCATTTCTTTTTAGGAGCTACAAAAAGATTGTGTTGAGTTATTCTCAGCTTGAACTGTTTGTTCTGTTTTCTGAGAAAGATGTTGGCAGCCTACTCAGCAAACCCCAAATTTCAAAGACCGTAATCTCTACTGATGACGGTTAAAGAACCAGAAACACCTGTCTAGAGATCAGCACTAGCTGTGCCAATTGTGGCGAAACACTCGAACACTGTTGAAGCAAGCAAGTAACTGAAACTGCATTTACCACAATGCCAGGGGCGAACCTTGCTGGTAGGGGAAGCGGTGTGCTCCCACCCCTGCTCCTGTTTAATAGTACTCCAGTGAGTCTTTGAGCTGACGAGCTCTTGGATGAAGCACCCGCATGCCTATCAATGGTACCTGACCTGAGAAAGATGTTCGCAGCCTACTCAGCAAACCCCAAATTTGAAAGACTGTAATCTCTACTGATGACAGTTAAAGAACCAGAAACACGTGTCTAGAGATCAGCACTATCTGCGCCAACTGTGGCGAAACACTGAAACACTGTTGAAGCAAGCAAGTAAATGAAACTGCATTTACAACAAAGCCAGGGGCGAACCTTGTTGGGAGGTGAAGCGGTGTGTTCCCACCCCTGTTCCTGTTTAATAGTGCTCCCGTGAGTGATTGAGCTGACGAGCTCATGGATGAAGCATGTGCATGAATGTGAGAGGTACCTGATCTGAGAAAGATGTTGGCAGCCTACTCCGCAAACCCTAAATTTCAAAGAATGTAGTCTCTACTGATGACAGTTAGAGAACCAGAAACACGTGTCTAGAGATCAGCACTAACTGCACCAACAGTGGCGAAACACTTGAACTCTCTTGAAGCAAGCGATTAACTGAAACTGCATTTACCACAATACCAGGGGCAAACCTTGCTGGGAGGTGAAGCAGTGTGCTCCCACCCCTGTTCCTGTTTAATAGTACTATTGTGAGTCTTTGAGCTGACAAGCTCGTGGATGAAGAACCCACATGCCTGTGAGAGGTACCTGACCTGTGAAAGATGTTGGCATCCTACTCAGCAAACCCCACATTTGAAAGACTGTAATGTCTACTGATGACAGTTAAAGAACCAGAAACACGTGTCTAGAGATTAGCACTATCTGCGCCAACTGTGGTGAAACACTCAAACACTCTTGAAGCAAGCAAGTAACTGAAACTGCTTTTACCACAGTGCATGGGGCGAACCTTGCTGGGAGGTGAAGCGGTGTGCCCCCACCCCTGTTCCTGTTTAATAGTACTCCCGTGAGTCATTGAGCTGACGAGCTCGTGGATGAAGAACCGGCATGCCTGTGAGAGGTTCCTGACCTGAGAAAGATGTTCGCAGCCTTCTCAGCAAACCCCAAAATTCAAAGACTGTAATCTCTACTGATGATGTTTAAAGAACCAGAAACACGTGTCTAGAGATCAGCACTATCTGCTCCAATTGTGGCGAAACACTCGAACACTCTTGAAGCAAGCAAGTAACTGAAACTGCATTTACCACAATACCAGGGGCGAACCTTGCTGGGAGGTGAAGCAGTGTGCTCCCACCCCTGTTCCTGTTTAATAGTACTATTGTGAGTCTTTGAGCTGACAAGCTTGTGGATGAAGCACCCACATGCCTGTGAGAGGTACCTGACCTGTGAAAGATGTTGGCATCCTACTCAGCAAACCCCACATTTGAAAGACTGTAATCTCTACTGATGATGGTTAAAGAACCAGAAACACCTGTCTAGAAATCAGCACTAGCTGCGCCAATTGTGGTGAAACACTCGAACACTCTTGAAGCAAGCAAGTAACTGAAACTGCATTTACCACAATGCCAGGGGCAAACCTTGCTAGGAGGTGAAGCGGTGTGCTCCCACCCCTGTTCCTCTTTAATAGTACTCCAGAAACACGTGTCTAGAGATCAGCACTATCTGCGCCAACTGTGGCGAAACACTGAAACACTGTTGAAGCAAGCAAGTAAATGAAACTGCATTTACAACAAAGCCAGGGGCGAACCTTGTTGGGAGGTGAAGCGGTGTGCTCCCACCCCTGTTCCTGTTTAATAGTACTCCCATGAGTCATTGAGCTGACGAGCTCATGGATGAAGCACGTGCATGAATGTGAGAGGTACCTGACCTGAGAAAGATGTTGGCAGCCTACTCCGCAAACCCTAAATTTCAAAGAATGTAATCTCTACTGATGACGGTTAGAGAACCAGAAACACGTGTCTAGAGATCAGTACTATCTGCGCCAACAGTGGCGAAACACTCGAACACTCTTGAAGCAAGCAAGTAACTGAAACTGCATTTACCACAATGCCAAGGGCGAACCTTGCAGGGAGGTGAAGCGGTGTGCTCCCACCCCTGTTCATGTTTAATAGTACTCTTTTGAGTCATTGAGCTGACAAGCTCTTGGTTGAAGCACCCGCATGCCTGTGAGAGGTACCTGACCTGAGAAAGATGTTGGCAGCCTACTCAGCAAACCCCACATTTCAAAGACCGTAATCTCTACTGATGACGGTTATAGAACCAGAAACACCTGTCTAGAGATCAGCACTAGCTGCACCAATTGTGGCGAAACACTCGAACACTCTTGAAGCAAGCAAGTAACTGAAACTGCATTTACCACAGTGCCAGGGGCGAACCTTGCTGGGAGGTGAAACGGTGTGCTCCCACCCCTGTTCCTGTTTAATAGTATTCCAGTGAGTCTTTGAGCTGACGAGCTCGTGGATGAAGCACCCGCATGCCTATGAGTGGTACCTGACCTGAGAAAGAAGTTCGCAGCCTACTCAGCAAACCCCAAATTTGAAAGACTGTAATGTCTACTGATGACAGTGAAAGAACCAGAAACACGTGTCTAGAGATTAGCACTATCTGCGCCAACTGTGGTGAAACACTCAAACACTCTTGAAGGAAGCAAGTAACTGAAACTACTTTTACCACAGTGCATGGGGCGAACCTTGCTGGGAGGTGAAGCGGTGTGCTCCCACCCCTGTTCCTGTTTAATAGTACTCCCGTGAGTCATTGAGCTGACGAGCTCGTGGATGAAGCACCGGCATGCCTGTGAGAGGTTCCTGACCTGAGAAAGATGTTCGCAGCCTTCTCAGCAAACCCCAAAATTCAAAGACTGTAATCTCTACTGATGATGTTTAAAGAACCAGAAACACGTGTCTAGAGATCAGCACTATCTGCTCCAACTGTGGCGAAACACTCAAACACTCTTGAAGCAAGCAAGTAACTGAAACTGCATTTACCACAATACCAGGGGCGAACCTTGCTGGGAGGTGAAGCAGTGTGCTCCCACCCCTGTTCCTGTTTAATAGTACTATTGTGAGTCTTTGAGCTGACAAGCTCATGGATAAAGCACCCACATGCCTGTGAGAGGTACCTGACCTGAGAAAGATGTTGGCATCCTACTCAGCAAACCCCACATTTGAAAGACTGTAATCTCTACTGATGACGGTTAAAGAACCAGAAACACCTGTCTAGAGATCAGCACTAGCTGCGCCAATTGTGGTGAAACACTCGAACACTCTTGAAGCAAGCACGTAACTGAAACTGCATTTACCACAATACCAGGGGCAAACCTTGCTGGGAGGTGAAGCGGTGTGCTCCCACCCCTGTTCCTGTTTAATAGTACTCCCGTGAGTCATTGAGCTGACGAGCTCATGGATAAAGCACCTGCATGAATGTGAGAGGTACCTGACCTGAGAAGGATGTTGGCAGCCTACTCAGCAAACCCTAAATATCAAAGAATGGAATCTCTTCTGATGACGGTTAGAGAACCAGAAACACGTGTCTAGAGATCAGCACTCTCTGCGCCAACAGTGGCGAAACACTCGAACACTCTTGAAGCAAGCAAGTAACTGAAACTGCATTTACCACAATGCCAGGGGCGAACCTTGCTGGGAGGTGAAGCGGTGTGCTCCCACCCCTGTTCCTGTTTTATAGTACTCTTGTGAGTCATTGAGCTGACAAGCTCGTGGCTGAAGCACCCGCATGCCTCTGAGAGGTACCTGACCTGAGAAAGATGTTGGCAGCCTACTCAGCAAACCCCAAATTTCGAAGACTATAATCTCGACTGATGACGTTTAAAGAACCATAAACACGTGTCTAAAAATCAGCACTATCTGCGCCAACTGTGGCAAAACACTGAAAAACTCTTGAAGCAAGCAAGTAACTGAAAGTGCATTTACCACAATGCCAGGGGCGAACCTTGCTGGGAGGTGAAGCAGTGTCCTCCCACCACTGTTCCTAAGTACTCCTGTGAGTCATTGAGCTGACGAGCTCATGGATGAAGCACCCGCATTCCTGTGAGAGGTACCTGACCTGAGAAAGATGTTCGCAGCCTACTCAGCAAACCCCAAATTTGAAAGATTGTAATCTCTACTGATGACAGTTAAAGAACCAGAAACACGTGTCTAGAGATCAGCACTATCTGCGCCAACTGTGCGGAAACACTCAAACACTGTTGAAGCAAGCAAGTAACTGAAACTGCATTTACCAGAATGCCAGGGGCGAACCTTGCTGGGAGGTTAAGCGGTGTCCTCCCACCCCTGTTCCTGCTTAATAGTACTCCCGTGAGTCATTGAGCTGACAATCTCGTGGATGAAGCACCGGCATGCCTGTGAGAGGTACCTGACCTGAGAAAAATGTTGGCACCCTACTCAGCAAACCCTCAATTTCAAAGAATGTAATCTTTACTGATGACGGTTAAAGAACCAGAAACACGTGTCTAGAGATCAGCACTATCTGCACCAACTGTGGCGAAAAACTCGAACTCTCTTGAAGCAAGCAAGTAACTGAAACTGCATTTACCACAATGCCAAGGGCGAACCTTGCTGGGAGGTGAAGCGGTGTGCTCCTACCCCTGTTCCTCCTTAATAGTACTCCCGTGAGTCATTGAGCTGACAAGATTGTGGAGCAAGCACCCGCATGCCTGTGAGACGTATCTGACCTGAGAAAGATGTTGGCAGCCTACTCAGCAAACCCAAATTTAAAAGACTGTAATCTCTACTGATGACGGTTAAAGAACCAAAAACACGTGTCTAGAGATCAGCACTTTCTGCGCCAACAGTGGCGAAACACTCGAACACTCTTGAAGCAAGCACGTAACTGAAACTGAATTGACCACAATGCCAAGGGCGAACCTTGCTGGGAGGTGAAGCGGTGTGCTCCTACCCCTGTTCCTCCTTAATAGTACTCCCGTGAGTCATTGAGCTGACAAGCTTGTGGATGAAATACCCACATGCCTGTGAGAGGTACCTGACCTGAGAAAGATGTTGGCAGCCTACTCAGCAAACCTCACATTTGAAACATTGTAATCTCAACTGATGACGGTTAAAGAACCAGAAACACGTGTATAGAGATCAGCACTATCTGCGCAAACTATGGCGAAACACTCGAACACTCTTGAAGCAAGCAAGTAACTTCAACTGCATTTACCACAATGCCAAGGGCGAACCTTGCTGGGAGGTGAAGCGGTGTGCTCCAACCCCTGTTCCTGCTTAATAGTACTCTCGTGAGTCATTGAGCTGACGAGATTGTGGATGAAGCACCCGCATGCCTGTGAGAGGTATCTGACCTGAGAAAGATGTTGGCAGCCTACTCAGTAAACCCAAATTTCAAAGACTGTAATCTCTACTGATGACAGTTAAAGAACCAAAAACACGTGTCTAGAGATCAGCACTATCTGCGCCAACAGTGGTGAAACACTCGAACACTCTTGAAGCAAGCAAGTAACTGAAACTGCATTTTCCACAATGCCAAGGGCGAACCTTGCTGGGAGGTGAAGCAGTGTGCTCCTACCCCTGTTCTTCCTTAATAGTACTCCTGTGAGTTATTGTGCTGGCGAGCTTATGGATGAGGCACCCGCATGCCTGTGAGAGGTACCTGACCTGACAAAGAGGTTGGCAGCCTACTTAGCAAACCCCAAATTTGAAAGACTGTAATCTCTACTGATGACAGTTAAAGAACCAGAAACACGTTTCTAGAGATCAGCACTATCTGCGCCAACTGTGGCGAAACACTGAAACACTGTTGAAGCAAGCAAGTAAATGAAACTGCATTTACAACAAAGCCAGGGGCGAACCTTGTTGGGAGGTGAAGCGGTGTGTTCCCACCCCTGTTACTGTTTAATAGTACTCCCGTGAGTGATTGAGCTGACGAGCTCATGGATGAAGCACGTGCATGAATGTGAGAGGTATCTGATCTGAGAAAGATGTTGGCAGCCTACTCCGCAAACCCTAAATTTCAAAGAATGTAATCTCTACTGATGACGGTTAGAGAACCAGAAACACGTGTCTAGAGATCAGCACTAACTGCACCAACAGTGGCGAAACACTCGAACACTCTTGAAGCAAGCAATTAACTGAAACTGCATTTACCACAATACTAGGGGCAAACCTTGCTGGGAGGTGAAGCAGTGTGCTCCCACCCCTGTTCCTGTTTAATAGTACTATTGTGAGTCTTTGAGCTGACAAGCTCGTGGATGAAGAACCCACATGCCTGTGAGAGGTACCTGACCTGTAAAAGATGTTGGCATCCTACTCAGCAAACCCCACATTTGAAAGACTGTAATGTCTACTGATGACAGTTAAAGAACCAGAAACACGTGTCTAGAGATTAGCACTATCTGAGCCAACTGTGGTGAAACACTCAAACACTCTTGAAGCAAGCAAGTAACTGAAACTGCTTTTACCACAGTGCATGGGGCGAACCTTGCTGGGAGGTGAAGCGGTGTGCCCCCACCCCTGTTCCTGTTTAATAGTACTCCCGTGAGTCATTGAGCTGACGAGCTCGTGGATGAAGAACCGGCATGCCTGTGAGAGGTTCCTGACCTGAGAAAGATGTTCGCAGCCTTCTCAGCAAACCCCAAAATTCAAAGACTGTAATCTCTACTGATGATGTTTAAAGAACCAGAAACACGTGTCTAGAGATCAGCACTATCTGCTCCAATTGTGGCGAAACACTCGAACACTCTTGAAGCAAGCAAGTAACTGAAACTGCATTTACCACAATACCAGGGGCGAACCTTGCTGGGAGGTGAAGCAGTGTGCTCCCACCCCTGTTCCTGTTTAATAGTACTATTGTGAGTCTTTGAGCTGACAAGCTTGTGGATGAAGCACCCACATGCCTGTGAGAGGTACCTGACCTGTGAAAGATGTTGGCATCCTACTCAGCAAACCCCATATTTGAAAGACTGTAATCTCTACTGATGATGGTTAAAGAACCAGAAACACCTGTCTAGAGATCAGCACTAGCTGCGCCAATTGTGGTGAAACACTCGAACACTCTTGAAGCAAGCAAGTAACTGAAACTGCATTTACCACAATGCCAGGGGCAAACCTTGCTAGGAGGTGAAGCGGTGTGCTCCCACCCCTGTTCCTCTTTAATAGTACTCCAGAAACACGTGTCTAGAGATCAGCACTATCTGCGCCAACTGTGGCGAAACACTGAAACACTGTTGAAGCAAGCAAGTAAATAAAACTGCATTTACAACAAAGCCAGGGGCGAACCTTGTTGGGAGGTGAAGCGGTGTGCTCCCACCCCTGTTCCTGTTTAATAGTACTCCCATGAGTCATTGAGCTGACGAGCTCATGGATGAAGCACGTGCATGAATGTGAGAGGTACCTGACCTGAGAAAGATGTTGGCAGCCTACTCCGCAAACCCTAAATTTCAAAGAATGTAATCTCTACTGATGACGGTTAGAGAACCAGAAACACGTGTCTAGAGATCAGTACTATCTGCGCCAACAGTGGCGAAACACTCGAACACTCTTGAAGCAAGCAAGTAACTGAAACTGCATTTACCACAATGCCAAGGGCGAACCTTGCAGGGAGGTGAAGCGGTGTGCTCCCACCCCTGTTCATGTTTAATAGTACTCTTTTGAGTCATTGAGCTGACAAGCTCGTGGCTGAAGCACCCGCATGCCTCTGAGAGGTACCTGACCTGAGAAAGATGTTGGCAGCCTACTCAGAAAACCCCACATTTCAAAGACCGTAATCTCTACTGATGACGGTTATAGAACCAGAAACACCTGTCTAGAGATCAGCACTAGCTGCACCAATTGTGGCGAAACACTCGAACACTCTTGAAGCAAGCAAGTAACTGAAACTGCATTTACCACAGTGCCAGGGGCGAACCTTGCTGGGAGGTGAAACGGTGTGCTCCCACCCCTGTTCCTGTTTAATAGTATTCCAGTGAGTCTTTGAGCTGACGAGCTCGTGGATGAAGCACCCGCATGCCTATGAGTGGTACCTGACCTGAGAAAGAAGTTCGCAGCCTACTCAGCAAACCCCAAATTTGAAAGACTGTAATGTCTACTGATGACAGTGAAAGAACCAGAAACACGTGTCTAGAGATTAGCACTATCTGCGCCAACTGTGGTGAAACACTCAAACACTCTTGAAGGAAGCAAGTAACTGAAACTACTCTTACCACAGTGCATGGGGCGAACCTTGCTGGGAGGTGAAGCGGTGTGCTCCCACCCCTGTTCCTGTTTAATAGTACTCCCGTGAGTCATTGAGCTGACGAGCTCGTGGATGAAGCACCGGCATGCCTGTGAGAGGTTCCTGACCTGAGAAAGATGTTCGCAGCCTTCTCAGCAAACCCCAAAATTCAAAGACTGTAATCTCTACTGATGATGTTTAAAGAACCAGAAATACGTGTCTAGAGATCAGCACTATCTGCTCCAACTGTGGCGAAACACTCAAACACTCTTGAAGCAAGCAAGTAACTGAAACTGCATTTACCACAATACCAGGGGCGAACCTTGCTGGGAGGTGAAGCAGTGTGCTCCCACCCCTGTTCCTGTTTAATAGTACTATTGTGAGTCTTTGAGCTGACAAGCTCATGGATGAAGCACCCACATGCCTGTGAGAGGTACCTGACCTGAGAAAGATGTTGGCATCCTACTCAGCAAACCCCACATTTTAAAGACTGTAATCTCTACTGATGACGGTTAAAGAACCAGAAACACCTGTCTAGAGATCAGCACTAGCTGCGCCAATTGTGGTGAAACACTCGAACACTCTTGAAGCAAGCACGTAACTGAAACTGCATTTACCACAATACCAGGGGCAAACCTTGCTGGGAGGTGAAGCGGTGTGCTCCCACCCCTGTTCCTGTTTAATAGTACTCCCGTGAGTCATTGAGCTGACGAGCTCATGGATAAAGCACCTGCATGAATGTGAGAGGTACCTGACCTGAGAAGGATGTTGGCAGCCTTCTCAGCAAACCCTAAATATCAAAGAATGGAATCTCTTCTGATGACGGTTAGAGAACCAGAAACACGTGTCTAGAGATCAGCACTCTCTGCGCCAACAGTGGCGAAACACTCGAACACTCTTGAAGCAAGCAAGTAACTGAAACTGCATTTACCACAATGCCAAGGGTGAACCTTGCTGGGAGGTGAAGCGGTGTGCTCCCACCCCTGTTCCTGTTTTATAGTACTCTTGTGAGTCATTGAGCTGACAAGCTCGTGGCTGAAGCACCCGCATGCCTCTGAGAGGTACCTGACCTGAGAAAGATGTTGGCAGCCTACTCAGCAAACCCCAAATTTCGAAGACTATAATCTCGACTGATGACGTTTAAAGAACCATAAACACGTGTCTAAAAATCAGCACTATCTGCGCCAACTGTGGCAAAACACTGAAAAACTCTTGAAGCAAGCAAGTAACTGAAAGTGCATTTACCACAATGCCAGGGGCGAACCTTGCTGGGAGGTGAAGCAGTGTCCTCCCACCACTGTTCCTAAGTACTCCTGTGAGTCATTGAGCTGACGAGCTCGTGGATGAAGCAGCCGCATGCCTGTGAGAGGTACCTGACCTGAGAAAGATGTTGGCAGCCTACTCAGCAAACCCCAAATTTGAAAGACTGTAATCTCTACTGATGACGATTAAAGAACCAGAAACACGTGTCTAGAGATCAGCACTATCCGCGCCAACTGTGCGGAAACACTCAAACACTGTTGAAGCAAGCAAGTAACTGAAACTGCATTTACCAGAATGCCAGGGGCGAACCTTGCTGGGAGGTTAAGCGGTGTCCTCCCACCCCTGTTCCTGCTTAATAGTACTCCCGTGAGTCATTGAGTTGACAATCTCGTGGATGAAGCACCGGCATGCCTGTGAGAGGTACCTGACCTGAGAAAAATGTTGGCACCCTACTCAGCAAACCCTCAATTTCAAAGAATGTAATCTTTACTGATGACGGTTAAAGAACCAGAAACACGTGTCTAGAGATCAGCACTATCTGCACCAACTGTGGCGAAAAACTCGAACTCTCTTGAAGCAAGCAAGTAACTGAAACTGCATTTACCAGAATGCCAAGGGCGAACCTTGCTGGAAGGTGAAGCGGTGTGCTCCAACCCCTGTTCCTGCTTAATAGTACTCCCGTGAGTCATTGAGCTGACAAGATTGTGGATGAAGCACCCGCATGCCTGTGAGAGGTATCTGACCTGAGAAAGATGTTGGCAGCCTACTCAGCAAACCCAAATTTAAAAGACTGTAATCTCTACTGATGACGGTTAAAGAACCAAAAACACGTGTCTAGAGATCAGCACTTTCTGCGCCAACAGTGGCGAAACACTCGAACACTCTTGAAGCAAGCAAGTAACTGAAACTGAATTGACCACAATGCCAAGGGCGAACCTTGCTGGGAGGTGAAGCGGTGTGCTCCTACCCCTGTTCCTCCTTAATAGTACTCCCGTGAGTCATTGAGCTGACAAGCTTGTGGATGAAATACCTACATGCCTGTGAGAGGTACCTGACTTGAGAAAGATGTTGGCAGCCTACTCAGCAAACCTCACATTTGAAACACTGTAATCTCAACTGATGACGGTTAAAGAACCAGAAACACGTGTATAGAGATCAGCACTATCTGCGCCAACTATGGCAAAACACTCGAACACTCTTGAAGCAAGCAAGTAACTGCAACTGCATTTACCACAATGCCAAGGGCGAACCTTGCTGGGAGGTGAAGCGGTGTGCTCCAACCCCTGTTCCTGCTTAATAGTACTCTCGTGAGTCATTGAGCTGACGAGATTGTGGATGAAGCACCCGCATGCCTGTGAGAGGTATCTGACCTGAGAAAGATGTTGGCAGCCTACTCAGCAAACCCAAATTTCAAAGACTGTAATCTCTACTGATGACAGTTAAAGAACCAAAAACAAGTGTCTAGAGATCAGCACTATCTGCGCCAACAGTGGCGAAACACTCGAACACTCTTGAAGCAAGCAAGTAACTGAAACTGCATTTTCCACAATGCCAAGGGCAAACCTTGCTGGGAGGTGAAGCAGTGTGCTCCTACCCCTGTTCCTCCTTAATAGTACTCCCGTGAGTTATTGTGCTGGCGAGCTTGTGGATGAGGCACCCGCATGCCTGTGAGAGGTACCTGACATGAGAAAGATGTTGGCAGCCTACTCAGCAAACCCCATATTTGAAACACTGTAATCTCTACTGATGATGGTTAAAGAACCAGAAACATGTGTCTAGAGATCAGCACTATCTGCGCCAACTATAGCGAAACACGCGAACACTCTTGAAGCAAGCAAGTAACTGCAACTTAATTTACCACAATGCCACGTGTGAACCTTGCTGGGAGGTGAAGCGGTGTGCTCCCACCCCTGTTCCTGTTTAATAGTACTCCTGTGAGTCATTGAGCTGACGAGCTCATGGATGAAGCACCCGCATGCCTGTGAGAGGTACCTGACCTGACAAAGAGGTTGGCAGCCTACTTAGCAAACCCCAAATTTCAAAGACTGTAATCTCTATTGATGACGGTTAAAGAACCAGAAACACGTGTCTAGAGATCAGCACTATCTGCGCCAACTGTGGCGAAACACTCGAACACTCTTGAAGCAAACAAGTAACTGAAACTGCATTTACCACAATGCCAGGGGTGAACCTTGCTGGGAGGTGAAGCGGTGTGCTCCCACCCCTGTTCCTGTTTAATAGTACTCCCGTGAGTCATTGAGCTGACGAGCTCATGGATGAAGCACCCGCATTCCTGTGAGAGGTACCTGACCTGAGAAAGATGTTCGCAGCCTACTCAGTAAACCCCAAATTTGAAAGATTGTAATCTCTACTGATGACAGTTAAAGAACCAGAAACACGTGTCTACAGATCAGTACTATCTGCGCCAACTGTGGCGAAACACTCAAACACTCTTGAAACAAGCAAGTAACTGCAACTGCATTTACCACAATGGCTGGGGCGAACCTTGCTGGGAGGTGAAGTGGTGTGCTCCCACCCCTGTTCCTATTTATTAGTATTCCCGTGAGTCATTGAGCTGATGAGCTCGTTGATGAAGCACCCGCATGCCTGTGAGAGGTACCTGATCTGAGAAAGAGGTTGGCAGCCTACTCAGCAAACCTCACATTTGAAAGACTGTAATCTCTACTGATGATGGTTAAAGAACCAGAAACACGTGTCTAGAGATCAGCACTATCTGCGCCAACTGTGGCAAAACAGTTGAACACTCTTGAAGCAAGCATGTAACTGAAACTACATTTACCACAACGCCAGGGGTGAACCTTGCTGGGAACTGAAGAGGTGTGCTCCCACCCCTGTTCTTGCTTAATAGTACTCCTGTGAGTCATTGAGCTGACGAGTTCGTGGATGAAGCACCCGCATGCCTGTGAGAGGTACCTGACCTGAGAAAGATGTTCGCAGCCTACTCAGGAAACCCCCAAATTTGAAAGATTGTAATCTCTACTGATGATAGTTAAAGAACCAGAAACACGTGTCTACAGATCAGCACTATCTGCGCCAATTGTGTCGAAACACTCAAACACTCTTGAAGCAAGCAAGTAACTGAAACTACATTTACCACAATGCCAGGGGCGAACCTTGCTGGGAGGTGAAGCGGTGTGCTCCTACCCCTGTTCCTGTTTAAAAGTACTCACGTGAGTCATTGAGCTGACGAGCTCGTGGATGAAGCACCCGCATGCCTGTGAGAGGTACCTGACCTGAGAAAGAAGTTCGCAGCCTACTCAGCAAACCCCAAATTTGAAAGACTGTAATGTCTACTGATGACAGTGAAAGAACCAGAAACACATGTCTAGAGATTAGCACTATCTGCGCCAACTGGGGTGAAACACTCAAACACTCTTGAAGGAAGCAAGTAACTGAAACTACTTTTACCACAGTGCATGGGGCGAACCTTGCTGGGAGGTGAAGCGGTGTGCTCCCACCCCTGTTCCTGTTTAATAGTACTCCCGTGAGTCATTGAGCTGACGAGCTCGTGGATGAAGCACCGGTATGCCTGTGAGAGGTTCCTGACCTGAGAAAGATGTTCGCAGCCTTCTCAGCAAACCCCAAAATTCAAAGACTGTAATCTCTACTGATGATGTTTAAAGAACCAGAAACACGTGTCTAGAGATCAGCACTATCTGCTCCAACTGTGGCGAAACACTCAAACACTCTTGAAGCAAGCAAGTAACTGAAACTGCATTTACCACAATACCAGGGGCGAACCTTGCTGGGAGGTGAAGCAGTGTGCTCCCACCCCTGTTCCTGTTTAATAGTACTATTGTGAGTCTTTGAGCTGACAAGCTCATGGATGAAGCACCCACATGCCTGTGAGAGGTACCTGACCTGAGAAAGATGTTGGCATCCTACTCAGCAAACCCCACATTTGAAAGACTGTAATCTCTACTGATGATAGTTAAAGAACCAGAAACACCTGTCTAGAGATCAGCACTAGCTGCGCCAATTGTGGTGAAACACTCGAACACTCTTGAAGCAAGCACGTACCCCTGTTCCTGTTTAATAGTACTCCCGTGAGTCATTGAGCTGACGAGCTCATGGATAAAGCACCTGCATGAATGTGAGAGGTACCTGACCTGAGAAGGATGTTGGCAGCCTACTCAGCAAACCCTAAATATCAAAGAATGGAATCTCTTCTGATGACGGTTAGAGAACCAGAAACACGTGTCTAGAGATCAGCACTCTCTGCGCCAACAGTGGCGAAACACTCGAACACTCTTGAAGCAAGCAAGTAACTGAAACTGTATTTACCACAATGCCAAGGGTGAACCTTGCTGGGAGGTGAAGCGGTGTGCTCCCACCCCTGTTCCTGTTTTATAGTACTCTTGTGAGTCATTGAGCTGACCAGCGGCGGTGCGTCCATTGGGGCGCAGGGGCGGAGCCCCACTTACCACACATGCACGCAAATCAATCCCCAGACCGGCAGCATTGGCAATGCAAATGAAGCATTGCGTCGGACATGAAGGGGGTGGGGCCGGGGGGCGAGCACTGACAGTTGAGAGTTGACAGACAGGCAGCGGCTCGCAATTTTATTGCGCATGCTCGAGTTTGTCTCACGACAAGCACGAGCATGCGCATTCGCCGCACTGTCTGCCACTGACTACTGTACTGAGAGGAGGGGGCCGAGAGGCCGAGGGTTGCCTCTGCAGCAGCCCCCCTCTAGGTATCCGGGCGAGCCCTATCCGTGCTCTTTCGTTAATCCAGGGCAGGCGCTGATAATGCAGCGTCTCTGGATTGGCTGAGAGCCTGATACAGCAACGAGTAACTGCTAATTGGGTGCCGCGCACCTATGGCCAATCACTGTGGCTTATGTCTGAACACAGTGACAGTGATTGGCCATGAGGTGCGCACTCCAGCAGTCGGTCGCGTCATCACGCACGCGGTGGTGTGACACTGTCTGCTCATAACCTCGTGGTGGCGGTGCGTTCAGAGTCAGGACCCGTCGTGACTGAGTGACTCGTCTTGAAAAACTCGTGATATCACTGCATAAAAGTACCTGGGCTGAAGTAAGTACTGTATAATGAGAAAACAATAAGGAAATATGTACTAAAGAAATACAACTGAAAAAATTAAATAATAATACATATTTTTGGAGATGAAAATGCCATCTTGTCAAAGGGTAAGCTGATTTTCGGACTCTTCGGAGACTAAGTTACCTGCGTGACTGCGTCGTGGACATGCTGTAGCTCTTACAGCGGCGGTGCGTTCATTGGGGCGCAGGGGCGGAGCCCCACTTACCACACATGCATGCAAATCAATCCCCAGACCGGCAGCAATGGCAATGCAAATGATGCATTGCGTCGGACATGAAGGGGGTGGGGCCGGGGGGCGAGCACTGACAGTTGAGAGTTGACAGACAGGCAGCGGCTCGCAATTTTATTGCGCATGCTCGAGTTTGTCTCACGACAAGCACGAGCATGCGCATTCGCCGCACTGTCTGCCACTGACTACTGTACTGAGAGGAGGGGGCCGAGAGGCCGAGGGTTGCCTCTGCAGCAGCCCCCCTCTAGGTATCTGGGCGAGCCCTATCCGTGCTCTTTCGCCAATCCAGGGCAGGCGCTGATAATGCAGCGTCTCTGGATTGGCTGAGAGCCTGATACAGCAACGAGTAACTGCTAATTGGGTGCCGCGCACCTATGGCCAATCACTGTGGCTTATGTCTGAACACAGTGACAGTGATTGGCCATGAGGTGCGCACTCCAGCAGTCGGTCGCGTCATCACGCACGCGGTGGTGCGACACTGTCTGCTCATAACCTCGTGGCGGCGGTGCGTTCAGAGTCAGGACCCGTCGTGACTGAGTGACTCGTCGTGAAAAACTCGTGATATCACTGCATAAAAGTACCTGGGCTGAAGTAAGTACTGTATAATGAGAAAACAATAAGGAAATATGTACTAAAGAAATACAACTGAAAAAATTAAATAATAATACATATTTTTGGAGATGAAAATGCCATCTTGTCAAAGGGTAAGCTGATTTTCGGACTCTTCGGAGACTAAGTTACCTGCGTGACTGCGTCGTGGACATGCTGTAGCTCTTACACTGTCTGCGAGCTCCCCGCGCTGTTCACGTGCATCAAACTCCTCACGCCATTCCTCCACGCCTAACCTTAACCTAGCTCCTCACTCTGCCCCAAGCCACACGCGCTATGTGCTGAATACTCCGCAGACCGCATAGTGTCCGTAACGTAAGTATAAAGCTCCCGACACAACATGTCGTCTACTCTACATCCGAGCTAGGCTAGCTTCTCACACCGTCGTCAAGCGACTCAAGCTCCCCTCAAAGTTTTTCACACTCGGCCATGCGCGTCAAACACCTCACACACTGCCCACGTGGAGTATCTTTATCACAATTGGTAAACAAGCATTTGCAATGCAATAGGTCTCGCATTTACGCGAGTTTAAGCTATTGGCATTGTAAATGACAATGCCTTTTATTTGTTTTAGAAACGAAAACGAAAACAAAAATAAAAGGCATTGTTATTTGCAATGTCAATAGCGCATACTCGCGTAATGCGAGACCTATTGCTTTGCAAATGCTTGTTACATTGAGGCAGAGAGCAATGGGGTTTTGGGGGTGGTGGGGGGTGATGGTTGTGGAGGACGGAAGGCAGCTGAGAAAAGTATCACGGGGCAGCTGGCCGATTGCCTTGGCACTGATGTATGCCTGTGTATATCTACCTACTCACGGCTAAACTTTCTTTGCAGAACAAATAAAAGTAGAAATGAATGCGTGTGTGTGAATGTGTGAGTGTGTGTGTGTGTGTGTGCAGTTGAGTGAAGTTTGCATCAAGTTGGAAACTGATGCCTGCCAAAGCATTAAGTATGCAGGATGGTTCTCTCCTCTGTCTCTGTGTATTTTGACACGCCTCTATGTTTCTTGGACAGTTTACCCAAATGTTATTGTAACTAAATATTTTTTTATTGTAAATGGCAGACTCCGTGAGAGATCTATCCAGACAGAGGCTTCATAAAGAAGCAATGGGGTTTGGGGCGTGGGGGGTGGTTGTGGAGGAAGGGAGGCAGCGGCGAAAATTAGCAAAGGTCAGCTGGCCGATTGCCTTGGCACTTATTTATGGCTGTGTATATGTCACTGTTCACGGCTAAAGTTTCTTAGCAGGGCCTGCATGTCGGCCTTGCTTCAATGCGATCTCTTATCAGCACAGGGGTCCGTCAGCTGTGGCCAGTGTGCCCTGCAGCACTCACGTCTTTCACCCCTGGCAAGAGCCTCTTTCCAGTTACCCTGCAGAACATGGGTACATTCATGCGTGTCCACTCACCCCATGACATACCCCTCCTGCCAAATAATAAATAATATTTGAGACACGTTCCCTAGATAAAATATTGTAACGTATTTCCATTGATTAACTCCTGCTGATACAGAGGGATGTAGACACCCTTTTGGCTGACCTAGAGGAGGGGTGCTGTTTTACAGGATGTTTTATATAACTGCAGCTGGCAGGAGAGAAGGGAGGGGGAGTCAATCCGAGGAGCAGGCTCTGTCTTCTCCGTCTCACCCCTGGCAAGAGCCTCTTTCCAGTTACCCGGCAGAACATGGGTACATTCTTGCGTGTCCACTCCCCCCATGACATACCCCTCCTGGCAAATAATAAAATAATAAACAATATTTGAGACACGTCCCCTAGATAAAATATTTTAACGTATTTCCATTGATTAACTCCTGCTGATACAGAGAGATGTAGACACCCTTTTGGCTGACCTAGAGGAGGTGTGATGTTTTACAGGATGTTTTATATAACTGCAGCTGGCATGATGACAGGGTTAAGAGGTGTAGAGAAAGAGGGTTTAAGAGAGGGATAGAGAGAAAGCTGGAGTGAGAGGTTTAGAGCTAGAGGTACAGAGAGGAATAGAGTGTGAATATAGAGAGCGATGGGTAGAGAGACAGGTATACTGTGAGCAGGGAAAGAGGGTTTAAGAGAGGGATAGAGAGAAAGCTGGAGAGAGAGGTTTAGAGCTAGAGGTACAGAGAGGAATAGAGTGTGAGTATAGAAAGCGATGGGTAGAGAGACAGGTATACTGTGAGCAGAGAATGCGGGTTTAAGAGAGGTAGATATGGGTTGAGAGGAAGAGATACATCTGTCTCCTCCGTCTCTGCAAAGAGGTGGGGAGAGAAGGGAGGGGGAAGGGCAATCCGAGGAGCAGGCTCTGTCTCCTCCGTCTCTGCGAAGAGGTGGGGAGAGAAGGGAGGGGGACAAAGTGGCGAAAGTGAAAGTAATCGAGCAGAGCATCAAAGGACTGGGTGAGAAGGGAGGGGGGAATGCAATTAGCAGAGGAGCAGCTGTGCACGTGCATGTGATCTCGTGCACTCAAGGTTTAGGCCAGCCAAAAGTGTGGGCAGCACTTTGAAAATCCCACATATAAAATGTCTCTTCGAGCCTTTGGCTCGCGAGACCTAAAAATCACCTCTCACGATAAAACATCTACATTGAAATGGCAGCGGTAAGACTGCAGAATCCCAATCCGGTCTCCTTCATTAACTGAGTGTTTGAGAAAAACCCCTGAAAGACACTTCAAGCAGTGGCAGCCGGTGCTGCTGGTGCTCTCTTTAAGACCATCCCAGGCATTTTTTGCTGGCATCGTTTCTTTCTTTGGGATTGCTGCTGTGAATGCATTTACTATCAGTGGTACTAACTACACTTCCGAATTCCACTCATTTTACCACCTTTGGCAGATCAGCTCAATGGTTTTAAATGCTGAGCAATATTTTTATGACTGGTAGTAATTTAGTCAAACATTCTTTATTCGGTCATCAAGTGACTATAAAAGATACAATGAAATAACATGGTTTATAATAATGGCATTTTAGCATATACAACCATAGTTAAAAAATAAAGATAAAGATGAGGAAAAATAAAACAACCCCATTTGGTATTCAAGACGGTCTATCAATGGGAGAACCCACGGGGACTTTCTTAAAGGGCCAGGTACTGTTTAAAGCCCCGGATGCTGCAGTTGGAGCACCCGTTTGCCTCTTGAAATGTGCATTGAATGTACCTAACATTGAGGCCTAACATTTATGACGATACATATTATAAACCTGTAATCTATACTGATACATATTTAGCATGTTTTGAGAGTCCATGGATTCTTGGGGGAGGTTGGGGGGGGGCTGATTGATGCGTCTTTCGACTTCCTTCCCTTTAGCTCTGAGGAAGGGTCTGTTGGAAAGCGGGGAAGAAAGACTGCGGAAAGATTTCAGCAAAACAAACACAGGAGCAGCCAAGCCTGCGAAGCAACATCCAGGGGCCTATCTATCACCAAGGCCTTCTGGAGCATGGACATCAGTATTCTTGTGGTACCTTTACGAGCTCTTTGTTACATGCCCCTTGAACTGGCGCAAAAATATCTGAAGTGGGGAAGTCTCGGAGAGCATTCGTGTGCATTTAGTACAAATAGAAAGGAGCGTGCCCGCTTAGCACGTTCAATAATAGCGAGTTGAATGCATCGGGCCTGGTTTACAAAGGCTGCTAGGAGTAAAATAAAAGAGGACTCATGTAGTACTACTTCCCATCCTCATCCATGCTTTGGTTAATCGGCCCTTCAGATTGAAAGTCACCGCAGAGCGCAATGTCAGACCAGCTGCATAAAAGCATCCTAGACTATGATGATGTTGCTCTCATCAGTTTCCACCAATATATGTGTGTGTACAAAGAATGTTTGTATGCGCACTTTCTCTGTCCATGTACACAACCGAGCGATGAGGTGGGATTCAACTGGGTGTGCAATTTATCACCCCAACTAGGATTTATAGTTTATAGCTGCACAACCCGAAATAAAATAAAGGAGCAAAACGCTGTTTTGAAGCAAAATCCGGTAGATTTACAGATTTTAGAGACAGTTCTCAAGGGGAGCTCTTGAAATAAATGCTTGAAGATCTGCACCAGTACCGGGCAGAATTACCCTTCGGTGCAGCATGCACGCCAAGCTTTTCACACTATGCCCATGCACACTGACTGAACTACTCGCACGCTCTGTCCGGGTGGGTCAAGCTCCTTGCAGATTCACGACGAGACGCAGTTTCACGCTATTTTTTCACGTTGGACTACTACCAGTGTTGCACTTCTTAATGTATTGATTAAAGGATAATTTGAATTTAAAATTGTGATCTATTGTATTCCATAAAGATACTGAAAGCTAAAGATCATATCATTATTACATTTAAATGTAAGCAGGTTCCAATGGATAATTTTAACGTAGCAGACTAAAAAAAAGTCTGGTTTCCCCGAACATCAAACAAAATAAATATTTTAAGAACACTGTAGTTATTTTATGTTAACTTGAAGAACTGACGCTGGTAAAAATCATTGGGATTACTTGTATTTTAAAAGCAATGCTTGTCTAGTTACAGCACGTTATTTTTATTTTCAGCACCTTCTAAAGCTTGACAACCCTTACCAAATTTTTGGTCATATTTCCGGCGAAGAACAAGACCTCCTTTGCTGCTCTTTCACCCCGGCTACGACCCAGCAAACACCAGAGTTAAAGGTAAGGAAACTGATGCTATTTTTTTTTATAGATTGGAGTTAGAGCTATGTGTGTGGTCACTGTACATGGTGGTTGGGGTAGGCACACATTCTGAACATTGTACCCTCAGTGGATGGAATTTACTAACAGCCTTAGCCCTGTGATTTGGCCAATAACGGTTGTTAACAGCACTAACTATCCCTTGCCTTGTTCAAGGCCCTCAAGAAGTGTCTGTTTCAGTGCCTTCAGCAACCACTATGGCACACAGAGGCAGCAGGCAGTAAGGCTGTATTTTTAGCAGTCATGTTGTGCAAAGGGGAGCTGTTGGAGATTTATTGCGATACTGCACAAGATATATGTATTTATACAGAAATTTGATATTATTGCACCGCACCTTATATGTTGTACTTTGATTATTGGCAGGTTTCTTTAATATATATTGGTAAGGCCAGCATCGTCATCATGAATACAGTACAAGAGCTGATTACAAGGTCATTCCAGGCACGGCCACTTCAAGAGAAAATAGATTTAAAGCAATTGGGACCTCATCGGCCTGACCTAAAACTACAGCAAACTTCCCAGGACAGAGGAAAAATGTCCACACGTACATTCTCAAACGCCTGGTACACAAAAGCTGATTGGCTTACAGGGTGCCCTTTAAGAAATTCTCTGTTCTGCTTCCCCTGCTTGCTGTTTGGTGGTGAGTTTTCTTGGACAAATCAAGGAGTAACAGACTTGAAGCATTTGTCTGAAAAAATAAAGAAGCATTCACGCACAAGAAAGCATATGGAAAACCTGACTAGACTGGGAATGTTGGGGGAAGATGCTCCGATTGAGCAGCAGATAAGTGATGCATACCGCAAAGCAATACAGAAACACAATGAAGCAGTTGATAGGAACAGGCAGATTCTATCCAAAATAATTGATTGCATTCGTTTCTGTGGTGCTTTTGAACTGGCATTGCGAGGCCATGATGAATCGGAAGGTTCCCCAAATCCTGGAATATTCAAAGGCCTTGTGGATTTAATAGCAAGCATAGACAAGGATATGGAAGCACATTTAGCACGTGCTACAGTCTTTAAGGGCACCTCTAAAACAATACAAAATGAACTTCTTGAATGTATGCTCGAAATTATGAGAAGCCATATTGTGCAAGAATTGCAAAACACAGACTTTGTGGCTATTCAGGCTGATGACACCACTGATGTGGCCACTAAAACACAGTCCGTATTAGTGTTTCGATACATTGACAATGACAGACAAGTTGTGGAGAGGTTCTATGGTTTCACACATTTAAGAGACTCTAGTGCAGAAACCATTACTGCAGCTATACTGCGTCAACTGAGCTTAATTTTTCCAGAGCTGCCTCAAAAAAAAAAACTTATTGCGCAAAGCTATGATGGTGCGTCCGTAATGAGTGGAAGCCTTAGTGGAGTTCAGAAGAGAATTCGAGATGTGTACCCTAATGCTCATTATGTGCACTGTTACGCTCACCAACTTAATCTTATTATGCAACAGGCAGTATCAAAGATCACCGAGACACGGATTTTCTTTCAGGATATAGGAGGCATGGCAGCATTCTTCTCGCGTTCCCCCAAAAGAACAGAAGCACTTCATGACATTGTAGACAAAAGCGTTCCAAGGGGATCCTCAACTCGTTGGAACTTTAACATCCGTACAGTCAACCTAATCTATGAACATAGAGAGGACCTTCTGAAATGTTTTGAAGCCATAGAAGCCAATGATGAGTTTGATTACAAAAGTCAGATTGAAGCCCATGGCTTTGGTAGAACACTACAAGACAGAGTTTCAGTTCTTACTGTATTTATTTCATGATATAATGGTAGCTGTCGACCTGTTATACAATCAGTTACAAGCACGAGAGATAGATACTGTCAAAGTGCAAGTATATACTACTATGTTTGTACAAAGCATAAGCAAAGTGAGAGATGGGGTTGACAATTTAGACAGCAAACTGCCAGAGAAATCTTTTTTCACAAACCGCAGGAAAAACATCACCACTATGGTCCGAATTGCAAAGGAGATCTGTGAGATTGTAATTGTGCAGGCACGAGAGCGTTTTTCTTTCACTAAACATTTGGTGAGTGCCACATTATTGCAAAGTCAACAGTTTGCCAAATATGATGAATCCTTCCCGGAGCGTGCTCTGAATGAGGCTGTGGGAGCTTATCCTATGCTCAATAAAGAAGAGCTGAGAACTGAGTTGACTGTACTGTACGGAATGCCTGTGTACCGGAAGGCCACAAGTGCCTTGTCTTTGCTGGCTTTAATACATAAACTTAATATGGAAAAGTCACTTGGAGAGACAGTGGCTTTACTTAAAATTGTCATAACCACTCCTATGACAACAGTCGAGGCAGAACGATGTTTTTCAGCCTTAAAGAGGATTAAGACATTCCTGAGAAACACCATGCTTGAGGAAAGACTCAATGCTTTGGCAATGCTCTCTGTAGAGAGCAAGCTAGTTCAGAAAATCCCGGACTTTAACACTAAAGTTATTGAAAGGTTTGCTGCTCTTAGAGAGAGACGTGCTGATTTCATTTACAAAAAGTAAAAAATGTTGAATGCTGCTTCTTTGCAACCAGTTTAGTTTGTTAAATAAAAAACATCTGTGAGTGAGGTACTCAGAAATGCATTGTATCTCGAAGTCTGTTATGAAGCTCTGTGGTTATTCACTGAATAAGCAGCTACCTATGTTATATGACATCTCTTTATTAATGTTATAACTGCACTTTCACAATTGCTTTATTAACCTTCCTGCTTTCTCAAATTTGCTTGAAAATGCACCATTTCTCTTCTATTTTTTCAAAATTTTCTCGGGGGGAGAACCCACCGAACCCTCCTTATAGGGGTTCGGGCTCGCTCGCTACGCTCGCTCGCAACGGTCAAGTATACCAATCATTTTACGCCCCACCACTTTAAAATGTCACCAGCCGCCACTGGAGCTGACAAGCTCGTGGCTGAAGCACCCGCATGCCTCTGAGAGGTACCTGACCTGAGAAAGATGTTGGCAGCCTACTCAGCAAACCCCAAATTTCGAAGACTATAATCTCGACTGATGACGTTTAAAGAACCATAAACACGTGTCTAAAAATCAGCACTATCTGCGCCAACTGTGGCAAAACACTGAAAAACTCTTGAAGCAAGAAAGTAACTGAAAGTGCATTTACCACAATGCCAGGGGCGAACCTTGCTGGGAGGTGAAGCAGTGTCCTCCCACCACTGTTCCTAAGTACTCCTGTGAGTCATTGAGCTGACGAGCTCGTGGATGAAGCAGCCGCATGCCTGTGAGAGGTACCTGACCTGAGAAAGATGTTGGCAGCCTACTCAGCAAACCCCAAATTTGAAAGACTGTAATCTCTACTGATGACGATTAAAGAACCAGAAACACGTGTCTAGAGATCAGCACTATCTGCGCCAACTGTGCGGAAACACTCAAACACTGTTGAAGCAAGCAAGTAACTGAAACTGCATTTACCAGAATGCCAGGGGCGAACCTTGCTGGGAGGTTAAGCGGTGTCCTCCCACCCCTGTTCCTGCTTAATAGTACTCCCGTGAGTCATTGAGCTGACAATCTCGTGGATGAAGCACCGGCATGCCTGTGAGAGGTACCTGACCTGAGAAAAATGTTGGCACCCTACTCAGCAAACCCTCAATTTCAAAGAATGTAATCTTTACTGATGACGGTTAAAGAACCAGAAACACGTGTCTAGAGATCAGCACTATCTGCACCAACTGTGGCAAAAAACTCGAACTCTCTTGAAGCAAGCAAGTAACTGAAACTGCATTTACCAGAATGCCAGGGGCGAACCTTGCTGGAAGGTGAAGCGGTGTGCTCCAACCCCTGTTCCTGCTTAATAGTACTCCCGTGAGTCATTGAGCTGACAAGATTGTGGATGAAGCACCCGCATGCCTGTGAGAGGTATCTGACCTGAGAAAGATGTTGGCAGCCTACTCAGCAAACCCAAATTTAAAAGACTGTAATCTCTACTGATGACGGTTAAAGAACCAAAAACACGTGTCTAGAGATCAGCACTTTCTGCGCCAACAGTGGCGAAACACTCGAACACTCTTGAAGCAAGCAAGTAGCTGAAACTGAATTGACCACAATGCCAAGGGCGAACCTTGCTGGGAGGTGAAGCGGTGTGCTCCTACCCCTGTTCCTCCTTAATAGTACTCCCGTGAGTCATTGAGCTGACAAGCTTGTGGATGAAATACCTACATGCCTGTGAGAGGTACCTGACTTGAGAAAGATGTTGGCAGCCTACTCAGCAAACCTCACATTTCAAAGACTGTAATCTCAACTGATGACGGTTAAAGAACCAGAAACACGTGTATAGAGATCAGCACTATCTGCGCCAACTATGGCGAAACACTCGAACACTCTTGAAGCAAGCAAGTAACTGAAACTGCATTTTCCACAATGCCAAGGGCAAACCTTGCTGGGAGGTGAAGCAGTGTGCTCCTACCCCTGTTCCTCCTTAATAGTACTCCCGTGAGTTATTGTGCTGGCGAGCTTGTGGATGAGGCACCCGCATGCCTGTGAGAGGTACCTCACATGAGAAAGATGTTGGCAGCCTACTCAGCAAACCCCATATTTGAAACACTGTAATCTCTACTGATGATGGTTAAAGAACCAGAAACATGTGTCTAGAGATCAGCACTATCTGCGCCAACTATAGCGAAACACGCGAACACTCTTGAAGCAAGCAAGTAACTGCAACTGAATTTACCACAATGCCACGGGTGAACCTTGCTGGGAGGTGAAGCGGTGTGCTCCCACCCCTGTTCCTGTTTAATAGTACTCCTATGAGTCATTGAGCTGACGAGCTCATGGATGAAGCACCCGCATGCCTGTGAGAGATACCTGACCTGACAAAGAGGTTGGCAGCCTACTTAGAAAACCCCAAATTTCAAAGACTGTAATCTCTATTGATGACGGTTAAAGAACCAGAAACACGTGTCTAGAGATCAGCACTATCTGCGCCAACTGTGGCGAAACACTCGAACACTCTTGAAGCAAACAAGTAACTGAAACTGCATTTACCACAATGCCAGGGGTGAACCTTGCTGGGAGGTGAAGCGGTGTGCTCCCACCCCTGTTCCTGTTTAATAGTACTCCCGTGAGTCATTGAGCTGACGAGCTCATGGATGAAGCACCCGCATTCCTGTGAGAGGTACCTGACCTGAGAAAGATGTTCGCAGCCTACTCAGCAAACCCCAAATTTGAAAGATTGTAATCTCTACTGATGACAGTTAAAGAACCAGAAACACGTGTCTACAGATCAGTACTATCTGCGCCAACTGTGGCGAAACACTCAAACACTCTTGAAACAAGCAAGTAACTGCAACTGCATTTACCACAATGGCTGGGGCGAACCTTGCTGGGAGGTGAAGTGGTGTGCTCCCACCCCTGTTCCTATTTATTAGTATTCCCGTGAGTCATTGAGCTGATGAGCTCGTTGATGAAGCACCCGCATGCCTGTGAGAGGTACCTGATCTGAGAAAGAGGTTGGCAGCCTACTCAGCAAACCTCACATTTGAAAGACTGTAATCTCTACTGATGATGGTTAAAGAACCAGAAACACGTGTCTAGAGATCAGCACTATCTGCGCCAACTGTGGCAAAACAGTTGAACACTCTTGAAGCAAGCATGTAACTGAAACTACATTTACCACAACGCCAGGGGTGAACCTTGCTGGGAACTGAAGAGGTGTGCTCCCACCCCTGTTCTTGCTTAATAGTACTCCTGTGAGTCATTGAGCTGACGAGTTCGTGGATGAAGCACCCGCATGCCTGTGAGAGGTACCTGACCTGAGAAAGATGTTCGCAGCCTACTCAGGAAACCCCCAAATTTGAAAGATTGTAATCTCTACTGATGATAGTTAAAGAACCAGAAACACGTGTCTACAGATCAGCACTATCTGCGCCAATTGTGTCGAAACACTCAAACACTCTTGAAGCAAGCAAGTAACTGAAACTACATTTACCACAATGCCAGGGGCGAACCTTGCTGGGAGGTGAAGCGGTGTGCTCCTACCCCTGTTCCTGTTTAAAAGTACTCACGTGAGTCATTGAGCTGACGAGCTCGTGGATGAAGCACCCGCATGCCTGTGAGAGGTACCTGACCTGAGAAAGATATTTGCAGCCTACTCAGCAAACCCCAAATTTCAAAGACTATAATCTCTACTGATATGGTATAAAGAACCAGAAACACGTGCCCAGAGATCAGCACTATCTGCGCCAACTGTGGCGAAACACTCGAACACTGTTGATGCAAGCAAGAAACTGAAACTGCATTTACCACAATGCAAGGGGCGAACCTTGCTGGGAGGTCAAGCGGTGTGCTCCCATCCCTGTTCCTGCTTAATAGTACTCCCGTGAGTCATTGAGCTGACAATCTCGTGGATGAAGCACCGGCATGCCTGTGAGAGGTACCTGACCTGAGAAAAATGTTGGCACCCTACTCAGCAAACCCTCAATTTAAAAGAATGTAATCTTTACTGATGACGGTTAAAGAACCAGAAACACGTGTCTAGAGATCAGCACTATCTGCACCAACTGTGGCGAAAAACTCGAACTCTCTTGAAGCAAGCAAGTAACTGAAACTGCATTTACCACAATGCCAAGGGCGAACCTTGCTGGGAGGTGAAGCGGTGTGCTCCTACCCCTGTTCCTCCTTAATAGTACTCCCGTGAGTCATTGAGCTGACAAGATTGTGGATGAAGCACCCGCATGCCTGTGAGACGTATCTGACCTGAGAAAGATGTTGGCAGCCTACTCAGCAAATCCAAATTTAAAAGACTGTAATCTCTACTGATGACGGTTAAAGAACCAAAAACACGTGTCTAGAGATCAGCACTTTCTGCGCCAACAGTGGCGAAACACTCGAACACTCTTGAAGCAAGCAAGTAACTGAAACTGAATTGACCACAATGCCAAGGGCGAACCTTGCTGGGAGGTGAAGCGGTGTGCTCCAACCCCTGTTCCTGCTTAATAGTACTCTCGTGAGTCATTGAGCTGACGAGATTGTGGATAAAGCACCCGCATGCCTGTGAGAGGTATCTGACCTGAGAAAGATGTTGGCAGCCTACTCAGTAAACCCAAATTTCAAAGACTGTAATCTCTACTGATGACAGTTAAAGAACCAAAAACACGTGTCTAGAGATCAGCACTAGCTGCGCCAACAGTGGTGAAACACTCGAACACTCTTGAAGCAAGCAAGTAACTGAAACTGCATTTTCCACAATGCCAAGGGCGAACCTTGCTGGGAGGTGAAGCGGTGTGCTCCTACCCCTGTTCCTCCTTAATAGTACTCCCGTGAGTTATTGTGATGGCGAGCTTATGGATGAGGCACCCGCATGCCTGTGAGAGGTACCTGACCTGACAAAGAGGTTGGCAGCCTACTTAGCAAACCCCAAATTTCAAAGACTGTAATCTCTATTGATGACGGTTAAAGAACCAGAAACACGTGTCTAGAGATCAGCACTATCTGCGCCAACTGTGGCGAAACACTCGAACACTCTTGAAGCAAACAAGTAACTGAAACTGCATTTACCACAATGCCAGGGGTGAACCTTGCTGGGAGGTGAAGCGGTGTGCTCCCACCCCTGTTCCTGTTTAATAGTACTCCCGTGAGTCATTGAGCTGACGAGCTCATGGATGAAGCACCCGCATTCCTGTGAGAGGTACCTGACCTGAGAAAGATGTTCGCAGCCTACTCAGCAAACCCCAAATTTGAAAGATTGTAATCTCTACTGATGATAGTTAAAGAACCAGAAACATGTGGCTAGAGATCAGCACTATCTGCGCCAACGATAGCGAAACACTCGAACACTTTTGAAGCAAGCAAGTAACTGCAACTGAATTTATCACAATGCCACGGGCGAACCTTGCTGGGAGGTGAAGCGGTGTGCTCCCAACCCTGTTCCTGTTTAATAGTACTCCCGTGAGTCATTGAGCTGACGAGCTCATGGATGAAGCACCCGCATGCCTGTGAGAGGTACCTGACCTGAGAAAGATGCTGGCTGCCAACTCAGCAAACCCCACATTTGAAAGACTGTAATCTCTACTGATGACGGTTAAAGAACCAGAACCACGTGTCTAGAGATCAGCACTATCTGCTCCAACTGTGGCAAAACACTCAAAAACTCTTCAAGCAAGCAATTAACTGAAAGTGCATTTACCACAATGCCAGGGGCGAACCTTGCTGGGAGGCAAAGCAGTGTCCTCCCACCCCTGTTCCTAAGTACTCCCGTGAGTGATTGAGCTGACGAGCTCGTGGATGAAGCAACCGCATGCCTGTGAGAGGTACCTGACCTGAGAAAGATGTTTGCATCCTACTCAGCAAACCCCACATTTGAAAGACTGTAATCTCTACTGATGACGGTTAAAGAACCAGAAACACGTGTCTAGAAATCAGCACTATCTGTGCCAACTGTGGTGAAACACTCGAACACTCTTGAAGCAAGCAAGTAACCGAAACTGCATTTACCACAATGCCAGGGGTGAACCTTGCTGGGAGGTGAAGCAGTGTGCTCCCACCCATGTTCCTGTTTAATAGTACTGCCGTGAGTCATTGAGCTGACGAGCTCGTGGATGAAGCACCCGCATGCTTCTGAGAGGTACCTGACCTGAGAAAGATGTTGGCAGCCTACTCAGCAAACCCCAAATTTCAAAGGCTGTAATCTCTACTGATGACAGCTAAAGAACCAGAAACACGTGTCTAGAGATCAGCACTATCTGCGCCAACTGTGGCGAAACACTTGAACACTCTTGAAACAAGCAAGTAACTGAAACTGCATTTACCACAATGCCAGGGGCGAACCTTGCTGGGAGGTGAAGCGGTGTGCTCCTAACCCTGTTGCTGTTTAGTAGTATTCCCGTGAGTCATTGAGCTGACAAGCTTGTGGATGAAGCATGTGCATGGCTGTGAGAGGTACCTGACCTGAGAAAGATGTTGGCAGCCTATTCAGCAAACTCAAAATTTCAAAGACTGTAATCTCTAAAGATGACGGTTAAAGAACCAGAAACATGTGTTTAGAGATCAGCACTATCTGTGCCAACTGTGGCAAAACACTCGAACACTCTTGAAGCAAGCAAGTAACTGATACTGCATTTACCACAATGCCAGGGGCGAACCTTGCTGGGAGGTGAAGCGGTGTGCTCCCACCCATGTTCCTGCTTAATAGTACTCCCGTGAGTCATTGAGCTGAAGAGCTCGTGGATGAAACACCCGCATGCCTGTGAGAGGTATCTGACCTGAGAAAGATGTTGGCAGCCTACTAAGCAAACCCTAAATTTCAAAGAATGTAATCTCTACTGATGATGGTTAAAGAACCAGAAACACGTGTCTAGAGATCAGCACTATCTGCTCCAACAGTGGCAAAACACTCGAACACTCTTGAAGCAAGCAAGTAACTGCAACTGCATTTACCACAATGCCAAGGGCGAACCTTGCTGGGAGGTGAAGCGGTGTGCTCCAACCCCTGTTCCTGCTTAATAGTACTCCCGTGAGTCATTGAGCTGACGAGATTGTGGATGAAGCACCCGCATGCCTGTGACAGGTATCTGACCTGAGAAAGATGTTGGCAGACTACTCAGCAAACCCAAATTTCAAAGACTGTAATCTCTACTGATGACAGTTAAAGAACCAAAAACACGTGTCTAGAGATCAACACTGTCTGCGCCAACTGTGGCGAAACACTCGAACACTCTTGAAGCAAACAAGTAACTGAAACTGCATTTACCACAATGCCAGGGGTGAACCTTGCTGGGAGGTGAAGCGGTGTGCTCCCACCCCTGTTCCTGTTTAATAGTACTCCCGTGAGTCATTGAGCTGACGAGCTCATGGATGAAGCACCCGCATTCCTGTGAGAGGTACCTGACCTGAGAAAGATGTTCGCAGCCTACTCAGCAAACCCCAAATTTGAAAGATTGTAATCTCTACTGATGACAGTTAAAGAACCAGAAACACGTGTCTACAGATCAGTACTATCTGCGCCAACTGTGGCGAAACACTCAAACACTCTTGAAACAAGCAAGTAACTGCAACTGCATTTACCACAATGGCTGGGGCGAACCTTGCTGGGAGGTGAAGTGGTGTGCTCCCACCCCTGTTCCTATTTATTAGTATTCCCGTGAGTCATTGAGCTGATGAGCTCGTTGATGAAGCACCCGCATGCCTGTGAGAGGTACCTGATCTGAGAAAGAGGTTGGCAGCCTACTCAGCAAACCTCACATTTGAAAGACTGTAATCTCTACTGATGATGGTTAAAGAACCAGAAACACGTGTCTAGAGATCAGCACTATCTGCGCCAACTGTGGCAAAACAGTTGAACACTCTTGAAGCAAGCATGTAACTGAAACTACATTTACCACAACGCCAGGGGTGAACCTTGCTGGGAACTGAAGAGGTGTGCTCCCACCCCTGTTCTTGCTTAATAGTACTCCTGTGAGTCATTGAGCTGACGAGTTCGTGGATGAAGCACCCGCATGCCTGTGAGAGGTACCTGACCTGAGAAAGATGTTCGCAGCCTACTCAGGAAACCCCCAAATTTGAAAGATTGTAATCTCTACTGATGATAGTTAAAGAACCAGAAACACGTGTCTACAGATCAGCACTATCTGCGCCAATTGTGTCGAAACACTCAAACACTCTTGAAGCAAGCAAGTAACTGAAACTACATTTACCACAATGCCAGGGGCGAACCTTGCTGGGAGGTGAAGCGGTGTGCTCCTACCCCTGTTCCTGTTTAAAAGTACTCACGTGAGTCATTGAGCTGACGAGCTCGTGGATGAAGCACCCGCATGCCTGTGAGAGGTACCTGACCTGAGAAAGATATTTGCAGCCTACTCAGCAAACCCCAAATTTCAAAGACTATAATCTCTACTGATATGGTATAAAGAACCAGAAACACGTGCCCAGAGATCAGCACTATCTGCGCCAACTGTGGCGAAACACTCGAACACTGTTGATGCAAGCAAGAAACTGAAACTGCATTTACCACAATGCAAGGGGCGAACCTTGCTGGGAGGTCAAGCGGTGTGCTCCCATCCCTGTTCCTGCTTAATAGTACTCCCGTGAGTCATTGAGCTGACAATCTCGTGGATGAAGCACCGGCATGCCTGTGAGAGGTACCTGACCTGAGAAAAATGTTGGCACCCTACTCAGCAAACCCTCAATTTAAAAGAATGTAATCTTTACTGATGACGGTTAAAGAACCAGAAACACGTGTCTAGAGATCAGCACTATCTGCACCAACTGTGGCGAAAAACTCGAACTCTCTTGAAGCAAGCAAGTAACTGAAACTGCATTTACCACAATGCCAAGGGCGAACCTTGCTGGGAGGTGAAGCGGTGTGCTCCTACCCCTGTTCCTCCTTAATAGTACTCCCGTGAGTCATTGAGCTGACAAGATTGTGGATGAAGCACCCGCATGCCTGTGAGACGTATCTGACCTGAGAAAGATGTTGGCAGCCTACTCAGCAAATCCAAATTTAAAAGACTGTAATCTCTACTGATGACGGTTAAAGAACCAAAAACACGTGTCTAGAGATCAGCACTTTCTGCGCCAACAGTGGCGAAACACTCGAACACTCTTGAAGCAAGCAAGTAACTGAAACTGAATTGACCACGATGCCAAGGGCGAACCTTGCTGGGAGGTGAAGCGGTGTGCTCCTACCCCTGTTCCTCCTTAATAGTACTCCCGTGAGTCATTGAGCTGACAAGCTTGTGGATGAAATACCCACATGCCTGTGAGAGGTACCTGACCTGAGAAAGATGTTGGCAGCCTACTCAGCAAACCTCACATTTGAAACACTGTAATCTCAACTGATGACGGTTAAAGAACCAGAAACACGTGTATAGAGATCAGCACTATCTGCGCCAACTATGGCGAAACACTCGAACACTCTTGAAGCAAGCAAGTAACTTCAACTGCATTTACCACAATGCCAAGGGCGAACCTTGCTGGGAGGTGAAGCGGTGTGCTCCAACCCCTGTTCCTGCTTAATAGTACTCTCGTGAGTCATTGAGCTGACGAGATTGTGGATGAAGCACCCGCATGCCTGTGAGAGGTATCTGACCTGAGAAAGATGTTGGCAGCCTACTCAGTAAACCCAAATTTCAAAGACTGTAATCTCTACTGATGACAGTTAAAGAACCAAAAACACGTGTCTAGAGATCAGCACTAGCTGCGCCAACAGTGGTGAAACACTCGAACACTCTTGAAGCAAGCAAGTAACTGAAACTGCATTTTCCACAATGCCAAGGGCGAACCTTGCTGGGAGGTGAAGCAGTGTGCTCCTACCCCTGTTCCTCCTTAATAGTACTCCCGTGAGTTATTGTGATGGCGAGCTTATGGATGAGGCACCCGCATGCCTGTGAGAGGTACCTGACCTGACAAAGAGGTTGGCAGCCTACTTAGCAAACCCCAAATTTCAAAGACTGTAATCTCTATTGATGACGGTTAAAGAACCAGAAACACGTGTCTAGAGATCAGCACTATCTGCGCCAACTGTGGCGAAACACTCGAACACTCTTGAAGCAAACAAGTAACTGAAACTGCATTTACCACAATGCCAGGGGTGAACCTTGCTGGGAGGTGAAGCGGTGTGCTCCCACCCCTGTTCCTGTTTAATAGTACTCCCGTGAGTCATTGAGCTGACGAGCTCATGGATGAAGCACCCGCATTCCTGTGAGAGGTACCTGACCTGAGAAAGATGTTCGCAGCCTACTCAGCAAACCCCAAATTTGAAAGATTGTAATCTCTACTGATGATAGTTAAAGAACCAGAAACATGTGGCTAGAGATCAGCACTATCTGCGCCAACTATAGCGAAACACTCGAACACTTTTGAAGCAAGCAAGTAACTGCAACTGAATTTATCACAATGCCACGGGCGAACCTTGCTGGGAGGTGAAGCGGTGTGCTCCCAACCCTGTTCCTGTTTAATAGTACTCCCGTGAGTCATTGAGCTGACGAGCTCATGGATGAAGCACCCGCATGCCTGTGAGAGGTACCTGACCTGAGAAAGATGCTGGCTGCCAACTCAGCAAACCCCACATTTGAAAGACTGTAATCTCTACTGATGACGGTTAAAGAACCAGAACCACGTGTCTAGAGATCAGCACTATCTGCTCCAACTGTGGCAAAACACTCAAAAACTCTTCAAGCAAGCAATTAACTGAAAGTGCATTTACCACAATGCCAGGGGCGAACCTTGCTGGGAGGCAAAGCAGTGTCCTCCCACCCCTGTTCCTAAGTACTCCCGTGAGTGATTGAGCTGACGAGCTCGTGGATGAAGCAACCGCATGCCTGTGAGAGGTACCTGACCTGAGAAAGATGTTTGCATCCTACTCAGCAAACCCCACATTTGAAAGACTGTAATCTCTACTGATGACGGTTAAAGAACCAGAAACACGTGTCTAGAAATCAGCACTATCTGCGCCAACTGTGGTGAAACACTCGAACACTCTTGAAGCAAGCAAGTAACCGAAACTGCATTTACCACAATGCCAGGGGTGAACCTTGCTGGGAGGTGAAGCAGTGTGCTCCCACCCATGTTCCTGTTTAATAGTACTGCCGTGAGTCATTGAGCTGACGAGCTCGTGGATGAAGCACCCGCATGCTTCTGAGAGGTACCTGACCTGAGAAAGATGTTGGCAGCCTACTCAGCAAACCCCAAATTTCAAAGGCTGTAATCTCTACTGATGACAGCTAAAGAACCAGAAACACGTGTCTAGAGATCAGCACTATCTGCGCCAACTGTGGCGAAACACTTGAACACTCTTGAAACAAGCAAGTAACTGAAACTGCATTTACCACAATGCCAGGGGCGAACCTTGCTGGGAGGTGAAGCGGTGTGCTCCTAACCCTGTTCCTGTTTAGTAGTATTCCCGTGAGTCATTGAGCTGACAAGCTTGTGGATGAAGCATGTGCATGGCTGTGAGAGGTACCTGACCTGAGAAAGATGTTGGCAGCCTATTCAGCAAACTCAAAATTTCAAAGACTGTAATCTCTAAAGATGACGGTTAAAGAACCAGAAACATGTGTTTAGAGATCAGCACTATCTGTGCCAACTGTGGCAAAACACTCGAACACTCTTGAAGCAAGCAAGTAACTGATACTGCATTTACCACAATGCCAGGGGCGAACCTTGCTGGGAGGTGAAGCGGTGTGCTCCCACCCATGTTCCTGCTTAATAGTACTCTCGTGAGTCATTGAGCTGAAGAGCTCGTGGATGAAACACCCGCATGCCTGTGAGAGGTATCTGACCTGAGAAAGATGTTGGCAGCCTACTAAGCAAACCCTAAATTTCAAAGAATGTAATCTCTACTGATGATGGTTAAAGAACCAGAAACACGTGTCTAGAGATCAGCACTATCTGCTCCAACAGTGGCAAAACACTCGAACACTCTTGAAGCAAGCAAGTAACTGCAACTGCATTTACCACAATGCCAAGGGCGAACCTTGCTGGGAGGTGAAGCGGTGTGCTCCAACCCCTGTTCCTGCTTAATAGTACTCCCGTGAGTCATTGAGCTGACGAGATTGTGGATGAAGCACCCGCATGCCTGTGACAGGTATCTGACCTGAGAAAGATGTTGGCAGACTACTCAGCAAACCCAAATTTCAAAGACTGTAATCTCTACTGATGACAGTTAAAGAACCAAAAACACGTGTCTAGAGATCAACACTGTCTGCGCCAACAGTGGCGAAACACTCACTCGAACACTCTTGAAGCACGCAAGTAACTGAAACTGCATTTTCCACAATGCCAAGGGCGAACCTTGCCGGGAGGTGAAGCAGTGTGCTCCTACCCCTGTTCCTCCTTAATAGTACTCCTGTGAGTCATTGTGCTGGCGAGCTTGTGGATGAAGCACCCGCATGCCTGTGAGAGGTACCTGACATGAGAAAGATGTTGGCAGCCTACTCAGCAAACCCCATATTTGAAACACTGTAATCTCTACTGATGATAGTTAAAGAACCAGAAACATGTGGCTAGAGATCAGCACTATCTGCGCCAACTATAGCGAAATACTCGAACACTTTTGAAGCAAGCAAGTAACTGCAACTGAATTTATCACAATGCCACGGGCGAACCTTGCTGGGAGGTGAAGCGGTGTGCTCCCAACCCTGTTCCTGTTTAATAGTACTCCCGTGAGTCATTGAGCTGACGAGATCATGGATGAAGCACCCGCATGCCTGTGAGAGGTACCTGACCTGACAAAGAGGTTGGCAGCCTACTTAGCAAACCCCAAATTTCAAAGACTGTAATCTCTATTGATGACGGTTAAAGAACCAGAAACACGTGTCTAGGGATCAGCACTATCTGCGCCAACTGTGGCGAGACACTCGAACACTGTTGAAGCAAACAAGTAACTGAAACTCCATTTACCACAATGCCAGGGGTGAACCTTGCTGGGAGGTGAAGCGGTGTGCTCCCACCCCTGTTCCTGTTTAATAGTACTCCCGTGAGTCATTGAGCTGACGAGCTCATGGATGAAGCACCCGCATGCCTGTGAGAGGTACCTGACCTGAGAAAGATGTTCGCAGCCTACTCAGCAAACCCCAAATTTGAAAGATTGTAATCTCTACTGATGACAGTTAAAGAAACAGAAACACGTGTCTAGAGATCAGCACTATCTGCGCCAACTTTGGCGAAACACTCAAACACTCTTGAAGGAAGCAAGTAACTGAAACTGCATTTACCACAATGCCAAGGGCGAACCTTGCTGGGAGGTGAAGCGGTGTGCTCCCACCCCTGTTCCTGTTTAATAGTACTCCCATGAGTGATTGAGCTGACGAGCGCGTGGACGAAGCACCTGCATGCCTGTGAGAGGTACCTGATCTGAGAAAGATGTTCGCAGCCTACTCAGCAAACCCCAAATTTCAAAGATTGTAATCTCTACTGATGATGTTTAAAGAACCAGAAACACGTGTCTAGAGATCAGCACTATCTGCACCAACCTTGGCGAAACACTCGAACACTCTTGAAACAAGCAAGTAACTGAAACTGCATTTACCACAATACCAGGGGCGAACCTTGCTGGGAGGTGAAGCAGTGTGCTCCCACCCCTGTTCCTGTTTAATAGTACTATTGTGAGTCATTGAGCTGACAAGCTCGTGGATGAAGCACCACATGCCTGTGAGAGGTACCTGACCTGAGAAAGATTTTGGCATCCTACTCAGCAAACCCCACATTTGAAAGACTGTAATCTCTCATGATAACGGTTAAAGAACCAGAAACACGTGTCTAGAGATAAGCACTATCTGCGCCAACTGTAGGAAACACTTGAACACTCTTGAAGCAAGGAAGTAACTGCAACTTCATTTACCACAATGCCAGGGGTGAACCGTGCTGGGAGGTGAAGCGGTATTCTCCCACCCCTGTTCCTGCTCAATAGTACTCCCGTGAGTCATTGATCTGACAAGCTCGTGGCTGAAGCACCTGCATGCCTGTGAGAGGTATCTGACCTGAGAAAGATGTTGGCAGCCTACTCAGCAAACCCCATATTTGAAACACTGTAATCTCTACTGATGATAGTTAAAGAACCAGAAACATGTGGCTAGAGATCAGCACTATCTGAGCCAACTATAGCGAAATACTCGAACACTTTTGAAGCAAGCAAGTAACTGCAACTGAATTTATCACAATGCCACGGGCGAACCTTGCTGGGAGGTGAAGCGGTGTGCTCCCAAACCTGTTCCTGTTTAATAGTACTCCCGTGAGTCATTGAGCTGACGAGATCATGGATGAAGCACCCGCATGCCTGTGAGAGGTACCTGACCTGACAAAGAGGTTGGCAGCCTACTTAGCAAACCCCAAATTTCAAAGACTGTAATCTCTATTGATGACGGTTAAAGAACCAGAAACACGTGTCTAGGGATCAGCACTATCTGCGCCAACTGTGGCGAGACACTCGAACACTGTTGAAGCAAACAAGTAACTGAAACTCCATTTACCACAATGCCAGGGGTGAACCTTGCTGGGAGGTGAAGCGGTGTGCTCCCACCCCTGTTCCTGTTTAATAGTACTCCCGTGAGTCATTGAGCTGACGAGCTCATGGATGAAGCACCCGCATGCCTGTGAGAGGTACCTGACCTGAGAAAGATGTTCGCAGCCTACTCAGCAAACCCCAAATTTGAAAGATTGTAATCTCTACTGATGACAGTTAAAGAAACAGAAACACGTGTCTAGAGATCAGCACTATCTGCGCCAACTTTGGCGAAACACTCAAACACTCTTGAAGGAAGCAAGTAACTGAAACTGCATTTACCACAATGCCAAGGGCGAACCTTGCTGGGAGGTGAAGCGGTGTGCTCCCACCCCTGTTCCTGTTTAATAGTACTCCCATGAGTGATTGAGCTGACGAGCGCGTGGACGAAGCACCTGCATGCCTGTGAGAGGTACCTGATCTGAGAAAGATGTTCGCAGCCTACTCAGCAAACCCCAAATTTCAAAGATTGTAATCTCTACTGATGATGTTTAAAGAACCAGAAACACGTGTCTAGAGATCAGCACTATCTGCACCAACCTTGGCGAAACACTCGAACACTCTTGAAACAAGCAAGTAACTGAAACTGCATTTACCACAATACCAGGGGCGAACCTTGCTGGGAGGTGAAGCAGTGTGCTCCCACCCCTGTTCCTGTTTAATAGTACTATTGTGAGTCATTGAGCTGACAAGCTCGTGGATGAAGCACCACATGCCTGTGAGAGGTACCTGACCTGAGAAAGATTTTGGCATCCTACTCAGCAAACCCCACATTTGAAAGACTGTAATCTCTCATGATAACGGTTAAAGAACCAGAAACACGTGTCTAGAGATCAGCACTATCTGCGCCAACTGTAGGAAACACTTGAACACTCTTGAAGCAAGGAAGTAACTGCAACTTCATTTACCACAATGCCAGGGGTGAACCGTGCTGGGAGGTGAAGCGGTATTCTCCCACCCCTGTTCCTGCTCAATAGTACTCCCGTGAGTCATTGATCTGACAAGCTCGTGGCTGAAGCACCTGCATGCCTGTGAGAGGTATCTGACCTGAGAAAGATGTTGGCAGCCTACTCAGCAAACCCCACATTTCAAAGACTGTAATCTCTACTGATGACGGTTAAAGAACCAGAAACACGTGTCTAGAGATCAGCACTATCTGCACCAACTGTGGCGAAAAACTCGAACACTCTTGAAGCAAGCAAGTAACTGAAACTGCATTTACCATGATGTCAGGGGCGAACCTTGCTGGGAGGTGAAGCGGTGTGCTCCCACCCCTGTTCCTGTTTAGTAGTACTCCCGTGAGTCATTGAGCTGACAAGCTTGTGGATGAAGCATGCGCATGCCTGTGAGAGGTACCTGACCTGAGAAAGATGTTGGCAGCCTATTCAGCAAACTCAAAATTTCAAAGACTGTAATCTCTAATGATGACAGTTAAAGAACCAGAAACACATGTCTAGAGATTAGCACTATCTGCGCCAACTGTGGCGAAACACTCGAACACTCTTGAAGCAAGCAAGTAACCGAAACTGTATTTACCACAATGCCATGGGGCAAGCCTTGCTGGGA